>NC_071473.1:11846524-13240274 GCF_028500815.1 Rissa tridactyla
TGTGCCTCTCTCTGCTTTATCAGATATTTTGATTGTCATCTTGCTCATTCACTGTTAAGGTTGAAAAATAAGATTACTGTATATTGTTCTATGGCATAGAAAAGTCAAGAATATTCCTTTGCTTCTCCTTTTGCATCTTAAAGTAATTTCCGTGCTGTGATTTTATTTTTTTTTTTCCCCCAATCTCTTTACCCTTTTAATATTGTGAGTGGGGATTTTGGGGGAGGGTGTGTGTCTGTGCTAAAAAGCTCCTCAGCACGAATTTGCTGTCAGCACAGCTGAGCACAGCTCTTCAGTATTGCAGGTAGAATGAAATACGAATTAAAATACCTAATTAGGCATGTACACAATTTTAAAGATGTTCATTGTAGCCAGTGGTGGTGGTGTCGCGTAACTGCCTGCTCTATCTGAAGTTCAGTCGGAGAAGGGCATTTTGTAATCTAAAGTTTTTATTACTGGCAAAAGGAATATTCATTAGAAGCAATTTGGCCTCGGCTTTGTGTTACTTTTCATAAGGTGCTTCATTGTTGATGAAAGTTCAGTGATTTTATGGTAATGTGATTTGTGAAGTGATCAGAAGGTAAAGAAATCTGTGGCTACGTCTGAATGACTGAGCTCAATCTCATGATCGAGCACTGTGAATTTCTTTCTGAACTTTGCATCTCACTTTGTCGAGCCTCTACAGCTGGCAGGTAATTTTCTACTATTAACAATCCGCTTCCTTTCCTGTTTCCAATGTAAGTTGTTGATGTATCTACCTGAAAGCCTTTTAAATGAGGGAAAATATCTAATATATTACAAGTATTTTGTAGTAATGAACACCTCAGGAAAAACATGTGAAACTTGCAAGATTGTTGTAGTGTAGAGGTTCAATTGCTGTGAAATGGTGCTGCCCGTGAGCACTTTTGCACACTCTTGGATGTTCCCTGGATGCGGTGGACAGGGAGAAGAGAGGAAGAAGGGACAGGGGAAGGTGAAGACCGTAGAGCCGGGTGATCTATTGCTTATGCCAATGTTGGCCGTGACAAGAAGAGAAGGAAGGTGCTTCCTTGAAGGCTTTTTCGGTCGATTTTGTGGGATGAAATGGCGAGAACGACATGTGTGAGTGTCTTTCACAGGAACCAGGGTATAGTCAAGACAGTCCTGCTCAAGCGCTCAGCGGAGATTTAGGAATGTTTCCTGTGGCTGCAAGGAGCCCGTCAAATAGGGGATGGGTCAGCCTGCCATGTAGCACTACGTGGAAGTTGCCTTACTCCTTCCAGCTGGAGGTTCTTTTCTCGCTGGGCTGCATTAAGGAGAAGGAAGAGAGCTCTCGAGGTCGCTGCCAGCCCCGCACAGAGCAGGTTGTGAGCTGCTGTATGTTAATGTCCCAGGCTCTCCGCAGTTCAAGACTCAAACTCCAACTTTGTAAACAGAAGCAAACTGTAATTGTGGTCGACAATATTCCTGCTTTCCTTTCACAGCACTCTGCCTTGGCTTTTACTCCAGATATCTCTGGATTGTGTATTGATTCAGAGATTTCTTCCTGGGTGTTGTGGCAGGACTGCTGCCCCCTTCTACGTGAGATCACGCCTTTCTCAGAATTTAAATGCTGAGTTTGTTTTGGGATTTTGTTTGTTTGTTTTTAAATTTGGATCTTAATAATGTTTAAAACAATGAACAGCCCATATTCATTATTGAATTCGGTAACTGACAGTTTATTTTGAAAAACCCTCAGTTAGGGCTAGAGAAAACACTGATATTTTTTTACTGATACCAAAGATTTCTTATTCATTGCAAAACTAGATAATACTAAGTTGAGTGTTGACGCATGTAGCTGTGTCTGAGAGCATAACAGTTCTGCTTCCTTTACCGCAGGGAAGTAGTGATTGAAAGACAGTGATTGAAGAGAAAGGGCCAACAGGGGCTTCTTTTTCATGGTGTTTACCTTGCACCTCCAGACAGGCCCAGTTAAACCCGCTGCTGCTACCTCTGAAGCTCTGTGGGGCAACAGGAACAAAGGAAGAAGGCGAGGAAGTGGAGAGGGACAGAGGAGTAAACACACTGTTGCTGGAAATACTGTTGGAAAAACCCAACCCTAACTAATCTAAGCTACCAAGAAATAAAGGGGAGAAAGGTGTGAAAAAATTAGCATGGTGAATAGTGTAGGTGGGCTAATAAGTAACAACGGTAATTGTTAGCTTCAGTCTTCTTTGAGTTATGTATAAAGTGGATGAAAGAATGTACATTACAATAATGATGGTCTGTCAGAGTAGCAAAAAACCTGCAATTATGGGACACTCTTCCAGTCTAATTCATGAATATTTTAGAGTTTAAATTATTCAATGCATAAAAGAAGATACAGTTGTTTTCCACAATTCCTATTTTGCTTCCTTTTCTCTGTTTTAGTATCTGTTCTCCATTTTCACTTTTCCACAGTGAATATGGCTTATCCTTTTATCTCTCCTAAGTTTGGAGGCTTAACAATTAAAATAATGAACTTCTTTTTGACGGTGTGAATGACTACAGTTCTCCTCTTCCAGCCTTTCCTCTTTCTGAAGCTTAGAAAAAACCCAGGCGTTTTCTGTTTTGTAGTATATAGAATGTATTATTGAAAACATTGCAAATCTGCTTGGTTTGCATCTAGAGAGACTAAAAAGGAGCTTCACCTTTTCAGTTTGTGATGTTATGAAATATGTAGTTAAGGTATTTTGTAAATTTTTAAAAATTCGGTTGCAGTTGTTAATTTCATCCTATTTAAATAACATTATAAAGAACACTAAAACACTTCTTATTTTACAGAACAGTATATTCTAAATTAGCTTGTGGCATTCTCTCTCTCTTCCCCCTTCCCTTTCGTTTTCTTTTAATTCAAACAATGATGTGACTGGTTTTGCTACCTGAATCATCAATCTTTTTTGTTAGGACACAAAAATACTTAGAATACCATCTGTGAATGATTAAAAGCGCAAAAATGAAAGAATGTAATTCTGTTGGCAAACCCAGATGAAGTACG
This sequence comes from Rissa tridactyla, assembly GCF_028500815.1. Lineage (NCBI taxonomy): Eukaryota > Metazoa > Chordata > Aves > Charadriiformes > Laridae > Rissa > Rissa tridactyla. Next base: position 11,849,520 of record NC_071473.1, read on the forward strand.
TAGATGTCAAGTAATTCAGAAGGTGCCACAGCCTTTGCTTCATAATCTGTCTCGCACACGTTTGATAAATCTAAAAATCCTGAGACAGTACAACGTGCTTATTTCAGCAATGAGTACCTTATGAGAATTGTTAGGCGCAGTTCTTTTTTACTTAGTGTTTCTTATAGGGAAAGAGACTTTGATGGAAACACCAATCCCAACACTGTCTTCAGCAAGTTAATATTAAGGGCATTGGATGGTTAGACTACAAGGATGAATTTTTTTTCTTGCTAAGGCTAATGAATACTCTTAGAAGGTACACATTATAGCATCCTATAGCACAGGAGGAAATCCTCTTAATTATCCTACTTTCTTGTAAACAACTCATGTTATTGCATATTGACTGTTCTGTGAAAACGGTTCTTAACTTTATCTGCTTTATCAAAATTACCTTTTGTGTGAGCAAGGAACAAAAGTACTTCTTTGGTTCTGAGAACCATACAGTGGTAACTAAACAGCTTTTTCAGAAATTCCTGTAGCATTGACTTCTAATGTCAAGTAAGTGGCTGAAACATTTAGAAAATTCAAGTGAAAAGCCTTAAATGAAATCAGGACATCATTGTGCATATAGTTAGTAAGAAAGAATTAGTATCATCAACAATCATACATTAGGAATTAGGAATATATTTGGGCTGCAGATTAGAAGGTTTCTAACTGAGGAGTGAAGTGAATTTAGGAAGTCTTGCCTTGTACCCTAAATTGTTCTAATATAAAGATCGATGGGTTCCTGCAAGAGTGTATGACTATGGAGAGCTCTGGAAGACACGGTATTAAATTGGTGAAACAAATCAATATCATGCTATCTCAGGTGAGATTTAAAAGGAGACTGGTCCCAGTTTGTTTGCACCATATTTTCTATATATTAATCTGAGCTTCTAATTACCAGGTGCCTGCAGTTACTGTAAGGAAGAAAAAAACAAACCAGGAAGGAAATTTTCTTTCCACCTTGAAACATAATTTCTTTCCTGGATTTGTATTGCTTTTTAATTTTACTGTTTTGTGAGGAACTGGAGACTGGCAAGTGCTAGAAACAGGATACAGGGTGGAATGAGTGAAGCACAGGGATTACTCAGGTGCTTGCTGGAAATGCCTTCATGCTGCCTGGTTAATAGCTTACCAGATTTAGTCAGGAAGGATTTCTTCCCTTCCTCCCTTGCAATCAAATCAATATTGCATGAGAATTGTTTATTTAACAGATTTCCTGCTATTGCTGGTATGTTGAGTATTGGTGATGCTCTTGACCTCTACTGCTCTCCTGTGGTGGCATGTTACACTTAAAGATTCTACTTAAAGATTCTAGTGTTGGTTTGCTGCTTTTAGTTTAGTTTTGTTGTTTGTTTTTGTTTGTGGGTGTTTTTTTTTAAAGTTTAAAGTTTTGTTACATGGTGTTTGGAGGTGTTTTTATTACCCCTATCAGTGGCAGTCTACCAGGTATGTTTCTTGAGACACAGATAATGAGAAAAATACTGGGGGGGGGAAAAAAAGTATTATTCATGTTGTCTTAGTTAATAAAGGAAGCACTATAAATTCAGTGTACTGATCCTGTGAGGCTGTGTTAATGTTCTTAACTTTATGTATCTCCCATAAACAGTCTCTTTAATGATCGTGGCATAATTGTATGTCTTACAAGTAAATCAGCACTTATTCCGCAAAATTTTCTTCTTCAGTGTAGCACTTAAATGAATACTAAATATACAGTAATGCCATTATAATAAACACATGTTTAAATACTTTGATAAACCAAGGCCACAATGTATTAATTTGATTTTGTGTGTAATCCGTATACAATTAGAGGATACAGCAGCTAGCCAAGAGTTCTAAGGAAACTTGCTATGGCAACTACAAGATTTCTTAAAGGTTTTATAAAAGGTTAGGATTAAGACTGCTGCTGCCAAAAGTAGGTGTAGACTGATTCAGCCCTACCCTGCTTACTGACAGCCTTTCTTGTGTTGGCATTAATAATTATGCAACCCTGAAGTGAGTAGGATCAGTGATCAGGTATTACTGAAGACTATTTCAATAGTGTTCGTTTTCAGCCAGATCAGGGCACTGACCTCACAGGCTGCATCTTTGCCAGTGTTGATGCAGCAGAAGCAGCCGGGGTTGGAGGGAGGAGGAGACCATTGTCTTTTCATCAGTAATCCTGTCTTAGATCATATTAAGTTATGAAACCACACTCTGAAACCACCGTCTGTTTTGTCGCTATGCTGGAGGTTTCTTCTTTCCTTTCACAAAGCATTTTTAATGCAAAGTCCTTCTTAATGCAGCAACTTCACTGTAAGCAATCCGACTCATCCACTGAGCAAGCTCCTGCAGCCACCTGATGTTGTTGTCTACATGGCAGAGTTGATACAATGCCATTGCTTACATCCCAGTTTGCGATAAAGCATCTTAGCGTAAATCTACCTTCCTTAGTGTTTTGAATTAATGTGTAATCCTGTGAGTTGGAGGATCTGCTCAGCTGGTATGCATTTTGTTTGTTGGTTCTACTGGGCCTAGGAAAAGTATGGAAACTAGAGATAGTAGTACCTTCTCAAGAGGGCTTGGCTGGAAATCATCTGTCATCATTCAACGTAATATGCTCCAAATTATCATAAAGTAAGTCCCTATTAGATGTAGAATTTGAACACAAGTTTTATGAGTCCCTTACAGAACATTTCTTGGCCGATAGTAGTATTTGAGGAAATGCAGATTATTTTTTAAAAAATCAGAAGACTATACTAAGCAGAGGAATACTTGCAGGTTTAGAAAATGTGATTATTGTTAACATACTTTAAGGCATGCAATTTTACAGAATACTTGAAATGTAAGATTTAGTTTAGTCAGACTTTCCACCCAGGATGGTAGTGACTTTTCTAATTTTAAAGATTTAAACAGAATTGTGAAAAGTATAGATTTTGCTTTTTACATGTACATGTGCATATATATATTCATTCCAGCAGACACTCCGGTAATTTGTTTGGAAGGTCGTGTATGTTCTGGCTTGTTTCTAAGCAACATGTTCCATAGCAATGGGACACAATACAGATTGTCCTATATGCTAGTCATTTCAGCTTCTCAACTGATGATATTGTTATGCTTTATATTTTTGTTTTAAATGTTAAATTTACATTTAGCTATCTTTCCCATCTAGTTTTTCATTTTCTACTTTCAGTATGATGATGTTACTTCTGGAAACAGTTATGTGTACTTCATTACTGGCTTACAGACAAAAGCTTTAAATCACAGTGGTATAATTTAAGAGATTTGGAGGTCCTGCAGGGTTTCCCTCCAGAATTCTGAGGAGATTATCTGAAATGGCTCTCAGTAGTCTCCATTCACATGCTTTACATTTACCCAGAACATTTCTAAGCTGAAATGAAAGTATGACTGAATAATTGCTTAACGTGAGTATGCATCAGAGGCTGTTACACTTTAGTTAATTATTTTAGATATAGTCTTAGCAGAAAAATCACATATACAATAATGGAAAAAAGAACATTGGAAGTATATAAAAACAAGTAAGGGATTTTTTTTATTAAAACAAGTAAAAATAAGTGAAATACTTCCTATTTTTTTAAATTTTACCCTGGCATACGTGAAAGTATGAACCCAGTAGAACACATTCACTCATGTTTAGATGATGTCTGATTTCTTTAATGATGAATTACTTTTATTTTAAAATTGAGAGTATTTAACCTACTGTATCATCGTCTTCAGGCTGATGGGAGATAAGTAACACAATTTTAGATGCATTTTATTTTTAAAATGCTGTACAACTTATTTAGAATTTAGGTAGCTAAATACTTTCATGGCTTTTCCATCTCCCTTCCTTCTTTCTTTGACATGCCATATGAATGAAAAGAATACTACGTTACCAAATTTGTGATTTTGGGCACATGTGAAACGAGTCATGCCAGGTGCAAACTAGCTGCCATATTCCATAATATTCCTGAAATGTGTACCTTGCATATCACCTGCTCTTTCTTTTACTTATTATACAAAACATTCAGTTTATTAAATTTTTAGTTTTATTCATAGAACAAATACTAGTTGAAAAGATTAACTGTTTTTGTCTCAATAAAGCATTTAATGAATTATAAATAGAGTACAACGCACCATATAGAGTTGAGGGAGAAAAAGTCACAACTCAGGAGAAAGCAAAACATCTATCTCTGGAAAACTAATTTAGTGTAAATTATGCTGTTTAGAAAATGCCATGTATACTTTTAAGTACAAGCAGATGGTGTTTGGAGGCAGGAGGGTAACAACTGAAAGAGGCAACGAGTTAAGTACTTTGATACTTGATTTCTGCAATTCTGTAACTGCCGCCCTGTGCTGTGTGGTTGGTCCAGAACTCTAATACAAAGCTGATGCTTAGATCACCTGTATCCTACCATCTGATAAAATCTTCTACTTTACTGCCGCCCTGCTGCTCATCTACTTGTATTAATGTTACAGTCCTGATGCCAAGTAACTAGTTATAAATTACTTCAGATCAAGGATACAACGGAATAGTTCATCTCCTGCAGCAGGGCTTCATCGCAACTAGAACATCTGTTGTTAACATCTATTGCTCTGTTTCAACCTCAACATGTTAGAGACCTTGGCTGCATAAAAGCTGTTTTAAGCTGGTGGAAAGAAATGGAGGCTTTCTGTGTAACAGCTTTTAATTTAAAGGAAACGGCCCTGTTTCCAGCACTGTCTGTTTCCATGGCAGCCAGCCTAGCAGCCTGCACTGGAGTTTGTACTGCTCTTGGAAATTTCCAAGGGAGTATGCAGGAATGTTGGACACTACATTTTCCCACTTTTACTTGCTGTTTTAAGGGATTAAATAGCTAATATCCACTGGATTTTAATTTGGGAAGAAATAATGGGATGATTACGTACAGAATATAAAAAAAATCTTGATGCATTATTTTTCTTCTTGCTGTCATTTGAAAGAACTGTGTGCTGTCTAATGAGCCCCTTCTCAATGGTTTAGTGCCTGCTTCATTTGTGTAATCGTTAAATGTCCACAACTATTTGCTGTTTCATAGTATGCTCTGTAAAAAGATTAGATTTGATTTTAAATTAAAAGGATATGTAATTAACTGTGTTAGATGTGGAATTATTAGTGCTGGAACTGTGCACAGTATGAGTTCTGGGTTTTTTCAAGACAAGATGCAGTGGTGAAAGCTTGTCAGTCAGTGTAGATAGCATTGTTCCTGCAGGACAACCATCAATTTATTTTTGGCCTCTTTACATTCCAGGGCTTGTGATTATATAGTACTACTTTGAGACCGCTTTTCCATAGGATACAAATTACAGATTTGTAACAAAAATCACTTGCTCAAGTTTGATAATAGCTGTTTGTTTGAAGTTATTTAACAATACACTGTATTTTCATTTCTGCCATTCACACTGAGTAAGACCTGACTGGACTGCATTACACTTCTTACCTTTCAAAGGATCTTAAACAGAATGTGATGTGTACTTGATGAAGTGCCTATTTGTGCCGGCTTTCTTGCATTCAGACCAGCATAGTGCTTCAGCAAGAAGCTATCAAGGATCTGCTTGTTTTGATTATTCTTAATCTTTAGGCCCCTTTAGGGCATAGTGTATGTGAACCTGAACAGTACTCAATGTTTGAAAACAGAGGCCATTAACTTTATAAAATTTACTGCTATATAGAAATATGTTTCAAAATAATAAAGTGCATTGGTTAACAGATAACCTCTCCTTTTTGGTACCATCATCTCCATTCCCTTGCATATAGAAGCACCGATTCCCTGGTGTGCTAACACTGGAAGACACTGTAAGAGTGGGAGCACCAGCCTCTGGCACTCAGTTTTTCAGGTGGTGAAAAATTTATACCACCAGTGAAGTCAGAAGACTTGTACTGACTTTATGAGAGTCAGATAACCAGATGTTCTTATTGTGAGGAGGCATTATGCTTTTTGGTTTTGTCAGTAAGTATTAAATAAGCTATCTAAGACTTAAGGGTCATTTTATTGACTGAAAAAAACACATGGAAATTTTGTAATCTCTTCACCTGGTGTTAAAGTGTTGATCTTAAAATTGTACACTGACTTGAAGATAAAAAAGAATACTCGCCCTTCCCCCCAGTCAAAACTGGATTTTGACTGACCTCTCTGTGCATGGCTTTTACTCAGAAGCAGTTCAAAGACCATTTTGTGGAGGGGCATTGTTATGAAGTGGGTTTTCTGCCAGATAATGTGCAAAATATTTGTGCGGTCTTTTGCTCAGTGGTGTTAACATAGCCCTTCTTTTGCACATACACCTCCTATATGAGGAATAGTATTACTGACATTCAGAGCATATTAGCATATCTAAATCTTTGTCGATTCTGGGCCTTTATTTTGGAGATAATCTTCTATGATTTTAGATGTTATGCAGGTAACTGCCTAATTTTAAAAGTGTAAAAACGAGAGGTAAACTATCAGGCAATAAACTGAATGGATTTACCCCGATAAGAACAATCTGCTAACCACAAGTGTTTGAGTAAGTACTACCCCATGGAGAACTTTGTTTTGTAGTACCTCAGTCTTTGGAATTCTCCCTTCCCCACACTGGGCTGTCTGTAAATGGTTCTTTGTAATAAAGAGAGAGAGGGGGGGGAAAACAAACCAAACCAAAAAAAAAACCCTGAAACAAACCAAAAACCCCCAACAAAACAAACCAAACAAAAACCCCAACCCAAACCAAAAAACCCCCAACAAAAAAAAAAAAAAAAAAGCCCTGCCCCAAAACACTGGAACAGATACCTATGGTATAATGACTTCGGCTAATGCCTTGGTGGTTTTTAGATTTTTTTTTTTTTTTTGGAAGCTGTGTCCTCCGATCTCATCCATCCTTATTAGATTTGCCTCTTTGAGTGTTACTGACTGTTCTAGAAATCTCTCGCTATATGGATTTCTATATATATGATAAGCAAAGTCTTTATTAGATTTAAATACATGAGATTTAAACCAACCTGAATTCTATTCTATAGAGAATTTCTCACTGAAATCAATCAGCAATTCTTTGCCAAAAGTGCAAAGCAGTGCTCTGTTTTCACATCATTCATTCTTGTCTTTGAAGATAATTTAATCACATTTTCCTTATAGAAAACTTGTGATTTAGTTTCCATGACTCCCATCTTCCCTATCTTTCTGGCTGTTCTTTGAGCTGCTTTTTGTGAGTCCCCGTTTCCTTTTGAGTTTTTCACAAACCTCATTCCTATTCCCTTCCTTTATACACACTTCAGGTTCATCTCCACTATAAAGATAGAAGTCTGTCCGTAACTTGTTTCTGCTCTGTCCCTCTAACTACAACAACAATATAAAGATCATTACTGACTCTAGTATGACCATCTGCTCTGACATGCAGACCTGTAAGTCAGATACCCTCTCTGACTAGATGTAGCTATGCAACTGCTTTCTACTTTTTGTCGCTGTGGGGGCTGAAAGTATTTTAGGTCCTTATGTCTTTTATTGAGATAGAAATCTTAGCTTCTTCCTGATCTGTTTGCTTTGGAAAAGCAAAAGTTTTTTTTCAGGCTTTCAGCTTTTTAAAATAATATATTTAGGTTTTTTATTTGCAATTACTTTCTATTTAGAAACTTTATTTTCTTTAATAACGTGTTCAACTGCTCAATATTTATTTAAAAAAAAAAACAAAAACAACTTTTTCTTAACCTTCTTAATTTGTGAGTTTTTGCAAAAGCAAACATCTGGTTTTCATCCAAGTTTGTTTCTGTTTAACCTCCTTGCACTGGTCAAGGCAAAATCTTCAGTGATTATCTTCTTGTACCATCTTTCCAACTATGAATCATCTCTTCTTCAGTATTCCCCCTGCAGTGCTTCCCTGTTAGTCATGCTACAGGCTGTCCTTTCTTTACTATGCAATGTATAAGTTCCTGTTATTTAATAAGTGAATAACTGCACATTCTATATCTTCTATATCTCTTGTTTTCTCAGTCCTCCCATCATTTTTATGACTTGTCCAGATACACATGGGACAACTTCAAAAGCATCCCTTATTTGTTTTGTGATACCCAGTGTAGGGTAAGAGATGCTGGGTAGGCAAATAGACAATATGAGAGACAACAACTATTCATTATATATATATTTGCCAAAAAATGCTAAAGCTTCACACGTGAGCGCATATGGTTTATGTGCAGGTACATTCTTACGGCTCTTCTCCTCCTTCTGCTGTAGTCCACTGTGTATTCTGTTCTAAGACTATACATTGTTTAGGATGTGGGTTAGTTTTTACTCTTTCTGCAAAGCTTAAGCTAAATATCCCATAATAATTAAAGCCACAAATCATAGAATACATTCTTAAATTAGGTATCGGGCTTCCTATCATCTATGTTTGGAATTAATGTTCATTAAAGAATTGGTTGAAACCAGTTGGAAAATAAGAGATAAGCGACCTACGTTCTCACCATTATTTTTTCGCAGAATAATTTTAGTCTTCCTCCCCCATTTCCTGGGCGAATACCACCTATTGTGGCCATGGCCTAGCAGCATTAATTTTCATGAAGTGACACCAATTTAATCAGCCACAAATGTAACTAAGATGTCCACTGGGGTACGTTTTTTATAGTGTTGCCACTTCCATGGTTGTGGGGCTGTGTGTGAGTGTGATGGCAGAGGGAGGCACAGCCTTTCCCCCTTTCTGACACACGTCACCCCGGATAGCACAAACGGGGAGCTGCAGGACTAAGTCTGATAAAATGAAGATCAAGTCTCTGTTGTCTGTAGTAGGTTTCATAGACTACAAAATAATTTTCCAATGTAGCCAACTGTCCAAACTGGTGAACTAGTGAGGGATTTCAAATTGTTGTTATCAACTCTGCAAAACATGTGATCATTCTGTAGCGTGAAGGTCGATTTGAAAGTTCTTTAACTTTCCCACTTCTGTTTACTAATAACCGAAAGCACCATATTAGCAATACTTAGGTAGCCATAGCTGAACCAGCTACACCTACAAAATGGGTTTAATGATAAAGCTCAGTAAGAAAGTAAGTCTGAGTAAAAAGCATATTAGAAATCAGAAATATCACATACCACAAACACATTTTTTCTCAATAGATGACTTGCCTGTCATATGTTGGTAGATGACTCGCATCAGTGATAACATTCCTGGACCTATTGTAATATTACCAGCATTTGCTTGTTGATCCACTGCATTCCAGGTGATGGAATTGAAAAAAATACTAATTCTGATTTACTTACTGTGTCTGATGATGTGTATCAGCTCTACCCTGGACATGGTGTTGGAGCAGGTAATTTTTCTTGAAGACCTTGATCCTGAAATAGAGAGGCACATACTTAGAACTGACTTGTAACGAGGCAAAAGATTTGGTAGACACGTTTGTAGTGTGTTTAGTGTTCCAAGAAAGCCAAATTCAAGTATGGTGTACATTTGGACCAAATACAGCTGTATAGCATGGATGAGATTCCTGCCCAGAGCCCGACATGCTTTTCAGCCCTTTCCACGGCTTCCTAGTTGTGTAAAAGAAAGTGTAGTTTGAGTAAAGAAAAGAATAAAGTCAAGTTTAATCTACTTAAGACAAAAAATATTGTGTCTGAAATACGGTAGTCTTACTATGAGGTTTATAAATTGTCTCTCAAGTCATTTTGATGTGTAAAACTTAAGATTTATAAAGGGATTGCCTGTTTAGTTTTAAGACTAACTTGGAGCTTTCTTGATTTTTACAGTTGTAAGCAAGAGAATCCAAAACAAAAACACATCAGAGTTTTTTCCTTTCCTGTAAACACCATATCAGTTAGTGAATTTCTCAGTGCTTCATGCAAGCGCAATAGGAAATTCTTAGAAGTAGCCCCAGGATAGAAACTTACCATCATAACATTATATTGTATTCTTAAAATGCATTTCCATTCACTTGTGGATTTCTTGAAGTTTTCTGAAGGAATGGGCTAAGTCCTGACCCAATACGTTACACTTCTTAGTTCACACTTACTTGTATAAAGGTTCTGGATTTTTAAAGTTGGATGTACTGTTGCATAAATGTGATTTTGCACACACGTATCTGCATTTTTGGGGGTAGATGAGACCAATTGGACTTAGAAACCCATGTGGTTTTCTGCAGAAAGATTTGAACTTTCTCTACGCATGCTCTGAATTTACTGGGAGTCTGTAGCTATCTATACTACGCCGCCAAACCCAGCCTAGGAAGCGCTGCTGAAAGGAGCGTGTAACAGCACCATTTGAGTTGGTTCAAGACTTCAGGCAGCACAAGTTTGCATCTATTAGTAAGAGGTATTGTAAGAAGAGATCACGGCTTACCTGGAGCGACATGAAATTATGGAAGACCAAAAATAAATCATTCAAACTATTATAAAATAATCCTTCAGTTAACTTTTTACAGTCATTTAATATTACTTGGAAAATAACAATTCATTACTTAAAGCAGGTATATCCAGGTTTCCAGAGGAACTCAATACAGTTTGAATGGCTTTCCATCAGTTTACATCTTAGTGTTATGTTCGCTTTCTCCCATCTCTGTCATTTGTAATTATTGTGTAATAATGTTGTAAACTGAACAGAACTGCCGTGGCACAGCCCTGAAATGTTTGTATTTAAATTCTCAACGTTTGTGTGACACAAGAATATAATGCCCTTGTTTTCAGGACTTGCTATTCCCGGTCTTAATGCTTTAGCCAGAGGAGTATCCTTCCTGTACTGTAGAACAGGAAATAAGCTGGTTCCTTTTAAATTCTGAAAACAATTAACTTTGTCCTTACCCTAATTTTTTAGAAATTACATTCATTTTGATGTTTTGGACAATGCATTAGTTTGTTTTGCTTCCTTGTGAAATACAATGGGAACAGCATGTCATAATCATACACCCATAATAGGCTATCAAGGCAGAATTTAAGAATGTAAATATTACATCTTTTAATATATTTTTTTCTTGACCATCTCTTGTTCAAAAGATGAAGTTTCACATTAGGGTAATGGCTCTATGTGTTCAAGAAATAATGAAGCACTATGATAAATTGATACAGAAACAAGGGGAAGGGAAAAACAGAAGAAACAAACAACTTTCTTTTTTTTCCTTTTACTGGAAACATTCACAAAAAAAGCCCTAATCTTTGAAAGTGTGAAGCCTTTATGTCTATGTTCTCCCCTAGGTTTTGTGCAGTTCCTGGTACAATATTTAATGTGTCACATTGGTTATTCTTACAGTAACAATAGGATAAGAACCTTCATACATTTGATGAAATGTAATGAAACATAAGAACTTAATTCTGAAACTGTAAACAGTTTTGCCATATTGGACAGTACTGGATTTACTTGGTCCTTGAAATAGTTATGATAATACATATCTCAATCAGGAAACAGCATTTTCAGATGTTCCGAGAGAGGATAAGGTCTGTTCCTGACTGTATCACTTTTTTGGTGTTTTTAAATAAGGCAGGTAAAATCTGGCTTCTCTTCAGTTTCTTGTGTTTCAGCAAGATTTATTTAAATACACAATAAGCTTTCATATTTTTTAAAAAAAAATCGTTAAGGAAAAACGATCCACCAAAAAAATACAGTGTTTCTTTTAAAATGCTCTGCAAACATAGTTTCTATTTCGGCATAGTGTAGTCTTGTAAGATTGGTTTAAGACGTGTAAGAAGGCTATATAATCATTACATGTTGCAGTTTATGGTACAAACTTTTTTTCTTGAATCTGTTATCAAGGAGTAGCGTTACAAGGGGAAAAAAGTATTTCTAGATTTAGATGTATACTTAATACCTCTTATGAGGCCAAGCTGATAAGTTGGGTGTTGTGTATGAAATACAGTCCCTTTATCTGATGTGATCAAAAAGCTGCAAACTCCAGTACAAATCGGGTTTTGAAGCAATTGTTCCAAACTACGTTAATAGCAGTTCATCCTTAACGATAGGTGTCTCAGAGGTTAATGTCAGGTCTGAATACATATAGAAAAATATTTCTGAAGTTGAAATATTTGGTATCTTTTTAATGGGTTCTTTTTGTACTTTCAGAGGGATAGTATGCTTACATATGAATGAATGATTGTTTTGTTTTGTCAGTACTTCAGCTGAGGCTACAACAAAGACGGACACGAGAACAGCTGGTTGACCAGGGCATCATGCCACGTAAGTCTAATGTTATTTCTAGTAATTTGTATTATTATACTGTATTTATTATGAGCCAAATACATAAAATAATGAAGATAAGCATTTATGTGAGAATCATTAAAAATAACTATGATTTGAAAAGACTTGTGTGATCCTTTTGGTAATCTAAATGAGCATGAAGTAAATTCATCGTGCTTACCTAACGTTTCAGTTAAAATACCCATTGTGATGAAAATGCAAGGATTTGCAGACATAGTCTGATTCTCCTTTTGTTTTCTCTCTTTAAATTATGACTAATCTTACTGAAATAAATTGAACTCTATAAATGAGTGGACATTAATAATAAAGCCAGCAGTCTTTAAAATGCAGGATGGCAAGGGCTGCCAAACAAAAACAAAGAAATCGAAGTTGTGGATTATGTGCAAACAGACGCGTCTTCTGTGTCAAATCTTGGATGATGGTAGCTGTGATGTTACAGGGTGTGAGGCAGAGGATTAGGCTGGGCATTGAACACTGGATTTTATGATCTAATGCAGAAGCCTCTGTGTCTAGGCCTTTCTGAGTATGAGTACATTTCCAAGAATATGGGAAGTGGCTTTGGTTTTTTTTTTTTTTAGAAAACTGTTTTGGTTTTAGAACATTTTTTTTCAGTTGCTAGAAGTTCCTGACCAACTTGACACATCTGGCAAACTGTCCAAATTGGTCTAAGAGTCTTGTATTCTCTTCCAGAACAAAGATTATATAGTGGTAAAAATTCAATTAATGCCCTTAGATGCTATCTTTGGAAGAGTTAAGATGCTGCCGATCACCTTAGTGTTGAAGTGTCTTGTTAAGGCAGCAACGTCACCAAGTTCATAAATACATTTGGAGATGTATTTATGATTTCAGTATTCCGTTATACAGAGCTTCTGACTTTTTGGCCTGGCTACCTACCATCCTTGACAGTCATGCAAGAAGTTACCAGTTCTTCATTTTTATCTCTAACTCTGTTCTACTGCTGGAATTTAATTGCAGGTCATAGTGCTTTGACAAGCAAACAATGTTTCTTAATTTGTGTATTTGTTACATTTGTATGTCTGAACTCACAGCGCTTGTATTTTGAAAGTAAGGAATTGGCATGCTTTATGCAATTGCATTTTATTGCCAGAGTCTATTTTCTCCTTTATTGATTTCAATCTGTTAGAGATGATGGTTGTTTCAGCAGCAGTACTTACAATACCTAAAATCAATCTAGGAATCACACGAGCGTTCTCCTGAATGTGGATATTTAGTGGCCTAAAATTCAACTGCAGTTAATTCTCTCCTTAGAGAACACCTCTCTCCTTTGGTGTTCCTCCATTTGGGCTCCCAATGACTATGCTAATTGTTTTGTATAACATCTTCTGACTTGTTTTGGAGATCAGCCTGGCCTCAGAATGAGGGATGCATAGAAAGCATAGAGAATCCCTAAGTGGACAGTGTGGGATGAGACTAAGCTCAAGATAAGAGGTCCAAGTTGTCAAAAGATTCAACTGTGAAAAGTGATTTTTCGTAAACAAACAAAAACCCCAGCCACTGAAAACAGATAAAAGTTATGTCAAGTTATTATAAATAGTCCAGTGTGTACTGGTGAATTCTAGCTTGAAAGCATAGTATCTTAAAGCTAATCTCGTCTTCAAGGTTTCTGAGTATGCAGCAGGCTTCAGATTGCTTTGCTAAAGCATATTCACTTTCCCAGGTCTGCATTGTTGATTATCTTCAGGCACAGAATGATCTGTTTCTTTTTGAGTGAAACCTGGGAAAAAAACTTCTAAACTGTCAAAAAGTGTTGAAGATTTTGTTTTGCAAGTATCTTATCTTTGCCAAAAGTGTGGCAAATAAGATGGATCATGCCTGCTGCCATTTCACTTCCTTTCAACAATCCAGTTGAGATGAAGCACTCTACAGTTCATGTTATTTGTAGCTGAACAGTGTTTTTACTCTTTTTGGCTATTAAGCAGCTAACCATCATTCTGTTTTCTAATCTGAACACTTAGGGCTTGTACAATTTTTTTTTTTTAAAATCAGCACAAATAGTTCTTACAGGACAGTCCAGTTCTCTCTAGTAACAGCAAGTGTGAGGTAAGGACAGATAGTAAATACAGTGGAATAAATGAAACAGTGGCATTCTGTTTCATTCTGTTTTGGCATTCTGAACCTTGCCTCATAAAATTTCTACTGTGGAACAGTTTTGGTAAATAGACCTTGGTTTACACAGTGAAGAAGTTAAGTATTACATTGTAATATCTGTTAAAATCACATATTGCAAGTATTCTGCATAGGAGTGTTGCTCTTTTCTCTTAAATGTAAGTGATTATAACTAGCATGAGTCAAATGCAAGCCTGGTCAGTTGCAAACACAGCTCTGAGATGGTGTTAAACACCCATACACACATACTGATTAGGATATTTCTTATGGAAAACACTTCCTGTCAATTTAACTCTTACTCTCTCTTCACAGCTTTGAAAAGTCCAGCTGCATTCCATGAGCAGATAAAGAGCCTGGAGCGAGCCAGGGTAAACCGCTTTGTGTAAACTTGTTATTAACATCTGAAAATAGATAGTCAGTTGTATGTGATAATAAATTCTCTGAGCACATGTACTCTTGGAAGAGTCCATTAAAATAAAATATTGGTGTCAAATCTGAGAGGAACTTTCTTAATCCTTCACGGATCAAGGTGGTGGGATACGCTTATGGTCATAATGTAATACATAGCTACCTCCAGTTAAGGATAGAATCCTTGGGTAGATTATGCTTGTGCAGTATTTCTGTAGCAAATCTATGCTGTTGTGATTTTGTGTGGTGGTATAGGATCAAATCCAGAAGTATTCCCAACTTGTTTGGGGAAGACAGAAATTCATTAGCACTGTTTAACTGATAGAAAAACAATAAAACAAAGCAAACCCCTCTACTGCCTGTGTTCTAACAGCGATGTCCACCTGTCTGAATGCAACTGCAAATATTCATTGATTGGACTTCGGTGATTTATCAAACGACTTTGATGTTTTTCTGGTAAACAGTAGTTAATGGTATTTCCTCATTTCTTTAAAGACTGAAAATTTTTTGAAGCACAAGATTCGCAGCAGGCCGGACCGGTCTGAGCTGGTCAGAATGCACATCCTCGAAGGTACGTACCCAGCTGTATGTACCTTTTAAGCTGCCATTAGAAGGAATTCCTGTTATGCACTGTTTTCTAACTGAATTAGAAATAATTCATATCAACATCTAAAGGTTTATATGCTCTTTTTCTCTACTTTTACAGTATTCTAAATCTGTATAACAATAGATACATCTATGGCAGTGAAAGTATTCTCAACTGTGTATTTGTTTGCAATTGCATATTGCTTTTATTCTATAATGATAATTATACCATGGTGTATGTACATGTAGTGTATCTATTGCTTCAATTCCTACTCATACCCTAAAACAACCTGACAGCCTTATGCTTCCCCACCACCACCACCCCAAACAACCTTTAATAAACTTGACTTCTACTCTGCCTTGTTATTTTCCGTGTTGCTCAGGTAATTTGAAACAATAGTCTCTTTATGAATGGGGCTATATTACTGTGTTTCACTATCATCTTACCAAATACAGAAATTACCAAATAACCATAATCCAAGTCAATTCAATAGCCGTTAGTTCTCAAAACATGCATTTGGATACTAAACCCAGATAGGAGTCTCCGTATCGATAGATCACATCTATATTGACAGACAATCTCCGTATTTTCATTGAAGTACAATTTTGAAGACTCAAAGTTGCGCTAGAAGCTATTTTGAAAGATAAACTTTTTAAAATGTTTGTCAACAGAGAATCCAAAAATCAATGGATTAATTAAACCTTTACCATAGCTTACACTGGTAAACCACTAGAACACCAAATGCTGTCTTCAGATTATAATTAGCATTTGTTATTTTATATTCCCTGCATTATTGTTGGACATTATACAGATATTTACCAAAAGTATTACTGCTGTTGAAAAAGAGGTGGTGTTTTTTATAGAAAAAACAAGATCATGGGGGTGAAAAACATCTACTCACATAATCTTATTTTTGCTTATTAATTTGAGAATTTTCAGAAAAATACTTGCCTGCTTTTGATAAAAGTGGAGTGGTTGTTGCAAAGACAAGAACATGTTGTTTATCATGAAATTGCAGAAAAGATGGAACAGAATATTTAAATCAATATATCTTTCTAGAGACCTTTGCAGAGCCTTCACTACAAGCCACTCAGATGAAACTGAAGAGAGCTCGCTTGGCAGATGATCTGAATGAGAAGATTGCTCAGAGGCCTGGCCCTATGGAACTGGTAGAAAAAAATATTCTTCCTGTAGACTCCAGCGTTAAAGAAGCTATTATAGGCAAGTAGAAGTCCCACAGCTTCTATCTGTTACCTATATGGCATTGTGGAAAATAATACTTTAACTCTTGAGGGTAAACTTCACTAGAAGAAAACATACTCAAAGTTTATTATTACTTATTCTTTCAATTCCTGAGTCCTAAACTCTGTCATCATTTAACTAAAGTTATGCAATTTTATTTGGAACTAAGTTATAACTATATAGTTGGAATATAATACTGTCTTTGTAATGACTTGTTTCTTAGTAAAAATGTTAAAAAATAATCAAACATCTGGCCGTTACTCAGTCTGTCCTAGGTGTCTGTGTGCACTCCACATATGTTGAACATACCTTTTAATCTCTTATTGAAACAATATCTGCTATGCACTTAGTTTTATAGATCCCTTGAATATGATTTAATATGGCTGTCATTATATTAAAAATACAATAGATACTTGCATACCTGTTTATACTATGCTGAAAACCCATCATTTTCTAGCAATTAGCTAATTCTGCTACCAATGTCTAAATTTAATTTGTGTAGCTATAAAAAAATTGTTTTGCTTGTTTCTTTGTAAACATTCTAGCAGTTGGACAAGAGAATTATCCTCAAGCTTTGGATGATTATTCATTTGATGAAGACAGCAGTGATGCTTTATCACCAGATCAGCCAGCCAGCCAAGAATCCCAGGGTTCAGCAGCTTCCCCTGGTGAGCCAAAAACAAGTGACTCACCATCACCAATAACACCAAATGCTACTGCATCAGCACAGGTACAGTTTTTCAATGTTGATACAAAATCTTCACAGTATGTTTCTTGGTCTGGCACTATAGAAACGGGGCATAGTTTCACATGGAATGAATACATTTGCTGTTGCAAAGGAGCGTCTGGGACTCTGTTTTCTGTTTGTGACTGTATATACTAGAACCCTGGCTTAGCTGTTGGCAGTGATGAAATTCCCATAGACTGTAGTAAAGCCATAAATTCACTGAAATTCATTATGGTCCGTGGAAGATCTGCAGCTTTCCCAGAAGTCGTTTAAAAGGTCATATCCATGGTTTACTCCAGCTGTTATTGATTACTTAATGTCTGTCTTCAGTCTGAGCAAGGTCTTGAACTCGTTTAGAATTAAACTTAGCTGAAACAACAACAGTTGACGTCAGTTCCATTATCTCCAGAAAAGTCCATAAAAAATAAGGCTTCCCATATAGTTTAAATGTTCTTTCCTGTAGTTTTAAAATACTGCCTAAAGGATTTACTATTTAAGAAATGAAAATAACCTTTATGTTGATTTTTCTATGAGTTTTTTTAGTATTTTCTGGAGTTACTTACAAAGAAAGGAAAGTAACTAAGTCTGCCATGGCAGATAAAATGTCTTTGGTGTAGAGCATTTAAATGTGTGAGTATGTAAAGAACAGTGGATTTGAATGAGAACACTTTACTGTTTTCACAAGAGTTGCAAACATTAATTTTGAAAAGGAATGCTTCTTACAATTTAATTTTGTGATTTGAAATGGATAGTAACATTGCCTACCCTATCTTTAAAACACATTACAAAAGTGCTGTTATAAAATAATTTGACGAAACCGTAATGAAACAAACATCATGTGCTACAAATGAATTTCTTTTATCTTCTCTTCACTACTGAACACACAGGGTTATATGCATAATCATCATACAGATATCTGGATGCTTTCTAGGATATCTTGTACAGTGCTTGCTTCACAGGTCTTTATCTTCACCTTTGAGTTAATCAGTAAGTTTATTCATTAATGAGATATATGTGTTTATTTAAAGATTACTTTGTTTAGCTTAAATAGATTGTTATGATGTTTTCTGTTTTACCTCAGCTAGTAATTTTAAACTCACTGACTTAAGCCCAGTTAAGAGGAGAAGGCTTTGCTTTTAGCTAAGCTTCTGCAACTTTCATGGAACTTTTTCTCTGGATGGAGAAGAACACCCAAGCGAAGGCTCCAGTGGAGGGAAGGGCAAGCAAAGTTGTCATACGTTGTCTGATGGCAACTAGCTTGAACAGTTAGCAAACTCCAAACTAGCCAGATTTAACGGTATTCATCTCTGCTCATTAACAGCTTGTTCATTTGAGACTGGCAGAGCTAAGTAAATGACAAATTGTGCTTATATTCCGAGTTATACTTGCCTGGAGGAACCATTAGTTTGTGTTTACATGTTGAAATGAAGAAAAAATGAAGAAAATTTTGCCTTGTATCAATGCTGAATCAGTTGTTGAATCAAATTTACACATCTGCTGAGCAATTGCGTATGCTAGAAAAAAGTCCTTGATCCTGAACTACTGTTTCTCCCATTTTCTTGTTGTACGTAGATGAAAGCAGTTGTATTATCACAGAAAAATAATTTATGCTTTAGATTGATGCATTTTACCATACTATTCGTGTTTACCCTTCAATGAATTATTTAGCGGAAAGACTTGTGTTTTCATCACAGTATTATATATATGAAGTGACTTACAAATGACATCAGTTTAAAAATACTGCACACAGCTTTGTGTACTTGGTATCAACGTACCATGTGTGTATAAGCAAACACAAAAAATTTGGTAATGTTGTCACTTTTGTATAATTAGCTGAAATGTTGTGTATTAATTTGAGCAGTATTCCTTAAGCAGAAAATGTGAATTTGATGGAAATTCAAAAGCTTTAGGACTTTAAATTGTTTCATTTCATGCAAGTCTGCACCTGGTAAAAACAAGTTTTTTGGCCTGTATAACACAAACATTAAAATACTTTATTTTGAAAGAATTTAAGAGTGTATCAAAATTTTACCAATACGTGAATGGTACTACTCCAAACGTGTAATAGTCTTCAGGTTAATGTTGATCAACTGTAATCTATAATGGATTTTTTTTCATGAGGACTTCCTAAGAGCGTTCCTTCAGCACTTTCTCCACTACACAAAGGAGAAAAAGATGCATAACTTTGTAGTTCAAATTATTTTAATGCTTGTCCTTTTATTAAGCATTCTTTTGGAAAATGTATTTATTTATATATTTAAACTCTCAGAGGATTCGTAGCAAAGTCAGGGCTCTACACAGGGAACTGTGCTGCAATTTATAAATTGCAGGAAGATAGGAAGAAAAGATAAGACAGAACTGAATATTGAGTTGTTACTGTATAAAGTAATATAAAATTAAACAGATAAATACAAGATAAATATTGTTTGTGCTACAAAGATGTTATTGTCTTAATGACCATGGATACTTGACAACTGAGTGGTTCAGGATCTGGAATTACTATCCTTGCTTTTCTTATTACTATAGTAGATAGAAAAAGTATTGCAAAGTTCATATGCAAAAACAAAGCTGGACACAAAGTACAGCACATCCGTTTTACTTCATTGTTCCCTAACATAACGGATTAAGATGTGGATGGGGTTTCATGTCGAGAGAATGTAATTTGCGTTGAATAAATTGAAAACAAAGCACATGGAATTAGATTCCCAAGAGTTAGGCTCCTAATGGAGAGTTAAATAAAGATACTTGAAGTAATACATGCCCAAAAGCTTTTCAAGTAGGAAGTGTAAGATAGATCTGTGATTGCAGCAACAAAATAACAGAGCACTTGAACTTGATTGAAAAAGCACTTCAGAAAGAACTTCAGTCCTTTGCTTATGGATTTCATAACATATTACAGCCACTTCTGTGCACAGATCTAAAATGTGAACCTGCTTTTCTGCAGAATAAACTAGATGCTTACCTTGTTGTCCTTTTGAAATAAAGAATAACAGCAGCACAGCATGCCTCTACAAGAGATGTGTCTGGGAAATTGCTCCTTAATTCTTTTAATTTCCTCTGACAAATTTTACATTTTATTACAATGTAAAATACAAAGAATGTTTTGAAAACAGTGGAGGAGTGCAGCCAGAGTTCTTTTCAAGGCTTCCTCCTCCAGACATTTCCAGGCCTCAGAGGATGTAACATAACTTTGAGAACCTTTGGCTCTCATTGACTGATGACCTAAAACTTGCTTTAACCTGACGTATTTGCATCTGGTAAGGATTAGGCATTTTAACCACACCACTCTAAACAGATGAAACTGTGGTGTATACAACTCTGAAGACATTAGACAGTTATCTTCAAAATGGCTGAAGTATTTTGCTTGATGAGACAGAATATAATGTCTGTTTTCTTAATAAATTCACTGTAGATTGTTGACCTGCTAGATGCTTGTTTGCATTTAGAAGAAAAGGTCCAGAATAATACTGTCTGTAACTGGAAGGTCTATTCAAAGGAAATAATCTTTACATTACTTTATGAAGTAATCAAGTTAAGAAGTTAAGACCTGTTAATTTAGGGTTTTTAACTTAAAAATTTATGAAGTAAATGATATGCATAGTTCATTGCCTCATCTAACACTTGCAGGTAAAGTTGTGAAGTCTGTAAAAAGCTTTGTATTTCATGTAGCCATTAATCTTTTGTAGTGTAGGATAACAACTAATGCAAGGAAAAAGTAATTTACTCTATGGCAAGAGGAAAATGTTTAACACCGTAAGTTTCAAGCAATATGAATTAGAGGTGGGTTTTTTTGGGTGTGAGGTTGCTGGGTTTTTTTTTGTTTTTTGACAGTAACTAACTATTCCATTTTTGTGCTGTCATTATAGCCTGTTTTCATAGCCTATACAGGGTTGCTAAATAGTATGTTTGAAGTCAAGTTATTTGTTTGGGTTCAAGAAGGAACATAATGATAAATAGCAAAAGATTATGTAAAAAATAAGCTGAAGTATCAAACATTTAAAATGCTTTTTAGATGGCACTTGAGGAAAATAAAACGTAAGAATCAATGAAAATCATTAGAATTCTTCTGTGCTTTATGGTAATTTTGTACATGACACTTTGATTCAAAGAAAAACTAAGTCTGTTTTAAAATGTTACTGCTGTAAGTAGAATAAGCCTTTTAAACTTAATAGCAACAGTAGTGCAATATTTTGGAACAGAGTATCCAGAACTCTTTTTTTAAAGAGTAAGTCTCTCTAAAGTCCCCTGCCAATTGTTATGCAAGTCCAGCAAATAACAGATACTGTGTAGTTATCGGATGCTTTCCAGAGCAAACACTTTGAAAGTTGGATATAAAAATAGAGGCATTTATATCTTTAGCCTGACACTATAAACTGACACAACCTCAAGACAGGCATGTGTGCAGTGTTTCAGTGACTAGGCATGGCGTACTAAATCTTGCAATTTAGTAAAGCAGGATCAGCTTTTCCTCTGGATGGCTGCACTACAGAGGACCAAAACCACTGTACAGTTTAGATAGGTTAGGGCAAACTAGCTATAGCTGCCTGTTGGAGATGCAGCAAAATGTATAAAAGAAACGCAGAGATAGAAGGGAAATTTATTATAATTTAATTGTAAGCAAAAGTTGGAGAACTTAGTGCATGCAGACTGGCAGCTTGATAATTGCCATCCCAGAAATAGAAAAGAACGGGGACATAAAGTTGCAGAATGTGTACCAAGTGTTTTTAGCAAGCTGATTTAAGTCCTTTATAGTACAATCTTACGGAAGAATAGTAGAGCATGGGAAGAAATGAATTAGGGTGAAGTACCCGTCTGATTTAATTAGAATGCAAGGTTTTAGACTGTACTCTGAAGAAAAAGTATATTCACTGATAGGAATATATGGGAAATGGATGGGCTTTTATAAAAGGAATATTGTACTAGGTGATCGAATTTTTTTCTTAAATAATGGAAATGCAACTGATCTCATCTGTCTGGATTTAATACTGTATGGTATTAAACACTAGCAAAACTGGAGAAGATGGAGATTAGCAGAGATAAGACAGAAAGAGGGAAGTATTGGGTTGAAATGAAGTTGGTAATAGTGCTCTGCCGGACTTAATTTGGGGACATTCTATTTTCATGTTACCATTAACAACCTTGACATAAGAATGGGTCACGTAACAAAAGTTGGAAGCCATAGTCAGCACAGAGTTCGATTGTTGCTACGCAGAAAGAACTAGTTGATTTGTGTTTTACAGAGGAATGGAACTCCAATATAATGGAATAGTTCTTAAAAAGAAAAATACACAACACCTCTCCTTCCCATGAAAAAGAAATGTGGAAACCTGGGGACTCTGACTCCAGAGAAAACTGAGGAGGATGACAGTTGGGGTGGAGTGATCAGCAGCGAAGTGACTGTGAGCTACTTCCTCTGTAAAATTGCAAATATGTCAGTAGAGATGATTCCAGTAGAAGTCTTAATGCCACCGCAAGGATCCAGTGAGACCCCCTATGGAATATCCTATACATTTCCAGTTACTTACATCCACAAAAGGACTAAGGAAAACGGTAACACAAACAGGAAAGGACGATCGGAGAATGAAAAACCTCTTTTATGAGAAAAGAATAAAAATTCATTTGTGCAGCTAGAAAAATGAGGGCTGAGATCTGTTTATGTGCAGAGTCTATATCCCATCAGAGGGATATTCACTACAGAAGGAAATCGGTTTTAAAACAGAAAACAATTTCAGCACAGAAGAAATTGATTTGTCAAAGTTAAGCTCAGTGAAGTTTGGTTATTACGTAGGAAAACTTTTGGGAATTTTCTGGTAGGTGTAGTGGTGCCAGGACAAGAATAATAATAAAAAAGTCCTAAGCCTGTATGGAATGTCACAAGTTTATAGAAGAAACTACATGCATGATGTTTGTAACAGCAAGGGAACAAACTCAGTAAAGTTCAGGCTACTGGACTGTACCTACACAGTAATATAACTGTGCTGGCAGGCAAATACAGAAGAAATGCACCTCCTGGCACAGTCAGAGGTATGGTTGCCATGAAAATACAATAGGAAGCTGTCTCTTCAAAATACATCTGCTCTGCTGCTGCATCATCATTCTGAAAGAAGTTTGTTTTCCTATATTGATGTTTGACCTTCCTGAAAGAGGCTTTTCTGACAGTACTAGTTTGGGTGGTAAGATTCTCCTTGTGTTCACAAGATTCTGACTTCAGACAGAAAATAACGAAGGCCTCAATTCTATAGTAATAAAGCAGTGTAACTTCAGTAGGCTGCTTCAGTATGTGTGTAGTGTGTCTAGAGTCAAATTTTCATGTTGCTTCAAGCAGAGTGATAACAAATGGTGGTATCTCTACTAACAATTGTTAACAATGCATTCCATTCTTCCTTTAATGTTTTTAACCCTTATATCTCCTTTTATTTATAATTAATAAAATTTTGCTTGAACTGGTTTTCTGTTCTTGCATATAAAATATAGAAATTAGTTATATTCTGTGGTTCTAGAAGCCTTCCTATATGAAATTTGGTAATGCTAACAAGAAAAGAAATTTATTTGACATAACCTTTTCCTGTAATTCTGACTGACCACCTTGAAGAGAAGATTTCTTTTTTTATCCTTATGCCAGGAGCAATAGTATTTTAATGACAGCTCTCAGTTCTAGAAGAATTCTGCAATTATAAAGTTAAAATTAGTTAATCTGATTCGGGGCTACCAACCAGAGACAAATATGTGTTAGGAGCAGCTTAAGTAAAATGTTCCTGACTTGAGTGGGTGAGGTTACTTCTGAAGGTCCTTTCAGCTCTTTTTTATGATTTTGTAAGAAAGACAGAAAGAAAATGTTTTCATGATATTTCTTTATTTGTTTTCATGTATGTTAAAAGGATAAAAGAATTCTGCAAATTAAAACAACAGTGTAAAGGTTACGAAAACAAAGCCCTTCCAAAGGGCTTTTTTTCTATGTTGTTATAAATCCCTTCTGGTTATCATTCTTTTCACCTGCAGAAAAAACAACAATAATAATTAAGAAAAAATGTTAATGTTGGAAAAATATTTATTGATATTACAATCAATTACTGTTCTGCTTTGGTGAAACTAGCAGTAAATCCTGTATTGGTAAAAACAGATTTTGGATACATTTACACGCAGTAGTTAAAATGCAAACTAAGTCAAGGTAAGAAACCAGTTTTTCTTACCTGCTATATTTGAAGTGTGCCAAAATGTATACGGATAAGTCCTGGTTTTGCCATTCTTCCTAAAAATGCTGTATGAATTTGACATCATAGTAAATTATCTTAACGTTTTCACATTTTTTCAATTATTCAGATGGTGGATGTTTTTAATGTTTCTCTTTTTCCTTATATTTTTTTAATACTAGTATCCACCTTTAACCTCTCCAGTTCCTGAATTTCTCAAAACTCCCTCTACAATCGAACAGCAGGTTACACGTTCTACTGCAACAACCACCCTGACCACAAATACGGTATCTCCAGCAAAGCCTGGGCCAACATTAGTAAAGGTAGGTATCTGTAATAATGGCATCTGAGGACTATGTTCTTTAACTGTGTCCTTTTCCAATGCTGCATTTAATGACAAAATACACAAATAACAAAATAGAGCGCCTATAACTAACAGCAACTTCTCTCAGTGTTCACGAGAACTTACTGGGTTGTTGGCTGAAAGCTTTTGTGTGCTAAGATCAACGATTAACACTTGCAGGGACTGGCTCATTATTTCAAGAGGTCCTTACAGTACAGTTGATGAAAGTTTTCAGGCAGAATTATGCATTGCATTGCTATGGAAGTCTTTAAGAAATAATGACTAGATTTTTGCAATACTGAGTTTCTCCTTTCTATTGGTGAAATTAATCTTTTCTCATCTAGTTTTGTATGGAGAATAATTTAATAGGAACAGAGGCAACTGCATTCATATTCTATCTATAACCAAATTGGTGAACAGCATTGCTCCTTTTCTGCAACTGTTTACTTAGTTCATTTATTGTTGAACACACTGTGTGAGTGAAGTTACCGTATCCTTGTATTTGAATATCAGAAGAATCACAGAATCTTCATGGCTGGAAAGGACCCTTAAGATCATCGAGTCCAACCAGACAACCTACAATCTACAATCTCTGCCACTAGAACATACTCAGTTCTCTTTTCTTCACTGACCTAGCCAGCAGCATGGAAAACATTTTGAAAATGAAAAATATACAAATATATACAAATAGAGAGGGGGTCATGTTAGAAGGTGTTTATAACATTTCATTTCAGCAACTTTGCCAAAGGTCTTCATCTGAGTCATGATTATATATGTATGTAGGCCTCTACCTAACTACATGAAATTAATTCTCAGTTAAATTTACAAGGATGACCTCCAGTAGTCAATTTCTAGTATAAATTTGGCTATATCCACTGCACTTGTACCAGCTTACTTAATGCAGAACCATAATGACAAATTCAGATATCCCCCTAAACAGGCTATCTGTGTAATAAATGTGCCTGGATCAACACAGGATTTCTGCTTTGGTACTTCTGTATGACTAGGTAACTGCCTTCAACTTTCACTTAAAATAATTTCAAAGAGTTTTTAAAGGAAGAGAGTTTTATCACATTGGCAGGTATAAAGATACTGCTGAAACTTTCCTAAGAGTAATCCTGTAATATATAGGACTGTCTGTCCATGCGTTTAATTGAGACCTGTTGTAAGTACTTCTAACCTGCAAGTGTTTATGGTTGGAGTTTAAGATACTAGTTTTTGCTTGTACAAAGTGCTAAGTGGCTTTGAACTTACCTGTTTATGAATGCCTCTTTGCAATGACAGGTCATGACTAGCAGAATCCCTTAGCTTCATTAGTGCCATCCATTAAAAAAACATTCACAAACTGTGATTTGATGACCCTTTCTTGTGCACTATATAAGCCAGCTGGAACACGTTGACTTTTGAAGGATGGTAAGTTATCCTTTTGGGCAGGTTTGCAGGGATGATTGTGTTCAGCAACTCCTTGCAGTAAATGCGCTCCCATATGCTTTATCTTTGTACCTTGCATAACTGCTTGCAAATTATATGTCTGTTATAGTTGTTTCAATCTTTTCCATCCATAAACAGCAAAGCCACCCAAAGAACCCAAATGATAAGCATCGGAGTAAGAAATGTAAAGAACCTAAGCCAAGGGTGAAAAAATTGAAGTATCATCAATATATTCCACCTGATCAGAAAGGTGAGAAAAATGAGCCACAGATGGACTCCAACTATGCTCGTCTGCTACAACAGCAGCAACTGTTTTTGCAGCTGCAGATCCTGAGCCAACAGCAACAACACTACAACTACCAGACAATTCTACCTGCACCACTGAAGTACGTGAAGCATTGTTTGTGTCCTTTAAAGAAAATATATATACGTCAGTTATAAACTTTGTGTTTTAGAAGTAAATGTGCTTTACAAATGTTAAGAGATGGTTGGAACCCAAGAAAACTTAAATAGCAATGTGCATCACTGTGGGTATTATTTACTTCATTTAACAATGTGATGAGGTGGTTCTCTTGTTAAAATACTCCTGTAGTCTGACAAGCCTTTAAGTGGTTCTA
This sequence comes from Rissa tridactyla, assembly GCF_028500815.1. Classification (NCBI taxonomy): domain Eukaryota; kingdom Metazoa; phylum Chordata; class Aves; order Charadriiformes; family Laridae; genus Rissa; species Rissa tridactyla. The sequence goes on from NC_071473.1 coordinate 11,876,353, forward strand.
GTTATTTTTGTGTGACATGGAAACAGAACCTCCTACCTGTGAGATGCGTTTTTTCTGACCAGATGCATATTTGAAACTCAAAGCATTTATGTGAAAGCAAGAAAGCTTTGACACCGTTTTCACTCAAATGTGACATAGGTAGGCAGAGCAGAAGCGAAGCTTACAGACGATGGCTTTTACAAAGATGTGTACTATTGTTGTGGTTTTATTGTGTTTTTACATCAGTTTCAGAGACCATGTTTTTGCAGTTTACAAATAAAAAGAAACAGTCATTTTAAATTAGGTAGAATTTGTATATTGTTTATAGTCTCATCTCTAATGCTTATACAAGGTCCTCATCAATGTTGATCTTTAGCACTTTCAACAGTGAGAAGTATGCTTTCTGATTTATAGGTAGAAGCACTCGGAAAAATAAATCTCCAAAGAGTTGCCAGCGCCCTATAGCAGAATGAGAAGCTATCTGCAGAGTTTCATTCTCATCATCTAAGATCAGTCTTTTCCTAGAAGTGCTTACAGTGTAAGATGCCACAGTTGCACAACCCTAAATTCAAATTACTTTCAACTGTTTTTTTTTTAAAATGAGTTTTCACTGAGTTATTTTTCCTCAGCAAGTGAGGCTATAAAAGTTAAAGATACCATCTGTGGTTATATTTATAATTACCATGTATCCTAACATTTGGACTAGAGATGTTTCTGCCTGCTTACCCACGCTTCTTATGTTCCATTTACTGACATTTCTGAAATGTTTCTTCATAAAACTGTTGAACGAAATAAAAGAGCTGACTTATGGTACCTAGTGTATATTATGGCATTTTTAAATTTTTTACATTTATTTTGAGATCCTTGTATGAGATTCTTCTTACGAGTACAGCTGACGAAAATGCGTCATCTGAAGAGTAAACTACCTTCACATTGGTCCTTAATGTATATGAACATTGGACATGTATGTAGGATTGATACATATAGAGCTCAATATTGTGGAGGTCTTTATCGATGTCAAACAAAAAAGTAACTAGTCACCCTATCTAATGATTAATTTGTATAAACTGATTCTGCAGTCCATAGTATCCTTCAGGGATGCCATGACAATAAAAACTATAAAGCGTAAATTATTACACTTAACTGAAGAGAAAATAAATTATCAACATACTACTCTGTTATGCTTTCTTCTCTGTGTCATTTTACTAAAAACATTTAATGGTAATATTTTATGTTAAATATGTATTTGTAAAAAAAATATTTTCATTAACTTGATACGACAATAGATTCAGAATCACAGCTTCTTGATTGAAAACATAATATATTTAGCATTGACATTGTCCCCCTTTTTCTTATCACATGAAGGCCACTGAATGACAAACAGAGTAACAACGGGAACACGCCACTGAATACTTTGAACAACAGTACACCACCATCAGCTGCCAGCTCACCAAGACAGAATAGTAATATTCCCAGCCGGAAACCAGGACCTCTACCTTCAAGCTTGGATGACTTGAAGGTAAAAAATGCCCTAATAATAATATTCAGAGGCGTCACTGCTATAAAGACAACACAGAAATAACATTAGTAAAAGAGAACAGAAAATAAAAAGATCTTTGTACTGGAATTCAACACATCATCTGAAAATGAACACTAAATTTCATAAAAGCTTCTTGAAGTTATAAATAACTCTGTAAACTCTGTTTAAACTGTAATATGAAGGCATTGCATGGGATTTTCTTCCTTCAGAAATACATTAACAGGAATTAATACTGTAAGGGTCCTAATGAAAACGAATTTGAAGAAGCCTGTGGGGGTTTAGATTCAGATCCTTTCAACAGCAACTAAACCAATGTGCCAAACCTGAGCAGAGGAGTAGGGACATCTAGTGGGTACTTTATCCATTTCTCTCTTCTCTACCAAGGTGTTGGGTTTCTGAGGGATGGGAGTCAGTATTTTTTTAGACTTGAAGGGATAAAATAGAGGTTTTGGAAGATCAGATTCTCAAGATGGGTTTTAACTGACCATACATTACTATATCTAACAAATCTATAAAATGCAATTCAAACAACAGCATTTGAAATAAGCTTTTCAAACTTTGAATTATTAACTTATTAACTTTTTTAAGATATTTAAGTTAATATTTGAATTTTTGCTTTGCAGTGATTAAAGCTGTTCACTTATCCATTTCTACATAATTTATTGGTATTCCTGATATGTGGTAACAGTAACATAAGCCATACTTGCAGACGTGCTGGTGGTGGTTTTAACACTGAATCATCTAAATCAGTTCTGATTAAGAATTCAGAAATGCATCGTTGAAAAACAGAAAAATTGGAATGCGCTCTCGAGCAAGTGTAGAAGATACCAGATCGGGGGAAACAGCTGATAATCGTTGTTAGGTAGACCGTCATTTAACATTAGATTGCTGTGGTTCTTAGAGATGTTATGCAAATGGATTGCTGTGACTTTTCATCATTTCCAAATCATGAAGACTTATAATTTAAAATTCCAGATTGGCAAAGTACTGAAACATTACTGAGGTCACTACCTTTTATTCTTTTAGAGTTGCTTCTAATGTACATATAACCCAAACACTAGAGTTAGATGCGGTGTATGTATATCATAAACAGAAGCCATTCATTGTGACTGTTCTTTTTAATTGATATTCACAGAATTAATTTACACTCAACATACTTGCACTTTACTTTGTCTGTAAGCTTATTGGAAAATTGAGAACACTTTTGTATTAGGAATTAGGTTAATTTTGACTGCTTATACTTTTTATGTTTGTTAAAGAAACCCACATGGCACATAGCTGTAACTGTTCAGTTGCTAATTAGAGAGCCTTTTGTGTTTGATGGGTCTACTGAATCATCCAGCTGACCTGATAAAATTTCTCAGAAATAGATGTCTGTAACAAAGGCGTTCAGCGTGCTAGTTTTCAGTGCTTTTATCTGCACTGCTGCCATTGTCTACAGTTTTGCTTCAGAAGTTTTCCTGCCAGAATTGGAGCTGTATGTTCATTTTTCCATTTTGAATATTTATGAAAAATCAGCATAACATTGCTACTTTTCTTTGTACAACAACTGAACACTACTAAGGTTTTGTCCACTTAAACAGTGAAAGTAAGCAGCAGGTCATGGAAATGTGCTCACGGATCATGAATGCTTTCAGAACCTAGAGGTTTAATAATTAGCAAATACACTGAAAAATATTTTTTCTTACAAAGATGTAATAAGGTGGAATGTATGTAAGTTTTCATATTTTATTTTTTTACTATTGTGCTTTAACTTATTTCAGGTAGCGGAGCTTAAAATGGAGTTGAAATTGAGGGGATTGCCAGTGTCTGGAACAAAAACAGATCTTATTGAGCGTCTGAAACCCTATCAAGATCTTAATAACAATGGGATTGCAACTAGTAGCTCTGTTACAGTAACCACTTCTACTGGGGCCACAGGTAACACTGGGGAAGTGACTGTGGCATTTCCTGTTGCAACACTAAATAAACCAGTGGCTAATACGATATCCAGCTTTCCTCCAGAAAAAACATCTACCGGACCTGGCTGCAAAGTAGCAAATACTGAAAACATCAGCTCTCCTTTGCCTATATCTCCCTCTCCTTCAGAACAATCAAATCTAAGCACAGATGATACTAGTATGGCAGATACTTTCACAGAAATGATGACCATGATGTCACCATCCCAGTTCTTAAGTACTTCACCACTAAGAGCAAATATGACTGATGATAATCAAAATCGCAGTAGTGGAAGCATCTCAACCATGGAGTTTGATGTAGCAGAAAGGGACCGCAAGCTTCAAGAAAAAGAAAAGCAGATTGAAGAGCTCAAAAGGAAACTGGAACAAGAGCAAAAACTTGTGGAAGTACTGAAAATGCAACTTGAGGTTGAAAAACGGGGACAACAGCAACAGTCTCAGGCTTCTGGTAACTCAGCTACTTTGGAACAGAAGCAATTCAGCACTGCTGTCAAAGATGAAAATGCACTTACCGACTGCTCTAGTACAAGTCAAGCTAGTCATTCTTTAGGACAATCGGTATATACTAGCGGCCAGAATCCAGTTGCCAAAAAGGCAGTTGTCATCAAGCAGGAGATACCTGTGGCCAAAGCTGAACCTCAGAATGCCATTTCTCAATTTTATGTTAATCCACAGAGGCAGCCGCAAACTGCAGTTGTTGCTCAACCTCAAGCTTTATTAACTACCCAAGGAACTGCACAGCTGCTCCTTCCACTATCCATCCAGGGACCGAATTCTACCACTGCAGTTCAGCTACCCGTTGGAAATATAAAGTTGCAGGTAAGCGTGTTTTTATTTTTGATCCTGTAAACTGCATGGCATTATTTGCATAATTTATTAGAAATAGGTAAGTATGCTGCTTGTGAGATTAACTTTAAAATCAGCTTTAGCTTGTTTCTGCTTTAGGGAAAAGAGCAGAAAAATGTAAGAGACAATCTATAACTTCTAGTACTTGCTTTGCAATTTCGTTTCCTAGATACTCCTTCCTGAAAAGTACTTGTCTTACCAGGTGCTGCCTCCATGTACAGTTGGTTTTGATTTATATCAGCATACACCACCGTTTTGTTAACTCCAAATTGCAATAGAGAGCTACAACCCAGTACTTTATTTTGAAGTATAGCTGTTTGCAAAATGTGTGTTTGAACTTCCTTGTATGGTGATGGCTCATTATATTGAAAAATGTGAATGCCACGTTCTAGAACTCCAGAGGAGTTATAAAAAGAAACCATGGTTACACAAATGTTATTTCTAGGCTCATTATAGGTAGTATTGCAGTGAATAAATACAGCATAAAGCAACATAGGTTATAAATGAAAAGGAATGAATAATCTGACCAAACTGAAACAGTTTAACCTGTTGGTCTAAGGTAGAATCAAGCATATACTTCCCAGTGGAATTACTGGGATATAGCTAGATGAAATCCCCTGCCACCCATATGGTTATTGTGCCAGCAAAGTATTCTTGTAGCTCCAGCATCTACTTGGCTGTTGTGGCATGTTGTGGGCCTAGGCTTTGGTGCTAGCATGTGCACCATCACATTTAGCAATACTTATGCGGGCTGTAAAATTCTGGTGGGGATGGGCCCCACAGCCTGCAGTGCAAGACCTGGTCCTGGTGGCTACACAACCAGACAGATCTTTGTCTAAATTGATCTAAAATCCTGCTAGAATTCTGTAACAACCTTAAGCATCATGTTCTGGTATTTTACTTCACTGATATTACACAAAGTTTTCCTAACTACCAGCTAAAACTGTCTTTCCTGAGGTTAGACATGCTTCTTGCCTTTCAGTGGCCATTGAAAACTACTGCGATCTTAAAAGCAACCCTTTTCTTGCATCATCAGTTTTGTCTTTCTGGTTACTCAAAGCCAGTTCTTATAGTCCTTTCTTACTAGTTACACTCTATTTCTTAGTATATTCATTGCTCTCCACTGGACCCTCTCCAGTTTGTCTTTGTCTTTCTTAAATTCTGTTGGCAAAATAAACACCACCTTTTAGCTGGGAACTCACCAGTACCAAAGACAGTAAAGAATTTGTCTCCCATACACAGTTCACGCTCATCCTTCCCCAGAATACGTGCTGTTGCTATTCTGCATAATCTATGCAATAGATTTATTACATGATGTAATTTACTGTGAGATAAGAATAATGCAAATATTTTATCTTCATCCCTTAGGCTCAATCACAAGCTGGAATACAGACCCCATCACAAATACCTGCTCCTATTTCTTCCTCTGGCCTGGTCCAGACAGCACCTCAGATGCATACTCCACAATCAAAACAAAATACCATCACGCAGCACGCACTCGGTCACACCCAACAAATCAGAAAGGTTTGTGGATAGCAATAAGCATTATGATAAATAGCTGTGTAATCTAATTCTAGGCAGTGATTTTAGAATCTTTTACATGTCATCTGTGTCATATATAAATGATCAAGTCACCTAACATCTCTGTACTATGTTTTTCTGTGTGATACAATGGGCTTGTAACTCCTTCTCTTTAAAAATTTTAGTCTATGCAGGACTTCATTTTTCAGTTGCAAATAAATACCTAAGGCTAAAGACTTTTTATCTTAACGGTACTCTTAGGACATTCTTCCTCATGCTTGGCACAAGTGGTATACCAGGTATTCCTGTCATTTTCTCTTATTTGTCACTGGCTCAAAATGGGAGATTCTTGTAGGCATTTCTTAAGAGAAAGCTTTTACCTGTGGTTTCAGAGATTTATTCTTTTACAGGCATTCCTTTTAGTTTTTCTACTTTCCTTGTTGATTTCACCCTTACTTACGAAGAAAGCTATGGAGTCGGATACTGAGGACAGCAATTCCAGTGAGTCAAAAACCCCCATACCTACAATCCATCTCTTCCTAAGGAATGCAGGGAATGAGTCAGAGAGAGCGCCTTCTTTTCCTCTCTACCCAAAACAATCAGCTCTGAAATTTCCCATTCCAGAACAGATGTTCATCAGCAATGGATGCACAGCCGTGAGTGCCAGTCCAGTCGTGTTCATATCATAGACTCATAGACTGGTTTGGGTTGGAAGGGACCTTTAGATCTGATGATCTCTAGATCATCTAGTTCCAACCCCCCTGCCATGCGCACAGATGCCTTCCGCCAGACCAGGTTGCTGAAAGCCCTGTCCAACCTGGCTTTAAACACCTCCAGGGGTGGGGCATCCACAGCTTCTCTGGGCAGCCTGTGCCACTGTCTCACCACCCTCACGGAAAATAATTTCTTCCTAATATCTAATCTAAATCTACCCTCTTTCAGTTTAAAACCATTCCCCCTCGTACTATCACTACACTCCATGATAAAGAGTCCCTCCCCAGCTTTCCTGTAGGCCCTCTTTAAGTACTGGAAGGCTGCTATAAGGTCTCCATGGAGCCTTCTCTTCTCCAGGCTGAACAACCCTAACTCTCTCAGCCTGTCCTCACAGCAGAGGTGCTCCAGCCCTCTGATCATCTTTGTGGCTCCCCACTGGACTCACTCCAACAGGTTCCTGTCCTTCTTATGTTGGGATCCCCAGAGCTGGACGCAGTACTCCAGGTGGGGTCTCACCAGCGTGAAGCAGAGGGGCAGAATCACCTCCCTCGACCTGCTGGCCGCATTTGTTTTGATGCAGCCCAGGATGCAGTTGGCTTTCTGGGCTGCAGGCACACATTGACAGCTCATGTTGAGCTGCTCATCAACCAATACCCCCAAGTCCTTCTCCTCCAGGCTGCTCTCAATCCATTCTCCACCCAGCCTGTATTTGTGCTTGGAATTACCCTGACCCACGTGCAGGACCTTGCACTTGGCCTTGTTGAACTTCATGAGGTTCGCGCGGGCCTGCCTCTCAAGCCTGTTAGGGTGTCATATAGTAACTGATATCAATCCATCAGCACCAGTCATCACAAAAGAAAGGGCTTTCTCCTTCTTTGAGCCTCTTTCAGGCTGACCTCTGTTATTAGGAACTCAGAGATTGGTTTTGGACCTTTATTGCTTCCTTATCACTGCTATCAACTCTAAGGCTCCTATCACTTAGAACAATGTTTTTCAGTCTGCCCCGAGGAAAGGATAATTCAGAAACAACTGAAATTTCAAGATGAAGAGGGTAATTTTTACAGTATGTTATATAACTGTTACAAAATATCTCAGCCTTCAAAGTTTATATTTCAGTTTATAAAAGTGCATCATAAAACCCATGTTCTGACATGATCTGAGGCTTCTACCTGTGCAGTGTCCCCTAATCTGCTTCTGCTAAGGCTCTTATTCCAGATAAGAATTTATCTTAGAAGATGTATGATTACGCCCTGCCATTCTTTAGATAACTGGCTAATAACAGGGAACGCAACTAAATGAGCATCATCACTCTTCAGACTGCTTGTTCAACCTGTTTAATTTCACGGACACTGAGGTTATCCTACAGATGTCAAAGCAGATTTAATCCAGATTCTCTGGGATTTGGTGAGGGGCTAATCTTACCTTGTTAATTTGACAGGTCCCATATAGAAATTTTCCAGTCTTCCTGATGCATTTACTTGTGCCAGAGACTAGCAGTTTTCTTCCTTTGCTGTCTATAAGTTCCTTGAAATGATTGCAGGAGAAGGTACCAAGAATGGTACCCTCTAGTCTTTCTCCCTATTCAGATCAGTTGTCATGGAGACCACATAGTTCCCAGTGGACTTTAGTCTGCATCTGGCTATCCTGGAGCTGAACAGCCTGCCTATCCTAGCTGTTTGTCTCACACATCTACTGCCGTCTTTTACACAGGAAAGCAGACAGCATAATTGTGCTGTTTTTTACATCAGAATGTAAAATACTGATGTGATACAATAGAGCAGGATAATCTTCATGCATTCGGCATTAGATCTGCCTGTCTGCCGTTTTCATTTCATGAAACTTAGATGTTTCAGCAGGGAGATTGAGCTAATGAACTGTGAGTGAGTAATGCTACTTATTAACACTTTTTGGTGAAGCTGGTCTTCCTAATAGTTATGATCTCCATAAATAGTTGTTTTCCAGAACCAGTTTCCCTTGGATTCATCTAGACTTTCTCAGGTAGCTCAGATTTTTATGCAAATCAGCTGATTATTCCATTTGTTTTCTCCTACACGCTTGAGGTGTCTCTTCATATTCTAGTTTCCACATGGCCCTTGTTCTTCAATTCATTCAGTAATAAGGAGACATCTCACAGCCATTCACCTCAGTGATAGACAGCTGGAAAGTACAACAGTTTTCACACAGATGATCCAGGTGGCTAACAAAAACTGTATTAAGCCTTCTCACAGCAGACTTAATTTGGTATTCAGGCTGTATTCCACAAAGCTATCCTACCTTTATCTCCATCCCCGATCTAAGATTTGTCTCACCTTTGTCATAAAAGTATCTGGGAGTAATACTGAATTTAAAAGAAGAGTCTTATGCACTCATACATTCATAGATCCTCTTCCTCTCCCTTTAACTTAAAAACATGCGAAGTAGGATACTACTTGGAATCATTTGCAATGAGTGTATGGACTATCAGTTGAAGAAATAAAAAGTTTATGTACATACCAGTAACCGAATTTACAGTTGATACCCAAGTTCATCAGTTATATTTTGCCTCTCCCTCACTACTCATAGATATCTGTAGTTAAAAGAAATTAGAATTCTGTGGCACAAACCAAACCATTCTTAGAACAGGCAGCACAGGACAAGTGTGGATACGTATAGTAGTTTGTATCAGACCAGAAATATGTTCATTTTATTGACTGTCCACTAGGTGGGGAAATCATGCATACTGTATTAAACTGGTCCATACTCTTCTGAATGTATTTCAGAAAAATTATATCACACTTTCTCATGATTCATGGAAAATTGCAGGAAAATATTTTTAATTCTCAGTTATAAATGAAAGCATGTCACAGCACAAACTTTCTTTCAAAGAGAAATTGTTCTAGATTTACAAATTACTCCACTGGAGGGAAAAAGCAGTACAAATAACATTCCCTTAGTAGGGAACTTAAGCAAACGAGTATTTTTAATTTAAAAAAAAAAGTCTTAAACTTTATAAATGTAATCTATCCAGTGTTGTTAATTTAAAAAAAAAAAGCCACCACAACCTAAGACTGATATATTAATCCTTTACAGGTTTTTCCAGCTACCACATCAAATACGGTATTTTCCTATCAGACTGCACCAGTTACAACACCTTCACAATCTTTTATTAATAAAACATCAAACTCTAACATTCACACTGGTGGTAATCAGGTTCCCTCTGTGCAGAATGGACCTGCTACTCCTAATAAGGTAAGATTAGCACAACAGTGTTCCATAAAGTTCAGTTTTATATTATCATTCTTAAACAACATGTGACTATGTGCATACTGCAGTTCACTCAAGGAGGAAGAATGTTTTGTAGATTTTCATAAGGCATGTATGTATACATGCGTGAGAAAAAGAGAAAGAAACTATTATTTTATCCCTCCAATTACCTATGCTGCTGCTGTTTGCAAATATGTAGATTGGTACAAGAAAATAGGATAACTTGCAGACCTTGATCCATCTTGAATTCACTAGAAGGTATTGTTTAGTCATTATTTTGTTATTTCATGCAGCCTGGCTCTCCATCTCAAGCCCAGCCTTATATTGTTCAACAATCCCTCTTCAACAACACAGTATCCAAGACAAAAGATCCTCCTCGTTATGAAGAGGCCATAAAACAGACCCGCAATATTCAGACATCACACCGTGAGGTAGTTATTTTCTCCTGTTTAGTCTATTAAAACATCTTTTTTTCCTTTAGAATTATCAAAGCCATAGCTTATTTTAGTTTTTTGTTTGGTGTCAAGATTTTCTAACGTACCCTGTTAATATTTTCATAACTGTGTTCAACTGCAGGACTCCTGTTTCATGGTTCTTTTTACTAAAGCAACAGACATGTAAATAAGTCTTACAGTATCCAGTTGGTGATATATATAATTGGAATAATGCTGCTAGTGCTACTTAATAGTAACTAGCCTTCAACTGACTTGTTTCAAGGAGGTATGATACCCAAACTTCAGACTTAGAAGAGAGAAAATATATTCATATTTTCCAAAGTGAGTAAACTTGAGCAGAATGTGTGTGAGTGTGTTTATACACACTTAGGTAAACATTTTTTATATATATATATGTGTGTGTGTATATATATATACACACACACACACATGAGCATAGGTGCTTGCTTCAAAAGAGGCTACATTTAGTGAGCTTCATGAATAATCCTATGGATGCTTTGTCCGTTTACCATTATACCCTTCATGTTGGAGGAAAGTTGGAAACAAAATTAATGAGCATCCCTAACCTCATGCGTTTCAGAGCTATCCCCCCAAAAAAATCCTTGTAGCAACTTAGTATTGGTTGCTGGGTTTGTGGTAGCAGACACTCAGGCAGAAGTGTGGGTATCTAATGCCATTTCATATGTTCTTGGCATGTGTGAGACATCCACACAGTGAAGGCACACACAACTACTTCTATCACTACCAGTTACCAAAGTGCCTCCCCACTGGCCTCTTTTCGGAAGCTAGATCTCTTGATGACAAACTACTTCCCATCTCTGGAGTATAACCAATGTTTTAAAACAGTTATAGTTTTGAGACCATCATAGAAGTTTCTACTTTTCCTAGACCTTTTTTGAAATAATAGGTTTGTGGGGGTTTTCTTACGTTACCTTAAGGTACAAATATTCAGGAGATGGCTGTTTAAAAGAAACAGATGAACAGTTGATGAAAACTTCCCCCCACTTTTTAAAAAAAAGAACATTAATTTACTAATTGGGAAAAAAAAAACCACAAACAAAAAACCAAAACAACTTGCACCTAACAAAATGCATCTTACATGATGACTATTCGCAGGATATCTCTGAGAGAAAGCAGTTCAGGGTGCAGCCCCAAAGTCCTGCAGTTATTTCAGATACTTACCCTGCTACAAAACAGGGTTAGTAATTCTTCTTATCCCTAGTTTTCTGCACCTCTCCTCTAGGTTGCCTTCATTAAATCTTTGTCTTACTTTTCAGGTTTTTTTTTACCCTATTCCTTTGTACTGAAACTGACGACAGGGATTACAAGTGTCTCTCCAAAGTATTTCTCTGTTTTCTAGATTGACAGTTTCGTATGAAGAATTTTAGGCTTGATCATAAGTTAGTAGTTATGTACCATTGAGAGAAGCTAGGATCAGTCAGCTTAGGAAAAAATACTACATGAAAAAGCATAACCCTTTTTTCATGTACTACAGATTTCCAGTGCACACAGTCAGCAGATGGATGATCTTTTTGATATTCTCATCAAGAGCGGAGGTAAGCTAATTGACATCTGTGTGATATAGTGATTTAAAACCTGGTAAGAAAAGCTCTGTGCTATAATCAAAGGAAAAAAATTCTTCCAGGGAGAAGAGGTGGAAGTTATCCAGCCTGGATGAAAATAGTATTTCTGAAAGTTTGCAATAATTATCTATTAAAGAAAACATTTACCAAAACACATACAGTCAACCTGCCGTGGAACTTCTCTGCTTGTAAATCAGCCCAGGCAGACCTTTGCAGTAATCCACACAGCATTCAAACAATTAAAATAACACCTTAGCTTAGCACAGACCTATTTTATCAAAATTGGAAAAGTTGAGCATGGCCATATAATATATATTGAAATTATACAAAAGATAGAATAAGGTAAGAGTGAAAGCATGTTGATACTAGAATTTCATTAAATATGAAATGATCATATATCATCAACTCTAAACATCAAAGATACATTACTGGAAAAAGTACATATGAACTACAGAGACATTAATAAATAACAACTTTCTATGTCAGTTAAAATAAGGGAGCTATCAGAAAGGAACTGAAATAACTGAAGTAATATACAAAGTAGCTTTGCTGTAAAAGGAGGCGGCTTTCAGGCATAATTAGGCTTTGTAGACTAAGAAGCCATTACAATACTGAGGAATGTTCTGGTGCCAAGCAATTCAATTAACTTAATGTTTTGTACTACTGTCATACAAGGATTTCATCAGCAGCGAATGCCAGGACATGTGACTGATTGTACGCTATTAGAAGATTTTAGCCATATTTTAAACATCAAAGTATTTTCTCTTTTGCAAAGCAAATTGCAAAGTCAGCTGAAGAAAATGGAGTGACAGACTGAGATAAGTGACCTGTGCAGTGAGCAACTCAAGCTAAATTCAAAAATGCTTTCAGTGCTTTTATTAAAATATTGCACGGGTAGTTCAAAGTTCTACCTCTGGAACAGAGGATGTAGGAAACATTGGTGTGCTTACTTAAATATTTGCATTGAGTGTTACGTTACTAAACCTATTTGATCTTAAAGGTGACAACTGCTCCGTATTTGCCAAGTTGCCGTAAAAAAGCAAATGTTTCCTGATCATCTTTATGAAAAACAAAGTAAAGCACTCAGGGTTCTTGCACTTACATAAGCAAGTTCTACACTGAAAAATGTTTAGTTTATTAATGTACTTCAAGAGAGTGAGAGGGTCCGTTTAGTAATGCTTTGCTTTTACTAAGCAATCATTTCAATAGGTACTCTTACAGGTTTTAGGAATGTGGGTTTTGCTTGGAAAACTGGTGCAAAATATATTGTCAAGTATATTTTTGCTGGCAGAAACATCACGTGTGCTAGAGGATTTATTTGCATATTCTGGTCTGTCTAATGTTATTTTTGGACTCCATTCACATATAAGAATTAATTGGGACTTACTCTGCTTTATTTCATTTTATTGTTACTGACGCTATCTTACATGGAACTTCTTGACAGAAGAGTAGTTTTAGATTCTAGAATCAGGAATAAATGCATCCTAATCATATCAGTTGATCTCTTAGACTCTAATTCATCAAGGTGGACACAGTACTAAACAGGGATGGAACTGAAAATTGGTTCAGGTATTCTTCTCTAAATGAAGATGCGTGTTGGTTCCATAATTATTCTAATTAGTCAGAAGAACTATAAACATGAAGGAGGTAAAGCTAAAATCTAGAAAATTGTTCCTTTTTTCATCAATATAAGTATTTTAATTGGCTGAAGTATTACTGAAAGCAGAACCCTGGAACTTGTTTTAAAATACTTTGTTGTTCGTAGAGTACCTGACATAGTCTGATGTATGTGGTGTTTGTATTATCAGAACAGCAAAATGACTCTGACTCCTTTGAGTTCACTGTGGATGCATCCCAAAGTGGGCAACAAAGGAGTGGAAGTTGTAAGCCTGAGGATATATGACATTATCTTTTCTGAATTAAATAGTGGTTTTCTTTTTTTTTTATTACAGAGATTTCCCTTCCAATAAAGGAGGAACCATCTCCCATTTCTAAAATGAGACCAGTAACAGCCAACATCACTACAATGCCAGTGAATACAGTGATATCCCGCCCACCACCACAAATCCAAATGGCCCCTCCTCCTGTGTCCTTAGAACCAACAACCAGCTTGTCTATAAGTCTGGAAAACCAACTTGAAGCCCTCTTGGATGGAACTTTACCATCAGGTAATGAAATTCCTCAACTGACAAGCAGTAATGAGGACAGAGAGTCATTTTCTTTAATTGAAGACCTCCAGAATGATCTGCTTAATCACTCCAGCATTTTAGATCACTCTCATTCACCCATGGAAACATCCGACCCACAGTTTACCAGTAATAATTCTTGTCTGTCTCTTGACCTTCCCGATACAAATTTGGACAATATGGAATGGCTAGACATTACAATGCCCAGCTCCTCATCTGGACTCACTCCTCTCAGTTCTACTGCCCCCAGCGTGTTTTCCACTGACTTTCTAGATCCACAAGACCTACAGTTGCACTGGGATTAAGCTATAGCCAATGAGAACACGACCTGCAAGTCTCTTTACAGCAGAGGTCCATTATTGTACCATTCTGATTGCAGTTAAGATAAATTGAGATAGTAATGTTTGGAAGAACAAATGCTTGAAGCTAATTCCTTACTGATTTTCAAGTTTACAACAGTGAATTACTTTATGTTCCTATCAGTAATGCAGATCAGGGCCCTCTGAAAGCTGTATTTCACAAGTCAAGAAAGGATGATTGTATTTACTGATTAAAAGTACCCCAAGGTAAATGTATCACGAATATTTAAGAATGAAGTTATGTCTCTGACTTTGTAATGCTTAAATGAGCAACACAACATGGCTAAACTTAGAGAAGAAAAAGTGAGATTTCAACTGTCTGTATTGACACAGTGAGCAAATGTTTGGGGGAGGGGGAGGTATCACTGCACTTCATTGTTCCTGTGGACAGCCTGAGCCAGGTTCAAAATGAATTGTGAGGGCAAAGGCAAGTAGAAACACTGGCTGGTTCAGTGAAATTTCATATATCTAGTCTCTTAATTTGTTCAAGTTGTTTTTATATTTTGGTTTTGTGGTTTTTAAAACTCTTCCCCCATTCTTTAATCATGCGGGAAGAAGTTAACTGCATCCAAAGGGACATTAAGTGTTACTGCAAGAAATCCACTGTAGCTATGCCAGGTAATATTGAGAACACTGAATTTTGTATAGCAATGCTCTGGATTTAATAGCTAGGTTTTAATGTGTATATCAGACAGTTATTTGTATACTCTTTTAACTTTGTATAGTTTATTTTTGTGAACAGAGGGGAACAGTGGTCTTCAAAGAAGAAATTACTATAACGGAAGTAATAAACCTCCTAATTTACTTTGTGTTTGAGGATATTTGTTAGATCATTGAATTCAGTATCTCAGCATATTAGAATAGTTTGAGAAAGTAGAAAAGTTTAATTAATGCTGTTGTGCACTATGATCCTGCAAGCACCTATGCAAGAATAGTCCCAATACCCTCAATAAAAGATGTTTGTAGGATCAGACCGAGTTGCAGGGGACAGTACTGACAGGACAACCATCATTTCTTAATGATACTTTATCTATTGGACAGCTTTATCTACCACTACATAACATCAGTGAAGCTAAACAGAGAAGCTGCTCAGTGAGAATCCTAAATAGCACACATTTATGGAAAATTATAAAAGGCTAATAAGCATTATGAGGATGTACGTTTTCATGATAAAAAAGCATATTTTGTACCTGAAACAGATAATAGCAAAAATTAAGCTCTTACCTCACAACACATGAAAATATTATTATTTTTCTAAAGCCCTTAGTTTTTTTCAGAGCCTATTATGAAAGCAGTTGGAAAACCAAACAAAACAATGCAAACAGAAGTAAAATACATACTTTGTAATTTTATGGTTGATTCTCAGGTAGTAGCTGTTAAATGTTGCCGTAGATGATGTAGGGTGATAATCAAACATAAAATTGGAATTATTTCCTATTAGGGAATTCCTAAATTAAGATACAAGGAAACAGTACCCTGTTTCCTGAACAACAGAATCGTGATATGTTTGCTAGTCTGAAAACTGATCTCATTGCCAAATTCCTTCCTCAACACCAACCTTCAAAAATAAAGTTTTGTAGGAACTAATGAAAAAATGCCTGAAGCTTTTCTTACTTCTTAGAGTAGTGATACGTATGAGAATATCAAAGAAATAATGAAAACAGAAAGTAGCTGTTAACTATTTAGCAACCTGTATCACATTAAAAACAAAAACCAAACCAAAACAAAAAACCCACAACACAATTATGTTAATGTAAAACAAAATACTTTTGTCAGAAAATGTTGTGAAATTAACTGCAAATTTCTGCCTCCAGATATACAATGCAGTCTGGCTTACTAATATTACAGAACTCCATCAGCTTCGGATAAAATAGTGAATTATATCATGGATTCAGGGTTTGAACTGTCATCATATGTTTGCATCATATCAGTTATCAGCACTTTAAATCATTACATATCTTCAATAGTTTTACAGGCCAGGATTTACTTTAATCTGAAACTAAGTCCAAAAAAACAATCTGTGGAGATTTTCACAATAAAAGACAAAGTTGAAAGATATATTTCCTTATTCCTTCTTGCTGTGCCTACAGTGCTTGGTACAATATTACACGTGGACTGTCTGCCTTAAATTGTGATGGTATGGGACTCTTTAATAACATTGAACAAATACATTCAACTTTTTGCATTCCTTTTCATCATATTGTCTTGGGAGCTAATACTCTGAGATACTAAGTGCCCTCAGCTGTTACGAGAATAAGAATTAAGGACTCTTGGTCTGAGGACAACTTTGAATGAAATTTAGTGTTCTGCAGTACTGTCAATTTATTGTGTGTGATATATCAGACATCGTACCACATGTGCAGTTAGTTACCCCTTTTTGACCCTGCCTTCTGATTAAATAAGAGGCAAGGAAATTAATTTTTAGCGAACAAATTAACCTAGAGCAACTGTACTGTCATTTTTGATGTGCATGTAAATAGAGCTTAAAACTGGCAAAGTCATCTTGCTACAAAACTATCCTTATCAGCAGTGTAGAATGTTAACTAATCCATAGGAATCTATGTGCAGAAATAGACCCAAACAGTTGAGATGTGTTGTTATCAGTACAGTATAGCTTTCTACTCTAAAAGTCTATTTGCAAAAAAAAATAAAAATTAAAAAAACTAAGGGATCATTTTAGTTTTTAAAGTACCAATATTCTGGTGTAGGGAATGTGTGATTACTTTTTTGTACATTTCAGAATTATGTGTATTAAACCTTATATATAATGGTTTGCTTTAGATTTTGTTCTGAAATGTGATATATTTGCCATAGTTATATATGCCTGTTATGGCAGAAATAGGTTTTGCTTAGACTTTTGTGTGTGCATGTTTTACATAAGAATTTTTGTAACACAAATACAATACATCTTAGAAATTTCATCATGACTGTGCAGTTTGACTGTACAGAACTGAATATATTTCTCATTAAGAGAACAGTTGCAAAGGAATGCATTGGCACTAAATTTGCCGTTTAATGGCTGCAGTATACTAACAGAACACATCCTATCAAATGTGTTGTTAGTAAATCCTTCAAAGTAATTAAGAATACCATTTTATCAGTGTGAAAATCAAAAGTTGGTGTTACACTTCTAGACTTGGAGAGAGCTCAGACATACGTTTTACACGGCTAATGTTAATCAAGAGGAGTCACATCACGCGTTTAATACAGAAATTACATTTGTTACGCACTTTTAGTGCCATTCATCATTAGTTAACGCAAGTAAGTTTACAAGCAAAATTTTGTTTAACAGTATAAATAGTTAAGAAACCATTGTCATAAATTTAGCAATTCTCTCTGAGAATAAAATGAATTTATGGCAGTTGTTCTCTACAGAAATTTAGAGTCTAATCCAGCAATGTGGGCTTGCAGAATCAGACCTTTAAAAAGCTGAAGCCACAGCTTTTAGAAATAATCACTATTTACTACTGAATTTTTTTTCCCCAAAGTATTTCTAAATTCACCAACAAGAGTTATGTTCAAGGAAGCAGGTGATCAAAATAAAAGTTTTAATATTAAACTTTTATGTTACATAATCTCAAACATTTTAATGCCTGAAAAGTGTAGGCACTGAAATTGGAAACCAAGCACAAGCTGATGAACTGCTTTCAAGGCAGAGAAAATGCAATCACAGGATACATTTAACTGGAAGGGCATTATGTAATCAAAACACAGGAAAGCTCACCGATGTAAACAACTATTATTTGGGTAGCATCTTCAGTGTACTATAAACTTAAAGCAAATTCTATTATAACTGGAAAAAAATTTCTTCCACTTATCTCTAGTAAATGTTCTGTTAAAACTCTTTATGTTGTGGCCTATTAAATTGCCTTTTGATGACTTCTAGACCATACTACAGATGTTTTTTTAATGAGATATGTGGAATGGAGTTGCATACAGTATATACATGGCCAATAAAGAGCATCCACTAAAAGCTGCAGTAATCTCAAATATTCCTTTTATACCAGTTTGCTAGGAATAAATATAAAGTGCAAAAAAGAGACACCTACGCCATTCTGTAGTGTCCAATACTGAATATAAAGACTTTTTAGGTTAAAAGTGCATAAATGTATTTGTAGAAATCTAGCCAAAAAAAGCCATTCTAGCTATGAGAGCAAATTCTCAATAAAAAGCAGGGAATGGTTAATAACTATATAATCACACTATTTTTATAAAAAACACAACTCAGATATTCAAAAGACAGCCTAAAATAAATTATAATAATATAAAAATTTAAATAGGAACCAAAGCATTGCCATTTATATTGCCAAAGGAGGCACTTTGTATTTTGAAGCATAGGAAATTAAATCCCCAGAAGTATTATCCATACTTTTTTAAAATTAAGGATGTAGATATTTTCAAAGCTGTTTTTGATGTTTAACAGTACAGATCTGTTTTTGTTGTTTGAGAAATTTGTATTAAGTAATAGCACAGGCTTTTTTCCAGATAGGATTTTTCTTCACAGTACTGCTTGCAGTAGAAATAACGCTAACCCGAGTAGGTGTTTTTTTTCTTTTTTTCATAGTCATAATTATGTCTTAGCATCTCATTTTTGTGAAAAGAAGAAAATAGACACCTGTTTCTAGGGCGCTCTTCATTTAAGCACTACTTTACTAAATGCAAATTATGGCAATCAGGGCGTCAGTTTATGTATTGCCTTTCTATAAGAAACCATGATGCCTTTGTATTTGCTGTTTGCACCCCTAAAATCAATTCCATATGTTTGAATGCCATATGTTTTGCACATTGTACTGTATATATGTAATGCATACTGTATTTTTATATGTGTACTACATTTATCAAATATTTTGTACATAGTGGCAATATTGTAGCTACTGAGGAAATGTTTGATATTTCAGCATTTTTGCTAAGTGTCTCAAATAAAAAAGGAAACTGTGTTCATTTGTCCGTGCTTACTACTAAAAAGTGAAAAATATCATTAATAATAATCAACAAAAATTGTGACTCTTATGAGCCTGAAACATTTGGCCTATGTTCTAAGTATCTTTCCCACAAAAAGGAGTAAGAATCAAGTCTGCACTTAGACAAAGTCCAAAAGAACGATGGTTTGTCTTAAAAATCAGAGCCAAAATCTGTAAGAATAGAGATTTCCTGAGCAGTACTACTATATTAATTACTTATCTGGGTTTTTTATTCTTTTCTGAAGAAAAGGTAGGGTAAGAACCCAGACTTTTGAGTACTTTTTGTCATTTAAAAAAAAACTTTTAAATCCTAATGTATTCACAAGTGTAACTATCTTACATAACACACAGGTAAAATACATGTGATACTCTTCAATGTACTTTAAATGAAGTGGCTTCATAACAATTAAAACAATTGTAATCAATGACCTTTTTATATCGCTCATAAGCCATACAATCCTTATTTTGTAATTTGTCATCATGTTTTCATGACATGCAGCTGCTGGGGTTTACCCCCCTACACCTCATCTACTAACTAGTTCACTGAAAAATTATTATTTCTTTGGATCAGCCCAATCTTTCAAGCTTAAGATTCCAAGAATCCCTCTCCTGCCATAGTACTTTTTAGAAGGTATGAACAGTTTGGAAGGGACTGCTTTTCGTAAGCTACCCAGAGAGTAATGATGTGTTAACTGCACAAACCTAAGAAGCTCTGACAGTGTACTAACAACTCAGAAATGTATTAAGTAATTTTGTACATTGTTCTTTTTCACAAGAGCAAAACACCTTATTTAAAACGTCTTCTGAAGTGTGTTGTAGAAGAGGACTTTACAGTTACATAGTGCATGTATTGACCATGTATGACTGCGTAAGGGTACTAAACAGATCACTGAACAAGCACTAATTTAAACCCATCCCTATCAAAAAGAAATTGATCAAAACTCAAGATGCTGTGGTAAGACTTGGGAAAATACAGTATGATTCTAGTACATATTTTCGTCAACCTCGGAGAGTCGAGTTGCTAACAAAATTCTCTAAAAATAATCTCTTGGATTAGTCCACACCTTTTGCTGGTGGAGAGAGGAACAAGCTGCAACACTGAAGTTATGTATAAAAGCAACAGCAAGGGAGACTGAAGGCTCTAATACTGCTCTGAATTAGAGTGCCACAGTGAAAAAGGAAGAAGGAAAAAACCTAGAGTTTCTTCCTCCCTCCAAGTGGTATTTTTTCAGGGAGGGGAAACAGGGCAGCTCAAAATATGGAATAAACAAGGCATTCCAGAGAGGTGCATGTTCCTGTTGTGAACCTCTCCTGTCACTGCCCTGGAGCAGACTGATGGAGTGGTTCCACTGAGCTGCTCAGATCAGGCCACACAGATAACATCTCGTAGAAAGCTGTGCCTGTGCGATCAGGCAAGCTTCTGAATATTCCCCAAATAGCTTAACCTCATTTGTGAGTCAAATGCAACATTTTGTTCACTTATGCAAATGAACCTTTAAGGCCTTTTAGAGTGAAGTGTAATGAAACTATTAAAATATCATTGCAGATTACTGGGTGTATTTCACCTTGTGATACAGACTTCTGCTCCTAATTGCGTTACATTGTCACAGATACAGAAATAATCCCCACGTAAATGTATATGGACATTCTTATCAGCTACAAAATACTGTGATTCTTTTTTTTTATTCTTTACAGTACTCATCTTGAATTTAACAAGGAAGTAAATTATGTTTGTATCACATTTTTCTGAATAGAGGCTACCTGTAATTCTCTAACAATAAAAAATAATTTGTAAAAAACCCAAACAAGTACGTACAAAGAAAAAGGCTCTTCTGTGAGAAATTAAGGGATATTTCACAACTATAATAAGGCAAAGAAAGGATTAGAAAGTTATTTCTGATGTAGATATGATTATACCACTTTCATTCATAACTTTCCCGAATTCTTCCAAGGTTTTCAAGATGTGCTGGATTGTGGGATTCTGTATTTGCATTTTTATTCTGCTTAGCTTGTGTTCTAGAACACCTTTGTGCATTTCTTCAGGAGAACGAGCTATGAGCTGTTCAATATGCACGAAGCTTCTTTTCATGATGAAGCTATTTCATTTAAATATTTACTATTATACTCCCTCTTGTGGAGGCAGTCCGCATACTAGATCATCCACCCTTTCCTGTCTGTTTTATGCTGATGAATCACAACTCGGCCAAGCGTTACAAAACCCTTAAAGTAATAAGTAGTACCCATAAAAATGAACAAATTAAAACTTACTAATATGCCCTGTAAATGTCATAGAATACCTTTTCTTTATGAACTTTAACCATTCTAAAAATTTGTAGGCTATATGTGCCACAAACTTACCTTCAGATATCACATACCAAACACAAACATTGCAAAACAAATGCAGCACTTTTTGACTATGTATTTGTGCACTACAGAATTTATAGTTAGAATATATCAGAGACAAAGCACTTGTTTGGGTGCCAACTGGCAATTTGGGATTCTGATGGTTTTATAAAGACCAAGAAATATAAACACATATGCCTCCCCCCATAATATTAATATGTTCATATTAGTATTATGATGTAAACACAAAGACAAGGACTGATGAAGCTTGAGATTATGCTGAATTAACTTCTTCCGCAAGCTAACCCCTCGTTTTCAATAAAACCTGAATATATTAAACCATGTTCTCCAAATGGCTACCAGCACATTTGTCTTTACTCTCTAAATGCTATATAGTCCTGCCTATTAGATTGTTTCGTATTATACAAATAATGCTAAAGAGTGACATATTTCTCAGCATATGCCTCAAGTTAGAGATGTTTCCTCGATAGCAAAAAGTCATGCACATTGCCCCACACCCCCATGCTATAGTCTGCAACCCCACCAAGACCTTCCTAAAAGAGAATCAAAGTAACAAATTAGGGGAGTGTGTGTGAGAGGTTTTTTTTTTAAGTGTTTATCTGTAAAATCATAGAGTAACTCTAAGAGGTATTTCCCTTCACATAAAAAATTACCTGAAGATGAGTCTCCAGTCTTCTCTGTAGAACAAGGACTGCAGGGCCACTGTACCATAACACTGCATCATTCTTGAATCCCTCCAAGACAGCTGCTGTTGATGAAAAGTTAAAATAGTGAACAGAAACATGCTTTCATAAAGCTAGGACAAAGTCTAAGCTTAATTAATTGATAACTGAGGAGCATTCCAGCTACCCCATAGCAAATCTTTATAAATTCAGTTATACAGTTGCACAAATTCCGCATAAATATGACTGTTCCCCTGTATCTCCTCGAGAGAATCAGTGAGATTTGTAGAAAGGCCTAGTTTTGTACACTAAAACAGATATCAAAGCCCTCTCCTAAAGCAACACCTCCATCTCATAACACCGAGGCTTAGGGAAGGAAGAAAAAGAACCTGGTGATGATCTCCTTCCAACAAAATCTCTAACATCTTTTCTGTATCTGAGTCTTCTATAGATTTTCCTTTAGGAAATTCTTGTTGTCTTTTTAAAGAGTTTGTCAGAAGAGAATACTGCATAAGGAGGATTCAGCATAAAAGAATAAAGGCTTTCACACAGAGCTCAAACAAGGGTAATGACCAACAGAAAAAATACTTTCAAACAAAAGTATGCAGACATCAAAAAACCCCACAGGCGATTACACAAATGTACATTTTTAGTTATAAAAACTATTGTTTTGATAAATCAGCTCACCATTAAATAGCACTTTATTTAGGTAGATAGTAACAAGTATTTCCTCTTAATGTACTGAGAGTTTTATGATTTCAAATCGAACTTTCAATCTCCCCATACAGTTAAGGAAGAACTTTAGCATTAGAAGTTGCTTTACCATTAAATAGCTTTTCTGATGCTGACCAAACACTTTTATTAAAATTGTAGTGTATTTGAAGAGATATATGAATTCCACATATAATTCAAATAGTCCCCTCTGTTTCCTCCCATTGTAAAATTAGTTCTCTGCTCGCAAAGATACAAAAACATGAATAAAACAAGCACAGATGCAAGCTGCACAAGAACTGTGATGACAAGTTACAAGTGGCAAGTATTGGCACAGTACTATTCTGGCTTCCCAATTTCCCATAGTCCAGATGAGGGTATGTCCTTTGAAGTTAGTGTGAACAAGAGTAGCACATAAATATCTATGAGCCCAATTCTAGAAAAACATGTACTTTAGTATCTTTTCTGCATTTCACAATACTAAGCTTTTTATAGGGAACGGGTACCAGGCACATAGTGCGTTTAATTTTGTATTTACCATTTAATTATCCGAACGTTTGGCATTTCTGCTTCTTTTCCCGAAAGAGGAAAATTTTACTCCCGCTTCCCCTTCCCCCCCGCCCCACGCTGTTCTCTCTGGTCTGAGGAAGACTACATTGTTTCCAACACATTTACTAATCTAAACGTACGAGTGCCATCTTTTGGTACAGAAATCGGCGGCTGCAGCACAGCTGCGTGCCCCAGAGTCAGTGGCGGCATCACAGAACCGCTCCCTCCCTCAGACGGCAGCCCCTCTCTGCCGCCCCGCCCCGCCCCGCTCTCCCTCAGAGGCGGGAGCGCCGCGGGGCCACGTCCCTCGGCGGGGCCGACGCGGGAAGAGGGACGTCTCCACAGATGGCCGGGGCAGCTCCGAGGGGCTTTCCTCAGCGCCCCCCCCAAGGAATTCCGCCTCCTCAGCGGGCACCTACCCAGGGGGAGCCCGCGGTGGCGCTGAGGCGACCGGCCGCGCCCGCCAGGTGCAGGCGCACGCGGCGAGGGCAGAGCCGTCGGCGCGGCCGGCACAGCCAGAGTGGCGCCAGCGATAGAAAGGCGTCGGGAGGGGCACTTAACGCAGGCGCGGTGGCCAAGTGGTAAGGCGTCGGTCTCGTAAACCGAAGATCACGGGTTCGAACCCCGTCCGTGCCTAGAGGGTCTGCGCCGTCGGTAACTTCCCCGACCCTTTTTAGGGCCAGGCGGGAGCCCGGCACGGCTCGGGCTCCCGGCAAGGCAAGCAGCGGGGTGTGACTGCAGCGCACCGAGCGCAAGTGACGCCCTGCGGGGTGTCGCTGCCGCTGCTCTGGCGTCCCCTGGCTTCAGCAAAGCCACCGGGTGAGTGTACCCCACCTTTGTGCCAGTCACTGCTGTCAAACTGCTCCCCTCGTGCTTGCAACAACAGGCACATTTTTCTTGTAACTCCCCAATTCAAGAGGCCCCTGAGCTCACCTGGAGAAGCAACAGTAGAAGATGATTTCAAGGAAAAGATGTCTACCAACGCCCAGGGGTATGTCCTACAGAGCAGCCTGGAAGCACGTGCTGGCAGCCGCCATGACAGGGATCCGTTCCTGTGAGGAAGAAGCTCTCGTTTGACAAGATCTTATCCACAGGCTGCAGCTCCCAACATCATTACTGGTTCTTTTCATTGGGTTTTCCCCCCCACCCTGTAATTCATTTCATTATTTATTAATTTAGTTATGTCTTCTGGTTAGTAAAACATGAAGTTTCTTCATCTGTATCCCTAACCATTTAGAAGGATTATTTGCAATCTCGTTAGTGTTCACTTTACATTTTCTACTTTTTTAAATAGAAAAACTCCCCGTCGCAGTGGAAGGGCTGAGGAAAGGTGGGGCCGGTTGCGCTGCGGGGCGCTAGGCGACGCTCCCCCGTCTCCAAGCAGGACCAAACACCGGGGGCTTCAGCTGCAGCTGGTCCAGCAGGTCATGAACAGCCGGGACGTGCATCTCGGGGACACTGACAGGACCAACCACCAAATCAGCACACACAGTTAGGGGCTGGCAGCACTTAAAACCATCCTAACGATGTAAATAGGGTCCAGCACTACAAACTGGAGGAACTCTATTGATTCACGTTTGGTATCTGCTCACCATCTGAAGCTTCACTGACCTTGGATTAGCCCATGCAGCCAGTTTTGTTTTCTTCCTGACAAATCTTCCTCTCATAATCTGCACTGCTGTTTTTTAGAATCAAAATCGTACAATTGTTCTATGAACAAAAATAACTGTCATTAATGATTTACAATAGATTTTGTAAAATCTTTTACAATAAGATACATAAATTCTGTTGGTAGGTCAAAATCATCATTGAAGTTGTATTTTGATTCAAAGAAGGGCTGTAACCACTTATTCTATATGAGGCTTTTTCCACAGATTTACTGTTATGAAGACTATCTGGCTGTATTAATTACATGCAATTAAAATTTTACACTTGGTTTACTGTCAATATTCACAAGTCTCCAGAACTGCTCTTTAGCAAATTCGGCATAACTTTGACGAAGCATCAGCAGGGAGGAAATCATGGTGCCTACCTTCCAGTTCATTTTTGAACCTGGAATTTCTAGCATGAAATCCGTGACAGCACTGCCCAGCCTCCCTAGAGAGAAGAAAAATGTAAATTATTGATTTTGAGCAGTGCACAGAGCACATGCAGAACTACAACCCAAAATGTTTCAAATAGGTTTCTGTTTTCTTAGATATTTTTACTCCTGGATACAAAGGACAGTAAGGAACAGCCACGTCCCTGAAGCTGCTTTCATAAGAGGGTTTTCAAAGCTAAACAAAAATCAAACTCAAGGACAAAATACACATCTGATAAATGCTGCTTTCTGTTCCTCCAACCTCAGGAATAAACCTGGAGCCACCCTGCCTGTGATGAGTAATGTTTTCATAAATTCTTGCTTGTTTTTTTTAGAAATATAAGAGTAAGGCAGGTGTGTATGAGAGCTATGGCTGCGTCTCACCCACGAAGCAATGGTTTGAGGCGTGTGAGTCTGTGTTACATAGCACACATGGAAATTAGGTAATATAGAGCCTGTTTTTCCATAGTTTGCTGACAGAACTTACATTTTGCTAAAAAACATTGTTAAATTATTAGCATGATACTAATTTTGCTAAGTAACGTTTTAGGATGTGTCATAATGGTTATTTACTTGAAATTAATTTTGCAATTAGAAAACTATGAAATCACAGCATAAGAGAAGCTAGTGCAGACCAGAAATTGGTAACTGCAGTAGCAGTTAAGACGTAGAAATAATTAACATGCCACACAGGTTTACTGCCATGACATAGATTCATTTACATGACATCAAACCTTTTTGAAAGTGTTACTATATTTGCCTTTAGCTTTCTCCTTTCTAGACAGGACAATGCCCAAATTTTAAAATCTCTCCTGTTAGGTCATGTTTTCTACACCTCTAATCATCCGTGCTATAATCCCCCAGGCCCTCTCCAGTTGCTACACACTCTTCTCGAAACGTGGCCCCAAAGTGGACATACTGCTGCCGCTTCCTAGCACCGAGCAGAGCGGAGCATTTCTGCACAGCACGGCTGACAGCAGGGCACTGTGAGCAGGAGAGTGGGAATGTGCATTACGTGCACCCAGCAAAGCCCGAGCTGCCATAGTTCTAGTGCTCAGAGAAGCCACAAAGCTGCCATCACATCACACGATATGAGTCATTACACGTGAGCACAAACTATCCCTGCCGGCACACATGGCCTTGTCCCCAGACTGGACCATATGACATGAAATTTACGCTGGAAACTTCCTCTCTCACCATGTGCTTGGCAGCGCTGCAGCCCCCCTGCCACCCTGGCCTGACGGGTGGCAGCCCTGGAGCTGGAGGGAGGCTGCAGGTCCCGCTGTCACCCAGCACGCCAGGCACGGCAGGGCGGGTGGCACATAGCAAGCAGTTAAAACAGCAGCCGACGGGGCCGAATCCCAGGGCAGAATCTGTAGTATGGGGTCATGTGAAATGAGTCCTCTCCTTAATCCAGCTTCTAGTATCCATCATTGCATCATTTTTCAGAAATTATTTAGAAAACCCTCACACTGTATTGCCGAACACAAAAGGTGAAGCAAATCTAATTGAGTTTCATCATTTTTGTCGTTTTAACAGAGCCTCTGGCTGCCTTTCTGAGTTAATTGAATTTTACATGTGACAACCAGTATGACCAACAGAGGACAGCACATCCATTTCTTTTAATGATCAAAAGATCCTGAACTTGAAGCTGCCATTCACTTTTTCACTCAGGAAATGAGAGTGACAGGTGGAGTAGAGCACTGTGTCACAAATAAGCCAGCCAGCTTAAAAAGGCCTTCTTGCAATTAACTAGAGCTGTTTTGAATTCCAAGAGATTACTTAAAATAAATCCACTTTTAACCAAGCATTACTGCTAATGAAACACTGTGGGTGCCCCCCTCTGAAAGCTGGGTCTGTATTTTGAAGCAATTGTTTATTGAGCACTTGGAGAACTGTTAAAACATACTCGGGAGTCAAAGCACTCTTAGGATTGTCAGGTGAACCCTGCTAATTCCCCTTCAAAACTGCAGGCGGACGAGGTGTCTGTAACTAAGTTTTGATTAAATGTGAGTGTTTATAAAACACTGAAGTAAAGCCAGACTCCAGGGTTTTTATTGCATTTGATTTGGGGACAGAGAAGACTCTGCAAGTCATAATGAAATTCAAAAAACAAACCCAAGGATTTCATGTGGCTGAGGGGAATTTCATTATGGAAATTCAATTAACCTGCAAGAGTTGCACACATTTAAATCTATTATCTTCCCCCAAAAGCTGGCCATTGTGTTTTTTATAGCAGCATTAGCTGTTCCTGGATAAATAACGCTTTATTACAAATGCATTGACATCTTTATATAATTAATAGCATATAAAACCATCTTCATCTGTTACTGCTTTGCAAACATTCATTCCTGCTTCCTATGAAATGTATCAAATAGTGTTTGGGGTTTTTTTTAAAGGGATGACTAAAGAAGGATTAGGTGTTGGACACAAGCACAAAGCAAATATAGAGATTTAGGAGACGTGAGGAATAACAGTGGCTCGTGACAGCGTACCGGTCTGCTGCAAGTCCCAATTTACATTTGTGAGTCAGGGCCTGATCCTGTGAATTGCTGAGCAGAATTAATTAACAGCCTAAGATACCATTAAGTCAACGGGGACTGACCATTAAGTCAGTATTAGGGCCTTTAAATAAAAGCCAACCTACAAATTCCTGTTCACGCGAGTAACGATATTGCACACATCTACAGTAATAACATGAATTATTCACATCAGTGTAGCATGAAAGATGCAACCCACAAAGCATGTTTAAAATAACACATGAACATTAATTAGCATTCCTGTGATACACAGAAGTGTTATAATTTGGCCCGTTTTTTACTCATATGTGTATTCCTTTTATTTGCTGTGTGCATAGGTCTGATACAAGGACATGGGGGAAAGTAAATAAAGGAGATAGACATCTATAAACATTAGTAGAAAATGAGGAAAGGGGGTTACTGATTAGCTTTCTTCCCATATGAACCTCCTAGATCATATCGGAGAAATGTGAGTTAAGTGTTTTACCATTCTTCTTTTTTTAAACATTATCTGATCAGAGAAGCATGAAAAGCACTTTATTGCTCACTTGATTTTTTTTTTCCTGTGCTAGGAGCCCTCTGCAGGAAGTGAAGCTGAATTTCACAAATCTTCCCTTTCTGACGTCTCCCGAATTTCTAGGAATGCCCCTTCCCTGTTACTATATTTGGAGGTAGTTTCTAGGAAAAAAAATTAATTTTCGGACGGTTTTGGACTCACCACACCTACTCTCGGAGGACTGAGAGCCCCAGGTCTCCTGGCACGGCCCCCGCGGAGTTGAGGAGCTCACGGCTCGGGCTCAGCAACTCCCGGTGCAGACTGCACGTCTTTGTAGCACTGTCGGAGGAATGAGCATGGAGAGGGAGTGGGAAGGGGAGAGATGTCTTTGTGGCAACAATGAGTGAATCTTCTCCAGTTATTTCCTGGTGGCTGCTCTTTTTTTTTTTTCCCCCCCTTGCACTTTTCTTCCCACCCCCCCCCCTTTTTTTTTTTAAAGGAAGAGGATCTTAAGAAAAAAAAAACACCTTCTGGATTTATTTTTTTTTTCTCTCCGCTTCCCCCTCTCCCCCTCCCCTTGATGTGGCCTCTTGTTTAGCTTGTGGCGTGACCGTGATGAAGAAATGTTTCTGGGCGCCTGGCAGGGTGATCTTTTTATGTAATGAGTCAGGATTTTGCCAACGGAAGGAGCCGGCTCGCAGCGAGGACCGAAGGGCTGTCTCCTTTTCAAAGAAGGGGAACCTGCCAAGGCTGAGCGACACCCTCTCCTCGGGATCCCCGCTCGCTTCGGCCGTTCATGAATTCACGGTTTGCGGGGGCCACCGCCCGGGAAGGGGGTGGGGGGTGGGGGGGACACACACGCTGACAAGTGGTAAGTTGCGCTCTTCCTTCCGCGACCTCCGCGCACGTCCCCCGCCGCCTCCGAGGCCCCCAGGTGGGGCCGCCGCTCCCGCGGGAAGCCGGGGCCGCGCCCTGCCGCGGAGATGAGGCGGCTCCGCGCCTGGCGGACACCTTGGAGGGGAGGGGGAGATGCTCGGCCCCCGCCCGCGGAGCGGAGCGCCTCTAAGGCGCTCCGCTCCGCGGGCGGGGGCCGAGCATCTCCCCCCCCCCCCCGCTGCTGCTGGCGCCCCCCTACCCACCTGCCGCAGGCCGCGGAGGGGGCGCCGGCGGGCGGGAGGCCGGGGCCCGCCTGGCTCCGCCGCCGTACCGGGAGGCCGGGCGGGTCGGTCGCCGTGCCCGGCGGCACCCTCGGGAGCTACAGGTGTCCGTCGGTACCGGGGGTGACCGTCCCGGGGCCTGAAGGCGGCTTCGGGGGGTGGTGGGGGTGGGGGTGTCGGTTTTCGCCCAGCGCCGATAACTGATAGGTGTCGATAGGTATCGTTTGATGAGCTTGCGCGAAAGAATAGTAAGAAAAAAAAAAAAACCAACCACCCTTCTAAATCATCACAACCATAAATAAGTCAGCGAATTCCTCTTCCTACAGGCCGTACGTTTTATTTTAAGATTTCTACTTAGCCAGAATTTCCATCAACTTCTCTGGGTTTCTCTTTCAAGATGTATTTTGCTGATTCGAAAGCAGAATAAATGTAACAGTGGCTTTTCAAGAACAGTAATTAGTTTATTGTAAAGTAACTGACAGCATTTACCTACTTCAGTCATCCAAGTGTAAACCATATTGCTTTTAAACTTGGATTGTATTTAGAAGTTCTGTTGGAATTATAAACTGAGGATTTAGAACATATGTTCCTTTTGTCTACAAATCTCTACTTTTCCTCTCATCTTTGAAAGAAGTTCTTAAGAAACATCGTGCTGAGGGTAGTAAGATTTAGACACACAGCTGCATACTTGAAACTACCACTATCAGTGGGAAAAGATCTAACTGTTTCAAGTAAAGTGAAAATATTTTCTAGTGTATTGTACAAATAACAAATTTAGAGTAATGACAGACATCTCTCTATAATGTGTCAACTTTAGTTTGAAATATAGTGGAACAGATAAGCAAGTAAGTCGTTGCTCACTTTGAGAAGAACTCTTAATAGATATTTGAGCGCTGTAACTTATTCTGGGGGAGTTCCGTGTCACTTTATACACACTTATAGAAGGTGCTGCTTAGCTACTTAATAAATAAATCATTAAGTGTGAATAAAACCAAATAGTATCTGTTGGCAATTCCTGCTGTCCAGAAAGTGAAGGAGTGTGTATTGTGACTTAGCTTAAATACTCTCTTTTATTAGTCTGAAAATTACCCACTTTATAAGCAATGATTCTCTCAGTTGATTGGGCATATATTACAAAGATACTTTACTTACAAATTGAATCTCAGAAGGTTGTGGTTCCAGAGTCGGGGTTTTGGGGGCGAGATGAGCTTATGTTTTATCCAACTGGCCCACAAAGTCCCGCTTTTGGTGGTCACTTTGTTCTGCAAAAGAAACCAGTTCGTTATGGCTCTGACAGTGGACATTAAACTTAGTAGTAAACTACTGTTGCAGTTAGTAAAAGGCTACTATACACTTTAAATAAATAACATTCTAACTTTCACGTTGTCTTTAGTGATAAAAAGTGGATAGAAAATACTATCATTCTTAAACGTAAAAAAAAATGTTTTCTAACTGTTGGTGGTGTTTTTCTCTTAAAAAGCCAGTGAAAGCCAAAGAAAAAGCTACATTTCAAAAAGTGGTCATTCAATATAGGTGAATTGGGAGAAAACAAAATAAGTCCCTAGAAAAGAGAGGCAGCTTAAACCTTGAAAAAAATCATATAAACACCAGTAAGGTTTGTATTGTCAATCCCCTCCTCAGTTTTTTTGCTCACAAAGTGTTCAGTTTTTTAATGTATCTCTTCAACTAGCTGGTTTTTTACGTGTACGTGTTTGTGTGTCTGCATGTGTACAGTCTGTATCTATGAATCAATTTAAAGATTACTAATTTTTGTACTGCAAATAGTTGTAGAATATATTTTTATGAGTAAGGCACCGTAAACCTGAGCCTGATAAAGCTGTTCATTTTACTATTTACATTTTGGTATCAATATCCTAAAGAATCTAACCATAATTTTTAAGTAAAAATTATGTAGTTATACTTTCCGCATGGGATTCGAGTAAGTGTTGAAAATGTGTTAGTAGATAAGCTGAACTTTCTTGTGGTTCTGAATATACTGTACATATATTTAAGACTGAATAAAACACGTTACACTCACAGAACTTAATTTATACCATGACTCACGTATGCAGCATACGCACACAATTTACATACAGGAGCATCCTCTCAGTTGGTGTAAATGCGTCTGTCATAGTTTTGACATTTTATGCCAGCTAATCACCTGCTTGAGTTACACATAAACATCTAGACATTCACCTTGTGGTCCCATTATCATTGCAGTCAGATTAATTTTAAGTGCTGACCTATGCAGACTGAATCAATTTGAATATTTCAAAAAGGCCTGGAAATTCAGCTGAAGTAACACAGCGATACACTGTTAAAATGAAGTTGTTGGTATGTGATATAATCGCAGGACTATATGCAGGATCTGTATATTCATGCAAATAGATATGCTGAATTATCCAGACTTTTCTATGGAATGCTGGTATTTTACATTTTATAGCAATATAATCGCTACACATGTGAAATGGGACATCCAAACATCAGTGCAACAAATTCCTTACTTGTTTAAGACTGAAATAAGATGTGGAAGAGCTTAGGTCAGAATTGTGCTGCTAATATGCCTTTTAGCTACTATTTTGCATGAAATAATGCTTTTCAAAAGCAGCGTTTATAAAAAGGTTAAATATTCATAAACCAATTAAGTTAGAAATTTAACTGTGGACATTTTTTATTTTTGAATTAGAGTACTTCGTTTGTGAATACACTGTAGACCTGTCCAATATTATAAGTTGTCAGATTTGGATTGGTTTAATGGTCTCTTCACTAGTATTCTGAGAACAGAAGAGCAGAGAATCAGAGATTAGGGAGTGAATCAATGTGAGGATCTTGCTTTAAGGGAAAAGAGAAACAAACTTACATACCCAAACAGCAGCAAAGATCAACTCTGCTTGGCTGAAATACAGCAGTTGCTTCTCACCAACTATTACTTTAAAGCTCTTAAATCAAAATGTAATTTTGTATAGCTGCTTTCAGTAAGATCTGCACTGTGTTGACCAGCTATTTTTAGATATTTTTTTCAAATAGGTTCTATTTGATTCTCTATTGAAGATGCATAAAATTCACGTGCATTCCTTCTAGCACCAATAATGTAGCTATAGAATTAATAAACTATTTAAATGATTAATGAGCAGTGTTAAAGACCAGAGTTACGCTTCTGTAGGCTTTCCTCGTACAAAATTTTTATTCAGGTTTTTTTCCCATTAGTGAGCTTACAGAAAGAGCTCCTGTTTCTCTCTAGTGTGCAGTAAAACAGACAATTTTCTACTATTATGGATATTATGCATATGTATTAAACTGTAAATGTATGCTCATTTTATATGCGTTACCCAAATTAATGATGATTAGACAGTGATAGATTCCCTAACATCTATGTTATAAAAATTTGATCTCTTTCCCTCACACTGGTTTTCCCCCAAGGTTTCTGTGCAGCATGGGGTGGTGGCCTCAGAGTTGAGACTCCTGAAGAGCATTGCGTATCCAGAGCATTAATAATGAAATACCTGGGATCAGTCCATTTTGCTATTTGAAATGAAAAAAGAAATTTACAGAAGATAAAAAGTAGACAGTATGTTTGGAATCAAAATTAATTTTCCTTGAGATAAAAACTGTCATGAATTATTGAAAAAATAATATTTAGAAAGATCAACTCCAATTATTTATTACATTTATAATTTATAAAATTGAAAACCCTACTAGCTATGTTTCTATTTAAAATAAATTTAAAACTACATTTTTAGAATTACTTTTCTGCATTTTTAAGCAAACCTTTAAAAAAACAGCTTAAAAACACTGAATCAGCAGGGGATTAATAAGTGGCCTAATCTGTTTACTTTTGAAATTTTATTGAAAGCAGTGAAAAGATCAGGATCTCCACCAGAATCCCGTGGCATGGTTTGGGGATCGGGCCGCGGCCTGCATTTTCTGAAGCAGGGCCTCAACCTTTGACATCTCCTGACCTCGTGTTGCAACAGAAAAGTTTTGTGACTCCCCTCTGATCTAGCCATAGAAAAAAAGAGAGGGAGGGAGTGACCCCGAGTTTGGAAACTCATGACCTGGAACAACTGAAAATTCTGCCTTAGTAAAGGGTACAAAATCAGTCATCCTTTCCTATGAAGCTATCCAGAGTTTTTCCAGAGCAAGAACACAGACAGCCAAGGTATGATTTTTATATTGTGCCTTGTTCTTCGCTCTCTGTTCTAAAGTTATACATCAGTACTGCTTGCCAGCATGAAACCTGGACCCTGTGCCACAAAGGAAATCTATGCAAACGTACACCAGTATGATACGAACATATTTTTCAAAGGTATCGCTCAAAAATCCTTTTTTTACTTGACTTAAAAATCATATTTAGCAGATTATAAAGCAAAAATAATTGTAAGGTTTTTTGATGGCCTTAAAATGTTAGTGGAAAAACACTGCTATCACCTGGAAGCTGCACCTGTAGCGGAAGAAGCAGTAGAAAAGTGGTTGTATTACATGGCCTGCCAAATCCACTTCAGACCATGCAGCTTTCAGTGAAATTAATGAATTTAAGGCATCATTTGCCCTGTTCACAGTGCACATCAGTTAATAATTATGCTAACCTCTTGTTGCAATGTCAAACACTTTTCTCAGTCAAACAATGCAAATGTGTAGGGAATTTGGTAAAGGTACAAACATGGAAAAAAGAAACAAAGAATCAAGTTTTTTTGCCTGTTGTCAAAATGCCCAAATAATTTGTTTACAAGGTTTCAGTGCAAGGGCAACGTTTACATAGGTGACGTGTGAATGGATAGGCGTTATTCAGCTTGTGGATTTTTTTCCAGGACATTTCTACAACATGTACAGAATAAATAAAAATAATAGGAATAGAAATAAAACCACATCTATTACTGAGGTAACTTGCTTTGTGAGCTAGCAAAATATGAATACATGTTAATGGTTAGTTTCAGAAGGTCACCACTGATTTCTGACTCTCTGTTGGATATAAGGCTCTTGCAATTATCAACATTTTATTTTTCACATTGGAATTACAATTCTCTACAGACAGGCTCCAGAGTTTTAAAATACATTTTTTTCTTTTCTTGTTCGGAGCATACCTACTCCTACCTCAGCTCAAAAGAAGTCTTAAAAATGATGCGTCAGTCCTATCTCATTTCGTAATATACTGAATGGTTACATCATTGATACACATTAATAACTTAAAACAATTTTAATCTTTTCAGTTAATACAGCTGTAATATTTTAATTTAGCTGTTAATGGGGGAGGCTACAATTCACCAGTGTAGTAATGTAATATTGATGCATTTTTTGCATTTTAAATATCTCAGCTGCAGTCAGATAGTCCAAATCCTTTTACTGGAATCATGGCCTTTCTATTTGAACCCATATAAAATAGTATATAGACATAAATTTTTAAAAGTAATAGCTTCTCTTCTGTTTTGTAGCCCAAGATAAGAATTAAAACAAAACAAAAAAGATAAATCACATTCTGTCATCTACAACAAGGCATGTATAAATGGTTTTAGGAAAGGGTAAGAAAAATCATTTCAGGATGTTTCAGGATTGGCCCACAAGGGTCAGTAAAAATAACTGAATGCAGTAATTTTACCGAAGGGGTATTTCTATTTGTTACATATTGCCATTGTTAAAAATGTCTATTAAAGTCAGCATAATCTAGATTTTTGCTTTGATGCTGCCGCTGTTTGTATAAAAGCTTTCTTTTGTAATAAAAGGCCTATTTCAAATCACACGAACAGCACACACCTCTGTCAGTAGGTTCCTGGATGCTGGTGTAAGTCAGCAGTGTCTCCACTGAAATCACTGCACCTACATCAACAAAAACACCAGTCAGATCACAGTAAAATTTCTGGAACCTGAGGAAAGAACTGGGTTCATTTTTTATATTATCACATGAACAAACAAAGAGCAAATGTATTACGCAGAACACCATATTAAATAATACATGAGGAATTGAGCATTGCTTTTTTCAATTATATTTTATACATTATACTACAAGAATCCATTGAAGAATATGCCTCTTAGGTGCTATTTAGTGTGGATTATTTTAAAAGAGTAAGTTTTCATTAGGCATGTCAATTGAATAGGCGTAACTAAAAGTTCAAATGTGCTACCTGTTTTACTAAGGAGATTCCTTAATCTGGAGTATTCAGTCTTTACTAAATTGGGATACTTCTTTGCATTTTTACTCTGAGTGGCCTTTCTGTATGTATGGAAAACTGCCCACATGGTTGGTTGGAAAATACTTTGAAATTCTTTAAAATGAAAGATGTTATATGATTTTATTATGTATCATTTTCTTCTATAAACTAACGTTCATGCTGTCACTGAAGTAAATCCTTAAAAATGAGAGATGCAAGTCAACTGTTAATGATGATTATTCTGTTTTATTTTGTGCTTTTTGGGAGCTGAAAGAACAAAAATTGTCCTGGATTGTCTGTGCTTTACGCATAATGTTTTTAGCTTCCCAATACTAATAGTATGTCTAAGATAGCTGCTTCGGAATTCACTTTGGTGAATGGACAGAACCATTTTATACATCCAAAGTAAATGAGTTTGAGGCTATTTGAAAAACTACAATTTTCCTATGCAGTGTACTAACAGGAAATTATGAAATCCCGAAGTATTGTTCGAAAATTGTTCTAACTTAAAAAATTTTTCTTTATAGTTTCATTCTTGATGTTCCGCAGCATTCACCACTTCCTGCATGGCTCTTTACCGCAGGGAAAATGAGGGACTTTTGGGGGCAGATGTGTTTCCATTACACTATCATAATGCCCCTAAAAATCCTTATTGCTCTTGCAGTATTCTTCTGTGTTGCTGGGCCTGGTGTGAACTACTCGAAGACCTAGCTTATAAGTACAGCTTTTCTATAAAAACACTTTAAAAAAACCTCTGAGTTTTATTTTGTTTATCTTACATTATTTTTAGTTGTGTTTACTGTTGCTTAAAATATAAATGGCAAGATATGCAACCACCTGTTGGTAAACAAATGTCATAAGTCATAAATCCAAGGGACATGCCGATAACTGCATGGTATTATGAAGACGAATATATTTTGGTTTAAGAGTAAGAGCTTCACTCTTTTGGTATGATTAACTTGTTTATAACATAAGAATTTAGTGTGTATGTCTCTGAAAACATGACACAGATTTTGCAAGCTAATTTGAATGACTGTAATAGCGAACCCCACTTAGAATATTAACCACTTTTAAGAACATACATCAGGCCATTTATCAAATTGATAGATCTGCCCAGTACTTTAACTCAAATTAAATGCACAAAAATATTCAAATCAAATTTTCATGCAGTCCCCAAATAAATTTATGATTAAACCTAGAAAAGGCATTGTGGGTTCTCAGCTATTCTCTGATTACTCAACTCGAAAGGTCTTTGTATGGGCATACCTCTTGCTGGGGCTTTTGAGGAAGGCGGGATGGCACAGTCCACTGGGAACGCAGCTGTGCTGTATGACTCCTCTCTCTACCCCTCCGGGTGAGTGGGAGAGATCTCTGGCATTGGAGTGCCCAACTTAGTCTCTCAGGCACAGTTTATTCCTGCTAGGTGGCAGGTTCCCCTGAAGTCTGCAGTTTTCCACAGTTCCTGAAGGAAAAGGCAGGAACATATAAATATAAACATGGTTTGTTTTTGTCTGGGTATTGCAATGCAATATATCATCAGTTTGACGTGTGCAGTGTTAGTAACATTTATTTCAGTAGCTGTGTGTAGGACAGTACTATGACTGGTTTGTGTTAAATGTACTCTTGACTTCACTGACTAGCTTAAAAGAAATAATAGATATATGGCGTCACATCATCCCTCCGACAGTGTCTAATATCTTTAAATAGCCTTCAAAATATTTAGTGATATAGGAAAAAAACTAGCTGGGTAGATTCTCCCTCCCCTTACCCCTTTTATACTGAAGTTTAATCCCCAAGGAAATGCTCCTCTTCATTCTGCTAAAGGAGTGTTTCTTATTTTTCAGGCAGGAAAATCTTACAGGTTAAGTCAAGTCATGTCCTATAGGTCACAAAGCAAGCCTGCTGTTACGACTGGAACCCAGAACTTCTGATACCCAGATAGATAAATACCTTACTTTCTAGAAGGACAGAATGGGCCGTGTTGCACCGTATTGTATTTACAGGTTAAAACATGCTGGCATATGCATTTCAACATAAAACATTTCAACGTGCAACAGCATTTCAAATGTATGTATAGACAGAAAGCAGCAGAAAAACTAATCATTATACTACTTCTAAATTTTCATGTCAATACTTCAGTGTTTCTATTTAGAGTACTGATCGCAAGATGATTCCTAGCACCTTCTGACATAAATGGAAGGTGTTGTAACACAGACTGTCTCAAGACTTACACAGCGTTTAAAATTATAAAAGTTACTTACAAGGTATGAGATTAATTGAATTATTAATGTTATTAGTAAAGTTTTTTGCCATCTGTGTGCATGTTTAGGAAAATTTTTTTTTTCCCACATAACACTCCTAGCTAAAGACTCTGCATCTAATTGAAAATGTTTAAAAAAAAAAGTGCAAGACCACACATATTCTATGGAGTTCTGTAATATTAAGGATCAGTGAAAGGAGTACTCCCAGAGCTATAAATTGTATCACCTTTATATGGAAGATACTGCTAATATGAACAGACTGGAATTTTAATTACTTTTTTAAAGTCTTTTAGGGGCTATGCTAGTCACAATACTATGTAAAGAACACTGTGATAGATTTGAGCATTAAAACTGATCTGCTTTTGTATTTGTCCATCTATGTTACAATCTTATCTTACATGTAATCTTTCAAGGATATCAGAATTAATTTTTTTTCCTAACATGAGCAATCTTTCATAAAATTTCTTGCGTGTATAACTTGTAAATCTCAACAGCTGATTCTTACATACATACTTACTTATATACACATACAGGCCGTAGCAAAACTCTGATTCCCTCTGAACATGTGCTTTGTAAATATGTAAAAATATATTTATCATATGATACTGCTATCAAGAAAAATATTTGCTTAGACTTAGCAATCCTGAGATTAAATTCAAGGAAGGGAATCAAAATCAGTAATGCTACATTCCAGTCCCTTTTATATGTAATAGGAATCACCTGACATACAACTGTCATTTTTCACACAATTTTATCACTGAATAATAAGCATTAGAAAATGAGAGCCAAGCACATGTTTTGAGATGTGTACTTAAAACTTAGAATTCAAATACTTGCTTCAAATTGTTTATTTTAAGTATTTAAATTATTTTGGTTTGAAATATGTCACAAAAACCTCTGGATCTGTTACAGCCCCAGAGGAAGGACTGCAAAACTCATCTGTAAAACTGTCCATTGAAGCTAAAAGCACTTTGTCTGTGAACAGGCTGTGAGTAGGTTTTAATATTAAATATTTTGTAAAAGATAATTTTGCTGTCTGGTTGTTTTTTAACTATGAGCAAAGCAAAGACTTCTATTAGGCTCTTCTTAGGGATTTTGATTTCTTGTAATTATAGGACCAAGAGCCATTAACATGAACCAACAAATTCACAGTGTTCTTCTAAAAGTTAGAACAGTAGCAACTAGGTAATATTTTTCAAATAGAATTTCCACCATGGAAAAGATATTAAATGTTTTTTATGTGCCAAGAGTAATGAGTAATACAAGATTACTTTCATTCTTTTACAAAATAGAAGAGCATTTACAGCATTTTAGTTTTTTATTATGTATAAAGTTTTTGTGATTATCAACAGTCTCATCTGCTGCTCATCTGCTACAAAAATAGCAGAAAAGATATACAGTTAAATACACTAAGATAAACTAATCTCATTTACGTATTGAACAAGACCATTATTATCTCAAGTTTCGAGCATTACCTCAACTGTACGTAAACTGACTGTTCAAAATGTTATTCAGAATACAGAACTTGGCTCATCCATTTTCATAATATTTATTTATTTTCTATGTTATTGGACTTCTGATATGTTAGATCCAGTTTCTTATTGAATTAAGATAGTATCAATTCCGCTTCAGTCAGCACTGAGGGGATACCAGTGCAGGTCCCTGCACCATTACCTGTAGGGCACGTGCCGACATAAATACCAGCATCAGCATGTGAATGGGGGAAGCAGTGCTGTACCTGTGTCACAGCGAAGCTGTTCATAAAAGCTCAGATAAGCCATGTAATTTCGCCCTGTGTTAGAGAGAGATGTGAGAAAGCGAAGAGCTATAGCAAACAGAGTAGCAAGTCAACTGCAAGAGATAAATCACTACTGAGATGCGCTAAGTAAGTTTATAGAATAAAGACCAAACTAGTTTTCTGAACAGGGGACCAGATGTGTCCAGAAGTAAGGGTACAGGAAGCAGACCAGTATTCACGATAAGCCTGCAATGTATCTTTTCCTTAAATGGTTAGTTACGGGAGCAGAAATGCATACAAAAATACACTCCGTTAATAAATGGTCAGTACTACATTTCTCAATTATACTAAACTGTTTCAGACTTTGATAATTTTTTGCCATTGATGGCTGATTAAATATGTGTAAATGGTTTTGTTTTCCTTTTCCTTAAATTTTAAATGTGTATAAACCTTTTTATTCCCAAATTTAAACCACCAGTGCCAAGATTCTGACTGAAGTGGGTCTTTATGGTTGAATTATAAACAAGTCCAAATGTAAGTTATGAAGTACAGTGCTGACATAATCTTAATTATAGCTGGAAGAAGATTTGCCAGTGTGTATACAATGTAGAAATACAAGGAATCACTGTAAGTTAATAAAGATCATTAAAAGAAATCACATTTCATAATCATGCATTCATCAAGATAATATGACCTATTTTACATTTAAGCAATTAAAATAGAAGCTGAAATATTTGGAGATGATTAACTCATCCAGTAGTTAGACTTGACAGGTGATATTACCCGATAAATAATTTACTGAGTGACTGGAATTCTTAACCAAAATGATTTTTTGTTGACTTCTGGGTTGGTTGGTGTATTTTTAAGACAAAGCCACTTAATTTTCTTTACCTTTCCAATGACAGATTATATTTTATATATTAATTCTAAAGGAAATCTACAGCCTTGCTGTGACTGCTGTCTGAGGCTTTCAGAGATCTCACTGGTGAGAACAGCATAAATATCTAACTAGACTGCAGCAGGGTAATTTCGTATCAGAGGAAGCACTAAGATACTCATACATAAAGCCAAGGAATCTGTGCCAGTCATTTGTGGAGTTCTGAACTAATCCATAACAAAATAACTCCCCATGACTGGAGTTGGCAGTAAGGAGAACCAAGTGTGTCCAGAAGATCTTCAGATTGCAGTCTGAATTAAACATAAACTCTGATATAATCTGGACTCATATTCAAATAGTGTAGATTCAATATCTTGTTAATTCATATAAAATCATTTTATCTTATAAATTTATTCTGATTTGTACCAGAACTCCGCAATAGTATTCTTTTAAAACTCTGGATATATCTAAAACCAGAAAGGAAAATAAACCCCTTCTTAGAACATATCTGAATTGAAAATTGTATAGTTTTGGTTCTAGTCTGAGCATTAGGAGATGAATGTTGCAAATTCAAGAGGTTCCAGATTCAAGGTCTGGGCCCTGCTTTGCCCTCCAGCCAGTCACAGGAAGGCACAAAATGCCTTCAGTAGAACCTAAGCAAGGTAAGGTCCTGCATCCACTTCACCTATCAGAGGGGGCAGTACAGCTGCCAGCTAACTTCAGAATGCATTTTAATCTGGAATAGCGGGCCAGGGCAAGTCAGCTCTGGCCTTAAACAAGTATCTTTCTGTACCAGCTCTATTCCTATCTCCTCCTTTACAGATTACCCGGTTAATAAACAGAAAGTTCCAAGAAGTCAAAAAAAACCCCCAAACCACAGGTAACTCCTTCTCAAGACACTCCTGCCAGAAAGTAAAGACAGAGCCCCAGCTGCAATTTCCTGATAATGTACCTCTTGCTAACATGCCAGTATGGTGTATGTGAGTAGAAAAATTACACCAACTAGTCAATTCAAGCCTCTTGATTTTCTCATAAAGCAGGACGCTCCTTGCAACAGAGACATGCACCTAGCGCGAGGGGTTGTATGATAAAAGCATGCCTTTGCAGGGGTTTGTACAACACGCTGGTGTCCGTGCTAGAAGGAGACGGCAGCGCTGAGCTGGAGCTGGGGGGGAAGTGCCTTCTGGCAGGACCCAGGGAGAGGACACCAGTCCCCTGGCTGCGGGGCCATGCTGTGGCTCTGTCCTTTGTGCTGCACCCACTGGGTGGGATCACACTTGCCTTTCATTATTGCTATTTTATGTGTCTGGTTTTGTTGAATTTTTTTTGACGTCACCCACAGGATAGCAAGAAATGGTGAACTGCTGCATTATGAGTTTCAGCTCACCAAACTCCCTAAGAAAATTTCCCTTATTGTTGTTAATAATGGGATTGAAAAACCAGCCTACAACTCTGATCCTGCATAACAGATAAACTGATTAGCTACACAGTTTTAACTGATTTCACTAAGAATTAATATGAGCAAAGCAGTATACTTAAATATCAAATTCTGCAGAGTGTATGACAATACCTGTAATAGCAAGTTTATCTTATTGCATATAAAAGTTAACATTCCTGATGAAGCACAATATTGGATGGTATTAACAATATATATATTATATATTCCAAGGACATATTCTTACCTTTTATTTTTATCACAGAGAACAGAAAAATGTATTTTCCCATTCTATCTACAGAACACTTAAAAACACTTCATTATTTTACACTAACACACCAGAACACAGCAGTAACACAGTGTTTTAAACATATTTGGGAGACAGGGACTTTGTTCCTGTTCTGTGATTCTACATCTTCCAGTCCTGATCTATATACTTAACACTCTGGTGTTAAAAGATTGGAAAGAACAAATAATAAATAAGGTGCTGTACCTTATTTTGGAACATATTTTGTACTTCAGGCTGCAGATAATTATTACCAATCTTTACCATTAGAAATATACAAAATGTTGTCCTGAGAAGAGGCATGGGAATGAAAAATAAAACAGAGCAAACCAAAGTCTCTTTAGACTGCAGGCCACTTGCCAGCTGCTTCTTACAGGAACTTTCAGTTCTGCTGCTTGCTTGGAGTGTAGCAAAAAGATAAACATTTTCTTGTTGCAAGTTAACAAACACTGCCATGCGTCACAAGTTGATAAGCAGTATCAGGAATTGTATCAGGAGTTTATTAGTTCATTTGAACATGATAGAAATGTGCTGGAAAGTTCTGAAGTGCAGTTCAAAAATAATTGGTCAATGCCTAAACTGTTCTGCTGAAAAAAGGTTTTCTATTCTTAGTAACTGGAGCTTTCACTGTTATAGACAACTTTTCTTTCTGTTGGTGGTAAATTTCTCAATTTATCTGCCTCCTTTGTACACCTTACACCACCGCGTTTTGGTTATGTATTATCAGGTGGAAGAAATATAGGAATCTAAATTCTACACAGATAAACTTAGGCAACTATGCTAAAGTCATGGCACAATAGGCAGAATTTGGCTTAGTGACTTCGTTAGATTTAAAATAAGCATTTTCTGCTCTATATCTTTTCACATTAACTGTGGATGTTGGGATCTTGTTTCCATGTTTTTGCCTTTTGTAATTACTGAAAATTAAATACTGTGTACTTAGTTATGGTACAAGATAGGTGCTATGATGGGTTCTGCTGTACACCTGTATTAAGCACTCCTTGCATTCTTCCCTGATTATTTTTGTGATGTAGGCCTATATGCCTTAGAACAAATTGATAGTGTTTTGGCTCTTGATATTTTCTCCAAATCTGTATTTGAACTAAGATCTGCTAAAGTAAATATTAAAAATCCTGCTGTGTATATCCCTAATGTCACTTTTAGTTACCTTTTTGTAATGGTGTGCAGCATAACGTAAACAAGGAGAAACAAAGAGATAATGCACAGTGATGTAGTATCAGGGTTTACTGGCAAAAATTGGAAGTGGTATATTAATCACAGATGATAAAAATGTAAGGAAAAAGGTCTTCTTCCTAGGCTGCAGGAAGAGACTTTTATCCTACACTCTAATGACTTTTTTTTTCTATCATTTATTTTATTGAACAACTATTTTAGAAGTTTTAATTTTTTTCTTAGAAAAGTACCCATACTATTTTTATATTCCCTTTCCCCACTAAGACAGGCTTTTAAGCACCATTGACATTTGTGGTATGCCAATTTTTATGGCTCTAGAGAAATAACAATAATACATTGTGGAGAAAATAGTGACACGTTTTGCCTGGAAAATGTTGTTACACTCTGTCAAAGAACTATGAAGAACTTATTTTAATATCCTGTCTCACAATATGGGGTAAAAGGGACAAGAAAATTAGGATGGGTAGATGAAATGTATACTTTAGGAAGATGTGATCAATAACCGGAGGGCTAATATTTTCAATTATTTGCAAGACTTCAATGATTCCCAGATGCCTGAAGTAGGGCAAGGATGAGGACTAGGAATTTCTTCTGGATTTGATGGTTGCTTGGCACTGTGGAATGTGGATACCTTTGCCCATTTGTATAAGAATTGTGTCCTTTGCCTTGGTTTCCCACTGGGAGCTCACAACTGAATACACAGACAGTCTTTCAGGACTTCCTTCCTCCTTTATTTAGTGCACACACAGAGGAGATGCATGTGCAGGATGTTTATTGAAAGGAATAAAAAAGTTTTACTCTTCCAGCAACTGAATGCTCATGAGAGAGAGTGTCACACATATATGGCCATTTGGTGAAAGTAAGCACACTCCCGTCTGTCTTGAAGGAGAAAGAACAAAGGCTTTTCTTTTTTCTCTGTATTCTCAGACACTGAATAACATTCTGCCTGCAAGACAGAAATTGTTGGTGTGCAGATATTTGGCTTCCTTGAAAACATAAACAGTTTTCTTGGTAGCATATTTATTCACCATACTAATTAATATTAGTCAACTAGAGGATATTGTTTTTCATATTGAACTACTCTCAGGCTAATAGCACAGAAGTATTGCTATTGGCATGCTAGATATTTTCAATTAATTAAGTTAATAAGTTCAATAATTTAATACATTAATTA
Source organism: Rissa tridactyla (assembly GCF_028500815.1). Classification (NCBI taxonomy): domain Eukaryota; kingdom Metazoa; phylum Chordata; class Aves; order Charadriiformes; family Laridae; genus Rissa; species Rissa tridactyla. Next base: position 11,921,344 of record NC_071473.1, read on the forward strand.
TTTTCAATTACTTATTTATTAAATTAATGTATTTAATTGCTTATCCTGGTTTCTTTTGATTCTTAAATCTAGACTATTAAAACGTAAGCAACAGACCAGACACCAACATGTAAACGTAAATTCAGGTACGGGATATGGCGTTTATGGAACAGCACATTGAAATTAGGTGTCTCTTGAATCAGGACACAGTTCCACTATTTAGCAATTGGGGGTAAGAGTAGCTCTAAAAGATTCAGAATGAGAGAAACCTAGTAAGATGGCCTATAAAGTGTAAATTTCAATTTAAGTCTTCTGTGAGGTCAATAGCTTCTTGCAGTGCAGTGAGATTCCTCCGAAATATCTAATGTTTCATGACAGCAGACTTCTATATTCTGATAATCAGCAGGTAATCTGTTTTGTGAGAATCTATATTGTGATAATGAGCAGATAACCAATGTTACGAAACTTCTGTACCTTGACTGTGGCACGAAGAAAGCAGGATGGTAATGGATCATCATTCCACAGGCTTTTTAGCTCTGGATCAAAGGCACTTATGTAGGCCTGTAACATAAATAATAATCTGTAAGAATGCAGAAGCAAAGAAGAAATATACCAGTTTAGCCTACTTGCTGCCTACAGGAGCAACACACTACTTAAAGAATAAACTGTCTTTCAATTTCACACCAACAACTTTACTGCAAGTATTTAAGATACATAGATCACAGATGGCAAGCACAGACACACCAGACACAGACAGAATTTCTCTTCTGAGGCCTAAGAATATTTTTCCTTAGTTCGCGCAGAAACCAAGATGGCCATAAGGAGCTAATAAATCTGAGTTAAAATGGAAAAGAATATTGTTTGGCAACATCTGCCTTATATTGGGTCTGATGTATTTAATGTTTAGGGTAGAATAAAGTTCATATACCATAAAAGACCACTGATATAGCACTTTAGATGCATTACCCTGCCTAAGGGAGACTTCAATTTTATTTTTTGTCATCAGGTTATATTAGGTTAGGTTAGGTCTCCCAAAACAAGTATCATCTTTCAAGAAGGAAGACTGATTTAGACACAAAATTTGACCTGAATGATCTTAAATGTCTTGTTCAGTTTTAGAGTAATGAAACGAGACCTTAATGGGGCACTTGTTACTTGTTCTGTTACCCTGATTTACTAGTCTAGGGAAAAAACAAGAATCTCATCATAGGTAGTATACATCAGGATTAAGTCCAGTATTATTATGCCAGTTTGTATCAACTGAAGTTTTGGCTCTGATTGTGTTGGACCCTAGAAACACCTTTAGCACAATTTAGAGGCATATGTCTCTTCCAAAGAAATGTATCAACAAGCCAGTTCTGGAATATCTGATATAGATAAATCTAAATCTGTCAGGACTTTTTCCAGAAATAGTAAACGGAATGGACACACAGAATTATATGTGCATGTTAGCTTTACATTGAACTATAAGGCAGCGGGAACGTAGCTAGAAAATATTTTATTGTTTTTAACTAAGAGATATTTGGATTTATCCAAATATATCATGTTTGAATGCAGGATTTATTTAAAACTAAACTGACTTTTTCTGAAAATAATATCATTAGTAAATGTTTGTTAAAATCTTTTCCTTACCTAAGATTTTTATCCTGTTCCCAATGCTGACATGGTTTATAGTTATTATCATTTATTTAAAAAAAGTTCAGTCTTTTAAATATTTGAGGCATATTATAGGCAGGTTCACTGGTCTTATCAAATCTAAATTGTACAGTTACATCCAAGTCTTTTTACACAAGAATGTAAATTCACTACTAATACAGAATGAATAGGAAAATATTCAGAAATAGGACTTGTATTTGCCTCCTTTAATATTTGTTATAACGCTGAAAGCTTATATAAATAATGATTTCAATACATTTAAGACAACATGCTGTTGTCTCATTTTCATTTTGTCATTTGATCTAGTATTTTATAATATTATATAGTATTATACCTACCATTTCAAGTAGTAATAACGAGTTTGCGATTTCCATTGGTGAAGGTGACCACAGAAACATGAGGAGGAAGAGAAAAATGACTAATGGGCTGAAATGTCTCTATGTTTTTCAGGAAAACACTCTTGCACGAGAAACCTGTTGGCAAAATGGAAATTCTGTAACTGTTCCTACTCCATCTGCATCTTTTTAAATTATTACATTAAATACATGAATGAAACAAATCAGAACTACTTTATCTGTAAATGTATAAATACATGTAAAAATTTGCTTTCACAAGTTATTTTATTTCTATATGGAGTCAAGTTAATAATTATTCTTCTATAGTCAGCTCTTACTTTTGTTTTTTGGATTCTTTCACACTAACAGAAAAAACACACAGCAATAGCAAAATATCAGTAGGGATTTGCATAATGCCAAGTTATATGGCATCTCAATGTACAATAGAATTAGCAAAATTTCACAGTACAGGGCATTGTATTGAATATTGCAAAATACGTTTAGTGTCCAAAAGATTCCTAATTACCCATATATACACATGCACAAATTATTTTCAGATACCATAAAAATTATTGTCTCTACAATGGACAAACATTTCAAATTTTTGTTTCAAATTCTTGCCACTTTTCATACACCTGCCGTCCCAGTACTTCGCAAAACTTTTTGAAAACTTAATTTTTGAGAAACAAAGCTCTGGCAATTTGTTAGAGAGGCGAGCAAAAGAAAGCATATGCATACAGAAGCAAATAATGGTGCACATTCATAAATCATCAGAAAATCATGGAGAATTAAAGTACAGGGAGAATAACAACAATGAAGAACTGCCTTGCTTCATTTCTAAATTCTCTGAGAATATCCAGTAGATACCACTTTTGAGAAATCATCTCTTTTCAACAGACACATTACTGCAGAAGTGATCTACAAAGGCACTTCATGGACCCCCTCATTTAAAAAAACAGGCCAGCAGTATTTTCCTGGGAGGACCCATCTTGGGAACATGCCCTGATTCTGAAACACCTCATTTCAGAGTGTTTTGTTGGGAATTCTGTTTATTTGGATTTCTGTTGCCAAGTGCTAGAGGTGGAGAAACTGTTCTGAAATAATGGCTCACAGCGCACCAGGAGGACTGCACCAGTCTGCTCTTTACGTAATGTATCCCAGTACTGATAGTAATTACACAGAGTTCCCTTTTGAATAAAAAAAAAAAAAAAAAAAAAAAAAAAAAGAGTATGAATTAAGACTCCTCCCAAATTTTCATGAAATTGAGAGACATATATCTTGCAAGGCAATAAATCTTTGTTGGAAAGGTGCTATTTGGTTGTTCTTGTAGCCTTATTCACTTTGTACAAACCCAAATATAATTTGATCCTCTAGATTTAAAACTGAACTTTTCCATACTGGGATTGTTTCAATAATAAAAGAGATCTGTGTTAGATAGTCAGGCATTGATAGCCACACATTAGAATTCAATATTTATTACTGTCGTAATAAAGCTCCAAGACACAAGAATGTGGTAGAGAAGAAAGGGATCTTCCCTAATCAGTGCAACAAAAGTACTATCAGAATCATTCTCAAAGTATGTGCTGCTTCAGTATGCAGTTTTTAATCATTAAAAAGTGCAGCCTTTTGTAACTTCAAGATAAAGACTTTAATGAGAATTTTTGTGAATGTATTACTTTCCTGTTAAAATACTTGGAACACTCTGTTAATCCTAGTAAAGCAGGAAATGGAATGTAAAGATGAATGGGGAATTGAAATAATATAGTCCTCCTCTATGGAAAAACAGTACTATAGAGCTGAATGATAAGTTCTCTACAGAAAAGTATAAGTTAAGTAGAGTATTAGAAAGAATTCCTACAGAGCATGACTAATTTAATCCTTATTGAAATAAGAAATTTTACAAGTTTAACAAATCCTTATTAAACAAGTTTTGATAACATTGGAAGTACCTTATCTATACTCCTATAGATGAATTACCCATTTCTACTTGACTTTCAGATTTACAGCCATATTAATTGTTCTTAGCCAAGGTCTAAATTAAAAAGTGATTAAAATAATGAACAAACATTTCAGAATACAGGTAATGTATTGTACCTGGTTCTGCCTCACTGCAATCATTTGATTGTATCATTCTGCCTCACATGATCATTTAAGGAGCAAAACTTATTATCTGTGTATATATATGAAAAACTATATATAGATATATATAGACACATACAGTTTGCTTTAGTAGATGCAAAGGAAATGCCCCTTTCTATACAATCCACCTTTTCATGGCTGTGGCGTGACTTAACCACACAAGCCCCCTGAAGTTGACAGTCTGGTTTTGTAGAATAAAAAGTAAGGAGAGATAATTCTCCTTAAAGCCACTACATTCCTTAGAGGATTAAGAAATTAAAAGCCAGCACATTATTTTTCTTACTTACAAGATCAGAAGGAATACTGAAAAAACGTATTGTACTATTGTCTCACTGTGGCTGCCTATTCTATTTATGACACCACTTTATAAACCGCCCAAATCTAATTTACGCAACCTACAGATACTCTAAATGACAAAATAAAATTAAGCATGCATATAGAAAAAAGGATGCATTTATTATGCATAAATCATTTCAGCCTATAAACATAAACACATTCCAAATTGTACTAGGTAAGTCCAATATCCCATAAAAAATAAAGCAACTAGATGTTTGAGTCATAAAGAACTAACATGATCAAAGGTAAAGTCTAAATGAAAAAACACAGTTTTACTTAGTAATTGTCTACTTAAAGAAAATTACTGGCGGTAATATTTTCATGTCATTATAGTCATATTGATAAAACTTTCTAGAGTAAAAGAGTATGCATTAAATATTATGTTGTAAAAACCATTATAGTATAAGGTTATAATGAAACTAATGAATTTCCTTATATAGAGAAGCCTTACTGAAAATCAAAGAATGCAGAAACAGGTATCTCTATCACCTGACATCTCTACTGGCATAGATCCGTTTTGAAACCTGAAACTGATCTGCACAACCATTAGTTTAGCAAATCTTCAAAGAACACATTTGTAACAGACCATTTTGTTTATAATGGAACACAGCAAAATATTCTTCTGACAGAACATTTTGTTCTGAGTCCCTATTTCTGTATTTTACCCAAAAATCACTTATATAAATTATGCACGTCACATAGATAGGTGTGAAATACTCAAAAAAAAAAAATTTCAATCTATGGAAAAGAGTCTTGATTTCAATAGGTTTTGCTTTTAAATCAACTGGAAACCCAGACCAAATTTCCTTTAAGACATTTAGTATGCCTGAGCTGATGTATGGTTTCGTTTCAACACAGCAAAAAGTTAGTACTAATGACAGGAAATAATGTGGAACTCGAGAGATTTTGGCCAAGATTCATGTGGAATCTGGAGTATTAGTAACTCTGAAGTGTGAGAAACTAGTGCGGAAATGAGGGAAATACTGTGCTAACCTTTTCATGCCAAATTATTTACCAAAATGAAAAGTTTTTGCTATATTCATAAAACAAAAATCCCAAATCGTACAACTGTGGGGCACAAGCAAGGCTCCCCCTCTTATTAAATGCACAGTGATTAAACATTGGAAATTGTAAATGCTGTTTAATAAAAATGCCTGGTGCCTGTCCCAGAGGAGGTTCTCTCTGGAACGTAGTTAGACTCTGATAGCTGGATTAACACATTGAATAAATGAGGATGATGACCTTCTAGATATTACTACTGGCAATTTCTTTGTACTCATTCGTCCGGAATACTCCTGTTGGTTTAGGAGGAGAGAGCACAACGAATTAACCGTAAGTCAGATGTTTAATTCATCATCTGAAATAGGTTCCTTTGCTGCATCAGGAGAATCTGTCCTAAAATGTAATAGTCTAGCCACAGTATGTAGGAGAAGTCTGCATAGTGCCTCTCTATGCTAGATTTGACTGCAGCCATTACTATTAATCCTCTAATGTCATAAATACCATAGGAAAGACACGCTAATAAAAATTACAGCACTGAAACCATTAATCATGTATATGAGTATATAAATACTGCAGAAATCTCTCTCACTTTTTAAAGAAAATCAGCATTATAACAATTTCCTGGAGAGACTTAAATTTATTTCACTGCGAAAAATACTTACACCCATATAACCATATGATTTTAAGTATCATCATTGTTGTATCTATTTAGTGAAATAGTTATGGATGTGTTATTAGTGTTTCTGGTATCTGCTCTGTTTGTGGGAAGGTTTGATTTAGTTAGCAATGAAGTTTGCTCCAAGCTGAAAGATTCATTTCAGCCTTATGTCAGAGCTATGTAAACCTGGATTAGATCAATAGCTAAAAATGGTTTATAGTTCGGAATAAAAGGTATCTCCTAATTAAGACACTTCACAATGAGATTTTTCAAATAAAGTGCTTCTATTTTGACAGAAACACCCAATTTTTACATTTAGAAAAGATTTAGCAAATTGTTATTCTCTGATACAAGCTGGCTGTTAGATAACTGCAGAGCACTCTGGAACCCCACTCTGTTTGTGGAATTTAAGGGCACTGGTGGAATTTACAGAGTCCATACGCCACATTCCTAAAATGCTGATAAAGACTAAGTTTTGGTTACTTACATTAAATTTTTAAATGTCATCAAAATAAACACTGTAAGTTCAAAACTCAGAAAAATACAGCATTGTTTTCAAAATAATCTCTATTTTCCAGGTATTTATAAAACTGAGTAATCCAGGCCTTTTCCTATTATGAAGAAATCCTTTATAGTTTTGAGTTACAGATAGTGGCATTACTCATAAAGGGGCAGGGAATAAAATGACTTAACTATTCCAATATATAACTTTTAGGAATTTATACCGATGGATCTCATATTCTACCTACAAAATGTTTTGAAAAAGATTATGTTTGTAAAAAAAACATTTGGCCAAAAGCATCTTCCACTGAACTTCTCTGAAGTCTCTGAAGTCTTTACTGTTTTTTACTCTGGAGCGTAAAAAGAATCTCCTTCTGAGGCCGTTCCCAGTTGCAGCTCACATCGGTAGGGAGTTGTCAATGTCCAATATATTTGAAAATACATTTCAAAAACTGAGGCATGCAAAATCAGAAGTAAAAAAAAAAATATTATTTGAAAATATGGTTTGTGCTGACAGTATGTCATGAGGGAAGCGATGCCATCCAAAGGGACCTGGACAGGCTTGAGAGGTGGGCCCATATGAAAGTCATGAAGTTCAACGAGGCCAAGTGCAAGGTCCTGCACGTGGGTCGGGGCAATCCCAAGCACAAATACAGGTTGGGCGGAGAATGGATTGAGAGCAGCCCTGAGGAGAAGGACTTTGGGGGTGTTGGTTGATGAGAAGCTCAACATGAGCCAGCAATGTGCGCTCACAGCCCAGAAAGCCAACCGCATCTCGGGCTGCATCAAAAGCAGTGCAGCCAGCAGGTCAACTGATTTTTGGTTCCAGGTGATATAATTTTGTGAATAATTTTATACTCTGTTCTTTACATCTAATATTTAAAATAGTCCATTGATTTACATATCCATGGGTGGTATTCACCACAAAGACACAAAATCTGGCCATAAGTATAGAGGTGGCTTTGTCATCTCTCCAAAATCTAAATCCTAACTTTGTGTAACATTGTGCAAGTAGTTTTTATTTATGGTATATAAATGTATTATTCTTCCCTGTGCAAAGTGTGCTACTGCAAGTAGATCTGAAATCTGCAGTGAACATAATTAAATTGACGGGACTCCATACAGAAACTAGACTGCCTGGATATAATGCCAATGTAGAACTCGGGATTTTTTTTTTAATTGTTCTTGTTCAGCAGAAAATAAATAAAAATACATTTCACTAATGTTTTACAACACTTATAGGAATAAAAAGATCTAAATTTTATCATAATCCTTTTTTTGCTTATTGCTTTTCTTATGGGTAAAATATTCTAGTCTGTTATTCAAAGCTGTGTTGAAAACTGAGATAATTTATGTCCACACAAATGTCAGGATTATGTACATGAGTTTTAGATATTCACACTGGGTATAATTTTGATATGAGAATAAAACTTGTATCAAATCTTTCTTCAATACAAACTGTACAGATTTTTGAAAGACTATTTAATCTTGACAAATGTTATAGGGCCCACTTTTCTCTGGGGCAAATGGCCTCTCATACTGATTGCAGGAATAAATGCTAATAAATGAGGCACCTTTAGCTAATAATAGCAAAGATATAATTTATAGTACTAAGAAAATTGCATTTTTCCTAAAAGAAGCCCTCTACTTTGCTCACATTTAGCGCAATGGCATTATTTCTAGCATGAAGAAGTCAAAGATGAACCAAAGTATAACTACAGGTTACAAATATAAGAATATTTGCATCAATTATACATACACATTTGAAACAAAAAAAATGCCTCGTGTTATCTTAGAATTGTCACTACTAAATATATTATGTTTATACTTTCCTCCTGTTCACCAAGTGAAATTTCCTTGCTGTTTTTTCCTTCAACAGATATTTCTGATTGGTAGCTAAAATACTCATTTCCTCCAGAAAACAGTAAAAAAGAGAGTGTTAGGGACTGGCAAAGATGCATTTTCTTTATGTTTCTCTCACCAAAATTTAACTGTGCTAGCACGTCATAGGCTTTTCCAAAAAAACCCTGAAAGAATGGACTCTCTCAAAGGGTACGTGACTGGATAGATGCTGGGGTATGGTGTCAAATCTTTTACCATATATGGCATAAAGAAAAAAAAAGGTTACTAACTGGAACACACCAGTCCTCACTTGCAAACATTGCATGGTTTGTACCACTTCAGCAGTCCTTTTGCTCCCCTACTTAAATGAATTCCATGACTGGTTCTGCAAGTCAGAACCCACAAATCCTGGGAGGGCTGGGCAAGGGAGTCACCCAGCGCCTGCCTGCGCTTAGTTAAGCTCTTCATATTCTCAAACACGCCTGAACGTCAGCTCTCATTTCAGTACGTGAGAAAACCACACTCAGCAGCAAGTTATATGCAAGAACAAAGTAAAAGTAATTAGAAGTGAAATTTCAAACATGGGAGTCTTTTGAGTATAACACTTTAAATGCATTTCCTATGTAATATCACAGCAGCAAATAATAAAGTATGGACTGAAAGCTAACAACTCAGGCACAAAAGGAGTGTCCAGGATGTCTCTAAAGGTCTACTTCTTCTTGCCAAGGGCTGTGAACTGCTACAATATAAGAAAAATCTTAAAAGATTTAGACTGCATTTTCTGAAACTAAAGTATTATTGTACAGAAATTGTATTGTCTAAAGTATTATTATATAGAAATTTACTTCCTTAATGCAATTTTTCTACTTTTTCTCCAAACATCACAAAAGCAATTTAAAATTTAAATGCACCCAAATGTGTTACCGAAGATTTTAACAGCAAAGTTTCTGTCAGCACTGATGGAATCTGCTTTATATACTGCTATGGTTTATACTTTTTCATTGTATAATTTGTTTTATTTCAACTGAAACTCAACAGGATTGCAAAGGAAGGTATGAATAAACATGAATTTGAGATGTTGCAACTGAGGACAGGAGAGTAATGATGGTAAATTTTTCCTACAAATAGATCCTTGCAAGAAACTTTAAAATGTATTATTTCCTCCAGAGAACTCAAATCAAACCACTGATAGCAGGTTATTAAAATGACTAGCATTGCCTGCATATGTCCCTTACAGCATCATCCCCTTATAATTGATTTGTGCAACACAAAAGCCAGTATAAAATAATGCACAGAAAGTATTTTGCTGTTACCCTACCTAAGCAGTTCCCACAAAAGCTGCTACTGAAACTTCTCTCAGTGTGTGCCAGAGATTTCTACATTATGAATGCTAAGGAATTTAACTGCATGGTTTTTAAAGAAACCAACAGGATCATCAGTTTCATACAATGATTACATTTTTGCCTGCTAATATTCATCCATTCTTTTAAGGAAATGAAAGCATGATGTCTTACATGATGACTGGAGTTACACCAAACCAGTAGTGTTTTACTTTTCTCATGCTTGTGAATGCAGATTCCAATTAAAAAGCGATGATGGTTAGAGCTTTTGTATCTTATTTTCACTTTCCCTTCCAATTTATGAAATATAATAAGATAGAGCACTAAAGTAAGGATGAAGAGAGGATAGAGGTGGCAAAACATCTAAATGTATATCTAAATATAACGAAGATTGTTTATGTCAATGAGCTCTGCAAAAGGCCTGTGTTTATGTGACTTTCTCAATCAAGGAGCTGGTCTGCAGTGCTCCCTTACACATTGTATCGTTTATTGTTCATATTTCAAAGGTCTTTTTTTCAGGATTCTAAACAAATAATTCGGAAGTTGAATTATTATCCCAGTTGTAGAAATGGAGAAGTTGAAGTATTGAAGCTGACTGACTCTGTCAAGTCAATGTTTACTATTAGAAAAGATTAGATTTCATGTCATCATTCCAAATCTTGCATCCAGTCTTCTAGCACTGACCATCTACCATAATGTGAGACACGTTCACGTGTATGGTTTTAAGTGATTAATACCAGGGAGGAGAAATTTCCTGAATATGAGGCAAATTACTAAAAATTTCTGAAGGATTACTCAGACATTGAAGATAAAAGACCTAACATTTCATGTTACAATCCTCATCTTTACTGTTTCTCAGGCACACTCTCATTCATTTCTATGGAATACTTCACACACTGTAGTTTAACTTTACATTTCTATCATGACACCAACAATTTGCCAAAACAGCAATTTCCCTACACACGGAGTATTGCTAGCTCTTAAATCAAATGTATACTGTCTGCTTCCATCCCTGCTCTCTATCTCAATTATTATTTTTAAGAAGATAAGAAAATCCCATTTTTACCACTGGAGAGCCAGGCTGCTTAGGTCACAAGCTTCTCTTGGCTTAATCCTTGAGTATGATTCATGAACTTTCCCTAATAAGTACTGGCATTCTTCAGATGATCAAGCTAGCTTACTAAGGCTTCCAGAGCTTTCCACATAAATTATCACCGTGTTTAAAGAATCAAAAGCAGCAGCTGGTTAAGAATTATTAAGACTATTGCTTTTTTATTCTTACTTTTCCTTTCTGTCCTCTATTTCTCACTGTTACGTGGATTGATACTGTAAATGACAATAATAAAACCCTGTTAAAAGAAAAAAAAACGTGAAAAAGATGATGAAAAGATAAGTCAGACTGAAAAATATGTGACAAATTGGAAACAAATTCAGTTGCTTTCTACACTACATGCCTCAAAAATAAGCTATAAATGCCCACAACTCCAGTTCATAAAAAGCTTTTTTTCTCACATTTACTATCAGAAAATTGTGAGATAACCAGACTAATAGCAAGCCTCTACTCTGAAAATGACTTATAACCCCGCAAAAGAATCATACACTCTACTGAGAAGTCTTAGTAAATGCCATTTGATTGAATGAGCGTTCTGTTAAGAAATAAATAAAATGAAGACCCTAAAAAGAAACTACTACTTAACACTTGAAAGTGGGTACAGAATATTCACTCTAGATTCACCGTACAGAAAATTGCTGAGATGAGACAGAACTCTATTAAGTACTTTAAATCTGGAAACATGAAGATCTTGGGCTTTAACTGTGGCATGGTATGACAGGATAAAAGTATATATTTGGAAAAATTAAGGAGGTTTGTACTTACCTGGCACTTTAAACAATGTATATGTATGGGCTCATTATATATGTATGAATAACAGAACACACCCAAGTCATATTCAAAATCACTTGGGAACTTTTATGAAGACAACAAATATTTTTACAATAGCAATGATTAAGCCTGAAAATAAAAGCAGAAAACCCTGAAAGGAAATCAGAACTGAGTCAAAATCACTAGTGGTTACTCTCATATTTATCATCTGAAGTGAGTCAAAATCACCAGGCACTACTCTCATATTTATCATTGTATAAACTGTAGTATAAGAATGTAATCAAGAGGAGAAGAAGAGACAAGATGAAAAGAGCAAACAAGATGAGAAGAGACACATCTTTAATATTCTTTCCAAAACTGACAAATCCAACACTACTAAAAGTAGTATTAAATAGAAAATGCTTCTTTGAGCACTCAATGAGTTTTCAAAAAAGAGCTAAAACCAGTGAAGTAACATTCTAGTTTGTTTCTCAGAAATATAAAAATCATTTGAAATCAAATTCAGATACTGTATTTAGATATTTACAAATTAAAAGACCCCACAAAAATATCTTAAAGATTCAGTACAGCCCTTTTTTGAGGCATGATTTAGTGACACACTTGAGCAAGTGAGTAGCTGAATCCAAGCACCCAAGTTCAGCTAACAACTTTAAGTAATACCTACCTGATTCAGTAAACTATTTGAAGACACAGGGTACTGAGCACTGAATTTAACATTTGCTATGTACTTTATCAGATAAACACAACCTTTCTCCAGAATGTGTCTCCAGGTGTCTGCAGAAAGAGTAAAACATTCTCTAGTTCTATTAACTGTTTTTCTAACTGTGTACAGAATACAAAAGTTGTGCAGAAGACCTAGCATGGATGGGTAGAGATCTATGGCATCCCTGTCTTCCAAAAAAAAAAAAAAAAAAAGTTTCATACAGGACTAGGCTTACTCAAACATTATTTCTTAGAGATAAGTTCAAGCCAATTAAGTGAGAACTACATATACATAAGCAATGCTTCTGGAACAAAGTCTTACAAACACTTCATAGCATCATGCAAAATTTAAACTAAAATTTTTGGCTACTGCTGTGATGAGTATTTAGAGAAGTTTAAAGTTTTCCAGAAGCTGTACTATTTGATTGTTAACTCTTCTTCTTCTGTTCCTCATTACCTCTGAAAATATTTTTTTGTTGTTCTTATGGAAGTTTACAGATGTGTAGAAAGCCTGTTTAACAATTCAAATTAAAAAAAAACAAACAAACCACAAAACAAACCTCTAAAGCTCTGCGTTCACAAAACACAGCATAACATCTTAGCCTAGTAAAGTGTTGTCCTACTTTCTGATTTGCAGGCCTTGACATAGGAATTTAAATATTTCACCTCAGCACTGGGGCAAAATTACATCCTAAGACAAAAAACTTTGAAAAAGTTATCTACACTAGCAACTGTAGAATGAGAAACTGTTACCAGACATGATAATATACATGATGTGAATTAGAAATGGGAGCCATATTCAATTACTGTTGTACAATAGCGTAAATAAGTGGAAAAGAAGACAGACAAGAAACTATTTCCAATGTTTTTTCTTTTGGATGAAATGAGCTTGCATAGAACACAGTTAAAAAAATGTGGTAAAACTATAAGGCCAGAGTGCTGGCATAGCGCACTTTTAAGAAGAATCTGTCTGCTTATGGCTTCCGTATGCTGTACGAACATAAAAAGAACAATGTACCTGAGCAAAAAATACAACTTATGAGAAGTGAATTATTGATAAAACTATTTTCAGATAGCACTAAAAGCAAAGATGATAAAAATAAAGGTAAGAATATAGCAAAAGTGAGACAATTTTGAATGCTAGACAGGTATACAAATTACTTCCTAAAAGTTCTATCAATTACTACTAAGCATGTCATTTTTTATGACTCATCTTCGCTCAGTTAGCTCTATCATGAATCCAATGCAGATTATCAACTAATTCTTCATATTCTTGATGTATGACTACATTATAGAAAACTAGCAATCTGAATTGTAAAATTTGGAAAATTATGCTCTTCTGTCAAGTGCAGATATATATGCAGGGTTTACAACATCTTTCTCTTCAGTCAGCAGTTACTTCTGTTGTTTGTTTTGTTTAGTGTCTCAAAGGGACAAGGGAAAGAGAACAATAGATTTTCTCTGAAAAATACTGCTCTTAATATATCATATCTACTTCCAAGTATTAAATTCAACTTAGCATATGCGGGGATCAATAGAAATGAACTTTATGGGGCAGGCAGTAAGCAACAGCGATTAAACACTAACATAAGTCACAAGTACTTTTGGTGGGTGTTCTGTGTCTTTCTGCCCTACGGGTTTTCTCTTCCCTGATGTACTGGTAGTTTTACATTGTATACCTAACTGATTTTTTTCTTATGCGTGTAATACATTTTAATATATAAGTTCAGCAATGGCGATTATCTAAGTTCAACACTAAACACTTATCCCTTTAAAGCGTTCCCTCTTCTTCTAAGTTGTTCATGATCTTCATTTAGCTACCTTATGTATTATCGCATAATGCATATGTATATACAGAATTCTTACCACATCCAACCACTGTTTAAAAACTCAAAAAGCAACTGAGTTAATTCTTTCTTCATAACAAAGAATGCAGCATGTTATTTTTATGTACCACTAGGAAAAAAAAATGATAGAGGAAATGAAGCAGGGGAACAGAACAAAATAAGAAATGAAATCCAAGTTTCTAATGCAGCACTGCAATGCCAAGAAACTGCTCCAGAGAAACTGATTAACTGCCAGCTTTTCTACCTGTTGCCAAGAAAACATTGCTGTGTTCACTGATCCTGTAATTAAACTGAGTATGTTCTGAAACAACTTCTTCTCAATTGTGCCATCACTGTAAAGGGGGAGGGAGCTTCATTTCTATAATACACCAATAGAAAGATGGTTCTTCTCTAAAAAGTAGGTAGAAGGGCAAGCTTGGTTTAATCATGTACACACATTCTTTAAAGAAAAAAAAGTTAACATTTAGAAAGAGAAATCTTGTTGCCTACAGACCTTTGGTAGGAAGCACAGAACTGTAATTTGCATCGTTCAAAATACTAATGTGCAGGGCAAAAACTCTTAATTGCTATTCTTTAATGTCCTGCAATACCAGGAGTCTTGCTGACTCGTACTGTTTTCTTTATCAAAATTTAAGAAGTGAGTTCTTAATTATAGCGTTTTGCAGTATTTTCTTCCTAGGACATTTAATGTTTAAGTTATTACGATTATCCATGCTAGTCAAGATATTTATATGTTAATAAAACAACAGATCACACTGGTATAGTTCTCCCACGTTTTATCTTGTTTAAGCCAATTTGTTTAACCAAGATTTCGTAAAGGCTGACTATATTCTCTTCAACTCCACTGTAGTCCTCTGGTATCTTCTTGAAAAGGTTTATTTTATTTCAGACTTCTTTTCTCTATTCCTCATGCTTTTACATTTGATGGGTTAATGAAACGTTGGCTTTACTTAGTTGAATCACTCTTTCCTATGTGGCTGTCTGCGCTAGACTGGACAGTGGCCTTCTCAGTCCTTACAGTCCTTAGTGTATCAAGAAAGGTCTGGATCACCTAATAAAAGTGTGAGAAAGCTTCCAAGATAGTTCCCAATATTCAGAGGAAATATGGAATCCCAGTGGAGGGCACCTGAGTTTCCCCTTAACTCAGTAACTCCCTTACTCTTTTTGTATGCATCCTAAGTACATTCCTAACAAGCAGTACAAAGAAAAATATCACTATAAAATCTTATTACTTCTATGAACTCCATTCAGCTGATCCTTAGATCAGAGCTCACCAAATCAATGCAGACCAACTTACTTTAAAAAGTCCTTCACATCACTGGACATTTTGCCATGCTTGACTTGAGCTATGCTGTTTAAATGACTTTGCCATAGACTTTAACCCACTTTAGTGAACTTTCTTTTTAAAGATACAATGTTTATGGAACTAAGAGCTAACATGCAATTTTTGTATTATGAGGAGGAATTTGATTTGTTTCTGTATCTAAATGATAAAATAGGAAACTTTTTTTGGTTTAGTCATTAGTTTCTTCGATCTTTATCTTATTACCTCTCATTAGAACTAAACATTTTATTTGGTATGAAGTAGTCCAGAAAATAGAATTAAAAATGCCTGCTCGCAAACTAAACTCATTCTCTAATTGTTTTGCTGTAATTTACTAAAATTATCTCTTCTACGCCTCCGCTTAGACTACTTCTACAAAGAAGTCAGGTAAAAAAAAAAAAAAAAACAGATTCCAGAATATAATATTAATGACTATTAAGCTCCACTATTTCCAGTTTTTCATTCTTCTGCTGGCCAGAGGTTTATCTGATGGCACAGAAAAGCCAGAGCTGAGAATATTCAGCTCGCAACACATTTTAGTTATGATCCCTTCACTCCTCTTCAGTGCCATACCTCTGGGACAGAGAGGGACTTGAGGGGAAATAGAGCTATTGTGTTTGTTTGGAGCTTAGCTGAGAAACCTTTTGTGCCAGAGGTATTCTCAACAGCATCCATAACTGAGTTAGCATGAACTCCGCCCACTGCATGACTCCAAGCCAGAAAGAGAGCTACTTCCAGAGGCAACTCAGACTTTAGGAAGGCTGAACCCTGAAAAGTTACTTATTCTGAAAGTAACTTTCTCATGATGACAGAAATCTTTGGGACAAGATATGGTCTGGGAATCAGTGAAATAAGCTGCGTTAACAGAAGACTACTTCCTCGTTAGTGTTATGGAAGTCTTTTTCAACTTTTCATAAAGATTTTTTTGTTCTTCTCACATAAAAGACGTGTTTGGAGTTGAGGGCCGTATCTGTGTTGTTCTCAATACCTTTTCCTCTGATCCTCTTCCTCATCTCTAGCAATAGCAGCTGTCAGAATGTGCAGGTTTAGAGCTGACAGATTGACTCTGGAGTGAATAGCTGAGCGTAGCTGTCACCCACACTCCACTTCATTTGGAGGTGGTGTGTTGCTTTGGTTGTATTCTGTTTTGGCTTGTTTAGTTGACGAATAACAGATCAGAGTCATTCACCAGGGAGAGAACTCTGCTACTAACCTACCTCCGAAAGAAACTCAGAAGCTGAGCCAGGTCACTCTTACTTTCCTGGCTTGAATTTGTCCTGCTCTCCATTGCTGATGACATCAGCAATATCCACTGATATCAGTGGATGTGAATATGCCCAGGTGGCACATTAACAATCCTTGCTTCTATTCCTGACGCCAACTAATTAATTCTTGTACTTCTAAGCCAAGCTTTGCTTTTTCAACAGTTTGTTTAGCAAAGAATGAACAGTTAGCTGTTGGTGCTGATTCATTCTTCATCACCTGTTATTTCTCAAGCTGTCAGCAGTGACTCCAAATGCAACTCTTCAGATTTTTCACCCATCAGCAGTTCTACTTGCTATGGAATAAGTAGCAAAAAATTACCCATAGCGACATGCCTCATTACCTAATCAACCACTTTTTTGTAACCCATTCTGACCTTTGTTAGTACCAAGTATTAACAGGACAACTCCTAGGATCAATGCCCTGATAAGCACATGTTGTGAAGCTGCCCTTTCTGGACATTCCTGAGATTATGATTCTGTAAGTCTCTTTGGTGGCAGTGTGCCTTAAGTGTTCCCCAGGATATCCACAGAGTCTTTCCTGCCCTCTATTTATGGGCTTTATCTTTTGTTTGGCTGTGGGTTTTTACAATTCTGTTTTTCAGGTGGATGAGTTCCCCAGTTCAGCTCCATACTAGCCCACGGACAGTTATGCCAGCACAACACAGCAAAAGGGGTGACATGAGAGCTGGGATGAACTGCAGGAGTGGAAAAACAGGGTCTCTCTAAGCTCGTTTGACCAGCACAGTTTCTGTGGGTGTCATCATGACCTGAATTCGGTACTCAAATACTCCATAGTAAGAGATGGAAAGCACGTTCTGTAAAATCATGTAAGTTTTAAAAAATGTGCTTCACAGGAGACTTAATTTGCAGGTATAAAGAAACCAAGCCACAGAATTTTTAACCAGGTGGCGGCTGTGGAGGTGCCTGAATTAGGCAGGAGGTGCCTGAATTTTGAATTAAAATATATTAGCAATTCTGAAAGGCACAGGAACAGGCAAACGAGCAGTAGTAAAGCTGCTTAAAAGGCTATGGCAAAACTCCCACTTTTCCTTTTTCGTAACAGCATGATATAGTCTATTTCCAGTGTCTTATAACATTCACATCATTTTCTGTATAACCATTGTGGTTGAATTATTTATACTTTAACATTTAAGTTTGGTTTTCCTTAATAAATTGTATCTTATATTTTTCAGACTATTTTTTGAATTTGTAAAGGCTATTCTAATTTCTAATCCTGCCTTTCAGCATACTGGGAGTTCCTCTCAACCTTGTGAAACTTTAATAATTATATTCTAATATCCAATGCTTGCATCCAAGACACCAAAAAAGAAAAGAAAAAAAAAAAAAAGTACAAGTTTTTAGCCATCTCTGTAAAGCCCCACCAAGTTGGTGATAATCTTTGAGTATTTTCAACCACCACTAGATCTATAGCAAGAGTAACACAAAAATCTATGCATAAATTTTGAGTTGCTGCAAGGAAGGCCAGCAGAAAGGTGCAGGGTTTGTACCTGTTCAAAGACGACTATATTTTGTAAATATTGTTTTCAGTAGCTTCAGCAAGCTAATAAAACTGTCTGGCAGGTAGAGCTCAGCCTCTTTGAGCTATTGCTTGTTAGAGCCTTCTCATCCTATATTTCTGTCCATTTCTTGTGCCTGCCCTAACAATAGAAATTACAGCACATTGATAGGGATATATATGAGAAGCCACTATCTTTCACAGAGGCGACACATTGCCAGTAAGAAGCATCTTGTCTGTGATGTAACATCTCCCAACTTGCACCAGGTTCTTAATCACACAAGTTGGAGGGGGAAATTAAATTTGGCTTAGAGCCCTTAACGTTGTCGATGTATGACCTAGATTGTATTTCCCTAGATAGTTTGTGAGAACTCCATTTGAGACATTTTCAAAAGCTTTATTAAAATATACAACTCGCACTGCCTCTCTCTCATTCACAAGAGCTGCTACCCTGTCGTAGAGAGAAATCAGACATGCTTAACGCGGTGTGCTGTTCACAAATCCATGCTGTTACTCACCTTCTGCTTACCTTCTGGATAACTGGAAATTCTTTTCATTAGTTTATACACTTTTTTATTAACTTCATTATACTTAGTGAAAAAGAAGTGAGTTGGATTCCTGAATAAAAGAAGTATTTGCTGCTAAATTACAGGAAAATTCACCTGTTCTTTGCAGTCTGCAGTGGTAAAAGACATCTAATTTCATCTAGTGCTTGTAAAACATATTTGTCTCTTCATTTTTCTTCCTGATCTTATATTGTCTTTAACATGCATGAGTACTTTTTACAGCTCCATCAGATTAACTTCCATAGCAACTTCGTGTTCTGTTGTCTCCTTCCTTTTTGACCATCACTGACAATGTTCAATTTCTTATTATCCTATTACTAACCATTAAAAAACATTTTAAAATGTTACTTTTTGTTAAAAAAATATGTTATTAATGGTGTTATTATTAAAAATTTATTGTTCATATTGCTTATATTCAAAAAGGTTTAAAAAAAAGAATACACAATCAGTGCACGTCTAAAATCCATTGCAATAATACTGTCATGTGGTTTATGAAAACTGTTCCAATGGATAGAAGAAAAACCTGTACAGCTACACATCCTTAAAAAAAAAAAAAGTAGTAAACCCTTGAGCTTTTGATTCTAAGGCATGTTTTGGTAATTCAAAAATATCTGGACTTCAGACACGCTTTGCAACAGGTGAAATTGTCTTTGAGACTGAAGACAACACCAAGCTTTTTCTAGAGTGCTAGAGACATTAAATCATGTTTCTGGGAGCCAGGCTGCATACTACCCATTGTTTTATTAGTCTTACAGGTTAAAATTCATTGCTTATTGCAGAGAATTTTGGATTTCTTTTTAACTTCAATCCACAAGCTACGAGACTAAAACTGTTTTTTCTCTATGGGTTTTTATTTTATGTATTACCACATACGCTGTTTGGAATATAGCGGTAAGAAGTGCTTTTTATATACTCAACTCAAAAGCATTAGTTTATAAGAAAAGATTTGACGTGTAGTGTAAACACAAAAGCATTAGTTTATAAGAAAAGATTTGACATGTAGTGTATAGGTTAGTTCAACTGCTTACTTAACCACACTGATTGTGAAATGCTGACTCAAACCAGCTCACACAGGATTTGTTTTAATTTATCTCTGTTGGAAGAAATAAAACATTTCATTTAAGCCAAATTCCAGTGCTTTGCTCTGAGTTTTACTAGTGCATGCCATCTAAATTGTACTAATAATGCCAAAAAATAGAACACTGAATGTTCCTCTATTTATCCTCCATGAATCATTTTCTCATTTTGGCAATCGGGCTCTAAAGTGATGGTAATTGCAATAATCCAAAACATAAGTTTTTGAAAGTTATCCCCTAGTACAGACCTTGACCACCTCTGTAGTGGGGGATCTTTTTGTATGCACATGGAAAAAAATGTCGTCATGACTCTTGTTTGGGTTTTTTTTATGCCTCACCTACAACTCCCTCATTCTTAGTAAAGATTCAGATAGAGAAGTGTGTTCTCCTCCCTAGATCTCAGAGTAAAGATGACAAAACCATTTCATCTGTTTAGAAAGATGAATATGCTTCAATTATGAGAAAGTAATATTGGCACACGGGTTTTTTTGGACCTGAATTATAAGGGATTAACTACTACATTTATAAAGATTCCTGGACTGTTACAGTAAACACTTCTTTGCTCAATGGATTTAGATGACAGTTCACTAAGCAGATCTGCAGGCTCATTCAATTACATTTGTAGAAACAAATATGTGTGATTCTTCTGGACAGTGTAAAAGAAAAGCTCTGTCTTTTTTTAGTTGTTAGCACATACGCATATTTCACACAGGCCTTCTAAGAGGGATTCTGCCTTCATAAAATACTAATTGGAAGATTTTCTCAATGCTTTCTATCAGTGTATGAAAACAAGGTAAAAGAAGCAGGACCATTTCTATCATGATTCAGGTGGGATTAATTTTCTGTAGACATGCAAAAAAAGTTGTTCATCTAAATCTATGCTCTCTGTGCACCCTTGGGAAAGAGACAGAAGGCAGAAAAACTGCCTTCTGGAAGTGCCTGCTTTTAGAGGGGGAGGGGAAGTGCCTGTTTCCTAGGGACTGACTCTTGAGGGACTCTAGAGTAACTGAGACTAAACAACCAACTCTTGAAAAGGTGGAGTGAGAATCATGTCACAGAAGAGATTAAAACTTCCTCTGATTTGAGCAAGGACCAGAACAGGCTCTGGTCACAGAAATTACCAGGAAACTGGTCCATCAGGGATGGATGTTTGGATACACACAGTTCATTGCTCCAAAATTAATGTATATTTTTTAATTGGCAATTTCCTAAAACCAATCCTGCAGAACTACAGACAGCTGCACACCAAATGCAAGCCTACAGAGAGTAAGCCAATTTGTATTATATAGCTTATCATGCAGTGTTGAAGACTAACATTGCTACTACAGAAATTTTTTGTAAGCGTAACAGTAGCAAAAAAATTATTTTAAACTAACATTTACTCTTCAAGTTTGCAGCTAAATGTAGCTTTTCACCTGTGTGCGCATGGGGTAATCTCACTTCACATCCCCCCAGCAATTACATGAAGGATCATAGAATCATAGAATCGTTTATGTTGGAAAAGACCTTTAAGATCATCAAGTCTAACCATCAACTTGCACTGCCAACTCCAACACTAAACCATGTTCCTACGCACCACATCTACACATCTTTTAAGACTGTTCCAATGCTTGACGACCCTCTCTCAGTGAAGAAATTTTTCCTAATATCCAATCTAAACCTCCCCTGGCACAGCTTGAGGCCTTCTCCTCTTGTCCTATCACCTGTCGACTTGGGAGAACAGACCAACCCCCACCTCTCTACAGCATCCTTTCAGGTAGTTGTAGAGCGCAATAAGGTCTCCCCTCAGCCTCCTTTTCTCCAGGCTGAACAATCCCAGCTCCCTCTGCCGCTCCTCATAAGACTTGTTCTCCAGACCTCTCACCAGCTTTGCTGCCCTTCTCTGGACCTGCTCCAGCACCTCAATGTCTTTCTTGTAGTGAGCGGCCCAAAACTAAACACAGTACTCGAGGTGCAGCCTCACCAGTGCCAAGCACATGGGACCTAGTCCTGCTGACCACACTGTTTCTGATACAAGCCAGGATGCTATTGGCCTTCCTGGCCACTTGAGCACACTGCTAGCTCATATCCAGCTAGCTATTGAGCAACACCCCCAGGTCCTTTTCCACCAGGCAGCTCTACAGCCACTCTTCCCAAAGCCCGAAGCACTGCATGGGGTTGTTGTGACCCAAGTGCAGGACCCAGAACTTGGCCTTGTTGAGCCTCATACAGTTGGCCTTGGCCCATTGATCCAGCCTGTCCAGATCCCTCTGTGGAATCTTTCTACCCTCAAGCACATCAACACTCCTGCCCAACTTGGTGTCGTCTGCAAAGTTACTGAGGGTGCATTCGATCCCCTTGTCCAGACCATTGATAAAGATATTAAACAGAACTGGCCCCAATACTGAGCCCTGGGGAACACCACTTGTTACTGGCCTCCAACTGAATTTAACCCCATTCACCAGAACTCTTTGGGCCCGGGCCTCCAGCCAGTTTTTTACCCAGTGAAGAGTACACCATCCACACCATGAGCAGCCAGTTTCTCCAGGAGAATGCTGTGGGAAACGGTGTCAAAGGTTTTACTAAAGTCTAGGTAGACAGCATCCACATCCTTTCCCTTGTCCACTAAGGGAATGTCCGCTATGTCTCCTTGTCGTAGAAGGAGAGCAGGTTAGTTAATAAGGGCCTGCCTTTGATAAACCCATGCTGACTGGGCCAGATCGCCTGGTTGTCCTGTACATGCCGCATGATGGCACTCAAGATGATCTGGTTTGGTCTGCTGCCTTAAAACTCTGCATGGTCACAAAGAGAAATTTCATAGTCTAAGTAAGCTCCTTTAAGAATGGCACTTCCTTTTTAGTATTTTAGAACTTTAGGACTACTCTTGTTTGGTTTTAAATAACAAAGCTAAAAGTGTCTCAAATACTCTATGTCATCATTTTACCAATAAAGCTGATCAAAATCAATATGCCAGGAAGTCAGCAAATCTGCTTTTAAGCACCAATACACCTCTGAAGCCTTAGATGTTTTTCCTGGAAATTACATTTGTGTATGGCAATAATGCTATTTTAAGGTGCACCACCTTGTGAAGGTAGCCCCAGACTGATTCAAGAAAATAACTGTGATTATTTATATACATGCACTAAAAGGTACCCAACTATCCTAATCTTGTCCAAGTGTACTCATTTAGACTAGTTCCTCTTCATCTTTCGTATAAAACAGCTAGTTCCCTATTGATATTATCTTGCTGCTTTTATAAACTTTTGACATTTTTTTTGCTGCTCTATTTTCTTCTCAACAAGAGTAGCTCCTTTATTGACAAAAGCAGAATGCTATGACTAACATAGTGCACGAGTTTAACCACATTCCAAAAAATACCAATTTCAAGGACTTTCTTATGTTAAGTTGTTAATATACTTGTTTCTATGCATATTGCACATGTTCAAGAACAAATAAGATTTCTAATAAAGAAAGTAGATAGAACTAACTGATGTGACAATTGCTAACAGCTGGAGGGAAGGTGCAGTAATGACAACTGACCATCATAAGACAATGTAGAAACAATGAAGAGGCAGGGAGGCAGATATCTGTCCAGAAACAGATGTCCTTGAAGCACAGAAAGCCACAAAATAATAATAGGACAGGTAAAGAAACAGAAATGGATTTTTAAAACAAAACTCCAAGCACTCCTCTTACAGGATAAGCATAAGGTGTAAAACTGACAATAAATCATCTAGGCAAAAGTAATTGGATAAATATTAATAAAACTATGTATATTGTGTAACGATACCTATCTATTGTAGTAGCATTTCATAAAAAATGAAAATATGTCCCAAAAATATAATCCAAAAAATATCATGTTGGTTTCAATATGAAGCAGAATTTCTTTTCAGTATAGCCAAATTTAAGGGTGCTGATTCTGATTCATGGAGCAATCAAGGTGTGGTGGCTGTTGCAGATTAGCATTTCCCTACCAAAGCCAGCAAAATAGGAAACATGCCTACAGCTCAACAGATCCCGTTGTGATAAAGTAAACAGAGGTTACTCAAAGTTAATCGGAACTCTTTGAGGAATATCACCCACCTCCATATTCCTCAAGAATACTCCATCCTGTACAGGAGCACTGCATTCTCTTTTTATAGACACAGTAAGAGACAGTAGATGCAACTGTGAAGATTGCACTTCAGAGGCCCCGGTGTCAGGCTCTGCGCACAGAGCATGACTGTCCTATGAAGATGGGGGCTGAAAAGTGATCTTTGAAGAGCCTATATATTCAACATTTTAGATTTTGTGCAGCAAGCTTATGATGCAGATTCTGATGGGTGAGAAGAAAAGAAAATGCACAGAGAGAACTAGAACAGTGAAAAGCTTGCCCTACCAGACAACATGAAGAGTAACAGAGATGAGGAACAGCCATGCTGAACATTAATTGCTTATATATTGAACATAAGAAAGGGCAGGAGATGAGTATGCCTACTACAGATGCAATACAGCACATGTACCCATTACCAAACCTTGAAGACAGAAGCCCATTTTACTGATTTAGGCTACCATGTCAAACAACAAACTGAAACAGCTGAAGCAGGTGCTTGTTTTGTTCTGCTATTTGGTAACAGCCCAGGGAAGATAAAAAGGCCTAGGGCCGAAAAGTAGGGATGGTAATCTCAAACAAACATAGCATTTAGCATAGCATTTACTTCAAAGTATAATATGTCAAGGGACGTATTACATAGCACTTTAGTCCTGGAAGTCTTCTGAACCCAAATGCTTCATTTCCTCCTGACATATATGGGTTAGTTTAGACAACAGAATTATCTGCCTAAGAACAGGATAAGCTACAGGGCACATACCAGCTTGTGTAGCAGTTCATGTTTCTGAAATCTGCTAATGCCAAGCAAGTGTCTGGGAATCACCTTGCTGAATTCATAAAACTCTTACTGCTGCTCTGAGAGATCAAGACAGAAAAAAAGTGTCAAAAATCATCCTTTTATATGCAAACACTAGTTTGCTGAAAATGTGAGATAACAAGAGCATACAGTGATTCACAATGGCTCCAGGACTTCTTTGGGTTACTGTCAGTAACCTTCAGCTCTAATTTTTTGAGCAGAAAGTCAGTATTTCTCAGTAAATATTCCTGATTACAGTCATGGTTTTATTTTATTTTAGTTTTTTACTTTTTTGACCTTTTTTATCTGGGACAATATTTTTGTATTTTGTGAGCTTCCAAGGATGAAGGTTTTATCTCTTTCTCTCTCCCAATTCTTGTGTGAGTAGGACAAATTCTTTGGGAATGAATAGAAGCTATTTGGCCTACAAAACTTGCCCTTTTTTGGTTCTGTCTTTCTCACATGATGTCATGCAGTTATTTTTCTGAATGACTTCAATGTGTTTGCCTCAACAAGTCTGCTATTTTATTATTATTATACTTTTCATCTTTTTAAAAGGAAAGTTCCACCCTTTCATTTAAAAAAAAAAAAAAAAAAACCAAAAAAACCAAGCCCAAAAAATCCCCACCCAAGCCCCCCACATTTTTCTTGTCTCTTTTTTCCTTCTGATTTTTCATAATATCTGGGAGAGGCATTATAAGAAATAGATAAGATTATAAGCACTACATGTGTTCTGTAAAAATCAAGTCTGTGCCTCCTGCTACAATTTCTGTATTGAGAGTCTCTGATAATATCAAGTTCATTGTAAATAATTACCAGGCATCTTATACAATTTTAATCTTGCAATTTTTCCACCTCTTATCATCACTGTCTCTGTACACCATTACATATATCTATTTCATTTTTATTATGACAGTATGGTTACATTTGATACAATTATAGTAGTAGGAATTAAAGAAAGATTCCCTAAAAAAAATAAAAAAAGTTCCTAAAAGAAAGTATTCAAAAGAAAAGGAATTCTGCAGGAATTCTAAAGATCTCTAGGTGTCTCAAAAACAAAGACTTCTGTGGTAACTGGAAATACACAAACACAACAGACAATTCTCTCTCATCTGGCTTCACAAATGAAGGGGACAAATTCCAGATTGCTAAAATGGAATTCTGCATGGCTAAAATAGTTTAGCAATCTGGAGTTTGGAACAGCAATGTGGGATAGCAAACCTGAATCTGATAAGGAGATAATTCATGACACTGACTACCTTTTCTGCCTAGCTCCTTGGTAAATCAAATCTGTATAATCTGATTGTTGGCTTCTCAGCACTAAAATAACCACAAAGTATTTTCTGAGAAGACTGAGGAAAAACACTGTGCTTCTATCATAGCACTTTTTCTCTATTAATGAGAATTTATAATAGCATTTTGTTCCTTGAGAATATATTGAATTTAAATAGCTATTGTGTACACATTCTGCTAACTTTATGGTGGATACAGACAGAAGAAAAACCCACCCAGCAAGGTGTCACAGAATCTATGTTAGTAGCAGTCCTGAACTACTGAAGAGATGTGTCCCTTCCAAAGCAATCACTCCATTTGTATGGGATGGGTATTTTTCAAGAGGAAACAACATATACGTAGGTGACTCAGGACAACTCACATGGCTCTAGACTACATCACTATGGAAAAGGGCTCAACTGGAAAGAATTGCCAAGATGACTCTACAAATCTCTCTCTAATATCTCCGATTTACTTTGTAGCATCGCTTTAAAGATGGCATATGTTATTTATATAGTACTTAAAATCCACAAATATTCACTTGCTGTTGGCTTATTTTTCATTTCTCCACTCAAGCCATGGACATACTACAGCTGTTCAAAGGTTCATTTTTAACCTTGAAATTATTTTCATATTAAAAATAAAAACCATGCATGTTCACCCAACTTTTTTCTTTCTCACTTTCTGAAAACCCTATGCAACTAAAATATAACCAGTACGAATTTTAATCCATTTTGACGTTGAATATATATCCTTCTATACATTTGATTACTGATGACATTATGTACTTTTGCAAGTACATAATAGCTTAATTTTAATAGCTTTTAAATTTGAATAATTTAAAAGAAAAATATCTGAATTAAACAAATTAAACACTCCACAAAATCCTGACTAAGCCTCATAAGTTTTAAACAAGACTTTTAATTCCTTTTCCAGATTCCCAAATCACATGTACAAAATAATGCCCCTCTGTTGGGACCTCTGCTCTCTGAAACTCGTTCTTTACCTCTGTTATTGTCTCTTGCTTTAATTGTATTACCTAAGAGTGTGTGCATTTATAATACAGCAGGTATAGAACATGAGGAGCACTAGTAATTAAACATGAGAAAACAATCTTTGCGCTTCTTTCATGTTCTTCAGTACTCATCTAGGAAAAGCCCAGAAGAAATCCACATTAGAAAGGCATAGAGGAAAGCTGTCAAAGATTCTGACTAGGCAAAGAAAAGACCCAGAAAACCTAGCTGCACAAATATTTGCACTATGGGAATGTGGTAAGTGATTCAATCTCCCTGGTTATCAAGATAAATTATGTTGTAACTGCTGTTTCTCTCATTCTCTAAGTTCTCAATGAAATTCAGCCAGCTGTTTAAAATCTAACCTCTTCCATCAGAGCTTCTCAGACTGCAGTCTGCAAGAATCAGATGTTCTATGAAATAACTGCAATTCTTTGTTTGTTTCTTTTAAAATCATGCACTTTCATTCCCACACATGCAAAAAAGAAAATACCCCATTCTGCAAGGGAAAACATAATTAATGGAATTCAACATTTACACTATTTTAATTCATTTATAAGTCAATGCTTTATGGCAGCAATGCATTAGATTGTCTATGTATTTTTTTCCACTAAATTGAGAAATTCTTCTTTATATTTTCTG
Source organism: Rissa tridactyla (assembly GCF_028500815.1). Classification (NCBI taxonomy): domain Eukaryota; kingdom Metazoa; phylum Chordata; class Aves; order Charadriiformes; family Laridae; genus Rissa; species Rissa tridactyla. Next base: position 11,949,102 of record NC_071473.1, read on the forward strand.
CATATTTAAAACACAACTCTCTTTCCCACTATCCTAAACTACCATTAACATACAAAAAACTGCTTTACTACTTAGTAGAATATATTTCAAGCCGTTTTAATATTCATGTTATGGAGTAGGGGGGCCATGGAATAATTACTCACTAAATGGAATGTTTAAAAGAAAATAAAAAATCCAAAGCACAGAAACCCTGACAGCCTTTCATTTTCTTTTCTTTAGTCATAGTTTTCTAACATATTGACCGTACAAATAAACTGATATAAGTGACAAACTGTAAATTTCTTTTTAAGTAACACATTATGTATTAGTAATTTAATTTTTTTAACTTATAAATCATGTTGCTATTTTCAGGAAGTATACTGTTATGGAAGAGATGTTTTAACCAAAATATTTATGCAAGAAATTAAAAAGAAAAGTGGCAAATTGGAGCTGATACCTTTCCTTAGTCTTCTGTAATTTCCAGAATCATTGACCCTGATGAATATCCATCTTTCCTAAGTTTAAGACATTCAAAATGTTAAGCATTCTTAACTACAATCTTTCATGGGAATTAAAAATTGCATTACATATAGTAACCACCTTGCAGAATCTCACTCTTATATGTATCTTAAAATGGAAAAAAATGTGAAACAATAATGAGAATCCTATCCCATATAACAAACTCTTGAAATTTCATAGCAGAGAAGAAAACAAGATGTTGCTATCCTCACATGGAACAGGTAGGCATCAAGAAAAATTTGAAGCATGAAAGCTAGTAATAATTTCCCTGATTTTGAAGAATACTATGAGGATTATAAGACCTATTGATTAACAGGTTTCAAACACAGACAACAAATACAAACAAGACAATACTTTCAAAAATAAATGTAGTGAAATACAGCTATCTGAGAATCATAGGGTGCAGGAGAACGACAGAACATGGACCAATGGCTCAATGGCTCCCCTGGAAGGGCTTCCAGAAGAGCAGGATGTAAGATCCCAAAGTAATCAGTAGCTCTGTAACATTTTCAACTTTTCCTCATCTACAGGGAAAAAGGGAAGATAGTGTTTCCAATGCTACCACATTGCAGTGAATTAATCTCTCTGCTACTGTTTCATCTATCTCTTTCTAGGGTTAATGTTCTTTCTGAATCCTATTTCTGCTAACCAAAGAGGGTGCACCAGCCTAAAGTGAGTTTTGGGATAACATGTTAACTATAATGGGTTTTATTTGCTGCATATGAACATGGATGGAATGTGATGGAATCCATATTCTTTGGAGGATTCACAAGTAAATACTTCAAATATGTGTTACAAATCTGTTCACAGATGTTCTCCGCTGTAGAGATAGCATCTTCTCTCAAGATGTTAGCTTCTGATTGCAATACGACTGCCACAAAACTCAGATGGTCAACAGTAATGTTTGTCACAAATTATTTCATATTATCACTCATGCTTAATAATGGACTTGTGGAGAAAATAAAGAAGAGGGTGGACATGCCCAGCAGTCTAAAGTGAAATGCAAGGCAACAAAAACCAGAGAAGAAAACAAAAAGCACAGGAAGACTGAATATTTTAAAAAAATAAGGGGGGACGGGGGGCGAGGAGAGCTACAATCAATAAATCCTCAATCCGTTCAAAAATAATAGCATGCAAAAGACCTTCACAATTCAAACTGCATGATCACCCATTAATTGTCAACAGGTAAATACTACTAATATTCCCAAAAGTGCAAAGATCTGGAAAAATCAAAGGTATCATCCTGCAGATTGTGGATGAAACTGTTAAACATGAAACTACAGGTCAGATTATGCATCTGCAAAATAATGTTCAGGTTATTCCACAGCTTATTTGTAAGAACAACCTTAAAAATTGATGGCTGCATTTTAAGATGTGTATAAGAAACTGAAAACAAATGCAGCAAGACCTCCACAATTTAATGTTTAAAATGAAAAGTGTAATGAAATTTGCTTCCATCTCCCTGTTGACAGAGAAGAAAAATTCCAGGGTTCTGGACCACATGGATTTCATATCAAATGACAAACTGTGTTCCAATTAAATCCAACAAAAGCTAAATAGGCTTATTTTCAAATAATGTATTGTAGGAGAAACGTGAAACAGTTCATCTCAATCAGGTAAGAAACACAGAAAGCTAGACATGCGTTAGTGCATGCCAAGAGAAAAATAAAAAGCAAATAGATTTGGACAAGCATAATCAACTTACTGCTTTTCAGAAGAAGAGCCAGCCTGGAGTCTTATTCACGGGAATCAACAGCAAAGTTGTTTGCTCTAACTTTGGTTACAGCAGAATATCAAAGCCAGATTCTGTTCCGAGCCAGAAATGTAACAACACAAAGTTATATTTTTATTGAGGTAAACAGAATACAACAGAAAAAGGTGGTATTTAGATCTAGGCTTAAGGCAAAGAAAAACTTTGGACAAAAGTTTATCTATAGCTACTATACGAACTGGAAAGAAGTAAACTCATGGAAAAAAGTAAATTCACAGAACTCTCCCAAGATAGAGAGAAAGAAGATAGAAGAAAAACACAAAAATCAACGCTTCACATAATTGAATTTCTACATAATCTAAAATTAATGTAAGCTTTTGCAAAAACCTCATGACATCACTCATGACATCCTGGATGATGCTAAATATGTAAGTTTAAGGAGTAAAGTAAGTAGAAGTAAATGTACTTCTATTCTTTTCTCTACAGCTATATTTCTGCAAGTAAATTAATTACTTCAAAAAGTTCAGTGGCTCCTGCGTTCATACCAATTTGGTAAGACACTTGCTGCAGTGACAGGTGGTGAAGTAATGCTTTTGCTTTCAAGTATTTCCACTATCACCCCTAAATGTTATAACTTTTATGTACTGGAATCCAGGGCTCTTTCAAAGACCTGATGGGAGAAAATTAAGTAAAGCAAAATATATATTTGAACAGAGCACAAATGCATGCAAGTATTATATATCCAACATGTTTAAAATACATGGCTGTAATGTTTGAAGAAAAAGGAAATCTTGAAGAGAATTTAAACCCATACTCAGACCCACCATCCCATAACTAATGAAACTGCTATTGGGTTTTAAAAAAAGGTGGATCCAATAGCAACTGGAAGCTGCAAGATGCAAAGGATGCAGCAAACTCACTGGAGCTTACTTATGGCAGTGGAATAACTTACTGGAAAGTCAGCTATCCAAAACATTTTGAGTTACTAGAAAAATAGTATTTTCCAGAGACTGATGAGAACTGAAAAACTTTTTAGCACAATTGGATAGCATATTTAGCAGACAAGCAAAATACTGAGGAGCATGCTAGAATCCCAGAATTCTCTCTGCCAGTTTGTTATACTCATTATGACGGCATTAGATATATAATACTCATTATAAATCAATGGTAAGAAAAATAACAGTTGAGTTACAGAGGGTATTTTTCTACAGCATAAGCTTTACAAAGATTCAGTATGCTCAGGAGATAAATATAATCAAAATAAAATAATTGTTTAAATGTAGATTATTTAATTCTAAGTATTATGTTTATATCCATTAAAATGAAAGCATAAAATAAGAAGTATCCGGAGTTGAAAGGTACTGATTTTTTGGGACCTTATTCTCTCCTTTATGGCACTTCATATACATATTCATTTCTGCACAAAACATAAGTAAAACTAAGATTGTCTACTCAGTATTTCTGACAGTCATTTGCACTAATTTTATCTCTTATCTAAGAGACACCAGAGATATCACAAGGTGAGAGGTGACTTTTACTTGTTGATTCCCCTTTGCAAGTTACACATATAACTTTATATTTGCATTTCTGTGTGCCTATGAGATGACTGGAATTTTGCTGCTTGAGATGTAATCCACTGCACAGTTTTGTCTCAATGATGAACTCTCTCTGCTCTCAGTTTAAGATGTAAGCACCCAGACTGCTTAGTCATAGTGCAGTGAGCAGCCCAATATTTAAACAGAGTAATCATAAATAGTCACCAAAAACGTTAATTATTAAAGATGATTAAGGTCAGAGGAAGGTCAACATTAAAATGATATTCCCAGTGAATTACTTCTTTTAATATTTTTTTCAAACATCTGGATTATTACAAAAATCATAAAGTACAAAATCATTACACTTAGTACGTATATAAATACTACTACAAAGAGTGACAGGAATTACAGAAAGCTGAATTAATGCTAAAGTCTTGAAAATAATTCATTTATACAGCTACCTTATTGGAACTCACATAAGGTGGTTCACCTGTAAAGCTGATACTGTAAATAAAAATCTCTAATTTACAGATACAAAGAAAGTTCTGAACTTCTGCAATTCAGTGGTTTTGCAGAATCCTGCAGACAGATTATGTTCCTTAAACCATCATAATCAGATATAATTGTCATGTCTCATAACTCTCAGTAGCAGGTGAAAGGGCTGAGTAACTGCAAATGTTTGATAGCCATTAACTGTTGGTAACATCAAATAAGGCCAACCTTTTACACACTGTACTTTTTTCATGCCAGCCACATCTACAGTTTAGGTCTGTAACTTTTTATGCTAATTCCTCAGAACAAAACCTCGGGGAAAACGGCTACAGTTCATTGGTGAGCATGTGAAATTAAGCTGCTATTTGTTACATTTTAACACACAGATCTGCAAACTGCAATGACCGCAAAGCCAACGTTCCTTTGGTTCTGCAGCCCTGTTATGGAACAGGCACTGCCAGCTGAGTTGCACAGCAGACAGATAGGTGCAGTAAACTCTTTAATCAGCTTGCCAAGAACTTCATCTACTGGGGCTCTCCAGCTGTGGTGAAACACTTCAGAAACAGCTGTGACAGTTTTAAGATGTTACATCTTTTACAAGTTTTTTACCAACCTCAACTCCCAGTAAGCGAAATGTACTTCCAGAGCCAGTTGAATCACCTTCAACAACTGTTAAAGATGACTGAATTCATTATGCCACTAAGTCAACATTGAAAGGTACCTGCAGTCTCGTCACATTAAGATTTCTAAGGGGATAGAGCGTACCCAACAGCTCTATGGAGCTGATATGCATATACTCCATGCGGAGAGAACTTACGGGAATAATTAGAGAATAGAATTATCAAAGATTTTGCTGTTAAAAATCCATCAAGCAGAGATCGTACTAGGAGTTATGCCCAAAAGGGTTAAAACTTGGTTAAATATGTAGATTTTTCACAGAAATAACAAAAAGCACATGCTCAACAGACAGGCCACTTTCCTGCCAACATCAAATTTCAATTCCAAGACTTTGGGTCATTCCAGTATTTCAAAGAAAAAAGTTGCCAGACCATGAGGACAATGCAGAACACTGGCCCCTGGCTTAATTTAAAAAAAAAAAAAAAAAAAGAAAAAAGAAAAAAGAAAAAAAAAAGAAGAACTCTTTACCATGTTTACACTAGAAATAGAAAAGATTTCTGTTCTATGGTCTCTCCTTTTTAATAGTTAACATATTATTAATGTAAATCATTCTACAAACAAAGGATGGGTCAAAGTTTATTGTCTAAGTTTTGGCTGTTGGGGATTTTGTTGGTATTTGGTGTTGTGTTTTTTTTTTTTTTTTAAGGATTGCTACAGTATTCAGAGTTAGCAAACCAAGTCTCAGGCTATCACATCCGGATATTGGGTACAGCAACGTAACTTCTAGGAATACTCATTTAGAATATTTAAATGCTTGGATCAAGTATCAAAACATTAATCCGGCACAATCTGAAGAAATCAAAATTTCTTTCATTCTTCATATGCATTAAATATATTTAATGTTATGAGATTACAAGCAGATATAATAAAATGTCCACTGATGTAAAATTAGAACACTTAAAATTGCCTCATAGTAATTTTTTCTTCTGAATGCTCTATTGTACACTAATTAGCATTCTTCATTTTTTGAAACTCAGTCAGTCATCTGGTATCTGAAAAGTTTTTAACACCGAGTTTTAGCTGATAAGTTCATATGCACATCAATCTGGAAAAATCTAAGTAAAGCAATTCAATTTGAAAATTGCCAACATGACAATGAAAGTGTCGATGATGGGTCTAAGTCAATAAAATGACTTAGGTGCTGACAGAAAGGGCTTCTCTTGTCTCTGGCCACACATTCTCATTTCCTCCCCTTGAACGAGCATCTCCAGACAAGATCCTTGTCAGAAAGACCCTTCTGATCTTTTTCAGTAAGTTCAGGGAGTGAGGCAAGCAAAATACTACCCTGACAGAAAAGGAAATCATCTTCTGCCAGATTAGTTCCTTGAACTGGTATAACAGAGAGGCAGGAATCTGAAGCCAGGATCAAGACGACGGTTCCCATCTCTTAGACTGGTTCAGCCAGATATGCAAACTGCACACTAAAGGTAGCACAAAACTAAGTAGAAGTGATGCTGCTCCAATGCCTTTGCAGAAAGTTTACTGTGTGTAAGTCAAAAATAACAGATTCTCTTCAAAACTACAGCAGAAAAAAAAAAAGAAAAAGGTTGTGACTTCAGGGGTGACAAAAGCCAAAATTATGCTTCCAAGCCTCTAGCCTTCTATGTGGTTTTTTATCTATGAAGTATTATCAAATAAGACTTGGTTGTTGAGTGATGAAAATTAGTAAATAGAGCATATAGAAATGTATTATTCTTAATGTATCAAGAAATAATTGTGATACACAAGGCTTGATGCTGCTCAAGACCTTTATGATCTACCCAGGGTGATCTTTCTTAAAAAAAAAAAAAAAACAAAAAAACCCAACAAACCAACCAACCCACCCACCCCAAAAAACTACAAAAAGAATACTTTAGAATTATAGAAAATAAGTTTGAAAGTGACTGCTGGAAATCTCTAATCCAATCTCCTGCTCAAATCATGACTAATGTTAAAGCAGGTTTCTCTGGAATGTGCCTAGTTAAGTTTAGATTCCACCCACCCCAGCCTTTTCTGAGGAAAAAAATACCCTCAGTGTCTCCTTGCACGCCTTGTTCCAGTCCCCATGTCACCTAGGTGGTCCTCTGCTGGTCTCTCTCCAGCTTGTCAGGGAGCCCAAACCAGATGCAGTACTTAAATGCAGCTTCACAAGTGCTGGTGACAAGAGGAATAATCCCTTACCTTACCTTCCACAGAGCCAGCAGATTCATCACAGAAGCCAAACAGGTTGGTCCTCCACAATTTCCATGAGGGCTTTGCCTTCTGAGACCTATGTGTATTGTCATAAAACTAAGCTATGAAAATGCTGATTATTTAAAATGTTTGCAGTACAATAGATAACATCTATATTAATTTGAGATATACATTACAGGTTTGCAACAGAAAATATTAAGACACATTGACAACCTTCTTGTCAGTTAATCTTATAAGCAAACACTGAACCGTCTAAAACAAACCTGGAAAGATATGGAATAGGCTTTTGTTGCATCAGTTTTTCTCATGTTTCTGATTCATAATGAACGTGAGACTCTGCCCAGAGAAGTACTGGCTATATCTTTTAAGATTTATATAAAGCAGGTGCTGGCTTTGTAACTAACACTTCTACTTAGAATTTACATGGTGTGTCAGTTCTCACTTTTCATATTTATTCCACTCTAACACCCATTTACATACTCTGCACATAAGCAGCAGTCAGGTGAATAAGTATTGTGTGAAATGTAGAATGCCACCAGTACAGCTTATAGGTAAAATATTCAAAACTGTTAAGAAACTACATTTGAAACAGTTTATGTCACAATGTGGGAAATCTACCCCGATACAAAGTATGAATCCTGGCTGCGGTTATGAAATTGCTGTATCATTAAATACCTCAGAGGATGTGAAGTCAACCATATGTTGTCAGGGCTGAGTCATATGTGTCTCAGACATGGGACTGTGGAAAACATCCCACCCTAGCAGCTCCCAGTCAAGAGGGAAAATAAAAGTACAATGGGGTGCCTGAGCCAGACAGCAATCAATTCACCCAAACTCTTCCTGCAAGCCAGGGTTTGAAGCTATGGAATTTCCCAAAATCCTGAAAGGAAGATCAAATGTTACAACTGGACCTCAAAAGCTAAAGCATTTGGGAAATGCCATGAATCACAGAGAGACAGAAAACTTGTGCATGGAGAAGGAACAGTGAGGCATGCTTTGCTAACTCTAGGCCAGCCAAGCAAGAAGGAAACTGACTTCAGAATTCTGACACAGACATGCATACAATATAATTTAGAAAAGTTATGTACAGAAATGGATGACACAGAGCACACAGACTATGCCCAAAACAACATTCAAAACTGAGAAAGGGAAGTATACACAGTATATTTAGTGTTTTCTCATCTGTATGACATTTTGTGCCAGCTAATATAAAGAATCATTGATTTTATGGAATTTTTACATCTGTGCTTGTCTGCTTCATCTATCGCATGTTTCCCAGAGGTGAACGGTAAACCCTGAGCAAGTAAAATGGGGACTACAGGAAAAGATGTGCTTAATCTTTCAGAGAACTTAGGGACCCAGCTGCCAGTACTCATCCTTGGGGAGGGGGGAGCATGTGCAAGTAGCCAGTAAAGTCTCACATTTACCAAGGAACAGAAGACAAATAATCCTGACTGGAAACTGAACCAGAGAAACCTGCTTCCAACTCTGACCAAACAAAGCTTAAACGTACATGGGCTTAGAGAGCTGGAATTGAAACAAGGCAATCCAGTACATTTCCAGATGATGGGACATTATCAAGCCTGTGACATGCCTGTGTTTCTTCTCACTGCAGCATTAGTTAAAAATCGCAGGTCAGTTGTCCAGTTTTCATTTTCAATAAAACTTAACATAGTTACGATGATTTTAGGAAACACTCCATGCAGACATATTTATAAAGGGCTCTTCACTACCTGAGTGTTCCTCATTAAATAACTAACAAAATTTGAGCTCATATTTGTTTATCTTGTTAGCCTTCCCATGTTCTTAGCCAAATAACAAAGGAACATTTCCTGCCTAAGACAGCAACTTGTTCCTAGTGAAAATGCATATTCTTCAATATATTGTAAAATTACGTCTAAGCTACTAAACTGGAATTTCAAACCATTTGTAGAGATACCAAAACCAAGATAAGGACAACATTCAGAGTTGTCTTAATATTATATGTAACTAATGCTGTCCTTGACTTCTTTGCTCACAAGAATCATTTGACTGCAACTTTTCAGGATAATAATTTGCATTTTTAATATTTTCAACTCCTCCTCATTATTATGTATTTCTAATGTGTTTTTAGCACAAAAGTATGAGCGTCCATTGTCATTGTCTTCTTATGTTCTGGGTGGAGAACCACAAGCAGAAACTTTGGAAATCACACATTAGCACAATGTTCAAGTTAAACCATGTCCAAATAGCTTTGACTGCCACGCACTTCAAAGCGCTGGCAAGCCACCACGCAGTGTTCTTCCAAGCTTTGCTTGATTTCCATAGTGGTGAATCATGACCATAAAAGAAGCCGTGTGAATGTGTCGGGGTTTTTTTTTTTCCTCCACACAGGAAACAATAAAACATTAATAAAAAATAAGGTCAAGAGAGAACTATAGAACTGTTCTTCAGTGAGATCTAACTGGCCAATTATTTCCACCTGGGACACCCAGTCAAAACATTTGTTATTAGAGGCGCTCACTGTGACTCACATGCTAAAATTCCAGGTACAGGTTTAACTCGCTCCTAACTCTCCGACAAATTCTGACAAACAAGAGAAATCCTTTATGGCACCAAATCTGATGAAGATTGGTGTAGCTTGTTCCAGAGCATTCAATCTTCTCTAGGGCTTACTAGAAAAAATTCAAAGTATGGCAAAATCCTTGTCACTTAGCCCATACAAAATTCAACTTTTTGTAAAATTAGACATCAAAGCTAATGAAGGAAATACTAACATATATAATGAATTTGCATTACCACAAATTCTGATGCAGAGATTATGAAATCTTTGTCTTTTCTTTTGAAAGGCTTTTCAAGGACTGTCATCAGATTCATACTAACTGAGAAGATCCGCATGTCCTCAAACAAAATGTCTCATCACTCCAAACTTTTCAAAGCAAACCATTCTCTAAACTGTATGGAAAAAAAAGACAACTGCTTGCAAAATCTTGATTTGTAAAATACTTCTCCAGAAATACTTCCTCTACAGCACTTCACTCTTTTTTTACTTACAGATACAAAACGGATTTTTATTCCAACTATACAAAGCAATGCACTTATTTCAGTGTAGGACTGAAGATGCTCTATCAAATCCCAACATCATGCCACTTTCTTAAAATAAAAAAAAAAAATGATGTAAATCATGTATACATTTAATTATAGTAAAATAGCTTAGTCCTGCTACTAGTGCTCAGAATAGTACAGGATGCATTTTAATTTTTTTTATTTACGAATACCTATGTGAGAATACATTTGAATTGGAGGTTTGAATCTCAAGGGAGAAAAATGAGGAAAACCAAAGCTGACTGAAATATGTATTTCAGATATCTTTTGGAACTCCGTGCTCATTTAGAAAAAAGCCCTTCACTTCAGGATAGCAAAGTCAACATCTGAGATCTTTCACTGAATTAACACTTTTGTATACCAAAAGCATGCAGCAACAGTAGCTGCTGTGTACTAACTTTCAAAAAATCTGTCTTAAAGGACAGATACTCAATGTCAGGTATAAAAATATTAGGAAACTTAAGATTTTTTTGTGCAAGCTTAGATATCACCTTCTTTGTCTAGTCTATTCAGTAATCCAACAAAAGGATGATTCATCTTGCGGCTGAATTTAAGTTTGCAGCAAAACCCCCAAATCTTTCCTTCGGAATATTTCTCTCTGTTTCTTAATATTTTAATTAGTAAGACTTTTTGAAGGACATTAAAGCTTCCCAGTTCCAGCCACAAACTCTATACTATCAAGTCTCACAAGGCAATGGTAAAAATAACACCAGGAATTTAATGTATATGCATGAAATCTTTTGGTATTTTGTCAGACAGTGTAACAAAATGCCTGTAATTCTGTACTGTGAAATGCCTGAAACCAACCAAAAAATGCTGTAAGGTGGGTTTTTTCAACTAGTTATGAAAACTATTAGAAGTAAATCATAACCAACAACTGCGAACAATTACCATGTAGGATCAAATAGCAATTAATTGCATAAAGTTCCATTTCACAAAGAGATGGCATACTGTGTAAAGTGTTCGCTTCACACAGATTTAAGTAGATGTAAACACCAATTTTAACTATTACAGAAGTACATAATGTTAGCATATTGTGCTGACATTAAAAAAAATTAATTGGTCCAGCAATGACATGTGGAATGCTGTGAACATCTAATGACAAATTGGTTAACACAGAAGGCATTAAAATAATAATACAGAAACCCCAACAAAATAAGCCCCAAATGAAAAAAAAAATGTAGTTTTTAGTCCAGTTATACTAACGATGAAAATGAATGCTGGGAGCCTACCTACTACAGACTCATCTTTTACATGTTTATGTTAAAAACATCATAACATAAGGATATAATTTGCAGAATTTCTAGCAGCTATAATTTTCTTGTGAACATAACAAGCCATATTTGTGATAGATGAGAAACTTCTCTTTAAATTACTTCAAAAAACAGCTCTATGTTACAATACAAATTATGATTAAGCAAAATAAATTAAATGGATTGGATATAATAGATTTATTTCATAAGATTATATACTGTATACTGCCATACGTGTTGCATGTCACCTTTTAGCAGTAATAGTGTGTCCTTATTAAATTTTAGACATTGCATTACAAAAAGAGGGTAAGATTAAAGTGTTGATCCTTCTTAGGAATGGAATCCTATCAAGATATAATTATGTTAAGTAGCCTAGTAACTAAACAAAATGCTGTATAACACACACTTGTTCCCAGTAAATGTTTCTGAAAAAGAAACAAATTCATCTCTGTTCCAAAACAACTTACACAAATTACAGCAATAAATGACTTGCTTTAAAAAAGTTATGTAACCTAAGGTTTATTTGCAGGAATTAAATTTCTTAGATCAGTATCTTTCTAATCTGTGGACATAATTGTGAATTATCACTTATCTAAACTTAATAGTGAGATACAAGAATTACAATCCTTTCAAAATACTGTTTAATAATCAGAAATAAGAATGCTAGTTAGATGAAAGATGAACTGGGTTTACACGTTAACAGTTTTCACATCTGGGAAATGTCTTTTATAGAGTAGCCTGGCAAAAGTAACTGTAATGGTACTAATACAAATATGGGTACAGTTAGTGTTCTTTAGTCTCACTGCCCACACATTATAATTCCTTCTAACAAACCTGTGTGCTTTCAGGTCGCCAGTGCTGCGATCTGCAGTTGTGAACCCACTACTGGGCTGATCACCACCTTTTCTACTCTTTCTGCACACTGAGACAAGGCTTAACTCAGCCATCCTTCCTGGACTGCTGCAGGCAGGCTTGTGCCACACCTACAGCTAACCCGGCGTTTCAGAACCTCACATTTATTCTGAAATAACCCAGCAGCAATCTAGACAATTACTTCTTCCAGCCACTCATGACCCACTGATTTTGCATCTTGACTCAGGAGAGATTACATTCTGACTTCTGTCAGAACTGAAGAGATTTGTTTATTTTTTTAAGGTTTAGTATCACTGTCAAGCTCTGGAAAAAATTAGGGAAATTTAGCTAATGGAGGCGTAAAAGAGTAGGACACAAGTTGTTAAAATCAAGTGAAAGAATAAACAAGAAGCTTTTCTTTTTGGAAAAAAGCCCATTATGAAAAGAATTAAACAGCAAAAAAATAATGAGAGAGCATGTGTGTTGATGTGTTTCATAAACATGCTACTGTCTCATTCCCCTGTATTGCAAATCAAGCGTTGCTGACACAATCATTTCAGAGTTTGGTTTTATTTTGTTTTGTTTTAAAGTGAAGGCAGCAATTATGCCATTGCTTTTGTTTCTGAAGCATGTCTACGCTGCTTTTTTGACAGACAAATGCTTTCCCATTCCAAGAGGCCCAGAATCAGTTATTTTATTTAGATTAGTCCATCCATTTCAACATATATTAGAACTCAGACATCCTGTGGATGACGGATCACCTACCCTCCTTATCTGAAATTATTTAGTATTTTTTCCCCTTCAGTTACACCTTATTTCTTCAGAAATAGTTCTGATTTTTGATATCTGCAAACCATCAGCCAGTTATCAAATGTATCCAAAAGACAATACAGCAACAATGTGGAGTTAGACAAAATTGAAAATCTTATTTTTTTTGTTTTTCAATTATATGAAGTACTTCAAAACTGTACATTACATATAGGACAAGTGTCTGCTTTCAGTGGCCAACGCTTTATATGAATTTGTCTTCCACGCAAACCCACTAATCCCATTCTGATTTCTAGGATAGCATTAAGCAAGCCTTCAATTAGAATGCTCAATCAATATTGATAATTGTATGAACACAGATACTGCTTTGCAGATTTTAGTACCTATATTACCCTACTTGTTATTCTTAACAGCTGATAATATGCTAGCATCACTCATTAGTTGGTAAGAAGTTTAGGCGTGGAAAACTACTTATAAGCCCAAGTAAGGCCTGAGTTCTAGCAAAGATACATTATTATTTTCTCTCTTCTTGGGAAGGAATCTGAGGAGGTGACACAGTTCACAATACACTAGATTGTCCCAAATATGTACTGTCTCTGAAAAGAAAGATCTTAAAAAGATTAAGATGTCCACAGTAGGTATTAATTCCTGTTCTACCCAACCATGAGTGACTGTCAAATAGTAATTTTTTTGGAGAAAGACAGATAGTAAGAAAAAAAAACAAACCAAAAATAGATAAATAAATTAACCATATATATATAATCTACGCATTCAACTGTCAGTCCTACTCAAAAACCCGTTTTTATTCAATAATATTAAAAGCAAGCATTAACCTAATCAACAGCTTTCAGTAGACTGAAGCTTTACAGCTTCAGCTCTTGTCTAGATTAAGAATATTGAAATTTAAAGATCATAAAAATATAAAAGTAAAGCTGTAACATTTCAAATAAAATATTTCTTACTTCCAGTGGACATACATCAGTACGAAACGGGTTCGCTGTTGACAGGAGTTGATGAAAGCCAAATGGATTCAGCATTAATTTACAATTGTTTCAAACATACAGAATACAGAATATTATGCCAAAATCAGATGAGGACAGAAAAGCTCCTTAGAAAATATAGCTATGCTCAACAATTTCCATTAAGTTGGTTTTTGGCACCAGAAAGATTCCTATGACCCAATTTCCACCTGCTTATTGGCTTTATATACCATCCAAAGTAAAGTACCAAATGGGAAACTGCTAAGGGAAAGGTAACAAAGCATGAGTTTGGTTTTTTTTAAGTTTGCTGTGTGTATGACATTATTTCTCCACTTAAGAAAAAAATAAAAAAAATATGGGTTAGGAAAGTGATGGAGACTAAAGACATCACAGATCTTTAAGGAACTGCAAGTTAGGAGACCGAGCAATTCTTGTTTTTACAATTCATAGCAGCAAACAAATAATCACAAAAAATTACTGTAGTTGGTATATAAATCCCAAGATTTATATATCTCTGCTTGTGGGTTTCACATAGTTAGGAATACAAGAGTCAACAATTCAATAACAGGTAATATAGACAAAAATATTACATTCAAAGTCCTAGATTTTTTTCAAACAGATGGCTTCGTGATAGTTTTGTTTATTGAAATAAAATTTTGCTTAAGCTTGTCAGGGGAAGATTGTTTAGCTGAAACCCTATTTAATCATTTCTAATTGTATATGTGCAAAATAGTTCAAGCTAACAAACAGTAAGCTAGTAAATTTCATGCTACAAATGTGACACAATATTGGCAAGTGTAAGAATGGCAAAGTTACAACATTTCAAAGTAAATTTCTCTAGGAGGTAAAACGGGTGTCTTAAAATTCTGAGGAGAAGCACATTGGCTACTCTCCCTTGTGTATAGCCTTTCAAAAAGCTTTATCTATCTCTTTCAGCCCCCTAAGAAATATCAATAATCACATAAAGGGCAACTCCCCTGCCTCATCTTCCCATTGCATCCTTCCTAAAGATCCCGTATTCCTCCATCAAAACACTCCAGTTATGGGAGCCAACCTCACAACAACACAGCCCTGCAGCTACACGCAGACCCCTACCTCATCCTGTTTATTCACCACACTGTGTGCAGTAGTATAAAAGCATTCCAGGACCTCAACTCCAGCATGTTCCTGGAGAGGGTTTGGGGGATTTCTCCATAATGGTGTCTTGTAGGCACGTCCTTGCTTACATGCAAGCGTAAGCATGCAAGAGAAGCTTTTCTTCTTCTTCTTTCCAATGTTTTGTTATTCATTCTTTAGAATCAAACAATGACATCAAGACAAGGCAAAGAGGTTTTCTGAAAACTGTAATATTAACAGTACATGGAAAAGGCAATGCCTAGTTGACTTTCCTATTTTTCTACCTTGTTTTCCTACAGTTTCACTTGCATTTATTACTTTCCAACTTAGCAGACAGATGATTAGGTGCCTCTTTGCTTTTATAATCTGTTACAAATTAACTTTGTTTGCATTAATAGTGATTCACAACTGGCTGCAAAATCTAAAAGAGAAAGAACGAGCACTATTTATTATACTTCCTTATGTTATGTTCTTACCCTGCTACTAGTATAGAAATGCGTGTACCATCTGGCTTCTCCTGTACTCTACCAAGAATCAATAGTTATTCAGGTTTCTCACAGTATCTCAGAAGGTACCAAACCTTCCAGGCATCCCTATTTCTCATTGACATACTATAAATGCAGAAGCACTACTTCTGAGTCAAAAATTAATTAGTTAATTCAGAGACAGAATTAAAATCCTTGATTGTGAGATGCCACAGACTCCAGCTTTTTACCACAGCTATTAATTTCTGATTAATTCCCATTTGGGCACTTTGGGTAAGATTCCTCTCAAATAAATTATCATTTAAAGGTAAGAGCAGTTTGCTCTGACCATTGCTTTTGCTTTGCAGTTGATGGGAAGAGAGCTCCAGAAGACCTGCATTAGCATGAGATGAACCATCCTCCAGAGGGTTTGCTCCTATTGAAACTGATGTGTAGCTTCAACTAGATGAAGCTTTAATTAGATGTTCCAGCAAAATTAATCCTTCTCTTACATTTGGAATATGAGTACTTCAGTCTTTTATTTAGGAGCAGATGTCTAAGCGTTTCTCATCCTTAGAAACTGCAGACAAATTAACAGAGGAAGAAAGAGTTTGGTAACTCATTTTGCCAATTTAAAATTTTGAGAGAAAAACAAAACTTTGCCCATCACAAAGCTTATCCACGCCTAACACCGACTACAACGGCTCCTGGGGAGCTGAAGGAGGGATCACAAATTTTATAACCTCCCTAGTATTGACATAAATAATAGATGTTACTTCTGCCTTCAGGACAAGGGAAATAATATGGAAACGAAATTGTTCGCTTCTTAAATTGAGATCAGTGTGTACACAGAGATTCTACAAGCTTTAAAACAGAAACATTAATTACATTATTTCTGCGTATAGAGGTGATTTTGTGTTGCAGCAATCTAAGACTGCAATTTGGAAAAAAAAAAGTCAGTTGAAAGTCAGGAAACTATAAATGCTAAAGTCAGTCTGCACAAAAGTCCCTCTCTTACCGTACACATTCAACATTTATATCACAGCAAAATATTTTTAAAGTTTACACTGTAACTTAAAAAAAAAAAGTATAAGTGACTTATGTACGTTCAATTTGGCTAAATTATTTTGGACCAAGTCCTGACTTGCTTGAGGTGCTTCTATTAGAGTTGAATACAGCACTTTGCAGGCAATGCTATAATACATGAGGAATTATATCCTGAGCAAATTAAAAATATTTTTTAGAGTTTGCTACCTTTTTTCCTGAGACTTTTTTTTCAGACTCAAAGAACTCTCTCTGCATAAATAATGTATTTTATGAGTTTCTATAATGTGTGGTCTCTAAACCCCAGACACTTTCAAGCCACCTTTATAAGCCTTCTCCTGGAGATAGCTGGCTCACCAACAATATTCTTAGTTGGCAGAATGTACACGATTCTTAAAAAAAAAAAAAATCTTTACTTTTTACTTAGGAGGCCTAATAAGTTCAAACAAAGCACAAAAGAAAACATTGTTTTGGAATAAAATAGAAAAAAGACTTTGTTGATACTTTAAAAAAAAAAATCTTGAAAGTGAAATTAATGTTGAATTTTTTTTTTTTTTTTCAAAAAAATAAAACTATAAGAATACAAAGAGAGCCTAAATAGAAGTTGAAATAAAAAAATAAATTGAAGCATTGTTTCTTCCTTGGTATGCTATCTTCCACACACAAATTCAAAAGCAAAAAAAGGAGGGCAAATTAGATTTTGCGAGGAGATACTTCTACTCAGGAGAGTTCAAGAAAAAAAAAACACAACAAAACAAACAAAACACAAACCAACCACCCTCCACCCCCTCAAAAAAAATAGTCAATTTATTCAATTTACCTGTATTTTCAACATAATCAGAGCAATAAAGATCAGTGGATTGGACCTTAGAGTCTTGATCTATCTGTTATGGAAGACCAAATGCACTAAACATGAATGGAAAGAAACTCCAATGTCTAACACTGACCACATGAAACAGGATAAAGCTTTCTCTTTGTGCTTACATGATGCTTTAAACTATATGAGGAAAATATTTGAAGAGAACTGTAGCAGATTCTAAATGTTACTAGAAAGTATTTTTGCATATTTATTCAAGGAATAAAAAAAGTAATGCCTCTTCCTACAAATACCAAGATGAAAAGGGTATGTAGTCCCACAGACCTCCACTCCTACACAAACACACACTTAGAATTAACCAAGAAAATCTGGACTATGATTTCAAAAGAATAGCTATTCTAATTGTTCTTTTACTTCATTTCCCCTATCTTCTTTCAGATGGATTATTCCTGTGTAGTATTGAAGGTGCATAGAAAAATTGGCTTCTTTGTAACTACACAGGTTACGTTTACAGTGAATATTTAGCTGCTTGAACTTAGACATACTTTCATTGCTTGCCGTAGTGAAAATGTTTCGAAGAGTAAGAATTCGTCTTTTTTTGCCTAAGGCAACTTTCCAGAATGAACTTCTGTATGAAATCTCTTATACAGTAATTAACTTCCACATGCATAAGGACTTAGTACGCATTGTTCAAACTAACATTCTCACTGAATGAACATACGTTTCTAACTTCACCCTCTCTGTTGGGAGTTCACAATAGCAGGAAAAGCCGTGTTACAGGTCTTTTCAGGACAATAAAGGGGTCAGGAATCATTCCATAAACTAAGACTCTATAACATAACACCATCCTTATGCATTTAATTAGAACACAGAATAATACAGTTCAGTTATAACACTGAAGAGACAGAGTGGAGAGAAAGGACCAAGACGGTAAAACATGGTATTTCACAGTGAAGACAGATCCTGGAATGACTTCAGAAATACAAATACAGATCCTGGAATGACTTCAGAAATACAAATGAGGCAGAACACCCTTAAGTGTGTATGGTCATATATGTTTAATGAAATTGAAGAAAGCTGTCATACCTAATTTTTTCAAACATTTATTAATAAATGGAAAAACAGTTAATTCCTTGTGTATTGCTGTTATGGACAAAGTTCACAACATCTGGGTAAATACTCATTAAATTGATGTAAGTAATTATTCTTTTCATATCTCATAATGACTCTGTTAAAAATTCAATATACTCCTGGATCTTAACTGAATTCAGTCTCAGAATACTAATATCAAATACATAACTATTACCTCCATATTACAGATGGAGAAACAAGAGACATAGATGGGTTAAAGCAAGTTGCCCATTGTCACACTAAAAACTGGTGGCTAAGCTGACAGTGAAAAAAATCAGATTATCCAGTGCTGTCCTACCAGGAAAAAAATAAATATCTGTCTCATAAATAACAGAACAGCTCAGAAGTGTTTCTCCACTTTGCCAACATTGTGGATAAATGTTGGCAGGGTAAATGTGTGGAATTTGGCGTAGAGCCTCTTTCCTTACAATGTGTCATTCATCCTCATTTTTAGCATTTCAGTGGCTGTTCCTTTTAGGTGGCTATTAAAAGGAAGAAAAACAGAACACAACAAAACAATAGAATACACTTATATTACACTAATGAAACATAAAAGTTAAGCAGAGCATCCTCTTTTAGCTTTGTAGCAGTAAACCGGCTCTACAATATCAAACATTAAATGCTGGAGTCGTTCCACCCCTGGGATCCATCAAAATCTTAAAATTTTTTGTTTTAATTTGTTGGGAAAATGTGAGGTTCTCTGTGATGTGATTTTATGGTAAATTGAAAGAAGAGAAGTGCCAGTAGAATACCAGAACAATTACTCTATATGGAGCTAGCAAAAATAGGAAATATTGTACTGTTTCCCCTCATAATGCCATAAACCTTCACAGGTTCAGTAAAGAACTATCCTCAACTAGAAACTTCAGCTAAATATGATATTAAATTCACATTTAGAAAACACTTTAAACCTATGTAGGTTTGAGTAGCTGAGCTTCACTCTATGCACTGTCAAACCTCACATAAACCAATCTCCTGAGATATACCTCAGAAGTTGTACAAAGAGTAAATTAAAATCAGAATTTTATCTGTCAGGAAAAAAGAACGTCAGAACTCTGTCTGATATTCACAAATATTAAGTCTAAACTAATGAAAATATTATCTTAACTTAAATGAGCTTTGCTACAGCAACACAAGCATAAAAATGCAGACTTTTCAGGAGGGAGGTTTTATCCAGCTCATGGCTAAATATAGGTACCCCAGAAAAAAAAACAGTGTTGAATCTCTGAGAGTGGACTGATTTTCTTTAAATACAAAATAAATCCTCACAACATATTATCACCACTATGGAAAAAATTCTGGGTTTAAAGCCACCATTATCTGGTTATGCAATTTACATCTTAATAAATATTATCTACAAAGTATATGCATTTTCATACAATACTTACTTATTAAAGAGTCCCAGCCATAGCTATTTACATATAGTCCCAGTAATCAAAGAAGGTTTCTATCTTTTGAAAATAAGATAGTGTTGCAAGAATTAAAAGCACTGTAAAGGCAAGTACGGAATCCCTTAAATTGGATCTTATTCCACACTAAGTTTGAAAATACATTTGTGAACTGTTCAGGATAAATTTTATGCTGCTGTATAATCCTCCACAGTGCAGTGGAAATATAAATGAACTAAAGGAGAAGAAAAAGGCATTATTCATATTTGTTACAAAATCTGATGTAAGTGCATACAAAAACACAGATCAAAATGTTTGCAGATTCCCAACCAACCATGCATTTCAACATTAAAATTCAGATAAATATCCCTGGGTGGAATACCGACAAATCACTCTGTGAAGAATTACTGTAGTTTCAGACAAGTGATTTCTAGCAGCTTTTCAGCTTCCAAGTTTAGGATTCTGCAAAATATAATATTCAGCAGCACGTATTGCATGAAAATTGTGCATTGTACACAGGAACTTACGCAGCTGCTTAAACTCCGAAGCTTGCATTTGCAGCTCCCAATCAACTCGGTGCTAAAAAAAAAAAAAAAAAAAAAGTCTTTCATAGCACAAAAGGTGCGAGACAGTTGCAGACACGTGAGGGTGAGCTGGATCCCAGAGAAGTGCATGAACTGGCATGTCTGAATATGATTAAGTGTCAAGCAGTTTTACAGTGATTTAAACAGGGCTCAAACTTCAGGAAATGAAGGGGGAGTGGGAGACTGCTTTTGAATGTGGCATAATATTATTTAATCACTAAGCCATTACCTACTTCTAATGAAATATAAGTAAAGCACTCAAGATCTTCAACTCAACTACGTAAATTCTCCAGTTATTCTTCTGTTTGGATATTTGGAATTTTATAAGGGTTGTTAAGTTCCCGCTTTGAGTTTATTATGAAGCGGATACTGTGTATCTATGATTATGGATGCTTTAACTTATTTATATTACCCATTTTTTCCATTCCAGTTTCCAGTACTAATTTCAGTTACCTAAAAAGCCAGCCAGAGCACGCTAAAATGGATCCACCCGCCCAGAGGGATCAGTGGCATAGTTCAGATTTTCTCTTAGGATCATTCACTCTGATTTCTGTTCCACAGAAAGAAGTCTGGAACATGGCAGCACTCTGTCAGTTTGTTATCTACAATGATAATTCTGTGCTGCTTGCACTACAAGCTTTAAAAATTCAGTGTGATGATTTTTTTTTTTTATTTTGAATGTGGATAGATCTTAATAAGGCTCTTCTAATGTATGGAGTAAACATCTATGTCTGTTAGGTTCAGAATATACAGAGCAAGAGCAGCAATAGAAAAAAAATGTAAAAGCTAATGCGACAGTGCTGCAAAATTTTCTCATCTACTAAAAGTCACAGTATTTCCATCTCACTACAGTAAACATTTTTACTTTTCGTTTTTCTACGTTAGCCTATATTAAACTTGGAAACCAACTCAGTTCTCCTTAGACAAAACTTGAAAATCATCTCACCATTTTGCCAGACACAACTCTAAATCTATCTGACATTCAAATACATTTTAGAATTAAAAAAAAAGCCAAAAAACAAGTTTCCTGAACATCAGTTAGCTAGCACTTAAGTTATTCAGAATACTAGATGAGTGTCAGCTTCCCACTATTTTTTCCCAGAAGTTTCTACAGTTGGACTGCTAGCAAGTATAACTTCAGTCAGATTTATAGGCCCAAAAGATCATTTACTCTGCTCTGTTTCCCACAGTACTGAGATGCCAATGCTTTGCCTTATTCTTCCTGTTCATATCACGTACGCATTTGATTGCAGTCATGAAATACTTACATTTAGAGCTAGACAACACAGTTTAATATTTTACTTTTAGAATATGCCTTGCAATACAATCGGGCACCCCAAAAAACAGAATGGAATAGAAATTGAATGTTCTGTTCAAAGATGACGACTAAGACAAACATCTCTTGTTGTAGTGATGCTTCTCTCTCCAAAATCTGGTAACACTCTCAGTAATTATCTTCAAACTGAAAAATTAAGCAGAAAACTGAAAAACCTAAGAACACATACAGAATCTTCCAGCTGTCTCAAAGAAACATACAGATAGTAAACCTAGCAGGAATGCTTGATAAGAAAATATTGCTCACTTTTACAAACTGAAATTAAATGTTTAAGGGAGGTGCCCAGTTCTTATTAAGAATGTACAAAGAAAGAAGGAAAGGAATTTGCATAATACGAACCATTTGGTTCTTTCATCTTCCAATGACTATTTGACTAAATGTTTGCATATTGTTTTTTAGCACTAAAAAATTTAGATACTTCGTAGAGATTCGTAATATAAATACCACACAATTGGCATTTAACAAAAGACCTATGGGAAATAAGTAGTAACCTCAGAGCTTCTTAAGACTTTCACATGCAGTTACAGAATGTGAATGACTATGTGCTAATTGTCCCTAACAAGGACAAGACACCCAAACAGACGGTACGATTCTGCTCTAGTATAGAACATCCACATCCTATGGTCCAGATGAGTACTCAACACTTAGACTTTACACTATTAATATAGATGCATGTTGTATGACAAAACATGAAAACGCTTTTATCCTCTATTTTCTCAACCTAGCATCGCATTTAAATCTTTACTAGTCATTTCCGTGTCAAAGGGCATCACCGAACACTGCCTACATGAGGTCTTATTTGCATAAGTCTTTTCAGTTCTATTTAAGAAATACTAAATGTGCAGACGTACTCAAAATTCTAACAACTAATCAACTTCTCATCTTTACTGATAACTGTCCATTTTCTTTTAGTATGTTTTAGGATTTTTTAGTTTTTTTGGTTATCTCTTCAGCCTCCAAGAAAAAAACTCTTCTAGTTTTCTCTAGCTTTTATAATGTTTGACAATGTACTGTTCTTCCGGCTGTTATATGAGCGGTTTGGCAGTGCCTCCAGCCTTGGCTTGTGAGAATTCCTCTGCACTGGTGGTAGCATGGTTGAACAGCCACACATTGATTCTACTATCCTTTGCAGCATGTTAAATAGTCAACATGACAGATTATTAATTTTATGTTCCATTTCATGTAAATATTCTACATGTGGAAATGGGAGTGCTCTATCCATTAATAGACTGAGATTACACAGATTGCCTGACTCATAACACAGTGTGTGAGAGGTAAAGAGAGTGCAACTTCAAAACAGTGATAATTTCAGTTCTTGCAGAGGGAAACAAGCAGAAATCTATTTGCCAAAATAAGTAATGGAGATCTAAATACTGATTACAGTTCACAAATCCACCTTAGGTTGTGTACCTAAATTTGAAATTGTACTATATGTTCAGGAGTATTTTTATCCCAATAATTTATTCCTAAATATAAAGGAGAGATACACACAAGTAAAACTATATGTACTGTAAACATTAAACATTTTTCAAAGGGTTCTGAATGCAATGGTACAGCTGTGTTTGTGTGCGTGTGTTTTTCAGGAAAGTATTCAAGGAACAAGAAAGTGTTTGATATCTTTAACATGAGTGAGCATTTTAGTAAATAGATAAGAATGTGGTACCCATGGTTAAGTTTGGTGTGCACTAACTTACAACTGTTGAAGTATGCATAGGAAGGAAAGCAGGGAACTACCTTTATTTAAGAAACTGGAATTCAGAACATTCACAACTCTGTCTCATCTGAACTCCCTTAGAAGCAAAACACAGAACTTTCCAAATTCCTTATTTAAACCAAAAAAACATCTACACTAGACTGAAAAGCATCTACTGATAGAAAATCTTCTGTTCCACTAAAATACATTGGCCTGAGTGCATGTTTTGGCAAGACAGAGTAAGAAAGCCTGTTTTTTAAGATCCTGGAACACGTGTATAAAAGCTTGTAGCCCTTGCTCATAACATACATACCCTAAGATTACGTACCATATACGCAAGAAGAAACGAGACAAGTTCTCTTTTAAAAACACAGACCTGAGTTTGCGTATTCATCAGAATAAAATTGTCAGACTGTAACTGGGAATCCTCTCATAACACTGCATCCCTTTTTTGCCATAAAAAAAATCGTGCACTTTCCTCAGAAAAGTGCTATTTTCTACTGTTACTTATTAAACTTATTTTATACGTTGGAGTGGTAATTTTAGAAGTATCCCTTTTACAGATTCCTTCCAAGGTGAAAAAATAGCTCCACCTCGCTAAACTTAGAGTACTACTAGTGTGGAAATCTATTAAATTGAGCATCATTCTATTCCTTAGTCTTTTTACATGCCCAAACAGTTTCTTAAAGTTTGTAGCTGCTATTTAAGATAAGCTATATTAAATTTAGATTTTAGTATGAGCTAGTACTCATCACAAGTGTTTAAAGAAGTCGTTCAGAGTAATTGTAAGGAAAATAAGTATTTGTTAAAACTGTAATTTTAAAAATACTGTTTCATATTTACTTTATATTTAGTCTAATTCTTCTTGCTTTTTCCTTAAAAAAAAAACCAAACAAAAAAACCCCCAAAACACAAAGGCATTACAAGACTAAATGTTACTAAACAAGTAATTCTGCCACTGAACCTCCGTTTTACTTTAGTCACATCCTTTATCAGACTATTATTTAACAATCTGTTAATACAGTGTTCTTTTCTGTTAACGTGGCTTCATTTTTCAACAACAGGACTGTGTTTACATTTACATATAGTTTATAGACCAATAAAGTTGTAAGCTGTAGGCCTTTGAATGGAAGCATAATAATAGTACTCGGTGTTTTGCATCTGATGTACTACACATATACCACATTAGGATAGGTTGGTTGGTTGTTGGGGGAGGTGGTCGCAGTGGTTTGCGCTATTGCCTGCGGACAAAGGTTAAAAATCTCCTGAATGGGACTGTTTTGCTGACATGCAAGGAGATGATGCACAGGAAGAAAAGGTTATTTTGTTCAAAACTACTGAGCACTTAGCTCAACTTTCGTGGTAGACATGTATTAGATGATCAATTAGATGTTAAATTCCTGTTCTTGGACATTATTCAAATCAAAGGTGAGAGTCTCAAACATTCTTCCATGCATAATTGCAAATATACATTAGAAAGTATTAAGATGTTATAAGCACTTTAGAACTCCTTACAGTTGCACCCTCTAAGAGATGGAAGAGTTTATTTCAATTAAGAAACTTAAGTATTGAAAATACAGTGATCTGTTTTAGGAGAATGGAATATTAAACATTTCAAGCAGTACATCATTTACCTACTAAAATTTACCAGTACAAACACTTCCCATTAACTTTTTCACAGACTAGTCATTTAGTACCACCATTCCTTAATCTATTTTAGTAACAATAATTAGAAAGCCCTAGAGAGGCTAGTATGGTACAATCTAGGAGAAAGGATTATTAGACTACATGCAAGGGAGTCCGGTGACACTGAGGTGAAATCCTCTGGTAAAACGCCTTTTTGTAACACTACATTATTATTGAAAACAATATGCTTATGATAGGACCAGACAATTGAACTATTGTTTCCATTTTCAGCAGTTCTACACTATCGTAGTAAAAAAGCTTCTATTGATAACTCTCAGCTTCTCAACAGTACATTAAAAATATGATAACTGAAATTAAATCCAGCACATGAGGGAATTAAAAGGGAAGGCTGAAGTCTAGACCTTTACCAAATATTATGGAGGGCCAATTTTAAATTATTGTGGAATTGTTAGCAAACATGTCTCAGTTATTTATTGTCAATGTGGCAAGCAACTTCCCCTGATGCAAGAATTTGAACTGGCAGACTTACAGACATACCTACTACACATGCTTGGGGCAGACCTGTTTTTGAAGAGTAAGAAGCAGCCCACAACGAGATAAGCTAATTAAAAAACAAAACAAACAAACAGAAAAACCCACCCAAACCCCCAAAACAACACAAAAAACCTGAGTATATACATGAACTCAATATGTTCAGTGTTCTTTGAACATTCTAAGTTGAAAATCACATTTGAAAGAGACAAACATACTCAAGCTAAAAGTTAAAATGTATCTATATGTAGGTACATACAAACACTTAAGACTTATTACTGAGAGAAAATTCTTCACAAAGTCTTTAGAATCAAACAAAATAGCCATTCTTACCACAGTAACAGTGTCGGGTTTTTGAGGCTTATATATGGAATTGTCAACTTCAAAGGATGAAATTGAAGTCATCAGCTTTAAGACAATTCTATTTTCAGTCATTTGATGGGTTGTGAACTGGCTTGGCACAGCCACAACCTCCAGATTTTCACATTCAACTGCATACTAATACCAATCACATCATATAGGGTCACTCTGGTAATAAAGCAGAAAATTGTTTGCAAGAACTTGCAGACTATAGACTGATCATGTATAAATACACCTATCAGTCATTTCTAAGAAATTAATATAAAGGTAGGGAAATCTAACTTGTTACAGTCTGGCTGAATGTTTTCTATACTGCATTTATGAATAGATGTGTTCCATATGAGTTTGTCTTGAGCTGGGACCGACCTGTGATCTGCTATAGTGCTCATGGAAGCACATGGACGCCAATAATTATTCTGCTGGAAAAAAAATTATTTTTTAAAAGGAGCTTCATGCATATATATTAGAACAAAAAGAATATCTCAATTACGAGTACAAGGACCCTATAAATCCCAGCCTAACCTACCATCTATTGCTCCTCATCCAATGGAAGTGTGGCAGTATTTTTGTAAAGCACACTGGTAATGTTAGTTTAGTGTAAGTTTAAAGCTACAACACTATAATACAGCCAAGTGTTTATTCATTTACTAAATGTACTGTGGAGTAACTTGAGGAAACTTCTTCAATGTACACATCTGGTCAGCTGGCAATAGTCTAAAGACTTCAGAAGCCAAAAAATTTTGATTATCGGAGTCATCTTGTGTATGTTCTGAAGCTCAATTGCAGATGACATTTTTGTCTGCATTATGTTTAACATGATTTAAAGACATAGAACATTAAAAGTACCAGACATTTTTCCAGGCACCATGACAGAACTCAAAGAATTAAATAAAGAACGAGTTAGAACATTATTCCCCCCCCCAAATCACTGGAAGTTTTAGTTTTCTACCTCTTGTTTCTCCACTGGATGGATAATTAAATTTAGTCCAAACCATAAGCTCAAAACTGAGACCAAGAATAGGTTACAGTACTCCCAGCAGTCACGGAATCACGGAATCTTCAGAGTTGGAAGGGACCTCTAGAGATCATCTAGTCCAACTCCCCTGCTACAGCAGGACTGCCTAAAGCACATCCCTCAGGGCTGCATCCAGGCGGGTCTTGAAAATCTCCAGAGAAGGGACTGCACAACCTCCCTGGGCAGCCTGTTCCAGTGCTCTGTCACCCTCACTGTAAAGAAGTTTTTCCGTGTATTTGAACGGAACTTCCTATGTTCTAGCTTGTGCCCATTGCCCCTTGTCCTGTCGCTGGGAACCATTGAAAAGAGCCTGGCTCCGTCCTCCTTAAACCCACCCTTTAGATACTTGTAAACATTAATCAGGTCCCCCCTCAACCTTCTCTTCTCCAGGCTAAAGAGTCCCAGCTCTTTCAGCCTTTAACTTTACATGAGATAGTTCATTCTCCCTTAGTCTTCATTGTCTCTTACCTGTCCCTGTTGAAACCCATACTACAGACACACTCACACTCTTCCCTCTTACTCTACACGATTACCTTTTTTTCCATATTTCTTGTCTACTAGCAATTTCTATACCCCATGCTGTCAATCCTGTGCATTCTGACACAGGTTAATACTTCTCACCCATAAGTGCTTGAGATGGATTTGAAAATTATTACTTTAAATATAGTTTTAACTTGCTTTCTGATGCTAACAACGAACCACTCAATCACCATTGATACATGGTCATTATAAAGTTTAAGTTTCAGTCAAATAAATACATTCTTATTCCTCTGAAGAGGCAGGATGTCGGCCCACCTACCTCATTTGCCTGCTGAGATCGGCTTCCCCCATGTTTCTCCACAGCATTTCTTCAGATCGTCTCATGCTCCGCTCTACACTCCTGAGTCCTCATCTTTTCTTCTCCACGTTACTCACAAAATTCCCGCATTTTCTCAAGGAAACTCCTCATTTTCTTCAACCCCTATGTCCAGCACTTCCCTGTATTGTTGTTTGTTGCTTTTAACATCCTCTTTCACCTCCCCACACAGCTCCCAACTGCCCCCCGGCACAGCCAGCCGTGAGGAACAGGCCGCTCGTCGCCTCACCGCAGCAAGGACAGCCTTCCACAGGACACATACGGTTACACCAAAGCCCCTGGCCCTTTACTGAAGAAAATCTTTCACTCCAGCACTACTAACAGCAAGGCAGTGCCGACTGTTTTACGCAGTTGGCAGGCAGAAAGAAGAACCCTGACGGTGGCGGCAGCCACTGGCCCCACCACAGGGCCGACCGGCCCCAGCTCCCCTCAGCCCGCCCCGGCCCGCCCGCCCGGCCCTGAGGGGAGAGGGGCGGCCACCTCGCCCGAGGGACACGAGAGGGTCCTCCTGCCCACAGCTGCTTTGGCGCCGAACTCCTCCAAATAGAAAGCAAAACAGCAGCTCTAAAATCGAACAGATGCATGCGTTCCCCCCCACACTGGGGAGAAAAAGGATAATGAAGTGCACAACCCCCCAAAAAAGTAATTCAAGACAATGACTCAATCAAATATTACACAGCTGCACCTGACTATTTACTGGGCCAAAACACAGCCTCTCGGCAGTGTCCCAGCTCCATGCCAGGGCAGACGGAGCCATGCCCCGCGGTCCTGGAACAGCACCTAAACCCCCAGACCAAACCCAGGAACCTCCGCAGCCCTGAGGACTAGCAATGGCAGCTTCGTTTTCCAGAAAAAAATGCTGTAAAGAGAGAAATTCTATATACATATTTCAAACATACATTAGGAAACAAATGTGGATCTAATTTAAGAAGCTACATTCTTTCCCATCTAGAATTAATGATTTAATTTAAAACAAAGGGAAGTGTACCAAACCCCACACAATAATGAGTTTTTGTGTGGTATCAATGGGGCCAGTTCCTTCTTAGGACACCATCTGTCACTGACCCCTGACAGTTCTCCACTCAAACGTAGTATTATAAACATTGTAGTCCCGCATCCACTCACATTTTATTAGCTTATCTAGGTGTTAACTGGCAAAATCAAACACATATAAGGACTAGAAAATGGAAGAACACTCTTGTCTGAAGAAGTATTAATTACAGGTCAAGATAAGGATCCTGATCCTCAAAATGACAATTTGAGAGGAGAGGAGGGTAGAAATAGTATGAATATCTACTAAACTTTGTAGTTTAGAGAAGGATATACACGGCCTCCTCTCAGAAACAAGTTTTTAAGGGATTGGATAGTAATGCAATTAAGACTTATATTATCCCTGCAGATATTTAAGCGTTGCTGTTTGAGGGTGAAGTCAGTATCATAAAGATCCAAATGGCCTCAAGGTAAAGACTTTGGGTGGATTCTCTGGGACAGCAAGGGCCTCTATAGCTCTTGAGCAGACTTCATTGCCTCTTAATCTACACTTCTGACAATCCCTTTAAATGCTTTTCTATCCTTTTGACACCATTCTTTAGGATATACAGTTTATAAACACCCCCCCGCCCGTACATTTAGATAGAACACCATATAAATTACCCGAATCATCTCCATAAGAGATTAATATTTCATACAACTTTACTTTTTATACAACTTTATACAAGTGTTGCGTGTATTCTGAGAACTAAATTTGCAGTTTCTTTGTAGGTTTGGATACTCAAGATAAATGTGATTTAAGTATTTACTGCTAAGGTCATGAAACTCAGAGAGAAAAGTCTCTGGAACCTCAAGAGCAGAAGAGTTCAGTTACTAATTTCCCCTTGCATCACTAATAACACTGTCTTCTTTCCCACATTTCTGTGTGAGAAGGTGATGATATGGCTATTAAAAAAACAATAACTTAATTATACCACTTCTGGTTGTAGTACAAGGTTAGAACGAAAACATTTCAACTTTCACATCTTTAAATTCTTTTCCCCTTTGCAATGCAAGTTCAAGATAGCTCTCACAATCATTTAAAAACTCACAAATTTTGGCGTACCTTCAAACCGATTATTGCCTTGTTTACATGACAGCGATTCCCACTCCAACGTAAATACAATCTGATGAAGCCTTCTTAATATTCCAGTCTTCCACAGCAATGGCTTTGTACTTGCTGATTTGCAGAACTCCATTCTTTTTTTTACCCCCTCCAAGGGAAATGCATAGCAATTTAAATCTTATGACAACAGACTTGCTTTTCTTTGTTACATTTCACGAATATCTTGAAAGTAGTCCATGGACCACAAGGGTCTGCTAATCACAGGCTGACAAAAACATTGTTACATTATGTTCATTGAAAACATTTCAGAAGCTAATAAATAAAAACAAACCAGTTCCTAAGAAAATGTCTTTAATTTTCATTTTATGGAAATACATTTTTTGGTTTTATTTCCATGATACAAAAATGTTAAATATCAAACATTTTCTGAAATCTAACAATGCAGATCCTTTTTTAAACAAGTAAAGGGCTGGTGCAGTTAGCAGGTTTGTCACAGGTACCAAAAACATTTTTACAAAAACCCCACAGGCTGGGGAAGGAGGAGGAAAGAAACAGATCAAGACTTAAGAGTGTAAACAGCAATAGATGTGAAAACAAAGAAAAACCACCTCCCACCAGGAAATTAATGTTTGAGACACTTATAAGTTATAGGTTTTTGAAAGGTAGGTGTAAAGTTGGTATTTAGATGAATACTGGCTGCACAGAGGGTGGGGGGTAGAGAATGGAAAACTAAAAGAGATTTCCAGATAAAGTAACTGGTAGAAAGCAATATGAGAAATTGCAGTTCTACCTGTTTCAAGAATGCTGACGGCATACTGATATTGCCTGAAAAAGTAGCTAAAGATTAGGAGATTTGTGGTAACTCCCCTCAAGCACAGTAAACAGCCTAGCACGAAATCATAGAGTGCCAGTTCTTTTTGTACATTTCATAGCCAGCATGCCAAAGTAGGTGACAAAAATACATTTAGTCTTGCTTCTTAAATCTAACATCATTTACGACAGCAAGGGTTTCACATGGTCAACAACAAATCATATACTAGTTAATATACACACAAGTAAAATTGACAGTGATTGTTCAATAAACAGTTTAAAATAATTAAACTGATTTTCAGGACACATACTGCTTTGTTAACACCACTTTATTTAAATAAAGTATGGCTTCCAAGAGGTGTATTCTCGCAACTGCTTTCAATCAATTCCACTTGTTAAGGCAGTTGTTTCCTACCATGTTTCAGGGACTTCAAAAATTCCAGTGGAACTACTTGTGAGAGTTCCTAAAAGAGAGTGTCACAGAACAATAGATTAAAGATTTCAATATACAAATACTGAAAGGAATAAAAATTAAATCAAGAATATTTTGATTCTTTCAGACCATACAAAGACATTTTCTCCTCTAGAGTGAGGCTCTAGATACATTACTGGCAAGTCAATATTTACAAAGGGAAACGAAGAGACAGTTTATCTGCTAGAGCAGATATTGAAATGAAGTCTTAACTATTAATATTAATATTTGAGTATACTTCAAGACCGGCAGTGCTCCAGATGACCAATAATTAAGACATGACTTAATTTTTTAATATAGTCTAATCCATTTCTGCAAGAAATTACTAACAAAAGTTGAAATAGAATCAACAATAAATAGATCAATAAAAATAAAATCTTTTGAGGTTTAAGTTCATGTTACCTAGGGTTATTTAATTACTTTTTTCTTGTACAGGCTGCAATAACTCACACAACATAGCAAAAATAATAGGTGAAACTTAAGTTATCTGATTGTCACCTGCCTCTGTTTAGTCAGACATACAGTTCAAGGTACTTTGGCTAAAAAATATGTATTAAAGTCTGCAAAAATCCCCTTACGTCAATGGTAGGTGAAAAGTCTTCAACCCAATGAAGAACAATAAAGGCTATGGTTACAAACACCACACAGAACATTGCCGATACTAATGCCTACATCAAAACAGGTTTTAGAAGAGAGAGAGAGAGTATTTGGGTTTATAATTTGTATTAGAAACACTATTGATCTTTCAAGCACTACATTGTGAGTTCTAAACTAGATTCAAAAAGAAAATTTACAAGATACATAAAAGAAAAACATTTTACCACCTGGTCAAATCCACAATTTGACACTTTCTTCTACATTTCAAAATCTGCATCTCCTGAAAGTGAGATCCCTCAAGCTTCAACGACTCGTAGTCTATGAAATGGGAATCATCTGCTCACAGTCCACTAAGCCTTTCAAATAAGCAAAGGCTTACTCAGAACATGTGGCAGACTGCAAGAACTGTTCAGGGTGACTATGATCCACCCATCTAAAACATTTGGAAGGGATTTTAGACACACTCACTTTTCATTACCATCTTGCCAAGTGTTATCAGAAAAAAAACACACAGCTAAGTGATTCATCAATGCAAAGCACCCAGAAAGCAAAAAGGCCTGCATTAGTTTAAAAGCCCAGTAGATCAGCACCTGTCCAGCAGCTTACTCCTCTTTCACTGAGGTGTCTCAGAAAGTCAACACATTCTCAGAAAGTGTTCTGGAGACGAAAGGGTTTTACTGCAGTTGCAGCCAAGTTACTTATACCAGGAGATATAAACCAGCAGTCTGACTGGGTCAAATTGCACTCAACCTGAAACAGCGCTGTGGCGAGAGGTGTGCCAGAGTGATAGTGAAGGGCAGGCAGGTAGACTGTCAAAGTTTTGGCTTAATTGTAGAGGTAAATAATATTCTGACCAGGCTGAGAAATCCCATTGTTTTCTCAACTTTCAGAAATATCTTATCTCACAAATAACTGTAAATAAGGGATGTTAGTACAATATTCTTAGGATATATAGTCTTAAAGTGCTAATTAAAAGGGCACATATATTAGCTTTTAGGTCAGCAGGTAGGTTTATTAAAACCGGACTCATTTGCAAGCAACAGAGGTTTTCTAATGACACACATCTGGAAAGTCAAGCTATGTGCATGCAATTATGCCATGACTCCATCCATTCAAGCTTCAGGGAAAATGTTCATATTAAATTAAACTTACATTTCGTTGTAAAGTACGAATTAACAGGGAAATCTACTCTAGAATCCTACTTCAAGAATTCCTTCAATTTTGCTTACAATATGCAAAACATATCGGGTACCTTAACGAGGAGGTTGCATTAAAAAAAAAAAAAGAAGCTAAGAATAGCTACAAATATTCAAAGAGCTTTATTTTAAGGAAGAAAGTAAGCAAGTAAGATATGAACTACATTCAGCTTCCTTTGGTTGGTCTCAGGTGGGGTTCTGTTTGTTCATGGTGGGGTTTTTTTTTTTAGTTTTTGAATTTGGTATTTTGGGGGGTTTTATTTTTACAATTTTTGTATGATGCAATCTTCAGTTTAAATAACTTACTGCAAAATAACTTATAACAGTGACTTATTACATTACATTCATAGAAGTAGAGAAAAGTTAAGACATTCAAGGAAACAACTTCAGTTCTGTTCAGGCCTAGGGTAATTCCAAACAGAACAGAAAACCATGCACACTAACATTGCGCTTACCTGCTGGAACTTGTTCTGTCTTGATCTTTTTGAACTTTCTGGCTCTCTTCTTACCATCTGGAAGGGAGTCTGCGCAGGAGTCTGTCTGATCATATTCTGAATCTTGGCTGTCTCCCTCTTCCATATCATCAGAACCAGTTTCTTCCTGAATAGGACTCATGCTTCTCTTTCCCACTGTAGTGGTACCTGTAAAACTGAAATGTAGAAGAAACACGATTATGTACGAGTCAAGAATAACTATTACACAGGTACTAGCTGTTGTACATCAATTAAATGCTTATGAAGGCAGTAGAATAAACTGTAGTAAGTAGTGTACCATGAAATTATGTTATCTGGAAGACCTGACTTAACTATAAAATTCCTTAAGTTGGCTATCCAACCCAATCTTACATAGATGAAGGTATTAATTCTTTGTACTATAGATGTCTCAGGCTTAGCTGCTATTCTGATGAGATCACTCCATTCAAATGTAATTAAAGCTGTTCTCTATCCCTTCCTAATTTTATTTTTTATTCTCCTAGTTATGAAAGCTCTTCTAAAGCATTCTCAATGGACACTAACTTGTATACAACTGTTAAGCCTCAAACACACACCTTAATATTGAAGGATTCTACATGCTAACTTCATGTCCTCTCCTGGAACTATATGCAGTTTTAAAAGCATTTCTGTTACATAAGGTAGAGAAAAACCATGAAGCTCCATATAAAAATACCCTTTAAATCAGGCCTTAAAGTGAAGAGTCCTGCCATCCAATGGGCTGGTAAAATAAAAAGCACAAAAAAATGTACTAGTATAGCATAGGTAGTATTTGAATGAAGCCTGACTAATACAGCATGAAGATGAACTTAGAGCTCCATTTCATTCAGCATACATTGAAATAAAGCTGCATAGATTTTCATTCAACTGGAATGCTATTGTTAAGTTTCCTTGAAAGCCAAGTGGCAACGTTAAAAATCAAATTAGCATGAGTAGAAGAACATATGCACTAGCAAAGCAGCTATTTAAAAAAATAAGTTCCTCCTTCTTCTAGATATATTAATATCAGCTACTTAAATATCTATTTTAATGCTCTTTTAGAATAAACAATTGAAAAAAGGTAGTTGTAGATTTAAAAACCTTTAGTTTGTCATTAAGAACTACACAAAATAGCTATATGCATCTAAGCCATGTTCTGTTCTATTCTTTTCTTTAAATAAAAATTAATACAGAATGACAGAACAAAGCTTTACAAGCTATTTTATTTTTTCTTTCTAATCAGTAATAGCAGGGAATTTTGATGTTTCAATAAGGTTTCAGCTAAAGGACTGTTAAATTTGGCTGTATAGTTTTGGCTTTGAAATGGAATTTTTTCAGCTGAACATTTTGCAATTTAAAACAGACTCTTTCTGGGATGTCCAAAGGCAATAAACAAACATGAAACATATGATTACGCTTCATGCTCTTACTTCCACTTTAGGAGCACAAACACCGTTTACTTTGATGAATAGCTGGCTTTTCCTCTAAACCTTCATACACAGAAGGCCTTCTTGCATGATTTCTTACAAATCATCATTTCGAGTCACACTGCAACTACCATCAATAAAAAGATATAAGCCAAAAAGCTGGACAGAACTGTTTATCCTACATACATACTTCAATATTGTGAAACAGGCAAAAACTAGGTTTGCAAAGAAAAAAGGTCTTTTTAAAAAGCTCTTTAGAAAAGTTTATAAGAATGCTATTTTTGGGAAAGATATTCTGAAAAATACATAAGGAAGAAAAACTCATGAGCCATAAATTATGATCCCGGGATTTCCTGGACATATTATGAGCACTTGGCTCTTAGAAGGGAACTTTCACTTACTGTGGGAAGAAGTTCCCATTTTGAAAGGTCTTATGGCTGCATTTATTTTTTTTCAACTTAGACTCTTGAGAAGTTATTGCAAATAGAGAAAAAAGTTCTTGACCTTCAGTGCATATTTAGCTGTGTACTGAAGTACAAAATAAAAATTAATTTTAGGCCTTCTGTTCTTCTTGCAGATACCTGAAGGAAAAAAAACCCCAAAAAACTAGCAGCACAAAATCCAAAATATAGATATTTTATAATCAAGAACTGTTGCCTTCTTCCTTTCTCCCAAAAATATTAATTTTATTCGACATTTCTTACTTGATTGCATGGATTCTAGATGGCTAAGGGTTTATTTTTATGTGTCTTACTCCTCTTTGACTTAAAATAAGATTCAAGGACTACAGCAACATTATTTATTCACTTAGCAATAGCTGCAAATCACTGTGGTTGTATATACAAGTTAGAGCATTACTCAGAAAAGTTCAGTTTTCTAATTATACCAGCTATTTTGGAATATGTCCATATTTCTGTGTCAATTTCCTTAGTCTGTTGAGAAACAACTGAACAAAGTTGAAGAACCGAACAAATTAATAGCTATCATTAATTGTCCAATTCAGATATACTTGTTTAGGATCCTTAACTGTTTGGATACGGAGCCATTTAGAGGCAGAGACTTACATCACCCATTAACAAATGTAGCACTTAGGTTTCAAAACACACATATACAACAGTTATCCAGGCAAGAGTTTTTTGTTGTTTGATTGTTTTTGGGGGGGTGTTATTTGT
This sequence comes from Rissa tridactyla, assembly GCF_028500815.1. Lineage (NCBI taxonomy): Eukaryota > Metazoa > Chordata > Aves > Charadriiformes > Laridae > Rissa > Rissa tridactyla. Next base: position 11,985,346 of record NC_071473.1, read on the forward strand.
TTTGGTGAGGCTTTTAAAAAACATATATATTTAAGAAGTTTCTGAATTTTCTTTTTTATATTGAAATGGAGATTGCTCTAATTTTTTAAATAAAATTACTAGCCAAGTTGGGTTTGGTTTGGGTTTGTTGTTTTTTTTTTTTTTTTTCCCTGGGGGGGGGGGAGGGGGGGAGGCAGGGAACAGGCAATGGATGACTACAAAAACAAAAACCACAAGAAAAGCCTATCATACATTGCCAGCTGGCAATGTGTGAACACAATATAGCTTTCACATCAGCCAGTGCTTCCTCAACCTCTCCCTTCTGTTGACCTGTTTTAATGCCAGCCCACAGGCAAACCTGACAAGGATGAATGCCACTGGAGGAAAGCGGTAGAAACAGAAAATCTAGATTTTATTCTCAACTTCTATTCCAATTAAGTACAATCCTGATCAACAAAGAATAAGTATTTTTGTTACATTCCAGTAGTATGACTAGCAACGTTAGTACTAGATGAATCAACAGGATATGGAGGAAGTATACATCACTACTGCTAGAAAGAACACAGACTCCACCTGATTAAACTGCCCATGAACTTTGGAATGTCATTTCAGCTACTAAATAGCAGCAACTCAACTAGTACTATGGTAATTATTTTGAAAGAATCAGCAAGTGGAAGGGGGCTAAAGGTGGGAAAACGATTACCAATATGTAGCATTAAACATCTTCTGTTTTGGAAAAGCATGTCCCACATCTAAAGGGGCCACTTACTTCATCACAACAGAGCATCTTGAATTGGCCTGGATACATACAGGCCTCCAACTTCAAGTAAATTTAATTTAAATGAAAAAATAAACCCTGAGTTTTCTTCCCACTTTGAACAACATTGAGGGCGGGGGAAGTAGTTACTGACCCATCATTAAAATCAGTCATTTCAAATTAAGAGCAGGGGAAATCTCCTGAAATAACACAAGAATACTGGAATGCTATAATAATTTGCTTGCAATATTTATTACGCATATCTTTAATGACTCAGCTTTCCCCAATTCTTATCATTTATTTCGTAATAAACCACTATAAACAACCATTTCTATAAAAATCACAAGAATCATCAGCAGAAATACATGAACGTTTCAAAAATGAGACAGACTATCTTCAGCAAAATAAACACATTCAAGGAAGCCGTGCTACAAACAGCACCCTGACTTGACAGAAGATGCAGAACTCCTGCTTTTAGCTAGAGAACTTGTAAGGCAAAATGACGTATCGCTTTCCTGTACTTCATACTAGTTTAAGTAATTTGCTATTGGCCTTATTTTATTTTACTCATTCCTAGATGATTCAGGAAAATTAGAGTAAGTAACTACAAGTAGAGCAGGGTATCTACTTTTACACAGAACATACCTTATTTTTCATGCTATGGTTTAACACTGTTTTGCTAAGGAAACGATATTAAATACATGCATTTAACAGTCATGGCAGAACTGGCAGGCAGTCATTTGCTAAGCACAATGTTGCCGGTACTGTATAATATACAAGAGACCATGATCCATCCTTTTCAAAAGTGTATTCTGGTTAGTGAACAGCTTTAGAAAAGGGGATCCTATTAACTACTTTGTCAAATGCATCAGTTTCTCTTCTACTTCTCCATCTAACATTAATAATTAGGCATATTGCCATTAAAATAAATTTTGATATCTAACAGTAGTAATAAGTTATATGCAAGGGGTATATGTTAACTATAAGTGATTTTACCTTGTGACTGCTATTAATACTATTACACTATATTTTTGGAAGAGTAGTTCCTCTAGAATATGGGACTGTAGTTCTTTTTTTTTAGTGAGACAGGAATTAAAGAATCTTTGTTACATACTTGTCAATCTGTCAATTTAAGACAAAAGTTCCTTACAAGAAATACCCAACAACTTCATTACTGAATGAAAAAGTAGCCAGGATATACTGTCATCATGGAGAGGAACAGCTATGCTGCAGCTGTGCTCCCTGGCAGAAACTGGTGCAGTAAGCTTTTTAAATAATAAATAAATAAAGGATGTGGTATCATGAAGCTATTATAAGAGATCAGCTGCTAGATACATCACAGTATTGAGTGCTCAACTATATATGATTCCAGTTAATCTGGACAAATATACACATATACTTGTCCTGATTGCTTCATATAAATATTTATGTTCTATTTTATATAAAAATTATTATATAATATATAAAAATCTAAATAAATATTTTTGAGATATCTTTGTCTAGAAACAAAAGGAAAATGTTCATCCTAAGTGAACTGAAAGACCACAAAATTTGCAGTTCCATGTTATACCTACCCAGATTACACTTATGAGGAAACACAAAATATTAGTTGATAGGAGAACACAATCTAACTGGTAACAAATAAAAATAAAATTAAGAAAAACATGTCAGAAGACCTGCATCAAAGGGAATTTGGGACAGAAACAAATCAGTTTATTAATGGAATAATGACAGAACAAAAATTCACGAACGTCAATTACAAAGGAAGTTCTATCAACAAAATAAAGGCTGCAATCTAAGGCTATCAAAGTGCTGACCATCTAAAAACAATGCTGCTTCTTGTAGAATTTTACAACACTAGATAAAATAGATTAAAAATTCTCAAGAAGATTAAGTGCTTAGGCATACAACTCATTGCAGTGTATCATAATTCTAAGGAAAGAATTAACTGAAAATTTTATTCAGCAATTTTCCAAATTAATACATTTGCCGCAGTCAAACTTCTTTGCGAGACAACAGATCAGCGTTCCGCATTTACTGTTTTCCAAAATATATCTTAAAAGAGTAAGTTGTCTATGGTTCAAACCATGAGCTGCCACTCTTACCATCTGTCTAGTATCTGTGAGATACCAAAACCCCAACGTTCATTGAGGAGAGATATGTCCCTTAGTAGAAACAAAACTAGGACTTCGTATTTCTTTGCAGTACACTCACAATGTGATAAGTTTTTTCACACTATTTAATACAGACTTAGTTATAGACCTAAACCTTAGCCACATGTAAACTAGTGCCAGGACAATCTTTAATGCTCCTCATCTCTTCACAGCATGCACTCCCAACTTTTCCTAAGCACAATAGTTCAATTAAACTTACCTCATTTGATACGGATTTTATCACCAAGTTCATCCATATGGGTTTTAAGGACCAAACATGTCTAACACATTTAGCATTCCCTCCATGACAAAAGCCATGAAAATTTGACAACTAGACAAAAAATTAATTTTGCAAAGCAGGCAAATCATAAGCTCATGTGAGAACAGAACAAGTTTAGTGTATTTGTTACATGACAAATAACATTTATAGGAAGATATGAGAGCTAGAACTTATCACAGCATTCCCAAGAAAGATAAAGCAGAAAGACCTCAGTGTTTGTTTTATTACCATTTCATTTGGTCTGTCTACCCAGGGGAAAAAAAACCCAAAACAGAACAAAACAAGAAAACTAACAAAAACACACCCCCAAAACACGACCTTACATTTAACTCATGCACTCCACTGGACTGGAACTTATTTTTATATAGAACTGATAGAATCAGGGGGTAGGGTGGTGGTTAAGAATAGCAATACCTTGATAGGTTAATTATATAATTTTATTAATATTGAAAGACCCTTCCCATTCACAGCTACACAGATAACAAGAAGCAGCCTCCTCTTACCATCATATATCCAAAACCTGTCAGTAATGAGAGGGGGTAAAAATAGAACAAGTTGTACACACAGCAATATACTGTACCAGAACCAAAACGTGCATCTCCTGCCTTAATTTTTTCCTTAAATAATGAACTAAAACTTTTTTTTTTTTTTAAAGTTTTACTCCAAAACCTTAAAAAGCCATGCAAATGTTATCGTTTGCTTTCCTGTTTCTCAAGCACAAGGAAAACTTCGTCAGGACTGCTCAAGATGGTAATTTATAGCCTTCTCTGTGGCAGTATTATCACCATGGAAAAGTCATCCAAAAACCAAGACAGCCTTTACAAGGTTATAAGATGACAGCTAAGTTTCCAGATGACACAACCCATTCAAAGGTGTCAAATGAATAAAGAAAATAATTCTTTTATTTTGGTTATAAGAAATGGTGCTGCTACATCAAGCTCAGAAGCTGCGATTTGACCTGCCCTCAAAATCCCAATATTTTAAAAATTTGTCTAAACATGTTTGTGAGCAAATTATCTCTGCTCCTTTACCTATGATCTTGTGACAGCTGATGTACCACTACTGATTTACATGTAAAGAAATGTGCACCAAAAAAAAAAGTCGCCTATTGGTTAAGAACTACCTGAAAATTGCTAGTCTTTTAATAAAAATGCAATAAAAATAAGAGTTGGCAATGCAGGAAAAGTCTCACCTGTTAACACAGTAGTATCGACTCGGGGAAACGTAAGGTGTGCATTGAGTTTTTAACCGCTTTCTCTCCATCTCCTTCCAACTATCTTCTGTACATTTTCTCTTTGCTTGTTTTTCTTCATGTTTTTTCTCAACATATTCTGCATATGTCTGGATCCTATAACTTTCAGCATACCTGCTGGTGTTTACAGCTAGGGGGAAGAAGAGTGATGTTACATACAAAACACTGTTAAATGCCAGCACGTCCTCTCCTGAAATAACGTATTTTGAATAGCAGAAGGCAGTGAGCTATTTGTTCTGTTCACATGAACAATTTCTAGTTCCATTGTTAGTCATCAGAAAAAATAAAAAAAAGAAAATGCTGTACTCTCCTAAATTCACATGGTAATGTTTGAATTGGATATTCAAAACTCTTCTCAGAGTCAGACTTCATACAAAAAGGGTTAAATCTACTTAAGACTTTTCTTTCAAATTAGAAACCATCAATTCTTCAGTTGTAACCCTCTTCCAGATTGCTTGTTGGCAAGAAAAGATTTCCTGGATTTTTTCCCTTTTAGTCTCATTACTTAACCCAGCAGGTTTATTTTGCATCTCTGCCAGGAAAAGACGACATTTGCAAAGCCTCTGCCAAAATTCTGTTTGATTGCTGTGAAACATAAGCTTATTTGAGCTGCATTTTTGGTTGCACAAGATACCCGTGGAAGCAGCACTTAGCTAATATCCAGCTGTTCCATCCTTGTATCTTTCTCATGTTTGGTCTTCTTTTAACTATAAAAGACCGAAGTTCAAGGTAGAAGGATTTCTGTCAATGCAAAATTAGAATAACTTCAAAAATAAAGAAAAAACTTTCACTGCCTTCACTCAGCAACAATTTACCAACATTCCTTCAAATCCCAGCATCTTCACAGCTCTCAGCCTTTAGTCTGCAAGCCAAGCTCTGGCCTGAAGCCATCACTGTAACAGATGAATCAGCAAATTAAACTGACTGTCAACTGGTGTCCTCTGCTGTTTTCAGCCTAACTCACTGAAAGGAAGTATTGTAAACCAACCAGTAAACCAGTTTAAATATAAAAAAAACCCCAACCCAGACTGTTTTTCATGTACTTGGACTGCGCATTTTAAAATACCATAATTGTAATGGAGACAAAATCCTGATTTTATTATGTACTTCCAGTCTTCTTGTAAAAAATTCAGCTGTGTATCCAACTTTCTGATTCTAGTTGAAGTGTTGTCATCTTGAATACAGGTATTCTGTATTAACTGTAGCCCAAACACTAGAAATAGCAAGCTCCAGCATCACAATTCATAAAAAATTAGGAAGATGGGTGGATTAGTTTTTTTTCCTCTTTCCAAATAAATCATCTGTTCTGCACATTGGCTATGCTACAGTGAAATGAATTATCCATAATACCAGTCACAGCACATAGATGCTGCTTCTGCAAAGTCTTCCAAACGTACATAAAACTGGGCAACAGCTTTGTATATTTAATTTTAATCCCAAGAATAGATACCAGCCATTATGATTAATAGCCTCGTGAGATTGTTGCGCTAACCAAAGAGATGTTATGCATACCTTGTTTTGAACTGTGAAGTTACAGGATCTGTTTGTAAGAATTAGGAGTGTATTTATTGCCCATGAAGTTATGGTGCAGGCATCATGAATGAATTAATAATGTTCACTGGAGTTACTGCATGCCAGCCGACATTCCTCAGGGTAAAATTTGTTTAGTTAAACTCAAGTATGTTTTTACTTGCTAAAATCAAGCACATAGTTACCATGGACCACCTGATAAATAGTGATTTGTTAAAACACAATAACCATTTCACATTATTTGTTTTGCTATAAACTAAGAGACAAAGTTATGGCTCTTCCATTTAATTCCCTGACAAACCTGGCCTGTATTTAGGGGGGGGGGGGGGGGGGGGGAGGGAATCATCCTTATGCAGCCTAAAGATAATTTTAAAATAAACCTGTGTAAGAGTCAATATTTTTGAACAAAGACAACTCTACTTTCCTGAGATAAAGCCTATATTTTGCAGCAACCCATTCGTATTACACATGCACACACAAGTACATACATATATGTAACGTTAAAAGTTGTATGCTGAATATATTGCTTCATGCATTGAACAACTGAAATGAAGGCATATGGAGAATTCTATGAAGCCACACTGATAAATCAATCTTGCATGGTTTTGAACTGAAGAGCAGCTCCCTGTAAAAGTTTAAAATACATTTTCTCTGATGCTTTTTTGATAAATGATGTCCACATTGCCAAACAAAGCAATACAGTTACATTGCTCTGCATTGCCAATAGAATGCAGTTACATTGCTCTGCATGGCCAATAGCATTGCTAGAACGCTTTGTGAATTCTAACAAACTAAAGAGAACTTAGCGGGGTTGATTTACTTATTTATTTGATAAGAGAGAAGACAAATCTTTCTGTGAGAAACCTGACCTAGTAACCAAGACCCCATGGCTGCATTTCATTACGCTAGTTGCAGCCATAAAGTTAAGTTTCTGTTTTATAGTAGTATAATAGTAATTGCATGTTATTTTAGGAAAAACATTTCTAGAGGACGGCATCTTCCCTAGTTACTAGGCAAGCTGTTCAACAGGCTGACTGATGTTGAGCGATCCAAGAGGAATGTGTACAAAGATACTCTTTCACCAAGTCCTTGCTCTTATGCAGAGCAGAATCCTGACAGATGGCCACTGACAGCCTTTAGTCTCTTAATAAATAGACAATTTTTTAAGTGAACTGTGTAGGTAAAAACCCAACAATATATAAATAAAATAAATACACAGAACTACAGAGATTAAGGCTGCAATACTGAACGCTCAAGTTTATGAAATACTAAAGTAAAAATTCACCTGTGAAGTCTTAAAGGAACCTCTGTATAGATGCTGTGTTAGTCTTATCTGATCATGTACTAATTAAAACATGGGATGGATGCCTCAGTCGGATCGACAGTGTTCAATTTGTGAGTAGCTAATTCAGTATTTTGTTTTTTTTCTCACTAGTCATTGTATGGTGGTTCCACAGCCTGCCTTACTGACTTCTAGGGCTATTCACGTTCCATTTTAAAAAATCAGAAGTTTGCATGTGCACTTTTTTCATCATGGCATCGTCCAGTGTTTCAAAGTAAAGCTCATCAGCTGAAGCAGAGCCTATTTTATAAACAGAAACCGGAAGTAAAGATTCAACATCCCAAATTAGAGGGTATCTTTTAAATTAACCTAAATGGAATTAAATTGTCCACTACACAGAGCGTTCAATCAGGGTTGGGTTCCTACACAGCAAATGTATTAACATATTCCCAGAGAAGTCATAAATCAAAATTCTCCAAAAGAAACTGCATGTGATCACATGGCCAGGAACTTTATCAATGGATAGGCATAATTCACCTATAATATGTTAAATATTAGCAAAATTGGCATTGCAATATTAATTATTTTTTTTTTAGCCTATAGGCGGTTTTCAGACCTTTAAGCATACCTACACTATTTCTGCTGCAAGGCATCCCACTCTTACACACATTACGCGGCACATGCAGGAGAACAGGGTGATCAGGCCCAGTCAGCATGGGTTTGTGAAGGGCAGGTCATGCCTATCAAACCTAATATCCTTCTATGATAAGGTGACCCACTTAGTGGATGAGGGAAAAGCTGTGGATGTTATCTACTTAGATTTTTGCAAAGCTTTTGACCCTGTTTCCCACAGCATTCTCCTGGAGAAACTGGCTGCTCGTGGCCTGGACAGGTGTACTCTTCGCTGGGTAAAAAACTGGCTGTATGGCTGTGCCCAGAGAGTGGTGGTAAATGGAGTTAAATCCAGTTGGTGTCCGGTCACAAGTGGTGTCCCCCAGGGCTCGGTGCTGGGGCCGGTTCTCTTTAATATCTTTATCAATGATCTGGATGAAGGGATCGAATGCACCCTCAGTAAGTTCGCAGATGACACTAAGCTGGGCGGGCGTGTTGATCTGCTTGAGGGTAGCTTGGCTCTGCAGAGGGATCTGGACAGGCTGGACCAATGGGCTGAGGCCAATGGTATGAGGTTCAACAAGGCCAAGTGCCAGGTCCTGCACTTGGGTCACAACAACCCCATGAGGCGCTACAGGATTGGGGCAGAGTGGCTTGAAAGCAGCCCGGCAGAAAAGGACCTGGGGGTGTTGGTTGACGGCTGGCTGAATATGAGCCAGCAGTGTGCCCAGGTGGCCAAGAAGGCCAACAGCATCCTAGCCTGTATCAGGAACAGTGTGGTGAGCCGGACTAGGGGAGTGATCATCCCCCTGTACTCGGCACTGGTGAGGCCCCACCTCGAGTACTGCGTTCAGTTTTGGGCCCCTCGCTACAAGAGGGACATTGAGGTGTTGGAGCGTGTCCAGAGAAGGGCTACAAAGCTGGTGAGGGGTCTGGAGGACAAACCTTATGAAGAACGACTGAGGGAGCTGGGGTTGTTTAGCTTGGAGAAGAGGAGGCTGCGGGGAGACCTTATCACCCTCTCCAACTACCTGAAAGGAGGTTGTAAAGAGATGGGGGCTGACCTCTTCTCCCTGGTGACAAGTGATAGGACGAGAGGAAACGGGTTCAAGTTACATCAGGGGAGGTTTAGATTGGATATTAGGAAACATTTTTTCACTGAAAGAGTTATTAAACATTGGAATAGGCTGCCCAGGGAGGTGGTGGATTCACCATCCCTGAAGGTGTTTAAAAAAAGGGTAGATGGGGCACTTAGGGACATGGTTTAGAAGTGGCTTTTGTCAGGGTAGGTTAAAGGTTGGACTCGATGATCTTAAAGGTCCCTTCCAATCTCAGCAATTCTATGATTCTGTGACTAATTAGTTGGACCAGAAATTTTATATGCATTTCTCCAGCCTCTCTCACTAGAATTATGAAAGTTACTGATAGTTGCTAGTGTTGACTCAATATAAAAAGCATCGGGCACACTCTCTGTTGGCTTCTCTCAGAAAGAGCTAATTAGCCATCATTTCTGCTGATTTCTGCTCTTATCCTACCCTCTCCAATTTGTCTTTTTCCCAGTTCAGTCTTTTCTAGGTGTGTCTTTATCTCATATTTGTCTTGCAATCTATCATAATCCTAAATATTCTTCAATATTAAACTCACTGTTTCCTATTTTCTCTGGCAAGACCATACTCCTACCTCCTTTTTTCAATTGTTTGTCTCTGTTACCATTAGGCACCAGTTTTCCCCAACTTAATGAAGCCACACCCCATTATCCATTTCTGGTTCTTTATCCCAGTTGTTTTTTTTCATGCAGGGTAGTCCTTGTCAAAAGCATTTTTCTTTAGAGTCAAACCAGTTTAATTTCTAAACCTGGTCCAATCACAGCCTCTTTGCTCTATCCGAACACATAAACAAATTAGTTCCCAATCCAATCCCTATTCACTAGTTCCTTGGCCATCCCTTGCCTAAAACAAGGAAGCAGAGCTGACAACGGGGCTGGAACCATGCGCTGGTCTGTGTAGCACTACAAAAAACCTTGGTGAAATGAAACCTTGGTCCACCTCCAAGAAGGACCAGCATACCCCAAACAGGCAAACAAAAACATATTACAAAAATTATTCCATTACCATTATTTTTTTTTCTTAAAATAGTCCAGTTTGAAAGCCAAAACAAAGAACACTAAAGAACAAGGACAACACTGGCACAGCTCTTCCTCCCCCACCAGACTGAATGATCATTTTTTTTAAAACTATGAGCAATCTTTAGGATTAGGAAGGAGGCAGGCTATACTGACTCCTACCAATAAATTACTGTATTTAGTGTTCTTTCTTAATGTTTCTTCACTTGGAGTAAGTCCATGTAGTACCCCAGAGTTAATTAGGAATGGTACTCACGCAAATAGAGAAAAATAGCGCAGATTCAACCTCACAATCTCTGTGCTCTCTTCTCTCCCAGTACATACAAAGAATGAAGTTCTAAACTAGCTGGCTACTTTATTGCATTATTCAGGGATTTTCAAAATATCACAGGCATGTAGAAGAATCTAGAAGACTATAAAACCAGTATGTTTCATTAGCAGGAAAGAAGTGATCCTCGGAATAACTGCCCTATGTAGTATGTTACTCTTAGCCCTTGCAAAAGTATAATTTAAAAAAAACAAGTAAGTGTAGTGGATTAGACCATTTTCTCAAGTCTGGTTATGAAAAAAAAAAAAGCAAAACTGTTAGCAGATCAGAAGAATTCCAATTCATTTGTATTTCAACAGAAAGATCTGAATGTTTCTTAAATCCTGCTTTTAAAGTGCTGGATTTTGTTTGTGGTTGGGTTTTTTTTTTTTGGTTTTTTTGTTTGTTTGTGTTTTGGTTTGGGTTTTTTTTTTTTTTTTAATTTTTTTAATCTGGAATGCTCACATCAACTCATCACCAATCAGCTGAAGAGCACAGTGGATTTTTAGGAGTGTAAACCCATCTAACACTGTTACTCTCAAAACTCTTACTCTCTAAGGCCTCATTAATTTATCAGGGTAAGACACCTAGATATGACAGACAGGATTCTTTAAAGCCTTGGTCATCAACCCACACTATCAAGGCAGCAATTTTTCTTGAGTTGGATGTATTCAGCATACCCTTTCCTAAATCTTCTATTGAGATGAAACCTTATCCTGAAAATAGTTTTCCTGCACAGGTCTCCTTCTAATAGAGTCAAACAAATATTTCGATTGTGACTGAAGAGAGTCAAGAGTAACTGCTAATTCAGCTACAGAAAGCCTGACCGCCTGCTTTCCATTTTCCATAATAGCTGTGCTACTGCATCAAAACCCTTTTGCACATGCCAAGGTAACTACAGCAGGCTTGCCCAGTGTTGCTGAATGAAGTGACACTTCATCAGTGTGCTTCTCAAGATCCTTGTCCTCAAGAAAGGTTAAAGAGAAGAAAAAACCTCTCCCTGCAAACAGTTTATTGGGGGGTGGGAGGGGAAAGTAGAGAATTAAATAAAACAAGGTATCAAGATCTCATGGAAGATCCTCTACGATCATCCTGCACTGAAGCATCTTGAAGGGAAAGTCTTAGTTTGCCCTAAGGTCAGGAGGTAATTAAAATTCACTTACAATTTATTTTACTGATAAAAATCATTTAGCCATTTGGAAGTCAGAACCTAATTGTTTGAAACCTACAATGCAGTGTAATTTTAGATCCCAACATCACTTAGAAAAAGTCAAAAGCCCTGAAGAAGTTAAAAGCTATTTACTTAGTCAACATACTTCCAGAAATATAACAACAGTTGACCGTCTCAGAGATCAGCAGAATGATTTATTCGGTCTTTTATTCAGTGATAAGGGAAGCATCCTTAATGTAACTATTAGAAAGTCTCAAATCTCTTAGTATCAGTTGTAGCATTCAATCATAAAATATGTGTGTTCAACAAGTTTTCTATTATTTAACAAGCCTGTTTCCCCCCCCTTTCCCAAGGGAATTTATTAAACTTCTGTATATGCATTGCTCCTCCTCAGTCGCCCAAACATTACACAGACTGGAAGGTACTGTATTTTAACAGTGCCAAGTCTCAACATTTTGTTACAGAACTTGAGATTTTATCAACTTGACCAACATAGACCACCTGTTCAAACTACTCTAAAAAAAAAAAAATATATATATATAATTCTTCGAAATCACCTGAATTACATTTACTAAAATAAAACAAACAACAGGAAAAAAAAACCCTGAGATAAAATACTGCATTATTCTTTGGTGTCCATGAAGAAAATCTTAACTTTGTAAAAACCACCTTTGTTCTGAGACATAGATACAGAATTAAGTACAAAATGTTCAAGGACAAATCACTATGCTAGGACAACATTTTTTGAAGTTACAAAATATATTAACTTGGTTAGTTAATTCCATACCTATTTTCACAACCTGCATACTGACTGCATAGAAACACAAATTAAGGCTGGTGAAGATGTATTTTCTTGCTCCAAGGAATCTGCGTACTAGAGTATGATAGAGAAAAGTAATTTAACAATTTGAAGGATCCATAGTCTCTGAATTATATTTGATAATAGCAACTATCTGCAGGTTGTATCAAAACTGAAACTCTAATTTGTACATGGTGCTGACCATCCCTCTCTGTTTTCCTCTCCTGTATTAGCCCAAGATAGCAGAAGGTGCCTATACAGATTCTAAAATAGACTTTTAAAACAGACTGTCTTACAAAGATTGTCATCTCTTTTGGCTTCTGAATCCAAAGTAGGATCAATGTGGTGACAAAGCAGCTGTTCACCTTGCAAAGGAGGATGGCAAATTAGACAGAAAGCAAACTAAAATAAGTCTTTGATGCTCCATTTTAGAAAAAATGGGAAAATGAACAGGTGGTCTGAAAGGAAATGGTTTTACAGAAGAAAGAAAAATGCCAGTACAAAGAGAAAGAGGAAGGATCCTTAGGCAATGTTTTAAACTCAAAAAATTTCTCTCAACAAAGAACACAGATGATAAGTATAGTCCACTGAGACACTTCACGCTATGCACATGTATGCGGATTGTTATGAAGGATTTTAAATTTCTTAAAGATGCAGGTTTTTAATTACTGAAAGAATTCAAGCTACTTAACCTTTGCACCCTGTTTAAATACCTCAGCAATTGAAAAAAAGGGCTGTGAAATATATAACCCATTTCAAAAAATCCAAATCAAATTAAAAGGTAGTCAAACATTATATTAAGAAGAAACCTACTATATTCAAACTTACAGGGCACAGGGGTTTTTTTGTTTTGTCTTTTTAAGTGATGAGAAAAAATATGGCTGCAGGTGCCTGAAGGCAAGTCTATACAGGCCTGTTTATTCTGCATAGCTAATGCTGAAAATTGTAAAATAGCTGTCTGTCATGTGATTTATACCACAGGTTCCACTGTAAAATCATTACTAGAATGTATCAACCAGCAATTAATTTTCTTGTTATAGTCAAGATGGCTGAACAACATAAGTAGAAATTCACCACATCTCATACCCTGCACTTACTCGTACAGAAATGCTTTTAAATCAACACTGGAGAATTTTAATTTCCAGGAGTACAGTAAAGCGTTCAGATCCATTAATCTACAAAGTAAATGAGTAAAACGTACAGAACACTTCCTTTCTAGTCAGACAGAAGGTCTCAATGTCTATTATTACTCAAAGCACAGAATGCTCAGATCTAAAAGACTTTTTGGAAAGAAACGGAACCCACAGTCTGGCTAGACAGCTGATTTCATCTAACAGCTTGTTACCAAATGGGAGAATCCCATTCCCTGCTCCTTAGCTCCTGCTCCAAGCCACCTGGTCCCATGCCCTCCTTCTTTACAGTGTTTCTGGTGTTTATTGACCTGCTGATGAGCCAGTTCACCTCACTAAACCAGCAGGAATTTTCCTTTATTATTTTTTCTGGACACAGAACCAGCAAAAGAAAAGCAGTGAAAGCTCACTGTTGGAGTGGGGAAAGATTCATCCCCTTTATGTAAACATGAAGGATTAAGACTGGCACAAACCGTTACCTATATTTTAATAGCAGCAAATTAAACATTTCAGGTAAGGCTGAGCAGTTGCAGGAAGCACAGTCCTGCAAAATCTGATGACATTTCTGATACTTGTTCAGAACTTCAGCACAAGAACTAGTGACCTGAGCTTGGAGACATCCTCATGGCAGTGCTGTCCAGAAGACTGTTCAAGATTAATACAGACATTTTCAACTGAAATGCCTATTGATGCTCCACATGTTGGGTGCTTCAAAAAGAACTATGCAGGTAATGAGTTCACCCATCAGATACAACTTGCTACAGGAATGATTGCACCCATTGCCAGAATGAATATATTCAATACTGCATCAAAAAAATGTGTTGATACTGTCTCCACATAACATGGCACCGCAAATAAAACTAAATCTTTAACTTTTCCATTTTGATAACCCTTATTAACCATGGGAAGTGCAAAACGTACGGACTAACTGTTCAGGTCTTCCTAGTGAAACCATTTCATTCGAGTCCTTACACAGCATACAGGCACGTATAACAAATGATTACGAACTTTTGAAAAACTATATGCAGTTTCAAGGTAACGTATGTTTTTAAAAAATTCAACTGCGTGAAAATAATTTAAAAGCACACATCTGCAAAATGATTGTATCTTACTATAATTGTTACAACTATTAGTTAGTCTCATCTTAAATGCCATTTTGATGCAGCACAAGAATTCAAGCCACTCAAAAATTAACATGAGAAATACTAAGCCACTGATGCAAAATTTAAACAAAGCTTTCCTAAACATCAAAACCTTGTAGATCCTAACAACGGCAAATTTGATATGGGGGGGGGGGCAGCGGGGAGGGTAGAAAAAAAAAAAAAACAAAAACCCACAAACATAGAGAAACTGTTTGAGACTGCACATAATTCAAAGAAAAAGTAAAACAAGAGTAATGGCTGAGATGCGACATGATGCAGTATGACTCCTGCTTCCTTGGTCTACATTAAGGAAGTTTCCTGCCCAGAGTATGTATCTGACATGAATTTCACACTATCTTATTGCTGAGAACACTGCCATGTGAAATATAACTTTCCAAAGAATCTGGGTAACACACTATCTACTACATGCCATTTCCCCAAATGCAGTGAGAAGAGACTGACAGGAACACAATCTCAAAATACAAATGTATATTTTTAAATTGTGGTGGTAAGCATTCATGCTAGATAGAAGGCTCTATAGTAAACCTTAAAAAACACCAATAAACCATAAAGTCCATCCCTGTCTCAGAAACTCACAAGTTCAGAAAGATTAATGATTTAAACAAGAATCATTGAAAGGCCATCACAACTTCAGCTGCTGCACCTGCTTTAGTCCATTGCTCCCCTGCTGTCTAAATACATTAGTCTACTCAATGCCTAGAGGAAGGAGATATCTTGCACACAGTAAATTCTATATGAGCTCATGTATCGGGGCACTAACACATGGAACAACTTAACATTATTTCAATGCTTGCCATTTATGACAAGCAGTTGCTTTTCACATGTATTTAAAATTTCAGGTTAAGTGTATTTATTGTATTTTAAAACAGCGAGAAAAAAATTCTCAGGAAGATTCTCAAGTTAGAATTACTTTTAAGTCCAGTGGTCTTCAAATACTGCAGAAGTTGCTCATAATCAGTATATAAATGTTATCAAACTGCACCTAAGTCTTAGGTAAGGAGAATTAAGAGCAAGAGTCAGCTGCTAAGGGAAAATAAATCAGGTATATTTTTGAAGTACCACCGATAAACTTACCCATTATTTTCATTAACATATAACTATGTCAAATGTCTCAGAACAGAAACCCAATTTCACTTTCAAGCATATTAAAAATCTGACATAAGACTTTTCCCTCATTTTAGAAATTAACCCACCCTTAAGTAACAGTAATTTTTAAGAGTACAGTTTAGATGGCCCATAAAGACTCCACAAGCGCAAAGACATCTAAAGAAACCTCGCTTTCAGAGTGCATCTATGTTCTTCTTAGACCAGTGACCTCAATAGTCACAGAAAGTTGGCTGGCAACAAAATTCAATAAAACCATGAATAACAAGAGCTTATCATTGATACAAAGCATTAACTGAGGACTCACAAACTAGTTAACTGTCCAGAATGGCGAGATACTGAAATGGTTGAAACACTGAAATACTTCAGGTTGCATCAATTAATTAATTGAAGTAAAATAATGTGTCTACTTTAAAGTTAAGACAAGCTGAAGTCTCTCCCATCTTCCCCACATTTCCAGACTATTTGTATGAAGTCTAGACCCCAGTAAGTCAAGAAGCATTGAAATAGTACTTATTTCATACTAACCTTTCCAGATGAAAAGCCAACTTTATAAATATATGAAGCTGAACAGCATCCAAAAGCAAGCTTATCTAGCGAGCTGAAAGTCTTAGGAGCCAGAAGTTGTACACCAAAAATTCATTCTGAAGTTTCTTGCATTTATCAGTTGTAAGAGCGCACACTGCTTTATCTTTTGTCACACACTCAAAAAACACGTGCTCCACATTTGCTGAGACCACGTGAAGTACAGTTTGGCAACATTAAGTTCTGTCTCACAGATGTCCAACTAAAGGAAAATCAACCATTTAACAAATTCTTATTCATTACCTGCCTCGAACAGCAAACCTCAACAGAAAACAGACTGTGTTTATTGTCCATTATTGTTTTCAGGTGCTTGTAACTTGGAAATCAGTTTACAGGACAGCATATTGCAAGAAGTCACAAATTACAGCCAGTTAAATCACCGCTTCCACAAACTCGTTATTGGCTTTAACATGACAACATAGCAGTTCAGCAGCGATAACTGACACTAGAACCCCATAACCATCCTCCCCCACTAAACATGCAGGGACAACTTGCACAGACAGAGAGGGCCGGCACCGAACTGCGTGGTGGTTATGAAATGGTTAGCTAACATTTTGTCTTGATGCAGCTTCCACTTCAAGCTGAAGTTTGTGTTCTAATTGTAATGATTTTATACACGAACAAGCCTTTTCTACTCATACTAAATTAGAGAGTCTGCCAATATGCGAGTCGCATGAATAACCAAATAAAATGAAGATTCTTGGACATCATTACAAGCAGCAAAATGAGAAGGTTAAGGGATTTGCTTCTTATTTCCCGAGGTTTCTGTTTCATGTGTTTTAAGCATGCTGTATTCAGTTTGAAACATATGAGCAGCTCCAAAATTGCCTATAAAAATACTGCCCTTTCCCCTACTTATTATTTTCAGAGGGAAGTAAGTGGAAGAGGGAACAAGTCTTTTTATACTATGCAAAGATTCATAGGTCCTTCAGGGTAACACTTTAACAATTAAAAAATTTGAATGTGCATTCTTTCCTGGCCACATGCACACTACTGATTACCATGTGAAATTCGAAGAGCTACTCATTAGTTTAATTCAGCTAATCAGATTTATACTGTTTAAACAGAAAAGCATATGGCCCAATGTTTTATCAATCACTTTTTGACTAGGTCTTAATGGTTACCATCCATGACATTCCATAACTCAGGAACACTGTTTTAAAGGGCACCGGGGAATGAACAGATATGTTTTATTACCTACATATTCAAAATGGATTTCTATTCATATTAACATGAGAAATCCAACATATTCCCAGGGTGCAGATGAACAAGTTTTTAGCCCATTTAAAATACCTGAAGCCAGGAGAGTTAGAAACAACAGAAACAGCATACAACAGCTTATACAAAGTGTGACATTTTAAGAGATCTGTCGTTTGTTTGATGTAAAGTATGAAAATTAATTATTTATCTGAAATGTGAAAGACAACTTGAAGAAAAACAAAATTCTCTCCTCCAACCTTCCCCTCCTTTTTTTTAATCAGGTAAAAATTAATCTCAAAAAGCAAAACTTTTCAAAGCAGCATGGAAAACCCTCCCCGTATTTAGGACACAAGACCATCACGATTTCAATACAACCCTTAGATACAGCTACACGAAACTAGTAATATGGACAAATCACATGTTTCAAATTCTGTTTTAACACCTACAAGGCTGAACAAAATAAAAAGGCATTGGAGAAAAGTTTTTAAGAAAAGAGACAGATTCATCAACTGGTTATCCTATGTACACTTCAAGGCATGACTGCAGATCAGTCTTTAAATGATCTGCTGTTCAATTCTGTAACTTTAGATTAGTTCAGCCAAACAGTCAGTACGTGAATTGCTGCTGCATCTGAAAAATAAAGACACCTCCCAGATCTGAACTGACTTTAAAAAAAAAAATTTGGAAGATCTAGAATCAGTTAACATTGAGATTACTCCGAAATTGATCCTATTTTCATAGCTTTTCCCCACACAATCCTTTACTAAAAGCAGGCAAAACAAGTCTGGATATTTTTAAAGTGTTCAGACTATCGTATGATGCAAGTCCGACCACCTCATCAATACAGGGAAACTTCCACACACCCTTCATGTTCTCAATCAATTTCTTTTCCATAAATGTTTTTGTTGCACATGTGTGCTTTGTTAAGAACACATATTAATACCAGCTTAAAGCCAGAAACATCTTTAAGAGGTAAGCATAAACGTATGTCTGCAGCAACATCTTGCATTGGATCATATTGTTTGACAGTTCTCCAAGGCTTTTTATATAGTCCAGAAGATGCAGACATATTTATATAAACAGGTTAAAACCCAGGCCACATAATTAGTTTTTCCTAGGTTCTTCACTTAAACACAGCTCACTAAATCACAAGTACAAATAGTGACTTTTATTGCCAAAGCAGTTTATTAAAGAATTTAAGATCAGGAAATAGAACAACAGAATTGATTTTATGAAGTATTTATTACAGGAAAAAAAACCCAAGAGGGTTAAGCGATTTTACAGTAAAAATTGCACAGGTTTTTGGTAACTGAGGTTGATATAGTTTATCAGCTTGGTCAGCTGACTGCTTTCAGTATAGGAGATTTTACTAACCTGATTTCATAAAAATCTATGAAAGACTATAATCACCTCAGCTTTCAAACAAATAATTGTTTCCTAGCATGCAGGCCACAGAACAAGCCTCACAGTTTGTCAAAGCATAAAAAAAACCACACACACAAAGCAGTGCCAGAAAGATTCAGTTTAAATAATCTGCAGACATTCAGTTCTTTCCACAATATGTAGTTGATGTAACAAAAAATAAAAATTTAAAAAGAAAAAAAGAATGGTGGTGAATGTGTATGCCAAGCATTCAGAGAACAGGCAAGTGACTGAGGTGATAGAAGCCGGTAAGTTACTGTAGCAGCATCCAGGAAGGCTTTCAGCTTATGAAATGGCATAAACCACATGTTTTTTATTGAAAAAGTCTTGCAAGTCTCACTCAGAGAAATAAGCAATCAGCTTGAAAAAAGTCGTAGATATATAAACTTACAATGACCTATAAATATTTTGTACATCAGGGCATCTGAACTAAAAAGCAGAACACACAACTTTGTTGCATTTCACCACAAAGATAAATCCTCTTGGAAAGACAAAAAGGTAGAACAATTCTAACCCTTTATTCAATTTTTTCTCAGCCTATACCTCATACATGGAGACCAAACTCTGAATAAGATTAATCAGGTCTGAAATAAAAAGCTTCAGACACTTCAATTAAGTTGCTACTTCACAAACATATCATTTGTGATTGCACAGCTCAGAGTACATTTTTACTTATTCCATATTTTTCTTGATACCTACATAACGTTTTGCTCTATGCTTTCAGTCAGCTTCTTTTACTGGAAAGGGTTCCTTCTAGAGTACCTTGAACAATTGTAAATAGTACAATATTGCTATCTGTCCCAATTACATGAATTAGGAATGTGGGTTCACTAGGAGTATTTATGTAATCACGCACAATTTTTTTTTCTTTAAACTAATCCCTCTTCTAAAATCCAAACCAAGAACCAGTATATTAAAAAAAAAAACAACCAACCAAACCCAATCAACTTTCAAGAAAAAAAAAAAAAGTTAAACATGTATACTTCCATGAACTTTTTTCAAAGCTAAGCTCAAAAGTTCAAATGAAAATTAAAAAAAAAAATTAAGGTCTGGAGAGATTGCATATTATTAGTACACAAACTGTAGACACATTAGCAGTCCAGACTGTTAGGAGACTATTATTTTGCACGTGTTCTACAGTACACCAAAAGGCTTTCCACTGCACTTGTTACTTCCAAATGTAAACCCAAACCAAACATGTACATCAGTCCAAAGGATATCTGAGGGCAAAGACCATAAAAGTCTTTGATAGCTCCGCTTTGTGCAATGTAATGGTAAATTACCTCAATAAATACTGCATCAAGTGAAGAAACTAGCATTACTCTACCTACAGGTTCAGGCACTTAGAGACTCACGGAACGAAATCCAAAACTCAATCAAGTCCAGTTTGGGCTTGTTGTCTGTGCTGCAACACATGCTGGTACTATAAAAGTTTAGTTCCTCCTATAGCATCTGAACCAAGTCCGTAGCTTTGCCATTAGAACCACAGACTGTTGGCGCAGAGCATTTTACAGGAGCTGGTTGAAGTAAAGTCTTGATACTGAAGTAAGTTCAGAAACACTTACCTATTTGTACTTGTTCTGGCTGGCTCAGTGATACAAATGCTGATGTATCATCAATCCACGAAACCTGAATGTTACCTAGAAAAAAGAAATTATTATGACTATTTTTATCTTAGGCTTAGTCACAGATTTTATCTGATGTGCCATGACATGAAAGAAGATAGTCAACTAAGAGTAACTTCAGCTGAGAAGGCTTTTGTCCCCTGTAAAGGGGCGTAATGCATACACAGATGTACACGAGCCTGGCACTGTTCAGAAAGCAGTGTCTGTTAGGGCTGCCTCTGCATCCTGTATACCCTTAGACCCACTAGAGTAAGGACCAAAAGGAAGAGACATCTAATACCTTTTTCACTCCAAGAGTATTCTTCTGCTTCTTCATAGTGCCTTTTTTTTTTTTAAATCTTATAACAATTCAAGTAATCTTTGATGGTTTTTTGAGTCCTCCTTTCATGTATTATATACAATTCTACAACAAAAATTAAAGCAATTTTTTCTGGGAAATTTCATCTCTGTACCAAAATAAAGAATAGCTCTTTGGGTTTTCAAACCTATCCATCCTTCAGAACTTCAGCCTTTCCTAAAGACACAGCATGGACAAGCTCCAGTTACCACTCACTGTTCCTTTACTAGTACAGACATCCAAGATAAGAAATTCCAGTATAGGCGGACAGGGAAGTGGAGAACTCCCGTTATTGCAACACTAAATCTTCAAACTCTGGTTTGTTTGGATCAAGCCATGCACCATTTCCTGAATGTGCAATGAAAACTTGAGTAAATATGAGGACAAACGCACAAAATCAGGGACCTCATTTGGAAGCTGTGACAGTGGAATAGTGACTGGAAATAAGTTCCTCCATTCATCACACAGTTAGTCTATTTTCTATGTGAACGGCTTAAAGCGTCACATTAGGCACTAAAAGAGCTCATAATCAAGCAAAAGTAGAGGAAAGGATTTCCATTCCAGACACAAGGCCTTATTATAGTCTGAAATCCATTTACATCTCCTGTCCTCATCTAAGTGCTCTACTGTTTGTACGATTCAGATATTGAAAATTGGTGCAATTTTTTTTTCCAGACAGACTAGGAAATCAAGTTATATATAATGTTACACCATCATTTAACCTTCAGACATTACAAGGTTAAAAACAATGAAGCAAAATGGCTTAAAATGCATTTTATTTTCAGATGTTTAATCTATTTAAATCTAATTTAGCCTACAGGTTACAAGGTTATAGAAGTCTCTTCTGAAATCCAGCCAGATAATAAACAGATTTTCTAATTATAAAAAATAAAAGCCTAGTTAGATTTAGTTTGCATGCTATACCTTTGAGTAGCCAGCTATTTTGGACTTTAAGTTATAATCATTTTGATCATTGCCAAAAGCATAATTAATTCAGTATGGTTTCTGACATTTCCCCATACTAAAGGGCCAAGGCTGCTATTAAGAAGAGCCTACACTGAGAAGTTAAACATTCTAATTTCTTTAAACACTTTGTAGGGCAAATAAATTCAATTTCTAATAATTCAGTGTTTGAAGAACATAGATCTTTGCTGCCTATGGGTAAGAGTCTTTACTATAGGGAGAACATGCTCTTGGCAGGACACGTAACATTTCATGACACAGGAAAAGCCCAAGCTGATTTATGGTTGCAACTCAAAATTGTAGCGCATTTGGTAGGACCCTAACACCAAGCTTCCTTTTAATAATAGAAATTACTGAACAATTTAACACTATTCCAAGTGCATTGACAAGTTATCGCTCTGAATTTCTTTGGGTATCAAGTCCTCCCTTTTTGCATTACTAATCAGAAATTTTTCTAAACAATCATTTGAGGCACCTGAGACCATTACTCTTCTGTAATTCTTCAACATGGAAGCGCTGTCCAGATTCTGTCCCTTTCCTATATATACAGTTAATGAATTCCATATCTACCCTGAACAGACCAAAAGAAAGGTTAGAAAGAAAAATTATCATGAACATCTTCCAATTGCGCCCTTAGTGTAAAATATCAAAGAGGATCAGCGATGGACTACAGTCTCCTGAAGGGGTTCAGCTACTACTCAAATGGACTCCAGTGCCCATGTTTTCACTAAGTACCAATTAAAGCTAAATAAATAAAAATCCAAACTATTGATGGCACATCATTTCAGTATCAGATACTTATTCATTGCTGCAAAAAGGCTGCTGCCCTCTAAAAGACTTTGGTATTTTAGATAATTAAGGGTTTCAATACCTGCCAAAATATGCTGCCTTTATACTCACATTTATGCATTTTAAACATGTAATTTCAAGCACAAGTCAGACATTAAATAGTGGACACTGAGCTGTAATCTGCAGAGAACTGCAACAAATGCTCTTACGCAATTCTTTGTGCTTAAACGATACTCTTCTCAGAGTATGTCGCATTTCATTATTATTAAGAAATGAGAATTTAGAAGAGGTAAGATTAATAAATTAGATCATTCAGCAATATTGCTAAGCACTCAGTAAATATTGTGCATTTCAAAAGTATGGTGAAAGGGCAATAAAGATCTGAAGAACAAATGCATCTGCATTTGAAGTTCAGTATTTAGCAATCAACATAGCTGCATGCCAATTTGCTGCAAAGCTAATCCAAATAAGCCATATACAGCAATGTAATAGAATACCAGGTCTAGAGAAATAAAACAGAAGATTTCTCTCTCTACACTTCAATACTTTGAAGAACACCATTGTTAGCCTATATGATCCCTTGTCTATTTGCTACTACGTGCACTGTCAAACAATGTCCCCTGCTAAAAGAAGGGTAAAGAATTATCAAGTGAAATAAAACACCTTCATCCAAATAGGAGATGGAAATCTGATCTGTTGCTTCTGAGATGAAGGTGCAAAGTAATGTGGTTTTTTTCCTATAAATGAATTTGAAAATTCTCTCTGTATAAACACAAACATGCAAACAACATTAAAATCCACAGAATAAAATGATACTGATGGATTATGTCAGTCAAACAGATTTTCCTTCAGTTTTTATACTGCAACGACCAAAGGTATGGAAAGGTTTCTGTATAAGAGCCTAAGTAAACTAGGACTGAGCCTTCAAAAGAAAAATCTAAGGAAGATGTCTATACCTGTCTATGGGGAAGATAGGAGAACATAAATTATACGAAAGACGTACAGAGGGGTTGTAATTTTTCATTATAAAACAACTAAGGTAAATCTAATAAAATATAAAAAAGTTTTAAAACCAAAATAAATTTTCACATAATGCTTAACTGCAGTTTGTGAACTGCCATCAAGCGCTGTGGATGACAAGAATATATATGGGATAAAGAATGATTTTAGAATCACTTACCAAAAGGCTGTGAAAGGCAAGTGTGCCTCTAGCTCATGAGTCCCTAAGTTATAGATTGCTGGAAGGTAGGAAAGTTCTTCTACTTTAGCTCTTTTCTTACACGTTTCCTAAACAACTGTTAGTGCCAATTAAACACTTAGGATAGCTATTAGGACAACATGGACTTTCATTTAACCAAAAATGTTTATTAATATATTCTACTTTCTTACAATTAAAAAAAAAGTAAATTGACCACACCGACCCCACGATAAAATTGCTAATAGTTTCTGGACACTGACTGTATCAGAAAACAGGAACAGCTGAAGCTTTTAGTCTATGAGCAAGGATTGAAACACATATTAAAAACAAAAAACTTTTTTCTGGTGAATAATTCAGAAGGGTTAACAGAGTTTCTACCTTTCTGGCAGGAAGACAAGGTACAAAGAAAGCAAGAACAGCTGAAGGACACATTGGCATGAGAAGATGGAGGAAAGGCCAGAAATGCACAGAGAAAAATAGGATTAAAATTTAAAGACCCTCCAAAAACAGCAAAAAAAGAAACAACAAAAACCAACCAAACAAAAAAAGACCCCACACCACGAAAAAAAAAAACTCCACACCCAAAAAACTCCCAAAAACCAAAAAATCAAGAACCAAAGCTCACGTGTCTACATGAACATGAGCTCAGGAGAATACTTAATATACATATCCTGTGCTAGAAGTTTTCCTTAAACCAGATTGTTCACCTTTGAAAGGGACATTTTTAAAGCTCCTTTTCTGTTATTTATGTTATTTTATTTTTTATGTTTTTTTAAAGTTAAACTGAGTTTGCAGTATAGTGGTTAACAGGAACAGATGTCACAGTGCATGGAACTTGTAAATGAGTCTCAAAAATGTATTTAAGAGTCACTTAAAACTCACCTATGTAGTACCTTGGACTACTGAACAAGATTTAAACACACAAAAGACTGGTTACATTTTAGAAGTAATTTATGCATCTTCAAGATCACTATGACTCCATGAACTACATCAGTGTTCACCCCCCGTTAAAGACAACTCTCATGTTCTCACAAAATACAATGGTTTGACTCCACTCACTTGCAAAAACTTTACATAGTTTTTATAATATTTTATACTATGTGTTTTAATTAAAGCCCATCAAAAGACAGTCATTTAAGTAGAAGTGAAGGCTATGCACAAAAGCTGTATTCCAGCAAATACTATTTTAATACCTTCATATTTCATATCAGCATGACCAAATAAACTACACAAATTTAAGAATTTAAAGTGTTTTAAGAGACTGCATAGTACTGCAAGTACTTGTACAGTGAAACTCCATTCACCCATGGGACTGTAAAAACATCTTGCATGAACAGGTGTCCACTTGGTATGCATGCAGTACTGAAAGACTTCAGAATCGTGAACACTCCTTCTAGAGTAGCAAACGTAAAACAGTTCCAAGTCTGACACTGCAGCCCCTTCAGCTGTTTCACTGCTTTCATTCCAAGCTTCATGGAAGGTTACAACTCTGCTTCAATACACACTAGGCTAAAACAAATTCAAAATATTTTTTCTATAAAGTCAGATTAATGTTGCTATTCAATTTAACAATTGATTTTTATTCCAGGCAAACGTTTATTTTAAAAACAACACTTTTGTTTAACTGGTGTAATAAATTAGGATAATTCATGTCTGTTACTGCCATATTTTTGGGGCTTTTGGCAAATAACCTCACATTGCGCCACTCTCTATCTCTCTGTCCTGCTACAACTGAAAAAGCATGGGTACTCCTCAAATTTTGGAAAGAATAATCTGCAGTTTGTTTTGAGATAACAAGGCAATAAGACCTAAAAAAAAAAAAATGCAGATTAAGTACTACCCAAATACAAGGAGCTTGTAAATACAGGTATGAAAACATTCAGCTCCGAAGTCTGGAGAAGTAAGAAACAAGAATTTCAAAATTGAATAGTATTTTGAGATGTGTAAGTGTGACCCCTGGTGGTACTGATCTGTGCTTGCGTTTCACACTAACGCTGAAGGGAAGGAGTTGATGAAATAAAAACAATTATATGGCCGAGTCTTTAAAAACCTATAGAAACAATGTCCAAACTGCATTGTTTCTTACCCTTGCAATAGGTAACTCTAGAAGAATCTCAGTAGCTTTCTGCATTCTCACATTCTACATTTCCCAATCAGGAATATTAAATCCTATTCGGAACGTTACTGGCACCAAGCTGCAGCGCAGATCAACAAGTCAGAAGGAAGTGAATTTTATACAGGTCCAGAGAACCCGCACAGACTACCAAGTCACAGCTCTAGGTGAAGAGAACAGTACCGTTCTGTTAACTAGCATGGTAACCCACAGCAAGCATAGGAGTGACAAGACTGAGCACACTGAAGGAAGGACTTCCATCCTTTCACTGGTGATTAAACATCCTTATGGATACCACAGCAATTATTTCAATGGAGGTTAGGTTCAGGTTTGCCCTGAATTTGTTTGCCATGCTACAAACTCTGACATAAGTCATTAAATGTGGTGCATAACAAGTGATAGGACAAGAGTTTAGTGCTGGACTTGAGAAAGTGATCCCCCCAGTAAACACTTCGGTAAATAGCTTGCTTTTTTTTTTTTTGAAGCAATTTCCCATTAAAATCCTTATAACGGAATTTGAGGAAGACGAGATGCCTAAATGTCTATTATATGTAACATTTAATAAGCTATTTTCAATAGTGTATTTTAAGTATTGCAAGCAAATATCTGTGGGAAATCGCGCAAAAAGATATTTTAGTAAGAGTGATAATTTTTGTTTTACATTAAATGTTTTAAGAAATGGAAAGAAGTTACCAGTGGAAAAAAAAAAAAGAAAAAACACAAACAAAAAACCCCAGAAAAACAATTCAAAATTATTTGCAAGCCCAAAGGATCTCTTTTGAAGCATTACCTTACCTAGCAATAAAAATGAGAAACCAATCTGCAATAAAAATCTTGGAAACAACATCCAACACAGGACTCTAGGAAAGTTCATTCTTTTTCTGATTTAGGGACAAAAAGCATAACCACTGTTTTCTGCTGCAAGAGCGAGGTATTAGGAGATGACTGTCAATTAATGAGCATCTCCATGTGCTTACATTATATACTAACACTTAGTAGAGGAACAACAGGACTACCAGTCCCCAGTTATTAGACAGCTTTTCTGTTGTTTCTTCTGACTTGGATCGCGTTCACAATCTTGGAATCAGTTTGACTATTTTCAAGCTTGCTCGCTTGCCTAGACTCACATAAGTTAGCATCTGGCTTTAAGCAAACTGCAGGATGAACCTTATTCCCAAAATCTTGATCTGTCTTTCACACCAATGCCCATTCCCTTTACCCACCACCATTCCCTCTTATCACCTTCTCCCAGGAGAGGCTGTAAATAAAAGGCTCAAAGGGCCGCAATATTCAACAAGCACCACATAAGAAGATTTATAAAGAACAGTTCATCAGGGTGGACATTTTCAACACATCATTACAAAGTCCACAGGACACCACTCAAAAATTACAAAAGGCAATTTATCATTACCTATAGTAGGAGTAAGTCTGCATCCACAAATTAAAAATAACAAAGAAAACCAGAGATACTTGCTAAAGACAAAGAGAAAAAAAAAAAGTATATAGGGAAGGACAGATTATATCACTCACCAAAGGCACTGAAAAGCTGGTAAAGGTCACTAGTCTTCCACTCTTTTGGAAAAGTAACATGAAGAACATGATCTCGTTTTGGCTGCACTGTGAAACAATAAAGCATTTGTTAAAATAAGAGTCATTACTGGTATCTTTAGAATATCCTAAAAAAGTTATCCAATATGGTCATGTAGCTCTTTTTTTTTTTCCTTTTCCTTTTTTCTTTCTTTTAAAATAAGAAAACAGGCCAAGATCTATGAAACTACATCATGCACCAACAAAAATGTGCCTGCAATTATGCATGAAATAGACAAACTAAATCCTACTAGCTCATCTGCATAAGAAATTGAAACAGCATTACATGCCATGGAAAATACCCACAAATCTAGTCCTTCACATCCTTTGCACCAAGTTCAAGGGCAGAAGAAAAAACCTCTTGATGCTCCAGCTTTAAAAAATTCTTAGCAATAATTCAATATTGCCATTTTTCTGTCAATAAAAAACTCACTGTGAAACAATGTTCAATTCAGTTTTCATATAACATTAGGTACAAGGTAGAATATACACATTGACAGACTTTTTTTTTTTAATTAAAAACTACACCAAGAAGAAATAGCATATAAAGGCCAACATCTAAAGAAATAGAGCAAAAGACATCTTTGGTGTACACTGGAAGGTATCTGGAGCTTTGTGAATCAGAGAGAGAATCCAAGTCAAACTTCTGTATGAGGTAAAAGTACAGCAGAATTATCACTATACATCTGCCTTACTTTTACACACTTCCTCCTACACACCTGGTTTTGGTCATCATCAGAGGCAGCCTACTGCACAAGATGGACCTTTGACCTCTCCCAGTAAAGATCATTTGTACATAAGAAACCACCACAATGTATGTGCTACTGAAGTTCCTTTCACTAGACACCTGAGCTTTTAGAACCTGTGAATTCCTGTAACATTTTAAGAACAAGCAAGTGGAATACTATATTTTAACGTGCAAAGACACTGGAATCTTTTCCATTTTCATATGAAACTATTTACAAGTCATTAATTGATCCTCTCCATAGGTATCTGCAGAGATTTATGTCTTTATGCTTGACACATTGCTAGATCTTCCCTCGTCATTTTACTTTTGATGTTAGATGGAGGCTGAACCATTAAAGTGGAGTGTTCCACTTTATAATTTACTGCTCCAGTTTATTAAAGGTTACTCAAGGGTTAACTACACACAGCTTTATATGATCAGATTTTAACCTGACCACATGGAACATCCTCAGGAAGAGCTTTCTCTCTTCTTTGGGTATAGAGATACAGGGACTGACTTTCATCTTAGAATCACCCTCATGAATTCTTTTGCGATGCAAACTTTTCTAGTTCGTGATCTCCTTAGCTTTCAGCATTAAAATAGGAGAGTTTTTAAGGTGGATCTCATTTATGGAGCACATGTGTCCAAAACAGGACCACCAACCACTTGTTATTGCTATATCCAACTTTCATGTGTACTTGACCCCATTATACAGGGGCAAACCTGTTAGGGTTTTTTGACACATTTGGTTAAGATGCAGCTTTGCACTGTTCGCTGGTGAAAGCCTTGTGGATTGTTAATTTCATAAATACAGTTAAGCACTAGCAATTACGACTATTTAGTTATGACTAGTAATTACAGAAAGTGGTGGTGTCCTCAGCCTGGTATGTACTTCATAGTAGACAGCACGTACAATTCCAGGTGTAACTGTTCCACAAGGCACGCTTCATTTTTGCATGAACATGAGAACTTCACTTGCAACAGCTACAGTTTCCCAAATTGATAGAACAGATTTTTATGCCTTTTAAGCCTTCCCACCCCTGCCCAAAGGGTTAATAGAATTTTTATTCCCAAATAATTTTTTAACGTCTTGTTTGAACTCAATAGAGCACAATAGTTACTTAGAGGTCCCTAAAATTCAAGCGCCTAACCAAAACATGTCATGGAAATAGGACAGAGATTTCCAAATGCATCTGTCTTCCAAAGAAGAGGCTGCAGCATGAACTCAATTATAGTATTAAAATATGGAAAAAAAATATCTTCACAAAAGCACCATTATGCAAGTACCAACAGTAAAAATAATACAATTGTAACTCGGCATCTCATAACTGAAATACTGAATGCTTAATGAAGTCAGGGGAAAATAAGCTTCATAAGTTTTGTTTTGAGTAAGTACTTCTTTTGCTCCACATAGGTAAAGAACCTAGTTTTTCAGTTGCAAAAAAAATGGAAGACCAGAGTATGACCCTGTGGTAAATTGTAACATGATGTCTAATTAGTTGGTCAGCAGAACCCATGCAGCTTAGAAAAGGGTGAATTTTTCATCTGTCTGATCATATCAGCTGAAATAAAATTGATACTGGAGACAGGTATGCAGGAATATAGCCTTTTCCAGATGAAACAGTATTAACTGAAGATGTTATAGCTGCCAGCCTCCACCTACTTGTGATTTGCTTGCAAATGCTTTAATCTGTTTCTCTCAAAACAATCTGGGTTAGCATGAGTTTATTAGAAACTCCCTGCTCACAAATTACCGGTTTGCATGAGCACCTGAGCGTCAGATTGGAAGGAGACACAAGCAGCTAAAGAAGCAATCCCGTCATGAGGACAGGGAGAGCCTTATTCCTTAAATGTGCTACTTCAGAAGCAAAAAAAAACAGAAAATTTTTAAGCACCAGAATTCAGTTTTTTTGGCACTATACACGCCAAACACCAAAACCCCACAAGTTGTCCTAACAAGCCAATGAAGATCAATTCATTGCTGTATAGCCTACTGAACAGATGGTGATTCAAAGGTTAAGTATTTGCAATCCAATAGCAGACAATTGTAACTGTAACAACTCCAGTTTCAGATGTTTTAACAACCTTTTTCTATTGATGAGAGAGAAGAAACTACCCCTAACCCTCCAGTATCAGTTTATTCTTAAATTCACTTTGAATCCTCTATTAAACCTCTATACCTTCTACCTACTCAGGTGAGAAATATTTGATTCATATTCTGCTTTGCAGTCATTTTGTGTAGCAACTTCATTCTCTTGAAAGGAATTTTTAATACATGTAACAAAATTAAAGTCATGTCCACATATTCAATGCTATTTGACCTAGCATATGTTACCAAACTCCATTATTTCTGGAAAAAATGCACAAACTAGCTAGAACACTACAGGACAAACAACCTGACAAACACAACATAACTTATGACAGTCACCTAGCTATCTGCGCCTCACCTTTTTTCCTTTTCTTTTTTTTTTTTTAAATAAAGTCTCCAAGTATAAGGCCACATTTCTGTGGTGAATATTCTTTGCATGGCTTTACTTCTCTGCAAAAATGTCCTTATAGACAACAACCAACCTGATGGCTTCATCAACCTACAACAGCGGTTAAATCTCAGAATAGAAATGAAAGTTTCTGAAGCAGCCAGCCAAACATGCCAGCCTAGATGTACTTTCCGTTTTGAAGCTTAGAAAGTCTCCCTGATTCAGATTCTGCTGTAACATCTGCATCTGCATCAGTCTGTTCTACAGGAGTGGCTTTCAGATAAGAGAGGCAGACGCTTTTTTGGCAACTCTTCTTGGCAAAGTATCAAAACAATCCTGTAAGTTGGCTAGCAAGTGGAAGTAGCATCTTTACAGCTTAGTAGCTTTGGCATTCTCTCAATGACCTGAAGTATTTATACATTCTTCCACTCAATATCAAATGGTTGGGGAAAGAAGTATGCAACATAATTAGATAACCATTCCAACAGAGCTGCAGAGCCAGAGCTCAGTGACCTGATCACCTAAATGTATTTAAAAATTAAATGTATGCCCTTACAGCATATGTTTTCCTCTCCAGTAGGTACTTCCATCTTTCTAGAACTGCATTTGTTACTATTAAACTAGCATCTAATAAAGGGTCATCCTCCAGTCTGAGCTTTACAATGCATGGAGTGGAAAACGTCTTCACATCAATACAGCTTCCAGATGGGTATCAATTTTAAGACATTCATGTATATGACTTCACAGCATGAAATTAAGCTTTCATCTAGTCAAGGACTAGACTGAACTCCAGGGCTTCATATTTTTCTAAGTTAAGGCATCAGCAGTAACACTCATCTGAAGTTTTCTCCCTCATAGTGTAACATCCCATAACAGTAAGGACCTTTATGTTAGTAAAATTTGTTTTCATTTAAATGTATTAGCAACTTATGACAGCCCCAGGTCTGTAACCTGAAATAACTTGAAATGTAAAAATATTTCAAGTAATATTTTTCCATTTATGTAATCATAATCTCACATGGCAAAAGAATTCTGATGTTTTGATTGAAGTTAAGTGAAGGTACTGCCACACGCAAACTGTGAAGGAAAGCGGACAGAAGATTTTCAGAACAATGTGCTATTCACTGGTTTGTATCCTGTATTTACTGCCGGGGTGAAGCGACAGGTGGAGAGCGTCAAGACCTCACTTTACATGTGTGTAAGAATGTTTACATGGTATGTAAGAATAGAGACCCAAAATAACCGCAGAGCCGTTAACTTCAAACTCTGTTACATTTAGTTACAACAGTTTCTTCCAGTCAATCCCCTTTACAAGGCAGATTCTGTGATCAAAGTTGAAGAACTTACA
Organism: Rissa tridactyla; assembly: GCF_028500815.1. Taxonomy (NCBI): domain Eukaryota; kingdom Metazoa; phylum Chordata; class Aves; order Charadriiformes; family Laridae; genus Rissa; species Rissa tridactyla. The sequence continues at coordinate 12,017,358 of NC_071473.1, forward strand.
GTTTTACTATTTCCATTCAAAAAAAAAAAAAAAAGGGGGGGGGGAACTTTTAGATCATTTGATTGTTAAGTGGCTAATAACCTAAACACAGCTGATGCCCCATGCTTTCGATATACAGTAATTGATCTTTACACTTCCTCCTCCAGAAAATTTGTCAGAATGGCAGTAAATTTACAATGAAATAAGCTACTTACAGTCTGGTCCTTCCAAATTGAGATACGGTATGTCCATTACTCTCATAAGAAATAGCCTGAAGCAAAATGGAAAAGCACCATTAGCAAATTTCTGCCGAAAGACCTTTTAATAAGCTTTCCTTTTTATAGTTTTTTAGATGTTGCTTCTGAAGAAGCAGAATTAACCATCCCAATCATATTTTAGGCTATATTAAAACAAACAGACCCTCTAATTAAGTCCAATCCATTGTCTGACAATCCAGATTCAAAAAGTTACTTGGCATCATGCTAGTAATTTTACTTATTCAACAAAAAAAGATCAAATTGTTTAGAGGCTACAGACAGATCACGTGGTCAGACGTCTGTTCCTCAATATACAACAATGTCCTAGGAACTTTGAGGTGTTTTGAGACAGCCAGTTGGAAGACAACTGTTTCTGTGGCAAGTCAAGTAAAATAAGGAGAGCAAGGCTGTGATCACACCACTTCACAGCAATGCATAAGTAGTCTCAAGTAGTCAACATTCTTCCTCTGCACTGAGTTAGGATGAAAGTTTTCACAGCTGCGTGATGAACTGTGGAGAGAAACTGATGCAGCTGAAAAAAGAAAAGGCATCTTTTTAAACCCAGATCAGTTTACCAATCCAGCTCAGTAACCAGTACAGCCGCATGTGGCTGAAAGCACAAGGACAGCAATTGTTTACTCCTACATTGTGACTGAAGTTACCGGTCAAAGTGCAAAAGAGTACATTGATGTTCTTTTGCAATAATTCTGCAAAAAAAATTAAATTAATACAGAAAAGCCAAGAGAGAAATTAACTGATTTGCAATACATGCCAGAGAACCTAGCTCCCTGGCGGGACATTTTCCACAAACATAGCACAAAACCAAGCTCTGTGCACATACGTCACATTTTGGTTTCTGATATCCCTTTGTATGAAAAAAAATAATTCTAAGATAATTTATATTTCTACAGCCCATCATGCTATTCAGCTCAATAAAACATAATGGTTTAATTTCTCTACACCTCTTTCACCCCCTGTATACAGCTACATCAAAAGAAAAAAAAAACAACATTCAAACGATCCAAGGAGATCCAAAATGAAATTGTCATTAAAAGTTTGGGAGGGGCTTGCAGGTGGGGGAAGAGAGGTATGGAAGAAGAGATGTTGCTCTAAACAAAACAAGTCAAAAAATTTCAAATCAACTCCAAAGCATATAACACAATACAGCATTCAAATTATACACGTAAGAATTAAGACATTACGATATAAGAAGTCCCATCATCTCAACTCCTAAGTGTTCATCAGGGATTACTCACAGCACATTGTTCACATGATTTTTTCAAAGATGTTGTATATACAACGAAGCATAAAGATTACAGAAATGCACCTCTGGAATTCTTGGCTTATTGAGTTGTTTATCATATAACTTACTGCATTATGCCTAAAAGAGCCAAACAACCCTAAGGCAAAGTCTGTTTTTAATCAGTTCCACTCCTACGAGAAGTTGAAACTAAAGATTTTACCTATGTTCATCATTAACCTATATGAACATTAACTTATATGCTGGCCACCATTCTTGAATGGCAAGCCAGGAAGTTCCATAACTTTGCTGACATAATGAAAGAAGTCAAAATAACTACTGAAAAAATTATTACTGTCCTTTGAAGGCTGGGTTTGTAAAAATCAAAGCTTGATTTTTCAGTTTTAAGATTATTCCCACTGTTCACATTAGTGACAAGTCGATTCAAACAAAGAACATTTCCAAAATCCTATCTTGAAATTAAGACTTTATAAGCAAACCAAAGAATCATAAAGTGGTCTGCTTTAAAGAACATTTCTAAGACTATCTTGACAATAGTTCAAACTGAGAACGCTGCTTCTAAATAATGGCCTTACAATAAACTACTCTGTTCAGCTCCTTTCAGGAAAAACTTTTGTGACAGATAGTATAACTTTCATTTGTTTAGCTTACTGTTTGCATGTTGTAGTTTGTGTTTTGCTTGAAGAACATGACTACAGCACAAAGGAAAAGGTTTCCTTGTTCTGACTGCTGCCCACAGGATCAGGTAGAACTTCTGGAGGAAGGAGGAAGATAGTTTTTTTTCTCCCCAGGAGGAAGAGATGATGCTCAGCTAGGGAAAGCTTCTAGACCACAAACTAGAGAAAACTAGCTGTAGCAGGAAACTAGCTGGCAGCCCAGAGCATACCTGCAAAAAAGCCCCAGAAGCAACATACTTACTAGGGACCTTAAGATAACTAGGTAAATTGCACATGCCCTGGATGCTACTTAGGTGCTAAACAGACCAAGTGCTGGAAATAGCAATCTGGTCTGCAAGGACAGAGCAAAAGACTTGTTCGTTTAAATACCCAACAGCTCCAACTTCTGACATGTAATTAAATCTTTTTTTTTTTTTTTTTTAAATAACTAAATAAATGGGATTGTCTTATTCTGATTTGTTATTTTTGTATTATAGTGAAAAAACAAAAAAGCTTTAAAAACACGAGCCTTGGCCTGCTCACTATAAGCAAAAAGTGAGACAATCTCATCTCCAAGCTCTGACTGAGGTAAGGTGGCAGATGTTAGAATATGGCAAAGCTTCTAAGATCATGTGAAAGTAAGACAAGACAAGTCGTCCAAGTTTCCATGATTTAAAAATAATATATAACTTTTCTGAAATGAGAAGCTACAAGTTCTGAATAATAACAGAATGGATAAACTTCCTTTTTTTTTTTTCTTATAAAGAGTAATTTTCAGTTCTTGCTTAAAAAAAAAAAGTCACGCTGTTGTTCTCCTTACAATTTAACGGTAACTTTCCCTTTTGTTATAGTCAGGCAGTGTTAACTCTGAAGCCAGAATAGACGTGGGAGGTTTCCTCTCAAAATGCCCATTAGAGGAATGTCACATTTGAAGTATACAACTTAGTTAACTTGAAAAAGCTTACGTTTAACCTATTATTGTTACAGTTTTAGAAGTTTCAGTTTGTACGTGTTGCAGATACGCATCTCTAGAAAGAACTGAAAGCATTTTGGTTAATGATTGAAAAAATAACCCTCTCAATTGGCATCTACTAGTTGGCACGTGTGTGCACTGGTGTTACAGAAAACAGCCCTGTGATAAATCCTATCTTAAAATGAAGTTATGATGATCAATTCTATCATCACCTTCATGTTCAAATCAAGCAGTCACTGCAGGTCTGTGTTCAATCTAAGGGACGTACACAAAATTTATAACCTCTGCTGGAATATATAGAGTTACTGCCTCACATGTCTCAGTGTCATGAGAATCTCCTAACTGCTGTCACTATAGTCATTTGGTTTCCAGACACCAATGAAAGCTGAAAACCATTGATCAAAATTATTCCCTCATTTCTGTGGGCATACGAAGCTAAAATAATTACTTTTACTAACTCCTATACGATAGGATTTGAAAGGATGGAATTTGTCCTGAATTTAAACAAACAGACAGACTAAAGCACTGGGTGATTTTTAATTTCCCTTTACGTGTCAGGTTATACTAGCTTTAGAAGCTTCGTAAGGTAAAAATGTACAGATTGAATATGAAAAGAATCAAATCCATGCATAAGTACTTGATTTTTTTAAGTCTTACTTCAATTTGTTCAAGTAATTTGCACGACGATCCAATTCAAAAGCAAAATATCGATCATAGCATCATCCCATAAAATACTAATCATATGTATTTATTATGCCTTCTTAAAAATGGGTTACCTAATAATGTTAATACAATAGCTTTGTGTTGATATTACAGTAGGGATAGCTTAGTTTTTCCAGACTGTTTAGCATACTCAGTTTTAACTATCACAAGTTCATGAATACCCTACAAGAAAAAACAGCTGACCAGTTTTTCTTCAGTTCCACTACTCTCAAAGCTTACTCCAGAAATAATTTTCTAAATTGTAAACATATTCTCAATACTGGCATGGACAAGACCATTAAAGCAGTCCAAATTCTCTTCTAAGTGTCTTCTACGGGTTAACAGAAAGTAAACCATTACCTTCAAAAGAAAAGGTATCTACTTTACAGATCGTGGCTTCTGCAGCATTACTGGTGTGAACTAGAAAGCCAATCAAAATTCAAGTGTAAAGAAAAACGCAGTTAGCCATTGATTCTGAGGTTCAAGATAAATACTCTAAGGGTAGTGTTGTATTTCCATACTTTAACAGGGCTTTTAATAGCTACTTACTTGTTAAAAAAAGGTTCAATGAGTTCTGATCTAGCAGACACATGGTTTTTCGGAGGACTGAGGAATGAACCTGACGAATGAAGAAGAAATTCAGTATGTAATAAGCAGCTACACATAGCACTAAGGAGGTTTGAAAAAGACTACATAGATACCCAGGAAATTAGCCATGGAGATGAAGCACAGTCCAGTAATGTAGGCATCATATCCTGCTTCATGAAGTTGTTCAGAAGCTGTATCATAACTTGGAAACCCTTCTGCACTTTCTGAGGAGAAAAAACAACTTATAAACATGTTATCACAGAAGTTAAAGACAGCCCTGTATGTTTACCCACACACTCATTTCGTCAGAGTAAACATTATTTGGGTAAGTTTATATGACTTTCAGAAGTTCTGAAAAAAGCAGTTCTGTTTTGTATTTTTAAAGAAGAATAAGCTCCTACAATAGAAACTCTTTCCTATTAAAAAACTGTTAATTCACAGACCTACTTAGCCAAAATGGAGTATTAATTCTAACACAATGACAGCAGGATTCCCCACACAGCATTTTTTTTCTTGACTGTCTTTCATTTAAAAGAACAGACATTCAGACTAATTGAAAACTCTATTAACCTGTTTGCTAACCATCTGATCGACCTATGGTCAGATTTTTCAAGGTATTTAAATGATGAAGATGGAACTAAGTGATTAAAGGACGTCTTTATTGACAACTTTATTGACAATCATGCTTGGTGTTTACGTGAAGACCTTGAGAAGTATCCCTTGAATCACCTCTGAAAATGGGACCCTTAACAGGCACTGCTCTGAGAGAAGTGTCCAAAAGTGCCTAAATCTCTGTAACAGAGAAATAAGTGCACATCACACTTTTTTCTTTATCATTTAATTTTTTCTCACTCCCAGCATCAAAGTTGTTTAACCTCTGTAGCCAGCTTCTCAACCTCTAGAAAGCTGGCTCATTTTCCTCTAGAAGCTATACTGAGAATAGGACTGGAAGAACAAAGTTAACTGTTTAAAAAGCCAGAATCACGACCCTTACATTAAGGTCCAGATTGAAAAGTTAACTCTGTAATTCCATTTAATTTATTGCATTCTACCATAGCAAAAGAAGATAAAACAGTGATGAAACATAACCAGGATTTAAAACTGTGATAAAAAACCCACGAGGATAACTTGTACAATGGAAATTTGTAAGCATATATACTTGTTGTATTTTGTAAAAAGAAACCTGAATCGAAATTTTATATATAAAGGTAGAGTAGCAAAACATCAGGCCTTGTTTTCAGATGAGCCCTTGTATCATTTATTTAAAAAATAAAGCTGTCAGATTCAGACAACATTAAGCTATACTGGCTGAGCTGGAAAGGACATTTCCTAGTGCTTATTTTTTTAATATACATCCAAAAGAAAACATAAGTGAACAGTTAACAAAAGTATTCTAGTATTTTTAAATATGCTTTGCTTTGAATGTTCTGAACCACATTAATAATCTCTGATTAAACATTAACACTTCTGAATCAGTTAACCATTACGGTCATATTTTGCTCAAGAAAAAAAAATTGGTAAAATTATTGTTTTACATTGCATCAGCAAAAATAGTACCTGACAGCTGCCAAATTGTCTTACATCCTGAGAAGAAGCTACAGAGGATACACCTCTAAGAGGTCTGCATGTAATTAATGTACACTCCCTATGCACGGTATTACTCAGGTCTAGGCACCAATGAGCTCCTGCTCATTGTCTAAGGAGATTATAGATTATCCATCTTATTATCTCTCCTGTTACTACAGATTAAGTGCATCTGCTCTGCACATTCAGCAATATAAAAAAGTATCACTCATCTTGGTTTTGACTAAGCATTGAGACTTACCCTTCCAACATACTCCACTGTTCAGTATTGCTCTCCCTTTTCTAAATCAGCAGCTTAAGAAAAATTCCAGAACCTTGAGATAAACTTGCCCTTTGATTAACTATCTTTTCGTTGACCTCAAAGCAGAGAAAGCTCTCAAGGAACTTTAATAATTTCTAGAACACACATGTCTAGTCACTACTGCACAAGTTTTCTTGGTTTGGTTTGTTCAAGTGCCTATTAGAGCACTCTGGCTTTGATCTGAACATTAATAACCAAGTGAAACAGTTTTAAAACAATTTCAAGTTACTCATCAAAAATCAACCTAAAAAATAAAATGCCATCATTAGAAGATGAGGAAACTGCTGTTCACTGAATACATCCATTCTTCTGTTATCTGAAATAAAGTGGGAGGATTCCTACTGACTTCCACTAATAGTTCTAAATAGAACTATTATTTATACATAGAAATATGTATATTGCCCATGTTTAAAGTCCCTTTCATCAAAACACTAAGTATGAATAGAGGAATTTACATTTCAGACCAAGAACAAAAATAATCAAAACACCTTCTTTCCTCTGAAAGAGGAAAACATTTCAGAAATAAGACCATTTTAATATATCCTCACCAACTTTAGGAGGGCTGAATGGAACCTCTTTTAAACGCTTTTCCAGTTCTGCAAGGGATGTATTATTAATGATCTCCTGCAAGAAAAGATATCATTAACTGCCAATGCCAAGCACATTTTCCCTGGAAACTGAAATCAAATAGGATAAAATGTGTATTTACTGCTGCCACCTTGTGTTCTCAAGGATTTATATATAGCCTCATTTCAAACTAATACACCAGAGAAGTCTATCAAGACAAGTTTTGAAAAGTTAACTTGCCTCACCTACAACACAATATCTATGAGTCACAAGTATTTATTAATACTTTTCAGAATTCTTGATGATGAATTATGCCAAAGTACTATTCCTATTTGAATCTGGTTCCACGCATGGTACACATGGCAGGGAAAAAGGCAGCACAAACAGCAAGGCAAAACATCCTAAATATTGGTCCTAAAGGTGGAAGGCATTCAAGGTAAGTATTGAAGTGTGCTTGCTGACCGGACGTTCTTGAATAGTTTTCTAAGTGTAAATACTGCTGATTTAAAGAAATACAAAGACACTGAAAGAAGCCTGACAATCAGAAAGCTGCTCCTACATTTCAGCTTAGCTGAGTTGCTTTACTGAATCTATATATGCATATATAAGATGTCACAAAAAGATATACAGATTGCATTTGAGCAGAAGCTCAAATGATGCATTATACTGGCATCCCAAAGCACCATTTGATAACAATAGCCTAAAACCCAAGCATCTACTCCAAAAATTACAAATATCAACATAACCGTACCAAACATAGAACTCCTGTGGGATTATTAGTTTTCAGAACACAAAAGCCTCTATTCTTACTACAATCTTATGGAAGACAAACCTGAAAATATTTAAGTACATTTTAATGAGATTTTCTGTTATGCAATGCTCTCAGGTCAGAGAGGTATGCAGAAAGTACATGCTGCTTCACCAGCATGTTTTTTAATTAATTCTGTCCAAAGGCATACAGGAAAGCAAGAGAGTATGATCACTTATGTCAACACTTGCTTGGAAGAATAAAACTCATGGTGCAAGAGGGTTTAAGAGAAACCTGAAATTTGTTTCTCCTGCTGACTACCCACTGAACGGCAAGTCACAAAAGAACATAGTGATGATGTTCAAGCACCTTTTTCTAGACAAATCTAAGTCCACATTCACAATATTCTAAAGCTTTGAGTATACAAGCAGCTTCCAAGTCTTATTTGTTCATGAAAACCACTTTTTTTTTCCCCTCCTGAGGAGATATGCAATTTTGTGCTAATTTACAAGACAAAAAAAATCTGCAAATCACAATTTAAGTAGCAAAAACTGTACACATTTTGGAATTCAAAGCTGCAAACACTTAAAGCTTAGAACTGCAACAGACACAAAAGTCACTTGTACAAAAGTAAACATTTGTATTCTAAAAATGTGTATGTTTAAATAAGGGGTTAAGAAAAATCATTCTTTTACAAAAAAGGAGCATGACAGAAAAGTTAGACATTTTTCTCTTAAAAAATTAATTTTTTTCAATACACACTTAAAGCAAACTTTTATCTTCAAATCATTCTATACTGTTATATTAATTTACCTTAAAAGGTTGTGTGCTTGCCATCAGTTTAGTATCCAATAGCCTAGAAACAGAGTAAGAGCTAAATAAATTGAAATGGAAGAATGTCCGTTTTGCCTAATCCTCAAAAATGTTTAGGTGATTAGCTGGGAAACACCAGCTTCACCCTAGTGAAAGATTACTCTCAGATCTTAGAGCAGCCAAAACTCCTTGGCTTTGTTCAGCATGAAAAAGGACAGCAACTAAGCAATTACAAGAAATGCAAACAATAAGTAGCAAATAAATCTTATTCCAAACGTAGTGCAGATTCAAAATATCAAACATCAGGCCAAAAACAAAGGGGTAGCAAAGCTGCATCTTTTGCCAAGAAGCAGAACAATAGCATTGCTCTTCTGAGAGAGATGCTACAGAATACTTTAAAAACTGTATTTATCTAACTTGTTCCCAATTTTATTTCCAGTAACAACTAGGTTACAGGGCTAGGACAAACAATATCAGCTTGCTAAAACAATACTAAAACAGTTGAAAGTTTGAATTAAGAACTTACCGAGGAAAGACACATGATGTTACTTCCTTGAACTCACTTAGGTCCTAATTTAACATTAAACCAGAAGACAAAATCCAAATAAGTTAACTGTTTGTCAGTCTCAGGATGACAGATAGGGATGATAGATAGCAGTAGCTACAATTACCCAATCAGCTTCTAAAATTGAAATACACTGACTGACTTCTCACCACCTATGGTAATGGAGCATTACCATAAATATCACCTGCAATTACATAGAACTACAGACTAATTATTTCTGATTTGTCTGTGATTCTTAAGAGAAATATTCTATCGCCTCCAATACCCTATCCTATTATATAACCTACACTACCTCTAATTCCAGCTGTGTTAACACTTCCACTTACACGTTCCCAGCATTTAATATGTCAATGGAATATAAGCAGTCACTCCAGGTGGACAGTTGACTGCCTACTGGTTTAGACCTTCCAGGTGCCAAAAGTACAGGAACAACTGAAACTGCTTATGCTCTAACACCATCCGAACAGGTCCCAAACTTCTTTCTCCGTTCTCATAATCAAGTCTTTCCCATAACACCCACAAGCCCTTGAGGATTGCAAGTAATATAACCATCATGTGGGCCACACTTCCAATGGGACCTTTGGCTTCTTCAGCTAATGTCCTCACTGCCAATACATTGCTTAATTTAAATTAATTGCTAGACTATTGCAGTCATGAACTCTTTTGTGTTAGGAAACATGAAAGTATGCTCCCTCCAATTATTCAGACATTCCACCTCTTCACCCCGATGAACATCAACCCTGCTACAAGATTTCCTATCATTCTATTAATTGGACTGTATTATATGAAAACATGTATTCCCGCTTTGTAAACTACAGGGGGAAAAATGCCACACAATAACGCTGAAGCTGCAAACCAGTATCTTAAAAAGTCTGTCAGTTAAATTTACCTGCCGTTATCCAAGCAGTTTCTAAAGGACTAATGGATATGAGCAGAAACCACAATTCAATTCGAATGTTTAATGTGAACATTTTAAAAACATAAAGGAGAAGAATTCAATCCAACTAAGCTTTGTACATGAAGATTTAAGAAAATAAGGCAGTAGCCTAGAAGTAACAAGTGTTCTTTTCAAAATACTTTTCTGCTGTTCTTAGTCAGCTGTCATATGCTTCCATTCCATGGAGATTAGACTAAAGACAAACACATTAGGGCATTTATTTCATCATCTGAACACTCAGAGGATTACTTACATCAGGTAGGGGACAACAGAACTGGTGTATGGTATGCATAACATCCAGTAGCATATTGTGCCCAATAACAAGCTTGCCCTGTGAAAAGAACATTAAATGTTAGTTACATTTCCAATCATGGACACAACAATGGCAATATGTGAAAAGCACCTATCCCAGATACTAGCCGAGGGCATCTGGGAACAAATACAAATCAAACCTCCACATTTGCTCTCTGCCTGCCCCACAAACTCCTCCATTCTCTCAGAGCAGCTACTTCTTTCTCCTCTACTCCCAAACACTTATCATAGCCTTCAGCATGCTTGAAACGTTGAGAAGATGCACTAGAACAGCTACTTACAACTTGGTTTCCAAGTATAATCTATTTAAGATTGAAGTCAAGTTATGTCTCAGTCCACTACCTTTTAATTTACAATTTGTACAACAACCGACAATATATTCTTTCTGGCTGTAATATACAATCATTATCAGGGGCATGATCTGGTTCTCACAGTACAGAACCTTTCACGCCAGATGTTGTACAAGCAAGTTCCTTCTTGAAAAAGTATAAAAAAATTTTTAAATGTTAGCTTTGATTAATTTGACATGACAACCTTTTCTGCTTCCCTGCATCCTCCATTTGCTAGAGAAAACAATACGCGTAGGTATCTTTTTTTCTGCACAGCAGGCTGTAACAACTACATGAAAATAAATGGGCTGAAGAGGACAGATGTAAAACTATAGCCTATTTTAACTATGTAAGTAGAAGAGAACCAGATGACCTTCTCTGATTAAGCCTTTAACTGCTGGGGGAAAAAAAAAAAAAAAGGGCCAAAACAACAATCTTTTCATGACAGAGAAGAAAAAGCCCTCAAAGCTTAGTTACTTACGAGAATCTTGTTAAAAGCCCTAAGAAATTGGTATTGTTGACTCAGATAATGAGGTTGTTCATGCCATTAGTTTAAGAGCTTACTTAACCTACCGTACTCAACCACTGTAAAACATGAAAGAACATGAATTTCAACAAAAAAAAAAAAAAAAGGGAAAAGCCACTTTAACTTGTATTTCATCTCATCTTCCAAAATGTAACAGCAAAAGAACTTCTTTGAATTATTTTTTTTTTTTCTTACAACAAAAGGTACATTAAAAATCACGTTAACTTACAGAATTAGTGATGGCATGAACGACTCTGGAAAATCCTACTGCATCATTCAATTCTTCCTATAAGCAAAGATTCTGACATTAGTGAAACATAAATACAAATACTGTCAAAACTGTACCTGCCAACTGGCAGACACACCAGTTTGGCTCCAACTGTTTCTCAGACATAACCAAGAACAGACCACAGAGGAAATGTCAGTATTTGGAATATACATGAGGTCAAAGCAGGATGCTGCTGACAGAATTCTAGTTTTATATGTAGCTCTAGTTCACTGTAAAGTAGGACAAGTCACAAGCTATTGTGGTGGGTTGACCGTGGCCAGAAGCCAAAGACCCAGTCTGCCTTTTGCTCACTCCTCTTTCCCAGGGGACAGGGAGGACAACAAAAAAGAAACAAAAAAATAAAAAACAAAAAAAAAAAAAGAGAGAGAAAAGAAATTCAAAGGAATGCAAAATGTGAAAGAGAGAGAGAATAACCCTTGACACTGTGCAAGCGCTGTTCAGTGGTAGTGAAAACACTTGTATGGTATCAACACTGGTTTAGCCACAAATGCAAAGCACAGCAACATATGGGCTGCTCTGAGAAAGTTAACTTCACCCCAACCAGATCAATACAGCTGTAGTCAGCTCACTGTCAATACAATATCTTCAATAGTGCTCAACAGCTATTAGACTGCAAACAGCTCAAGAAGATGTTGGAATTAAGCTACGTATCTTCAGCCATATTTTTTACATACATTGTTCTAAGATGCAACAGGTTGACCAGATTGTTATTTCTATTAAATCAGATTGTATTTTTATGCTAACATTGAAATTGGGGAAGAAACATTCTTCACTATTTATATAAACAAAAATAAGAAATATTATACAGCTACAATAGTATACCACGTGAGTTGTACATTTTAACATGACTCAGATTGGTTTGGGGGGGTGGGATCTGACTACAGCATATATTTTAGTTTCCCTTAAGGAATTTTTTTGTAACAGATTTTTCTTTTTCAGGTCTAGGGAAGTAAGTTCTGCCTTGCATTGTTTGTCTTTGTTCAACCAGAAGTTAAATTCAATAAAAACATCCACTGTTATTTTAATTCAGCTCTGAATGCCACTAGTCAGAGTAATACACCTATAAAGACTGCTTCAGAAAAATCTACTGTAGTTGTAAATTCTCCCTAACTTGCCTTTTGGAAAAAGAGATGTCACATTAGTTGAAGTCTCCGTTAGATATTTCTTTCCCTCTTAAGAGGCATTCTGCATGCAAGTATTATTTGCTCCACCCAAATGGACTTCATCTTGAAATATGTAAGCACAAATCACAAGAACATGATCAAGAATTCCCACAATTCAAGTCTTACGACTTCTTGAAACTTATGCAGACTCAGTAAGCAAAAATACCAAGTCTCATAACCTGAGATTGTCTGAATATACCAGACATGACCTTCCAGCCAAATTCTTACTACAGTACTCACGCGCAGCATGTTTCTATCAAGAAAAGTCAGATGACATATTAATTGTACAAGACATTTTAGCTCAGACAACTAAGAGCAAGTGAGTTTTGTAACACAGTACTAATCCAAGGACAGATTGTGAATCCAAATAATGTGAAAACTTGCTCGAGAACTTCTGCAAGACTTTTTACAATTAATATTGTTAGATGGTACTAATAAACGCAATCAACTGATGTTTCCTATTACTAGACCACACTTCTCTAATACAGCAGATTCACATAAGGAGGAATTCACTTCTCCAGAATATTGGTTCAGTATTCTACAACTACTCATTCTTTAAAATTTTGCAGAGTGTCTTGCAACTCTTCCCGCTCTATTGCAAAGCCTAAGTTATCTGGTAGAATTTGGAGGATTGATTTCAGACAACAGCCACAGTCAAACAAAAGGAAAATAGTACCAAACCCTATCACACAATTTTGCATAAGTGACGGAAGTCATAGATTCTCCCCTTCCCTGTTTCACATAAACTAATGAAATGGAACTTGTTTACCTGTTCTTTTGCTTGTTTCTGCTGTTCTCTTCTTTTTCGTTCTTCTTCATTTACCTTACTAATAACAATATATCTCTCCTTCTAAAGTAAAAAATGAGGAATGAGTCTGAGAAGTTCATATTTAAGACCACTGCAAGTTTCTGTAAATTTACATTGGAAAGAAAATTAAGTCATACCTCAGAAGCAGTTACTTGGCAACATGACTGTTTCTATTGTAAGCACCACTTTATCACCTAATCCCAAAAGCCTACCGTAGAAAGCTGTATTAGATTCATCCACCAAACCTAACTTTTACTAAATCCACTTTTTACGTCTAAGGAAAGGTTATCGGCAGTTCCTTGTAAATACTGGATTTCAAGTATCTTTCCATGCAGAGATTTGTGCTGGGAAATGAGGGTACAGCATGTGAGGCCACTATTTTTCCTCTAAGATCAAGATCTACTTTTTACCAATATTGAACATCAGATCCACTCTATTTTAAAATACCCTTTAGAATCCTTTTGAAAAAAAAAAAAAATATTAAGCCACGCAAAGACATGCTTAAATTTGATATGTTGGTCACATGTTTATGGCTTAATGTTTAGAAACTTGTTCATTGTATTCCATTTAAATTGTTCCACATTTTGCATAACAAAACTCAAGTCAGATCTAAAAGTTAGGAGAGTTGGTAGAATTGAGAAATACAATTTCCTTTAAATAGAACAAAAGTTACAGGCAATAACATGCCTAGGTACCTTATCCGACTCCAGAGTTTCAACATGGATACCTTTTGGATACCTACATCAAAACAAAAGAAAGGTTAATATAAGTAGTTATTAATTTGGCATTTAGCATATTGAAACCACAACAGTGATTCAGTAATTTTGTGTTTCATTATTACAGTAAGTCTTAAGTGCAAAAGAACTATTAAAAGTTCCTTCTTAATTTAAAATAATGGAAAATTTGAAGCAATAAGCTAGTTAAATTGTCCTCCTTATACTACCTAACAGTAACTAGCACTAAAATGTGCTTTCTTATGCAATTTTCCATCCTATTGCTGTGGAACCTATAGCTTCTTATTTAAGTACTATTAAGTAAACATCATCTAGATATTTCATCAGAATCTAGAATCTCTGCTTTCAAGAAATCCAAAACACTGGTGAGAAAGCTCTCTCTCACTTGCAGCCACAAGACAGCTTCTTTGGTGACTGCATGCCTTTAATATGTCACTTACAGAATTTCCTGCTAACAGTAAGCTCTGATAGGAAATATTAATACAAATGTCGTTACCTCTGCTACAGGGTTGCATCACTCCACCACAATCACATTTAATTACCAAAGTACTACCATACATAGAGCATCCAACCAATAGCAAGGTCAGAGAATATTGTCTTTCGCTGCTTAACAAGTCGACATTACTCTGACCTTCCCATTATAATAAACCAACCACAACTATGTAACCACTGCAAAACCAGCACATTTTCTTCGTCCTCTGGCTACTACTAAAACTAGTACTAGAGAACACATACTAGAGTATTATTGTGTCCTCACCACCCTGACTTCTCAGAGAATTTTGAGCCTAAACCTCACTTACAAACTGTTTCATGTCACAAACACTGGATGCACCAAAACACTGTTGCACAACAGAACACTTCAGAGAAAATGACCTGTGAAGAGTTCAGGACACAAGGGCAATCAATAACCTCACTGTTTTCTGATCCATGCGAACTTTACAACTTTGCCTTCTCTCATCAATATACACAGCTGTATACACCTAAAGCAACACAGCTGAACGTTAAAAAAACCAAAATACAATTCATGAACATACTCCTCCATCCACTGAGAAAAGACACAAGAGTAAGTGTCAGATAAGCATAACATTATGTGCTACTAGAAGCTATAGATATTCTATCAACAGATTAAAAAATTCACACAAGAAAATTCTGGAAAATACACTTCTCTTTTTCAGATTAGATCTCAAGCTCACTTATTGAGATTCCATTTTATAGAGAGAAGCTTTATTTTATCCACTTCCAGTCTGAGTAACAGAGTGCCAGATACTGTTGCAACACTGAATTAGCTAAACATACAAAAAACTATTTCCACTGTGTTTTACACATTTTTCTAGTGCAGTCAGAACAATTAAAACTTCATCTCTACAGCTTTACAGTTTCTCCTAAGGCCCGAACAGATATATTTGGACAAAGGTGAGGGATAAAGTAAGCCAAGAATGGAAAAGAGAATTACTCCTAGAATTAGGATTTTTAAGTCATCAGAAATGCTTGTACTTGGCATCTAACACAAAACCATAAACATACCAGTACACACTACAGTAGTAGTTTTTCAAGTAAAACCCCAATCTGTATAAGGACATGCACTTCCTGTTCACTAAAAACCCGTCAAGTTGCATTTGTTACATATTTCTAGGCTGTGCTGTTCTATTCACAGATTTTAGATAGGAATGATAAAATTTATACGAAGCTTTAAAATATTCAAATGAAACATCACAAACCAGTTTAATGCAGTTTATCTTCAGAACATTATAAAAGTCTTCTCTTAAAGGAAAAAAACCCTCTAAATTAATCACCTCTGAGGTTAAGTAGATCAGATCTTACCCAGATTTCTTATCAGAAATACTAAAAATATACAGTAAGGCAGTATTACCAGTAACTTACTTCCAGCTCAAGGTCTGATAAATTAATTTCCTCTGAAATCTAAAATCAAAAGACATTGTGTTACTAATACTCCACTTACAGAAGTGTTACAAAGTAATAATGTTCAGTTAAAGCTGGCTCAATGTTCATTTGTAGAAAGATTTTTAAAGCATAAGTCACTGCTAACAGAACCTATAGGCTTGGAAGGGTTTTACTGAATTCTGATGTTCAGTTGCCGAGCTGTAAGGCATTTACACCTGGTAAATATGTACTAGGTACACCTGGTAAGTGCGGTAAATATGTGGTAGTTACCCACATACTTTCTCATAAGCAAATATTCTGTAGTCATGATTACTGAATAAAGATACAGTGATGCTACCTTACCCCCAGCATCACAATGTTCTAGTATTTCTAAATTCAATTTTTAAAATTATTTTTTAAATAACCGTACTCCCCAAACATCTGGGCTCCAAAGCTAAATAGACTTTGAGAAGAAGACCCACTAAAAATGGTTTCCATACACAGTGCCAACTATGAGTAACTGATAGCTCAAGAGATTTGAGGAATTTATTTATAAAATGCATATCGAAGGCTTACAGAACACTTCAGCTACAGCAAAAGGAGGTTCACATATGCAAGACACTTCTTGGCTATACTTAAGTATGTTGTCACTACAAGCACAAGTCATGGCTCATAAAGCAGAGTATGACATCCACGTAAGTTACCACGTTTCCTCAACCTTCAGAGATCAGTCAAATGTAGATAATGCTATGGTTCACATAAGTAAAGATATTCTTCTTCCTTGTCACTCCCCTAATTCCATACAGCCAAAATAAATAATTTTTTTTAGAAGACATGTAATTTCAGAAACTGACCCTGTACATGGCTCCAGTTCCAAACTTTCATTTTCTTCATTCTTTAATAAGTCTTCTATCTGTTCCCTGGAAGAAATAGATCATTTGCTTCTATAGCTACTGTTTTCTTTTTACAATGTTTATAGCTCTCCCCAAAAGAGAAAAAAAAACCACTTCATAACAAAAAGATAACTATTTCACAACTACTGAACTAATAAAAATAGCTCCAACAGATGAGCATGCCACTATTCTTTATGGTTTAGTTTCAACAACATAGAGGATATTAAACAATTTTACTTACACTACTTTCTCAATGAATTTTTTCTGATCTTCAGGAATTGTCACAGGACACTTTGTGGCATTAGGAGAAGTGTATGCTAGAGATCCTGCACCATTGGCCTGAGAACGTTTTTCATCATACTGTTCCCTTAGCTGTCTTTCTTCTTCCTGATTTAAATACGGAATTCCTAAGATGAAAAAAAAAAAAAGAAGAGACATTTAAAAGCTCATCATAATTAGAGACAAATTAAGAATGTATGATTTAACAAAGACTTCTTACTAACCAAGCATTTTCCAGTGTTACACCCCTGATGGTTCAAAACATATCCTTCCATTTCAGTCATCTGTTCTAGACCCCATTCTTTATCTGTGCCTATACAAGCTTCCTTCTAGCACACACCAGATTAGCTGGCACCATTGGCCTTTTAAGAGCTGTATGCCTCATCTTACATAAGGCATGAGCCCGAGGACTGCAGAGCTGTAGATCACAGTCACAAAAATACCCAGTACTCCTCTTCCTTGCTGTCTGCATCACCTCAATAACAGACTGCAGCAGCACCTATTACAACACACTGATACCTTTTCTAAAATGTTACTACTGATCCGTTACACAGCTACACAACTTGTTACTCTATCCATTTAAACTCTACCCACCAAACAAATATAAACCACCAAGCACTTTATCTAAATAGGAATTCTATTCTTTTGAATCTATACAATGAATTTTTGGAAAGGGAGTAACTATCAGCACAGCTGTAGATCAGATAAGAATAATTCTAAGAACTTCATTATGTGTTAAGAGAGTATCACGAATGGCTGCCTTTTTCTTTTTGGAGAAAACAAAGAAAGATGTCATCATAAGTTTTGTAGACATTGAAAGAAAGAAAAAAAAAGAACTCACCATTGCGAAAAACTTTATTAAAATCAAATCCTTGGTTTGCTAAAAAATCTATACTTGAACTCTGCAACAAAAGAAAATAAGTTTACTATTGGCAAGAATATCTGTGGCATAAAAAGATTAATCCAGTTATTTTTACACTTCTACTAAGTCCAAAGTCAAGGGCAACCAAGTTTGTGACCCTAAAGAAGCCACAGTGAGTTTAGGCTATGCTATTTTCGTTATTTAATTTCAACTTCCATAAAGTACAAGCACAATAAATACACCAAAGGCATAAAGATGAAAGAATGAGCTATGTGGAAAGAGGTAACTAAAGAAAGCAAAATGCGGTTCAGGAGAACAAATCTGAGATCAGAAAAATTCTGGCAATAGCCTGGGAAGCAGCGAAAGTGAGATATGCAGATGGAAATAAAAGATCAAACAGAAAAACCAAGGCAGCAGGAAGCCAGACAAGAAAGGGGAAAAAAAAAAAAAAAGAAACAAAAAGAATCATCTTGCCAGGTTTGGAATATTATCTCTGATTCCAGAAACCACATAATGTAATGTGTAACAAGATTTAAAAGCTGAAGTCGAAGGTACTCCCTTAAAGTTCATTTTTAGGCCCTGTTCTTAACTGATGCTTATTTCTTCTACAAGAAAAAAAAAAAAAACAAAAACAAAAAACCAGAAACTTACATCTATCTGCCTTTTAAGCTGTCAAAAGAACCAACCACTTCTCCCTCTATAATGATGCAGAGTTTTCCTGGAAATATTTTTTAAATGTTTGCTGCAGGTATACTTTAACCAAACAAAATCAAACTTGTTTTTCTACTAACCTGACAGACAAACTTGATATCTGGTGAACTTCTGTTAAAGGGTTTTGGAAAAATATAGAAATTAAATGACTTCATTATATACCTGTGAAAAAGATGAGTTGCATGTCAATACAGCTTATCAATATTACTTCATAAATTCCTCAATTAAGAAAACAAGGAATAAGAGAATAACATACTTTTCTTCTGTTTGATCATATTTAAAAGTGCAAAGGCCAAACTGAAAGAGCAAAAAGTCCATGGAATGCTGGAAAGGAAAGGAAAACTTTGCATTAGAATAAAAATTGTACACATTTAAAGATAACCAGGGTGTACCGATGATAAATATGATTTCTCTCTGCTTCAAAATTAAGCAAATTTGAATCTTCTTAACCAACATTTGTTCTGTTGGTAATTTTGAAGTAAATACACCAGAGTTTTTCAACTAGCTCTCATCCTCATTTAACCATGTTACTGTTACCCAAAGATGATTTGTAGTATGCACTTCCATCCCGTAAACAACCAAGAACTGAGGGAAGTGCCATCTCTGTCCACCTGTTGCTCACACACATGAGATGCTGCATCTAAAGCAGCTGTCAGTCTCCTTCTCAATGTTCACTTATATTCCCCATAGTGTAGGAGCAGGCCCTGAGGGACACTGGCTGGATATAGTTTTCAAATACATGTAATAATACATTTAATATTCTTCTAATCCATGTGGATAACATGACAAAAGTACCAGCATAGTTACTAGGCACTTTATCATCACGTCCTCTAGTATTTCACTATTGTTGGATCAATATTGGAAAGGTTTTTAACACCACTGCAAGTGAATGAGAAAATAAACAAGCATTGTGGTCTTATTGAAAGATTTGCTCCTCCTGAGGGCCAAACACCCATTTTAAACACAAAGAAGACATAGGATTATTCAATTCTATCATAGGGAAAAAATGAATGCCAACAGGACATAGAAAATTAGTCCTCTTCTCTTATCTTATCTTCAAGTACAAAGATCAAAAATATCAATAGTCAATTTATTAGCGGGTAAAAGTCAAGTTTTAAGAAGGTGACAACAAAGAATTTGGTGCTGGCTTCTGATACACCAGGTCTCTTACAGCGAGCAAGATACTGACTGTGCCTACAGAGCCTGAATCATCAGCTACCCTGAAGCTCTCAAAGGCTCGTATTCAGCCAGATGAACAGAATATAGCACCATCTAGCTTCCTGGATGCTCTTCAGAGACTGGTCTCTACTTTTATTGTCTCCTTTAGCGTTTGGGGTTGCTGGGGGTTTTTTGCCTTTTGTGGTGTCTTTTTTTAGCTACAGCCTCCTCCACAGTTTTTGCCATTTGCTGTCCTGGTTTCTCAGTAGGAGCACTAACCAGTAATTCCCTCATCCTGCAACGTCTCTTAACAGAATATTAGTAAACAGTGTTTATCTACTCCTTAGACACTTCAGGAAACAGCAGGTGTCAAGATGCTTAGCATTTATTTTTTCCGATTCTTTTCTTTTATGGAAAAAAAGTGCCAAACAAACCCACAACAAAACCAAACACCAAAACTATAACACCCCAGTTTTGACCTTTGACCCTCACACACCATATGTTGTCTCCTGTGGTCATTTGGCTATTTTTCAAAACTTCTTCCACACCTTCCAGGCCCCTTTTTTTTCATGTGTGCTGAGGAGAAACAGAGGTGGTGGTGGCAGCTGGCATTTAAGTTTTGTTAGGGACAGCACATGCTGGCAGTGGAGGTAGTTTGGGAAGAATCCTAGTCCTAATGTAGTTTCTCTATCACTGAATGTCTTACCCAGTCCCTCTTTGAACAGATAGATTTTAACACTCTCAACATCCTTTAACAAGTTCTACACATCTACTAACCCTTGCGTGAGGAATCATGTCTGTCTGTCCTGACCATGACTTCTGCAAGTTTAATGCAATACTCCCCAATTTTTGCGTTTGTAGAGACAATGAAAGAAGCAATCCCCATCTGCTCTATGTAACTCAGTTTTACAGACCTCTGTCATGTTTCCCTACATTGTCTCCATTCTGAACTAAGGAGCTGTAAGCTTCTTCCAGCATTTTGATTTTAGTTAAAGTAAACACTTTACCTTTTTAAGTTTCTGATACCTTTCTTCTGGAGTGTCAAAGCCATTGGTTAATGCACTAACAGAAGGCCCATCACTGATCCCTGAAAAAGTATTATTTTTGCTTTGGGTAAGCTTTTCAAAATTAAGCAAACAAATGCAACAACTGCTAATTTAAGAAAAATGTTTTCACTTAAAGTACACGTTAAGGTTATTTCTGTTGAGAAAGATTTTCTACTGCATAAAAGTATGCGCATTCACATAAAAGCCACACAGTTTAATGGTAGTGTTCTAGCAGTAAGGCTCTGCTGCTGTGATTCCTATTCAACATGACAGTAACATGAAAAGATCTACCAGTGACAAAATATTGATAGGTCTTTGCAACACAATGCAGGCTTAAAGTCAAATTAAAAATCAGAAGAGTGCTGACCATAGTTTTATTGACTTAGTCACCTTAAGCAATACATAACAACAACTGTATTTTCATACGCACCACATCTAACAAAACCTAATCTTGATCACATTTCTGTTTCACGGTTGACTGAATTCTGTATTTCAAAGCTAAAGCACATATTAAGCCGCCTCTGATGCATGGACCCTCTGGATTTTACAAATGTAGAAGTTCTTGCTGCTGTCTTTCCCTGTCCAAACACTTGCAGGGCTTCCCTTATTTATCCCAATCTCTTGCTTTCATGACACACATAAAATCTTATTTTTTTTCCCCTGAGCTACGGCTGAAAATCAATTAACATGTTAAAAGATTACTGTGGGGAGGAAATAGAAGCAGCATGAGTATGACACGTACCTTTAGTTGACCAAAACCTTGCTATCGCACATATAATAAGTGGTTTAATCACTTTGTGGTAGCCCTAGCTTTAGCTTTTTCAAGCCAACACTGAGACACGTCACACGAGCACACCTGGCACCCCACACAGACATCGCCCACAGTTCACAACCACAGAACCGGCGCGACTGTACCTGAAAACTCCCCATCAATGGCCAGGAAGTCCGACTCTTCGATGGCTTCACAAACTTTGCTTAGGTTATCCTTAAAATCTGCGGGTATAGGGGCAAAACACACCTGAGAGCACTAGCGACTTCCCACCGCAGCCCACCACCCCTCAGGCGACAGCGGGCCCGGGGCTGGTGTCGGGGCCGGTGGGCCCTGCCGCCCCAGGGCCTGCCCGCCGCTCCCTCAGCCTTGGGGCGCGGGCCCGCCCGCCGCGCCTCCCCCACTCAGCGCCGTCCCTCACAGGCGCGGGGACCCCGTTCTCCCCTGAGGAAGAAGAGGCTGAGGCCGGACCCTGCCGCCAGCCTGGGGAAGGGAAGCCGGGACACCGGGGCGTCCCCCGCGGGGCGCAGCGCGGAGAGGCGGCTGGTCACTCACTGCTCCTGATCACCTCCATCCCGCACCCGCACCAGCCCAGCCGCGCGCCACCCGCAGCCTCCGCCGAGCGCTTCCGGAAACCGCCCCTCCCGCCCCGCTGCACGTGAGCGCCCACGTGAGCGCCCGGAGGCGGCGGGCGGGGCGGCCGCCATGTTCTCCCGGGGCGGGGCCGGGTCCCTCAGGGGGGTGGGCGGTCGCGCCTTCGCACGGCCCCGGGCCCACCCCGCCTGGGCGCGGCGGCTGAGGAACCGCTCCCCGAGGGAAGGCCCGTCCGCCTACGTGCGAAAGGCAGGATGCCCGCTGCCGCCGCTGCAGCGGACCGCTAGGCCTGCAAAGGGCCCCTTAGCCGCCCGCCAGCGGGGTCCTGACACAGCTGCTTTTCTGTGAGGTGTTTTGAAACGTGGCGGCTGTTGGAAACACGGGCTCTGCCTTTCAGACCGGGCAGGCAGAATTAGCGCCAGCAAGAAAGGAGGGATGGGGATTTGCTGAGGAGACACCAGGAGGACAGTGGAGAGCTACTGATGATTATGCCTTAATGATGTCTCATTAAGCCCGGAGGAACTGGTAGGCTTGAAGTGTTACGGAAGAACACTTTGTCTTCCTGTTAAGATGATAAAGCCACTTTCACACGTTACTGTAGAATAACCATAAACAAAGCTCAGCGCCCAGGAAGTTGTCCCCGCACCTCTGCTGTGGGCGACAAGAGATAAGGTGTTGCACAAGAGCAGAAAGCAGAAGCTGTGGGCAAGGACGGAGTTTAGCGTGTGTGCTGCAGCTTTACAGTTCACACAACAGATGAAGAATCTTTTCCAGAATTCCAGCAGAACAAAAACAACAAAATCCTCCCTAAATAGTGAGGTAACCTCTGCATTAAGCAGAAGATACAGAATTATGCAGGAGTGGGTGGAGAGAGCCTTTAAAGATTCTTCAAGATTTCAACTTCTTCAAAGTTTTGCCTTTTTGATACAAGCAATTTGTTCTACGTGCATCTCTATGATTAAATGGTGTGCAGTAAGAGGCTAGTTAAAATAGTAGTAGAGATTTTTCTATTCTGCAGTAAACTGGATGAAGCCTAAAATTTTCGGTTTACTCCTCTATTTTTTAAGAAATGCTCCTGCAGTTTCTAAGGTGCTCATGGCACTTTAAAGTGGTTGATGGCTGTTTTAGGAATTGAAGTATTATGTGTTGCAGATTAGATGTTTTCTACTACGACATGTATGTATTATTGCATGTTTAGAAGGAAAAATTGAAACAAAGGTGAATCTATTGGATTTTTGTTTTAGTTATTAAAAAAGTTATTTTTAATTTGGAAGGAGAAAAAGTATAAGGAACTTGAATAGTGGGACTAAATCAGCACAATTATAGTTAGTATTGACTCTGGTGATAGCTCCAAAAATACTTATGCGGGGCAATAATCTACACTATGAATTAATACAGTTTTACCTTGTATATAGTACTGTATGCTCTGTTATTTTTTGTGGTGACATCATCTTGGAAATATGCCCTGCATATAGGATGAAAAGTAATTTTTGACAATAACAGCAAAGTACTGTGCTGAATTAGGACAATTACCCGTCTCAACCAATTTCTGTCTAGTTGATAGTAGTCAGAACTACTGTTCTGACTATACATCTTTTCTCTTTAAAAGTCTAATGTCCAGGTAATCCACTCAGATTTACTTTTGTGTTGCTTTTTTGGGTTGGTTTCTTTTTTCAAAAACTACTAGATAACTCCTGTTTGCATTTGCAGCTGTCATTGCTAGTGTCCCTATAGCTTGGATAGATGGGAGTACTTTGCTTTCCGAGAAGATCTGGTTTGGAGAAAAATCTGATTTTTGATGGTGCAGTTGACAGCCCAGGTGCCTCATTCCCTGGCTTTGTTCCTCTTTAGGAATAGTCTCCTCTTTACTGTTTTCTTGTATATAATATATTGCAATAAAAAGGAACTGCTATTATGTGTTAAGAAGAATTTAGAACTCTCACGATATTTACTCAAGTTTTGATCCCTGTTATTGTGTAGTTTTCCTTAATTAGTTTTGTTCTTGCAATTGTCATGGTTTGAGCGATACGGGGCCAATTTATCTTCTAATGCTTGGGAAAGGTGCACTTTTAGAAGACTCTAGTGTCTGAATTTGTGAAAATATTTACTTTATAGCCAGCTGTGGGATTTGGGTTTCAAGGTCTCAGTGTTTTCGAGCTCGCCAGGTGCAGGCATGAGGAGGAGCAAGACCTGGGCACTTGACCCAAGCTGGCCAACAGGATTATTTCATACCATGAACATCACATTCAATATAAATTAGAAAGTTTGCTGCGAAGTTCTCTCTCTCTTCCTTGATGGCTGCCATCCTGAGGACTTCTTGCCCTGGTGCCGGAGCCCTGAGCCCTTCCCTTCCTCCCAAAGGCATAGTGCTTGCAGTGTCTGGCATTTGCTGTCCGCTGCCGGGAGTGCACAGCTTCCTACTGATAGAATTGGCTGAGTATAATCCTTCTATATTTTATATTGGTATTGGGATCAATATTGGTTCTTTAGTGTTATTAATATTCATTATCTAGTCTTAGTCTATTAAATCTGTTTATATTTCAACTCTCGGTTTTCCTTGATTTTTTCCACGATTCCCATTCCTGGGTGGGGAGGGTTCATCAGATGATTGAATAGTTGTCTAAATGACAATAAATTGTTGTGTGTTTCTCAAACCATAACAAACTGCTAAGAGCAGCATGCTTCAGAGGGCATACATCTTCACTTTTGTTTAATTTCATAAGATAACATATTTGCCTAATTAATTAAGTGCCTGTTTAGTTCTCTTACATGCATATATTAAAGCAACCATGCTTATTAATATGTAATTTGTAATAAGAGTTCTTCAAATCTGTCATTTTTTCTATGACACCAGAAAGGGTTGCCTGCTTCCCAAACTGCTGGATATTCTTAGAAGAGAGCAATACAAACAGCTAGTTACAAGACTGCGTTGCTTTTTTTTGTACATGAGTTTTATAAACTAGAACAAAAAGGCTACGTTTCCACAACATCACATAAATCTGCAGCACAGTCTGTATCAAACACTTTTGTACCTTCTGTTACTTTACTGAACATCAAATGTGAAGCTAAGTAAAAACACACCAAAAAACGTAGTAGTAAAAATCTAGATTCTAGAACAAGGCCTAAATATTCTGGACCACGTTTTCATCTCGCATGTCCTAAGGCAGATCTAGATGAACTTCTTGTGATCTAGGAGAGGTTTAATACTTTTATGCTAGGGTAGTTTAAGGATGTGCTGATTGGGACTTAACTTCAAATATTTAACTAAAACTACAGATAAAATTAAGTATGTGCTGGTTGGTAGATCTTTTCATAAAGTAAGCCTTGGAAGCTAACTTGTACTGATTTACCTGCTTGTCAACGCTTCTTGTGTGCTGCTAGTGGAGTTTTAGTTTGTATTTGGGTAAAGCTGAAAACATTCCTGTGATCCCTGAACTGTTATAGCTAGAATCTTGTGTTTAAAAAAAAATCTTGAAATGGCATGTACACTTCAGCATAAATGCCTGTTTATTCCACGTCAGTAGGAAATTTGTCTAGTACCTTTAATGTATTACTTTAAAGAAGACCAGAATTGGATCTTGATTGTTTTGTCACAAATGGATCTGAGCAATAATACTGCAGGCTTGCTAACAGAACTGCACATGCGAGTAAAGAAGCAATAACTGTTACATAAAACAACTAAGTATGGAAGTGTGATATACAAATACTGGATCATTGCTCAAACAGTTGATGAACTTTCCAGCTATATGTTTTTCTGTCCCATAAATCTGATTAGGATAGTTCTAAAGCAAAAAAAAAAAAAAAAAACAAAAAACAAAAACAAAACCCCAACCCAAACAAACAAAACCAAGAGCTATGTATGTGTCTGCACAGTAATAATTGTTCTCTGGAGAAATCTGAATAATATGGGAGAGGAAACAATGAGATACTATTATTTTCTTTATTGAAATAGGCTGGAATAATTGCAAAGTTAGTTACTTGGTTTTGGTAACTCATGTCATTTGAACTGGAATTGTAGCTTGTATCAAACTGGAACAAGAACAAAATCTTTAAGAAAATGTCACTATGTTGCACGGTGGAAAAAAATACATCTCAACAGTACTTTAAAAAATCATTCGATTTTCTTTGGACTCTAGTCAAAAGGAAATACAGTAAGGGAACAGAGGCTGATATAAATAATTGTGAATGTGTGTATATATAGGTATACTCTCATGTGGTAAAAATAGGCTCTGTGCGAGCCAGCCTGGTGCAGTGGCGTTAACGTTGCGGTCAAGCCAGCATCTATCATCGAGGTTACTTGTGAGGTTGGACCCGCAGCTCCTGGCCTGTAACGCGAGCCTTGAGCGAGTCCTGCGAGGGAAGGTGACCCGGGGGTGCAGACGCGCATTCGGCAAACGCAGCTCAGTTCTCACCAATATGGAAGTGAGCGTGTTCAGAAGAACGTGAGTGTGTTAGTGCTCCTGTCCGGCGATTTTAAAAGCTTTGCAATACAACGCTGACGGACGGAGAGGGAGCGGGCGCTGCGCGCATAGGCCGCGCCTCCCCTTCTCATGTTCCGGCCCCGCAGCGCCTGGGAGCCCAGTCTCCCCCGGGGAGGGGGCCGCCGCTGGAGCCGAGTGCCCCCCGGCCCTGAGGGAGCCCACCCGCCGTTACCGGGAGCCGCGGGAGTTGCGCGGCCTTCCCCGCCCGACGGGGCCCGGGCGCGGCCGCGGGGCGGAAGCGGCGGGGAGGCGGCCGGGCGGCGGGCCCTGTAGCCGGCGGTGGCTCGGGAGGGGGCGGATGGGGGCGGCGGAACGGAGGTGTGTGGCCGGGCGCCCCTCTGGAGCAGGGAGGGAGGTGCTGGTGGTGGCTCCGAGATGGGCCCTGCCTGGCTGGGTGGGGGGAACGACCGCCGTGCGCTGCAGGCCCAGACCCCCGGTGCCGCGGCTCTGGGAGCAGCGCCGCGGGGAGGGCGCGGGCTGAAGTTGGAAAGAGGAGGCAGGAGAGGAGCTTTCTGCTTCTGACCCTTCTCTTAATTGGTGCCAAGACTGAGAGGTGAAATATTTTTCTGCCCGCAGAAATCCTGTTGCCTGTCTCACAGGAAAGCTAGAAGAATGTTCGTAGGTGCAAAACCTTGGTTTTATTTCTCCTTTTGTAAGTGATGTTTCAGGTTTGTCTCTTAGAAAGTCAACAATCATTGCTTTGCTGGAAAATGACATGTTTGTAAGCAGTCTAAGGATCCTAGTTGGACTATTGGTTTGTATTTCTATACCGCTTCTATTTTTTTTTTTTTTTTAAATTCATTACCAGCTTGCATGCTTACCTCTTTGTGCTTGATCTGAATGGAAAGATGGTAACTTAGTAGTAAGGAGGAGCCACATGGCAGAGAGTGTATTTTGGGTTGCTAGTGTCTGAGGAGAAAATTGTATAGTTTTTGATAGCTTCTAACATACCATGAGTGATAAGTGATCTGGATCACTGTTTTTCTTAAGAAACTAGATGTGGAATCTGAGAGAATATAGTAGGAACATCAAGCAAATAGGTTTATATTTTTTGGTAAACATAGAACAATCTTAAACTCTTCTCACTTGCCCATTTTCTGAAATACTAGCAAAGAGTAACTACCAGTAAAGTTAATACAATATGGAGTTCAGTCCTTCACTGAGATGGCAAGCAGATCAATCCCTTATAATTCTGAAGCATATCCTTTGTTAGTAATATTTTATGCCATATGCTTGAAAAGAATAGTGATGGAGTAAATTACATCATTACATCATACTGGTGTTTTATTTTTGTATTCTCTGATGGTATTTTCTAATGATAGTTCTTTTGATTAGTCTCTTTTAGTAAAACCTTGATTAAAGATACTGTTAAAAGTCATCTGAAACAGTGAGTTTTTTCGTTTCACTTTCATGTGTTATGTAACACAGGAAAAGAAAATCCAGGGAGATTGAGCCCAGCTGTTTACATCTACAGTCTGGGTTTGATTGTAGTTTGCAATGAATATGTCATTGAAAAAGTAGAAGGTCGTGTTTCATTTTGGGGAGAGCTAAGTTAGTTAAAAAGTTTAAAACCATCAGAGTGACAAAAGAATTACAATAATAAATTATACTGCTTGCAATTCTAAACTTCTATAGTAACTTTTTTCTTAATGAGGTTTATCTTATTGCTTTGCAGAAGTAATGCCTTGCATGGTTTGAAGATCTGAGAGAGCTTTCTGTGTGCATTAGGCATAAAAGAAAATGGAAGATGAGACTTTACAAAGTGAAACGGAGAGGGCAAAAGTTGAAACACATGCTCCTCCTGAGATCGGTCGGCAGATATCAGTTAGTGAGTTCCTTTGCCACTGCTGTTACGACATTCTGGTCAATCCCACCACCCTGAACTGTGGGCATAGTTTCTGTAGACATTGCCTAGCCTTGTGGTGGGCATCGTCCAAGAAGAATGAATGCCCCGAATGCAGAGAAAAATGGGAAGGATTCCCCAAAGTCAACATCCTCCTCAGGTGAGTGTATTATGCCATTTTTGGATTTCCAAACCCACCAAAATTTGTTGTCTGGTTTCTTGAGTTTGATGCAGATTTTCATAGTTTATCAGTAATCTGAACGTCGCAAGGACGTTTAAATCCTGAAGTCTTTCATGTTCTGCCCTTGTACTGAAGTGCTCGAGCACGTTTTTATGCATGGAACTAAGGGGTGGGTTGGTTGGTTTTGTTTTGGGTTTTGTTTGGTTGGGTTTTTTTTTCCTCTTTGAATTTTTTGGGGGATGGAGAGGAGGGATCCTTTTTTAGTATTGAGACACTTGCATCTTTTAATACAACTGGTTGTTTCCTAATAATTCTAAGTTAGAAGGATCTTTGATAATTGTGTAATTATTTCTGTAATAGGAATTATTTATAGGAAGAAATGTGATCTTATTGCAGAACAAAACTAGAAATATCAATTTGCTGTCTTGAATTACCCACAAGTTCTTGTGTTAATAATACTTTATCTGAGGTTAATAATATATTAATAAATAGATGGTAGGATTGATGCTAGGGTTTTATGTTGTATTCTGCTTAGCGTTTTTGGATAGTCAAGGCTTGCCAGTAGTACACGCAATTCTAGTTTTACATAAGAAATAAGGATTTAGTTTTCTTTAATGTGATATTTTAACTTCCTCTATCTTTAGAAGCTAAGGAAAATGTTACGTGGAAGTACGTGATTTAACTTTACTAAGTATTAATAACTAATGTTTCCTCTCAAAGATGATAGTCTTTAGTAGAGGCTGGAAAACAAATATCCAAAAATTAGTCCCTTTTCTGAATGTTAAGCCTCAATGGTTATAGTACAATGACAAATATTTTTCCCATTAGGGATGTTATTGAAAAGCTATTTTCTGATGCCATTGAACAAAGAAAAGAAGATATTCAACAAAACAGTGATGTAGCACGCAGCTTAGCAACCTTCCAAAAATATGGGAATGACCAGATCCCTACAGTTCCGAACACAGGAAGAATTAATCCTCGAGGAGGAGGGTTTTTCTCAGGCGTTCTGACAGCTTTAACTTGTGTAGCAGTAAGTTTCATCTGGTTGATTTTTCATATTTACTTCATTAAGCATGCAATCAAATATACTTAAATTACATGCACATAAAAAAGATCATCAGCACAGAAAAGACTTCCGCTGAGCAGAGTAAATAAGATAGCATTCAGAGTTGTCTGGCAGGAACTACAATTGCAAAGGGAAGTTAGACAAGTTGGGTAAAACTTCAAGATACTTTCTTATAACCTGAATATTCTAGGGTCCATGAAATGGAAGATTCTACATGTCAAGCCCCTTAATGCGTGTTTATTTGTATCATTAATATATTTGCTCTGCAGGTAAAGGATCTCTTTTTCTTTTTTTCCTTTTTTTTTTTTTCTTTTTAAAAATCTACCTATAGGTAGTTCTACTTGGATATCACTGGAGTAGCAGAGAATTTGAAGAAGATCTTCTTGTCCACAAGCCTGTGGCTAAATGGACTGCTGAGGAAGTGATACTTTGGCTAGAGCAGCTGGGCCCATGGGCTTCACATTATAAAGAAAGATTTTTACTGGAGAAAGTGAATGGAAGGTGAGAGGCCTAATTGTCAAGAACAGCTGTCATTTGATTGGACTACTGGATAGCATTCATTGGGGACAGTATATGGTGAAATGACCATACTTCGTTCCACATTGTGGGAGCGTTCTGTTGATGTATCAGAATAAAATTCAGGGGAAGTTTTTAACACTTGTAGTTGAAAACTTTAGTAGTAGATACTAAACAAGCTAACTAAAAATTTTCTAAGAAATTTTTTAAATGTCAATACAGACTGAAATGATACTGAAAGTAAAATTCTACTAATGTATTATCCACCCCTCCCACCTTTTCTTTCTTGTGAAAATATGCCTATGCTATATGCATTGTTGCGTTCCACCCAAGAGCTCTAGGAGACCAGACTAGGTCTGTGAAGTACTGAAGAACTGTGTTCAGTAATAGCCAACAAGCTGATAAATTTGCATGCTGAAAGCAGGCAAGAGAAAACTTGAAAAGAAGGATATTTAAAACCCAGGCTCTGAGACGCAGTTGATTCAGAACACTTGGTATGGAATGTAATCCAAAAGGTGATACCTTCTATCAGTAGCTTATTGTTTCAGTATGCAATTGCTAATTTGTTAGTCATACCTTTTTGGTGAAGAGGCACTATTTACCATCTGAATTCTTCTGCTTTTGTAGACTCCTCCTAACATTGACAGAGGAGGATTTCACGAAAGAGCCTTACACTATAGAGAACAGTAACCATAGAAAAGCAATTATGGCGGAACTGGAATGTGTGAAAACTTTAGGTGTTAAACCACCACAGAACCTTTGGGAATATAAGGTAAATATTATATAAAATCTGTCACGTATATTAAGTATTTTTAAAATACTACCTTTAAAAGAAAATTCTCTTAAAGCCAGGAAGAGTGTTAACGTAGTAGGAATACCGTTGTAAAAACTGCTTGGTTTAACGAACTGTTGTATTTGAAAAATGATCCTTTGAAAAATGATTGTCAGAAAAATCTAAGAACTGCCATGTCCCTTTCATTTTATTTTTTGTTGTTTGAAACTTGATAATTTGATACCTTTCAGGCAGTAAATCCAGGAAAATCACTCTTTCTCCTGTATGCACTGAAGAGCTCTCCAAGACTCAGTATGTTATACCTATATTTGTTTGATTATGCAGAAGCTTTCCTACCTTTCATCCACACAATTTGCCCTACGCAGGAAGACAAGTATGAAGATATCTTCACAAAACTACTAGTAAGTTTTCAAAACGTTAAGTATGCTATTGCTTTAGTTATAAGCATTTTAAGACTAAATAAAACCATGATGTGATTATTCACCATTTCATCTCCTTACAAGACAAAAAAAAAAGGCCTACGAAGTAGGTGGTACCTTGATTTTGTTGTATGTGATCACCAGTGTCGTGACCATTACCTTTGATAAGATTGATTTTAAGGCTTTTAAGACTTTAAATCTGCAAAACTGTTTTTTTTGAAGTTCACATGACTATAGAAAGACTGTTCACTCAAAAATACCTGTATTTTAGCAAATGGCACTGTAAGGTCTGGCTGTCTGTGATGTTTTATCCTAATGTGATGGAAATTACTATGTACCTGAAAGTATAGTAAAGATAAATTACTGCTTTCAATGTATGAAAAAACAATAACAAATAAAATAGTGGAAATAAGCCAGTATTGTGCCTGTTTAATAGGAAATTGACTAATAGTCTTTTTATCCTAACTTACAGGACCTTAAAGATCCTTCTTGGAAACAGTGGAGAGAATTCATTGTGAAGTATTTATTTTTGCCGTACCAGTTGATAGCTGAATTTGCTTGGGATTGGCTGGATGTGCACTACTGGACATCGAGATTTATAATTGTAAACGCGATGT
This sequence comes from Rissa tridactyla, assembly GCF_028500815.1. Taxonomy (NCBI): domain Eukaryota; kingdom Metazoa; phylum Chordata; class Aves; order Charadriiformes; family Laridae; genus Rissa; species Rissa tridactyla. The sequence continues at coordinate 12,049,559 of NC_071473.1, forward strand.
TGCTCTCTGTTCTGGAATTATTCTCCTTTTGGAGGCTGTGGTCAAGGAGAGAATTGAAGTAAGTCTTACTGAGCTTGTTGAAGAGGGTAGGAAGTACATCACCTTATAAATAGAAAGTAACAGTCTTATAATTTCACAGTTGCTTACTGACATGACAGTGTCTAACTACAACTCTGAGGTTAATAAGAGCGTGTGATCTGAATCTGCACATATACTAATACTTACTCTTGAATATCTTTATTTCTGTGAATACCTGAAAGGGTTTCTTGTAGCTGGATTTACTGATCGGATGTAGCAAATGCAGGAACAGTAATAAGCATGTTCTTAACCATTGGGTAAATATTAACTCTTACCTTGAGAATGAACTTTTATGGTAACTAGTATTAGCTGTCAGCTGAGAACTAAATATGTAAGAATTTTGTCATGATATGCTTACAATATAGTTATTAAATGATGAGTCCTCAGGATCGTAAATAAGTTTAGTTAGATTGATATTATTTCTGATAGGTGACCAGAATTGCTGTTTTCAGTTACTGCTTTAGCCTTAATTCAAGCGTATTAATATTACTTCATAATTGCTGTGATCCTTTACAGTTTTTAGAACTTGCATAGGAAAAATTCTTGTTTCGTGTATACTGGGTTTTCACTGTCTCTGCCAGCAGCTAGGGGGCAGAACACGTTCAAAAGAGAACAGGGTACATGGAAATAATCTATGACAAATCTGGAATTTGACCACTTTAACTTGCTGTGCTTTGTGGTCTGAATAAATTGACTTAATGCTTCCTCATGTAATATCTAGTATTACTGTATTTTTAAGGAAGTTTTTCTGGAGTGCAAAATGGTGTTTTACAGGTACCTGAGTAAAGGCTTAAATAATTTGAAGCTGCAGCACATATTAGCTTTTCATAGTACAGGTAAAACAAAATGAGAAGTTCCTCTAAGCCTCTCCCTTTCCTTTTTCACAGGACTATTCCTCACAGAATGTGGAGACATTTCTGGAAGGTCTCAACCCAGGGTCTTTTTGTTGCCATTTTTTGGCCTTTTATTCCTCAGTTTGTCTGTAATTGTTTGTTTTACTGGGCCTTGTACTTTAACCCAATTATAAACATTGATCTTGTGGTTAAAGAAGTAAGGCGTCTGGAGACACAAGTGCAGTGACTGGCATTGGAACTTCTGAGCTGTTTAGCTTCCAAAAATGGACATTGGAAATAAGTTTTGCTTTTCTTCTTTATGTATGTGGCAGTGAAAGTGGTGGATTATGTTAACTTGAACGTACAAAAAAGCCTTAAGGTAAGTTACTCTTAAACTAGCTGATTCCAAATCTGAGGATGGGCTCTATTATCCAAAAAGAATTTTCTATTTAAAAAAAAAAAAAAAAAATTACATTCCTGATTTAGCCATGTAAAACTTACACAGTCATGTCACCCTATTTTTGATCAAATCAAATTTCGCTATTCTGTCTTGAGCATTCTGATTATTTTCAAGCCTGCCTTAAAATCAATGTCTTCTGAACAGCTACAGTGATTCTTACTTTTTTTTTTTTAACTCTTTTTTTTTTAACTTAGCATGTCATACCAGCAATGTGTTCTTCAACTTAAGTTTGCCAAAGGAAAGCTCTTCCTGGGTAGGCTTGATATTGAAAGGACTTCAGTGTTTTCAGTCTGCTTTACGTGTAAAGTTGTGACTGTCAGTACACAGTCTCAGAGTAGAGTTTGTTGTAAAATGCCTGCTGTTGAAGGCAAAGACTGCTTGAGTTTTCTTGTCTTTTGGAAAATGTGGCGATTGCCATTCAGATTTTTTATTCAGATCAGTTAGACTTCATCAATGGCTTCTCTAATGCTCTCCTCCTGATGTCTATTGCTAATTCTTACATTCAGGGTTCTCTCTTAAAAAGGGTTGTTTTGGAAAAGTGGCCTGACACTGTAATTACATCTTACTGCAATATAATGTGTGTATCTAGATCTGTGAGCAAGGTTATTTTGTGTACACCGGGTTGCCATTTATTAATGTATGGTTTTTGACTGAAGCAGAAGTTGGATTTTTCAAGAGTTTTGTCGCCTTGCATTCAACATTGGTTTGTGTTGGTGTTTGTTTTTTTTCATTTGTATCATTAATATGAACTTTAAAGTTGCCTATGAATATTTTTAAAGATTAAAGATCTTTTTTGAAAATTTCATCCTTCCTAAAGAAGTGTGTTTTTTTTTTTTTTTTTTTTTATATTGAAGTACTTGTCATTAGCTTTGACTTGTGCAAACTTGTTCTGTAGCCCTGCATCTTTAAGTAAGCTGAGGTGCGTGAAAGTCGACATAAGAGACTCCTGGTTCTTAAACTGCTAAAATTAGCAGTTATGAAAAAGTATATTACTCAGCAATTCATGTTACTGATACCTCTTCCTAAAAGATTTCAAAAAACTATGAAGTGACCCCAGCTAAAACCATCTTTACATCCTTAGGACGTATATATACACTTCAGAACTCTGCAAACTTATGCTGTCCAAGACCAGAAACTTATGGGAAAGGCAGTCAGTCCCCAGTGACTGCTACTTTTTTCATGTTTCTGTCTTGGTGATGGTTTGCGTTTGCATTTTCAAATCTGGCTCTGAAGTTTTAAGGGTAGAATTTGTCCCTGTGCCCACAGGAAGTTCAAGGTGTACATAAAGTAAGGAGCTTGAGCCATATCAAATCAACAACTTCTCTAGAAAACTGTATTTAAAAAGTAAGAAAGGAAAAATAAAAAAGAATTAGCCATTTTTTAATACAGGTAGGACTACTTAAGGTGAATGAGATGCAAAAGTTAAATTAGGCTTCATAATAAGTTTAATATAGATGAGAGAGCTCTTTGTGCTGACACTGTCACTTCATGCGTTTCTTCTGTTCAGTTCAAAGTTAACAAATGTTAAGGTAAATGTTAGTGGAAAAGTTGGATTTGTATCTCACAGCCAGTGGAGGGGGGGTAAAAAGTTCACAGTGAATGATATAAATCTGAAAAATCTGTGAATCTGAATATAAACAAAATTAATGTTGTCAGTTACTCCTTAATCTGATAAACTCAAATTCCTATTTAGTCAATAAAAGCTTACACAGAACTAAAGAATTTGCTTTTACTCTGTGCACTGTAGAAGGTAAATAAGAGAAAAAATATTTACTTTGGCCATTCTGGCGTGGAGAGGCTGAAGTAGAAAATCATTTGTTATCGCTACTATGACCAAAAAAAAAAAAAAAATCATTTTAGATTTAAATACATACAAAGTTTCCATAAAGACTGATGTCATGTCTCTAATACCTACACAAAGGCTGAATCTCACCACACATAAAGTCTGGCCATAAAAGGTATTTTGTATGATAGGGAGCTTTAGAAAAACATTTGGCAGCTTCACGGTCACATTCACATGCCATTTTTTGACATTTGTCTTCTAGTGATTCTGAAAGAAAACACAGTAAGTTTGATGTTAGTCTGAAGTAATTAAAAACCCCAAATGGAATACCAAGAATTGCTACCTCACATTCCACGTTTGCCATATAAATGGCTCTTCTATTTCAAGTGCAATAGGAACTGTACCGAGCTTTAGTAAGATTTACAGTTCTTTTGTGTTCTTCAGACAGAGCTCCATGCTAGGACATCTCAGCGACAGAGAACATACAAGCAGGGTTTGGTTTAGTGACAAATAATCAGTGGAACTATCTTGGCAGGTGAAAATATAATTGATAAGGACTTAAATTCCCTTCTTCACATTCTTTAATAAAGGAACTCTGATAACTGATTCCACTTTAGAAAGTGGTATGTGACCCTCCCTGCCTGCCCTGTTGCTCTAGTGAAACTTGAGTTTGGGATGATATTTTCCATTTAAAGAATGTAACATTAAAATTATACATGTGAAATAAGGAATGCAAAGATGTTCCATGTTCAACTTACATCACCCACCTTTTTTATTAAGGCATTCACTAAGAATTTAGGTAATGTGTTTAAGGACAATAAAATCCTTGTCTGGCCATATTTGTTTTATAATTGTGGTGGTGTAATTTAACAGATTTCTTGGCATGAATGTTTCTTCTTGGCATGAACGTTTTCTTCTACAGCAAGATATTTTGGTTTTGTTGTGCCAACCCAGTAATGTGTGTTTTTTTTCTCTCTGCAACTGTCTGTAAACTGAAAAATCCTTGATTATATTTTGTTTGAGTATTTAACATTTTGAAAGCTTAGCTGAATCTGCTTGAGATTTGTCTAGGAGCAGAACAAGTGTTCAGTTTGGTGAATGAACTCAAATTCTGCTATGAAATGGAAGCATTCTTAATGTATGTATGTTGATGCTGCAACTAGCTACCCTAAGAACCACTCAATAGCATAAGTAGTATAAACACGGTAGGATGAAAAAAACCCATTAATCCAAGAGATCTGTTCCTTCTTTTGTTATTGCTCCAAACTTAATCTCCTCCATGGTATGTCAGGGACTTTGTTTCAGCTTTGTTTCTTGATGACGTGCCTACTGTCTTGGTCAGTATTTTAAAATATTGTGAGCTTCTGGACTGGAACAGGAGCAGAACCTTTACAGCCCAATACAGGTGGACTGTAACTTGACAGTTAATGAGATAGTTTGAGAGACAAGACACTTAGTACTTCTGAAGCAGAGCAGGAAATCAGCAAGTAAAGATTCTGTATGACGTAGATACTTGGGCAAAGTAGAGATTGAATGAAAAGGAGGAAAAGAAATATTGCCAAAAACTTTCATTTGATTTCAGGTCAGGCAAATTCTAAATTGAGTTATGAAATGAAAGGTTTTTGTGTTTTCTCTGAATGGCCTACTGTGGTGCCTTTAAACTGTGGTAGTCAAAAAATCACACTTATTTTTGTAAACAAGTTTATATAGGGGTCTGCATTTTTGTGGTGCAAACAATAACCAATTCTCAGTCTGATTTGCATTCTAGGTGGTAGCATAAAATTACAAGCAAAGTAACTTTGACCTAGCACCTGATTTAAAAAAAAAAACAAAACCAAAACCTACAACAAAAAAACCCTGCAAGCTTTAGGGGCTTTTAAGGAGTTATGGTTTCAAAAAGTCTTTGAAGTGTATTGGAAAATATTTGCTAAAACTTTGGGAGTTATGAACAAATAATGTAAAAGAAATGCTGCTTTTTGCTGTTCAATGTTTTTTGTTTGTCCTTTTATACTGTAGCATGGCAACTATATTACATTCATATTTCAGAGCAATCAAACAGAATTTATCAGGATGCGGTCAGCCATCTGTTGCAACTTACACATTAATTATGTAACTATTTCCAAATTAACATTTTATGGCTTGTGGACATGTTACTTCCATAAATAAAAACACACTCATCAAATATTTTATTACTTCGGTGTTTGAAATTGTAAGTTGTAATTGTGAATTCATTCATAAATTGCAGACACTAGCAGTAGGCAGTGCAACTGATCTACTGAACTAAGTGTGCCAATAACTGATCCATCATAAACTTGTGAATGGTGTGAAGTATTTTCTGCTAAGTATAAAAAGGATCCTTTTTAAACAATTGTAATTTTCTTGCCTCCTGTTTGTAGTTGCTTTCCATTTGGAGACTTGCAGGGAGCAGTATGTCGTGGGTTCCTCAACTTATGTAAATGCCAAGTAAAAAGAGGTTTTTTTGGTAGTGTTTTCTGAAAGGGTTAATAAAAGCTTGTAGATCAGAACTTTGTGTGTATCAGTAGGTGGGATTAAGAAGAAGAAACTGCAATCAGTTGATTAGCATAGCTGGGCTTTCTGGAGGCACAGCTTACCTTGGCAAAAAAAAAAAAAATCACAAGGGGAAGGATGCTAAAATAAGAATTTTACAGTTAATTAAGAAAATGTCTTTCTATGAAGTCAGTGAGACAATCAATAGAAGTAAAAAGAAAGAAAAACCAACCCACCAAAAAACACAACAAAAACCCCCTCCACTAACAAAACACTAGAACAGCTCACTCACCGCAGACAGGGGTGTTGTCTTCACATTCCCAGTGGTAACTCTCGATCTTTGGGTGACAACCTGCTTGTTCTGCCTTACCATAGCAGCAGTCGTGGTTAAAGCAGCACCTGAGAGTAACAGAAATGGGCTTGCCTTAATTCATACTGTAGTGATTTATGATCACATAATCTGGATGGATTTTATCAGCGTGTTTCTACAGGCTGTGAGATAATATAAGTAAGCATATGCGAATGTACAGAGTTATTTGCTCAGGAACCAAAACAGGGTAATCGTTTAATAGATCACCTGGAAAAAATTATTACTCTTTCATGTAATCAATGATAAAGAAAATGTCTGATACACATTGATCTGGTTGAACTTCCTCATAGATGAAAATAAAAGGAATCTTTAAAGCGTTCTCAGTTTTAAACACAATAAATTATTATGTGGGTATGCCTCTCTCCTAACCTCTTCCAAGAAAAAGACTAAATGCCAGAATAGTTTGTGAGACAGTGAATGATGTATTTTTCTGCCAGTTATTGATGCTATTGTAACTGTAATGGGAAAGGGACAAGAAGATTTGTTAGGCCGCGGCATGCTATCATAAATGTTGTCTTACAGCAAAGTCCTTAGATGGTGGTAGAAAAGCTGAGAGTGAGGGAAATGTTAAGTAATGAATAGCCATGAGTGCTGTTTATGCCAGAGTATAACTAAAACTGCTCGGTATCATGAGAAAATTTGGAAAATTGCCCAAAATGATATTTCAAAATTGTTCTTGTCATAATTGAGAGAATGAATTCATAGACTTCCTATCACATTGTGGAACTGAACATACAGGTAAGCATTAATGGCATATTTTAGTGCTTAAAAAAAGAATTACTCTTCTGGTGTAGAGTCATTGCAAGCCCAGAAGAGCAAGCAGGGGGAGGTAGCAAGGATCTGAAATTAGATAGCTTGTAAATTTTTGCCGCAAACTAACTATACTCTTTTTTTTTTTTGTCTCAGTGGAAGAACAGGATGTGTCCACAAGCTCATTGCATTCAGTCATTCGGTTTCCTCCTGGTAGACTTAAACCATCGTATTATAGTAGACACATGATGTTTAGATGGTGTTTAGATTGCCTGAGGAATTTTTGTCTGCAATAGAAAAAGTCAATGCTGTGAGCTCGCATTTGAATTACTGTTTTTTGTGATGCTTATTAAATAATTACGTGGTAATGCCACACAAATCTTGATTTAAAGGTCCTGCGGTATGTAACAGTTGAACGGCACATGCCTGTGAAGTAGCTGAATACGTCCATGTCATGCATAGAAATTAAAAAACCCAAACTGACTTCTAATGAGTCTTTGTAGCAGCACTAAGGTAAATAAAGTAGGAAATTCGGCTTCTTTTGCCATAGTGCAGTCTATCTTAATGTGTTTACAAAAAAATTTAGAATTAATCTTCTTTTAAGCATTTTAAATAAAAGTAGATGCTTAAGGATTTTACATTCTATCTTATGAAAGCAATATATGATTGTCTCTATTTGAAAGCTCATAAGTGGCAGGCAAAAATCTAAATTGCAATAATTATTATTTGAATAATTCCATTACAGACATTCTTACTTCAGATTAAGTATTTCTGTTTAATTTGTTTTCAGGCATAATTCTGAATGTAAACAGACCAGCACGTAGCTCAAAACTTTAAGAAATCGAAGCTGATTCGAAGGAAGTTTGTATCTGCGTTCAATTGGTACAATTCTTGATTCTGTTCAAATGCAGTAAAGTACACTCACTTCTGGCTTGTTCTTACCATTCCACAGCTATTGAAATCCTAACCACAAATAGCTAACCATGTTTTGTGGAGAAGCAGCTTCTTGCTACTGTGGGACTTTTACAAAGTGAAAAAATGGCCTACAATGAAAGATTGGCAAACTGCAGATTCGCCATCATTATCTTTAGGTATTCGGAGGACCAGAACTAATAATAGTTCCTTCTTTTTTTATGTGTTCCCAGTCATTAAAGTAGCAACTACGTGCTACAAAATCGTCTTTAAAATAACAGATTAGACATCCAAAAACTTGAAATACGTAGGCAAAGATTCTAAAAGTTATAGGTGTAATCATGACTAGTATCTTCATGCCAAAAAAAAAAAAAAATCAGATTTGAACTTTCCATATATTCTACCCTAAATGTATCAGACATTTGTTTTCCTTTTAATTTATAACATACCTGTCTGATAAGTCAGATCTTAAGATGTCACAGACAGTGGGGAAATGTATCATTATAATGATAAATTTGAAAATATAAAACCTTTATTTGACTACTGTAACCAGAAAATCATTTTCCTGTCAGCTAATGTTCAATTAGAAATTAAATTCCTGGTAGCCAATATGCTGAGATTTAGTACTAAATACAAAGGTCTGGTTTTAGAATTATTTTAGTAACAATTCATAATTCCTTTTATTCTGAAGTTATTTTTCAACAGGTTGACTTTTGCATAATTTCCCATGTATTTTAAATACTAATAAAATGGGATGGATGGTAGTAGAATCAAAAGATTTTTCAGTAGCTTTTTTTTTTAATTTTTACTTTTATAGGTAGCTTGAATATTTGAGTATTAAAGCTTCTCCAAGAAGACTTGAGTTCTTCAGCTCTTGGCCAAACAGCAACAGCAAAGAAAATCAATTGTACTGTGAATCCAATATTAGCGCGATGAGAGTTTCAGTTAAAGGCAGGTAGGACTCGTGTACATTTACAGTAACACAATTTTAATGCTTCAGAGTTTCTTAGCAGTCTGAGGTATGTCTAACCTCAGTTCCCTCACTGATGTTAAATAGGGCTAATTTCATGTTTTAATCCTTTTACTCTGTCATCTGCATACATTCAGCACTTAATTACTCAGATAGTTACTCTTACCAGTCTACTCTGTCCTTGGGCCATCCTCTTCCTCCCAGACCACAGTAGCATCCGTAACGTAGGTAGGCAAAAGGAGATCGTCCTGTAGTACATCTAATGGCTCCGGCTAATTCAAGAATGCCTCTTCGATTTCTAAAATGGGCTTCCCCAAAAGTGCCTTTATAAACTGTGGAAGAAAAACTCTTTATTTTTTATTGAATCAAACATGCAGATATAAAATAGGATTTATTTTTTTAAACTTTGATAATGAATGTCAGTACTTGAAAATAATACAGTTTTCTTTTGACACTTTGGGGCCACACTGCTTGACCCAGTCCCTTTTTACTCCAATCTATGGTGAACAGAATTCTAAACAACATCCTGAATAGCTGTAGTGGTTTCCTCCCATCAAGGCAGCATACGGTGGCAGACTTCAGTCATTTCCAGTCTTCAGGCTGGCAAGGGCTAGCATGTGTTCTGTGGTCTAGGTCCACTAATCTGCTAAGATTAGATGCCCTAAGCGTTGCAGCATTTTCTCCTTATCATAATATGCAATTTTGCGCATGTTATTTTGTAGAATGTAAGGCTTTACATTGGAACAAAGATGTCCTTTATGATGGGGTTCTGTTTTTCCTCATTTTTAGACAAGAAGCCACATAACTGGCAGGGGTGGGTGTAGAGCTGGGAAATGGGCGGGTGTTTGGGGTCCTTTCCAGGGAAATTAGAAGAAGGGTTGCTGCTTTTTTTCTGATTTATTTTGTTTGGGGTGTTTGTTGTTGTTGTTTAAGGGATTCTCACTATTATTTCTCCAGAACAAGACTGTGTTTAAGAACTTCATTTTAACCGTCCCATGTCAGTACTAAAGCAGTAGGTCCAGGATAGCAGATAAATGTTGAGACACCAAATGAGTTTTTTTAGGGTTCCGTATCATCCTTCAGGTTGAGCTAACGCATCAAGGACATTTAGTCGTAATGGGCAGCATTTCCTTGCAATGCAGGCTCCAAGCTATTTGCAGCAATTTTTAAGAAGTTGGATGAGTACAAAACAAATTAGTGGAAGGATGCTGATTAGAGTTGTCTTACTAACTAAACTAATGATTTATTTTGGTATGAGGAGAACCATTTATAAACCTTAACTCCCAGTATTGGATACGGATTGTGAAAGACATTAAGATTTAATAACTGATAATATCTGTGAGAGACAGCAGAAAAAATATTTAGACTTTGTTATTGAAGGCTTTGATATTTATTTTCCTACAGAATAACTATATGATTATACAGTTTGTATATAATCTGTATAATCATATAATCTATTATAATAGAATAACTAATAGACTAATCTACTATAATAGATCATATGATTAACTATAATCAGTTAATGGAAGACCTGCCAGAAAAAATATTGTTCCCAGCACAGTTGAGTAACTTGAAACGTGTGGGATGCTGGTGACCTCCAGCACTCGTAATTTCACAGAACAAAGGGATTTAAACACCTCATGAAATTGCCTCATTAAGAAATACAGTTGGTTTGTATGTGAGAATGGTGAAAAAGCTTTAGAAAGAATGTTTGTAGCTAGTCCTTACTTATGAAAATAGCTAGGCTTCCGAAAACAATATTTAGTACTTTTCTGACTAGCGACTACTCCCAGATCTCGTTCCCTCCTGCTTTGTGGGCATATGATCTAGGGAGAGGAGAGGATGTTGAAACAAGGGTGCTTAAACTTGCACATGCATCTTTGGCCATTGGTTAAAAGCAATCACATCTTGAGGAGTTACAAAAGATTCCTCGGCTGTGTAGTTGCTTGCAGTTTTATTTAAAAACTGTTCCATTAGCACTAAAACTAAATCGCTAAGATAGTGAATAGTGTCTATTATGTTGTGGCTCCAATTCCAGGATATTATCTGCTGTTTAGTTAAATAGGGGTTTTGGTAAAAAAAATCCTCTTGTGCTTTCCCAAGGGGTCCATAAGGTGTACTGGGTGGACTCTTTGGAACCTGTAGTTCTAGGTGTCAAAATAACAGTCACGTTGTGGAACTGACATGTCATCATCTCCCGTTCTGTTGAAACTCTGGATATGTGTTTCAGTTGTGGAAGCATCCATTTGAGTATAACCAGATTCTTATCTTTACAATAGCACTGAGTTAGCCATGCTGCCAGTACAGGTTCAGTAAATTTCCAACTGAAAAAAAATCTGCAATAAGGCTGCAGCATTACAAATGACATTCTGTTTATACTCTTAAACGTTTGGTAAGCTTTGGCTAGACTCTTGTAGTTAGCCAGTAATGTCTGAAGGAACCATGTTAGTGGTTAATGGCAAAGCTGGGTTTGTTCTCCATAACATTAGTGATCCTGAAGAAAGTGAAGAATTTTTACATTGTGTCTCAGTTCTGGCAACTGGGGAAGGATGGTGTAGGAGAGCTACAAGACAGGAAGAGGAAACTAAGAATTTCCGATTCATATTCCTGGTTTCATCAGAGAATTGTTTGCTAACTTCGGAGAAATCCAGTCCCTTGATTTAAATCCATGTGAAGTAGAAGTGATGAACTGTCTGCTCCCTGAGGAGCTGAAGTATAAATCTTTAAAATGTGCTATGTAACTTAAAGGAAGGACATAAACTTTTTATCCTTGCAGTTTATTTGTGTTACAGCGTCTGGACATCCAGGTATAAAACAAGAGTGTATTGTACTGTAGATACTCTGCGTATGACTGAAGGAAAAGTCTCTATCCCAACAGCTTTGTAATTTGAGTTCAATAAAAGCATCAAAAGACAATCCTAGAATGCATGGAACTATGGAAATAATCAGAGGATCAGTATGATGATGGTAGCATTAGTGTATTAGCAACATAATAAAATTTCTAAAGTATTTTTTCAGAACTTCTGTGGCATACAGTCAGAGAGTGAAGTGACATTCTGTGTATTTCCAAATGTTTTGCGATTAAGGTTATGTTTTTAAAATCTTCTGTGTGGATTCGTTTGTTTTTATGAAGACATTGCATTTATTGCTATGGCCAAGAGTATTCCTGTAGGTTTGATTATGCATTCCTGAAGGAGTAGTGTCATCCCTCTATGTCTAGTGTTTTTTGTTTTCGTCATGCAGGTTTTGTGCAGCTCTATCGAACACAATATTGTGGGTGGGGAAAAAGGGAGGGAATCAGATTGCATTTATTTTAATTTAATTGCTTTAAATTGTGTATGAAAAAATCAAAACCACATTGGTTTGATATCTAGAGGTCACAGGAAGTACAACTAAGTGTGCAAAAATAATTTACAGTTAGACAATTGGAGTCTAGTCTTGTTATGGCTTTTAATATTCTTGTAGTATTTAATTCCAGTATTTATTGCATAATAGGAATTGGAGCTTTTTTCAAAGGTTCAGCTGTTCTTGTTCTTGAAAGAAAACTTCAAAAACAGGTATTTGGGAGAGGAAAAAAAACTTAACAAGAGATTAGTCCATCAGCAAACTCAGATTTAACTGCATGTGATATAGCTGCTTTAAAGGTAAAGGCTGAAGGGAAACCAAAACTATACCAGTCCTAAGGCTACTTTAGGCACCATGAAATAGCAGGTGGTCAAAGAAAAAACCCCAAACAAATCTATGCAGTTGTCTTTGTGATTGTAATGACTGAGCCAGAGAGATCAAAAGCCGTGAGGTGACTTTCTGAAGACTGAAATTAAGTAAACACTAAAGACAGCCTGAGAGAAAGTAACAGTAACTAATCACATTATATTTGTGTTGTGCTTGATTTTAAAACTGTAAATCCCGTTGCCCAAATTGGAGCCCTGCCACATTAGGAGAATTTGAACTTCATCATACTGTGTTGGTTTGTTGCCTGTGTAAGTGCTTAAGAGTTCAGATTGTGCTAATTGCTGTACATTATGATGTCTCTGCAAGATGTTTTCCACTATACCTTCCTACTCTCCCTTTTTCCTAGTCTTCTGAATAGCTTAAAATAGTATTTAAAAATCCAGTCCCTTAAATTTCCATGCGCATAGAGGGGAAAAAAATTTAGAAACACATTAATTTTTTGTGAAAGGTCATATTTTCTATAACATTATATTCTTTGCAGTGGGCACAATGCAAACATAGTAATTATTTTTGCAGATATATAATTATATTTTTATTGAGATGCACAGCTTCGCATAATTGTGATACGTAACTACATTAATCATTAGCATGTAGTAATGTCTATGATGTTTTGTGTGTTTTAAAAGAAATTTTAAGCCATTCTTTCGAAGACTGAGACTGCAGAAACACTTTTTGATGTTAAGTATGTGTAAGGTTTCCTATAGTGGTATTTCCTTTGTCCAGTTATAGTGCTCCAGAGGTTTAAGCAGACTTTCTGATGCATCTCCAAGATCTTGCCAGAAGTGGAAACCTTTGAACTTTACGCATTACAGAAACTTTTTTTTTTTTTGCTTAGTTTTTTTCCTCTTGGTTCATAACCCACCAGTAATGGCCTTTTTCTCTTCATCTTGTTGCCCAGGCTATTGATGTGCTATCTCCACAAACTGTGCTCCCAGGTAAATTTTTTGAAAGGATAAATTTGCCTGTTTTGGTATGTGGTCCAAGCATTGAGAAACAGGTAAATTGCATTTCCCTTCCTCCTCACTGCCTACGGAGTGGGTGACTGCGGTGCCTGACTCAGAGCTATCGGACAGAAGCCAGGCTCTCTGTAACGATCACTGCAGGCTGGCAGAAGCAGTGAAACAGTCTTTCACTGCTTGCCTTAAAGTTGTTGCTGAGGTTTGCGCCGCGCAAAGGATGAAGTCCGGAGGATGATCACAATGCAGAAGGAATAATAGGGTCATGCTGAGGTCAGGAGGCAGAATTGGGGCAGTGAGCTTGGTGGGACCTGAAGTTGGCCCCATTATGCAAGCACCTTGCCCTGTGGTCTTTAATCATGCGATTGCCTCCCCCCTTCCAGACCCTGCTTCATTCTGTGACAGAATCTGTGATAAGAATGAATTGAGGCCTTAAGATCCTTCTTTTTGCAAGATTTGGTTTGGTAAATTTGCGAGCTGTGTAGGAATGTATTAAAAAAGTGCGAGAAGACAAAAGAGAATCTCTTAAGGCAGCTGAATGCTATTTTGGAAAACTGGATTTTATCTTTACAGCTGTCAAAAAGGCTCAGCATAAGGTTAGTTTAATCACATTAAAACAATGCCTATTGATGTTTACTAATAGTACGCTCCCAGCCTGCTGAATATCCTGGGGTTGGGGTACCAAACTATTGCAACATGCAGTGAGAGCCAGGCTTTGACTAGTTGAAGTTCTGCATAATTGTAAGTAGTCGTAGTTAAAATTGGGTTCTAACATGTCACCACGGGAACCTAAAATTAGGCGATGCTTTTTTGTGCCAGCCCACCAACCTTTCTGAAAAAAAAAGGGATGATAATATAGTTTCACAGAAGTGTGAAATAAGTACACTCAGATACTATACCAGTGAATACCTCAGAAAACTTATGAGGAAATGGACTGTAAAGAATTACAACTGGTCTTTAATACTGCTTCATAAATAGGACATAGAAGACAAAAAAAATAATTAAATACTTGCAAAGTGAGTAGTTGGCTATGCTCAGGTGTGAGGCAGGGGTCCTTTAATTACGTTCTCACATCATAACTTATTCATAAAGACTGACTCATTCTTTCAGAATAACCCAGGTATGGGTTTGCCGGCAATCTCAGTTCTAGCAGTTCCTCGCTCTTGAGCTGCTTCGTAACTGAAGCGCTCTGAGAAACCTCTCCCTAACACCCACAAGAAGAGTGTGGGTAAATGTATTGGCTTTGTAGGAAGACCGGTATTACACATGCAATCTGCAGTCTGATTTTAAACACTGCACTTTTTAACGCACTTGCACGTTACTGATGAACTTTTAAAAAGCGCTGTAAGACCCTCCAGCGCGGCTCCCGTGTTCGCATCCACGTTGAGAAGCGGCCGGGCTGTCCCCGCTGCTACAGCCGGCATCTCGCATTTCCCGCTCGGGAGCGTCCCCCCCGCGCCCTAGACAAACTCTCGAAGTCCTTCTTTCCAAAGCGTGAGGGTATTCCCTTGCCATGATCTTCCCTAACGCGCTCTCCTCTCCCGCCTCCCCCAGACGCACCCAAGCCCCGTTCCTCCGGGTGCGGGGCGCCCGGCGAGGGGCGAGCGCGGCCGGGAGGCGCCGCTGGACCGGGGCGCGTCCCCGCCGGGAGGGACCGGACCGGACCTGGCGGAGCCCCGGCCGCGGGCCCGCAGCGGCTCTACTCACCGGCCGCCAGCAGCAGCGGCAGCAGCAGCAGCAGCGGCGGGCGCAGGGGCAGCGGCGGGCGGCGGGGTCCCATGGGCAGCGGCGGGCGGGGGCGCGGGCTCCGGCGGCAGCGCCCGGCTCCGGGCGCGGGCTGTGTCGGTGTGAGCCGGGGCGGCTGCGTGCGGCTATAAACGGCGGGTTTCTGCCCCGAGTCAGGTCCCCCCGGCGCCAGGGCTGAGGACCGCGCTCCGCTGTCCATCTGGGCAGAAGGGAGGAGCTGCCGCCCGAGAGCCGGGACCTGTCACTCGGGCAGGGGACACACGCAGGGGACCCGCCGGCGGGTCGTCTGCTGGTCCCTGGCGAGGGGGCCTCCGCTCCGCTCCTTCCCTGCTCCGGTAGCTATCATTTCTCTTTGAATTACAGCACTTCCTAGACAATTTAATCTAGATACAAAGAGTTAAGATAGCAGTGAACTGAGTTGTAAGTTATTCTAGGGGTTAATTATAACTGGTGCTGAACACATGCGCTGTGCCCGCAGTCTGAATTTGCCAAACTTCATCTCCCGATTGCTACTTTTCCTGGAGGACTAAAGAACGACCAACTCCTAAACTGGTTACAGGCATTTGTAGCTTGATCAAAGTAACTTTTTAACCTTGCTTCAACCAAGATAGACTAATATTTTTGTACATTGTACAATCTTCACATTTTTTCCATTCCAACTCTTGTATTATTTTGTAAAACCTACAACTAGTTGCCATATTACAATCACGGTTTCATTGCCCCTCTCAACACACAGACAGTACTGCTTCCTTTTCCGTCATTTTTCCTTTCTCGTATGTTCCATGTATTTAATCAGATCTTTCATTATTGCACTGAAACCACTGTATTTCCCGACAGTTGTTCAAGCAATCAGGACCCCTGAAATTTTGGGTATTGATTTTTTTTTGTGTGTGTGTGTGTGTGGTTTGTTTTCTTCTTTTTTGGGGGGGGATCCCATTGAGGCCTACACTGCTAGGATAAGGAAGGAGAGAAAAAAACAAAGTTTTTTTAATGGAACTTTCCAAGAACTTGTTCTTGGTCATGTCATCTTACTATTGGAGAGCAGCTGGTAGCTTTTTTTGTAGTGAATGGTATTTCATGAAAGAAATAAAACGTTTTTTCATGTGTATACCGACGGACAATTCTACTTTCACATTAAAATGCTCTGATTTCTGCGTTATATTGTTACTCTCTAATCAGAAGAGAAGTAGAGAATCATATGTGGTCTGATTTCAAAAGACGAAAAGCATGCACAGACAGATCAGATTTGTTTGTTATGCTCTCATTAATCCACGCTCTATGAAATGTTTGTGTTGGCACTGAAGTTAGGGTAGCGTGGGATAAACGTGGAAGCACATCAGTTTAAGGTAAGATATTGATATGCCTTTGTACACCTGATCCGCCTTGGTGCAACAACGTGCAGCACACCAGAAATGGTAGGTCAGCCCACTCTGTGCTAACTCTGCTTCAAGAAGCTGAAAGGATCATGGTATGAACTTGACAAACCAGAAGAAAACAGGGTTTCCAGCTCGAGAGCTTGTACTCTGCAAAGGGACGGAAGTTGTTGGAGGCTTGCTGCGTGACCGTGACTTGCTGCTGGTCAACGCCAGGCAGCTTCTGAGAGGATGTGCTCTGTGCGCTCCCAGCCAGGCTGGCTGTCCCTGCGCATGGGTCTCACCAGCACAGTGCACCACAGCTGCCACTCCGTTTCCCAACAGAGATGGGCTACAACACTGGTGAAATAGGATCTCTGGCAATCATCAATGTTGTCAATGACCCTGAGAAGTCTTGGTAATGTACAAGTCATAACAGAAAACCCATTTATTTGGGATAATTTGTTTATTATTTTTTTTTTTTTAGATTTTGTTGCTACTGTCATCAACTGGGTCAAAGCAATTTTCCTATTACTCATGGAGTCACATCGCTAATTACTGTTACTCTATTTTCATACTGTCACTTATACTGCATTTGTTTACTGACTCTTCCGGTGAATAAGTCACACCTATTAGAACGTTTTAATAGTGTTCAATAGCAATTTAGTGAAACTTCCAGTTGAACAGTATCCCATCCAGCATACCATTGGATATGACAATGAAAACAGTAACCAGGGGAGCAATATGAATTACATTTCGTGTTTGTTCTTCAGGAGACTGACTGATGCAATGTGTTAGTGCACTTGATGTTGGATTAGTGCAGTTGATACATTTCCTCTGAAGGAAGGAAAGTAATCTTAAAACCACTGAAAAAAAATGAGACCAACATGTTCAGACTACAGTTGCTTCTATCAGAAAGTAGACAAAGATGCAAAGTGACAAAAACTATACGAAGTGATGAAGTAAGGAATGCAAGTCAGGCGTCTGATCGAAGGAAATACTTACACTGAGGGGGAGTTAGGTTGTCCAGTTAATTGTCGTGGCATACGGCTAAGAAAATATACTAGTAACAGATTGGAAGTTAATAGGGATTACGATCATATAGTGATTTTTTTTTTTAAAAATTAGATTTAAAATTCCCTTTACATTTTTATATAAAAACTTATGTGGCAGTGCAGACCTGTGTATTTGCTTTTTGTGGTGTTCCTTTTATCTGAAGCATTTGGTGACTGGTGTAAGTCGTATGTGACAAATGGCATTTTCCTTCTTACTGATGAGTTCTTTCATCAACTGGAGCTCTGCAGGGGCAGGGAGAAGCATTTACTTTACAAATATACTTTCTCAAACAAGGTTGCATGTGCTCAATGGTTGCTTTAATTAAGTTGTTTTTAAGTCTGAGGAATAGATTAATATAATTGAGACACATAGTTGTACTGACGAACATTCTCACAGCGTAACAATATTAAAGGCAAACTTGTTAAGTTAGTTGCAAACGCCTCATTCCTCAATGTCTGTGATTCTGTACATGCAGAAAGATGACAGAATACGTTAAAATGCTAAAATGTTGATGGAAAGTGCTAGAATGGTCTAAAATATGGTTAACGTAAGTGCAAGTTATCCAATTCCCTGTGAGCAGGTGAAGGCAGTGTAACAGTATATTTACTGCTGACTAAACAGCTGCAAAGCTGTATTTTTATAGTAACAGAAGTTGGTTCCATTAACAGTTTTTATTTAGTAAGAATAGTTATTTTTACTGAGAAATGAAAAAGCATTAACCACCTATCTTGGTCAAATTTATATATACTCCACATTTAGCTGTTACGAAGAGGCGTAGTGATGATGATGAGTATAGAAGTACTCAGATCTGTAGGTATCTAAGCCAAGTCCTACAAAATTAGGATTCTACTACATTAAGCATGTGACAATTAAGCTATATGACATATTTGCTGCCCCACTGAATTAATGAACAAATAAAGAATGGTGAAAGAAATTATTTTCCCTTTGGTAGAGATGGGAACGGAGGCAGGGTCATTTGCTGAAGCTGACATCTGATGACTGGAGCAGAGCTGTGAAACTGCACCTTGGTGTTCTGAATCCCAGCTTAAGTCCCAGATTGGGGTCTTCTGTGGCACTGACTCCTGGAGGAAAATAAGGAAAGAGAACACATGCCTCAATGTGAAGGTATCAGAATAATTAGAGCCGAAGAGCTGCTTCCCAGCAGTAAGTCAACTGACTGTATTTACTTGATTGCTATACTTGGCAAACGTCCCTAAGTTAACCCACGTTTTCTTAAACATTGGATTGGAACACAGATTTGTCCTGGAAAACATCCCTTACAAGTGTATGTTCCCTCAGATGCTGAATGTCCAAGTAGTACACAATCACCTTCTTATCATCGTTGTCTTCATAAAAAAACCCCAGCCCTACTTATTCAAGTATTTGTTTGGAAACATTCAGTGCCTTCATTCCCATTTTTAGAGGTTTGTCTGGCTTCCTTCTCTTTCATGTCTTTCCATCTTCCCTTAGTTCCTTTTCACAACCAGTGCTTCCTGTTTACCAACGTTTTCATCAGCTCCTGTTGTTGGGGATGTTGTTCCAAAAACTATGAGAATTGTAAGGCATAGTTTGGAGAGCTAAGCTCCATGTAGAAGGAAGATTAGAAAACATTCTGCTAAGCCATTTTATACTATTTTCCAATGTACTTGGTATTATCTCATATCTATTTCTAGCATACAGAACCAAATCCAACTTTGATTTAAGACCATGGCAGGCTATAGTATAACTGGCAATGTCTTTGGTACTAGTAAGCCTATGAGTAGCATAATATGTTCTGAGAGAATTCTGGGGACCATGTTTGTAATGTTGTCCTTTATATGCCCTTTGGCAGTGATGTTATTCTGTCCTTTCTGCAAAAATACTGTGCTAGTGCGTAGCTGCCCATAACAGACAGTTGTGTGCTGGAAAGGTTGTTATTACATAAATGTTCTTGAAACTGGTTTACAGTTATAATGTATGCAGAGGAGCTAAATTACTCCTACGGTTTTCTTTTTTCATCTGTCTTTTTTTGGTTTTGTTCTGTTACAGATTCCACCCTCTGCTCCTTAAGTATAATGGCTTCTAGCACAAAGGCCATCCTGTGCATATAATCACCCAAAAAAATAGCAAGACTGCAAGCACGTTCTTGAAGTACCATATATATCCTGACACAACTCTGTCCATTTTTCTGATATCGAAATATATCATCTGCCTTTGAGCAAAGCAACAGACTGGAGAATTCCGGGGAAGGACTCTATAAATAATTTCTGACTTGCTTAATCTCTTAAAACAAAATTTGAACTCGCTATCATATCTCTGGAAGGACATTTGACTTGCTCTCTTTTATTCAGGTTACACCAACTTGGATTCTTGAAATGGCTGATGTAATGACCAGGATGATGGGATACGGTGACCTCTCAGCAAGATTGTGGGTGATACCAAATTGGGAGGAGTGGTTGATACACCGGAGGGCAGGGCTGCGACTCAGATGGACCTAGTCAGACTGGAAAAATGAGCTGTTAGGGACCTCATGAAGTTCAGCAAAGGCAAATGCAAAGCCCTGCATCTGTGCCAGCATAGCCCCATACAGTAGGACAGGTGGGGAACTGACCGAATAGAGAGCAGATTTGTAGAAAAGGAGCTGGGGGTCATAATAGACAAATTGAATGTGAGTCAACAGTGTGTTCTTGCAGCAAACGCTGAGCTTAACTGGTAGGTTTGGAGGGAAGTGATTCCTCCCCTCTATTTGACACTTGAGAGAATACATCTGGAGCTTAGTGTCTTGTTTTAAGAAAGGCATTGACATACTAAAGCTAGGCTAGTGAAGGCCACCAAACTCTTCAGGGGGCTGCAGCTCATGACATACAAGCAGCAGCCGAGAGATAGGTTTGCTCAGGTTTAAAGATGATGATGGTGAGGGAAGATCACACTGCTGTCTACTGCTTCCTAATGGAAGGATGTAGAAAAGATGGAGCCAGATTCTTCCTAGAGATGCATAAGAGGCAATGAGCACAAGTTACAAAATGCGAAATTCAATATAGGAAACAATTTTTTTTCTTTTCTTTATTTTTTTTTAACAAAGGATAGTTTAATACTGAAACATCTTGCCCAGAGAGGCTATGGAAACTCCATCCTCAGAGATACTAATAAATAATTGGAGAAGACCCAAAGCAACCTGCTTTAATGGGACCTGCCTTGAGCAGAAAGTTGGACTGCAGGCTTGCAGAAGTCCCTTACCACCTACGTGATTCCATGATTTTGTGATGTGATAGCAGATAGCTTCAAACTATCAGTTCCACCCTGCCAGGGGAAGAGACTCCAATAACACTTTTCCTTTTGCCTAAAGGTTTTCATGAAACCATGCCCTGCAGGCAGGGAAGGCAGTAGGCCTGTTCTACTGCAATAACAAATTCATTGATAATTATTTTTCCCATGTACCACCAACTAAGCTATGCAAGTGCACAGGGAAAATCATCCATACTGAATTCAAAGAGAGTCGAGACTTTGCCTACTTTTATTATCTAAACAGCTTTGTCATAAACAGAAGCAGTGCCCTTTTCATAAAGAACTACTTTCCTACTGTTTTAACTCACTATTCTGAAATTCCATTTCTATGCCTTTGTCCTTGTTGACCATTTCTGAATCTTCTTCCAGTTCTATTTTTACTGAGATGGGGGATAAGCGGCAGAAGTGTATGCAGTATTCAAGGTGAAGACAGAACATGGATTTACAGAGACTGTGCAGACTACATTACACTAAGAGACACTACATTACACTGGAAGAGACAGAAATGCACATATGATTTTATGTAACTTTTCCTTTTAGTATGTCTACTGGCTCCTTGTTGTCTCTAAATGTTTTAAATTGCCTAAAAATAAAATGGTGGATTTTGTTACCTGTTTATTTTTTCACCTTTTATTGTTTTGTTCTTGATTCTGTTAATGGTGCAATGCCCTATTGGTCTGGTCTGCTTGTATTACAGCTTTGTTTCACAACCTTTCTTTTCGTGATGGCTGCTTCCTCAGCTGTGAAGAGTTTTATGGCATTTGGACACTTGGGAGAGGATAAAACCCTTAAGCTATGTGTCAGTCAAAGGAAAGGTAAGTAGAATGTAGCCCTTGTCTGTTCCAGACTAACCAGCACAAGAGCTATCTATCTTTAAACAGCTTCAATGCCATCCAGACTGCTTTGGGAACTGGGAAGTTACTAAATGTATCGTTGAAAGACAAAAAGACCCTGGAAGTACTCAGCAATGGGGAATGTTGGGATTAGCTAGAGAACTTATGAGTAGGAACGAAGTGAATACCAGAAATCTGGTATCTTAAGACACGTGGGATCAAAGAGGGGCTCAATAGTGTGGAAGAACTGAGTATGTGTTGCTTGTCACGCAGGTTCTGGATATCTGTCTTTGCTGTTGGATTGTCTCCCATCTTTACTCTTTGCTTTTCCAGTGTGGTTGGGATGAGGAGTGACTGAACCAAAGAACTGTCAGCACTACCATCATGATTTGCTACACCTGAAATAAACCAGATACTTCCAAATCAGCCAAAAGATGTAATAGTCACTTGCTGAGGAGTATGCGTAGAGCATAAGGGCACCACATGCAGGTCAATGTTCAGTAAAATGTTTGCTTAGCTGCTATTGTTTAGCCACTAGCTGCTGGTTTGATTGCCTGTGAGAAGTGAGGACTCTCATCTCAATAAAGGGTAAGATTTTAAATGCATTCTCAAATCTGGGCCGTCACAACAAACACATTATTAAGTTTTCTATGTGGCCTATTTTCCACTGCATTTGGAAGGCAACAAATGCCATGGGTACTATATAATATAAACAATTTAGAACAATTTATATATCCTGTAATTATAAAGACTTAAGCTTATGCTTCTTTACAGTACCAATTACTGGTTTAAGAATACTTTTTGCTAAAACTAACAAAGAGTTTATGATTCTATAGGCTTTATATTCCCTTAAAAGTGACCAGTTATGGACAAGAGAAGACGTGTTCAGGACACTTACAAGCAGAAGACTTGCAGATTCATTATCAGAAACAGCTAAGAAAACAGTTGAGTCTGAAGGTAGCTGCTGAGGTGAAGTTACAGTATCTTGAAAACATGATAGTGCTCAGGGAAGATGATGATACTTAACTCTGACAGAATTCACTGAATCTTCATGACATATAGAAATGCTGCATAATTTCCATTGTACAGACTAAAAACTAGGACACTGATGAGTTTGGCAGTGTTAAGCCTTGGTCGTTCTTTTGGGTTTTATTTTAATATGACGCAGATGACCTGATCCAAATACATAAACTGCTTCCTTGGTTTAAAAGAAACCAAATTCCTAATGGTGATACTGTATTTACTGAATTTCATAGAGACCCATTTAGAAAAACTCTTGTCTACAGGTCCTGTAACTAATAAAGTTCACACCATCCTAAACACATAGAGGGGCTGCATGCTTTAAAATAACATGTATGAAGAATCTTGTTCCTATGTCTAAAGGAGAAAAAGTTTTAACTGGGTATGAGATGCCATCATAAAATTAATACATCAAATGCCATGAACTCCCCCATTTTTACTAGCAGTGATGGAACTGTCATTCTCTTTGCATTTACTGTACAGAATAAGGGAGGTGGCTATACTGTGTGTAATAGGCTTCCCTAACTGGCATCAGGATGTGTGAGAGAGCAAGAAAAAATGGGAGCAAGGAATCAGTCATAGCAAAGCATTAAAAACAATAGTCTCCTCTTCAAGTGTTAGATGTGTGAATCTTGCTAAATAGATTTAAATTCTTTAAAGGACTCACTCTAAAATATACATAACATCAAGTCATAGGTGATCTCAAGAACCAGAGGTCAAAAGGTGACAAGTAACAAAGTAGTTAATTCCTCTTCGGCCTTCTTTGGTAACTTCCTAGTTTCAAATTGATGTTGTAGCTTTCACTGATCAGCCTTTTAAAGTTTGCAGTAACAGAGAGACATAGTCCCAAATAGCCATTTTACAGTGATCATGGAAGTCTTTCAGATGGCAGGTACTAAATATATATTTACCTTCTTATGGTGTAAAACTTAGCACATTCTAATTGTGTCTCAGTTACTTTACCATAAGTATTTTCATTTGAATTATGCTGAATGGTAGAAATTTTGCCTAGCTTTGTTTTGTGACTATGGCACCCTAAAAAATAAAAATAATATGGTGCTGCATACAAAACTTTATGTTGACCATATTCATATTATCTTTTAAAATAAACAGCTTGTACATACTTGACATTTTTACTTCACAAAGCAAAACAGTGCTGCATACAGGGAGCATTCTCAATTTTGTATGTGCAGTCTGCACGTAAGATCTGCATAGTTAAACTTAATGGTGATTTGATACTGCTGTGAGAATCCTAACTTTTTAATTTCCTAATTCTGTTTGGAATTCTTTAATGCCACATTAATGTTTTAACGTTGCTCTAGTTATTTCCGCTCTCAGAAAGAAAAAAAGATAAACCCTTAGTAGTTTATGCATCATGTAATCCCTAGGAAGGATTTGCCAGGAACAGATAATCTTTCCTTGTGTCCAAGTCTTATTTAGAATGGAGGGTCAAGGGGAGGCATACCCAAACTTAATTACATAAGCAATTCTAATTAATATTCTGGAAAATTCTGTGAATTCTTGTTGAGATTTGTTCTTTTTGATAGCCACCAAAGAAAATACCTGTATAGTATATAAAAAATGAAAGTCAGTACTGTGCATCACTCTTTCAAATGCATGGATGTTCACGGATAATGCTGAGATGCTGCTAAAGGTTCATTTCCTTCACTTCCAATCAAGTTGTATTTTTCATTTATTATTTTTTGTTGAAGCAACAAATAGTTTGTCTATGGATGTGTGCAAACTTGTTTTGCATATGCATGCGATGAAGTTGAATTAAAATGTAAACCAAAGTAGTTAATTCTCTGTAACGTCTTCATCTCTGATCCTAAGCAAGAGAATGTATCTTCCTTTGGACAGGAAGCGAGCACTAAATAATACAAGCATTAAATGATCACTTTCTTTCACATAAAGAAAAAAATATTCTGTACCATAGCACATATATTGCATCCCCCCTTCAGTTTTCTATAATCTGCATAATTACCTGATTACCCCACAACTGGAAGGACTGGAATTAGGTGGGTCCTTTCATGATCATTATGACTGCAAGCTAAAGGAAGAGGAGGAGCTGCAGCAGTCCTAATTTTACTTGAAATACTGGACTTAGGAACCTATGTGATAACACTGAGCAGCACAATTCCTTAGATAAGGGTCACCATCAAAACAAGTGTAACTGCTTACTGGTAGGCTGCTTCTTTTGTTTTTGTTTTTTATTTTTTTGTCTTTGAATTCTGTTTTTCATCACTTTGTTTTGGGCTCTGGCCATCATATTTTCTTCTTTGCCTTCTTAAGTCACTTGTCATTTATTCAAAGATTTGAAGGTCAGATCATCTCATCTGACTTGTATGCCACAGGCCCTGAAATTTCTTGTACCAGCCCAACTAATTTCTCTTTGAGCAAGGCAAATTTTCTATCCACTTAAAGCATATAATTAAATTTGGAGTCACACAATTTTAGAAGATAAGGGACTTCCTGTTCTGTTAACAGAAGAACATTTTGTAAGGGGCCTGTGGCTGGAAAAAAGTTGAATCAGGAGTATGCACCAGAAGTAGAGATGGGACAGCTTAGTTAGGGGAGAGTTTATTTAAAAATGATTGACTTATAGCAAGATGGGACTACGCACATTTGAAGTGGGTCATAGTTTTACAGTAAAAATAAAATTTAATAAAGACAATTTCTTTTCCTTAGTAAGAAAAATATTTGCTAGAGGTAATAATTTGGGAGAGCCTTTGAGAAAAGGAAGGAATGGCATTAAGTTCAATACTAAAATGTTTCAACTGACAGAGACACTTTAGCCTTGAGAAAATATAAGCAAATTGCAAACAATATTTACTACAGGTTAGGTTCTGTCCTCAGTTAAGCCAGTACATTCCTACTATCTCTGAAAGGTAACAAAGAAAAATGCATAAAGCTATCTAATACCTGAGATTCAGCAGTTTACAGAAGAAAGCATGATTTTATGTAAACAATAATCACTGCAACAGCTGCATAGGTTTAAAAATTGAAAGCTCAATTTTACAAATTTAAATAATGAGACCCAGGATAACTGAAGCTCTATGCAAAGTCAGTGGCAATGTAGAGATACAAACTTGGAAGAGCCCAGTTGCTTATTTTCTGTGCCTTACAGTGTCCTAGTGCTGCTTATTCTATCACGAACAATAAAGCTGTAGATTTAAAGAAAGGCTGACATGCCCAAATTATATGTATATAGAAAAGCCTCAAAAGGCAGGCAACATTTCCTTTAAAATAGCTTCTAACAATGACTTATCATAATTATACATGCTCCAGACCGAGGTTTGGAAGAATGTTAACCTCCCTGTCAATTTAAAACCTCCTTTTGTATACAGCCAATGGGTGGGGTGCCACATTTTAGCGTACAAGATTCGAGTTAAAAACCCAGCCATCGAAGGTTTGTTTTGAGTCTTACAGCATACTAACTCAAAACCCAAATTTTGTGGAAGCACAAGTGGTTAGAAACACAAAAATGGATTTATAAAACAGATTAAAAGAGCATGAAATAAATGAAAAGTTGATTAGTGCAAAGGTATGGGAAAGAGCAGGACTCTGCCTGTTGTAGCAACTTCTATGTTAATAGCAGTGCAGTTCTGTTGCAATTGCAATTGTTTCCTAAAAACATTCCTCCATTACTTCATGTATCCTATATCCTGCCTTGTAATACCCATGTGAACCAAGATTGTTGTGAATGGTCTTGCTGAATGGCTCCATCAGTGCCATTATTTGTAATGACCACTGTAAACTGCCTACTCATCTGGATTCTCTTCCATACTTCAGAATCAGAACTCTGTGAAACTAAGTATATTGTGTTAGTCCGCCGTCACAGAACCCTTATCACTTCTGGAATTGTGTATATAGTAGTAATTCCTATATACCTAGATGCTTATAATACAGATCACAGCTGCAGTTATGTCAGCACTACTAAATTAGGCAGCGGTAGCACAGTAGCTTACACTTGCTTCCCAAAATTCTTGAGCAGTATGCACACTGGGGAACACTGACTCTTTCAGATCAGAAGAAAATGTGCTAACGTTATTTTTCCAAGTATTCATTTCTTCAGAACAATTCCCTGTGGAATCAATAGCTTCTAATGATTGTGTTTGATTGTGTAACGATTGCTACATAGCAACTTCAGTGGTAAATCAATTAAATCCTGAGATTTTATAATTTTAGAGTCATATCAGCTTGAATACTAAGATACTGGACAGACGGATGCAATGTATGATTCTTTAAAGAAAATACTTTCTTAGGGTGTCAATGGCAGCATTCATAGGATCATAGAATGGTTTGGGTTGGAAGGGACCTTAAAGATCATCTAGTTCCAACCCCCCTGCCCTGGGCAAGGATACCTTTCAGTAGACCAGGTTGCTCAAAGCTCCATCCAAAGCATTCTCATGTTTTCTGCTTTACTTCTATGATTTCTGTAAAATGCTAATCCTAGTTTGACAAACAATAATTAAAATACTGCGGGGAGGGGCGAAGACTCTTCTCTCCGCTGCCCTCTGAAAAAGTTGTATTTTGAATCATAAAGAAAACAGAAAAACCTCTCATCAGTTTGATGCTCAGCAATATAAAAACAGAAATAAGCTAGATCAAATGCATCAGCTAGCTTCATTGTCCTTTGTTTTTCTGTCAAAAGTATTTTCTTTGAAAGAACGTAGCCAAGTCTGGCCACTCCTTATTTAAAGTTTTATTTAAATTCAGTCAGAGTATTTAATTGTATATGTAAATTTGTTAGTTTTCTAATGTGGCTTTTGTTTCACTAAGTTTTAAGAGGCAGATTATTAAAATGATTTTGGTTTTCAGTATGTTCTCCAACATGAAGCAGAATGATATGAAGCAAAAAGTAAACACTACTGTTAGAACTTGAAACTCCAATTCTTTAGAATGTGTCAGAGGTAAACCTGAAAAATTCCTTAAGTATACTCAGTCAGCTTGAAAATACTTTGCCATTTTTACTAGTGTTTATAAACCTGAGTTTTGGATGACTGCTTGACCTGTTGGAATAAGGATGACAGTTAAGATCAGCTGATGAATAACTGTTTATACTACTCACAGGAATTAAGGTATTAGTCTATAACTGAGCATTGTGGTGGCTGCTTCTTTATCTGAAGGGCCTGAGCTTCCTCTATAGTAGAGAGAGAGTTAAAAATTCATAAGAGCCAATATGATGATTGGGGACTTGCTGTTTCAGCCATGTGGATACGATTAAACAAGGCAGAGAGGCATAACATTTAGCCATTTTGACCTAAGACTGCAGGGAAGCAGACAGAGTGCTGATGTGTTAATAGCTTTCAGGATATGAGAGATAAAGTTTAGAGGCTTTGAAGATATTTAACCTACTTAGCTCACCTACAAAAAGGATAATCTGATTGACAGCTTAAAGAGGTTTGTAAGCAACTACTGCCTCTGGTCTTTTTGTTGAAATTGTGAAAAGAATTAGAGTGTCTCTTATTTAGTGACAGCGACAGAGAAAGAAACGTACACCAGTGACACTAGCTTGTGATTAGGATACCTGACTGCAAAAAGAGAAAATCTGGCTTGATCCCTGCTTGTTTATGTGAAGGTCTCCTGCAAAACTTTCTTCAGATAGATAATTCCTGCTAGGAGCAATCTAACTGGCAAAGTGTGTGTCTATGTGAGCATTTAAGTTTGGCTCAGAAGTGAGCCAAATTGATTGTCCCCATGTACTGTGCTTTGCTTAATTTTATAGAGTTGTCTCAGAGCATGTGACTTGGATTCCTTCGGGATAAAATGAGACAGGAAGGTGTGCTCCAACCACTACATTCAATCCATGTGTTCAGGCTAAAGCTATTGCAAAGTAAAACCCTTAAAATGGTTATTGATGCTGAGCATTTGACAATTTCAAGAGATTGAGGCCTTCTAGATCTTGCAAAACTAAAAAAAAAAAAAGTTTTTTTTTGCTATTCTGGCAGGGAACTCTCCCTGTCTAGAGAGGTATCCTTCAGTTCTGCTTGCTAACGCAGAATTTGCTAAAGCACCATTCTTTAACTGCGTTAGATTATAAACCACTGTTTTCCCCACCCCCATCTTCTTTATGGGAAGATTTAAACTTCATATATAACCTGTGATAGAAAACTGATCCATTCACTTTACACTAGCATTAAACATCTGTTGTAGTTAACCTCTAAATATAAAGCCAAGCAAATAACAACAGGACTACTGAGGTGAAAAATCAAGATACTGAAGCTAACAAAAATGTATAGCTCTAAAATACAGCTACAACAAGCATCATACGTTGAATAGAACACTTCCTGAGATTCATGCTAACAGTGGATGCAGTGGCATTCTCTGTCTTCCAAAGGAAGTAATCAGACACACCTCACATTGTTAAATTAATCAGCACAGCCATATTTACAGGAAAGAAAATGATAAATTAAGATCTGATGTAAACAGCTGAAGCTCATGATAATGGGTTAGCTAGTTACAACAGTGATGTAAATATTATATTAGCAAATAGGTCAGAAAATAAGTGTAATTTTCCTCAGCTTAATCTCCAATGCCTGTTTATAACATACAAATGAGTAAGACAGAGCATAGAGAAAATGGAATAGAATAAAAGAATACAATAGATTAAGTGGGTATAGATTGCTACATTTAAACCTTCTTAACCATAACAAATAATAAGAAAGATTATTTCTAAAGGGTAGGAAAAGTTCTGATATTCTTTTCTTTAGGGAAACTGTAAAGACTAACACAATGTTAACAAAATGAAAATTAAAAGCTTCTCAGAAAGAAGAGAGTTGACAAATTATTACCTTCATGATGTGCTTTCCTTGAATCCCTAAAAGATCTTGATATATATAAATCAGTATCTCATTTAAGATATATTCTGCACTCTCAGAAAGTGTCCTTAGCTCACTGGACATGAAGTGAGGTGCTGTAAGAGCTGCCCACAGAACTGTCTGAACTTTTGACCACTCATTACCCTGGCCAAAATTGCCTATAATCAGCTGGAATAGGTCAGATATCATCAAATAAGGAATTGAAGCAATGTATATATGATCCCCTCCTCCTTTTCTTTTTCTGGTTAATAGAAGATCCCTAACAGGTCACCCATTTTGAAAAAATCGTTATCTTTTCTGTTCACATCCTCATTAGACCTTTGTCATACTGCAACATATTTTACTCATGACTGTCCTCTGAGGCTATTCAGAGGCCTGAAGCTAATGCTTATGATGGTGGCTGGCGTTAACAAATTTCAACTAGCCCCGCTTAATACATTTGTTTTCTGTGTGCTAAAATACTGCACTGAAAGTGCTTGACTTTTTTTTAAATTCAAGAAGTCCTTTCCAATTTTGAACCTTTCAATCTAAAAGAATTGTTATCTTCCTACTTTTTGTTGGATTCGGGTCAGACATAGATTTGTAGCTACCCCCTAGGATTCAGCTCCTACAAACTGTTGGCCTGCCCCCCCCCCCCAGGCAGAGCAGGAGTAGGACTTATGCCCTCTGCTGGGCTATTGGATTACAACTCCAATACTGTGGAAGGCAAAATTCTTCTTCGATTTAGTAAAATAATCTAGAAGTTATGGCAAGGCATTATGGAATGACTGTTAGCTTTTAATTTTTGCTGCAGATTACGACTGAGACCTTGAAACAAAACCAAGATACTCTCTATTGTATACTAATACCTAATTTTTTTGTAAAGGATATGACTGAGATTTCTACACTAACTCCTGGGCAAAACCCCATAGGTTTTTCACAGGCTTAAACAATTTCCAACAATGTTTTAACAAGCAAAAAATCTTAAATTAATTTCTTAAGTTTCTTAAGGAAATAAAAAAACTTATAGTTCACATCAGGCTCACATAATAAAAGTTACAGTTTAACTTGCCTTGTAGCGGTTCTCCAAATACTCTGTTGCCCCTCCACCACCACCAATTTCTTAGTGATAGCAGAAACTACTTCTCTGCTAGCGCATTACCACTGTATGCAAAAAGTAAATGAACTATATCTGAAACATGGCTGTTAGAGTACCAAGTCACAAACACAACTTTGCAAAATGCCATTTGTGTAGGAAGATATTGTTATGCTGTTTAGCTGAAGTCTAAGGGTAATTAAATAATAATACAGAGATGTTTAGAAAACGATAAACAAAAAAAGTCAAAAAAACCTACCAAAAAACCTTTTTATTTCTACAGAGATAAGTGTTGTCTGGTAGAGGATATTCTGTTCTTGCATGGCTTTCAAAAAAGAGTGTAGACTGATGTAGTTGCTGTTTTAAAAAAAAAAAAAAAAAAGTTCATGTTTTTTCCAAGGGTCAAGCCCATAATTTGACCAGTAACTGCTGGAAATGACAATGTACAATTTCATGAGCATTTGTGAAGTAAAAGCTTTTGTTGTTTCAGTAACGCAGTGAGTTAGGGTTTTCAAAAGCATGGTATGCACATCACAGAACAGACAAAATACCACAGAGAGTATAACTCGCATGCAATATTCAATGTTTTATCATGGAGAAATTAAGAATCCATTACTACCAACAAAAAAAGCAGAAACAAAACCTAAGATTGGCAATACCTTTAGTGGGAGTCCTCCTTCATATGCTCACCAGCTACAAAAACGTGCAATAGGTCTTCCTATTTTGGTCAGAGCAATGCTCACTCCTCTCTGGGTATCCTAAGCAAAAAGAGGGGTGTCAAGTAGTGGCAGGAAATAGAACAATAATAGCGTGGGCACCCCAGAAAAAACAAGCAAAAGCCCCACCAACTACAGATTGACTTTTAGAATGGATTACATTAAACTATATTTAATCTACACGATTATTAAAAATAAAGGGCATTATTTTGGTTAAGTCACCTGCCTTTGGAAGGGAATTGTTCATAATCTAATTTAGTTCAGTTTAATTCTGCAGGTTTCTCTTCTCATAAAGATATAATACGGCTTAACTGTTTCAAACTGCTTAATTCAGGTCAAGAGTCCTAAGCATGCCTCCACTGAATGAGTTCTGTATTTCATACGCTTGCTTTGTATAAAGCTCTATCTTGGTGAAGTATTTGTAGACCTTATGTATCCATTCTTTGTTGTTGAATATCTCCTTTGGTAGTAGCTAGAAGATATATTAATGTCTGACCAAAACTGACTGTTTTTACGGATGTTAAAAAAAATATCTTTTTTGAAATGTCCTAATTATTCAGGGAGATATATTTTTTGCTTTCCCAAAATACACAAGGAACTGGAATAACCATATATTCCACATGTAGTTATATTCCATAACCACTGGTTAAGGAAACAGAGCAATGTCATATATATGATAGAATTCTGGGTCTGGGAAAGAATCAAGGACTCTTTCAAAACAGCAAAACCAAAACAGTTTTGAAGGGAATACATTCCTGGAATTATCTCTACACATAAATAACTTATTTACGTCACAATTTCCAGTGAACTGAATCCTAATGTCAGAAAGTGTTGCATGATAAGGACTTCAGATGCTGCAGATAAAAGAATACACTGAAAAAACTTACTTGTCTTCCACTCATCTAAAACTATTGTTCACAGCTATGTAATTCTCCTGATCAGTGAGCACATAACAAATATGGGTTCCAAAGCAGTTTACTTTGTAACATTTGAACTATAAAAATCAGACTGTTTTTGTTTTGTTTCCTCTCCAAAAATTTTTGTTCAAGAGAAGTGCCTTTGCTTGTTTTGTTTTATAAGCTTATTGTGGAAAAAAAATGTTTAAAAAGCTGGCCATGTTTTTGAAAAAGGCAGCTGCATAAATGCCTTAATTTCCAAGTGCCAGCTCTTCCTTAGAAAAAAATATCACTTAACCACTTAAACGAGGGAATTCATGAGGGATTTTTTTTAAATTAACTACTCAATTATAAATCTTCAGACAGCATCATAATTTAAGATTAACAACAAGGAACACATCTACTTGTAAAGCAGCAAAAGGATAGAGTATGTATTTTCTTCTGTCTTAATACCACTATTTAAAAAAATCTACAATGTTTTTCAGGCTGTAGCTTTGACAAATCCTACAACAGACACAAACGTAGCAAGCTTGGAAGATAGGATGAACCAATGGTAGAGCAACAAGGGTATATTTCAGTGACTGAATCTTGGAGTGCACTTTGGGTGTTTTTGGAACGAGACTCCAGTTTAACTTCAGTTTAAATGCTTCCTTGAATAACTAACTAATGGGTTAAAAACTCTAATACCCTAAGGAATTTCAGTCAGGAAGAGAAAAGCATTATAAAATCACAACTACTGTCATTCACCTGAAGCTAATAAACATACAGACGGACATGACAGAATGGTAAAAAGCATCGGGATGAAAAACACAGCTATTACTTAGCAACAGTGACAATCTTACAGGATTTTTACCTTTTTTAAAGAGAATCGCCACATCTACTTTGCTAATAGGGAAAAAGGCTGCTCATGCCAGCCTCTCCTTTTCCCTTAGGTTAGCCTTAATCAACAAACCTACTGCTGTAACCAATGTGCTGAAACAGCAGCCATGAAGCACTCCTGCGCATGCCAGCATCCCACCCTGCAAATGGATTGTCATCAATATGAATGAAGTCTAGCGCTATCCACAGGATAACATAAGTAATTACAATTGCAGTGCTGACAAATACTAAGTTTTAGTCCTTTGTAATGTGCCTAGTTAAATAAGACGATATTCGTATCTGCTGTTTTTACCTTCACACTTAATACTGCAACTTCTGCCACCTGAGGTGCTGCATAACTCAGATTGTTTCTCTCGCATATTCTCTTCTGAGTGATGACAATTTCAGGAAGCTGTTCAAAGTACATTTTTCTGTTGCCAATGCAACTGTTTGTGTGGCTGCAAGGTGAACCAGATCAGGGAGTCTTTCAGTCTTTGAAACACAGCTACTACTTTTCTTCTATGTCAATTCCCTACTCCACCACACAGCCCGCCAAATTCTAGCACTCGCAAAAAAACCACAGCAACAGAGGTGTAGGAACATGAGAAGTATTTTTGATGGAGTCACCACTTTACTGCCAAATATCCCATCACGACCTGAGAATTCCCATTTCTGATTAAAAAAAAAAAAAAAAAAGAGTTGCAATAGCTAGTTAGGATTTAAGGTAAAAGTCGTGAAAAAAGGAATTGCTTGTGCTTGTTTTTCAAAGCATCCAGCAAATAATGAGACCAGTAACAACTGTTGTTCAGACCGTATCTTTCAAGATTTTATAGGAATATAACTTTTAAAGGAGATTCTCATAAATACATGGCATTCTAAATTTAAAATTTAGACGATGATAGCAAAAACACAAATAAAAGATGACAAAATTTCCCTGGGATTTTAAAATAAACATATCAGAAACTAAAATACTTTAAATGTAGTGATATGTGTTATGATTTCACCATAGCCTGTCCTGCAATACATTATTTGGTCTATTATTCAGCTTGAAACTTGGGATATAGAATTCCTTGAATTCAACTTCAACTAGGTTCTTGGTCAGTCTCATAAAAGCAACTAAAACATATGCTTCTTGCAAACAATTCGGCGACAGTGGCTAAGTTTATCACAGAACACCTGTTGTTCTCCAAAGCATGGAAAAGCTCTATAACTTCTAGTTATACCTAGTTTTTCCTTTTACTGTTAAATAATTAACGTAGTTTGTTCAAAATCATCAGTACAAATACCGATGAAACGTCTGTCATCTTAAAACTACTATTAACATGACAGAAGGGTAATTCTCAAAGACTGCAACTGCAAGATCTTCTAGCTGACTTTAGCCATGTTCTAGCAGTGGTAATTTCTTCTTGATACAGAAACATGTTTCTAAATTCCCTTTAAGGAATATTTTAAGCTCTCACACACAACAGTAACAAAGTTCCCTTTTTCACCTCAGTATAACTAGGTCAGCAGTTTAAATAGTCAAAATATAAGCAGGTAAGTTTATGTAGGCTTCCACGAGTAATATTTTAAAATGAAAGGTAATGAGTGTATATAACAGGATTAATTCTCATCAGTTAACTCATAACAAGTTAGTCAAGATGGGAAAAGTATAACTACTTTTGTTTTCCTCCGAGTAGTTAATTGTTATATCGTGTAACTAAACATGGAATGAAGATAATTACTTGTTACCCTCTTCCAATGTAATATATATAAAACCTAAATATATTACTTCCATAAAAACATACTTTGTCAGACATTTATAGTATTTATCTAGCCACATCCTCAAGGTATTCTGCACACCTTGTACCTATCATGGAAAGCACGGCTCTACAGCTCCCACTCTAACACAATGCCAAGCTGTACATGGCTGTGCTTCTCACTCTGCTTAATAGGGTACAATGTGTTATAACACCTGAACAATTTATTCAATACCCTCTTAATTCTAACACTAAATTTACTTTGTTTTCTAAGTGTTTAATAGGTAGGGTATTTGTATAGATGTTTTTAGTAATTTAACTTTACCTGATGCAATTTTCAGGCTCACTTTTGCAGTCTGTATTACATCTGAAACATTCCCAAAGCAGTCAGCCCATCGGTGGAGTTCTCAACAAGCCATTCTCTAAAGGTGAATGGTATGTAGCCAATCCTAACAG
Source organism: Rissa tridactyla (assembly GCF_028500815.1). Taxonomy (NCBI): domain Eukaryota; kingdom Metazoa; phylum Chordata; class Aves; order Charadriiformes; family Laridae; genus Rissa; species Rissa tridactyla. Next base: position 12,084,743 of record NC_071473.1, read on the forward strand.
CAGGCTTAGAAAAGTCAGCAACATGATTTATGTAATACCTATAAATCAAAAGGATTAACAGCCAGGATTAATATTTTCATTGTACTACTACCAGCCAAAAGATTTTACCTCAGCAGTGGTTTGTTGTTCTGGATGAGAATGATCACACTGCTTGCTCTCTTAAGCTGCTCAATGTTCAAACAATTGTAATTCAGAATTAGATAAGCCTTCTTACCATTTTTATGGTCTATTTCATAGTTTATGACCCATAGGTATAATTGTTGCTCTATGTATGATTTTTTTTGGCTCTTTTTGTTTCTCTCCCCTCCCTTTAGTTCCTGCAGTAAGCAAAATCCCAATTTTGCATTGAGTCCTATGGGAATTCTAAATTTCATTCTACGCACTTAAGCATTAACTATTTAGTATCTGACTGCTCCATTAAACTGTCACACTTAGTCTCAAGAATTGACATGACTGAGATCAAATGGAGGTAATTTGCCCTTTGGAGTTGGGAAAAGCCTCCAGGCAGAGCTTCAACAATTTATTCTCGCAGTCCCTCCATAGTAATTAGGCTGGAACGATGTTTAACACGGTTATGCTACACCAGGTCAGGGAACCCTCCCTCACCATAACTTCACATGATAAACTACTAATTGGCTGTATTCCTTTCAGTCTCAATTAATGGTAGTGTAATTTGTATTCTGTATTTGTTAAAACCTGGAAAGCTTTTCTTTATACAGCTCTACCATACATGCCACAGCAGTGTATGAAATGTTTTTTATCACGCTATTTGTTGGGACACCTGTACAAGGCTAAACTACTGAAGTTGCCATCACTAACACCACTAGAAAAAAGGAAACAGTAGTATTAGAATATCAATTATGTCCACTGTAAGACAGGAAAAGCCCCGACCCCTCACATGCGAGAGGGCAGAGAAATACCCGTAATCCAGCGGTTCCCGGCAGGGCCTGTGTGCCGGCGGGCGCGGAACCTGACGCCTGTCACGGAGGGACGCTCCCGCCCTCGCCATCAGCCGCCACCGCTCCGACAGCAATGGCCAAGCAACGTCCCTCACACCGCCTGCGGCCTCGGGCTTTATTATGTGGCAAACAAGTTTTCACAAACGTTTTTTGTGAGTTCCAACATAGAGAGTCAGAAGATATAAGTTCCCGGGTTCATAAATACGCATCCCAGGCGAGAGACGGAGGCTTCAGCGCGGCTGAGGGCGCGGCGCCCAACGCCGACCCTTGGGGTATCGCCCACAGACTGCCGCCTCTCCGGCGCCCAAACGAAGGCCGTTTCCGGATCCCGCAGGGCGCGGCTCACCCTCCACCCGCCGCCGCCTCACGCCGCCTCGCGCCCCCTCAGCGCCGGCGGCACCTCAGGGCGCACGCGCGCGGCGGAAGGAGGAGGATGACGTCAGTGGGCGCGAGGACTCCCATAGGGCGCCGCCGGCAGGCCGGCCACGTCCACCTGCTTCCGGCAGAACCAATGGGAAGCGCAAGGGTCCGCAGCGCCGGGATGACGGGCGCATGCGTGGGGCGGACGTTACCTGTTCAACCAGTCGTGCGCCATGGCGGGCCTCGGGGCGGGCTCTGCGGCCAGCTGGAAGGGAACTGGAGCACGGGGGGGCGGGCCCTAGACATCTAGCCAATCAGCAGCAAATAATTTCACTGCCGTAACCAATCAGAAGCGTCGGTTTCCAAAACAAGTGCGGCAAGCCAATGGGAGAGCTCCCAGCGCTCGCGCCCCGGCCAATCGAGTCGGGCCCTGCACCCGGCGGCCTCCCACCAGCAGGGGGCGCTCTGGGGAGGGGGGGCCGAGGGCGGGGCGGGGGTGGTTCCGCCGCCGTTGTCGCCGCTGCTGCCGCTGCCGCGCGCCCGGCTCGCTGGCTCCGCTTTCTGCGGTGCTGCGCTCCCGCGGGCCCTAGTAGCAGGTAGGGGCTGAGCGTGGCGGGGGGAGCCGCGCTCCGCTGTCTCCGGCGCGGCCGGGCCTCTGCGCCTGAGGAAGGGGCGTCCAGGCGCGGGCGGCGATGCTGGCCTGGCCTGGCCCGGCCCGGCCCGCTTTCCGTGCGGCGGGGCTAGCCGCTCCCGCTCCTCCCCGCGCCGCGGGGGCCAGCCGCCTCCCGGCCGAGGGTGGGGCTGCCCCGCCGCCGCCGCCGCGGGGCCCGCTGTCTCGCCTTTCCCGGGGGAGCGGGGGCCGGCGGGCGCGGCCGCTGGAGCAGTTGGCCGGGCTGGGCGGCGCGCGCCGCCGCAGAGGGCTGTCCGTCGGTGATCGGGAGCCGGTTGGCGCGAACAAAGGCGGCGGCGGGCGGGCCCGGCTGAGCGCGGGGCGGACGGCGGCGGAGGGTGGCGGCGGGGCCGGGGCCCGCTCGGCCTGAGGCGGGCCCGGCGTGTTTCCCGCTGCCGCTCTCTGGGAAAAGCGGGGTTTGGGAGCGCTGGTGCTCCGTGACTGAAGCAAAACCCCCGCGCTTGACGGGGGGCGCGGAGAAGGAAGCGCTGACAGCGGCTGGGAGCGGGACCGTGTCCCGCCGGTGCCCCGACCCGTCCCGTCCCGGACACGTTTCGCGTGTGACGAGTTTTTCGGGCTTTCTGCTGGAAGAAGTGCGCGGTGCAACTTGTGCCCCCCTTCGTCCAGCCGAAGGGAAAAACAACGCCCGTTTTCCGTTCCTCCGCTTTGCTGAGGCTGTGTCCCCGGTTAGGCAGCACTGTCACTGCTTCGTTACAGAAAGTCATAATGTATTACGGGAAGTAAAAGCTTAAAAAAAACGCCAAAGACTGTCAGTTGCAGTCATCAAAATCGATTACCAAAGCTTATCTTGGTAATCAACTCAAATTCCGTCCGTAAACCTGGATTTATTGCTAAGATGCTCCTTCTTCAGCTCAAATTTTGGATTTGCTCTTTACTAAAATGTCTAAGGGAACCATAAACCAAAGTCTTCCAGCCCCACTCCTTAATTTCCAAGGGAAATGAAGCGACTTTACGAAGCGCCTTTGTTCTCTCCTGTTTCTTTCACGGATTTAAAAAAAAAATGTAGGAAAGCTATGAGAATAGAAAAGAAACCTTGAACAATATTTTGGTATTTTGTGGGTAGGGAACGAGTGGGAGGAGATGCAACTACATACTTTAGGTAAATAAAGAATGTGGAGTGAGTAGATGTTAAACTGTTGCTGTATACTCTGCTTCATTTAGATGTTTCATTTTGACAACAGTTAAGTTTGTGCGTTGTTTTTTTTTTTTTTACAAAAATAAAAACGAAACTGAGTAATGTCTGTGTTAAGTGGCTTTTTCAGCTGACATAACAGAACTGCGTGATTGTAACCAAAAGTATTAGATTAAGCAGAGGAATTAACGTGTTGAGTTATTGAAACGTGTACTGTGTACGCTTTTCCCTGTTGCCCCCCAGCATGTTATATGTTTGAAGTGTCCCGTGTAATGGCCCAGTGATGCATGAGCATGAATATTAAATCTTTTGTGCTGAGGAAGATACTTCTAAAAAGGCTTTGTATTAGGACTTCTATTTTCTCTTCCTCACCTTGATGCCAGTCCAAGTCTGTTGAGCAGTTTACAGTCTCTGTGAGGCATGCTTTAATTTGCACTGTAGTTTATTATCTGTAATCATTCATTTAAACTGTCAGATGGTCAGGATGAGCAAGGAGTCTGCTTTGGGTCAGGCTATGTTGGGCAGGTGCTTGGTGTCCAGTTTGATTCTTGTCTGGGTTGGAGCTGGGGGTACCGGAGATGGTTTTGTTGCTGACATCTCCCTAGGAAGCAGTTACGGTACAGCTGCATGTGTGTACCTTCTTTTCTTACTTGCCTCTGTTAAGGTAGTTCCCCGCTTTCTTGTGCCCCTGGGGTGGGAATTAAACACAGACAGCTTTTTGGATCCAGATGCCTGAACACATGATGCTTGCTGCTGCTGGTAGCGGTGCAGGAGGCAGCAGCAGCGATGGGCTTTCGCTTCTTATAGGAGAAAGGGATTTATACTGCCTGTCTCTTAGCCATATAGTCACTACTGCCATTCTGGTTCAATCTTCCCCATTCTCTTTGCAGTATTGTCTTTACTCTAGGTGTAACTGCTGTCTTCTGCAGTACAGTTTTCCTATGTGGAAACACTGGTGAACTGTTCACACTTTGATTTTGTACACTTTCATAAATTCTGATTGCTGATCCAAGTTTTGGCATGTGATGGTGTAAATCATAGGTTAATTTGTGACTGAGTTGATTTAATATTTGAGTTTGTTACCTTCTCCTGCCTGTGTCATAAAAAGGGGGAGAAGGCTGATGCTAGAATACAAAAGGGGATCCCTTCACTCAGTGTGATTTTCACTAGACTTGCTCCCCAGTCAGGGCTCATAATTCAGCTGAACCACCGAGGCTGGTAGAGATCTATCAGCAGCAATCATGATAAAATTTTCAATGTGCTTTGTACGATACAAAGCTCTAACTTGAGATCCCTGTAACCCAGTAATTGCACTAATATTGAACTCAGTGGTGCGTGACAAGAGGATATGCTTCTATATCTTAAAAGAACACATCTATACACTGCACTTAGTTTTTAAGTTTTAGCTCTGTGGAGAAGGAAGTGCAGTGAGGACCAGTGGACTTCCAATTGTTTTCACCATTTAGGTCTGAAGTTGCAGAGAATGCTTATTTTAAGTATTTAAAATAGCAGAAACCATTAATGTCAATAAAAAACAATAACAGAATTATTTGGTCAGCTGAAGGTCGTTAATTCCCAGTGGTAGCAGTTCTGGTCCCCAAATAACGTTATGTGTTTTTCCTGTCTTCACCATCTCTAAACAAGCTGTTTGCACAACCGTAGGCAGCAGGAGAGAGGATTAGTCCTGCCCAGTTCCCTGCCCTTCGGGACTGAATTTTCAAACTGTAGATACTTGCTCCCTGGATTTGCAATTGAGAAATGGAAAGGCTTGACTCTCCAAAGTTTTAAGCAGTGTTACCTTGCTTTTCAGAATAACTGAGGCCTGTATTCATTCTACAGAACATCTCGGTTGCCTGCATTCTGCATGATTTTATTGGCTTGCATTCCAAAGATCAGTTTTGCTTTGCAAGATAGTCTAAGCAGTTGTTGTGTTCAACGCTCTTGTGCCTGAAGGATTATCCCTAAATATTATGAGTGTCCTTTAAAATTTATCTTGAATGTCTCAGAAGTGCCAAAATACAGAAAATGAGAAATTTGTCTTGCCCTATGCTGGAAGGAAGGCACATAACCAGTAAGAGGCATAAGTGGCTTTGTGTAAGAGAAGCGTGTAGGTATTCCTGTCTGCCAGAGCTGGCACAAACGTGTTTTCCTCCGTATCTCCTGTTTGTATAACTGGACCAGCATCTATCAGAAAAGGTGACAAAGGTGACATTGGCTACTGGCAGTGTACTTTCTGTCACTTGGCTTCGGCTTTTGCGAAACATGATGAGTTGAAGCCTGTGATAAAGGTAAAAGAGTATAAATTGTTCTTTAACTTGTTTGGGGTTAGGCAGCTTTCATTTTACTCTACTAGATTTAGCAAGTTGAGCTTGTATTGGTCATGTACCAGCAGCTGTAGAAATACAACATTTAATGCAACGATCAGTTCTGCCTGTGACCTTAATTACTGATGTATTAGTCTGCCTTTTTTTTTTTTTCTGATCCCATATTATTTTTTTTCTTTCTTTTCTTTTAGCTTGACTCATTCAGTGAATTGTACGGAGTAAAGTTTTTCTAGTAACAGTTAAAAGCAACAAAGCAACATTTTAACTTTTAAAATATATGTATATATTGATAATTTGTTTTAAACTCTGTCCCTGCAGATGGAAGAGAAAAGCTGTTGCTAAATAGGCGGGGTTTTTAAACTTTGAAAATGGATGCATGACATTAAAAGTCAAGACACGATTGTTGTTTGCCTTGTACGAGTCTAACGTGTTTCTGGTTGCTCAAGAGGATCTAAGAATAGTTTGGATGGGAGAGATGCTGTTAGATGTGCTATCTGAAACAATTTTAAAAACTCTGCCAAATCATCTGATATTGGGGCAATGTTACTGTCAAAGTATGTTAAGGAAAGATAATTTTTGCCTGAACATCTTATGGTGCAGATGAGTAAGTAGCAAAAAAAATAGAAAACTGCTTTGAATAGTAAATTGCACCACTCACATATGTTCATTACTTGCAGTTTTCTATTATCTGTGATGCCAGTTTGTAACATTTCCATTAACTTTATTGTTATTGAGAAATTGGATCTCCACATCCTCAAGTTTCAATATATCATTTATTCTTTAATATTTATCCTAGAGGTGATAAATAAATGGAGTTGTTGCTATGTTGAACTCTTTTCATCTCTGCAAGTTGTTGGTGTGGAGTATTGGGGCTGATGAAAATTATTAGAGTAAAGCTGATCCTAACATTTGCCCAGATCTTGACATATGCAAGACTCTCGTGTTGGCAGGATATTACTTTGTCAGCTGTTAATTCAGGGGAATAAAATATGTTCTACATAGCTTACCTATTTTTGTGGGAAAGCATATGCTGATATTGCTGCTGTCTTTGGTTACTGTGAGAATTTCTTACTCTTACTAGCCTTTGTTTGAATTCTAAAATCTAAACCATGAATGACTTAATAAAATATATTCAGATCCCCAATAGATTTCCTTTTGGCATTTATATTTAGATTTCTTTATAGATAAACTATTATTACTCATGAAAACATTTATCTTATAATAAAAGTCTTTCATGTACTTGCCAAAAGCCCTGTATGTATTGCTAACTTGTGGAAGAAAAGATGGTGCATAAAATAACATGAAAAACAGTTACAAAAGGCATTCATGGTTATTTCCTCTCTGGAGAGTAGATGACTGAGTGCTATTTATATACTTAACCAAGCAATAGCTGAACAATTCATGTCAGTAAATTATTGTAGCTGTCAATGATATTTGTCTACAGACTTGTTCTTTTTTTTTTTGTTTTTTTAAAGCTTGGTGATATTACAGTATTACAGATATTACAGGTCACAGTAAGAAGTGAGGTGAAATGGGGACTTGAAGTACTTCCATTAATTTGCTTAGTGACCTTAAGAAAATTACTCAGTTTCTTTTGCTTCTCTTAAGAATGTGTTACAATAGGGCTAACTCTTAATGACTTGAAATAGTGTAGACTTTATGTGTTCATTTAAGATGCTTTGGAAAGGTTTGTAAACATTATTAGTGCTGAAAGCTCTTCAGATTGTTTCATTATTCCACATTAATTGAGAAAGTAGGGAATCTTCTCCAGCTGATTTCTATTCTCACTTGAGGTTTTGTTGAGTTTGCTGGAGGTTATTTTAGTTTTTTCTATTTTATTTTACTTTGTTTTCATTCTTCTGTTGTTGAGGTGAAACGGTAACCTGGCACAAAATACTGCCCTTTTTTAGCCTACTTTCAAGAGCAATAGAAATGTACTGCATGCAATTCCTTTTTTCTTTTTAACTATAAATTCCTACAAAAAGTGATTTTCTTAACAAAAAAAAATATTCCTTAAGCTAAAAGCCTTTTTCTGAATTTCAGTATTTTCAGAATAAAACTTTTTCCTACTGATCTGTTTTGTAAAAATAAGTTGTATTCTTATATTGCAATTAGTCACAAATGTATGCAGCAGTGAAACCATACTTTAATTAGCCTTATCTTGAAGGTTATACAGATCAGTTTAGCCTGTTTAACTTGCATATTTGTAAATCCAGTAAATGAAAGACGTGAAGAAAAAAAATAAATCACTGATCCAGACTACTTAAATTGGATTTAAATGTCATGTTGATGATGTGGAATTACATTACAGTAATCCAGTCTTTCAAATGAAGTAGGTAGTCTTTGCTACCGGTAAGGTTTCCAAGATTTTCACCTTAGTCAACTGATAGATATTATTAAAGCAGTAGGAATTTGCTTCTAATTACACCTTAGGAGTTGGGTGAGGATGAGAGACTCTAGAATTAGAGTTAATGGTAGTTTTGTAGTCAGTTTGGGGTTTATTAATAACTATACCACATTCTTGAGTTTATTTCTACTTCAACAAACAAATAAAAGTATAAAGCTATTAAAGGGGGACGCTGTGGAACCTGAGCCTGGTTTAGCAGTAGTTTGTGCAAGCTGTGCTTGTTGGTTGGTTCAGTTTCACTAACATGACTCTGGGTGATCTGGAGTAAATAAGTGGAAAACCAAAGATGAAGTAGAGATTATAAGAAAGGTTTTCTGCCAAAGTGTAGTGTGACTGGGCACTGAGAGAGGGGCTGTTGTTTCTCACCTGGGGCTTCGGCCCGCATGGCTGTGAGCACTGCGGTGTTTGCGTGAAGTTTCTTCAGAGCATGTTCTCTGAAGCTGCGTTGCAGTATCATGTTTGTATGATGGACTTAGTGTTGATGGGAGATCGGATCCTTCTGGTCCAAATGCAAACTGCTATATATTAACAGCCATTTATCTTTCTTCCTTTTTGAGGAGTGGCATATCCGAAAAGTGGATGTTCAGGATAACATGTCCAATGTGTCGGAAGAGAGGAGCACTAGACAACAGGACATTAAGAAAGGACTCCAGTTTATAGAGTATGATTTTGTGGTTTTATTCTTGTATGCTTATACACATATGTAGATTAGATGGATAGCTCTGGGAAAGTCCTTTTAATACAGCACCAGCAGAGGAAGGAGGAGGACCTGTCTTTATCGTCAGAATAGTTCCTACCATGAACATGGAAATGGAGAGCACTCTTAAAGAAAAGACAGAACCCCTCTTTGTTCCCAAACTGAGCAGATTGAAGGTGGGAGGGTATTCCTTTTCTGCCTTTGAGAAAAATCAGCACTGAATTTTTTTGGTGGGTGGAAAATGTTGATAGTCTGAAAATCCACCTTATACTTGTGGGCAGCTACCCCTAAGACTGAGTTGCTAGGGAAAGGGATGGATTTGCTCACCACTACCTAAGTGTTTCAACTCTCTGGAGCTAAAATTTAACCTAATGAAAAATCATCTTAGTAGTTAATTTTTGTTTGGATCAATGCCAAATTCTCCTCTAGAAGATCCTGGCTAGCTTAAAATCATTGTGAAGTCTCACTCTAGTTCACTGCTCGCGTAAGGCATTCTTTGGTGGTGGGGGGGAGTGGGGGAGAGCAGGGGGAGAAAACTGCCCTTTTAAAAATTATTGAGAAACAGATTCTCAGGTAACCTATACAGGAAGGGAAAGGCTTCCCATTTTTCTTCCTGAAAAGTTAGAAGTAAATATCTCTGTTCTGTGTTAAAGAAATCCCTGTTGCATGTCATACAAAAGAACTCTTAAAATTCCTGTAGTGTCATTGGTATGACTTAATTAAAACTCATGTTTTCTTTTGACAGATAATTTGTCATTTTATAATACTTACAATAAGATTGCCGTTCTCCTCATGTATAGTCTGTTTATGCATAGTGGAGGAGAGGAAGGAAGTTGTTTTTAAACAAACAACATTGAGGCTTTAAACTCAAAGCATTCACAACCTTAGCATGTTTTGAGCAGCAGAGTTAAGACTGGCTTTGTAACTTTAAATGAAAATGAGTCATTACTAATAAGAAAACACAGTTGTTTAATCAAAACTGATCTATGACATTCCCGCCTTGTTCAGTGCAGGCAATAGACAATATTTAGCAATTTGCCTGTTGCAGCAAGTGAGTCTGCTTTTAGGAACAACCAGTATTCTCCCATCTGATTGTCTTTTAAAGCAATACGTATAGTGAGTAAATTTTGTAATTTGTTTTTCTAGATCTACTTTGCCCTATCCAGGGACGCAAGAACAGTATGAGGTAATGAAATTACTTTTGCATTTTCTGAAGGGCTTTTAATATGGGCCTAACTTATTATATTTATCCTTATTTTTAATCATCATTTAAGAAATGGTATAATATGAATGGTAATTTACAATGTCTCAATATTGGACTACTTACATTGTGAAACAGGTGTTCAGACATTTGGATGCCTGGGGTCATACATATGTACTACATATACATATATACGTGCTCATATAGGAGTTCAGATTAACTCTTTCTCTACTGGTGTTACGGATGAATTTGGGGTGTTCAATGGATAAAACAATGTACTATTCTGAGTAAAGTTTACAGAAGCACAGCAAAAGTGAGATAAAAGGACCTCTGTCACATAAATCTTCATAACACATTTTGTTTCTGTACGTGTTATTATTTTGCATAATTTTTTACTTATATTTTCAGACTCATCTTGTTAGCATTTTTAACCAGTGGAAGGTGGTTTCATTGGATTTAAGAACATATTAGATAAAAACACAGTTGTTCACATTTTAGATTAAAAAAAAATCTTGCTATGGCAGCATACACACACACATCTGTCTTAACTTATTTATACAAAGTAATTCTTTTATCAGTAGTTCAGCCTCTTTTGTTTACATGTATTGTGTATTTTATATTAGGGATTGTCTTGGAAAAATGTCAGAAGAAAAATACTAACAGACAGAAGTTTTGCATTTGATTCTGTGAAGTTACAAGTATAAATTTTCTATTCTAAAATGTATTTGGCAACATGGAAGATAAACAACAAATACTGCTCTTGATGAGTGTTTCTTTTCATTGTTCCAGTTATTTATACGAGAGCTTGTTAGAAATCTTTTTAATGAAGGAAATGATGTGTACCGAGAAGGTGATTGGAGAGGATCACTGAGTCACTACACAGAAGCTATAAATATAGCTGATTATGCTAATTCTGAAGAAATCCATGTTTCTGATGATATTTTAGAGAAGCTGCACGTGAACAGGACAGCATGTTTTTCAAATATGGTAAGCTTCTGTTTAAACTGTATGATTTCTCAAGAACAATGCGCTAACAGAGTGTGAAGACATGGAAAGTTTCCTAGTGAGTGGAAAACTCTTGGTATTGGTTTGAGAATTGGCATGTTTCAAATCATCATTTGGCATATTCTTTACTCCCTTATTTTTACACAAGTATAATCATCGAGATATTTTCAGTTACTAATACTAGTATATTAACATAAAAGAGTCGTACTAGACTTGGAGGTTGATGGAACGGTATTTTTATCCATTTATACTGCTGATTGCACCCAAGTCTGCTACTTTCTCTGTGGAATAAGATAGCTTTTGTGAAAGAGCTAAATTGCCTTCGTTACTATTATTGGATTTTCTATGAATGATGGCCCTGCTTTTTTTTACTTGCATACGTTGGTGACTTAGCAAAACTCGTGTGTGCAGTGTGCAGTGGCCTTGGTGAATGTTTTATAGTGTTTCAATACCTTCATCTAATACAGTTTAAATTCAGTATTTCAATGATAATAGTTCTGATAGTGCCTTTTTTCTTTTTTCTCCTTGTAGGGATTGCATGAAAAAGTTCTAGAAGACTGTGAGATAGCATTAAGATTGAATGAAAACAATTTCAGAGCTCTCTATCGGAAAGCAAAAGCTTTGAATGAACTGGGAAGGTATAAGAAGGCTTACGATGCTGTAGCAAAATGTTCTCTTGCTGTGCCGCAGGTAGGTAAATTATATATTGATGATTATTTTTAAAGATTTAATACAGAAAACATGTATTTACATCAAGACCATTGAAGGTTTTTTGGTTGGTTTGTTTTTTTTAATGCAGTAAAATATTTTTTTATTCCTCTAAGAATTATTTTTTTTGTGGAAGTGAAGACGGTGAAGACTGATAGCAGAGATTACAGTCCCCAAGCTCAGTTTGTTGTGTTAACTTCCAGCACAAGAAATAGTCAATTTGCAGGGAGGGTCAAGTGCCATAAACGTTTGCAATAAACACTGGAGCCACTGAATTAATTGTTTAAAATTCTTTACAGTCAGAAGTATACTCATGACATAAAGAGAAAAAACACCCTTAAATATAATGTAAATATTGATTCTTTTGATAACTGTATTTTAGCTTTCTGAGCATTTAGTAACAACCTTATCTGTGCATTGTCCTCCATCTGAATCACTTATTATGCAGCAGTGTGGGGTGTAATAGGAGAGGATCTGTAGACTGAAATGCTGGTTCTGAGGATCTGATTTCCATGGTTTGTTGGGTTTTTTTTATTTTTGTTGTTGCTTTTTAAAAAAAACAAGAGAGTTGGAGTGCATCAAGTGCATTCCCACAGCACTTTTGATTTAGTTTCATCCAAAATTAATCTAATTTGGTTCTCTGAGACACTTCATAACGCAAACTAAAACGCAGTAAAAGGATGATTAAGAGCTTCACTTCAGAAACGCATTCCTGATTTGAACTAAAATGCTGATGGAAGCTGCATGCTTTGCTCAAAATAGACTGATCACAGGACAGAACACTGAGATGCATTTTATTCGCCTTTCTACATCAAAGTTACAGTGAAATTGCTAGACAAACTGTTGAGCATAGGTTTACCTCCTGATATAGAGAAGGTTTCGGTTGTGTTTCCAAATACGCAGCAGCTTATCTGACTGTGTAACTTTGGACTTTGGATCCTCACTTTGCACCTCCAGATCTGAATGTGTTCGCTTCAGGTTTATATGCCTTTATATAAGTTTTATAGATAGCTTTTTCTAGCTGTAGGACTCATTCTGAAAACTAACTCTTAAAATAATTTAAATGGATAGTTATAACTATAGGACAAAATGAAATATGACCGGGTTTTTAACTCAACTTTTTCTAGTTGTATGATACAATTACTGCCAAAATACAGAGTTCTCATTAAATATTCAGCAGTGTTTTGTAGTAGCAGACATTATGGTAATGGAAAATGTGGCCCTCAATTTGTGTAAAAACAAAACAACAAAAACCCCCATCCCCTCAAAAACCAAACACCCTCCCCAAACAAACAAACAAAAACCACCCCCCCACAACCCCTCCCCACTTCACTGAACTTTTCTGGTTTCGGAAAAATCTTTCTGTTATTTTAAATTCAAACAAGTGGAAGAGAAGGATACTGTCTGTTTTCTGGCTTTTTAAAAAATTCCAAATATTGGAGTAATTTTGCTTGAAGGTAGCTGTATTTTTCCGCGTTGGCTTGTAGTCCCATATTTTTGTGGAAGAGTAAAGATGCATTGTGAAACATTCTGCATATAGGGATCTTACTGAATATAGACTGAGATGTAAACACCGACTTGACTGGATGACAATGTAAATTATGAAATTTTATTTGTGTCTTTTAGGATGAAAGTGTGATTAAGCTTACCCAAGAACTAGCTCAGAAACTAGGGTTAAAAATAAGGAAAGCGTATGTAAGAGCAAAGGTAAGATTTTATTTTTAACATTTTACATTGAGGTTTCCCTCTCTCGATACCAGTTCTGTATTTAATGAAGGTGTCTTTTCATTGCAGCCACCCTCCTCAAATTCAGTTTCTAGCGATGTATCAACTCAGGTAAGGTTTTGCATGTTCCAAGTGCAAGCTGACTTTAAACTACAGGGAATCATTGTTTCATAATTTCACGATGATGAAGTGAAAATTGTGCAGTTGACATTTTATAGAAGATGCCGTTATTTTGGACTTCAGGGTTCTTCATTTTTGCTATATATTTATGGCAGACTAGGACGCAAGATCACCATTCAAGTTATCTTTGTAGAATAAATGTTAGTTAAAACATTAAATCCAGCGCAATGAATATATTTAGTTTTAATGTCTTGAGGCAAGGGCATAGTTAATGTGCTTTCTTATGTATTTATTCATTTATGTATGTATTTATTTATCTATTTTGTTAACAGTTATGGAAGTGAAGGGTGCTGGGATAAAATTCCTTTTAATTTATGCATTTGTCCAAATTCGACCTTCACTAGCAGCTGAACTTGCATTTATTTTGCAATTTGTAATGTGCCTGAATAGCAGTAATGAAGAGGAGTTCATCTTAATCTTACAGAATTTTTTCACAGGAATGTAGACAATTTAGCTGTAACTGAATGGGGAAATGTAGGAACAGCTCATTTAAGATACTGTTTAGGCTCTTTTATTCCCTGAAGTACCACTCTCATTTTTGTTGGTTGGTTGCAGGTTTTTAGTGATAATGTGAGTGGATTTCAGTCTGCAAATGGATGCATTATCTAAAAAAGTATTTGACCTTTAAATTCCATTAGACTTCATAAATTTCAAATTCTATAAAACCTAAATTTGAGGACTAACATTCTTAGTCTATAAATATGTTTTTGAAAATTTTAATGGCTCTTGTGCAAAGTGCTGAGAGGTATGTTTTTTCTTACTTACAGAATTCTTCTTCTTCTGTAGAAGATATTGAGTTAGGTGAGTCTTGGTTGTGTGACACTATTAATGCTAGGAAGCATATTTAAGTGGCTGAGCAAATTTCCTTTCAGTCTCCTCAACTTGATATGGTTGTAACTGTTCTTATAGTGAGTGTCTCATACTGTTCTCTTTAACTTGGAAAAACAGGGAGGGAGAATATGCCAAAGATTTAGTAACGTATCAGGTCTGTAACTTTTCCTGTCTCTTTTACTTTGAGTAATATACAGACATTGAGATATAAGTACACATGAATTGAAAGTTAGTGGAAGCTGAAGAAATTTAATGTGGTTTTGCATAAACATTCATCATGTTTATCGTGTTTCTCCACTCCTTCACTCCTCACATTGTCAGGGTAAAAGTTACGCGAGATCTTTTTTTTTATTATTTTTTTTTTTTTACATATTTGAACAAAAGTTCCAGTCATTCCCATCTTACCTGTTTCAGATCTATCTGACCAGAAGCAAGACATGGTTTCTGCTGCTTCTTCATCAAACTTTGGTTCTGAAGTGTCTAAAGTGTCATCAGTACCCGTACCATCTTTATCTTCTGTGATGCCTCTTCAAGTGGAAAAGGTTTCTTTGCCTTCTGCAGTGTTGGCAAATGGAGGGAATGTTTCTTTCTCTATGCCAGAAGCATGTTTAGATTGTGGAGATGGAGACATAATTATTGGTGAAGAACTTGATGAATTACTTGATTCTGTGCCTGATCCAGATGAAGGTGTAATGGTAAGACTAATTTGTTTGTTTTCTTTCTCAAAACTACCCTTATGAGTGGATCTTGTATTTTTATCAAGTGGGCTAGTAGTGAAATGTGAGTTGAATTTCCTAGTTACATTGAGCTGTATTTGTGCATTACTGGGTTGATTTTTCTCTGGTGCAGATTCTTGCTAATGTGGCTGCAAAGATGCCAGGACCCAGCAGAGCTCCAAGGACAATTATATTGGTTTTGTGTGTTGGAAAACCTGAGCAAGGTTGCTGGGGGAGAGGTACTACCTCAGAAATACTGCTATGCTACTACAGTGCTACCACAGTGGGAGGGATGTAGCTCCCAGGAAGTACTATGCATAGTGAAGTAGACGTTTGGAGTCATCAGCTGGTGCGTTTTGGGGGTGTTTTGGTGCAAATAAACCCTCTCAGAAACTGAGAGTGTGTTGGAGTGCCCACCCCGTAGTTGTAGAAACTGTAGGTAAACTTATGCTAGTAGCTTTGCAGGACACTAGTCCTTGCGCTGTGGTCTTCTACTGCATTCACCAGTATCTCTGCAATCAGAGCTTTGTGCAGATCCACCTCCTGGATAACCAGAAATAGTTAGACCATCATGAATTTAATTCTTTTTTTATAAGAGATTATTAGAGAAATTTAGGCATATGAAGAGTTGTTCTTAATTACACCATCATTCCAGAGCTAGAACAGACTGAAGCATACAGAGTTTCTTAACTGTTAGTCAAAACGAGAGTTCTGATTGATGAGCAGAGATGTCTGAGCTTATTAGCAAGTTACTGACTCTCTGCTGTGGCCCTGCCAGTCATTTGGAGCCCTTAGTATTGCAATGTTAAATGAGACTGTGGCATATGTAATTCTTCAGTTAGTTGTGATTTTAATTCCTCATTCAGCTGTGGATGCAGTTGTAAATCTTTAAATCAAAAAATGCTCGGGCTTCTAATTTTCTGTTTTTTCACTTTGTTTTGTAGAATGTATTTTGGAGATACAGAAAGTAATTATTTTTCAGAGATCCTAGGAAGTTCTGTGAGTTGGTCAGGCAGTTGCACTAAAGGTCCAACTGTAGGTCCTTTCCAACTGAAATATTCTATATTCTAGCCTATGCTCTACTCGTTGTCATAGTGAAAGCCTGGAGGAAGTGTAATCTTCCAAGATAGACTGCAGTCTCGTGTAGTAGAAATCGTGAGTGAGTTGTAGGCTAACAACTTGGGCAACAGAGGGAGTTTAATGTTGGCCAAACTCTGTGCAGACCAATTTGGTCAGCCTCCAGACAAGGGGGAGCTGTCTGGGAGGAGGGAGGGAAACTTCCTCTACTTGTTAATGTCATTAACAAAGGTGTACAAAAGGATATGTTATTTTCCATGGGGGGAAAAAAGGGTGATCTGGCCTTTGCAGAACATGGTATCATTTGATTACACCTGAGGATTTATTTCAAAGCTAACTCTTAACTCTTTACTGTACTGCAGCTTGAATGATGTTCTCTTTATTTAGAAAAAATCATGTAAATTTCTGATTATTACCTATTGTCTTACATTTTTAACATAATTTGGAAATTAAATCTGATCTGATTCATAAAAAAATCCAAATCTATTAGTAGGTTAATAAACTTTAGCTAACTGAACCATTAAAGTGGTGGATTCATGGATAATTCCTTGCATTAGGGCATTCTTTAGGGTTTGATTACTGTAGTTCTCTAAGTGTAATGCAGCTCTGTACAGTACTGTCATGCTGTAGCGTACCTTTTATAGTTGCTTTTCAGTAGGTATATAAAAACTTTGCAAAAACTTTACTAAAAGAAATAACTGTTGCACACTGTGTTCTTGAGAGTTTTTTTTTTTTGCTTTGAGTGAACATTCTTTTTAAATTTCTTTTTTTCCAGCAAACTACAGGAGCCAGAGGACCCATTCCTGCAGGAAGTGTAGCTCCTAGTGTACCTTTCTCTGCCTCTTTGCTGGGGACGCTGCCAGTTAGTGCAGGATTTGTTCCTTCACCTTCTCTTTCAGAAATCTTTTCACAGCCTTTGGCTTCTTCACTGGAAAATTTTTGTTCACCATTAAGCACGTTTTCAATCAGTGACCCCAAAAGAGGTAAGAAATGAGTCTTAATATTTGACCTTATATAATGAGAGGGTTGTGCATGAGCCAACTGGGTTCCCTTTTTAACAAATGAGTTTTCACAACTATTCAGTAATATTTAGCACTTACATAACATTTGATCTGTGCTCACAATTTTTGAGAGTATTGATAATTGGTGTTGACTGTAAACAAAAATTTAGATTAAAAAAGCTTTTGTTTACTTAGGGTCTACATAAGCATGCTCCAGGCTCCCTCTGTTCAGTTTTTCTGCATTTATTGTGTAAGTTAATTGTTTCAGGTAAATAAATGTAAAGAAGGAGCTGTGTTCCTTCAAACTATTTTTTTTTCTTTTTTTACAAAAAACAAACACAAAACAACAAATGTGTTCTTACAGCTTAAACCATCTATGATGATTTGGCAATAAACAAAAATTCTAAAAGGGTAATATAACCGTGTATACCAGTGTTACATGTTTGGATTCAGACTCTAGGGACTATAATTATGTATGTGAAATAATAAGACATAAATAGCCAATAAACTAGAAAAGATAAAGTTTTGCCTCTAATTACCACTGTTACAGAAGCATGGTCTGTATAGAATGGAGCCAAATTTACAAAATAAAATTAAAAATAGAAGAATCCTCTTAACCTTTTTTCATCTCCTCAGTTTTCATAGTCAGATATTGCTTATCTAGCTACCCTTTTTTTACTGCACAAGTATCTTCCTGTTGCTTCAGCATGTGCCTGTGAAGCTACAGCTGATGTTAATCAGTTGGTTATATTGAAGATGATTACCTGGTAATTTTTCAGCCCAGATGTTTACAAGGGGCTTTTACGTAATTGAAAAAAAATAATCATAGCAACCAAAAAACCCCTTTGGTATTTGTCAAAAAACCAAACATTTGATACTTCTCAGGAGTGATAAATAATTTTTTGCATAGGGTGTTTTGGGGATATGAAATAACTAAAACTTCTTTTTATTCCTTTAGATCTCTCAAGTTCAGCTTCTAGGGATGGAACACCAACACTTAGCAGCAATAATTCCCCATTGTTTGTGAGTATTTTTCATGTTTCTTTCACATCAGTTCAAATGTTAATGTTTTGAAGGCTTAACATCAATCTTAATTTTTACAGTAGAAGTTTCTATTTTCAAAAAAATGGCACTTTTATCATTAAAATACGATTCTGGCTTGGAAAACAGTTGTACAGTAGCTCACAACAACAATAATTGAACACAAGAAAAAATTTACAAATGTTTTATATAGGCAAACTTTGACTACTGTCATAGCCACTTTTGCTGCCTGAGGAACTTGCTGTAATATACTGTGGAAGTGTAAAGTAACCAACCTAAGAGCGAGAAAATCTCTTACGATCTGAGTGCGAAATGTTAGAAATCCTGGAGACCTGTCCGAGTACAGGAACAGAGCAGAGATCGCCTTGTGTCTGAGAATCCATCTGGTCTCTGTGTTCTAGTCATGCGCTATGTTTTCAGTCATGCTGCTGGCCATTGATTTTTTGGGGAAGGGTGGCATGAAGGATTGGATCCTCATGAGCCAGGATGGAGTGATAATTAGCCTGGGAAGTGCTGTTGTACTCCCTGTACCTGGTTGGGTCTTGTTATATGCTTCGTCTGGGCTGGGTATATGGCTTCTGTAAAATCTCTGTGTCCCCTTCTTAGACGTGTAGTTAAGCTTGTATTATGAATTTGTTGTGTATAGTCTTTCTTACGCTTCGAAGAATAAATTCAGTAGGTTACATTTTAATTGTAGATAAATTATATGGATCAAGTAAAATATGCTTTCTTCCAACAGATAAATGGCCCTAGTAGTTTGTTTGGGTCCGAAAATTACATGGGAATTGCAGGCCAAACTAGAAATGATTTTTCAAATGTTTTTAGCAGTGCAACTGCTAATACACCTGTATCTTCAGCACTTGCGGGAAGAAACCCATTAGAAGGCACACATGAGCTACGACAGGCCTGCCAGTTATGTTTTGTCAAAAAAGGTAAGAGGCCTCTGGACTCAACTGGGTTGATTTTATTAAAAAAATAAAAAGCATACATTTAAAACTTTAGTTTTCATAAAGTGAAATACTGTTGGCTTCTAAACAGTGTTAATCCTGACTTGTTCTTTGCAGATGTAGTACGATCTTATGATTAAGGAACTGGTAAAATGTTTCAACAACTTATCTTCTTTCTTCTTGTCTTTATTTCTTGTCCTAATGGATTCTTGTTTCCTAAAACCACCACAAACCACCACACGCTTTCCCCACCCAGTAGGTGTACTATGTAAGGTCGTTCACATTCTGTATTCACTTTCCTCCCAACCCCCAGGGTACTGTGAAGAATGACACCTTTGCTCAAGACTTAAAAAAAACTTGCAGTACTCTCTCTGATTGGCCATGGGGAATTGAACCGCAGTTCAAAGTACCCGGTAACCTTCACGTCCCATCTGTTTTATTGTTCTTTCAAACTAATTCTAAATCATAATCCTGAGGCTTCCAAACCTTAGTAATAATTAACTCCACTGTATTGACTCAAAGGACCTTAACCAGCATTGGGCTTTAATATAACTAATCTTTTAGGCCTGAGCTATCGCTGTTAAACAGAGCTGTATTCTAGAGGCAAAAGGTTTTATTAAGACTAATCTTAAAAATAAGCATTGTCTTTAAAGTCATAGGTGTCACTGATATTGATATGTACTAATAAAGTGCAGCGTAGTAATGGATCTTATAAAGAATTGTATTGAGACATTTAGAGGGTGACTCTTGTAGTTTTAAGAACTTTTATATTAGTTTAAAATGATTTTTACAAGAAAAATCCATGAAGTGATGTTTGAAAAACCATTAAACATATTCTGTTAACAGCAGGAGCTATAAAATGATGGTGGAAATACTAAGTGCATTCCTATCTTGACTTTTTGTATCAAAGCATCTATTTCTTCTGTTTCCTTGCATCTCTATCAAAGCCTTTAAGTGTCTCCTGCTTTTACTACCTACTTTTGAAATTGTACTGTTCCATCAGCTTCTTGTCCAGAGAAACTGGGTCACGCTCACGTTTTTGTAGTCCCTTAAATAGCAAAATTCACTGAGCATTGCTTGTCTTCAGACTCTCCATCTGATTTCTTCATTTTAGTGGTAATGTAGTCTTCGCTTTAGTGTCATCCTAAAGACAGAGTTTAAAGCTAAGTATATTTTTGTTTCCAAATCCACACAGTTCTGGGATTGGCATTTATATTTTTGGTATGTGTGTACTTCTTACCTAGCGTGTTTTGTCTCTGAACATAGTAGCTGTTCTAATACAATATAAGTTGAAGGTTAAGAGAGCTGTTTACTGACCCTTGTAATTCATCCGCATTGACGTATTATAAAGAAGCAATTTAAGTTTTAAATCAATGTTACGGAAACGTATACTTTGGGATTTGAAAAAAGGCAGCAATTTGTTGCTGTCCCAAAGTAATCTTAAGGTGGTAACACATCATCCCTCCCCAAATAACTTGTGGGGATTTTTTTCTTGCTGAGACTGGTCCTTTTGTAAGTATTCCGTTTTTTTTTCTATTCTGCTCGACATGGCTGTTAATGACTTTTGGTTCTTCAGAGTTGCTGTTGCAAGTAGGAATTCTGTACAGTGTGGTCATGTACTTTGCTTTTGGACTTACATGCCAGTCTGTGTATGGAAATGTTGAAAGTATGCTGCAAGTTATGCAAATATAAGCAATTTGCTGTAATTGTTACAGGTCCTAAATTATTGGATTACGCTTACCATCCCAATTTAGAACATAAATGTAAGAAGGATATTCTAATTGGTAGAATAAAAAACTCTGAAGATAAATCATGGAAAAAAATACGTCCAAGACCAACAAAAACACAGTATGTGGGACCATATTATATTTGTAAAGGTAGGTGTTATAGATAGTAAAATGTTAATGCCTACACTCAAAGTAATATAGTTTAGTTTTTCCACAGTGAAGTAT
Organism: Rissa tridactyla; assembly: GCF_028500815.1. NCBI lineage: Eukaryota > Metazoa > Chordata > Aves > Charadriiformes > Laridae > Rissa > Rissa tridactyla. The sequence continues at coordinate 12,105,697 of NC_071473.1, forward strand.
AGATTGAGGTTTTTATTCTTGCTCAGGGGAGGTTGAGAAGGAAGTTCACTGGCTTGCTTGTATTTTCAAAGGCTGGAAGGAGAGACGTATTTTGACCATTAATGTGATTATTTGGAGAACATGCACTGTACTTCTGTACTGGTCTTCATCATGAATAACTTTGCTTCCAAGTGCTGGGCTATTGCTGTCCAAAACAACAACAGAAAAGCATTCTTGTTAGAGTTTTGCTGTATGAACCTCCTCTTATGATATAAGCAAGATGACTCGTGGATTAATTATCAGCTATATCTGATGATATTTAAGCAAAGGGTATTCTGGGTTCTCAGCATTGTAGCCTTAGACTGGAAAAGGAGAGTTGATGGAGGTTGGCATCAGCCTTTCTGAGGAGTTTTACATTTTCAGCAAGTCATTCAGCATAAGGTTTTGCTTCTCTCTGCTAGACTTAAGTGACCCGTTTACAACAGATTTATCTTCTGTATGAAGAACATTTGAAATGGAGATAGTGGAAGTTTTAAGATGATTTTCCAATAAAAGTTGCGTAAAAGCAATGTCATATTCAATGTTACCATTTTAGATGTTGCTGCTGAAGAGGAATGCAGATACCCAGGTCATTGCACCTTTGCATATTGCCAAGAGGAGATAGATGTGTGGACACTGGAGCGCAAAGGAGCGTTTAGTCGAGAAGCTCTTTTTGGAGGAAACGGAAAGATCAACTTGACTGTGTCCCGACTTCTTCAAGAACATCATGGATTATTTATGTTTCTTTGTGAGGTGCTGCTTTATTTCTAATGACACGATAATAATGATAATAAATAATAAAATTCCCTGGAAAGAAATACTTCGGTTCATGTGTGACTATTTTGTAAACTTTGAAATGCATGTTCAATAATAATCTGTCTGGCTTTATATTAGAGACTAGTTGAAGTCTCTGTGAAAATCTTTAAGGTAAGGTATATTTTAAAATGTATAAAATACATACTCTATAATTACCTGTTTTTGTATTCCAGAAATGTTTTGATCATAAACCCAGAATAATAAGCAAAAGGAACAAGGATAACTCATCGTCTTGTTCTCACCCTGCTATGCATGACTTTGAAGACAACAAGTACGTCTGAAATACCATCTCTTTCTTTAAGTTTCAAATTAAAAGCAAAGGTTTCAGGGCATTTTGACTTTCATTTCTTACGTGTTGATTAAATTCTCTTCCTTGCTAAGTGACTGTTATGCTTTGGCAGTATTGATAAGATAAACTTACTGAACAAGGATTGTCTCATATTATTAAATTGAAAGTGAATTATTTCTTTATCAGTGCATTCAAAATTAGTGGTATGCACCCTCATGTTTGAATCTTACTGGTTTTGGTGTCAGTTTGTTAATGGCTTATCTACCTGGTGAGCTGCATTGCTGTAAATAGATGTGTGATGTTAAATTAATATAGGAATTCATAAGTTTGCTCTCTTTGGTCTGTTTTGCTTATTTTGCTGTAGTTTTAACTCAGAACAGTTTAAAGAACAAGTTTACCTTAATTACTCTGAAATAGACCATAGTCCTTATTAATTAATTTGATAAAAAAGTGCTAGGAAAGTGTTTTCAATTACTCTTTGAAAGTTAACAAAGACTTTGTAGTGGTAATAGTGTTAAATAAGCTTTGGAGAATTAATAGACTTACATTTTTATATGATGGAAACGTTAAGTGGGAGCATTTTAATTGCTTTGTTTGTACTCCACTTCCCTATATTGAGGAAACGCTGCAGCTATAAGAGCTAGGCATCAACTCTTTCTTTAATGGTGCTCTTCAAAAGAGTAAGTACTTGTGTTTGTATTTAGGTCAGAATATATACTTGAAAGTGAGCATGATATGCTTTCTCTCTTGGAAAGTAGTGATCCAGCTGGATAAAATTCAGTAGTGCTTAGCGGAAGGGGGACCTCTGGATTTCAGAAGAGTACTGTTCCATGATGGTTTACTCAGCCTAGAAATGATAATTAGATGCTACTTCCTTCTGGAAACTGTTTTGGCTTTCTGATTTCGAATAAAAAGTGTTAAAAAGACTAAGCTGTAAATAATGTTAAAAAGAGTAAGCTATGATGAGGGATGGTTATTTTATGTGTTTTTCCAGACATGAACAAAACCATTTTAAAGAATGTCTAAAACTGACTGTTTTCAAAACAGGTGCCTTGTCCACATTTTGCGAGAAACTATGGTGAAGTATTCCAAAATCCGCCCCTTTCAAATTCGATGTCAGCTTGACCTGTGCAGACATGAGGTGCATTATGGCTGTTTACGAGAGGATAAATGCTTTTATGCTCACAGTCTGGTAGAGCTTAAAGTCTGGATAATGCAAAAGGAAACAGGTAAGTTTGGTAAAATGCGCGCTTTACTCTTCATTGTGATGCCACTTCTTCCTTGTCTCTACTCCCTTCTGAAATTAGCAATTTGGGATCAGTGAATTAACTTAGAATTTGCTGTAATTTTTCGTACAGCATAGTCAATAAACAGTAATGTAAATACGATAAGAAGTGTTGAGTAGGCTACTAGCTATTCCAAAATTAGGAAGTTTTTGATAATAAAAACTGCTCAAAACTGCTAATTATGATCAGATTTTTTTTCTTGAATAAAACTAGAAGTCTTGAGCCGATATTAAATCCAAGTCAAACTTTTTATTTTTAAACCTTCAAAGTTTGAAAGATCCTGATCAGATTTCTTTTTCACAGGGCATTGAAAGAAAAGCTTGAAATATTTATGCCGTTGTTTCCCTCTGTCCCCCAGTACAAGAGTCAAGGTTTTTCCCAGTTGAACCTTTCTTTTAGCTTACTGGCACTCTGATATTTTTATATATTGAGCCAGAAGACAAATCTTTGCAGTTCACTACTCTGTCTCTCATTAGTGTATGTGTTGCTAAAACTTAACTATTATTCTGTTCTTGCTCACGCAGGACATTTTGACTGATTTTGTTGATCTGGCTTGTTTTTGTTGGCTTCTTTGAGGATAACAAATCTTATTACTTCGTTTCTAGATTATAGCTTTTGAATTGCATGTGTCTGTATTTACAGCCCATTCCTTGGTCATGAGTTCCAAACTCTCTGTGACTTACGTGTTTTTTTTTGTTTTTTTTTTTTTTTTTTTTTTTTAAAAAGCATTTAAACTGTTAGCAGGAAATAATTTGTACCACATAACAGTTGCTCATTCTTCCTATCTTGCTCTGCATGACAGCAGTACTTTACATATTTAAGTAACTGTGTTGGATCATGGCAATGCACGGAGGAAAAAGGGAAATGTGGCAATCCCAATGTGTTGCAGTGTTTCTGGCATTATTGCCCCTTTATGTCTGTGATTTATCCTCACCCGTCCTGTTTTTTTTGAAGAAGCTCCTTGTTGCTTCAGCTTTCTAGCTAGATTCTCATACAGGCATTCTGACACAAGATGTCACATTGACCTGAAAATTTTGGAGGAAGAAAGTCAAATAGAGACTTTGCTGATTTCCTGTTCTCTCTCCTGGGATGAGCCTTTAGAAGCTTCTGTGTGAAAGTAACACAGTTATTTTCTTACCAGCTGCCCCTACAAAGCCAAGGATAGCAAATACTTACCATATAATTTCTATTTTGAAGTAAGGGTTGGGTTGTCTGAGAAACTTGATTTTTCCACAGAAGGCATATTTTTTATTTTATGATGTGTTCCTGCTGCCCTCATGCTTCACTAAAGTCAGTCAAAGCTCAGCCTCTGCTCTTTGAATGAGGTTCCTCTTCTGAATGTAAGGTGTGGGAAGTAAAGGAACGCTGCCTTGGGAAAGAAACATTTTACCAACCCTCCAGTCCAGACACAAATGATAGTCTGTGCTTGTGTGAAATTAGAGCAGTAAATATTACAGTGTGTGTGAACAATGTATATCTCTGATGGTAACCTTAGCCAAAGTATTTATAAGATATTTTTTTTTCTGAAACAAAACATAATTAACAGACCTTGTCTAAAAACTTTGTAAAGAAGGCAGGGGCAATCTAGTGTCTGTCAGCTTGCATTTTGGATAGAGGTTTAGTACATTATGTTTAAATAAATACTCGAAGATGCATCTTAACTTATTTGAGCAATCTGTAATTTAAGAAGCTTTTCTGTTTGCTTTCCAGTGTAATGATGTATACAGTATTTCTGTTTTGGAGGCCCTCACAAAATTCTTAAGTGTGTATATATGTGGATGTAAGTGTATATCCACACCCATGAGTGCATGTATATGTATGCAATATATAAAAAGAAAAATAGACAAAAGCTTTGGGGCTTCAGTAGCATTCCAGTTTGAGCATGTCCGGAATTCTACAAAGTCATAAGTGCTCAAGAAGTTTTTCCCTTCCTTTACAGGTATTTCACATGATACTATTGTTCAAGAATCAAAGAAATACTGGCAGAACATGGAAGCTAGTGCACATGGATCACAGGTATTTTCATTTTTCCATTAAACTAATTCTGCGGTGACTTTGATAATTCTTTTTCTATGTCAGTGTGTAATGTAACTTATTTTAGAAATTACTTTTTTAATGTCTTCTTCAAATTATCTCTTTCACTGTAGGCTTTCTTCGGCTTGCTCCATTTACCATACAGTGCCTGCTTTGCAATTCGTTTTTTGCTTTGCTTATTCTGTCATAGACGGAACATAAAGCCTAAGTATAATTTCAAAGTCAGCTGCCATAGGGCAATTAATTTTCTTTCCAATAGGTAGGACTGTTATGTGTTTAGTTTGTATATCTTATCATAGCTTCTGGGTACATGTACCTAAATCAGAAATAAGTTAAATAAAAATGCATTTGTTAAGAAAAGTCGAGTTTGAAATTACAAGCTAAACTATTACAAGGCATGCAGTGTAACATCTGCTTCCGGATGTGTGTCGCAAACTTTTAGCGTAGGGGGGTAATTCATAATTATGTATGGATTTTTTTGCAGATACAAAATACCTTTTATTGTTGTTGTTATTTTTTTTGCCTTAAGATCCTTGGAAACCAAATGAAATATGGATCACTTAATTTGAAGATGAAGTTTGTTTGTGGTCAGTGCTGGAGAAACGGTCAAGTTAATGAGCCAGACAGAAACAAAAAATACTGTAGTGCAAAGGCAAGACACCCGTAAGTAATACCAAACAGTGGAAGATTTTACCACTTTGTCAGCCATTTAAAACCTCTGTTGGGAAACTTTGTTACTGCTTCATAAAGGTCATACGAGGAGTTTAAAAAAACATATTGAAGCAGAACACAGTCATCTCTTTGTAATATGTTAGTAATTGGTAATGAGAAATACTTTGGTGTTTTTTGGTTTTGGGTTTTTTTTGATTGTTATGGTAAAGTTTCAGTAGAATTTAGTTAAATCTCAAATATATGGTGAAAGCCTTATAAGGAACGCTTCTGAGCTTTCCTGGTTCTTCTGTGTACACGGTGTGTCTTTTATGAAGAGTATTTTCTTTCATTGAATGCATCTGTTTTTCAGATGGACCAAAGATCGCCGTGTGGTGCTAGTCATGTCTAATGAACGTAAGAAGTGGATGACCATTCGTCCTCTTCCCGCAAAGAAACAAGTGCCTCTGCAATTTGATGTATGTTAACCCAAAACTAATGTTTTAGTTAAGAAAATGGTGTAACTATACTGGCAATTGGGCTGGTTTCATCAGCTCTGCAGAAATTCCCATGGGAGTTGGGAATATGTTAATAGTGTTTCTACAGAGCTCAGCCTTAGAAAAGCACTGATCTCGCATGTTATTACTGAAACCCTTTCTTATCAGTGGAAGTTAATAACTTTTTAAGTGATTTAACTGAGTTCTTACTATTTCAGATAAATATTTCAGAAATATATCTGTGCTCTGGTAATCTGGTAGGAGGCAAAAAGCAGTCATAATACTTGCTTCCAGCAGTTTGCTTTTTCTAACTACAATATATAAGCTTTTTATAAAATAAACATGATTTTATTTTTCATGTGATATAAATGTCTGATTGGGAGGGGAAACAGTAGCCGAGACTGAAAAAAACCCTATTTTCTACTATCGTCCATTTTACTTTATATTCATAAGGATATTTTTTTTAATTCACGTTCTAGTTGTGCAATCATATTGCTTCAGGCAAGAAATGTCAGTATGATGGAAACTGCTCTTTTGCTCACAGTCCCGAGGAAAGAGAAATGTGGACCTATATGAAGGAGAACAGCAGTAAGTAGAAGAGTAAACCTAACGTTGTAAATTGAACTGTTCTGCTTTTCATTCTTGTTCCTCAATTACTTTTTAACAATAAAGTAGTTTGTGTCCATTTTTTAGATCTTAGAAATAGTATATTGATCCATGCAGCAATATTATTTGGTAGTTATACTCTGTATTGCCATGTGCACACACTAGGATTCTGTTACCAACATACTGGGGGCAAGCTATTTGCAGAAGAATTTCCCCCCCTCCCTCAGCGTATTTACTGGGAATTACTATGCGCTGTCTGTGAATGATAATATCATGGTCTGCAAGAAAGCTGACTAAATTTACCCCAAATTGTAGCACACTTTATAATTAGTACTTCCAAATTCAGATATTGATACGCAGTGGCATAGTTGTTATCTGTACTTTGGGTGCCTGCTCAGAAATGTGTAACACCTTACTTTCCCCTAGATAGGGAGAAATGGCTCTTGGTAAGTAGCCAGAGATTGATAACTGCACTTGGCTCTTATCTCTAAACTGTGTAACTGTCTACATTGCGTCCTTCCTTTTTTCTTCTTACAATAGGTGGGACTAAATTATGCTTGCAAACTCAGTCATTTATCTAGTATTCTCAAACTCTTGCCTTAATTGCTAATTACTTATTTTAGCTTCTGCTCTCATTAGTTCAAGACTTGGAGCAGTTGTATGACATATGGCTAAAAAGTCAAAAGCCAGAAAAAGGAGATGATACAGCTGCTCAGGCAAACAAAGAAAATGGGAAGCAAATTCACATGCCAACTGACTACGCTGAAGTTACAGTAAGTAATCAGTGGTATAATTCTAAGTTCACACGTGTGGGGTTTTTGTAGTGTCATCCCCCCCAGTCAGTAACATACATTGTTGTCCTTACTTTCTTGGTGCTTTCTTAGATCATAGCTAGCTACACTAAATGCAAACTTTAACTGACACTTGTAAAGCAGTTATTCTGAATCCTCTAAAGACAGTGGAGATCATAAACTTAAGGTGATTATTTAAATAGCTATATCTGATTAGATAAACAACAATTTACAGGATAACATAAAGAAAACATTCAAAATGTATTGGGAGCAGTTCTTTGCTTACAGTACTGAATTCTTAATGTTTTGTTTTCAAATTCCCTGTAAAACAGGTGGATTTTCACTGTTGGATGTGTGGGAAGAACTGTAATAGTGAGAAGCAATGGCAGGGTCACATTTCTTCTGAAAAGCATAAAGAGAAGGTTTTCCACACTGAGGACGATCAAAACTGCTGGCAGTATCGCTTTCCAACCGGATATTTTAGCATTTGTGATAGGTATGTGTTTAAGATGTCAAAAATGCTGAAAAAATGACAGTTCATAGTGTAAATAATTAAGGTGATTATTAGTTTTGACATACGTTGTTTCTAGTATTTCTTGCTTTGCATACATCTTTCAACAAGAAATTAAGTAATTAACAGTATTTTAACACGTAGTTTTAGAACTCAGGGAGTGACAAGGTGCCTGATTGTGGAATCAAATTAATTGCTCATTTGATGTTAATAAGAGGTTGCAAGTTTATGGCAGGTGCAAAAAATATTGTTGGTATTACAAGTTTAATTAGGCGCCTGCATATTAATTACCTGTGGAACACAAGAACCGTACCTAGCTGGACAGTGACATTGGAGCTTTTAAGGCAAGTAAAAATGCTGTTAGCATCAAAACAAATCTGTATTTGTTACTGGAAATTGTTTATGAAAGCGTGTAAGAGAACTTCTGAGACCTGTTGGTTTTCCCCAGCATTGGTTGTATGTTTTGCTGCTCCTATTAATTCTTAAATGCAGCCTGTTTACCGGACTGCAGTAGACTTTTTTGTAAATCTGTTGAAAGTTCTTTCCACTGTTGGAATCTTCTTGGAAGGCGAAAAATTTTGGAATCTGCATTCTGGAGTTAAAGATTCAATTTGCTGGTACGGATATCTTTATCACTCCATTTCAAATAAAAGATTTTGAATGTGTTAGAGATCTTGAGAAATTGCATAGCATAAAAACCAACTTATTTTTTGTTTGAGTCTTTGGATGGAAGCTTACGTGCCCGCTTCATTAAATTTTTAAGTAACATTCTAAATGTATTTGATGTTTTGAGCACTAACAGACCTCATATATGCAATATAAAGTGAATGCAAACTGGCATGCTTATAACTTAATACAAAAATCCTATGATAAAATAGATTAAGTTATACTGAGTACTTAAAAACCAAATGCAGTTAACAAAGGGTAATTAAATAATCAGATATTTTTAACAATTGTAGTTCTTTAGCTTAGTAAGTTAAATGATATGGTATTAATTTACCTGATGAAATTAAAGGTTTCAAGCATGAAATGACTCAGTAAAGTAGGAGCATGAAGAACAGAGTGCCATCTCTTGTCCTCTGTAAATACTTGGCAGCTGGGAAAGGAAAATATAATCAAATGCTAAACAGAGTTAATGTATTTAAAAAACATGACCAGAAGAAAGTACCTAGATACAACAGTGATCATGATAATTCTATGAAAACACTATTTGAAATGTGTCTTAACAGATATATGGCTGGTACTTGCACTGAAGGAAACAACTGTAAATTTGCCCATGGAAACGCTGAACTCCATGAGTGGGAAGAACGAAGACAAGTTTTAAGAATGAAGCTCAGCAAAGCAAGAAAAGACCACTTGATTGCTCCCAGTGATAATGACTTTGGAAAATATAGTTTTTTGTTTAAAGATTTAAACTAATACTGAGATGACACATACATCTTATCAGCTGGAAGCATAAACCAGAAAATTTGACAATAATCAAAAGCATGTGACAGAAAAGCTGCAGGTTTTCTGCTTTTATTGGCATATATTGTTCCTCCTGAACAGCAAAATATAGTAGATTTAGGGGGATTGAGCAGACCTGTCTGTGCTCTCATGAAACAGAGTGGTGGTTAAAAAAATCTGAAGTATTACGTGCTTATTCACCTTCTGTTGGACAGAACGTTAGGAAATAGAAGGGGGGGAAGAGAGATTATAATGTCTAGGAAGCCCCCTAGTATCAGTCCTTCAGTTGAAAAACTTCAAGGTATCGAGGTATTACAAAACAGAGTGTTATGGGCTAAGGAGAAAATGATGGATGAAAATTCTTCAGATCTTTTAATGGAGAGGATTTGTTTAAAACAAAGTTTGCTACTTATCTATATGTAGGTTGCTAAAAAGGATTTTCTTATTAAAGATTTTAAACAAAATAACCATTTAACTACAATATATGTTGAATGGGTATTTTTTCTCTATTTGTATGTTTCAATATAATTTACTGAAAAAGGATCTTGGGAGGAAAAAATGTATTAATTTTTGAAAATGAAGTAGTTAAAATTATGTTTCTTGGTCTTTGCTGTTTAAATGATGATTTTGAAAGATTACACTTGTATGTCAGTATTGTGTACTATTGTATGGACTAATGTTGCCTGTAATAAAGAGAACTTTACACAAAGCTGTTTTCTGCATGTAGCCTCTCAGGATTGAGATTTTGTAAAAAATAAACAATGATTTGCCTATTAGCAAAAGCTTGAGCACCTGTAGGTAAAAATTTAAGAAGTTGGTATTTGTGTCTCCAGATGCTTGTTTGCAGTTTTCTGTATTGTCATTAGCTCATTGCATCACTAAAATAACAAAAATGGCCAACTAACTTGCGAAGTAGACAAGCATTTTGGAGCTATGTGGTGCTGGGACGTGTTTTTAGCCTTTTGATTTGGGCATGAACCACCACCTCAGCTGCGAGGCGGGTGGTACTTCAAATTCCATTTCCTCCAGGAAATAGAACAGCATTCATGGGCAGAGGTGACTTCTGACTGGTGAGCTTTTGGGCTTTACAGTCGCTGGAGCTTCTGTTGCATTTCAGCTTCTCTACAGATGGTTCTTTCAGTTTTCTTTGTGTATTCACTTTTTTTTTATTATTTATTTTTAAACTAAGCTTCTTTCAGTCATCTATTCAAAATTGCTAAAGCTAGGTTTCTTTTGTTTCCCCCCCGACCATGACTTCTTCCTCTTGAGATTATTTTTCTCTGTTATTGGCTGACCGTATATAATTAGAAGAGCTTTAAAGAATGACTTCTGTAGTTTGAATGTAGTCATTGGCCATATAGTGTGTATGGAAAGAGTGTTGAACCAAAGTTCACTGGTACCCGCACACATGACAAGCTTGGATGCTGTGTCCCTTTCACTTCACGGAAAGAAAAGCACAATGAATATTAAACCAACAGCTTCAGCCATGGGGGCGCTTGCGCAGTGGCTGTTCCTGAGGGGCTGGGCTGAAGTGTGTTTGAATACTATGTACAGTAAACATACAAAATTAGCTTGGGGCTTGAAATACCACCTGCTGCAATGCTAATTTTTTACCTTGTTTGTAATAAACAGCTTGAAATAGAGTACTATGGACACTGTTATTTCTGTGACAAAACCTGATTGTATTGTGTGCCTTCCTGAATTGTTTTCTGGATTTTATGCTTTCATTGTTCAATGTAAGTGCTCTGTAAATTCTTGGAAGTAATTCTAGACAAAACTAAACATGAAATCCTTGTTCTGTAAGGACGGTGTGAAGTCTTTAATGAGTGCAGAGGGGGCCTGTCGGGGAGTGGCTGCCGGCGGGGCTCGGCCCTCCCAGAAGCGGAGGATTTATTTACGATTATTTACTCACTGATCCTGGTGAAGGGGATTTTAACCACGTCCTGCACAGGCAGCAGGAGGCGAACGAATTAATTCTCAACACGTTTTCCCTGAGGCCGCGGGACGCAGCCAGGCCTGCCGCCGGCCCTCGCGCCCGCGCTCCCCTCGGCCTCCCTCGGGGGGGGCCGGCCCGCCCCGCTCTGCGCCTGCTCGGGGCGGCGCGACGTGGCGGCGGCGGGTTCGGCGGCGGCGGGTGCCGCCCCGGCGCGGCTGACAGGCGGGCGGCGGGCAGACGTGTGCGAGCGGGAGCGGCCCGGTGGCCCGCGCCCCTCCCCGCTCCGGCCGGGGGCCATGTCGTTATGCGGCGGCTCCAGCCCCGCCGCTGCCCCTCGGCCGCGGCCTCGCGCCGCCCAGATGGCGCGGCGGCCCGAGCTGCTGTGCGGCGCTGCCATCGTGCTGGGCTGCGCCTTCCTCGTCGCCCTCAAAGTCACCTGCAGGTAATGGCGGAGGCCAGGCGGGATCGGGGTACGCGGGGCCCGGCCGAAGGGAAGCGGCCGCCGGGGCCCTCCTGGAGCGCGACGCCCTGTGCCCGCTCTGGCCGCGCGTCTCCCCGTGCTCTATGGTCGGGCTCCCTGAGGCGCCGCGCGGGGCCGGGCGGCGTCAGGAGCGGCCGTTCCCGGGGCCGGGAGGAAGATGTCCGTGTCCGGCCCCGACGGCATGCGATCCCCATGGCAACCGCGGCCCTTCGCCTGTCGGGGGGAGCCTTGCCGCCAGCGCAGCGGTGGGGGGACACGGGGCCCAGCCAGCGGCGCCGGGCGGGGGCTGGCGGGGCAGGGCGGGAGGCCCCGGCGGTGCCGCGGGGGTGGGGAAGAAGCGTCAGTATTTTTAAGACAGGTATGTGTCCTCCTCGGAGGGTGTGGGGGCGCGGCGGTGGGCACGCGAACGCACACGCACCTGAGGGACAGGTGCTTTGTGGAGAAAGCTGTTTTTCATGTCCAGCTCGTACCCAGCTTTGCCCCAGAAGGACTGAGGGGGCCGAGACCCTTCCCTCAGCGCGCTCAGCCGGCTGCGGGCAGTGGGGCTACAAAGTAGGGGGAAACGGGTCTCTTCTGGCTCATGTTGATGTCATGGCACTCCCGTTACCTGCACCTGCTTCCCACTGAAGGATGCTGCGCTTTCTTTTTGTTTTCCCCTAATCTGGTGGGGAGGAACTGCCTTCGTTGCAAAAGTCTCCGTGGTTCCTGTTTGCAGAGATCCTGGAGATCCTGGTGTATGTGGGACCGGGCGGGAGAGTGGGGTGGTGCGTGGGAGGCAGGTAAACGCGCTGCAGCTGGGCAGCTCCATTCTGGAGCCTGAACTGGGAGCTGAGTGGTCTTGGATGGGTTTTAGGTCAAGGTGACTATTAGGTGCTTCAAGTCATACTATATTAACTTAAGAACATCTACCACATTTGGGAGTGGGAGAAGGCTACGAGGATCTGATTACTTCCCTGTTCTGCAGAATCTCACAAATTTTCATTCCAAGAAATACTTGATTTGCAGGTAATACTTCTGAAAAATACTAAGGCCTTCATTTCTTCCATGTCCACAGAGGGTGTATTATTTAAATCAGGTGAATTTTAAGTCTAGGAATGAGTTGCTCTGTGAGCAGCAGTGCCTCTGTTCCAGTAGTCTGTATCTCACAGTGACCAGATAATTTAGATGAAAGTGTAAAGCTCTTGCCCTGGTACAAAATGTATGGTGAAGGATTTCTGAACTTAACCACCTCCCTGTTTTACTGTCCATTACTAAATGAGTAATTTTTTTTTTACACTTACAGTGATACTTCTGTTTTATTCCCGCTCCTCTCTGATTTAAAACCTGCATGTTCCTTTCATTTTACTGCTAGCTGTGTTTGAAAGCTCACAAACGGAATGTGCTTGGAATGTGCTTCTCACCACCCTGTACTCTGTACAGGAAGTTTGATTAAAGGGTTTTGGCTGTTCAGATTCTAGAAAGGTTTTGACTTTTCAGAGGGTAGTTAAATACACAAACTAATATCAGAATTGTATCCCCTGTTCTGTTGCTTTCAGAAACATAGAAAATTCAAGCGTAAAAATTCTGTGTGCAATTTGCAGGATAGTTAATTGCATGTGTTAATTGTGACTACAGTATATAGTTTCTCACCACACATCAGTACGGTTTGCAAGCAAATCTCAGCACCAGAGTACAGTTACTACCACTGCACTTACAACATGTAACTTTCGAGACCAATGGATAAAAAGTAAGGAAAGGGAAAATTCCTTTACTACAAGGCAGTCTGTTAGTGGGGTGTGAGGTTTTGCGGGTTCATAGTGGCTCCAGGAATAGCCAAATGAAGCCTGACCTAATACGTATTATTATGGAAAGCCTGTGGTTTCGAACCTGAATTATTTCTGGCACTATGCAAATGTCTTTAGAGACAACCCCACTCTAAGGACCTTGCAGTCAAAGGCGGTTGCTGATCCTACAGGCGCTTGCATGTGCTTTCCTTTATTACCAGGTGGTTCTGTTGAAATGAGTTTAAGTTTTTATAGGCTCTGTGCAGGTAAATAACACAATAAGTGTTTTAATAAACGATATGTGATTATTATGTTTGTATAATAGTGTATTATGTAATCAGTTTATACTTGTGTAATTTTTAGGGGATCAGAGCCCTATTCTCTTTGTAAACCTGGGAATTATGTAAAAGTACTCTGTTATGCCTTTGGTATTGCAGAGGGAGTCACTACTGAGCAAATCAACATAAGCTGGTTGCTATTGATTTATTGTTTCGGGTTTTAATAATTACTAGAGTTTTTTTCATATTTGAGAGTAGCCATGTAGTTCCTGACCCATTCACGTCATGGGGCTTCTGTTGATCTGTTCTACACTTCCTTGCAATTTGGAGCCAATTCCATATCTCATTTTTAAGGCTTATGCTGTTATGTTCTGTATCCATCTGTCTGCCTTCTCATCACAACTCTTGAACCAATTGTCCACTTTCAGTTTAATTCAGTAGGGGAAGCAGAGGCTTTAAACATGTTTAGGTTGTCCGTTTTCGCTAAAACTGTTTAAAGAGGAGAAATTCTAGTTAATGTCCCTGAAGGAGTATGTGTTAGCGTGAGATCAGCGCTTAGCTGCTGTGTTTTGCTTTTGGCAGCTAATCAGGGGGTGTGTGCTGACGTGTGAGTTAGAGCTGTAGCACGTCAGTGTTGTGTCCTGTCCGGCTAGCAGTTACAAATCACGGGAAGCAACAAGCAGTTTGGATAAGTGCGCGGTGCAGGAATAGGAGGGAACCAGAGGTGGTGGTTGTGAGGTGACGTAAGAGCTTAAGGACTGGGGAAGGAGGTTACTGACTGGGGGAGAAGGGAAGGAGCAAAGGTCCGTAGAAGGAACTAGATTTTTGGCCATCTGTGTGAAAACATAATTATTCGAGTAGTAAAATTAATGATTTGGAAACATGAGGGACCAGTTAATATTTTTAAAATTCTGGATTTTGAAGCAAATACTGTCTCTTACATGTTAATTAAGAACTTCCATAACTTTTAGAAAATATGCTTGGAGTGATTCTTAAATCTTGAGCTTCAAGTATATGCTTAGTAACCTGGAAATGAGAGAAGAGCTGTGGCTTTTGTGGGTCTGTATTGTAAAAACAACTTACAAACCAGAATAATTGTAAAGTTTGAAAATCTGGCAGTATTGTTAGGAGGTTGCTTAACATATGAGTTCGACGGTGTTCAGGGCTCAATAATTTTATCACAATTACTAAAATTGTAACCTGAGAAAGATCAAATATCAGGTAAAAAGATTTTTGTGCTAGCTTTTTATTGTGATACAAGTTAAAGGAATGCATAGTCTTTCCTAAAACTTCCTGTCACATAAGGAACCGTGGCAAAATTGAGCATTACAGTGGTGTGGTCCAGTTTTTAACCTGACTTGCTCTTGTGTATATATAGCTAGCAGAAAATTTTAGAATTAAGAGAGTATAAAAAAGATAATATGATCATTCACTTGCATTTAAGGCAGTTTATACCATAACAACTTCTGAACACCTTGGAAATGACAAGTTCTGGATTGTTTAGTTGCTAGAAAATGGTTTCCTGAGTATTTGATTTATGTTCTTGGTATTACTGGTCAAACTAATTTCTCTTAAGAAAATCTGTCATAATCGCTTTAAATTGGGGCTCTCTATTTGTTGATATTGTCCTTACATTGAAGAGAAAATATGCCCTGAACGGTTTGCAGTCCCTACTCTAATCAGTAAAATAAACTAACACACATTTACAGATTTTTTTCCTAATACAATATAAAAGAATAGACATGTAGAATACTTTAAAGCAAAGTGTAAGGCAGGGTACTAGTCTCTGTTTATATGAACATCACATCACAAAACTTTATGACCAGTGTCTCTTCTCTTATCAGGGTCCTGTTACCTAAAGTACAAGTGTTAAAAGAGGATGAGGCCAGGGAAGAAATCCAAAGAAATCACTCTTCCTGGTAATTTTATGCTCTGTAGCAACCAGCAATAAGAGTGTGAGCTAACATACCCATAAACATAGTGCATGGTATCACAGCGTGACTTCCTAAAGCTTGTTAAGGGTGGTCTTTAGATTTTTGTGGTATTTCATGAAACTAACTCAGACAATCTAAGTTGTAGTCATTTGCATCAATTTCTAAAGTTTTGTCATTGCATGATCTTTACTAAGACTAAAAATTAGGGCTTTGGGCACTCTTTTAACTACTGCTGTGCAGTCTCAATAACCACGCTTAATTTCCTTCCTGCAGCCGAGCAAAAGATGTAACAATGCCAGCGAAGCTTCCAGTGAATTTTTTCTCCACAAGATCTCCAGTCATTGATCTTTTTCGTGGACAATTAGACTATGCAGAGCACCTTCGTCAGGATTCAGAAATCGTGCTGTATTTCTTCTATGCGCCGTGGTGCGGCCAGTCCATTGCAGCAAGAGAAGAAATAGAACATGTGGCCAGCAGATTATCAGACCAGGTAACTCCAGAGAAGATACAAATCTTAAACACGACCTGACAGCTTTTTAATCTCCAAGCTGATGCTAATTTATCTTATCCCATGGGAACCAGTAAGACTTGAATGCTCGCATTTTAGGCTCAGCCAGTTGTCTTAATTTTAATTTAACATACAGAGCATTAGAATAAATGGAGAAAATCTGTGATTCCTGCTCAGTTGTCTGTTATTTCTGCTCCTGAATGGGGAACGCTACAAATTTCTTCTGGTAAAATGTTCTCAGATTTATTCACCTGCCTTCAGACAGAAATTACAGGGAGTTTGCTTCCGGTTCCAGGATCCTTGGAGACACTGATAATCACATAAGATAGCAACTATCACACTGCTTTGTAGCAGTTGGTTACATATGAACACTTCACAGGTACAGCTGTCCTAAACCTCTGGTCATTGAGCTACACTCTGCAGAAAAAGTAATTAATATGGATTATGACTAAGTCAGTAAATTTGAAGACTTTAGATTAAGAAGCTTGAAAAGCTAGAAAGAGAAGTAACCGAAAGGATTGCTGTTGCAAAGTAATAAACAAACAAACAAAAGTCTTGTGAGAATTAGGAGGAGCATAAACGGAACACTGAGTTGAAAAGACACTGAAAATAGCAGATGGAATGGCTTGGAAAAAATGCACGTTGCATAAAGAAGGTCACAGTAGTGTAGTTTGTTAGCTGTGAATTTTTACCTACTTTGCAGGTGCTGTTTGTGGCTGTAAATTGCTGGTGGAACCAAGGGAAATGCAGGAAGCAGAAGCATTTCTTTTATTTTCCTGTGATACATTTATACCATCGGAGGTAAGATTTCATACTTACAGTCTGGGCTTTTTATTGTTGTTTCGGGAAACAGATTGTATAAAATGTTGCATTTTGAAAATGTTACATTTATGGCTATAGTAAATAGTCATAGAGGAGGAGATTCTGGGTGAAGCTCATCCTGTACGCTACTTAGGTGTCAAGAAGGACTGTAAATGTCAGTTAAATGACATGCTGCACAATTCTTATCCTTATGGAAATTTTCTTTTGCCCGTGCATCTCCTGGAAGTTCTGCCTCCAATGAAAAGTATTCAGATTTATATATTAATGTCAATTGTCTGCTTGCTCTGTAGATGGATTACATCACCTGGTCCCAGTTTGTGACAGCAATAAAGTATGTACTTAAGGGCTATTGAAGTTAGTGGAATTGAAGTGCATATTTAAATGGCACTATGTACTGAAGACTTTCTTCTAAATTTGAACTTTACGCTCACTTTTTTTATGGTCCAAATGTTGAGATATCATTTTCTATAACCTCACTGTTATTTTTCAGTATTTGCATGTATTGTCCTTTTTTTTCCTTTCCTTTTTGTGTGGAGCAAGAGGTAAGAAAACACACTTTCTAATGCTAGGTACAATGGAGCTGATTGCTGTGTAGTTTATCCCTTGCATTTTACTTGTGTACACTAATCTTGAACTACAGCTCTCTTCCATTACAGAGGCTGATTTTGGGTTTTTGCGGGGATTTATGTGTTGAGGAGGAACAATCCTGATCTTTGTCAGCTGAACTTGGAACAGACACAGATGGCACTGGCATAATTCAAACTATAATAAAAAAAACCCAACAGCCCCACTTGGATGTAGATTGACTTAAACTTAGTTGATCTTGAAATTACAACATGTTAGATGGATACACTTGGGTGTTATCAGTAACCTTAAATGGAGTTGCAACAAGATGAAATGTAAATTCATATTGATGGTTCATAAAAACCGCTCATGCTGGAGATATTAAATCTTGAATGTTGCATACTGGGCATGCAACATGTTGAAGCAGTGCGTGTTGCTGTTAAGACAAAAGTTTGTAATAAACCACTGTAGGATGTAGAATAGTGCACTTTAGAATACCATTTGAAAGCATCTGAATATAGGTATCTCAGTGCAAGTCGGATATTTTTCAGAGTGTCTTTATGTATAAATTATGTTAAAAAATGCATCACATTAAATTCTTTGGTGGGAATGGACTAATTCCTTATGCTTTTTGTGTTTGATTTCATTTTGGACTGTGATGCTTCGTTGAACCTAATGATAATAAATCAGATGCAGGATTTCGAGGGGATGAAGGAGAAGCTTTGGAAATCATAGCCACAAGGCCTGGCCTGCCTTCTGTTTTTGCACTACCTAATGTGGTGTCACCTGTTTTATCAGATGGCTGGGGGAGAAACTGTAGACTCACTGAGTCTGTTCGTCAGCAGTGTGACTGGATTCGTCCCTGCTTTATTGAGTGCTACTTGTAAAAGTCTATGTAAAAATATTGCACCTTTTCAGATTGATGCTGTTTAGAGTTTTAAAATAATCATGTCAAAATAGTGGCATTTTTCACATCTGTATTTTTAAGTCACTTGTATTTACTTTGGACAAAGCAGAAAGATATGTATATGATCATATAATTCATATGTGTATTTTATCAACATCTTTAACGGGACTCATCCATCCCTTCGTCCCCACCAACACACTTGCACCTACTCATAGACACTGTGTTAGACTCACTGCAATTTCTGTGCTGTACTTTGAGTCTGGTAACACAACTCCTCTATCAGTTACGGAAGCCACTGTTAATTAACACAGAGAGCAATTCCCTAGAGGCTGAGCATGCTGTCAATGTAACTCCTATCTCTGCCACCCCCAGGAGGGACTCTCTCTATTGTTAATTTAAGTCTTAATGTTTTATTATTTTTTTTGGTACTAGTTTTGGACCAATTGAATACAAAGGCCCTATGAGTGCTGTTTATATTGAAAAGTTTGTTCGACGGGTGATGACACCACTACTCTACATCTCGTCTCGATCAAAATTACTAGATTTCCTCTCAAATTATGAGGTACTTGTCTCTCTTCTCTAGCTTTACTGCTGTGGTTCAGAAAGAGTTTGACTTGTTTCACAATTAAATTTGATCTGCTCCGAACTACTAGTTTATTTCCGGGATCCTGAAATCAGTGCCCTGTAAATTTGTTAAAATCATAAAACATGAAATGACAAATTCATCATGTTGGTTCCCTGTATAGTAACTCCTATGATTTAGTGATGCTCTTAATTTGAAGTACTTCAGTATGTAGAGATAACAACCAAAGTTGTTACCTCACCAAAAAGTTACATATGAATGAGAAAGAAGGGAGAAATCTTTTCACAAAAATCTTGCAGTCTAAGTTGGGAAAGCATTTGAGAAATACATAATCATTGCTTTAATTTTTAAAAGAATATTAAACCTTACTAGTAAGATAAGTCATGATAAGTAAAGACAAATGCGAAATCAGTTGAGATAATGGCTCCTAACCACTTTGTATGCTGTAACTTCATTATTTTAATCCACTGGTACATTGTGTTTTATTAATTTTCAGTCTGTTGTGTTCAGAGGTGCCAAGATTGGTGGCAATGCTAGTGGATTAATAGCTTCCAATTAGACAAAATGCATTTACAACAGAACTATTTATAATCCCTTTATAACTGTTCATTTCTGTACTGCACAATGGAGAAATACCATAATCTTACTAAACCCCAAGCTGTTAGAGCAGAACGGAAAACCTGATCAACAAATTGATGCTGTAGCAGTGGCCAAAACATGTGAAGGGCTCTCCATGGTTTCAGAATGAAGCAGAGCTCCTCTTTGAAGTAGCGCGTGTTCTAATGACGGTTCTGCTGCAGGATGGAGCATGACCTGTGCTGTTAAAGGAAAGCTGCCACAGCGTAAGGGGATGCCCACTGGTAGTTATCATGGGTAGATTCTCGCTCCAGTTTATCCCTCAGGAGCTATTCATGGGTTTAGTTTTCCAGTGTTTTACGTGGAGACTGTGAGGCAGGAGTGAGTTGTGTGTCTGTCTCTGGTGCTGATGCTTTGTGTGATCACAAGCAATTCTGTTGTCTCTTCACTGCTTCAGTTTTGCCATTCTAAAACTTTTTTTGCCTCCTGTAGAGATTTGTTCAAACTTCCCCCCTTCCTGTGTTTCAAATTCTGTGTCTCCAAATGCCCGGTCTCTATGTTCAGCATTTGTTGTTTCTTTTTTCTGAAATGAGCTAAGAATAGTCTGATCTTTTATGCTGTTCCTCAGTCATTTAAGGCTGAGGTTATTTCCCAGACTGGGGCACTAGGTGCTCAGTGTCTTGCCTCTGTAAAGTTAAGCAAGAGGGGGCAAAGGGGCTACAACAGTAACAGCCAACCCGCGCAGTAAGATCTATTCAGGGAAAAGGGCATTGGCTAGTGCAAGTCCAGAAAAGCAAATTCTGAGTGAACAGGAGCTGGGATGTAGAGAAGACCCAAGAAATAAAGAATCGTGTACAAAGATGGATGGAGAGGGAAACGTGGTCAGGCACAAAGAAAAAGTTAGTTTTAAACCAGAAATAAATGCTTTGTTTTATCATTTTAAACAGTTAGAAATGTGAATGCTTTCTTATGTTTTCTGTGGAAGTTGAGGTACTTCATATCTTTTGTAAGAGAAGATACAATCCAGGAGGTGACTCCTGTGTTTAAGAAGTGAGAAAGTTTGAGGAGTTGAGTAGGTTACAGGAAGTGCATGCATGGCTAATTGCTGTTTTGAGAGCCTTGACTAGTGTCTTCCTTTGATTTTTGATCTTCTATATATTGAAAATGTTAATTTTTAGGAGAAAGGAAAGGAGAGAACACTGTAAAGGATAGATCATTGGTCATTTTGTCAACTGTTTGCTGCTTGATCAGGTTTTTGTGATTTCTTCATTGAAAATCTAATTAATTTGAAGCTCAGAATATTTTCCAAAACATTTGTCATCATCAGTATCTAACTTTCAGTCCTCTGTTCTGCTAGGGAATGGGTTCTGCCAACTTAGGGGATATTTATTTTTCACCTGAAAATTTCAGTTAAAAAGAACCTCTTTTTAGCTGATCCCCAGACTGCACGTAGGCAGTGCCCTTTCTCTTCCTTGGCTATTTCATTCTACTTTGGTATTAAGATCTCCCATACTAAAGAAGCAGTAGGTCGCAGAGCAGTTGTCTGTTGCTCACTTCCGGTCCTCGTTTTGTTTCTCTGTGCAAGGGTAGCACTATGTATAATCTGGAGTATATAATAGGTTGGTAAATTATTAGTAGATGATTGGTTTATTTGCAGGGCATCATGTCAAGCTGAAGTTCTGCTCAGCCTGTGTTTTCACACTTAAAAGAGCTACTGCACCCTTCTTTTCGCGTTTCAAGGGCATCTTGTTGTTGCCTGTCAAGTTACTAATAGCCAGGACTTCAAGTCTATAGTTGTCTTTTTCCATCTAATCTGTGAAGCTTTTGATGCTTTAATCTTGTGTTCCAATTCCAGTAGCCAGCTTTTGGCAGAAAAAGCATCTGGGAAAAAAAAAACGGGAGCTCTATTCATACTCAACTGAATATGGAAATCTATTAAACATGTTAGCATGCATGAACTAACGTTTACTTGTAAAGGTACCAAGATGAAAATACAAAGCATTTTTTTAAAGTTGAATCACACCAAATGATACTGAAATCTAGTAGTATTTTATCCTGTATTCCAGTGTTAATTAGCATGATTTTTATTTCTAAGAAATACTGATGAACAGAATCCAGCTAAATGTAAGAGCAGGTGGTGTTAGTTAATGGTGTTATATGCATTGCTCAACCAAATCATGAATATCATGAGATGCTTTATTGCTCTCACAAGAGGGCGCTCAAATCCCATGAAAAAATTTTGGTTGAAGACTCGAAAGTTTAGATTCTGCATTTTCTGATTTTTTTTAAGGGTGTTTTGTGGTTTTGGAATGGTATTAGTGCAAAACTAGAACTGGATAAAAATTAGAATTCAATTTTTGAGAGCAAGGGAAAAAATCTCATTTGGAAAGCAGTTAAAATGTTGGAGTGTATAGGAAAGATCTAAGTTACATCAGGAGAAAGTTACGCAGTTCCTACCATAACTCCAGGTACCTGTAAGTACCTATAATCAGGCTTATTTCGTTTTCTTAACTGCAGAGATTTAACAGTTTCATTTTAATCCAGGCTGGCATGTCTCATTCCTCACCTGACTAACCCAGCCACTAGAAACGGCCTCATCCTTCTCAGGCACAGAGGAAGAAAACATGCAGCTTCTGTAGTTAGACAGGAAGCGTCATTTGCTTACGAAAACTAAATGTGCCCAGGGAACTCATCATTTCCTGTTTTCGGGAGAGGTGGGGGAGAGGATTTGTTCTGTCTGGGAGCTTGCTGGCATGTATCTTAGTACGCTGGCAGCTTTCTTCCTTGCTCTATTTGTGTAGAAATGCTTCCTGAGCATTAACCAGCTGTGTAGGATCTGTCCCAGAAATGGATTTGACTTAATAATTTGCTCTTGTGTGTGGTACTGCTGTGCCTGTGTTAAATGATGATGTGACGATTTGCTTTCAGTTCTGGATACACAATGTTTTAACATCATTAGAAAATGAACAGACTTTTACTTGTGAATTTAATCCTAATATCGATCAGCAGTTTCTTCTTTGCATGTCTACGGTATAGAATTAATGGTATGTAATATTGGTTCTTCAGATCCCAGAGATAACACATTCCTTTCCTCTTGCTGTTTTCTTTCCTGTGTTCACAGATAAAATGAAGCAGGAATTGCCTGCCTGCACAAGTCTGAGATTCTGAAAACAAAAATCATCTCCCATACCTCAATGTAATATAGCCAAAACATAAAAATAAATAAATAAAAAACGGGGTAGAAATAACTTGAGTAGTAAAAGTGGTTATCTAATTGTAAAAGCTATTCAGTAGCAGTGGGGTTTTTTTTGTTCTCTGTTCACATTACGTCACATTTATTGGCCTTTAAATTTCTGAGCTCTTTCATCGCATAGTCATTTAATACTGTCTTTCTGTAGCTCTTCTGAGTCAGCTATACTTTCGATGGTTCCCAATAACCTTTGCAAATTTTGTTCCTCCCCCGTCTTTCCCTTTTCTAAAGTGTTTATAGAAATGTTGAACTATGTGAGCATCAGTACTCACCCTGGCTGGCTGTCTTTGACTGTGGAAAACCAATAACTTCTACCTGCAGTTTTCTATCTTTTCTGCTAATATAGAAAAGGACCTTCTGTGTTATTCCTTGTCACCTTAGTTTCTTCCAATGTGTTTGGTAACTTCTTGTAGGCTTTTGGGGAATTACAGGGTGCTGCATTGAGTAGATCAGTCATCTACATGCTTGCTCATTCCTTCAAAGAACTGTGATAGACTTGAGGCATGGTTCAGTAATAAAACCATGCCGGCTGTTCTTCAATAAAAATTACTGACCTGAAGATAGCTGTTAATTCTTAAAGTTTCTATGAACTTGCTGTTCTGTAATTGTTGAGATTCTTGTCAAGTCTGTTATTTGTTTAATTTAATTGGCATCACACATCACTTTCCATTCCTCTGGTGTAGAGACTAAGCAAGAAATAGGCTACAGTACAGTTAACGATTTTGTATTCCATATATGAGTCTCACTAGGAGATGGTATTAATGACTCTTCATTATTGATGCCCTCAGGTTTGTTCCAAAGCCTTTCCTACAGACACTCAGTTTGAGACAGGTGCTGAAAATTGTTTCATGGAAAGAAAAGCCAGTAAGCTCCATTCTAGCAACACCAACACTCCTAATCTGGTGTCTTCAAGCTATCCCTGTGTCACATTTCAATATTTTATCCTCCAACTTTATACAGAGCAAGTCATATCCTGTTGCAACTGGTTACTCCTAACTGCCTGCTGAAGATAATTAACCATAACTCCACACAGATGGTTGCCTGGAAGAAACTCATCATCAGTAACAGCTTGTATGTAGGTGCCCACATAAACTGCATGCAGGTAGCTGTTGCAGCATCAGTTATTATTTTGGAGGTTCTTGCATGAAAGGGAATTCCTGCCGTCAAGCTCTTCTTAGCATACTTGTATTCAAAACTAGGAACCTCTTACTTACATTGAGATATCTCTTCTGTAAGACATGAATCTCGCTTTAAATAGAGCAAGATTCCTTCTTAGTTGTCTAGCATCCGGAAGTGTTCAATTTTGTTAAAATGAACAGAGTAGTTGGTATTAGCAAGTGAATCTCTCTTGTGTGGTACTTGAGAAGAAATACAGCATTTTAGAAGCTTTCCTCATATGTTTAATTGCAGTCTGTAACAGGGAAGAAATTTTAACTGTTCTGGGATGATCATTAAAAGGATATTAATTAACCAGATTACTGATTAGGCATATAGCATTAGTATATATTCTCTCACTACAATTTTTTCTTATTGAAAAAATACTTTCCAAAAATGTCACATGGAAGCATCTTATTTTTCAATGTTCAACGGAACTGGCGGACAGAATCAGAACATCACCTCTTTTAATAACTTTATAAATATTTCTAGATCTGACTTTTGTCGTCTTGTCACATTTTACTGCCGCTTTTGACTCTTCTTTCATTCAGTATTTGGTGCATAAGTTTGCTGTGTTCAGTAATGGCATTCAAAAATGGTCCTACAAAAAGGGAAACTAAAACTTTGATTATATCTGTCTCCTTATTTTTGTTCACTTGAATGCTTTAAATGTTTTTTGTAAGGGTTTATTTCTTTTTACTGTCTTAATTTAGTACTAGGAGAAAAAGATGAACAAGAATTACTCACCTATTTACTGTTAAAAAAAGAGTGCGGCTATTTTACTGTATTTTTTCATTTCTATTTTAATTTTATTTTTATTTTCTTCTTGACAATTGTTATTGCAGAAACTTCACTAATTGCTTGTATCTTATATTTATTATTGATAATCTTCTGATGGTACCTCATAATGAGTCTTTATGAACACGAGTCTTGTGTTTAGCTTTCATTTATGAAGGATAATTCCTGCCTAAAAAGAGCAAGTCATTAGTCGGAATGTGCAATGCTGTTGTTAGTGAGCATCCCGAGACCACTGATCGATACTGAATTAGCCCAATTCTTATGGCTGGTATGACTATCTGAATTCATATCACTAATGACAGTAACAGGTAAAATATATGTTTGTGTTTTAAAAAGAAATTTAAAAATTTATATGTAAAATTCTACAAAAAAATAAAGCAACCTCCAAAATGCCAAAAGAAAATACTTATGTGGGAATATTTGCCACACAAATGGGTGATCAGTGGGTCTGGAATCTTTTGTTCTACAGCAATCCCTTGAGCGCTCTTGCTTTATGCGTCAAATGCTCTTTCTGTATGCACGGGTGGAACTGGGAAACAAATAACACAAAATAACCAAATTCCATCACTTACTCTTTCCTGAAAGTTTATTAAGCCAATTTGAGTAATGAGTTTAAAAAAACATAATTAATAATAATTTTTAATGGATTATATTTTGCAGAATTTATAAACAAAACTTAATTGAAATTTTGGAACAAGAGAAGTGTAAAGACTACTCACTTTTCTGTTCCAAGTCAGCTTCTCCCAGATTCTCTTCCTGAATTTAATATGAAGCCATTCAGACTTCATACCTGGCAAACTCAACAGGCCTATTTAGGGATAAGTCTTTTAAATTTTGAATCATCTGTTTGGCAATTTGTAGAACTTTATGGATATGCAGGTGGGATATGGGGTGCTCTCATTAGTTTTGTGCAGCTGGTCTCTCACTGACTCCTGCAGGTTATACTGAAGGACTTTACAACGACTGATAGCTTAATGATGGGATGATAAATTGGCTTAGCAGTTCAAGTATTCACGCACAAATTCATATGTAGTTGCTAATTATGCGCAACACAGAGAACAATTAAAGTGTTAGCGTTGAGTAAGTTGTTCATACTCTGAAAAATCACATTTTATATTCCAATCCTAAAAGAAGTCTTTATGATGCTTGTGGTTCTTATGTTGGTGCTGGAACTGACTCACAATTTTTGCAAAGCAAATATTAATTGTTTTTAGTGACCTTTAATAGCTAACATGGGAAATAAGCAGTTTGAAACTTACGCATCTACAGCCTTAAAAACCCTCTCTCATACATAGCTTTTGAATGACAACTTTAGAACTGATTTCCATTCAATCTGTTAATATTAAAATTTTTTTTGCAGCATAAAGTGACTGTTCTTCAGTGAACATTGTTGTCTTTTTAAAATTGTGTTTTACTGTAGGCAGATAAGTTCAGTGCCCCGTATATTTATATTTGAAAATAGCTTAACTAACTCTAATCCTTCTTATTTCAGCCTGGAGTTCTAGGATATTTTGAGTTCAACGCTTCACCTCAGCCGCCTGGTTATTTAACGTTCTTCACGTCAGCATTACATTCATTAAAGAAAGGTAAAACCTTCATTTTCATGAGGCATCTGTGAATGAGTTATGTATATGGGCTTCAGTAGTTTTTTTGCAATATTCTGTAACTTGGGAATTAATCCCTTTTGAGTGTTTCTTGATGTTGATCTAATTATGAGACTTCTATTACAGTGCGAGGACTGCTTATATAAAAGGCTTATTATGTATTTTGTGATGGGCCATCATGGAATAAAGTATATGACAGTCTGCTATTCAAGGATACATTAAGATACAGTTTCCTCAAAAACCTAAATGTGTAGCTGCAACCCATATAGAGCCTTAATCAGACTAGCACATAAATTGAATCTAAGAGTGTTTGTCTTGTGCAACATTTGAATTGTCAGGTTCAGGGGCATTAGGATGAACTTGACTTTGTCATTACTTAGTAACTGAATTCAACAAAGTGCTTTCCTGGATGGAGTTACAGAGCTGGTACAAGGTAACACGATGAGAAGGGCTTTTTCCCCCTGTTGTTTTGCATTAATAATCTAAAGTACAAAAAATCTTGTGTTTAAATATGCAAACTTTGTATATGATTAATACCTTTTGGGGGGGTTATATATTCTGGATAGAACTTTCTTAAAGTTCAGATTGGCGCATTTTATGGGTATTTCTTCCTGTCAGCAAATGAAGGAAATTGATACCATTATTCTGATTTTTATTGTACCACTGACTTGATATATGATATAGAGCCTGCTCTCCTGTATTTTATTCTGTAATTTCCCCATCTATATGTTGGGATAGTTCTTTGCAATGTGAAGATGAGAAGCATTCTATCCTTGTGTGTACATACTTATAAATATAGAAATACTAGAATATGTATTTAAATAATATATATATTTACAGTAAACATACATCATCTAAACAGTCAATGTTCATACCTTTTCCTTACATGTGTATTTTATCGTGGTTTTTGAGATACATCTTGCTACATGTTATGGTTATCTGCAATACCAGATTATATATTTAATAAGCAAATCAAGAAATCAGTCAATTCAGGTTAACATTGGCTGTAGCTTGAGTGCAGAAGAGGAACGTTTGTCATCTTCCGCTCTTGTCATCTTTCTTCTGCCTCACTTAATCACCAATATTGGCAGTTGCTAGTCAGTAAGATTTCTGTGCCGCCTTAGGCTTTCAGGAGAGAAGTTCAGTGTGTATAATCGTGTTTAAAAACTGAAAATTTGCCCTTTCAGATTACCTTGGAACAATACGCTTTGGAGTGATCACAGATAAACGTGTTGCAGAGGAAATCTCTTTAGTGCATTCGGGCAGCGTGTATTTGCACAGACATGTCAACACATCTCTTGTGAGTATTGTATTTACATTGTAGTGACATGGAGATTGAAGCTCTGTCGTAGTAGACCATTAATAAGTGTTTCACAGAGCTTTAGGATATAGGATGTTTAAGAACAATATTTTTGTGCAGTAATACACATTGTCATTCTACCAGTCAGCAGCTGTTTTAAACAGTAGCTAAAACCCAAGCTGATCGTCTCTATTAAACCAGAACCCAAAAAACCCAAGCATCTCAGAAATTACTACACAAAGACTTTTTCCCAAGGCGTCTACCTCTTTCAGTGGGTCAGAATTAGAAGGCTACCTGAATGAGGATGTGGAAACAGTGAAAACTTGCATTTCAGTTTAAAGGTGTGATATTACACTGATTAGAAAAATCATGCAAATTAATTTAATTTAAAATTTGTAGTAACTCTTAATCCACGTGCCTTGTTTTTGGAAGACTAAGAATGAAAATACTAACTTTCAGATTTGCTATTTGGCATAAAGACTTTATTTATCCAAACTGCTGCCATGAGTGGAAACTCTGTGACAATAAGTATTGTAACGTGTGTTTTATTCAATTGAGACTAGGGAAAACATGGATTTTCCAGGTCAAATTTCTGGTAAATACATAAAACTACTTTTGTCTATGCAAATGAATTAAGATAAATTTGCCTTAATTTATTAAAATGACTCTACAAGCTGTGAGGGCTTTTTATTATGCATTTCTTTCCTTGCATTCAGTAATCAGAAATATCAGTTTTTAATATTTTAATAAAATATCAGTCTTGATGTTGGGGTCTTAAAAGACGAATTTAAAATGAGTTGATATTGTGAATGAGTATTGGAAAAAGGTTTTCTAATATGCCATAAATCAAGGTATGTGATGATACCAGCTTAGAGACGGAGCTCTTTCACTTATAAAGAAAATTTATACTAGTGAGAAAAGTAAAGATTGTAAAGATGTAGTAAAAGAAAGAGGAGCTTCCCTGTTAGAATACTTTTTGCCTGAAAGATGTGAGTGCTCATATGAACTGATGAGTATTTGGAAATATTTCCCAAAGGGAAAAGGGTATATGAAACACTGAAGGTCGCTGAGTAGTTGAATTTAGAAAGAGTTTTAGGCATTACAGTAACAAAGTATGCAGCATTTGAGAACTGCATTCATTACTAAACCATATGTTTAAGTGAGGACAAATAATTATTTTTTTCCCCCTTCAAGATCTATCCAAACGACATCATGAACTTTACTGCTGAGAACATTTGCAAGTGGGCTCTAGAAAATCGAGAGATGCTCATACGCTGGCTGAGACCACATGGTGGAAAAAGCCTTCTTCTAAACAATGAGCTGAAGAAAGGACCAGCACTTCTCATATTTATACCATACAATCCCTTAGCAGAAATTCATCCTCTTTTAGATGAAGTAAGTGAAATAATTATTTTTTACTTCAAACATACTAGAATTTGAGAACTCTAGTCAGGGTTCTGAGCTTAATTGTGACAGATACCTCTTTCTATTTCACTGTTCCAAGTATTCAATTTTGTTTAAAAACATTTTCTTAAGCCATATTATCACGAATCCCTTATGCTGGTTTGCACCCCACACAATATGATTTTTTCTCATGTCAGCAGTTATTTAGAACAAGCACCTAATTCTTTTCCTTGGTTCTGTTCTTCCTGTGGTGACTGCTGTGACACGCACAGATCTTTGGTTTTCTGTTCCAGTCGACATAGCTCAAATGAAAGAGCAAGAATGCATTTGAGTATTGCAGGACTTGTGTTTTGTCCACCCCACTCTATTTCTCTTCTCCTTCCTTCTTTCCAGAAGTGGTTATGTAAGGAAGAATGGACCTTTTTATTAAACCAGACTGGTTTTTGAAATATAGCCCAATTGAAAAACTACTCAGAACTAACATGATTTTTATATCCTATACGTTCTTAGTCGCCTTCCAGTTTTCTCTTCCTCTGCCATTATTTCCATTTCTGAACTGCCTAGGACAGGAGTTTGTGTAGCTGTGCGGTGAGAGAGACAGGGAAACTAGTTTGGCTGAAAAATACTCCTCTTGCCCTGCCTGCCCGCCTGCCCCCCCCCCCCCGGCCCCGGCTATTTTTCAGCTGGAACCCATTGTCCCATTTAGTATATTACACAGCTGCGCATCATAGTGATGATCGCATAGCACCAAGGACAAACTAGAAATAGACACAATAAAAGCTAGTCTGCTACAGGATAGGGTTGGTGAGATCTTTGTGGAAAGACTGGAAAAGAACTGCAATTATTCTTGTACTAACCTGGCTTAAGTCTGTCAGACTTAATTCAGTGATGCTTGTCACAGATTAAATATTTTAGTAACAGGTACCGCTTACTTAGATCAAATCAGTGCAACATAAGATGTTCAGTTTCAGATTTCATTCTACTAAGTAAGAGTATTTATATCAAAATGTGAAATGAGGTACAAAATATTCCAGTTGATCTCGTATAGCTTCACTTTGATAGAGAAATATTATGCAACTTGTTTACCATAGGAAGAGATGTTTACTGCAGCCATCCTCTGGGTTTCATCAAGCAACAAAACCCCTTGACTGTAAGGCAGTTGCAAAGAACAAGGCTGTCAAGTTGTGTGTTGAAAGCTCTCAGAGCAAATTTTTTTTTCTGATAGTAGCTCACTGAAATGAGATTTCTTATAGCAAATCTGGTTTTCTGTTCATAATAACTTCTCATGTTTCTCTATGTAGGTAACCAAAATCTTCAGGTTAGATTATAGTACGAGGAGTCAAGTTTCTTTTAAGTATTTAATTGAGCATTTTCAGGATGAAAACATCTTACAAGGAATTTTTAAAGACTGTAACAAAGTGTTGCTATAGACCACATCTTAATACTGACGGTCTTGTGACACAGCAGCACACCTAGATGTGATGCATCAACACACTTTTGATAATTACAGTGATACGTATCAAAGTGTTCTTGTGTAAGCAATGTGTGTATGTTCTGTATTTTGATTATGTTTAACGTGATAGATGAGGATGAAGGGAAACTTCCTCTTTCATTTCTTCTATGTTCTGTTATTTATTGCCTAGAAAGGGCATTCCTTCTGTGGTCCATACAAATGCCTTTTTCGCTGCTCGTTTCTGATTGGTTATGAAAAACAAAATGGTGATGCAGCACAGGTATGTTTGCACTGAGAGGCAGGCTTTTTTTTATTTGTTTTCTCCTTGTATTGGAAAACAAGGAAAATTCAAGAACCTGTTCTGATTAATGCTTCACGTGGTGGGATTTAAGCTTAAAATCTACTATTATTTGCACTGTGATAAATACAATGCAAAGAGTACCTTGAGATCACTGTAGTGGACTGAAAAAAAATTCGAAGTAGCTTTTTGTTGATCTGTACGTTTAATTCTTACATGCTGAAATATCTGAAAACTTAAGTCAGAGCCTTGTAATTTTTTGTAAGAATGAAGGAGAAGAGTAGTCAACTTCATGTTTCTGAAATTCCATCTCTAATTGCATATATGTTGTTAAGCGTGCAACAGATAACTGCAATCTTGCTTTTTTTTTTCTTTTTTTTTCTCCCTGTAGGTTACCAAAGTGGCCTTGGAATACCACAACTGTAATAAAAGCCAAGCAGCTGAGCCAGATCTTCAACACTTACGAGACAGTGATTCACCAGCTTTTGATTCCTCTGTACCAGATGCACATATGAAATTATCAGAAACATTTTCAATAACCAAGTACCCGTGCTGTAACACCGTGGTGCTTCCGCAGTGGCATTCAATATCTAGAACTCACAATGTCTGTGAGCTTTGCATTAATCAGACACTTGGTGTCAAACCAAATAAAGTCCATGTGCCACACTGTAACTTTTTAGAGATAGAAGCAGCTTTGGACTCTTTCTACCTCCAGGAACGTACCTTTTTTCAAGTTATATCAAATACCATAGAATGCAGCAATTTCTTAAGTTTCTACAGTCCCTTTAGCTATTACACTGCATGTTGCAGGACAGTAAACAGGCATTTTTTAAGTTTCATTAGTTCTGAGAAGACCATCTTTCAGACCCCCAAAGTAGCATTTTCTTCCCATGGGAAGAAAGATAACACCCAACATTCTATTCCTCACATTGAGGATAGGAATTGGTTTATTCCTGACCTTCATATTAGTGGCACTAACATT
Organism: Rissa tridactyla; assembly: GCF_028500815.1. Classification (NCBI taxonomy): domain Eukaryota; kingdom Metazoa; phylum Chordata; class Aves; order Charadriiformes; family Laridae; genus Rissa; species Rissa tridactyla. The sequence continues at coordinate 12,137,235 of NC_071473.1, forward strand.
ACTGGCCTGAGCTGCAGGACCAACAAAACCTTGAATCTCTATCTACTGGATTCAAATCTTTTTTGGATATATGCAGAGAGACTAGGAGCATCGAGATCTAATCATCTTAAGGAGTTTGCTGCTATTGTTGACCTGAAGGAAGAAGTGCACTATGTCCTGGATCAGAATCAGTCACTTGTTGGATCTACCTTGGGTATGGTATCCACTATACGAATGCTTGAAATAAGAGAATTAAGTGTGCAAGTAAGCTTATAAATGGAAAACTTAATGCCATTTTGAAAATTACTGCTTTTAAAGTGAGAATATAGTCAACATTGTGAATTCTAATTTATTCTGTTCTAATTTATTTAGTAGTTAACCAAGCAGTAGAATAGTGGTCTAGATGACGTGAGAACTAAGTTTCATATACCAAAAGTAATTTGCTTTAAAAGAAGTGAACTTCAGAATGTGTGGTTCTCGACTGCCTGATGCATTGAAGGAATTGGTAAAATCTAAGCTAATTTGCTTGTGGAAAAAAAATTACTATGCATTTAACACATTTGATATTACAGAAGACATTTGTATATTAATGGTGGTGGTAGTGTTTGCTCAGCTGTTCTGTGTACTAAAATACCTCAGAATTTCATGAGATACTGCCCACTTACCAGCAGAGATTAGCCCTTCCTCTTGTCCTTTGAAACCAACTTATAGATAGTTCTAAATTTATTTTGAAAAGTGTGTGTGTTTTCAAGGTAGAACTCTGAAGTGGGTTTGGCCAAATCTGTCAACACTCTTATTTCCTGGATGAATTGGAGGGGAAAAAAACACAAACAACAAACAAACCAACCAAACAAAAACCCAATCAACCTAATGATTGCAGTACTGAGTTATTTGCAAGTTATTGAGTAAGACACAACATGCCTAACCACATGCATTTACCTATCGAGATGATGTGCAAAACAGTTCACCTTCAGAAAATGCAGCTTTTTTAATGTTAGCAGTGTAAGTAAATGTGGAAGTAAATTCATGTGAACATAGTATTAAAATAAATTGTTTAAGAAGATATATCAATATAATTCTTACAGCATTAATTACACTTCCATTTTGCCATAAATCTGTAAGCACAAATGTATGCACAGCTTAGAACAAATAGCCATGTTCTTATTAAGGATCCCATCCAGCCCTGAATCCTGTCTGCATCACAACCTCCCAGAAAAACTCTGGAAAAACAAACAAAAACCCCAGTGACTATAAAAGGACGCATAGGAAATATTAAGTTCCAAGTGAAGAGATATAAATTTCCTTCCCTTTTCTGCTCCCAGTACTTTCTGTCTCAAACTTTTTTCACGTCACAGGATTTCCTGAGCATGACGAGGGTTTCTCTGCTGAGTGACACTTGGTATATTTCTATTCCAAGTCATTTGAACTTCCGGAAAATTTTGGCTTCTACATATTTTGTCAAGGAGTAACTGTGATTTATATTTTAGTTTTGTGGGGGTTTTAAATTTTTATTTTACTTACATAAGCCTCTTAACTTTTGATACTTTAAAACAGATTTGTGTTTAATACCTTTAAAAGATTTCAGTTTTTACAGATGGTTTCTAAAAATTCAGGAGTATGTCTTTTAGTTAGACCCCTCCTTTCAGTTACTACTTAATCATGCATAGATATTCCAAATCTGGAGATCTAGAAAGAAAAGACTGTTTTGATCTGGTGTGAGAATTTAACGAAATGCTGAATAGTAAATGTAAAATTAAATGTACTGCTGTTTGCATTTTAGAGATTAACTTGATTATCTGTTTATATTTACTATTCAGCATTTTGTTAAATTCTCACACCAGATCAAATTAAATATACTGCTGGTTGCATTTCATCTCTATGTATGTACAAAAGTGCCAGATTTACTTGGGCCTAGTTTTTGGACTGGAAGTGCCAGCACAAGATGTTGCTATTTGATCAAATAATTATTTTTAGTGTGTTTGATATTATATCTTTTGTCTTCATTATTGCATAATCTTACTCTATAATGGATAGAATAATATTTCTCTATCTAAATGCTATGTAGAAAGTGAAAAATAGTGAGAGGATACTATTTATGAGTTACCAGGTATGTGGTTAGATTAGGAGGGAAGAGAATTACTATTATAGTACATTGAATAGGATTAGAAGCAAGATTAGAAAGTAGTGTGGGAAGTGAAAAGATGACTGTAATGAGCAAAACAAAAAAAAACCAGTGAAATTTTATCTTGTTTTCACATCAGTGGTGGTTACTTAAGAGTTGAAAACAAACTCATAAATTAATGACATGAAACCGGGTTTGAATTTGTATTTTCTCTGTAAATTCTTCTGAATTCCAAAGAAAAACTGCCCAAATCACGTATTTGGTGAAACTGAAATAACTTTGTTATGTATCAATTTCATTTCAGAGAACTTCATAAAAAATTTCAGTATTCTCTACAGTCCCTTGAAAAGGCATCTTGTTGATGGCCCTCCTCTCCATTTTCATCAACAGCGTGTAATCACTGAAGTGACTACTCACACCTTCCATGATACCGTGTTTTCGAGTGAAAAGGTACACCTCATTACTGAAAATGTTTCTTGCAAAATCATTGCTCAGACTTTTGAGGAGAGGGTCTCATTCTTTTTTTACATTGATGTGCTTTGCTTCTTTGTAACATAAACTATGTTATATTGTAACAATCCAAAAGTTGGTTTGTTTTTTGTTTAAAAAAGGCTATTAGAAATAGTGTGGTGTTACATAAATCTGCAAAAGATCTTCTGGTGTTAAAATAATCAAAACGTCAGTGCAGCTGATTCCCTGACGGGTTTCTGCTACAGTTCAAAGTTTGTTGGGTTTTTGGGGGTTGTTTGGTTGGTTTTGGGGGGTTTTTTTGGGGGGGTGTGTGTGTGCTGCTTTTCCTGTGTGTTTGAAATACAGGTTTTAATTTAAAAAAAAAAAAAAACAAACCCAACCAAATATCTGTGATGTGATTTTTTTCCTTTTCCTTTCTTCCGCTGTAGCAGAAGCACATGCTAAATACATAGTGTTAAAGAATATTCTGATTTCTGTGCTTCATACCTCAAAGGAAATAAATACAGTACAGCTTTTTTCTCTATATTACATTTTTTAAAAAGCTTAAATAAATCTAAAAATTATTGCAAAGTAACATAATAGGAAAAAAAAAAAGTTTTAAACCTGAGGCATTTGAAAGCACATAGCAAAAAACCCCACAAGTCACAGGTAAAAACTTCCCAATTGCATGCCATGAAATTGCTTTACATAATGTATCATCCTGCACAGTGGTTAAGTTACTTTGATTTCTTAAAGATGTGATATTAAGGATTAATACGTATTGTCTTTGAGGTCTGCATTGAATGTATACATCTCCAGTAACTGGTTTTCAGCAGACCTAACTCCTGCTTTGCCTAGTTAAAGGCGAAAAGCAGAAGTCTAGACATCATCTCCCCTCACCCCCTTGTGAAGTATGTAGTCACTATTAGATACATCGGAATTTAGGATTGCAAAAGAATCTTGGGAAGTGTAGTAAAGTTTGCATTTTCACTTAAAGGGAATGATCCTAAACTAAATAATCCTCTTCATTTTGGCTTTTTCTTTATGGAAAGAGAATTTCCAAAGAGTTTTTGAGTGTTAATTCAGTGGACAGAGGGCATCAGTCAATAGCTTATAATAAAGTTTATTAACATTAGGATATAGTTTCCTTTCACATTTTAAGGGTTCCAAGTTTTAGATGTTGTGAAAAACAGTCCTCCTTTACTGCAGATTAACTACAGTGGGTAATCAAACTCTCTTCCATTTAATTTTCCAGAATGTCTTGCTGCTCTATTATGCACAGTGGTGTGGATTCTGTGCTTCTCTTAATCACATCTTTATTCAACTTGCTCGGCTTTTGCCTCCAGATAATTTCACTGTGGCAAGGTAAAAAAGATTCTAATTTCACCTTTCTAGAAAAACTTAAGTTCATTGAGGTCATCAGCCTAAAAAATAATTATTTTTTTTCTCCCTACAGTCTTGCAATAGTAGATGTGGATGTCATCTGCTTCATTTCTCTTTGAATGCATTACTTTGTTTTCCTCTGTATAAATTTGATGGGTTTCAGTCTTACTGCAGTAGTTAATGCAGTTTAATTAAAATGCATTTTTAAACAGTGCAGTTAACCTTGAAGCTTCCTAATTTCAGGAAACAAATCAATAAAACAGCAGCAGAAAATAATTTTTGCCCCCCTCTCTGATAGTTTGTAGCAAATAATTATATCCTGTAGTACTGTACTTGAGAAATTGTTTGAGATGACCCAGAAAAATTATGTATTTTGCCTAACCCTGGTGGGCAGCTAAGTGCCACACAGCCACTTCCTCACTTTCCACTTCCATCCGCACTGGGATGTGGGAAGAGGAAAGGAAGAATAAAATGAAGAAAACTTGGAGGTCAAGATAAAGCAAAACAAATTAATTGTTTAATTAAAGTGAAGGATAAGTGGAAAGAGAGAGAAGAAAATGAAACAAGTGATGCAAAGACAATCACTCACCGCCTCCTAGGGCTAGACTGATGCCCAGGTGGTTTCAAAGTAAAAGATGCATGACCCTCGTAAAGAGCCCTCTTTTCTCTTTTATTGCTAAGCAAGATGTAATATGGTATGGAATAGCTCTTTGGTTAGTCTGGGTGATCTGCCTGGTTGTGTCCCCACCCCTCATTGTATACACTGCGGGGGCAGAGTGAGAAACACAGGCAGCCTTGATGCTGCGGAAGCACTGTTCAGCACTAACCAAAGCGCTCCTACGTTACCAACACTATTTTCATCACAGATCTAAAACATAGCACCATACAAGCTACTATGAAGAAAAATAACTCTATCCCAGCCAAAACTAGTTTATAGACATATATTTTTATACATATGTATATATGCATGTGTGTAATACATATATTTTTTATATATGCATAAAAAACCACACGTTTTTGTTTGGTGTTTCCAGGATTTTTAATGTTTCAGTGCAGCCTAAACATTATTGTTCATGTATTTGATAATACATCAATACTTACAACATCTGCTCTGATTGCATCCTTGTTTCATTCTGATGCCGGGAGACAGCATGAGATGTATAGGAAGAAAATTCAGTTAAAAATCTGGAGTTATCACCTGTTCATAATTGCGGCTTTATTCACACAGATGTAGTGCTGTCAAATCTACACCAGTTCTCTTTCCTGATTTGAAGTTCTCTCATTTGTTCCATTATTTTTATTGCAGTATTAGTGATGCAATTGTCTATGGGTTTTTTTTCTATAGTAAAGTTGTAATTAATAAGAATTTTCTTTGTAATCAAAGAAAAGCTAAAAATGCAGAGAAAAACATAACAAGCAATTGACTCAGTGTTTCATGCACAAAATCTTGTGTTCCTTTCTATGTAGAGCTTTAGAAAAAAATTGTGCCTTAAGAATGTGCTTGTCCTTGGAAGAAGCAAATTCATTTACTCCCAAAACTGCTTGAGGGGAAAACATTCATGGAGTTGTACTTGAGGAAAAAATTCATGAATAGAAAAAAACTTCAGTCTAGTGTTGAAACTGTTAGGCAGGCCTGTTTGTTTCAGAGAAGGAAGGTGTGTACGTAAGGAAGATGTGTACATAAGTGACTGAAGATGTGACGAGTGACCGTGGAATTTAATTGCTGTGTGAGAGTAGTTGCAACACTTTTTGATATAGCACATTTAGGCTTACTTTCACAGATACTTGCATTTCCTTCTTCTCATTCCCTAAAATGGCATTTTACAGGAAAATATAGATTGTTCGTGTGCCTGTTCTCTTCATCAGTGTGTCTTTTCTTAACAGAATTGATATCACTCGAAATGACCTTCCATGGGAATTTATGACAGACCGTCTCCCAACCATTTTATTTTTTCCTCATCAGAGGTAATATAATTATTTTCCTCGTGGTTTCTAACTTTCATTTTACTAAGTTATAATAATTATCTGGTGACATGTCTTACTAGTTTTAGTAAGATTGGCTTTGTAATGTTCCAGTTGGTTTCGAAAGGTACCTTACCGCTAGTCATTGTTTTCTCTCCTGCTTTTCCTCTCCAGTGTGTTTTATATTTTGTTGCATCTAGGTAAATCAAGAAAATTAGGTTTTGGTAGTATTTGTAGTATCAGTAGCACTACTAGAGTAGTCATATATTAATTTTGGCTATAAAGGTGCCTCGTTAAGGCTTTCTGTGCAGCTCCTTATGCATTTGCCTTATGAGACAGTTTTTGCAAATTAACTCTGATCCCGATTTCTTTCTAACACATGCTGTTATATTTTATTTTGCTTTTTTTAATAGCCTTTTACCTTTTCTGATACATACTGTGTTTTTGATCAATAACAATGGATGATGACATAGTAAAATATTACCACTGTATAATAAGTTAATTTTGTCTTAGTCTAGACTATTTTTTGCCTAAATCATGTCATGAGTCATTAAACTTGGATGTGAGCTGATTGTCATCTGAGAAACTGCTGAGGGTAATTATGAGAATAACTTTCTTGATCACCAGAAGTCTGCAAGGGAAAAAAAAATCATGTTGCTTACGCTTACAGAAATAGCTTAATTTTGATGAACAGGAGCTTCATCTGAAGTTCTTGAATTATTGATAAAATATGGTATCTGTTTTCTACCTGAAATACAATAAATAGTTCTTAGTAAATATCCCATATGCTAATGAGTTGGCTTTCACAGAAAGCATTTTTGAGGCAACTGTAATTGGTAACTGAGTAACTCCTGTTCCAGATGCAGTGTAAGCAATTCAGAAACATAATGCCGTATATGTGGGGATATACAAGTTGTCCATAGTGTGTGTACAGGAGCAGCAGTGGTAAATTATTAGGCATTATATTTGAATCTGGCTTTCTTGCTTTGGAATAATTTTTGTTTGGGTTTAACCTGTGTCCTTTTCTGATATGTATAATTAACCCATGTCTGAATGTATGCTACATACCATTAATTTGGTTATGAATTTAGCAACCAAACGGAAGTAAATAAGCTTTTCTTCTCTTGTTTTGATGGCTCCCTAATGAAAGAGAGAAGGCTAAAGACAATACAAAGTGATAAACTATTAGCTACTTCCCAGTTAAACATACTGAAGTGGAAGTAGCTCTACTGCAAGTCAGGAGGCAGCAAACTCATGTTATACTGGAACATGCTCAGTGAAAGGCTGAAGACAACTGGTTCAGAAAGAGAAGGTTTAAGAGTTAGTTCCTGGCTAGTCCTTGGAGGACAGTTTAGCCTCCTATGTTTTGTGATAGAAGTACACACATGGTCCAAAAAGGGCAATAATTTTAACATGTGACACAGCTGGAGGTTGTGGGTGTGTTTTGGTGGTTAGTAGTCTTGAGGAAGAAATTTGGTACTTGGTTCATCTTCAAGCAGCTTCGACTCTTGTCAGGTGAAGGGTAACAGTTTATGCAGTTGCAGAAAGCAGTGGGCCTACCTCTTCATATGCTGTGCTTAATGTTCACAGGCATATAACAGGCTTCAGGAAAAAGAAAAAACAGAAAACAAAAAAAAAAAGTGTTTGCTTTGATTCCTTGATCATCCCAGTGGTATAAAGTCAAAGTAGTAAGAGGAACAAGTAAAAGGATTTGGTTTTTTGATAGCAGAAGGCCCTTGCTTCTGACTAAAGTGACTGCTTACCATATAAAAGCAAACTGTATTTTTCTGCTTCTTGCAATACCCTTCTGATGTTGGAACACATTAAGCTACTTCTTTCAGGATAACATAGATATGCTCAAAATAGTAATTTCCCATCAGATAGCTTTATACATCTGGACTTAATTTCTCAGTATGTATATAGACTTAGGAACAATTAAACACTCTCCTTAAACTTATTAACAAATGTTACTCTGTGATCACACCTGCCCAACAGTGATACTAACATACATACTTCAAGCTCATAAGCTATAATTGGGATACTTTTAAAAAAGAAAAAAAAAGTAAAATTTGTTTCCTGAAATTTGACAGAAAACTTTGCTCTTGGACAAATACAAATCCAGTGCAGAGATAGCTTACAGTACCCAGACTGGAATACAGGTAAAAGGGTTCATCAGAAGAAAATACTGAACTTATGTACATGAGTTCAGGTTTCTCTTAGCTGCTATATTAACCATTCTCAATAAAAAACAAAATACCAAGTTGGAGCTGAACAGCAGATGCTTAGAAAAATTATCATTGCTTATCCATCTGAATTTTTTAATATTAACTTGTTATTTCTTTCTAGGAAGGAACAAAGTGTGAAGTTCCCTGAAGACTTTTCAGTTAACCTTCCTAATCTCCTTAAATTTATTTTACATCACTCAAGTCTTTCTTCATCAGAGCCCTGTACCAAAGAATGCCTACATAAAGAGGCAGTTCTACAGCAAGGACACATCTCCCACTTAGAGAGAGAAATTCAGAAGTTAAGATCAGAAATCAGTGCCCTTCATCAGGCCCACAACCAGCTTGAAGTACAGCTTTCTGAAGCTAGGAGAGAAGAACATAGACTGCAGCAGCAAAAACACACACTGGAAAAGCAGCACAAGACTCTGCAGCTCCACAGTGAGCAGTTACAGGCCACATATGACCAAAAGAATCAAGAATTATTGGAAATGGCTGAAAAGCTTCAAGAATTAGCTGATGCATCAGAAAACCTCCTTAAAGAGAATACTTTACTGAGAATCTTGGTGGCATCAAGGGAAGGAAAGCTACAAAGCAAAGATGAAACAAAAGAATCCCTTCAGTCAGAGCAAATACTTTCTGAAGATAATGATATATCAGTTTCAACAGCTATTGCCACATTAGATGAAAAAAGGATTGATAATATTGATACCATAGAGACAGAGCACAGTAGCGGAAACAGGACAGAATAATTGCTTACACAAAGTCAAATGATGCAGTATTGGGTAGGTATTTATGCAAATTTTTATTGAAATCCATTGTAAATAAAGACTTCTTCCCCCACGTGATCTAGAAAAAAAATCAAATGGAATATTTTTTGTATACTTGAACAACTTATGAGATACCCATATCAAAAGAGAAGAGGAAAATGGAAAACACTTTCTGCACTTTACTGTTGCACTTACTTGGAAACACCTATCCACTTAAATTAAAGATGCTGATTTTTAGGGGCAGCAGTGTGAAGCACCTCTAAGGACCATTTCTTTTTCACTGGCTTTTTCTTACAGCTCCTAGAAGAGAAACTAGACCTTTGATTTATACTTTTCCATAATTTCTGAAGTTTGCCCTTTACACTGCATTCTCTTTGCTGAATTAAAATAGAAATATTTCATTTGGGTAATCAGTAAACTTGAATGGACAAAGTCATCATGCTACAACTATTCTGTTCTAGAACTTCAGTGCTTTGTATTACTTTTGTATACCAGTTATCTGTCTTGAAACCTGCAAGAGCCATGTGTGAACTTTCTCTGCTGAAAACTAAAAGTCTTACTGAACTAATCCTTTTCTCCTTGATTTGTAAGAGGTCTAGAATACAGGAGTTTAAGTGTATGGGTCTGGCTATACATGCAAGTCTTATGAGACTACTATCTTAAAAAAGCATGTGCCAGGGTAAGAACAGCCTTCTGTCAGCTGTACCCCAATATTGTATTCAAGAGACAATAGCAGGAGCTTTTCACTACTGACAGCATTAATTTTGCTTCAAATTATGGGCTTCAAGGGGGGGGGGGGGAAGGAAACTGTAGCACTAAAAATGCAAGTCAAGATGTTACTGTAGAAGAAAGGGACACTGTTGTCCTGCATATAGTTACAATTCTCAAGCAAGCATCCTAGACCTGTGTTACTTAGTTGCTCCATACATACAGGTACAAGAAGCAAGTCTAATGCTTCCTATAGAGCTCAAGAACTTGGACTTCAAAGGACAGATTTACAGTAGCTTTTTTCTCCTAGGCAATTAAGTGTTTAAAAATTTCAGTAGGTAAAGGAAGCCATGTATGAAGTCATAGAAAACAACTGGGTGGCCTCAAAGCTCATATGCCTACCCTAAGAGTTTTAGTATATGTAAGCTGCCCTCAGTGGCTCAGTGTTGTTCCTTTTCCCCCCCTTTCTGCCCCCCCCCCTTCCCTCCAAACCTTAGACGTCCATAACTCCCCATTTAACACATCTTTTTACAGTTCCTATAGCTGAACTATAGCACAGAGCAGGAAGGGAAGGGATGTCACCATTGCTGACTAAAAACTGACCAGCAATCTCCCTTCCCCATATCAACACTTGTTTTTGTACAAAAGACTGAAACTTATCTTGTAGTAGTACAGTTCAATCACAAGACTTATCTACAAGATACTTTGACTGAATTCTATACTTGACTGTTTGTCTGTAGACTAAAATGCCTTTTTACAACAGGCTGTTAACATATACCCTAACTGCTAAGTACACAAACAGGGGTTCTAGGAATAGTTCATACTAGTTGCACTTATGCCAGTTTTAGTAAGTAACCACTTCCGCAGTTTCAGCATGCGGACCTACAGAAGAGAAAAGCCTGCTCTACTGCCATTTCAAACTCCTGGAAACCTTCTGGACCATCCCTGAGGGTTCAGTATCCATCATTAGTTCCCAGGTTGGAATCCATCACAGTGGCAGTTTCCTTGCAGTAGCTACATAGTTAGAGAACTCTGTTCTAGCAGTCAAAAGCTTAACCTACCTAGCTGCAACTAAAGGAAATTGCTTCCTTTCGTAGAGCTCCCGTGTTTCCTCCCTCAACATGTTACTGAAGGCTTATACCTTCTTTTCAAAGAAAGTATTCTGCATCAGTCCAATAAACTGTTACAAGTAGGAGTTCTGACTTTCTGGCTGTGCACTCAAGTTAGTAGCAGAAGCAAGCTTTAACTGCAGATTTGGTTTTGAAGGTCTGGAATCGCATCAACAGTTGTGGTTCAGGAGTCCCCTTGAGTTACGTACAGTTGCATCACATTATTCCCATATGCTGTGGAACACAAAGCAAAAAGCTTCTGGCAGCCTATTTACAGTTCACAGTTTAAAGTAGTTCACATTACAGTAGTAGCTCCATTAAAATAGGCTCAGCTAAACATTCAAGTAACAGAAAACACTAGTAGTCTCTTCACACCAATATATCCCTGTGTCCATTGCCGGCAATGGACATTACACCAGGCGAGTTAGCTCCTATCATAGAGGAATTAGGATACACAGTTGATGCGAAGTACAACTTCTCAGTGCATGCAGTTGCGAACAAAGCTTATTTAATCCTCATCAAGGTATTTTCTGATGAGTAGTGTGCATGTGACCAGCTTCTTCACAGTATAGAGATTCTTCTGCTGGTTATACACATCATAAGCACAGTCCATATACATGTGTTGCTCCAAGTTAGCTATGTACTTCTGTGCCATTTGGAGTTAGCTTAGCTTTCCTTTCTACACAGGGTCCTTTAGCAGAGTACTGCACCAGAAGAAAGGGCTCTTTAGTTTCTCCTTCACCCACGATGCTTTCCTCATCTTCAGACTGGCTGATCCTCTGCAGACGCAGGTAACACCAGCAGCCCAGTATCAAGGCACCAAGAGCTGCAATAGCAATCAAAATAACAATAACAGTCACCACTCCAGTGGTGGGGCTATGATCCATAATAGACATGGTTGGTATTTCAGACTGTCAGACTGCTTTAACGAGATTCTTCTGTCCTCACTATCAATCAGGCTTGCTGCATCTTCAAACTCCTGCAGTGGAAAAAACAGACACTTCATGAAGTTGGGCAGTTTTACCATATTCAGCAACGTTATATTCATGGCTGGGATCCTTCACAACAGCACATGACCCTTTTGCATTCAGTGCTTTGGGCTTCTCACACTCCTACAGTTCTTAGTCACTTTAAGCTATTCCTTCAACAAACTGCCTTTGAAGGTGCAAGTTTCTACATCGAACTACAGCAAATGAAAGCTAAACTTATTTTAACTCTGGACATGCTTGCCAAGACAGCACCATGGTCGGCCTGCTATGAGGTAACAATTTTTCCTAGGAGACACAAGATGAGGCAAGACAGACATGTAATAGACTGTATGGAAGTTATACAGGTTTAGAGGTTTAAAACTGTTTAACACAAATGCTTAATCATGAGTGAGCTCCCAAATCCATGACAAGGTGGCAATTCAGCTACCTTTAGTTTTCCTAAACAGTACATTTGAGTCAGAAGTCTGGCCCTTTTTAAAATTTATTTTACAAACATCCTTCTTACTTACTAACACTTCCAGGATTGATAAGCTAATTGCAAAGGTAAGTGCAATGCTAATGCATTACTATAGGCCTGTCCATACACTGGTCTGTTTATAAGGGTTGACTAATTGGTTGTTCATTGAGCTGATCAAAAACAGCAGATGTTGCTTTATATGCATTTTTCATAAGAGGCGGGTAGAGCTGGACTTATTGAAGGCTAACAAAACAGAAGGGGAAGATCATTATTTTAATTTTTTGCTCCTCTTAGTGGCTTGAAAGCCACAAGAGCAAGGTAATGTGTTAGGACTGCAGCTGAAATTGGAACAGAGACAGCAGGCATTAAAATGGGAGGGAGGAAGGAAAAGCTCCAAGACTTCCTCAGTCTGCTGCAGAGTTAGAGCAGGACAAAAGTGTATAGGGAACGTCTTTGCTATTTCCACTTAAGAATTCACAACACTGTTTAAGGGATCATGTGAGCCTTGCCTTAAATTTCAAAGTTATTGTTTACAAAGTTGGTAGCATTACATTTCTCCACTTCAGCTGGGATATAAGACAATTCTTTCTTACTACTCTAACAAGACAAACACAAGGAGGACTTTAGTAGAGACCAGAGCCAGTCCTTCCCAGGAACATATCTTACCTCTCTACTGCTGTAGGTATGAGTCAGGACTCGATACTACAGTTTCAGGTACAACAGATACAGTCTCTCATGGTTCTAAGATCAGCTGCAAGTGCAGAACAACAATGTCTGCATTTCATCTGACATGTAGGCACTGGCTGGCAATAGGACAACAACAGGAGTATCTTCTGGCTGCCATAAGTGCCAGTCTATAGAGGGCCTTATACCTTTCCAGGAAAGGTACCATCTTTGTTGCTGTCTCAGCTGCAAGAGCAGCCATCTTCATATAGACCCCTCAGAAGTCAGTCTTAACCAACTTAGAGCCAGAACCGTTAGGTTATTTTGAGTGTTATGCACTGCACTTGAATTCTCACCAACACTCCAACATGAATGAGTCAAAGCAATTACAGTGCAGCATCTTTACTAACAGAACTCAAGCTAGAGACTAAGTTTATTCCCTAACAGATCACGGAATGGCAGAACCATGCCCACTGCCACATAGCCATTTCAGCAAGGACACATCCACTAATGAGAAGTTCAGCATGAGCATCATTAGGATCCCGTGTCACATAACTCACACACACTCTGGCTACATTCCCGCCCTGTAAATGACAACCAATAGCTTGTAGTGTACCTGATACAAACAGCCAGGTCACGCAGACCCAATTTTGCCCAAGCAAGAAAATAATAAAATGAAGTACACTCCATGTCCTCAACAGAGCTATGTGCCCACTGCAGCCAGAGATGTGTATGATTTTTGTCGTAATCATCTTGGTTCTGCAATGCTTACTCAACACAGGGCGATCAGCTGACGGTGATTAAGAGTGACTTTCATGTAGTTCATTTTCCGCAGGGCATGTCTGAACTGCAGCACTGTTTGATCTAGCCACAACAGTACAGCATCAGCATAAAGGATGGTTTACCTTGTTGCTCATGCAGACAGTGTATTGCCCACATTAAGCCCTCTTTTGCAGCTTGCACAATTACTAGCAGCAATGCCAACCTACTAGCACTGTTTCTCTACAGCAGTTTGACACAGCGCATAACGTTACACGAGAACTGAACAGCTACTGTCACCTAGAAAATAGCTTTTAATACTTGAAACTAGCATTGCAAGTGCTACCCCTCTGCCAGACTTCAAGCGAGTAGAGGTAACAGCTATACAATGTATGAGACTTCACACATCACCATCCTCTGTATCACCAGGATGTTTTGGCAGGCTGTTTTTAGAACTCAGCATAATAGCTAGCAAGACACAGATGTTTGCAAGTAGTCTTGAGAAACAAGTCTGAAAGCAAGAGCTAGATGTTAGGTCTGTGTAACAAAGGACCTACATCCATCTGGACTGAATGAAAATACATTTCCCCCTCCCCATTTTTAACAGCCACAAATTGCAATGGTCTCAGTTTGACCTGGAAAACACAGGCAGGTCTGCAAGTTCCTATCTGAGGGAGAAATGGGGCTCTTTAAGGCTGCAGACCTCTGTCTTGAGACAAAGCTTTCTCTTATCAGATTACACACTGGGCTATTGCCATTCCCATTTCTTCGGGGATCCTGAGGAGTACAGCTAGACCAGGAAGTCCACTGTTTGCGAAATTGCTTTTTCTGAATAAAGGAATAAAGCATGCACAGGAGCAGTTCAGAAGAGTTATGAGAGGTAGGCATTTATTGCAGTCCTTGTGTGAAAAGCTGCATAGTACCTTCTTAATTCTTATTTACTGTTCTTGGACATTCCTGTTTAACACCACAATTACTGCTTAATAACACTGCTGTTGCTTGCTTGAAGTTGAGGCAATTTAACCCCTACTTCCACCTTTTAGAAAAATCCTGATATTAAACTATACAAAGACACAAGTCTCCATCAGTCTTATTTCTCAGCAGGCACTGGGAAAAACCTTGCAGGCCCACATGCACTCCATGAGCGGGTGACCTCAGTCGCTGGCAACTCCCACTCAGCTGGCGCTTCTAGAATATATGACATTTTACAGCAGATGACAGTCAGGAAGCTAAGTAGAGAGTTTCAAGGTACAGAGCTGACCAGGAAGAACACGCCGATTACTTTGGGTATGGCCACTTTCTTTCTTTATCCTCTGCTCTAGCAAGTTAACTCAGCTTGGTCATGACAGCTCCTTCTATAATAAATTCACATGAATCCTTTATAAAAGGACAGATTTAACAACTGGGAGGTCATTTTTTTTTGTGGAAGTCTTGCTTGTAACTTTACACACAGTGAATATTATTAAACTTACCCTTCCAGTCTAGGAGGTCATTTGTATTTATTATCACCAACTAACTCAGAGCTCTTGAAGACAACCAGATGTTAACAGGAGTAGATGTAAACAGAAAGTTGCAGGACCTGTCCCTGAGGCAGGATGTTAGACACGAATGCTCACTCCGCTTACACTAGAAAGTTACTTCTAGCTGGGTTAGGCTCTTCTGTGTCTCAGCTTTGTTATGGGCAGGTAGAAAGTGTTAAAAGATTCAGAACTAAGGACCTCCAGGATGCAGATGGCTGATTTACCCTTATTAAACAATTCTCAGTCCAAATTTGAGTGCAACACAACCACTTACAGATTCCTCTTAAAGACCTTTCTTGACCAAATCAATAGGATTTAAAATTCTGAATGCTTTTTGATTTGATTAAAAATTCAAAGGACCTGCATCAGTTTGAACTCTGGGACAGAAAAGAGCACAACTTCCTCTGGATGTACTGCCCAGCAAATTCCCTTTCTCTAGCAACAGAAATGAGTGTGATCTCACAATAACACTGCCAAGATAATCAGGTTGCATCACGAAGCCCTTTCTAGCTTCTATTTGGAGAGCTCATCACATCTTTGCACCTTAGCATAGTTAATGCTAAGAGTTGTAGAAGAAAACAAGCCTATGTATCTTTGGAAAGATTATTCCATGGACATTCACATTCTAGGAGAAGGACAACTAAATAAAATTCAAGGTCACTTTCTCAAAGCACTTCAACTCCACTTCTCAGGGAGATAAAGGTAAAGTGTAGAAGCCATTCTTTCTGCAGGCGTATCCTCTTCTCCTTCCCACTCAAGGCATCTGGAGCCAGCGCCCTATATAAAGTCAGGTATTAAGCACCTGTACACATTTAGAATGGTACAAACAGCTAGTTAATAGTGCATGATAGTAACTGGATTGGTGGCACTGTTATTTTATTAGCTTTAGATAGTTTTGTTCCAAACACCTGCAGTATTCTGGCAGTGAAAGCTACAGTGTTGTTGCTAGCTCATGCTGCTATTTTCCTGGCTTTAGGTCACCATATAGCTAGAGCTAAAGCTCTCCTGCAGCCTTAATTCTATCTTTAGCACTGTACATTTGCATGTTGTAACTATACTAGCAAGAACTACCAGAGAGGCCTTTGGTTTCTGTGTTGTTTTCTAGATGCAGAACTCCAACCTCACTACGCTTTCCACCAGCAACTGATTGAAATCAAGATTAAGCTGCCTTCAAAATCCACTTCTTGATGAGAGCATTCTGTAGATACCCTTAGAGTGATACAAAGTAGATTACAACTAGCTTTCAGACTCGCTCTTCCCTTAAAGCATACCTGATCTAAAGAAGTCCACAAGTACAACAGGAGCAGCACTGAGTTCATTTATCACTTTTACTGTAAGATACTAAAAGCTGTAAATTCCTGATCTTCAAAGGGATTGATAACATCATCCATATATACTTGGTGGTACTTCTCATGCTATATCTCCTCCCACCACATTTACTATCAAAGCAAGCATCTAAGCATATTTACTCATTAGCAAGATTAGTCAGATTCACTGGTGGGAACTGCAAATAGCCTGTCTCTGTTCTTACAGCAATCAAGCAGTGAAAACATCAGCTATAAGCCATTTTTCCATAAATAACTGCTTCTTTTCTTTTTTGCCTAATACCAGCTTCTACTCAGAACTTCATTTGTGAAGTTCTATTATCCAATTCAGAAGCTGTAAGTAAAGGGCAAACAGAAAGGCAGTTTAAATTGCAGAAGGCTGCTAGGGGACAAATTCAGTGCAAGGCTGGCATTAGTTTCTAAACCAAGTTTTTCATGATTATAGGCATTCTGCTGCTAAGTTCACTATCGTTAATGCCTGCAGGCATGTTTCTGAAAAGAAATACTGCTACCACAGAAGCCAAAGCTACAGCAAGAGGCTTCAAAAACAAATCTAGTATATCTCACACAAATATACCAGAGTCCTTAAGCAGTTATGTTTAAGATGCAAGTATTACATCTTTAGGTTTTGTATTTTTGAAGGGGGGGGGGTGTGTGTATACTTTCCATTACAGTATTTCACCTAAAGTTGCATGGGGTAGAGCAAAGGAAATGAGAATAAGACTACCAGAGTGACCTTCACCTTAAAAAGAAAAAATTAATTTAAAAAAAGATTTAGTAATGATTGGTTGGTTTAAAAGCCTCCATGTTAAGACCTTTAAGAGACAAAGTAACAGCAGCTTGCACTACATGCTACTAATTGTAAAAAACGCTTTTTCCTGTGTGTGCCAGCAAGATTACTTTTGAGGAGTGCTGCATACTCATCACAAGAGCATCCTTATTGCCAGTGGAAAGTGAGGGGAAAACCCTCCGGGGAAATGAGATCTGTAGCTCTACCACTGGCACACAAGTGCCTACAGCACCACACTCTCCAGCCATAAAAAGTTAGGCCTTTACAATACAGGAGTGCTCAGGCTTTACCACTTCCAAAAAACAGTGGGATCACTGTTATTCCTAATTAACTCCAGTTAATGCCACCTCTTTCTGATAAAGCCAAGCTGCTTTGCACAAAGTGGGGCTTGGCCAGAGGCTATTTTAGAAGCAGAGAGCTGTTTAGAAGCCTTCAATGCGAATCTCCTCCTCCCAACCCTTATTATACTTGTGATGAGGAATAAAAGAGCAGGGAAGGCAGCTAAAAAAGGCCTTTCTGTGGCTAATGAGTTATGGACAGTCTTCCAACAACTTAACATTCAAGCTACTGTTACAAACACTAGAACGAAAACTGATACCTAAAAGCCTTGACTGGAACAGCAGTTACTTTCAGCATGAGGTGTAGTAATACCTTACACTTAATCAAGAATTGCTTTTAAAGCTTTACACCATGCTAAACCACACAGAATTCAATATTTTACAGGAGACAGTAAGATGAAGAGAGGAGAGCAGCTGTCTAGGTAGTTTCTCAGACACAGTGACACAATTCCAAGAGCAGGGAGACCTTCTCAGTAGCACAGCAAGTGGAATACGTCTACACTGTAACTGCCCATCAGGCAAGTCAGACAGTTTATGTAGAACTAGAAGCAGGTTTCTAGTATTAAGACTATGTTTTCTTCAGAGGCAACTGCATGACAGGCAAAGCATCTGTCACACTCTAGATTTATATTTGTCAGTGTCACATCCACATGGAGCTCTAATGAGAGGTCTGTCCTGATAAGATAACAGGGTCTCTTCTGACATTCCATTATCAGAAGTAACATGCTGTGTATTTCCTGTGGCAGAGCTTAATTCTTGATATATTAGAAATATTGCTGAGACAGCAACATTAGTTTGCTAATAAAAAAACCCTTTTTCAAAAGAAAAAAACCCTTTTTCAAAAAAAAAAGCAACACAGTCAAGGTAGCTCTCCAAATGTGTGGTTTGGTTGTGGGTTTGTTTGTTTTTGTTTTTTTTTAATGGCTTGGTCTAACAGCAGCCAGACTGCACCCATGCATTCCTGATATTCAAGCGGTTTTTATACTCAGCTCAAATCTTCAGACCACAAGTACTGCAAGTCTATCGCGTACCTGCACCAAGCAGCTCGGGCTGGGAGTCCTCTACTCGGCGTTCCAGAATCAGCTTAGTGGAATGGAAAACTGAAGGTCACACTAGTTTTGGATCTTGTCTGGCAAGTCTTCCTCCTCGCTCCTCTCCTGTGGAGAGGGATCACACTGGTCCCTAGGTGCTCCACATCCCAAGTGCCTTTTGCTCTCGGCTCTCCAGAGTTACACAACGACGGCTAACCCGCAGCTCCCGCTAGAGGCGGGCAGGGAAGACGATCCGATACTGCTTCGCCCACCTGCCAACCAAGGCAAGAGTCTTACAAGTTGTTCCGAGTTCTCTGGGTCTATTCAAAAAGCAACACCTACTGACAGATGCCCGCACCTGCGTGCGTGACAGGAAGAGGAAGGGCACGGGGCAGCAGGGTACCGGCGCGCTGCTCGGAAGAAGGATGGGGATTCCTTTTGAGCAACTGGCCCCACCGTGAGCTCCGCGGGCTGCCAGCGCAGCGGCCGGTCCGGGCTCCTCTGCACCGCGCACCCAGCGCCCCGCACAGAGGGAGGGGGACGAGCCTCCCCGGCCGAGAGGGGCCCGGCTGGGGCGGCAGGGCCCGCCCCACCGCCAAGCCGTGAGGCATCGCCTTGTGACTGGCTGCCTGCAGCGCGGCGTTTACCGCCGCCACGGCACCGGGAGGAGGGGGCCGAGCCCCGGGGCAGAGCCGCCGCCCGCGCCGGGCCCCGCCGAGGCCTGCGGGGCTCCCCCAGCTCCGCCCGGCAGCGAGGCAGGGCCGGAGCGGAGCCCGCCGCCGCCCTGGCGCGGACCCCTCCCGCCGAGCCACGGCAGACACAAAGAGCGTCTCCCGGGAGGGGGCGGCCCCGGCCTGCGGGGTGTGTGTGTGTGTATAGTGGGGCGGGGGGAGCGCAAGCGGCCCCTCCGCCGCGGGACCCTCCCCCGCCTCGCCGCCCCAGCTCACAGCATGCGGGGCCCGCCCCCCACCCGGCGCCCAGACCAGCCTCTCCCCGCCCTGCTGCCGGGGCCGACCCCGCCGCGCCCGCTCACCCTCGGTCGGTCGGTCCCGGCCCCACCGCACACCGTCCCGCCTCGCGCGAGCACGCTTCCACCGACGCCACCGCGGGCGCGACGGCCCCTTCCCCGCCCGCGCCGCCTTATATCGGGGGCCGGGCGGCACCGCGCGGCGGCCAATCAGCGCCCGGCGCGCAGGGCCCGGCCAGCAACAGCTGACGGGCGGAGCGCCGGCGGCGGGCGGGCCGTGCCCTGACAGAGGCCGTGGGCGGCCCGCGGGGCGTTGGCGGGTCTCGGGGAGCAGGCTGGGGGCTCGAAGAAGGCGAAGCTGAGGTAAAGGGCTGCCCTGGGGGGCGCGCCCCCTCCCGCCGCCGCCCTCCTCGGCCGCCTCAGCCCTGGCCGGCGGCGAGGGGAGAGCGTGAGGGAGCAGATCGCGCCGGGCAGCCCCGCAGCCAGCCCCGCGAAGGGACGGAGGGGGACGGAGGTTTCTGGTCTGGCCCCAGCGCTCCCCTCGCCAACCTCTGCGGGGATAAAACGGCTCAGCTACCGCCTTGGTGCTGCAAGAGGCCCTCGCTCGGCTCTGCGGCTCACCGGTACCGCCAAGGCCACCCCAGAGCCGCCGTGGTGCTTGGTGAGCACTGAGGGCCACCGGACGGGCCTTCCTGCTGGGGCTGGGGCAGGCAGTGGACAGGCCTCCCTGGCTCTCAAAGGTCATCTGTCTGAAAGGGGTCTGGTATGATCTCGTTGCCTGTTTGTCCATTCTCTTTAGTAATTCACCCCGTGGTGGTGCAGTAGCTATGTAAATGCATTAGGAAATTGCTCAATGCAGGGTTTCTTCACCTTTCTGCTTAAGTTGGTCCTTACTGATGCCAGAGAGCAAAAAGATGATGGAGTATTGCGACTCCTCTGATGTGGTATAGTTGCTGGCTAAACAGATCCCAACTCGTTTGACGTTCATCCAAAGTCTTAAGAGGTTTCTGGCAAAAGGAGTTTTGAGGGAATAGACGGTGACAGAAGATCAAGTTCAGAAGTTACCATGACTTTATACAAATACCTGTTTTACGATACAGATGCTGGTTTATATCATGCACAGTTTTCTAGGGATTAAAAGTAATTTTTCCTTGCATTAACGCAGTGTCCACCATGAGCCTGTTGACAATCCTAAGAGCATTGTCCCTTTCCATTCTTATTCAGTGAAAAGCTAAATATGGCCCAGTACCCAAATGGATGCCTCACCTCCCCTGCTCGCTCTCAAAGCCGTCCAGACAGGAGCCATCTTTCACCTGGAAGCTGCACAGCCCCACTCACACATTTTGGTGTCTCCGGAGGCCTTCCTAAGATGACAGGTACTTGTAGACTGCTCCCAAATCCTACATAGCTGGTTTGCAGTATTATCAGAGAAGCTGTGTCATAGTACAGACTGCCCTAAACACACCATCTTGTTTAATCAAAAATGCATGGTGGCATGAAATACCTGAGATACCACAGCCAATTAAGAACATTTTAGAAAAGTCATTGTTTAATGTAAAATTAATGTTTGATTTAAATTTTGGATCTAATGAGTGTAGTATAGCATCAGTTTCTATTGTCTTTATGCATCAGCCACCATACAAGAGATGATAAAAGTACTACTAAACACATCTTTAAAAGTTCGGAATCTTTTCCGAAAGGAAGTGGAAGACCAAGCGCTGACACAGGGTTACTTTCACTGTTAGTAACTAATGGTCTGGATTGTCTGGCAAAGCAATATTGGCCATGGCAGTAAATTATCTTTCTGTCAAGTGAGCAGATGCAGAGGTAGCCTTTGGGCCAGTACTTTAATAAGATGTATAAATTCCATTTAGATATTTGAAACTCTGTGGAGATGCCTGTTTTACTTACATAGCCATGGCTGTAGACTCCACTGTATATGAGTGTCCTAATCCACTTCAGTGAGAAGGGTCATGCCCTTTTGTACAAAAAGCATGAATGCAATTACAACAGAGCTGACTGGTAAAAGCCATCCAGTAATAGCACAGCCTTAAGAGAAGACCACCAATCTCTTTTAGCATAATTTGAAAACTTTTTGCCTTTGAGACGCTTTTTATAGTGATTTTGTAATTCATATTTAGTAAAATGCACAGAGAAGAAAGCTGCTTCATTCACATCAGTTTCTTATCTTTGCAAATGGGCTGCTTAATCTGTGCAGGCTTATAGCATGGGAAATTTCCAGTCTTCTGTGCAGAAAGTACAGGGCTGTTAATCCTTCAAAATTGCTTAAAAACTTCTCTTACTTTGCAACCTTCACCAGTCCCTAGTTAATGCCTGAGGTTTATAGGAGAGGCAAGGCCCAAGTCACCTCTGATCCTCACAGCTGGGAAGCAGGAAGAACCCACTTTATACTTTACCAGGAGCTTGTGAAGCATACTGGAAGATTCAGTTAAGGCAATCAAGTAACATGCTGTTCTGCTGTGCTAGGGATGAAAAATTGAGAGTTTCCTCTCACTTATTTGCTATTGCTTCTTAGCTGTGCACAAGTAATGTGCAACCGTGGACATGCAACATGCTAGTGTAGGACATAGTTTTCTCTTCCTAGGAAAAAAGGTAAGTTCATCAATAAGATATTTCCCACAGTATTCATAACATATATAAACAGATTTAACAGTTTTCTAAATTTTATAACATTGTTTAAAGCTTACCCTCTTGCTTTGATGCTTTCATATCACAGCACTCAACGTTTTAAATCATTACATATGCTTATTGACTTCACTGGGAATTATCTGCAGAATTCTGGGATCAGTTGTAGTCATTGTCACAGTCATCCTCATCTCTGCTGGAGCTGCTCTGACCCCGAGCATAGTTTCCAGCAATGTTGATTTTAAGAGTTACTAATTATGGAGTTTCTTTGTTTTCTCTTCAGGACTATACCACTGCCAGAGAAATTAATGATCAGATTAAGATTTGCTTGTATTTCACTTTGTTTTGTTAGAGAGAAATTGTTTCCATTGTTGCAAATTCACATCACACTCTCCTTGACTTTCAATGGCTTTCAGATAATATGGCTATTTTAAATGTACCTCTTTCTGGAGTTTCCTTCTGTCAGTTACAGCCTGTGTCCTCTAAGTATATTCTTTGTAGATCTATTAACTTTGAATTTTGAATAGTTACTGACAATATTTGTTCCTTTAATAAGGGGCATCTGTTGTGTTATTCCTGAAATGGTAACTAGTATCCACGTGCTTCCTCTATTTCCACTTGGAAAGACAACAAATATGCAACAAATATATATTACACCTATAATATCTGTTCAATTTTCTGTTGTTTTGTAGCACTCTTTGCTGCAAAATGTGTTCAGTAATCATCTTTGCACCATAGAAAGTGTATTTGGGAAATAGACTTGTCCATGCAGAACACTTTCTTATGTGTGTTTTAACTGTTCCTTAGAAATAGCTGTTTTGCAAATCTATAGAGGGATTGTTAAAGAGGAAAAAATGCCACTATCTTTATTGAAGGACATATAAGTGACAACTCGCACCTTTACTTACAGGCCCACTGGAGAGCACATATCACAGAGAAAATGAGACCAAGCTTTGGAGATACGGACAGGTAAATATCCCATCCTGGACACTGGAACTGAAGCTTTTCTCTCTCAGGTTTACCACTTTAAGTGCATTTGATCAAATTAAAAAAAAAAAAGTGGTTTTGAACATTTATAAGGTCTTTAGCCGTGTCATTGTTTACTGCTTCCCCTACTTGGGCCATATTTCTTGTCAGGTCTTCCAGATACATATTGAATGTGTTAACTGGGGAAACCCAAAGAAAAATCTGTTTAGATTGCTAATTTTCATGTTTAAAACACATTTTTTACATTTTCAGCATACAGAGTAGAAAAAGCTATTTGGTCCATATGCTTCACAATGTACTTGAGCTACATTCACATAGAGCTAGAAATTCAGATTGGAGTGATATTGTTTTGAGGCTGAGTAGTCCAATGTTTAGTAACTTCTTGACAGTCTTACTAGATTTTATCACAATAGTTCTGCTTTTTACAGCAAGTGCTTCCTGAAACAGTGTAAGTGCACTAATGCAAATCATAGTTTACACCAGTGTATTGCATTTATTGTGACAGATTGCCTTGCAGTGAAACATCTCTCCAGATGAAGCCTAGTTTGAACTTTCCCTACTCTAGCCAAGAGACAAAGAAATCCCTTGTTATCTCAACATTTGTGCCAACTTGCCTTAATTTGCTTTGGATTTAAGGAGCACTCCTGAAACCGAATCACAGTGAACAGTTTAAACTCAAAGTGTCAGTCGTTACAGAAAACCAGAAAACACTGTACAGCTGATACCTACAAAAGAACAGAAATTTAATGAAAACATTTGCTACTGCACTTAATGATTACAACTGCCTGATGTTAGTAGAGAAGCTAGAGGTGATTTAGAGACAAAATGGGTTTTGAGTGATGTAAACAGCGAAGGTGGAAATGATCTGGAAAGCTAAACCCAAACTGACAAATCAATTCAGACAGCTCCATCTAGTCCCTTGATAGCTCTGGTCACCAATTTTTTCTGCAAGTTTCATGGTAAATTTTGTGTGAACGTTGTTGTTTATTCCTCTGGGATCCTGAAAGGCAACCCACGTACCTATGAAACCCAGCACAGGAATATTGCATCAGAACAATCAGAACATTTAACATAGGCAATATTTAATATGCAAAGTAGCTATTTTATCTATTATTAGGAAAGACTATTAAATATAGTCATCTGATTACGAGTAATTGTTTTAGTTGCAATTAAGACCTTCAGATTAATTTCCTGAATACCAGCAATTACTCACTATACTAGAAGCTGAGCCATAAGCTGTTCTGATGCCGTTTGTGCAAATGCCTTCGTTCTCCTTTGCATTCCTGAAGCTTAATCTGTCTGTAACTCTCCCCTCTTCCTTTTACTTCCATTGTTTCAAATCTCAAGTAAAGATATTTTTATCTCCTTTTTAGGATTAGGTGTACTCTCCCTCTGAAAATCTGTAGCTGGACATAATTTGAACTGATTGTGCTCCACAGTAGCTGTGTTATGCTATGTTAAATCCTAAATGTCAGAGTATGTGACTTTTGCTACATTATAATTATTGGTAGTATTCTGTGACCAGTTTACTCAGGGGCAGCAGGGCCTTCGAGGGTGTTAAATGGAAGTTAGCTGTGGTGGATGGTGCATCGGTCACTGTATGGAGGACCGCATCTCCTGAAGAAGGCCAGAAAGCTGCAAGGCTACCGCAGTTCAACGCGTGTATCTGGGGAGAGAGAGGTGCTGTACTGTAGTTACCAACATATGCAAATCCTTAGGGGAGACGGGGTTTGAAGACAAAGAAATTCAAGGTGTTAACCCTGCATGGTGAGCAGTGCATAAGAAGTGTACGTTTGTGCTTGACATTTCTGAAAGTAAAATTTTCCGTCCTTGTTTCATCACCTAAGATGCTTATTTGAGCAGTGCCAGCTCCCTCCGAAGTTCAGGGAGGGCAGAGTTGTGAGTGCCTGTGATCCAGGCCTATAACCCGTGGGCAAGGAGCAGAACAGCCTTTTCTCTACTGACCTAGCTGTCTTGTTGACTCAGCTTTTAGAGAATTCTGTTTTTATAACTCTTTCTTTTGAGAAATGTGGGTTAATGTATATATGTCAAAAGTTAGGTGTAAATTTGATTTTTATGATGTTTTTGTTTTGAATTGCTCTAGTTTAGAAAATCCTTTATTGCAGCAGAATTAATGCACTGGTAAAGCTGTTCCCTACAAAACAGTTTACAGTAGCTGTCAGCATCAAATGTTTTCTAGGCACTACATTCGCCACCTAGCAACCGTGCTAGGGTAATCTTGCTGCAAGTCATCCATGTGTGCAGTCCTGTCGGATAAAGGGACTGTGCTGCAGGATTACCCACCAGTCATTAGTCATTAATGACAAGATATCTTTCTTACAATACAAAGTACCCTGCAGATTCCCCAGGGTGAATGCATAGGACTTCAAAACAGCATTGCATTTTTCTGTAAAAGAAAACCTATACAGTATTCCTTATGGTGAGGTCTCCAGTCAGCAGTTATTCCCTGGAAGACAAATTTTGTAGGAAATATTTGAACTTTTTTCTTCACTGTATTTCAGAATTCTTTGAAGCTGATATTAATTGCTCTAAGAAATCAGATCACTTTACTACATTGAAAAGTCTGTTATCCTTTAAATACAATGAAGACATTTCTCTTATTCCTGTCTATTCCCTAGGTGCTCTTACACCCTGCCTGAATACCTGCTGTCCATTTTAGAGACTTCTGTGTCTCTTTAAGAGTTTCATCTCTACTAGACTTTCCTGTGAAGTTTCTCTGCTATTATTCATTATTGCAGCTATAGTAATAATGGGTAGTCTGGATAGCCTAGACTATCTCCAGAGGTAGACACTGTATTTGTTCCCATGCTAGCAGCTGGCCTATGGCACTGGCCAAGCGCTAACAAAGACAACGTGCTGTACTAGAGCTTGTAGGATATTGCAAATTGAGTAACAGAACATACGGTGAATGGAGCTGCTGGAGAGAGCAGTTATTTATTAGTATAGGGCAATTCTCTTAATTCCTTTAGGCTTGTGAAGAGTCAAGAATTCTATGGTGAGGATATTAGCAGGAAAAACAGAGAACAGGCAATCTGAAGGACAAGAAAAATGCTTAAAAAGCTAAAAGAGAATACAGAGCACCGGGAGACAGTGACTACCACCCCAGCAACTTGTGCAGATTATCCCAAACATGATAGTCCCTTTCCATTTTACTTGTTGGGGCATCATACCTATGGAAAGACTCTGAATGTAGCTTCTGATGGGATATAGCATATCAGATATGAAGTCATTCTGGAAACAGTCTTCTGGCATTAGGTATGCTTTTTTTTAACAGAAAAAAGCAATAAAATTTGTAGGTACTCAGACATGAAAGGTGTTACTAAGGTGTAATTTACATCCGTGAACAGTTATAACTGTGAACAGTTTTGCTTTAGCTAGCGTATGGTTTTCCTTGGAGCTTATTTCCTATTAGATGTCTGGGTAGGGCTGTAACCAGTGAGATTATTTGTATCTCATATTTCCATTTAAGTAGTAACAGGTTGCTTCTCTTTGCGGGAGTGTCAATGTGTAGCCAGATAAGCTGCATGTGTACATATATTGCTTAGGTTGTATTAATAGCCTAAATTGCTTTTCAGTGTTTTATTCAGATTATTAGCAGTTACTCAAGCCTGTATAGTAGTGCAGAGCGCCTTCAGCCCATTGTGTTCATGTATATGTTTCAAAGATGCATTTAACCTGTCTATGAATCTTGAACAGTATAAAGGAAAAAATTAAATTAACAGCTTTGATGGACTTGGTATTCCAGCCTCTTATGATGCAGACAGGCCTGAAATGCTCTTTCTGTGGTTCCTCTGGTATGTGACAAAGCTGTGTATTTTCTGATTGTTTAATGGGGCATTATTTACTAAACACAGATTAACAGCTGTAGCTGAGAGATCTACAATGTGCTCAGATGGCTGATAGGAATGAAATGCAGATAGTGGGTCAAAACACTAGAGAATATGAGTGGGATCTCCAGACTAGCCCGCAGTACAGTTCAGAGAGCTGAAACGCTCAAAGGAAACTGTTGAGGAAATCTGTTTTATACAGCTCTTCATCCTTTCAAATGTTATTTAGGTTTATTTAAAACAAAAAAAACCAATAACTTTTTGGAATAGAAATCAGCGTACTGCCTAGAGACACAAAGGAATCCAGTGGTTTTACCTTTAGCTTGTGGCAGAGCAGACTCCAACAGCCAGCTCTAAAAAGAATCAAATTGGAAGTGACACGAAAGATTATCACAGACCCAACAGAGCACTTAGACCAGGTTTCCAGCTAATTTCAAGACACTTGGAAGGCCTCCTAGACACAACTGATACCTTCCTTTTCACAATGTTGGGCAGAAATGTAAACAGATCATTCTAGAGACCTGTTTCTTACTGCTGAGTTAATATAAAAAAAGCCTTGTAAATGGAAATCTGACATCCATAGTGTCACCTGTAGACATCCATGGTGTAGATGTGCCAAGAATAGGAAGGTGTTTATTCTGTGATAGGAAGATGCCAGACAAGGCAGTTAGTGAGATGTCCCAGACACCTGGGTCTACCCAATATCTATTTTCTATTACTCTCCTTTATGCTCAGGTTCCTTGTGGTTCCTTGTCTTCTGTAATTAACTACATCATCTCATCTGTTGTGCTTAGCGGGGTTTGGGGCAGCGGTACCAGCCCTAGTCCTGTTATGTATCGTCAGGCTGTATCCAGTGCTTCCAAGCACTGCCACATGAGGTTAGAATCAGCTTGTCTAGGAGAGGGTGCTCAGGAAAATTAGATGTGCAAATTTAACGGGCATTGATTTGTAACAGCTCAGCCTTCCATCAAAGGTATATCCTTAGGTAGAACCCACACCTTGTCAAAATCAGAGCATGTGCAACAGAGTCATGCATTTTAACTACCTCAAAGGTTTAAGTAGAAAATGTCTGTTCCTCTCTGTCCTGTGGAGCCGGGTACCAACTAGAGGAAAAGAGGGAACAGAGTGACAAGGGAGGGAGAACAACGGCCAACCCTCCAGATCGCCTGGCTTGCAGAGGAAGAATCATTCAGTTGCACCAACAGGAAATTTCTCTAACCTTGTCATATTTTCTCAGAGCTACAATGTTCACTCAAACAGCCTTTTCCTGCTTTAAGTTCCTAACCCTGATGACTCCTCCTTAACCTTGCAGAAAAATGACACTCATTGCCCTTGAGCAGGGAGTACTGCTTACTATATATTGATACATTACGCATTGCAACCTCTTCTGCATCTCATGTCACATTCAGCCATATTCCATTTTATTGCTTAAAATCCAAGAAGATGACATTGCATGTCGCACAAGCACATGGTCTAAAGTACCTTATAGTAAGAATTGCTAAGTCACCAGCTTTTCTCTGCGTCTTTCAACACATTTTCCATGATAAATTGTTGAAATTAAAGTCTTCCAATATGTTACTGTAGACCTTAGTAATATTAGTGTGCAAGTCAGTCTTCTGGACATCTTGTTTCTTTTGCATGCTGAATGGAAATATCTGAATAAGATGTTCATTTGTTACAGTGTTCTCCACTCAGCTGCATATTTATTTACCTTAGCTAGTTTGCTAGCTTTTCTAACCTCAGAAACCCATGAGTCAATATGTTCTTGACAAATGCCCCTAGAGAGGGGATTAAAATGCCAGAAAAGAAATTTTTTTTTGAGTTATTTCCTTCCATTTGAAGAGTTAGCTTGAATACATTTTCAAAATTTCCTTTGTAACCAAGGAGGGTGGAAGAGTACATTAAAAATAATGAAAACAGATTCTTGTCTCTCCAAGGGCTTGGGCTTAAAGAAAGGACTATATATCAGAAAGCTTGAGACAGCAGCAAGAGACCAAAATTCTAAATTGAGCTGCTAAACTAAATTTTCCCAAAGATCCTAGTCTTCAATCAAATGTGACCAAGTTATTCTCAATTTCAGTGTCAGGCATTGGTATCTAACTACTACAAGGAATTTCAAGGCTCAGTGAATTTCTGTTCAGGATAATATTTTATTAGGTATACTCTTGCATAGGGCATTCAGAAAACCTTTTCAAGCAGTGTCTAAAAACCCTTGAGTTAAGTCTCAGTCAAGGTTAAGATTTTCCTTCTTAGAAAAAAAGGCTATATTAAGAATTACTGGACAAACTGTCAAAAACAGAGATAAGGAAACAGTAGAACAGCAAATCAGAGACATAAATAAGCCTTCCTCTTAACTGGATATGGCAGCACTATTTACAGGCGGCTCATTCTGTAAAATAAGGTTAATAGTTAACTTCAGGCAGATTTGGGCCTAGGCTGTAGTTGGAGGATAACCTTTCTGAATTAAAAAAAGAATTGCAACAGATCTATAGATAGTGCTTTGTCCTTTTTGTTGATAGATAGTGACTAGGCTTTTCTGGCAATATAGGCCTCTGTCTTTGAAGGCATTTGACCCAAGTGTAGCGTGAATGACTGCGGATGAGGTAGCAGCTCTGTGTCACCGCTAGGCTACTAGGTGATGACATTGGTTCCATTGCTGGACTGTTTCAGTCGCATTTCCTTGGATTGTGATCAAAAGTCTCGCCTAAATCTATGTAGGGATCTGTTGGCATGGTATGGTAACTTCTAGAAAGGCATTTCATTTGTTCCTTAGGCTGTTCCTTTTCTTTGCATTAGTTCCCATCTCTGCAGACCTGTATGTTCCTGGCAGAAACACTCTTGTTCCAGTGCAGGCTGGTTGTGTTCCCTGGAATACATTGACTTTTTTCTTTGCAAACAATTTTGCATATGTGAGAAAGGTGAGAAAAGTGGAATCCTTGCCTGCTCTGATTTTAAATAAAAAAGCTATTGTCACACTTCTGGAAGATTAACAGCAAGACTGCAAAAGCTCTTCACATGTTCTGGTAGCTGTTGAGATTAAATTTGCTAGCCTGTTTTTAAAAATGTGTGAATACAGATGGATTTATTGTGGAAGAAGCACCTCCTTCTTGACATTAGCTGTGTACGGCAGGCCTTGGTGCAGTTCCTGCATTTGTGCCCAGCAGTCACACAGTGTTAGATTGCTGCCACAGAACATTAACAGTTCACACTCATGCTCAGGCTGTGTTAAAACCAAACACTTATACTCACTTCTTCTAAGCTACCAGTGCAGTGGACTGTGTTGAGCCAGGCACATCCTGTGTTCACACTAAAAATTGGCAGAGCAGTGAGTTTTGGCACCAGCTGGACAATACTTGGACTCTGTGTTCAAGCTCCCTTTTTCGTGTGCATCAGCATGCGGTTCTACTGTAATTAGTTAACCCTAGAATTATTTTTGCAGCCAAATTGATGGATGCAAACCCATGGATGAGATTTTTTTTTTTAGAATCCCCTTTCCTATTGTATTACATGACTATGCATCATTTATGTAGTTTTAGGGATTTTAATTTTTTCTTATCCTTTTCTCCAAACCTATCCTTTCACTTAAGCAAAACCAAACCTACATTTGTATTCTGATTACATAATACATAGCCTAGTAAAACCAAACACCACAGCCTGTGTCTGTCTACGTTGCAGCCACCAGTGACAGAAAACAGGGCCCACACTCTTATGTTAATTAATTTACTGTACTGAAAAGGCAAATTGCTAAGTGGGAGTCATGTGAGGATCTTCCAGTGAAGAACACATTTAAAGTTAGCTAGTATAAACCTGTTTTTTTCTTTTGTTTGTTTGTTTTTTCTTTTTCCCTTTCCTTAGCTAGAACCTGTGCTATGACTTCATGAGGGGCTAAAGTGATGGTGTCTATGCAAACAGTAGAAAGGATTCAAAGCTTGTTTAACTGAGGAGTAGTGGGATTTTACTCACTAAGTTTTTCATCTTCCAGGTCACTGCTTGCTCCCATTCAGCATAGTTTTGTTCAGGTAAAGATACTTTGACATGATGCTTCTTCAGATGGCACATGAAGTGCTCTAAAAATCCAAACTGCAAATTGAAAGCTTGGAGCGGTGTTTAAGTAAAGGAACAGCAAAGGGATTCCTTAGCAGCATGGAAGAGTCAGCTTTAAACACTTACCTCCCCCTGCTATGCGACAAGCCATCCTAACCTGGTGTAGATAGAAACTTCTGAGCAATTCACCTCTTTAAGCCTTTCAGGACTTGAGAAGTAAAGATGGCAGAAGACATGTTTATGGTGACAAGCAGAGACAGTCACGTATTAGATTTATCTAGGTTCTGAGCTTGTGAATCATGGTGGACTTCTGGTTGGGAAGCCATTTATGCAAACTAACACAGGCCAACACAGTCAGAACTGACTGTGAGCCCTGAAGCGTGAGAAGAGCTAGTGTACCATTGCCTGCACCTGCCTGCGGAGCAATGCCCGGGGCAGATGGGGACCTGGAGGGGTGCTTGGTAGGGGCACAAGTGTTTTGTGAGACTGTTGTATCTGAGTTAATATGTAGTTTCACCGCACGTTGTATGCTCCCCTAAGTGCTGTCACTTCTGTTTCATAGTGGAAGGCAGGAGGGAAACAAAGTGAGGAACATAGATTGTATGATTATATACTATTATAGCTTGCAAAGTCATAAAGTAGAGGCTACACAGTTCCAGTGATAATTATCACATATTTATATTTCTTTATAGCACATTTATCAAATGGTGCAATTTGGCTCTTTTTGGTACAGTTGAGCTCTCTTGTAGAAGTCTTGATCCTGCTCTGTTCCACTCTTTTCAGGGCAGACTAAATGTATTGCTGTGCTAAATGTGGGGGGTTTTGTCCTCTTTAATTTCCTAGTAAGTTCTGAAGTGACTTAATCATGCCAA
This sequence comes from Rissa tridactyla, assembly GCF_028500815.1. Taxonomy (NCBI): domain Eukaryota; kingdom Metazoa; phylum Chordata; class Aves; order Charadriiformes; family Laridae; genus Rissa; species Rissa tridactyla. The sequence goes on from NC_071473.1 coordinate 12,169,176, forward strand.
TGAACCTAAGCAGTTTTCATTCTTCGTAGATACTACATTTCCTCCTCCTCCCAGTGTTTGTCTTGCCTTTCCCTTTTAATAGGCAGAGAAGAACCTGTAAAAAAAGAGAAAGAGCTGTAATTAGGACACCAAATTACTAGGTGCATTTAATAGCAGAATCAGAGATCAAGAACTTGGCACTTTAAGTCCATCTTGGCTCAGCTTTTTTGGTTGTTGCTGAATCAGCTTATGGCACAGTTTTAAAATTGGATCATCCACCCTATTATTATAAATAGAAGCCTTCGTTAGGCTCTTCAATTGAGGGTCCCCCAAAAGACCCCATCTCTTCTGGAAAACACCTTATATGATACCTCCATTTTCTGCTGTTGATGTGTTCCTTATGAACAGTTTAGTATGTGAGATAAAGTAATTACATGAACTATACCAATGCAGAGATTAGGACACATACGCAATGAGTGAATCAAGGGTAAAGAATCAGTGCAAAGAGAGACTACAAAGAGGTAACAACACAATGTCAAATACTGAAGGTGTAGAAACACTGCTGCAGCATGATGTTTTTTGAAGTAGCTTCATAGTTTGCCAACAAATCTGGTATCTGCTGTCTCTGGGGAAGGATCTTTGTGTTCCTTGGTGTATGGATTGGCTGCCAGAGCGAGATTTCATTGGGAGAGCTCGAAGGTCTAAGCCTGCAGACATCTTTCCCTGTTATTCAGGATGTGACAGAGAAGAAAATATCTAGCCCTCAGCCACATTATGTATACACCTGCAGCTGCAGATAAGTAGCTGTCAATCTAACAAACTAATTGGCCTAGAAGACCGAAATATTTAAGTACTATTGAAAATGCTATTATGTAGAATGAATAAAAATAGCTTATCCTTCTTTGAATGAATGCTTGCTAGGCTAGATTGGGAACTTCCCAGTCTTTGCACAAGACAATTCCATTCTTTTGAGTGAAATATTGGAACTGATGCATTGACAGAAATTGTATTAGCAGTCCACTAGCTATTTTTGGAAAATATTTATATTCAAAACTATACTTAGTATTTGAAGGGTTTTGACAGCATTTGCTTTGGAAAGTTGTGGTTGCAGCCATAGAAGCTGTTTCAGTGCAATTCATGTTGAATGTGATCTTCAGAGGAAGAGAAATTTGCCAGATGAAACTGCATTCTTTTCTTGTGTTCCACCTGCAGTTTCTGACATCAGGACAAACTGCACAGAGAATTTTTTTAGCAGTCCAAATTACTCAGTAAAACACACACAAAAGTGTAAGCTTTCCAAAGTATATCCTTTTAGTGGTATTTTCAAGGCAGACCAGAGAACATGGGTCTCGAAATGGGGCATATTTAGGAGGCTTTCTGAAAGTTAAATTACTAGTGATATTACCAAGGTTTCTAAATGGGATCTACTCCCTGCAGTAAGAAATAGCTGTTAGGAAGGTTATTATGACCAGAGACATATTTTTGGACTGAACAGAGCCTGCAACAAACAGCAAGAAAACCTTTTTGATAAAATAGTGGAATTTTTTACACAGTGCTATTTTTTGAACTTGTCACTTTTATGCAAGCTAGTGAGGCAATATTACCTATATAGCTATAAAATTTTCCTGTTTCCTATAGTTAGTGTTCAGTGTTTGCAAACTGGTCTGTACTGAAAAGACACAGGTGGCGGTGGTGTTTTCTGTCCTGTTCCATCACTCCTCTCCATAGCACAACACTTTACAGGACAAATCAATTTCCAATTATGGTAAACATCTCTTCTTGTTGGATATTGTGTAAATGAAGATAAATGAAACTTTTTTTCAAGCTGCGAAATTGTAGATATAAAAGTTACCTGTTCCTTTTTTTTCATTATCTTCAGATTTTGTTCAGGGACAGGTTTTGTGTCTTGGTTAAGAAAATTCACATTTGTATTTGTTCACCTTGTTTATAGAAGAAGTTAATAACTTTTATCAGATTAGATAAAGCGCTGTCTCTCTAATACACTGAAAAAACCCTTCCTGAAGACAGCTGTAGCCAATACTTGATCAGATGTGTCTGGTAACTATGGGTATTTTTCCAGCCTTTAAGTTAGAATGAGATGTTTTTCTCTGCTGCTGCATTTCTTTTTGTGTATAAAGTCTCAATAAAATATATAGTTCTTCTGGGAGAGCTTATGTTTTAATGGCAGATGAATTATTTATGCATCAGCACTTACAGAAATGGAATTGCCATATGTTAATATACTGAAGAGGAGTGAATGCTGGCTTTTAAACTTACACACAGAGGGATGAAGAAAAACAACAAATAGTGGATTAGAAGCCTGTAAATGTTACTCCGAGATTAGGCATTTAATATATTTTTGTAGCTTCTGTTAAAACAGTTCAGCTGCTGAGTGATTCACTTTAGTTCTTGAACCAGAAATACAGAATTTAATATAAAATATATATGTATTAAATGTTTTAATTTGCCCAGCTGAAAAATTAATACAATTAATCAACTGTATGTCTGTTAAGATGCTTTTCCTTTAAGTGTGACTAGAGGGAAAACTGTGAGAAGGATTTTTAGAAGAAATTGTTTCATTATGTATGTAGAAATAAAATTAAATACGTACACAAGCCTGTGAAGTAGGCAGAGAACTAGTCAAGGTGTAATACAATTATATAATGTCACTGAAGTTGGAGTAAGAGTCCTGAAAAATATGGGCATGACGTAGGCAAGCGTTAAGACAGATTGTGTTTAGCTACAGATATGGACAGAATCTGCAGTTTCCTTATTGCAGTAAGATCACAGTCCTTATTTGGATTTACTGAGTTAACAGGGTTTTATATCTGAAAGTCTCATTTTATAAGTGGTTCCATTTCTAATTCAGAAAGGTTGAGGGGGGAATAAATTATGGATATAAACAGAAGATCTGTGTATGTTACATGACAAAAGATGTGTCCTGAAGTACCATTTCAAATGGTTGTAATAATCTTTACTATCAATCAGTCTTTTATAAAGAGTAATTCACCGGAACATGAACTTGTAGAAACACAGAGTGTACCATTAACTTCAGAAATGAGTCAGGACACTTATTTCCCTGTTCTGCCCTAGTGTGACCTTGCACACAGTCACTGAAGTATTTCATTACCCCAGAGAGATTTTAGGTGCCTAACTGCCACTAAGTCCCATGGGGCTTTCGTTTCTGTGCCTTAGTCTGAAAAATGGAACTAATAATTTCTCCTCATTGTATGAAAGATGGTGTATGACATGACCCATGCAAATATAGATGATGACTGTTTTTTTTACATAACACAGCGTAACACAAGATTCCCAACTACCATGTCCCATAACAGCGAGCTTGCCTCTACTTTGTGCTGAATGTTAGATGTGTCCAAGCTTCTCTGCAGGAAGCTCTGTGCTGTTACAGGAACTTGAAATAATTCAGCGATTTCCAGCTATCTCTGCATTTCACCAGTTTTTGAAGTGGTGACGTATCCAGGAATGAAGGGGTTCAAGAAGAGAAGCTATCATAGGACGAAGTGTAGCTAAGTTCCCTTTAGGATCCACCAGTAACACGGTCTGGGAACTGTAAGAGAAGCTCCCACATCACTTATCAGATGTGTGATACATCTCCTGGTTTTGTGAATCTGTTTTCAAAACAAACTAAATCATGCCTGCAACAGGTATAGGGTCCTCTTATAAGGTGGAATTAATCTACAGGATACATGAGCACTCTTTATGACCCTTCTAGTATACTGGGCAAATAGCACAGTTGTTTCTGTCCTTATTTATGGCTTAAATTTTTTTTTGGCTTCCTTTACAGCCCGTCACTCCGACAGTTGCCCATATTGCTTGGAGGTGGCCATTTGCTTGGATCCCTTTTCATAAAACAAAGATGGGAAAAAGATGAGAAAGTGAATTGCTTATAAGTAGCAGGAGATTCAAACTCCAGTGAACAGAACAAGTAACTAAAGCCAGGTAAAGGATTCACTCTGCAGGCAATTTTGTTACTCATTTGGCATGATTCGGACCTAGAGGCAAATCTTGCCTCCATTTTTGCTATTCGAGTGCATTTAGCAGTTTGTTTTTGCGTGTCACCAGAAAAATAGCTGGATTTGTATGTGCTGCACCCTGGTTTAGGAATGTCTTTGGATTTATACCAAAATTAGTTAGACTCCATAAATAAATGCAAAGCAAGTTGTGGGATGTTGTATTTTTCAAAGAAAGATTGAAAGGAAGACAGGAATTCTCTTGTCACACATAGATGAATAAAAACATTATATGGATTATAACTTTTTTAATTCCATCATTTTTCATTTAAAAACTCATGATTTTAGAGCTGTTGTGGTCAGTCAGCAATCCTGAGTCTCCTTTTATAATCTGGCTGTAGTGACTGTAACAACATGCACTTTGTTTTAACTTTAATGGGAGAAGCCTGCAGTTTCCACGTTAAAGATTCTGGGTTGATTCCTGCTGACCTCTCTATAGGCAGACAAGGTTCATTATATAGGGAAATGATTCACAGTCTTTCTGCTTTTTTGAGTGTTCTAAGTCTTAAATTTCTACCTAAAAATAGCTTGCAGCAGCACATCTGTGGGGGTACGTTTAATGATTTGTAAATACAGATTACCATAACAGTTTCTCTTTTTCTTTTCTCTTTTTTTTTTTGTTTAATTTGGGTTTTTTTTGCTTGTTTGTTTTTAATGTGCTAAACTTAAAGTAGTTTTAGCTAAATGGCAACTTGGCTTTTTAATAAGATTTTACAAAAATTTTAGTCAAACTATCTTATTCTAATGAATTGTTAATCTCTAGCATACACAGAAGAGGTAACTGCTACAGGATCTCAACTGATTTTTCTGGGAAATGGGGCTGTAACTTCATGATATTCTGTGATATAGAAAGTGTTTAAAATGCATAATGAATATCTCTTTATATTCATATACCACAGGCTAGTTTGTCCAGACTTTTATTTTGATGAATTAAGCGAATAAACTAATGATGGCTAGATGTGACTAAACAGGGAAAGTAGTAGCTTAAATAACAAGAAATATGTACATTTTTTGTGTTTGGAATAAGAATGAGACTGATGCCACGGTTGTCTGATGTATGAAGAGTGAATTACAACTATGAGTGAATCAAGTCAGACTTTTCCACAATTTTTCACTACTAAAACACATATAATTAATTATTAATTTAGAAGATATTTTTCATAGCTTTACAAAATAGTATATTTATAATACCATCTGCATGTGAGCATGAAATGTATTAGTAATTAATATTTCTGTTTCAAGAGATTAGATTCAAGTGTGTTATATTCATCAAGAGCCTTTGTTCATTATTTAATCCCCTGTTCTCTCGGGAGGAGACAGCAAACTGATGGCAGGAAATGCCAAATGAGCAAAGCTGGCTGGCACTGTTTCTCATTACAATTTTATTAAATACAGCAGAACTATGTGGCCATAGGTATAATTCAAGAGAAAGCTACAGCACTAGCACTAGCTAGCTTTTTCCCTTTGTGAAGTCATTATTACAGTGTGAGTGTAGCTCTATTTCTTTTACTTCCTTCAGGAAAGCAGCAGAGAGAAACTTCCTAGATTTTGCAACAGGAGTTTGGAGATAAATATGGTTATAAATCCAAAATGAGGGATTTTATAAAGGGAAACTGAAGTGTAAATGAATGTCATGGTCTGAAACATCCCTTTTTATAACCTCTCTCTTCAAGAGTGTCATACTGAAAGTGGATCCCCATTTGTCTGTGATATTGTCTGGCAGATATCTGTGAGGTATCGGTATGTGACTCTGTAAATAATGTTTTCAGTGTGCATCATCAGCGAGGAAAAGCAAATTCACTGCATATGCAAAACATACCCTGTTTTTTAAGACTTTCCCAGGGTAACCGCATGTAAATTTTGAAGCTGGTAACTTATGTTAAATTTTAAACATTTATTTCATAGCAGTCACTCAAAGAAGAAATCACACTGTACCTTTCTTATAGGAACTGTAAATTCTGAGAACTTTATGCTGTATCTGTGAAATTTCCAGACAAGTTGTAAATGGAAAAAAATATAAGCAGCAACTTTTCAAAAAAACCCCAAAACAAACAGCTAATTATTTTCTACATACAACTTACATAATGTTTAAAGAATATAAATGTCCTTGATTGTGTGTATTAACTGTGAAATTCAGCACAACTACTCAGGGGAGTTATTGCTAGTGAAATTAATTGGGTATGTATCTGGTATTAGTCCAAAGTTAGATGGTCCCAGATTTCCCCTACAAATGATATAACTTAAAAGTGGTAAAGGCAATCATAAATGAATGGTTTGTAAGCTACCTTACACAAATGCAAGACAGAGAGAAGTGTATTAGTTTTTATAGAAATGATACTCAGTTTTAAAGTGAAATGTTTTAGAAATTCCAATTTGAACAAATAATTTTAGCTATTTAAGTGGAAAAAAATTACTTTGGGATTCAAAGGGAGTTAAATTTGATATCTCAAGTATTAGGTATGGTTTATGTAAAAAAAAATAAAAATTAATGTGAAGTACTCTAGTATGCTAAGCATTGTACAAATTATGCTGTAAATATAGTCCCTGCTCCAAAGAATTTATATACTACAAAGTGTCTAAACCTAAGAAAATAAGGTGGTTAAAAATATATATATTTAATTTGGACTGGCTGTGCAGGCAACTACAGACTAATGAGTAGCGGTGAGAAAAAGCAATTATTCACATGAAGACAAGGATAGAAAGAAAAGTATGAATTTAAGGTTCCTGAATTGGCTTTTCTTCTTGGACTTGTCAGGATGAAAAGGTTGCAGAACTGTCTGAAGTGGCCTTTTGGCATTTCCGTAGCTGATACAGACCCTTTAGAACAGTTCCACTTCTCTTTTGTCCCCCCACCTCCCAGCAGAGGCATGTTTCAGGGAAAAGCCAAAGCAGTTCTGCACTCAGTGTTCAGTGCAGAGAGGATAGCCTAAATAAAAGCAGCACTCTGGAAAGCATTTTGAAAACTGACAGTTCAAAAAGAGTCAGGAAGTTCAAAGCTGCAGAGTTGTAAATTAATCATTTTTCATCCAGCACATAAGTGCTATGTTTTTTCTGTGTTTCTTTTGATGTCAGCAGTCTACCATATCTGTTAGGCACAGCAGCACACAAGCTAATGCCCCATGATAGTAATCTGACACTATTCATTTTGAATCCTACTGCACATTTTAGAAATATACAAATTTCACAGCTTTTGTTTAAACAATTGTGGTGAAAATAAAATAATAAGTTGTATTTCCCTCCACAAAATACTGATGTTTGAACTTCTTTCCTGTTTATGTTAGCATTTTCTTACCTAATTCTGCAAGCATGCAGCCCTGTCATGTTGCAGAAATCAAGACATACGTTTACTAGAGAGCCAATTATTTTCCATAAATTTAATCATTCTCTTTCAGTCTTTTTAGTAGCATGTGAGAGAGCTCAGTGTTATTTTTATGCTCTGTTAGAACAGAGAAGAAAAATAACTTGCTTTCAAGAGGCAGAAAGTGGCAATGGCTGGGATGTTTTTATGCATATTCCTCTAATTGAGGTCAAGTAACTGCAATGTGCGTCTGATGTCATGCAGAACAGGCATGTGTTGTGGTTTGGAGTTATATTGCAGTGGGGTGGGTTTCTAGAAGATCTGAGCACCTGGAGATCTCAGTGGCTGCCTGGGGAGCTGAGAGAGCTCAGCAACTCCAGAAATGGAGAGGGTTTGGTTCAGTAGGTTTGTATCAGCAAGCTGTTTCATTCGTATGAATGTGTGCAATAATACTGTACTGAGGGTTGTACACTGTCACCTGAATCTGAGTCTTGAGTTAGTAAATCTGTGTCTGAAGTCTCTGTTAGAATGCTATTTTTTTTTACAGAGTCAGTAAACAGAAACCTAGCTGGCATGTCACAGATCTAATAGAAGCACTAGAAAATATTGTTTGTTTATTAATGAATAATATGCATACGAATAATTATGTATGTGTTTGGCAATTCTAATTTATAACAAAAGAAAATGGAGATTTTATTTTTAATAACTAGGTATCAGTTTCGGACAAGAAGCTAATGTGTGGCTTGCCTGATCACCATGGCCCACGTATAAACATTTTGGAAAAAAAAGTGACAAGAGCTAAGCTTATAAAAACTATATCTTTTCTAGCACAGCCTTAGACAACACAATACCTCAAAACACCTCCAATAAGCTTAGGATATTTTCATATATAGATGTAAGGAATTTTACTTAAAATTGTTTTCCATGACAATTCAAGTGTGGGGTATTTATCATCTTTACCTATAATATGTCATTACCCTTATCATGCCTTTTACATAATGAAGACTTTTCCAGTGTGATCTATTGACTGATTTGTCAAATTCCCATTGACAGTTTAAAAGGAGAGAAGGAAATTCTTTGAAGGCTTGTAGAGATTTCATTTTCGTTCATTACACAAGAAAGGAACTGGGATCAGGGACTGAAGTTTGCCCTTAACATCAGTAGCTGGTGGTATTTGAGTGGGTGGAAGGCTGAAATAAAAGGCATTCCTTGGTTAACATCCTTGTGAGCACGCACACTCACCTTTTCAAGCTTCTAGGAGAAACAAAAAGCAAGCTGGTGGCACTTTTTATCATTGACTCTCCTTCATTTTTTGTTTTTGAAAGACCCATACAATTCTTGTCTAAATAGGAAGGCTGTGTTACTAATGAGAATATACATGGTTCTAAAATGTGGCTAAATGTATGGTATTAGATATATAGGACTCAGTATCCTGCTTCTGTCTGAGGCTTCTCTCATTGTTTTGCAATCTGAGGCCTCCTTTTAAGGACATTTTTAAATAATCTAGTCCAGATAGTGGAACAATGCAGGCAGACTATCTTCCATGTGACAATAAGCAAAGGGAATTTTTTTCTTAATGCTTGATGTCTACCACATAACAAAATGACAGATTTTAGAAAATTCGTAATGTTTGGACTTGGTTTAGATTGAATGTATTTTCAGATGAAAGCAGTCAAACAGTGGGGCAGCTTCTTATGTCAGTTAAAATACTCACTATTTATTTCCAGTTTCCCAGGCGGTGAAGCAGCCGGGACAGCGCTGCTTAGTCTGTGTTAACCAGGGGACTACAGCTGGCAGATTGCTTAGTCAGCTGGCTTGCAAGATGGCAGGGGAGCCAGCAGGCAGGCTGCATTGCGGGGATATCCCAGAGCCCCAGACCTCAAGAAGAATACATGTTGCTGCCATCATAGCAGGCTAGCTGAAAGTCCAAAGAACGGTTTATATTAATTTTGGGGACAGGTCAGAGAGAGATATTGTCATTATCATATTACTGTAAACTTCATTCATTTACAGATTTGGTGCTTCAAGTACAGAAATTTCTGCCTATTTACTTCCAGGATAAAAAAAAATCACTGTAATAAATATTTCGAATTTGTCCTATAAATGCAGAGTAAGGAACAATGGGTGAAAAGTTTGAAATGGGAAGTATGAAGTGAGGCTTTCATGTTAGCAGCATCTCTCTTAATGAGCTCATAATATCTCACTTTAACAATGTTTTCCTTTAGCTAGGAAAAAAAAAAGATTTATAGGTTTTCTAAATTAAACCTGCTCTTTGACATGTTTTAAGATGCAGTTAAACAAGATAATAATTGTCTTTTTACATAGGAGAAACGAATTTTCTTGAGATTGACTGCTTTTCTGGAGATGAAATGTATGTAAAGAGCAGAGCAAAGACTGAAAACATAGTTTGTTTCTACTGTGCTTATGAGGGTTAGGTTTTTTATATTTTAAACTTGCACTCAGACTGCTGGAGGAAAACAAGAACAGCACGCAGTTTTGCCTGGCTACACCATGAAAAGCAAAAATAGAGCAAGAGGAAAATGGCGTGTTAGAGTTGGACAGAATGGGGATACAAATTCTTTATTCCAGATGATGTTTGGAGGATAGCCAAAGCTGATAGAGGGGAAAATTTTATATGGACTCTCCTACAGGGATTAGTCCCTGAAGAAAAAAAAAAAAAAAAGCCCTTTAGATCCAATTGGCAAGGATCTGTGTCATGGATGACACCAATGGCCAGAAGCAATGGGAAAGAATCTGTGTTGATACGTTTTGCTCCATTTAATACATCTGTTCCCAGAAGGTCTACAGTTCCCCGTAGCTTTTTTTTTTTCTTCTGAATAGGTCTGCCAAAAAAAGCCAGTGGATGGAATAGTACTTTCTTTTCTTATTTTATTCTCACTTCATGTGTGGCTTCCCGATTTCTCGATGCCTTGGTGCTGGGCCTGGATTTCTCTTTCTTCTCAGCACCAGGCAAGTGCAGTCGGAAGCCCCAAGCACCCTCAGTTAGTCAAGTTTCTGTAATTTGTGGATTTTTCAAGGTGCTTACTTCTTTTCTAGACCACTAATAAACAATGTTGATGCACAGACTTTTTTCTAAATCACTTTGGGTTCCATAAAATAATTTGCTATTATTAGAGCATCCTCAACCACTTGTAACAATCACTGGGTTTAAACCTTTGCCAGATAGGAAGCTAACACTAATTGCCCTTCAGGCAGCAATGTAGGGCTTTTCTGGAAAGTCTCCTTCACTTGCAGTTTGCCCTGAACTCTGTGTACACTTCCTTTAATGCATGGCCAGGACTTAGGAACCAACCACTTTGCCAACACAATACTGAATGTTTCACACTGCTCCTGCACACAGAAAGTCCTCTTTCACCTTGGGTAATAATGATCTGTTCCATGAGGACACTGGGGAAACTAGTTAATGATAAAAAAACCCCCCAAACCACTTTTGAAGATGTAGAGAACAAGATTTCATCTGCTAGCTCTTTTCTTTCCACTTATTTATTATGTCTGTGCCATCCTAATTTGATATTACTTCTTTTTTCATTCCTCTTTTCCATCCCTTGTTTTTCCCCTCCCTATGCAACTGATACTGTTTCAATGCCATCTTAAAGACTTTTGCTTTTGTAACTCACCTGTGAACTAATGTGGAATTGGGTTAAAATAAAATTTGTGCTATATTCATAAGTAATACCAAGAAAAGGAGTCTGTACTTCCTGAGTCTGAAGTGTATTTTTATAGTTAGGTGAGTTATAAAACCTCTAAAATAGGAGGCTATTAGAATAGAAATGCTGACATAAATGTTACTGGAATGACCTGACTGGAAGGAACTGAACTTAAAGTTCTCTGAAAATAATGAGGAGTTTAAGTATTGCTACAATAACACAATACTGGTATTTTCATTTTAAATGTTAGAAGTTAAGCAGCTGGATTTACTTGATTTTCTCTAGACTGTTCTGTACTCAGCTCTTCTAAGTCTCTTACCCCTTGACTGCCTGCAGTGACTCATGGCTGCCCTGGATAACTGCATACCTAAACAGGCGCTGGGAAGAGTCTACATAGCATTTAATTCGGCACACAACCAGCTGCTTCTTAAATTGAATTAAGCAATTCTATTATCTATCAAGTGAAGAAATTAACTTGCAGGAACAGAAAAATTGCTATCTGCCAGCTTCACTCAAAAAAGAAGACACACACTAACCTATCCCTGCATATTTCTGCAGTTGGTACCTTTTGAGGATGGCATGGCAGCCCTAACCATCCATCTCTGTGGTTTGGCTCTCATCAGACCAACTGGTTTCACTTTTATCCCAAGGTTGTGCCGAAGTTGGTTGTATATCTTCATAAATCCAAATTATAATTACATTTAAAGAGGCTATTGATGTTAAGGAAATACCAAGGCCCTCATCTTATACTCTCATTACCTGCATTGGTAACTACATAAAGTAGCACATGTAACTGGGTTAAAAATAGTAGTTGTCTGGTGATGTTTCCAGGAATCTTTAAGGTGACTATTCAGAGTTGGATCAGCAGTGTGCAGCGAGCCAGAAGATCTTGTGCCCCTGTGATTGTAGTCCAATGTCTGATTCCACACTTGTAAGAAACTGCTCAAATAGACATTCAGTTAATGTCAAAGAAATTGATAATAGTGTGAGGATTTTCATACTCAGAGCACCCTTTTGAAGAAAGGTCTAGAATATTGCCGCTGGCAAAAAGGGAGATACAGTGACAATTCAGGATTAGCATTGCCTTTCCTGCCTGTGAGTCAGCTTTAGCTGACTCGCCCTTTTATTCTTCAGTATTTGCTTTTGCATTTCATTGATGTTGAGCCCTCAGTGGGCAGAGACTGATTAAATTCTTCCCAAGGGTCTGAAGTGGGACATGGCAGTCAAAGGATGATAATTCAGTGAATGGCTGTGCAATTCAACGAGAGAAGAGGCTATGCGGATGTACTGTGGCAGCATTGTATGATCCCCTAGAATGTCATAGCCTTCCACAATGAACAGCTGGTTTTTTCAGTCCTTTATTGGTGATGCAGATATCCTGGTGGTTTTGATGGCTGTCAGATCTTATTTCCTATTCACATTAAAACTAACTATGCCAAAACGATTAAGCTCACTATGGTAATGTAAGCTGCAAGGGTTTCAAATGACTAGGCTGACAATCAATGGAAGGGACTGTTCAAGGAGAGGTGTTTTCATCCTTTATACGTTGTAATAAGTTGTCAAGGCTGAAACCTTTTTTCTTTTTTTTTTTTTTTAAAAACCCTAGATGTTAAGAAAAAGGAATGCTTGCTAGCACAGGATGTGAAAGCTAACCATTTTAAAAGTGAAAAACAAACCTCTTCATTGTTAAATTCCACAGACAGACAGTGACTCTGCTTATTAGCTTGGATGATGACATACATTTTTCACTGTAGGCAATCCTGATGACTCCCCCAGTTAGGTTATACTTTCTTTGCGGGAGGCTAGCAGCAATCACTGCTCATTGCACTGCTGCCTTCCCTTTTGGCCAATGTGAGATTTGGAGTCTTATCACTATTTCTAGCAATGGTTAAACGTCCTGTCTCACATGGAGCTGCTTTCTAGTGCCCTCCACCCTGTGGCAGCTTTCCAGGGGGAGCAGTGTGCCAGTGTGCCAGCCGAAGGAGAGCTTTGCAAGGGGAAATCTTGGCAGTTTTGTGTTTTGTGATGGAATTCCGAATAATGTGGCAGCACTTTGTGGGCAAGAACAGGGCATTTCAGCTCCTGCTTCTTCAGTGCAAAGGTAACAGTTGACAAATGGAATGTGTGCCTGAAGGGAGATAATTAGGATAAAGCTGTGTAGTGTTCACTATTTTCAAGTGGTAAATGGGGACTAACAATGTCATCTCTGTAGGTCTAGGAAGCGCTTTTCTCATTCTTTCTTCTCACTCCTGCTCTCCTTTGCCCAAACCTTTCTGATAGGCCAGCCCTCCAGGTCTTCCTACTTTAATCTCCAATATGCATCCAGTAACCTATTCATGAGAATTCTTTGTGTTGTTTCTCTGCCATATAAACACCTGCAGTTGCCACCTTCTAATCCTTTTGTGGTACTAGGGCATTCTGTGTATGAAAGGCAAGAAAGAATTGCTTGAAAATCCCTGGCCAATCTATATGATTGAGACATTCCTATGGTTACTGTGCCATGACCCTACTTTAGCTACCATCTTTCACTGACCAGATGTAAGTGGTCACCCAGACCCTTGCGACGTCAAGTGTTTAGTCTTGCAGAAGAACAAAATAAAAAATAATGTAATAAAAAACTTGAAAATGGAGAGAAATTCATTAGCAATAACTGCCTCCTCTGTAAGCCAAGGAAGGGGAAAGTGGCGTCATTCACTTGTGGCACTGTGCACATAGTGATGTTTTCAGAGTGATTATTGAGAGCACAAAGTGTGAGGAGTTTTCATGCAGCTACATTTGGAGTCATACAGACCGTTTATTTCGAACTGGTATAAAGGAAAATGTTGCAGGATTGGCTTCAAGGTGAAATCAAATGAACAATGCAAATTAGTGCCTTCTAGCCAGAGATCTCAGCAGCTACAGCTGCCCGTACAGCATCCTGTTACTGTGAAGGATGCTATTCCTTCACTTAGGAGGATACTGAAGGTAACTAAATTATAACCAGAAAAGAAGCACTGTGTTACAGTGGGCATTACTTCCCATACTTCTCAATAGTGTCAGCAAAGAATGTGTAGACTAGAGAGACAAAGGGCCTAAATTATACTCCTGAGTCTGGTATCATTGGAGACAGTTGAGACAGTCTTGTACAAATGCAGGGTTTATAATACTTGTGTGCTTGTTCAGTGTGTGAATAGCCCTAAGGCTGTGAATATATATTCACCTTTTTTGTGATAACCTTATCTCTGTTATTCCAGTAAAATGAATTCAGCTTCTGTTCACTCATATAAATGGTAGAAATCAAGACATCTGTCACAGTAGTTGAAAAACTTTGCTTATAAACATGTGCAAATGGGAAGCATCTAAGACGCAGCAGAACTGCAGAACAGGAAGACAGGTCTATAGTCTATAGTTTTTCAGTGGCTGAGTGAATAGACAATAAGAAGTGATTATAAAGACAATTTTCATTGTAAAGCATATAAAAGAGTATCATAGATCAAAGATATATGAGGAGGTGTTTCCTTTACTCAGACATACAGGAGAATCAGGTTGGAAGGCAGGTTGGAAGGTCTCTAGTCCAACCCACCTCTGAAAGCAGGGTTTATTTCAAGATTAGAGCAGATTGCTCAAGGACTTGTCCGGTTGAGTTTTGAATATCTTCCAGGCTGGAGATTGCACAGCCTCAGTTAGCAAAATGTTCCAGTGTTTCACCCTCACTCTGAAGAATTCTTTTTAATGATTTAACAGAAATTTTCCTTGCCGCAACTTGCGAGTGTTGCTTCTTGTGCATCCATGGTAGGGTTCAGCCACTCTCACAGTTCCATGAAGTGTTTTACCTCGGTAGTATGCCAGAGCTCCATACCTAGCTCCGTGCAAGCAAGCAGCCTATCTCCAGCTAGTATATCCACTGCAGACCCTTACATTTTGATTAATCTTTCTTACTGTGATCCTTTAGAAGAATTCAGAACAGCAAAGAATAATGGACTCAATAGGTTTCCAGAAGTCTGCTAATTCATTTCAAAGAGTGGATATTGCACCTATTATTTTGACAGATGTTTCCTTGTTTTGTTCTAGACTAACCATATGATTGCTGATTTTAAAAGATTCTCAGGTTAATAGTGTGCTGACAACCTCAAAGGAGGAAGTGAGAATCGTGCTTTCTTTTCCTTTGTACAGGAAATAAGTCAAGGGTGAAATACTGGCATTTCAATATGGTGCACGTTCTGTCTGTAAATGTTGCTGCTTATTACTCTGCCTCCTTTGCATGCATGTGTAAAAGGCCCCATCGAGCCACGTGTATACAAGCACTAATGTTGTCAATAACTCTGCATTTATTACTAAGCATTAACTGATTTGGCTCCCTCTTTTGAACACAAATATACATTTATGTGCAAAATTTGCAGGTTTGAAGAAGAGTTCGAACACCATCAACTGTTTCTAGACTTAGTTGTAAAGGCAGAAGGAGAAACTGGTTTGAGATTCTGTTCAAAATCAGGTCTTGTTTGATCTAATATTAATTTCTTCTGTAACACAGTTATTCTGTCCTGAAAAATAGTGTATCAAAAGTTGCACATTATACTCTTTCCCAGTAGTCTCAGTTTGATGTGGTTTGGGCTGGGTTGGCCAC
Source organism: Rissa tridactyla (assembly GCF_028500815.1). Classification (NCBI taxonomy): domain Eukaryota; kingdom Metazoa; phylum Chordata; class Aves; order Charadriiformes; family Laridae; genus Rissa; species Rissa tridactyla. The sequence goes on from NC_071473.1 coordinate 12,184,755, forward strand.
TAAAAAGGAATGACAGATGCTCTCTTTTACTTCTCTCCCCTTCAGAGAAGGGAGAGCAGCTCCCTTCAGGGAGAGAAGGATGAGAGAGAAAAGAGACTTATGAGTTTAAAAAGAAACTAAACTACTTTAATGAAAATATTAATAAAATAATAAAAAGAAAATAATGAAATATATACAATATATATAAAACCATATCAAGCTGCCAGGATGACGATCACATCATCAACAAGCACTGTGAAAGTCCCAGACTGAACTGAGCAATGGACAGGAACTGGATTCAGGAACGCACAGAATCAGCATCAAGGCAGACGAACAGACAGAGTCCTCCTCGGATGCCAGCTGCTGAAGGAAGAGACTGATCCTTTGATCCCTCAGCTTTATGCTGAGCATGATGCTGACAGGATGGAATACCCCGTTGGTCAGCTTTGGGTCCCCTGTCCTGTCCTCTTCTCCCTACAGGTGCGACCCCTCTACGCTTTTCTGCTTCTGACCCTCCAACGTGGCACATAACAAAGTGAGCTGCCCTTGGTTGTTATAGCAGTAAGTGTAAGCAAGAGCCTCTCTGCATACCATTCCTTGGCATAAACTACAAACATCAGGTCTTATCACTCCATAAGCAGACTACGGTCTTAAAAATCTGCTGTTAATTTCAGAGAGTTCAGTTAGTTAGAAGAGGCTTAGCTGAAAAGTAAAATGACCGAAAGGAAAATTGGTTACCTCAAACCAGGACAGAGTTTTACTCCTTTTCTTAGCTTAGAGAAAGATCATATGAATGGGAAAAATAATATGGAAATAGCCATAGTGTTATGAAGGCTGCAAAAGCTTTAAGTGGCATTAAATGGATTCTGTGCTTTTGTTTACACGACAAGTACTTCAGCTGGTCTTATTACAGCACAATCTTTTGTTTCCTAATTAGCTTTATATTTTGCACTTAGGGCTTTAATTACATACAGAATTATTGGAACTGGTTGAACTGTTTCTGCAAAAATGTTGAGGAAAAATAATGGGTTTTGAATAAAAAAGGCAGATTTTTTTAGATGGAAAAAAAAAAGATTATTTTTAAAAGCAGATAATATGTATCAGAAAACTGTTTCTGAAAATGAACAAGTCTTTGTTTTGGTAAGAAAGAGAATATGACTGTCCCCAGCTGGTACACACTCACCAACGAACAGTACCAGTGCTTGGGATTTACTGGTTTTCTGGTGGCTTCAAAAGGTTCAGATGTGAATCCTGGGTGCTGTACAGAAAAACTCATGGCTGTCCCCAACCTCTTCTTGAAGGCAGGAGACAGCAGAAGATGACCAGGAAAGAAAGATCAACATAATAGGCAGTGATCTGAATGCAACAGAAACAATGATATAGATGGATTAGCTGTTTTTTAAAGACACATGGTAGAATTTTAAGTAAATGTTTGATGCTATTCCATTGCAGAATTTTGTATGAATCCTTCCTGTTCATGATGGACAAAAGAAAGGAAAACACCATGCTGCAGAGGTGAACAGTGATGCTTGCTGTACAACTGAATGTGAACAACTGGAAGATCAGAGGTAGGAGCATATAATTTGAGAATATGTGTTCAAAATAACGTAGGGGCAGATCAGGAAAGGTTTTAGAGAATGAAGATCCATTGCAGGTAGGAGAACCAGAAAAGGATGTTTGAAGCAGTTTTTGACCAAATAGATTAAAAACTACCAGAGTAAAAAGTGTTGTTGAAGAAAGTCAATAGTATGAAGAGGCTGAAGTACCATTGTTTCCCCTAATGTAACAAGGGAAAAACAGAAGTAAAGAAAAACTCAGTAAATAAGTCAGGTAAAGTCCAGAATATAATAAGACCGCTAGGTATGGAAGGTTTTTATAGTGCTTGCGTGCAAGGGGACAGGCAAAGAAAGTAAGAAAAATGAAAACATTTGGACTGAGGTGATTTCAATGTCATGGGCTTAAGAGGAGAAGCTGAATAAATAGATGAACTACACATCAGTATAGCTCAGAGAAACTGTGGAAGCTCCTATAGCAACAAAATAACTGCTAGAAGCAATTTAAAATGAAATTGATTGCACAGAAAAAAATCAATGTGCACAAGTCAGACCAGAAAAGGGGTGAGTGGTTAGAGGGAAAAATCTACGCATTCCTCTAGACCTTATTAATCACTTTCATTCTTTTATCGACACACATAAAATATTATGCAGTTTCCTCTGGGGCTGTAACAGTGCTTGCTGAAGGCAATAAAGGCAGCGTCTGGGCTTGAATGTCCAAGCAGTAGTGGTCATGTATAGGGAGTACTGAGGAAAACTTGTTTACCAGCATTTAATCTCTCTTTCTTTACCTTTTTTTTTTTCCCCAGGAGGTAAATCAATTTAAGCTTGACCTTTCTCCTCAGTGGCTAGTGCCAGCCACTCCACCACAGGGGTGAGAGTGCCTTGATAATTTTCTGATGAATAATAGTGAGCGATCTAATTCATTTAACATGTATCCAAATCAGCTACTTCTAACGAAAAAGTAAGGATGACCAATACAAAACCATTCACTGCCAACAAATATAATATTGTCTGTAAAGTCAGAAGATTTTCCTCTGGATTTGGTATTTCGTAATGCCTTGTTTCTTTTTGATGAGGCAACTGGATTTACTCTGGTGTAAAATAGAATGAAAAATGAATATAGGAAAGTAAACAAACACTTTTTCTTTCCACAAAACTGCTCTATGTATCTCTTTTGTTTAATGTATCCTTCAAAAATGCTTATATGCTTTTTTCTTTCCCCTCTGTAGACTTTTTACAGTGAAGGATTTTTCTATCCTTATTAAAATAAGAGCAAAAGTTATTTTAAAAAAAAAGGATGGGATGGAAAGTCTTCAGGTGGAGCTGATTCGCCCTAGGAAAAGCATCTGCTTTGCAATCTATACACCATCATCAGAAAGGCAGAAATTTACAGAAGTATGAAATTATGAGCAGGAAAGTCTTGGCTAGAAAAATACACTAGGTCTCAGAGTATCTGGATGTTATTTCTGGTCTGAGTCTTCTAAGAACTTAGGATTTCACTGGACACTTTTTCTACACCAAAGTATTTTAATGAGTGCTGCATTATCTTAATTAATTCTGTTCACAAAATTCTACAAAACCAAAATATTATCAAGAAGGTGTGAGGCTGGATTAACTAGATTAGATACTATTTAAATCCACTTGAAAAACGTTTGTTAAGCAGAAATACTCTGAAAGTTCAGAAGTTTTAGTTTACACTAGCTAACTTTACTCCTCTATTTTTACAGTGGCATCTATGTAACAGTTAAGCAAAAATAAAAGATAATTTCCATGTTTATTAGATGAAGAAAATACTATGACTCTTGTAAAGTGTCTGTTTTTACCAAAGCAAACGGGAGATAGAGCATTTCCTCATAATGCAAACCATTGCACCGTATGTATATGCGAGCTAGTATTAATTACAGAGAGTTTTCTCCAACACTTGTTAGTAACGTGCTTTTCAATTCAGCTAAACTGTAACCCACGTTGTGGCTTTAGCAAAGCTAGTGGAATAATGCTGAGGATGACTCTGGGTTCACTTAAGAAGCCCTCAAAGAATAATGTGGCTGGATCTGCTAAGGTGATTTGTCTTGAATGAATCCTAATCAATTGATGGCTGAGTCTTTATGAACATATTTTAACTGACATAATCTATGGTAGGTATGAGTAGATAGGAGGAGATAGGACTGAAGATAAAAGAAGTAATGTTCTTTATTTATGTACAAGGAGATGATGATTAGGCATTGCTCTATTCTGAACCGCACAGGGATTCTGAGTCCCAACAGTACAGTAATGGCCAGTCAGTCCTCTAACATGCAGTTAGGACAAATAGTTAAGGACGCTGCTGAAAAAGAAGGAGGATGATTTGGAGAGTAGTAGATTTCCTTGTGAATTAAAAAGTAAGTGGCAATAAAGTTTGCTTCTGGGATCTAAGCCATGACCTTTGAAAGCATTAAATTCAACTAAAAAAAGCAGGGCTGTACTAACAGAGGGGAAAGATAGTTGTTCGTGGCATATTGTTGCTAGAACATTATAATCCTTCCTTGGGGCCTAAAATAAAAGTGGAAGTAGGTCACTTCTCTTCATTTAGATGGGTACTAGTTTGCACATTATCCAATGAAATTATTCTCTTATTAAATATTTCCAGAAAGTATAACCTAAATGGGGCTTTTTCACAAATAACTGGAAAAAAAAAGACTTTTGATGCATCAATGAAATGTTTTAACTTGACTCTCTTATAGGTGTGGCAAATGACAAGGAACCCCAGTTCAGTTCTGGGGGAGGCATAGCTCTTGGCTAACACTTAAGCAGAACATGTTTTCTGATTCTGTCCCTACCACAATCTGTATGTGACCATCCATGGGTTTAGTTTAAATCAGGTTGTCCACCAGTGTTCCCATGTCCTGGAGTTATCGTGCGGTGTTAATAAATTAGTGTGTTTATTTATACAACAATTAGAAATGTGCAAAGTGCTCTATTAAAAATGAACTAGCATGTTTATTTTCAAACTTTCAGATGAAAAGTACTAAGTAGAGGTTTACTGGTTTTGTCTTGTCAATCCACTGATGTAACAGAAGCATGAAATGTGAAAGGTGTATTCCTACTACTTTATCAGTAATTTCAAGAAACATGTGGCTGATGTGCCTTCTGTACATTAACGATGTCTTGAAACTGAAGTGTTGGCTTCATAGGCATTCTAAGGAGACATGCTTTTATGACCACGTAATGTAAGATGTGAATAATCGAAATTATTCTGAACTCCAAAACACTCTTATTCCTTAATGACCAGAAGATCTAAATAAATGCATTGTATTGATCAACTTTTTGTTATTATAATCCTGCCTGCAGGATTTAAAAACAAGGATGATTAGAGGAAAAATACCATCCAAATAGTTGTGAAGATTGTTCAGTTCTCAGTGGAGCAGATTTATATTTGTAAAATATTCCCCTTTATAATGCATCATTTTATTTGGTTTTTTTAAGCAAATTAAATTTCAGTTTTGTTAGACTACTTGGTGGAAGAAGGGAAGTGGATTGGACTTGGAATCCAATATCTATTGAGCTGTGTTGTTCTAATGTGCTTTTTGGTTGTATTCCATCTACCCTATACAGAGATGTTAGGTCAAACTATATTGGCTCTACCAATATAGATATTGTGTTACATAGAGCTTCATGCACTCAGTCAACGGAGAGGTTTTTAATTAAGCCACTCTATAATGATTTTCTGGACGCTGGAATTCGTATGTAATTAAAGATAAACCAGTAAATTAAGTGCAAATTTCAAGCATAGTTCTATAATTCTGCTAATTTTTTTTCAAGAAAGTGTTTTTTTAATTCCATCTTTTAGATGATATAATAAGGACTTTGCCTCTTTGAACACCGTATCTCAAAGATTAGCTATTTTTTTTCCCTTTCCTCTCTTTTCAATATAATGTTTAATTCCAAATGTAGATATTGTATTGAGAAGGCCAAACCAACAAGAACTTGTATTAGATCTAAAATTCTTTAATTTCCAGAAAAAGAACTACTGGGTTCTTAATGCTTAGATTTACGTCTGCTGTCGTATTATCCTTCAGTTGTAAAGGTTTATTTTGCCTGGACCAGTTCCAAACTAAACCTTAATTTTGCAGTCTCAACAGATGCTGATATTTTCACATAAAAATGATTCATTTGCATTTTTAGGGAACATCTTCGCCTAGGTTTAATATCTAATTTTACACATTTGTAAGAAAGACTCTCTCTTGATGATAAGTATCTAAAATACTGTACTAGAGCTGACAAATTATTTGCAAAGTACAGCTCTCTAATCAGTCAAGTCAGATCAGAACTGTAAATCAATCTGCAATAATATGGGGAAAGTGCAGATATGAAATGTTATTAAGCAATCCGTGACTGAAGACAGTCACCACTACCTATAAACTTGATGGCGGGGAGAGGAGGGTGCGAGAAAGGAAGGGGAAGGAACAACACAGAGTCTACTGCAGACATGTTGTCCATGTGACACATGAAAAAGTCTGCCTTTTCCATGGGATTCCTGGAAAAGCCCCCAGATGGATATGAATTTGGACTCTACGAGCATAAAGGAATTAGCTTTGCTGTGAAATGCATTGCTTGCCAGACTAACCTTAAAATATTCAGCGAAAGCAAAAAAACACCTAAAATATAGGTGTGGAGGAGTAAAAGATTTATTTTTCTTAATTTATCTACAGAACATTTTTAAGCCTGCTGTATGTCACTTTAGCCTTTCAAGGGCTATGATAATAAAGCTATTTTTATTCTCTTCCCTCTCCTCATCCACTGCTTAAAATATCCCAGCCAGCAGAATGGATTTGTGTTTTCTGCTCCACAGAACTTGATAAGAAAGTGTTCAGTCTGCGGAAGGTGCCTAGAACTTGCCTGGCCCTGCTTTGTACAGGAATCAGAAATTTAGCACCAGAGGGGATTAGGCAGTAGAATCAATATATTTGTTCTATTTTTGCCATGCGACAAAGAAGTCTAGAGTCTTTTAAACCACGGGGAAAGCTTGAAATATATTTTTGGTACTGTCACTGTGTAGTTTCCTTTCTGTGGAAAGTAGCACCAGCCCTGCACTCTGCTTTCCAGTCAGTGCCTAAAGGGACAGTGTCTTCATCTGCTCCTTTCTATTTGTGGCATGACCGAGGATAATTAACGCTTTTAAACAACTTGCAATTTGTTTCTAAAGGTCAGAAAAGATCTGCTCAGCTTGTTGAAGCTTCATTTATGAGGGATAATTTTTCCAGATGTGGAAGGAAAATTAAAAATTAAGCCCACTGTATTATCTACAGCAAAAGCACTTTTGTGTAGACTTTCAGCATTTTTTCATTAACAAAAATTTTAAAAGTACATTTTCATTTAAATGAGGCCTCCATTTTTTAAATGGTGCACATAGATCCATCATCATGTTTATTGCTTTTAAAAAGTTAACTTGACAGAATATGACACCTGTGATGGTGCTTCTAGTGCAAATCCTCCCCAAATAGACTCTGGGATTTGCCAAGGGAGATACAGAACAGGCCTCTGCTTCGAATGCCTGTGGAAAACTGTAGGAAATATTTGGAGGGTGTTTTGGGACATGGTGTAATCAGTATGCCTGGAGTACAGATAAATGCTCACTCTGTATTTGAAGAGCCTTCATCTCCAATCTGACTGTCTAAGATCAGTGTGAAGCCATGGTGAACTTCAGATTTCGGACAAAACTTACATAAATGATGAGTAGATATCAAAAGTGCTTGCTGGTATCAACTTTTTGTTTGACACTAGCAATACTTTTGCATCCAAACCATCATAGCCAGGTTATTGTTCATAAGGTATAAATATGAACCATCTTGAAATTGGTGCATTGTATCAACTTACTCCTCAGCTAATATGAAGAACCACAGCTTATTTAATACAAAAGAGAAAAAGTAATTGATAGCTCTTTATGGCTCCCAAATGGCAGCTAATTTCAGATAATGTAAAGCAGATAGTAATACCTCACAAAGGATGGGCAAAGGATATGAAAGTATGCTTCGCCTTTTCAACAGGGTAACATTCACACTCACAGTTTAAAATAACCAACTTTTTGGCATTGCTTTACTTCAGTGAATAAACCTTTGTAGGAATGCATTGGATCAAATCACATCTGTTTAGACTGGATATTAGGAAAAATTTTTACACTGAAAGGGTTATTAAGCATTGGAACAGGCTGCCCAGGGAAGTGGTTGAGGCACCATCCCTGGAGGTATAAAAGGCTGATAGACATAGTGCTTAGAAATGATTAGTGATTAGAGATGCTTAGAAATGGTTTAGTGATAGTTTTTGTCAAAGTTAGGTTGATGGTTGGACTAGATGATCTGAAAGGTCCCTTCCAACCTAGGCAATTCTATGATTCTAAGACTGTAGTAGACATTTTCCCCTAATACATTGAATATGTAATTAGTAGTAGTAGCTGTGCTGCTGAGCGTTTGAATCTTCTTCATATAAAGTGTATGTGCACGCATTCTCGTGAGATAATTACAGGTAACATTGTAAATGCCCAGTTGCTTGAAGGACATTTTTCAATTTTCTTGGTCGGTCGTCCATCTCCACCAAAAACTAAGCTAAACTCTGGTACGACCATGTTATGCAGCATCCATATGCAGCTAATGCCACTTTGGCCATCTCGTACAGTGCAGGAGAACATACTTCACTTCTTTCCTTTAATCCACTATTCTGTGGAGAAAAATGTAAAGCCAGCAAAAAAAATTATTTAGCTTTTGCCTTTGAATAAAATTCTTATGCTTCCTTTGTGTTTTGAAACATGCATTTCAGACTGGGTAAAACAATAGTTTTCGTCTCTTCCTAAAAATGTTGACGCGATTGCAATAATTTTTAATTTAAACTGTAATTGGTTTTCCCTATCCTTTTTTAATGTCCTTGTTCCACTTGTGGAGAGAGATTTTCTGTACTCAACGAGTCTTAAAACAGCTATTGCCAAAATCTGATTCTTGAAGATAAATAGTAAATGGTCAGGGACTGGCTCAAGCCTGCAGTACCCTGTCAGCCCAGGGTGACGTGCATGCACTGCAGACACAGTAGCCTAAGGCAGAACTAGGATTGTCTCTTTGTCTGGAAAACTGATTATTTTAACTTTTTTTCTCTGTGCTGTATATTTTTGCTGTCTGGCACTTGCACCAATGCCATGAGCAGCATATCATGACAATGTCTGAAATGACAACAGCGAAGTTCTGATGTTAGTTCTTAGCAATCTCAGCCCCCTGAGTTTGTTGCTGCTTCTTATATTTGCATCAACATTCTGGAGTTACTGCTTACTCTATTATTAAGATTACAGGGCCCGCAGATATCTGCTTCCTTTATGCAGGACAAAAAAGAAAAGAAAATAGTCAAAATTACCTTCTACCAGAAAGCCAGTGGCAGAAAGGGTTCTTTTTCAGCCTTTGTATTGGTGCCTTAAGAAGAAGTGTTTTGGAGAATGTGTGAAATACAGAAGGATGTACTGTGAATGTCAAATATACTGAAAAGTCTTAACTAGATAACTGTCAGAGTGTACCAAAGGACGAAATCGAGCCATGCCACATCCTCCAGAAGTAAAAATCCTGATTTTGAAAAAAGTTAAAAGTTCCTTTGCAGAAGGTTACACTTTCAGACATACTATCTGAAACCAGTAAGATACACTATTCTAACCAGAGCTTAAGCTATACTTTTCTCCAGTGTTGACAACACCTCTATCAGTCTCAATTACTCAATCATCCTCAGGAATGCAATGTGAATCATAACAGATGGCAGTTTGTGGTTTCATTGAATCAATAATGTAGACAGTAGATCGCACAACACCAAGGATTTTTTTAAGGAAGAAAACCATGGTGCAAGTAGCCTAAGAATGGCCTTGGTTTACATCCAGCAATTTCACAAGTGGGATGGTATAGTATATCTAGCATTTTCTAAAATTTTTATTCCATTTCCAATCTTGTCCTTCATTAATATAATGTATGTAAGCATTGCAAAGAAAGATTTTACAGATTAAAATATACTTAACTTCCAGCTACGTAAGCAATGATTAGATGGCAAAGATAAAAAGGAGTGTTAGGAGGGCTTGTGGTTTGTAGACACTAAAATGGGGAATGAGTGGTTGCTGGGTTTAGTTTACTGTCACCTTTCAAACCTATGGGCTCCGGTGCCTCACGTGCACACAAGGGTGGGACTCAGTGGTTTTGCTCTGTGCTACGGCAGGTAAACCTCCACAGTGAGAACAGAGATGGTCAAAGTTTTTACTGCTGCAACTACATTTTTTTCACTGTAAGGATTTGTTATTCAGCGGAAAAATCTGGTTCAGAAAATGCAAAATGGATTAAATAATTGCAAGTGTGTAACCAGTCTAATAGGCCTCCATGCACACTATAGGTGATTGTATATTGGCATTGCACAATGCATAAATTACTCAGAATAATATCAGAGGTCTTTAATATAGAATCATGAAGTGAGTGCCTTGTGACCAGTCTTGCATTTCTCTTTTAAATGCCAACGGTAAATAGATCATCTGAAAGTAATTTACTGCTTTCTCATCTGGCGTTCAAAAGCTGTTAGGAAAGGGCAACTGCTAGTGCTTTTCTGTAGAAGGATCAAGAATAGTTTTAGAAGAAAAAATACCTTCTTGTAATCAAGATAAGCTCGGTGGCTGTAGCGCTTTCTTAATACAATGGGGGGATAGAAATCAAAGTTACAGTGTATAATTTGAATTGCTGAGTTATTTACTTTCTCTGTCATGAAGCACCTCCACAACAGCAGTAAAAACCATGCAACTCTGAGTGTCTCTGCCTGCTGCAGCTGCTGTGGTAAAGCTGAAGTCTGACCCAGGGCTGGCAGCAGGCATGAGGGAGAAAAAAAAACCCAACAGTGTTATAGTATGGAAATTAGACTCCCTATTCTGATTATGCAACGGAAGGAGACCACCTTCTAGATTTTTTTGGTCTGACTGAAGCAAGACTGAGTTATGGCAGGTGGAGGGAAATCCTGGGAGGAACTCACTGAATGTTAAAGGCTTCTAAGAGGTTCAGCTAAACACTCTTAGTCTGTAAGGTCTTTTGCCTAAAAATCTGTTAATATCACTGCTCGGTTTTTCTTCTCTGGCTTGAAAATTAAATTGGGGTATTGTACATGGAGGTTGTGGCATTCACCTGAAGAAGACTGCAATATTATAATAAGAAAATCTAGTAGTCTCATTCCTGTTACACCGACCAATAATAGCTGGTTTTTTTTCCTATTAGTCTTAAGCCAAACTGTATGGGTTAACATAGTGCAGCACTCACTGGTTGAATGTTCAGCAAAAGATGAATAATATGTAATTAGAATAATTTAGCTAGATTTAAATTTTTACCCCATAAGAGGGAATTTTGATTGCAGAACCCTTTCTCCCTGGAGATAAACTTACATGACTAATCTCAGAGGGAAAACTTTTTGTGTAATAATGAAAACATAGAATAAAATTCTTGTGCACTTCTTATTATTAGTTTTGTGTTAACTTTGCTTATATCAAACCAAGTTGGAAATTGTATAATTAAGATTTTGGAATAAACAACATTTTCCTATGTATCGTAAGGGGGCACAGGAGTAATTGAGAAGACAGATCAAGCCCTTGCAATATGAACTACTGGCAGCTCTGTGAGAAATGGTAAATCTTGCTTAGCTCTGATATCTGTCCTGAATTATGATTACTTAATGGAGACCAGGCACAGACTTCCTGATGGAACTGAGTTATAAAATAAAGTAATATTCTGCAGCTGTCATGTCTAGAAGGAATAAAAAGTCATCTGATTTAAGTTAATGTATGTAAGAACACATAAAATTGTCCCTATGTTTACTTCCAGTTAGTTTTTCTGAAAAGAGAGAATTTGTACCACTTGCACACTTAGTTTAGGCTTTAGAATTCTGAGTTATACTCAGAGTTTCTTCAGGTTGGCTTGCTACTTATTTTTGTGAGTATCTCACAGCTGTGTTGGTTTAATCCGTGTACGTTTTGGCAGAAGGAGCTGACCAGCCTTAGCCCTGAGTGATGGTGACATTGCTTCTGGCTTCTGAACTGCTGCCTCCCAGAGACCCTGCCGTCCCTGCCTGTGCACGGCAGCAGCTGGCTCAGTCGGTACTTGTGCATTTAGGTCCTCTGCCACCCCTCCATGCTCTGGCCCTTCATGTCAGTATAGTCAATTTGAACAAACCTGGCCTAACGCAAGTTCTAACAGAAGCAGATGCCAATAGCATCCTGGCTTGTATCAGAAACAGTGTGGCCAGCAGGACTAGTGAAGTGCTCATCCCCCTGTACTCAGCAGTGGTGAGGCTGTGCCTTGAAAACTGTGTTCAGTTTTGGGCCCCTCACTACAAGAAAGACATTGAGGTGCTGGAGCGTGTCCAGAGAAGGGCAATGAAGGGTCTAGAGCACAAGTCAGAAAGCACCTTAGGGTTACAATTAGTCTTTGGCATCTCATTGGGATGCTTAGCAACAAGGCAGCACAGGTAGGGGATAGCAAATATTCCCTATCTTAACAAATATTGGTAGGAAATCATATTGCAAGCTAAAACGGCTTCCAAAGGTGTCAGTCCTCAGACAAAAACAAATCTGATGTTGTGCCAGATTACTGAGAGATTACCATTACCAAGTGAACGCCACCAGGATACTAATCAAATTTTCTCTCTAGTTTGAATTCACCCCGGCCCTCACTTACACCTGAATAAACAGTGTCTAAATACGATTGCTGATGATCTGCAATTCCTCTGCACTTTGTAAGAACTTGATATCATATGCTCCAGCAGTAGAAAAAGAATGGTTTAGTTCACTTGCCAGTCTTGCCAATTAATACTAAATCCACATACAGACCTGGGTTTCCTGAGCAGAGATTACCAGCCACTCTCACATTCGCATTGTGTTCGTTGTAATGAGTAATAGGTGCTGGACAGGTTGGTTGCACTTCCACAGTGAGTGTGCTGGGGAAGTCATTCTTTCTCCCCAGCGACAAGGATTTGGGAAACTTTTGTATTAGAAAATACTCATGTTGAAAATTTTCTAGTTGCTAGGGTACAAATTTCCAGAGTCCCACATTAAAAGAAAGCCTCTTCTTTGAAACTTTGCTGGTAGCTTTCAAATAATCTCTAAAAATATTACTCTCACTTCCACAGCATGGCTTTGCCATTTGCAGTTACTGACCCCAATGGACCCTCGCCTTGCCAAAGAATTATTGTTAGTGTGTTGCCTAATGGCAAGATGTTAGCAGTGAATAGAGTATGCAAACACGTCTTCGTTCCTGCTGTTGCTTAATCTTTTGTGGTCTAAAGGCAGTAAGGGGTCCTACAAATATTGTTCATCCTGTCACATGAAAGCAAACATCTCAGGCTGCCACCTGGGCAAAGTTAGTGCTAGCTGTGTTAGAATCATATGTGAGGTAAATCTTACTGCAACTTTAACAACACGTGTCTTACTCTAAGATATTAACGTGCCTTGAAATAAGTCCTTAACCATTACCCCCCAAATGTTAAGAAGCATCAAAAGGAAAAACAGTTTATGACCCAATAGCAGAGAATAAAATATTCATAGACCTATTTCCTTTGTGTTCTTTCAGGCAGCGATCATTTGCTATTATAACAGCCACCCACCCCCACTTTATCAGAAAAGAACAGTTGTGTAGCCTGGTCATCTCACATGCAGAGATCAAATATGTGATTTCCCTGAATAAAGCTATGACTAATACTTCAAGTCACGAGGATTCCTGTGATCAGCTTTGGCTTGGATATCTTGACAGAATAAAAATGAAGTAACAATAGTAATATTTTCTGCTGGAGCTCCACATTATTTAAGAGACTTCTTGATTTAACAGCATACCTGTTGACTGATAGATTCTGTATTTATCTTCAAAATGTGATACAAATATGTTATATCTTTTGTTACATATTTTAGCATTTGGGGGGGGGTTGTGTAAGAATTCATGTGTTGCCAATGTATTTGGAGATAGTGGGGCCAGGGAATCCAAACTAGTATTTGCAGTATGAGCACTCCAAGCCTCAATCAAATGTCATTTCTCTATTAAGTAGATAGTGGAAGCTAAGCAGCTGTAGTGGAAACTTCGAGTCCTTAATACTTATGCATTAACAGAGCCTATTTTGTTGCTTTAACTACAGACCTAAGACCATCTGTGGGCACATAATATTAAAACTCCTGTGAGGTTTTTGTTGGTTATTTTAACAAAGCAACTTCTTACACTTTTAGCTATAGAGTTGTCAGAGATTTTGCATTGGAGAGTGAACTACAGAGTGTTTGGCCTGAGTTGTAGTGTGTACTGTGATATTGTGCTTTGAGACCCATGTCCTGGGTGAGCCCTGACAGTCAGCCACTTGGTGTCCTCATGTCTTTAGTGTCGCAGAATCATAGAATTGTTTTGGTCCACACATCAGAGCCAAGTAAAGAGAGAAATATCTTTTATTTCACATCTGGGTTTCTTGCAGAGGGACCTAGGACTGGAAACAGGAGTGAACTAACACGTAACTGGGATATCTGGGCTCTGACAGTGTAGCTGCCCCGTGGTTTTGCTATGTTAGCATACCTACATGCTATGTTAGCATAGCAAAACCAAGGGGCAGCTACACTGTTTATATATATATTTACATATAAACATATATATATATATATAAACATGATAGATTAGTGACTGGTACTTCCCACAATACTAGTGTCGATTATGTTTTGTTCATTTCTCCCCAGAAGAGGGCCTAATGAAGAATTTCTGGGGGTGTCATATATAGAGAGAAAATCCTTTTTTACTTTCCTTCCACCTGAGTTTCAATGGTTTTATGATTTGACTGGAGGAGAGTTTAGACTGAGAGATGTTTAGAGATTCCACAGTGCCTCTAAGTGTCTTCATCTGGACTTGATGATCTTAAGCGTCTTTTTCAACCTAAATGATCCTGTGATTCATGAATGTCTCTGGCATGTATCCAGTAGCGTCTGCATGCATCTATGACAGCAAAGGGAGTGGTTAATAGTTGTCACGTGGAATACTACTGTAGAGAAGTGTTTTGATATGGTGATTTTGGGTCCATTTCAAAAGATTTTGTGACAATATGGCAGTATTGTATAAGCCATGGGGCCATATACAGAAAACACCCACAAGATGCTATTCACCTCCCAGGAAAGTAAATCTTGGCTACAAACAGAGCAAATATATGCCATTCATGTAGTGTTATGGCTCATTTCTAAAGCACAGAACCCAAGTGGGAGACAGTGAGACAAACCTCCTTGGTCATGTTCTGGATTTTGAGTTCAGCCTCTTGGCTGCAGCCTTTATGGATGCACAAGGAAATGCACACAGCTCTTCTTCAGACTACGGAGTGCATTAAACTTGCACTAGAAATGAGGCTTTTGTCATCCCAGAGGAAAGAAGCTTTTCTGAATACTCAATGAATTTAATGCCATCTGTGTTGTGATCAGACAGCTGTAGGCAAAATAAAGGCACAAGAGTAAATGAAAAATAAACAGCACACAGTACAAATGCACTGTGCTGCTGAAATCTCTACAGATGCTTAAGGGAAATGGTTTAGTGGTAGCTGGATGAATAGACAAAAATTTTATTTTCATTACAAGGTAGCATAAGAATGCCTCTGCTTACTCTGGTTACTGTGAAAGCAGATACTGTGTGAGCGGGTGGGGGAAGGGAGAGAAGGCAGAAAATTGGCCAAATGTTCATTAATCTATCAAAAATTGTCTTGACAGGCAGGGGAGGGTGAATAGCAGAGCTGCACAGTCAGCATTTTCAAACCAAGAGTGCTGTGTGGTACATGGATGGTGGTACTAAACTAGGAGTCTTCTCATTTTGGTACCTTCAGCCAGTCGTAAGGCAGGGAGAGATGGAAATCCAAACCAGGGAGTTTCCAGAGGTTTCGTGCTGTGTGGTTTGGGCAGGGTTTGAGTTGACTGAGCTCTTAGCTATGATTTCCCCTATCTGCTTTCCTAATGAAGCTGAACTATTGTTAAGCTAAAGGTCTGTGCATGCAAGAAGCCAAGAAGAGATATTCCTCTTGAACTAATGCTACCCTGCCAAAAGCTTTGCAGGAGTTTGGCTCTGCAAGCTCTTTAGCAGGTGCACATCTCCCACTTTCACATGAGAATGGTTAATGCAGCATGGCCAAATGAGCATGACAGTGCCCAAAGTTAAGGAGATACACCTCCATAATTTCCAGCAGAATGTCAGCTATACTTCTTTTCTGCCTTCTCTTATCAGTGTACCACATTACTGCTTTGTAAGAAAATGACAGAAGTCCAAAGAGGAGTTAATTTGTCTTTTTTTCTTTTTCCTTTTAATCTTTTTTTCTACTTTTTATTTTTTTCCCTTAAGCTTTTACTGTTCTATGTGTGGTATATACTCTGCAAATGATGAAGCTGCTTGCTAGGCTCTTGTATTTTCTTTGAAAAGCATCCTTAAGTGATCACCTTCTTTAACTCTTTCATAATCGAGAAGGGGAAGTGGAGATAAGGGAATGGATTCACCTTATACTGTACAGGCAGATGAAAATAGTGGTCTTGCACTGGATCAGTCCCTGTCAACTGATGTCTGTCTACATACTTCAGGACTTCACAGAAAATTCTTCTGTAATAATTCTTGTTCAGAATTTTTAGATTTTATGGCAGAAACTTACTGAAGTGAAAGATAGTGTCAGCTCTACATAATTAGTGGCATGGCAGAGGACCTTGTGCAATGAACTCAAAAATTTTTTTTAAATGTTCTCACTTTTATGTTTTTATGTGGTCCTGGGATCTTAAAGATTCTTATCTCTCAACCTCCAGTCATAACTTTATCCAATATTTTCCTGTCTGATACCAGTTTCTCTATACCACACATTAAAATGGAGTTCTTATGCCAGTGACTTGAGAATCTGTGGCAATGAAGTAACTTCTAAAGCATAAAAACTCACAATCAGTGAAGTATAATAGCATCTGTGCTCACAAGATTTTGTTTATCTCTTTAAGATTGCATTAGCATTCTGTTCTACATACTTTGGTGGGTTTCAGTGTATGAGGACTTTTCTCCTGACAGGCACTGGAAGTACTTTGTCAGAATAAAACAGCATTAAAGAAGAGAGAGAGGAAGCTCTGTCAACTTCACCTATACCTTGTAACAGGCTTCTAAAGCTTCTTGCATGGCAAGAAATTAAAAACAAACCACTCCACAAACGTAAGGATACGATGATGTCTAAGTATGTCAAACAGCAAAGTGCAGGGAATACAAGTTCTTCAGTAATTTTTTCAAAGCATTTTGAAGAAATCCTGAGGCAGGCTGTCTCTAATGTAATCTCTTTGCTAATACTTTTGCCATTATAGCATCACGCTGAAGACCTGAGCTTGTCACACAGGAGCTCATACAGGGATAGTTAGCTAGGAGTTGCAAGACCCCATTTCCTAGCCTCTCTTTTCAATAGGTAGCAAAGACTGAGGGCCTGTTTTCCTGCACATTGTGATCAAACTGAATTGCGGTTTTAGCATTGAGTTCAGTGGAGCAAAACAAGGCCCTTGCAATTCTAACTGCAGCTGTAATGTGGGGAAACTGAATAGTTACAGCTGAGCGCAAAATTAATTCCAGTATTTGGAGAGAGGGAGGGAGTGGTACATTTGCAATTATGAGGAAGAAAAAATGTTTTTAATCAGTCACAGGACATTCAGTGTCGTAATAGGAAAATTTAAGGCTCTTGCATAAATAAACTCTAATTTTTTCAGAAATTTGTATGCAAGACAGAAGTAAATAGGCTGAGCTAACAATCCTCACTGACAAAGGATTGGTCATGTACAATTATTTGTTCGTGATAAACCACTACTGAAGGCTAAACGGGAAAAATAACGTAGAAGATTATTTCATTGCTGACACTGGACTAATTTTATATCCAAAGCCTGAACATAGATTTTCTGTAAGTGCATCAAGTATCACCAGGTTTAGTAAGGAAGGCATAGATAAATTTTGTATTTTAAGCAAACGCTTAGCAGCATTCCATGGCTAATTTCTGCTTTTGTCATACATTTTCAAGCACAAAGTGCAAGAAATATCTCTGAACTCAACTGCACCCATATCAGAAGAGAGATGTGTTTGTTCTATTCATCACACAATTCTTGTGTAAGGGGAAAACTCAAGCCACAGTTTTGTGGAGTTACAAACGCAAAGATTTGAGAAAATTATTCCCAATTTAGTGACTTTTTGCATAGAATTAATGTTTATTTACTTTTATGAATTTGCATATATTCAAAGTTTCTGTGATCTTGAAATAGCTCCAAGTTATTGCTCCAATTTTCCAATGACAATCTCTACATTTAGTCACTGCTGCTTAATTGAGAACCTTGTGGTGGCACCTCAGTGATCTAAATGATCACACACAGATTGTTAGCATGCTGCAATTGCTTTGAAATCCACTTTCCATAAATGTTTTTGCTAGTAAATAGAGTTCTTGGTCTTGCATCAGTATTCAAAGGGCATCCAATCTCCCTACAGCCAGTGATATAGAAATCTAGCTGAATAGTCACAGAATGATTTAAAAATAATTATTTAAGCAGGTCATTGTAAGATGGAGCACAAAGTAGGATCAGATCAAGAACTGAATGTGCAATCACCCGGTGTCCAGAAAGCTTTACTAGCAGCAATTAGAAACTCTGTCAGCAGCAAATTGTAAAAGTGATTAACATTAAATGGAAACAATTTTATTAAACTGAAGATCTGATTAGCAACTGAACTGCACAATGCAGATTTTCCAGCAGGAGTTAGAATACTACTACAGCCTACAATTTAATGCTCGTTCGAGTTAATTCATGATGTGGTATAGAAAGCTTCTTATAAACCAGAGATGTCCATCTTCAAAATAATTCCTAGAGGATTTATTGTTGCTGGCTTGTAGGCTTTGTTGTTAATGACTTACAGAACATTATGAAAGAAGGAAGATGGCAGCTCATCATACTGACGGGCATCTCTTGTTTTAGGAACTTCTAGGGTAGGTATAGCAATAGGTATTGCTGCCTCCCCTTCCACTTTCTGTAGTGATACTACAGAATGTCCACAGTTTGTTTCTGGTATCTTTCCTTCCAAATTGCAGTAGCATTAAGGAAACAAGACAGTCTCTGTTTGAAAGCTGTAAGAAATTGTAAGAACTTGTGCAAAACTATTCCATAAATTCCTTTCTTGTTTGTTTTTTAAGCTGTGTGGGTTTGTTCATTCAGAACTACCCAGCTAAGGTGTGATAAACTGAGGGAGCCAGAATATCTTATCCGATGCCTAGTACAGTAATTGCTTTTATCTGTTCCGTGTATTAGGCTTCTCCAAAGAACATGACATACAACTCATTACATACTTGGAAGCAAGACCTTATGTAAGAATCCCCATGGATCTAAACCCACCATGCTCAGTTTTATGGAAGCAGTGAATGTAGGCATGGCTTATGGAGGTGGGAAGACCATAGTCTAGCTTATTGAAGAGTCCATGTATAAAACCCAGTAAGACAAGAGACTTCCTTCATTCATAATTTCTATGGATGTTATTCCTCAACTCTTCTTTATAGGGCTATATCTTATACAGTTGAAGGAGAGCTCTACAAAGAAGAGATTTTACCATGAAAGTGATGGATCCGAACTTTTCCTGTAGCACTTTGCCAGTTCTCTGTGGAGTTTAGATAACACAGCACACCAGTTTTTATGTATGTATGCGTGTGTGTGGAAACAAAGTCCTGTTCGCCATTTTGTACAGGAAGTGAAATGTTCCTGCAATTCATCAACAAAATAAAAGAGATGTCCCTTTTGATACTTCAAGGCTTGTTATCAGTGGTGCAGTGATGTAGGCTTTGACATACACTAAACTTTTCTTGTAGGGAGTCCAGTTTTTGTTTCATGTCTGGGTGAAAGTAGTTCATTTCTTCAAGAAGAATGAATGGAGTATTGTGCATTTGGTGCGGGGATGTCTAATCCTCATTTGTGAGTCTTCTGTCATTATAACTGCTCTTTTGTCAGGGAAACAATGTTCCTTTTCCGCTGCCTTCTAATTCCCTGGCCAGTGCTGCAGTTCATGCAGCCTGTCTGCCACTGCTGCGTCGTCCCTGCTGCCCCTCCACTCCACAGCATTTTCTATGGGAAAGGAATCTCGTTCTTCATTCAGAAAGCTGGGAATATGGCTCATTAGGATCTTGGCACCATGAACGAAGCTTCTCATTTAACTTCATGTTTCATTATGGCCCAACAGAAGATATAATTTGTCAGATAAGGAACAAAATTAGTACACTATATATTTAGTCACCTTTTTTTTTCCCCAATTTAAGTATGCTTTTCGGATATAAAGTAGAAGAGTTTAAAGCTCTCACTGAAGTGTTTTTGAAAGTGATCCCATTTCTTCTAGACCTCTAACTTTACTGTGCTGCTCTCTTTCTTTATACTGTCTTTCTGACAGAGAATCTAAAGGCGCATAAGGAAACTAAGTGCAATGGATATGATGCAAGAGTTGATGAATGGCAAATCCCTTAACAGGGGAAATAACTTATGTTTATATATTTCCCTTCAATTCCCAAAGTGTCTCCAGGTGCTTTGGAGACCACTTAAAGGATTCCACCCTTCCTACCAGTTCTGGGATGAAATTCCTTGAGGCTTAAGGAATATGCACAATCCTGTCTAAAACTGGAGAAAGACACAACATGCTCACTTCCCAGTTTATGATCCTGTCTAGTATGTTGAATTCTTTTGATGTGGAATTATTCTATGTTACGGTTTTAGGCCTGTTTCACACCTCTGTGTGATGTCAGACCTACTGTGTTACACCCACTCCGTCAGTCAGACCTGCCACTGCGCTGCTTCTTTCTTGCCTCTTTTGTAAAGCACACATCCTCTGTATATATACTGCAGTTGGGGAAAAGGCTTTTTCGGCTCCTATATAGTACCTTCTTTTTGATGAATGCTGTCTAAGGAGACTGCAGTTGGGTAAGTTATTTAACCCTTTACTAGTGGCAGAAGAAACTTATGATACAAGTATGCATTTCCTCCCTTAATCAGTGCTGAGCTCCAGGATGCTCTTGCCCTCATCCTCTAGCCCTGGCTGTGGTGGGGGACAGGCAGCTGCTGTCCTGCATGAGCCCTACAAACACAACTACACAAGGAAGGGAAACAGGGGAGGTCTTTCTCAGTATTAGTTTGGTGTTGAAAGCCTTGGGCACAACTTGGGTAGCCCCTAAACATGGTTTTCTACTTCCAGAGAGAGACCCACCTTTGTAAACAATTCAGTTGGACATATGTATGAGCCCTACATAAGCATCAAAAGTAGATTTGGCCTCCGCTTCTATAAGGCAAACATGCAAACAGGAACAATTTAAAAGACTAAGGCATTTTGAGTTTCTTACAATAGGCCATACACTATGTACCTAAAGCTTTTTTTAATCTTTTATTAAAGTCTAGATGTGCCTTGTGTTACTCTTGTGGGAAGACCATGAATAATACAACTGCTATCAACAAAAAAGAGGAGTCTGGAAAGTGTATGAAAGAATCTAAAGCCAAGTTCTTTGATGCTGGTGTAAATCTGCAGTAATACCCCTAGCACTAGCAGAGCCTGATTTACACTGATGTGATCAGGCAGAATGTGTCTCTTCATTCCCAGAATGAAGGAATGAAAAGACAAAAGAATCCTGACACAATATGCTATGACCATTGCAAAGGCAAAGGTATAAGGAAGGACATACTCACTACTCCTTTTAGCCCCTGTTGGATCCAGTACATTGAGTTTGAAAATAATAAAAAGAAAAAAACATCAGAACCAAATAACAACCAAGAAGCATGGTGAAAACTAACAAGATGAAGTGATATTACTGAGAAAGAGGTGAGCAAGTAGGGAGAAAATTGCAGAAAGAGGGGAGTCTACAGGAATGTAAATGAGAGGTAGCTGGCTGTACAAAGCTGCTGCTGCGGTGACTGGAGCCTGGGGCATCTGTAAAGTTTTCACACAGAAGCCTTTGGGGACTTTGCTCCTTCAGAAGAAAAAATCCGTGTGGGTTGGAGGTCTAATGCTTTGCATTCCTATGTGGCAGAAGCAGGATAGATATGAAGTTTTATCCCCACTCTTCAACCTGCAGATACCCCTTTGTGATCTATATGTAGATTTTAATGTGATATTAATTGCGTCTCTATTGATGCGATTCCTTTTATCATGTTGTCCTATTTTAACAAGGATTTCTTCTATGTACCATTATGTTGTACATAGGTCTCTGTACTCATGTCATCCGTACTGAGAGGTGCAAAGTTCCACTTTCACTGTAAACGGAAACACTGAATGTCTGTAAGTCAAATGACACAGCCTCACTAGATGTGTATAGGCCAGTGTTGTCAGAAAGACTGGAAGCTCTCTGAAAAAGCACCAATAAAAACTTCGGTTATTACCAGGAACAAGCCGTTTACACTTGTTCAGGTTGTAATTTTTGAGCATTTAGAGTACAAGAAGGTATATGGACATCTATATCTTAGAATGAATAGAAGTTTCAAATGGCCCAAATCACACTGAAATTCATTTTTGAAAAGAGTCTGAAGCGGCTTTTAAATTTCTACCATATCTGTAGTAGCTGAGCTGCAATGAGACAATCTGTGGTAATGAAATTACCATCATTGACGTGATTTCCACTGATTTAACTAGATTGGATATGACTCATTTTATTTTTATTTAAACTGCAGTTTAGACTCAGTAACTCTCTTGTGTGAGCAAGGCCTCAGAACTAAGTGTACACCAGAACGCATCTTAACTCAGCCCAGCACATTCAACAACACTTGTTTTCAGATTGCATCTCTTTTTTCTAACAGGATGAGGAGGTGCCAGATAAGTGCCAAGTCACAACACAAGACCTGTGGTTAAGTCATCTCTACAGCCTGGCAGCAATGAAACTGGCAGTATGATTCTAGTGGGTGAATCAATGCAAAAGTCATCTGTCTTCTTTTGTTTCTTTGCAGACACACTCAGATTTTTCCCAGAAGTTTCTTAGAAATGAAGCAGATTGTGATCTGAGCTTAAGGCATGGGTGTGCTCTCTTTAGGGCACTATTTCCCTATACTTGCTTGGAGTACAGACTTCAAGTACTTTCCAAACATGCCATTTTCAGTGATGCCATAAAATAACTGCAAATGATAGAACTGCTGTACAAAAGAATAGCTTCCATCCTTTATTAAACAAAACATTTAAGTACAGAGAGAGTGTGTTAAAAGAAATCATAAATTACAAAGCCAAGCACTTGCTGTGGTTAAGCTTGTCATTGGGCATCTATTTTGTGCGATGCGAGTGACCGTATTAACACGTCAGATGCCTTAGATGCCTGAAATTGGGTAGGTGAATAGAGGTCTAAAACAGTTTAAGCAAATTACCTGATTTGCTGTGGCTTCTGCAGCTAATAGTGATGAAAAATAACTGTAGCAAAGATGAAGTCTGCAATCAACTAAACACAATATACCAATGTTTAAGGCTTATGCCAAACAAAGACTCACTACTATTTTCAGTGCACTGACTGAGTTACAAGTGCCGGTGCTGTGTGAGCACTGCAACCAGTTCTCTACTGTCAGTGCTAATTTCCGTGGAAGGAGAATGGAATAGTTACTTCTGACTGAACAGGTACTTGAACTGAGTGAGAAGGGGAAGCTGAGATGTGCCGTTACCATTAGATTTTTGTTAGTAGATAAATACTAGTACTTTATACAAGTGCCTGTACTTATACCAGAACTTTAGACAGTGCTGTTTCTTGTAACTTAACAATGGGGAATGACACCAGAAAGGCTTCGGCCTGCTTTATGAAAAGCTTGAGTAATTTCTCTAAATTAAAAAATGCACTCAGCCCGTAAGGTGACTTTGTGATTTTATCATATGCCATACTGCCTAGCTGGTTTTGGGCAGAGCAAAAAATGGTTTCAGGCCATAACTAAGAAATGTATTTATACAAATAACCTGATTTATTTTTTTAAGCTCTTTTAAATAATTTCATCGAGTTTTCCTAACACCAAGCAAACCTATGTTCCAGATTTTGCTTTTCTAGTCTAATTTTTAGCTAGTGTATGTTTTTACCACTACTGATGACAGCAGAGATTCCCCATGCTGTGTTGCTATCAGTGAGGTAGGCTAAAAGGACAGGATATAATAGCTCTGCTGTAGGGATGACTCAGCCACGCACCTTTAGATCCCAGAGAGTGCTGCCCTGGGACTTGCCAACACAGCTCGTTCAATCCAATGTTTTCTCCTGTGGGAGGAAACCAATGGAGTACCTGAAATTTAATGTACCTACTCTAAAGTATTAGATGAAGGATCTTTGCAATTGTTTTGTTAAATTTAAAAGACACTCTGGCTCTCCGGAAGTTCTAAATCTAAATAGGCTTTTGTATTAAAAGCCTATGTAAAGCCTATTATAAAGCCTAGTTTTCACCTTATTGAAAGTTTTTGAATGTTGTTTAAAACATCGCTAAGCAATTACGTCCTAGATACAAACTACCCTGTTCTCTGCTTACATGAACTGCAAAGCTCAGTATGTGTCTTGGTGCTACTGGCTGCAAGACATTCTCCAGATATGTTTGATGGGGAATTACAGGCCCTAGAAAGAAAACAAATAAAGAAATCTGCTTTCAACTCTGAAATTTTCTCCCTAGTTCTTCCTGTGCTTAAAAATAAAATATTTTAATATATGTAATCCTAAGACCTAAAATTATGCAGTCCATTTTTTTGTCATGACCAGGACTAGAATAACTCAAGCAATTCATGGGAGAGTAGTGGGAACTTTGCATTATCTCTTCTTTTCCAAATGAGCTGGACCAGAGTAAATAGGCTGTATATAGCTCTGAAAAAACCCAGCTTGTGTCAAAGGGATCCTTTCAGCTGCAGACCATTATGTCATCCACTCTAAAGAGCTGCCCAGCCCAGCAGCTCTGAGAGTTGGGTAAGCTCAGGGGGTTTGTCCTGGGGGTGGTTGAACAGGTTCCAGTATTCTGCTGCACTCGGGATACAGGGTGAGTGTTAAATGCACGCAGGAACTGGAGATGAGAACCATGGGATGTCTATTGTATTTACAAAAGAATTGTGATTGGGAAGACTTCTGAGTAACACTAGAAAGGTGACAGTGTGCTATGAAAAAAATATTTATAGCTTATCCTTTAAGAATCTAAGAAGATGTTTTTATTCTGCCATTCTTTGTGGAAGTATGACCAAATTCTCACAGAATGCTGTGTTCGCTTTTCAGGACTCAGAATGTGTCTCCTGCAGTCTTTTGTTTGATGACTTACCACCAGAGTGTTAAGCTTGCCTATTATAAGATCTGTGATGAAATGCTACTTCTGTTACTTTTGATATATAGGTTTTGTCCACTCTGTTCACTGTGGTGTGGCTTTAGTATGCATCCATCTGCGCATGATAAGCAAATTCTTTCCTAAATTGCAAAATAATCTGTGATCTATAGAGGCAAAGTTTTTTTTGACCTTGAGGTTTCTCACCCCTTGTTTGTATCTCCTTGGATAAAACTTGCCTTTTTGTTTAATATCTTTTAGCATCCTCATTTTAATTGGTGAATTCTCCTTCTATTGTTGCTTGGTACATCTGTAATAATTTCAAGGTTTGAAATACTGGCAAAACTTTTTTTTTTCCCCTTTTAGGAAAAAAGGTTAGTTTATGAGAACATACATTTGTAATATCCCTTTACAATAAAGCTTCTCCAAATTGCTGTATCTATGGATGCAGGGTCCAGATTACACTGTGAATTTCTAAAGGGAAAGAAAGAGGAAGATTTTTGTACACAGTTTAGGGTGAATCTAAGTAAAAGCTTAATAAACTGAAATTGAATGCCATTGGTAAATGACTGCATGCTACCATGCTTAAAACCACTTGTGACATCCCCCTTCAAATTATTTACTTTATTTCTACTTGAGATTAATCACTGAATTAATCAATGTTCAGTTATACATTACTCAAGAGGAAAGCAAGAGTACAAATAAACACTGATCTTAGATGTGGTCAAACAGCATTCTGAATTATTTAGAGGCAGATGATGAGTTTCAGCGACTTTCATTGCCTAGGAGAATAACATTCTGTGTTACTGGTGATCTAGAATGCCTTCATGTGTTTACTTTTTTTTTAAATATATATTTTTTCATGGTATTAAAACAGGTATTGAACTTTGCGTTTAGTGTCACTTTGAGAAAGATGATTGAGGAGTTGTCAGAGCTGCACAGTAATTTTCTGCAAATAGGTTCTTTAACTCACAACCTGCAACAATCCTGTTGTCAGCAGGGATCCTTGAAAGTATAAATTCACTTCTGAACACACATTTAATGGTTTGAAGAAACAACAGTACCTTGTGGAGTTGCAGGCAGGCAACATAATGGGAATACATGAGTGGCACTGTGAGGTGAAGCGAGACAAGGTTGTAGGGCCAGAGTCTGTCCCGCCCTTGGTTCCCACAGCTCTCCTGATGCGAACCCTGCAGCCAGCGGGGGCTGGGTCCCGCGGGACAGAGGTCAGAGGAGAGCTGCTGTGGTTCCAGAGGTGGGATGGCGTGGGAGCACAAGGTGGAGGAGGAAGGATGACTGAAGGATCAGGAGTTGATAAAAGGTCTTGTCAGGAGTGGGAATAATATCTCATGTATGGAGGAAGCAAAGGATGAAATGGAATTAAGTTTACTTTTTATTGTCATACTCTAATTACTAGTAGCTGTCATACACTTGTCTAGTTAATAAAGGAGCTAAAGGGAAAGAGGGTGGTGGTAGTTCTGCCATCCTGATGGAGGTGGAAGGAAGAAAAAGATAACTGAGCTCACATATAGGGAATAGCTTGTATCATCTGGAAGAAATCTATTTGTAACTGTTTAAAAAAATATTTAAAAAGGAGCACAGGTGATATGGAAGAGAATACTGTTCTGTAGCAAGGTAGTAGGTGTGGGTTGCTACACAGAGCTCTTGCAGCTGGGGGGAAAACATAGACAGAAAAACATGGAAAGGATGTAGAAATCTATTTTCAAAGTCATATGTGTAGGAAGGAAATAGTTGTAGTAATCCATTGAAACATCGTCTGTCCAAATAAATCTTTGCTGTCTATAGTTAGCATTTTGCATGACTTTTCTTTTGGAACTTACATTTCAAATGCAAAGATAACTCTGCAAGTTGATACTATAAAATGGAGTTTTGCCTTTTCTTGGAGCTTTTTTTCGTGAGCCTGAAAAACTTGGATCTCGAGTAAAGGAATCTCATTTTCCACCTAGGAAGAAACATCAATTCTAAGAAAACTCTTTGCTAGAAAGTGGAGCTGAGTTTAAGACAGGGCAATGAGCTGTCAAGGAGCTGTGTGTGTTGCGTGCGGCACTGCCATTATTTGGCAATTCATACAAAATAAAATAGCAAAGAGAATCTACAGCTGTGTATGTGCTGTTGGTCTTTAATCATTAGTAGTTACATCTCTTCAACAGAGACAAGAAATCTGTTTAAATTATGACACCTAAATAATAATATAACAGATTAAGGGTGTTGGGGTTTGGTTTTTGTTTGTTTGTTTTTTTCCTTTTGGGGAAGAAGGTTAAAAGATACAGTCAGCTTTCCAACCCAGGCTGCAGGTGCTTCTGTCTTGTTTGCAATCTTGCACAGAGTTAAAAATATTTATTGCTGCAGGGACAGGGAGCGGGCACATTGGCTCCTCTGTGCTGTGTGGCCTTGAAGCCAGAGTAGCAAAAATCTACAGATCCTGTAACCCTGGTGGTTAGGGACACAATATGCTTGCTTACTGGCGTGCAGGTTACAATCTAATGAGAGGACAGGGGAGCAAGCAGTCCAGCCTCTGGTGTTGAGCAGAGTTCGCTTTTCATTGTGAAACAAACAGCCAGGCAACTTCACAACTCTTGTGTTTTCTGGCAGTGGTGTGGTCACTTGGACTTTTTTACAGCTACAGCTCCTTCTGTTACTTATCCCATGCTCTGGCACCACAGTAACTAAACCTTCAACAACAGCATGTTGCAGCAGAAACATGCTCTAACATACGCCATAGAAGATAACAAATGGTGCACAGTCTGTGTAACAGCATAGAGGAAATGACCAGAAAGACAGCAAACATCTAGAAAGCTATTTCTGGGTCTCCCCTTAATAGACAGAGGCAGTCCTGTTTCATGAGAAATCAGAGGGAATATGGAGGGAAAGATGAGTAGCAGGGTGCTGTTCTACTTAATATAACCCTCAACCAGAATGCCTTAACATATCTCATAACATCCTTTGTACAGCCTCTTGTTCTCTGGGATAGAAGCAAGTGGCTTATTACCACTCCATTTCCTTTATATAAAAGGTAGACACATATTGTGAGAAAGATATCTTGCTGACTTGAGTAATCAGCATTTTCACAGGACAAAAGTTTACCTTTACCGTTTCTATTGCTGTCTAAGGCTTGCCAAAGGCTACTACAGCACCAAAGATATGTTTAAGTACCACTTGTCTGCTTCTCCAACTGGGTACGAGTTGCCTGTGGGCAATTCCTCTAAACTCGCAGGAAGCTCCCGCTGTGGATTGTGCTGCCATGTTCTTGTTGTGTAGTCTGAGGCTGTATGGAGTGCTCCCAAAAAGTATTCATGGAGGCTGAGCGAGGCACCAAGGATCTCTTGCCAAGGGGTGCCTTGTGCACTTCCCAACTTGAGCAGCATGGTCAGGGTGAGGAGGTATGCTGGTGCCCACAGCAATATATCTCTTAAGGAGACCTTTCTCCCCAAGCAGCATGCTTCCTCAAGAATCTTTCACCCATTTCTTTTAGTGCTGATCTCACACTTCTATTGTGAGCTTTAGTAATCTTCTGGGGGTTTAGCTGCTAGCAGCACTCTGGCTTTTCACTTAAAAGGAGAGCCCTGTGTTACAAATAAATGGCTGAAAGAAGACCTAAAAGGTGACACTTGAGTCTTTTTGGTGGGATTCTGATACAGTGTCCTGATAAAGTGCTGGAGCTGTATCTTTTTGTACTATCCTATTTCTCAGATGCTAATTTTATCTAATTCAAATGAAAAGAGACGGTGTGATAATTTCTAATTGTTCTAAATGTTACCTGTGAAGCCTATTTGCATTATCCTGGAAACCCAAATAGGGCAGCTTTAATTAATAGATCCTGTTAGTTTTCAATGAATCATTTGTATTTCCAAGTTTGCTTTCACATAGCTGCTGAAAGGGCAGAATAAAGAGTTGTCAGTTACAGTCCTGGCAGGGTTGTTATCACCCATCCAGTTTTTGCAATATAATTGAGAATTCAGTGCATCTCTTGCTGAAGAAAGCGAGTTTTTGGAGTTGCACTGAGATTTCGTAAGTGCTTCAGATAACCACAGCTAAAAGCATCTAGCGTCCTTGTACTGAAGCAAAGGCAAGCAGATTTTTTTTCCTTATTTTCAGGTCAGTGGTTCCGGAATAATACTGTATGGTTGAGCACACAGCCTGATTTCCAGAAGGATGATATTACAGCTTCAATTTTAACACTAGGGCACTATAAATGCTAGCCTCAATGTAGGGCTGTTTTTACCAAATTAAAATAGTGCAACAGCAGCCTGTTAATACAGCAGTGTGATTATTAATAAGTAAATTCAGCCCCTCCTACTCTTAACACAAAACTGGTCAGTGCTTCTTAAAAAAAATAAATAAATCTTTGAATCTATGCAGTATTTCATATCTGCATCCATTTTCTACCTATAGGGTGGGGAGAAGTAAATGATACCAGGTGAATAGACTCTTCCTGTCTTCCTGATCCATGCCAGCTGTCTCCTGCTCTACAACATTGCTCCCTTCTGACAGACTAATCCTGTAAAACACTGACTGTGGTGGAACTTGGTTTGGTCGGCATCTGAAAATCTGCTACAATCTTGTCAGTCTGAATTTAAGAAATTAGTAAGAGTCTTTGGAGTAAATTCATGTCTGCTATTAAATCGGTGAAAATACATACATTTTTTTCCTTGTGATTTTTAACCTGAGACTTGCAGCATTGAAAGCTGACTGCTTCTTTTGAAAGTTTCAATATCCTGTTAGGAGTAATAAAATTAAATTCTGGTATGGAGAAGAAAGTAATAATTTTGTAATATTTATCCTGAATTTTCCTTTTCATCCTCTATTCTTGCACCATAATATAATAACATCAGGGGGGTGTTGCATTACCAGCTGCAGTCACGTGTTTTAGCCTGTCTCTCTCAGTATTTCTAGAGAGTTGAGCCTGAAACCTCTATAACTTTACCACCTTCAGAGATATTTCTTATGGAGCTGTATGTTACAAAGTGTTTGGAGACTCTTGATGATAATCCCCAAAGAATGTGTCTTGTGCAGTTTCTAAAATAATAATTCTAAATATACTGAGTTCTTGCATTCCAGCTATCAAATTTGAAAAAAACAAAACAAAAAGCCTGAATCTTTCCATGCTGTAGCAACAATAAGACCTGGCAGAAGCTGCTACAGGTAGAAACAAATTTTGGATCCCAATCTGCTGTACAGAGCCCTTTCTTCAGGGAAGGCACAAGGCATAGTGGTAAGAAAACACAATTCCCACTAATTTAGTTTAAAAGACAGTTTCTTTTTTTCATTTTTCTCCACCATAACTAATTAATTCACATTATATGAGACCCATTCCATTACCCTCAAGAACAACTAATAATTGAATCTCTAATAAAGTCTGACCTAAGCCCACACTTCACTATATAGTACCATCTCTGAATACCAGATGGAGCTCTCAACCATTTTCGCTTCATAAGCATTTGGGGATGGCAACAATCCTAAAGCAAAAGATATTCTGTGGGAATAGGCTTGAAATAACTGGAATAAATACATTATTTTGGTCTATGTTTCGCATGCAGAATCTGTAAGTTAATTCATTACTATAGTAAAAAGATATGCTGTAGTTTCTTAGAGTGGTAGGACACTGAGAATAGAAACAAAATGTGTCTGCAGGAGTTTCACCAATTTGTCCATTTTAATTCCACTTTCTTATGATTTTTTCATATTCGTAACTAATCTGAAAAATATCGACAGGCTGACATTTAATTAAAAAGTATGCAGCATTGCCATTATTCCTTTACATGGGGAAATTGGATGCTGATTTCACACTGATTTAACATTGCTCTTCTGGTCTGCTCTTGTAACTGACATTTCTGCCTATCCTCTGGGTATCCAAACCCAGTGTCTGAACTAATCAAGAATGGCTGAACATTGAATGGTTTGGGTGTTCTGGAACACAGCAGGCATATTCCAACTTGGAAATAAATGAATAGAGAATGTATTAATAGTATCATATGCAGTTATAGGTCCACACATACTGATTTATAGAAGAGAAAATAAAATGCCTGGTTTGCTAGAGCAACTTTTCATCTCTTTTTTCAAATTCTCAGGATAGGTAGCATACTGATATTGTTGCCGACAGTCACTGGTAGCCTTGTGGAGCAGTGCAACTTCATATAAGATGGAACACCAATGCGAATTTTGTGTGCCTGGGTAAAAGATTTTTCTGATGGGGACATTCCATTGCACACTGTGTAAATCTGTCTGTGTTTGAAATGGAGAGGAGACATTGCATGGACATGTAGCTCCCATTGTAGAGCTGGAAAAATTAATGCAGATTATATTTTATATATATAATGTGTGGGTGATATTGGGGGGCTTGGGGACAGGGTGGGTTGGTGGTTTTTTTTATTATTATTTTTAAGGAACAATTGGTGTAACTTCCACCTCTGCACCTGAGTGATTTTTAAACTGATCTTTTTTCCGTCTTGCTTGTCACAAAACACACTAATAAATAATGGACTGTTCATAACATTTGCTCAAAACACAGTCCCATAATAATCATGCACAATAGAAGAACTTCCATGTTCTTATCTCATTGATTCAACTCATCTTGCAGCTGTGGGCTTGGCTTTCCTGTGCAATTTGCTGGAGGTCAGCTTTGGGGGCTCTCTGAGTAAAGGCACTTCATCTGATGTTGTCAGTGGTAGTACTGTGCAGTGGAATTACTTACTCTGTTGTACAGCAATTCAGTAAACGAAGTAGAAAGTGAAACTTGGATATTCTGACTGCCACTGTTTTATTCTACCTATCAGCTGTCCCCTCATGTAGCTTGCTTCTTTTCAAGTACTTCTTGTTGGGTGTGCTCAGTTCTTGTCTTCAGCGAGCCTGTAAGCAGACCTGATGCATGCTTAAGAGAACTTCCCTTAAGAAGGAATACAGCACAGGGGTGCAAAGTAGGAGCTGGAGGAGTGAGTGATAGTTGAAAGCAATAATATTGCTTCACTCTCACAAAAAGCCCTAACCTTGTGCAAGATGAAATTTAGCCCCAAGTTTCCATAGTCTCTTTAGCTTAAATGCCAAAAAAGTGCCTTTAGTGCCCATCTGTTTCTCTTATAGCACTGCTGGGCATTTTCGCAAGTTCTGTAGAACTGTTAACCTTAGAACAAATTTAATCTAAGTGTGATTTCCGCTTCACACTCACTATTAGCTAGTACACAGCTCTGAGCACTGACTCTACATTTGTCCGTTGTAGCTTCTGAGTGTCACCGTGCTGAGCTGAGAGATGCCCTTGTTGGTGTTGTTGGAAACCCTCTACTTTCACTCTGAACAGTCTATCGCCCAGTGGATTTCTTCTTAAAACTTCAGCTGCAGCTGGTGGAGGAAGCAATATTGACCCAGAATAATCCTTGAATAGAAATGTGATGTCAGTATTAGAAATGTTTTGGTTGTTTTCAATATATTGGTTGTTAAAGATATATATAAATATCAACAAACTGAGGAAGGCTGGAGGGTGGATGATAAGGGGGGTTTGATTATTATTTGATCACTGGAAGAAAAAAGTGGAAAATCCTGATGTTGCAGTAACAGCAAACCTGCCAAACTTTGGCAACTTGCTAAGTGTATCTGTTGGAACACTTACACTTCAGCCACTCGGTGCCAGTACTTCTGAGCTTAGCTGGGAAACACTGCTTCGTACTAGAGCCCAGACAGCTCCACGTCCTTTTGGCCCTTCAGTCTGCTGTCAAAAGGACAGTCATATGCCAATGATCATTTCAGCCTTATTGGTGGCTTGGAAACTGTCCTAAACTGTAGTGGGTTCATTTTAAAAAA
Source organism: Rissa tridactyla (assembly GCF_028500815.1). Taxonomy (NCBI): domain Eukaryota; kingdom Metazoa; phylum Chordata; class Aves; order Charadriiformes; family Laridae; genus Rissa; species Rissa tridactyla. The sequence goes on from NC_071473.1 coordinate 12,217,362, forward strand.
AAAAAAAAAAAAAAAAAAAAAAAAGTCCAATGCTGTCTCTATAGTATTAGTAATGCTAAACTAATGACAGATGGCAATACGGTCAAATTTGCAGAGTGGTAAGTCCTTTTATTAGGCTGACATAAACAAAGTGACCTTAAGGCACACCTCATCTGAAGACAAGCATGTAGACTTGAAAATGAGCTTCATAGGTGAGTCTAATAGAAGAATATCACCTCCCTGTGCAAACTTTATTTCAAAAAGTATAGTCCAATATAACTGTGAGATCCAAAAGGGACAGATGGGTCAGTTGTATTCATTTAACATTTCTATTTCTAGCAGCATCTGTGGCAGGATGTGGGGTGGGGGGTATGTATTTTGTTTTTTTTAATCTGAACGGACCTACTGAGAGGTGTGATAATTTGATGCCTTTTTGGTTATCGGGTATGTAGAGATAAATTCTTCTAGACTGTTCTTAGTTTCATCTTTCTATGAAGCATTGTCATCTTCATTCTGAATTTTTTGGGCTTTGGTCAGTCCCTTCAGAGCCCTAAGTTCTTTCTCTTCCCACTCTTGCCTGCTTCTCCTAGGCAGTGAGATAGACACTGGTAAAAAAAAGACATGTGGTAAGGTTATATTCCTGCTCCCTATGATGCCTTTGCCTCTTGTGTATGACTTAGCTTGATTACAGCCACATGAAATCTCAAAGAGAAAAACTGGTTCCCCTGGATGACAGACACTTTCTGTTTTCCATGTGAACTGAAGTTTCTGCTTAGCTCTGAGGCAAGTAGATTTTCAGATTATATAAGCAAATGATGAAAATAATTACAGACAGCTTTTCTTCTGTGCTTGTCTAGAAGGATAATGAAATGAAGAAAGATAATTACATTGAAGCTTTTTTTCTCCCATAGATGTTGAAAGCACTTTGCTGTGTCCGTTCCTTTTGGACACAGCATATGCCATCTTGTGGAGAAGTCACATTATGTCTGAATCCTTGAGACAATTATTTAAAGATCGTGACATTCTGTTGTGCAATATGTAAAATAGTACATATTTTTAGCTCAGTGCAAACAATCCCTCTTCTTGGACACTGATTTTGTAATTGAAGTTACTTGAGTTTGACTTGGTTCCTTTACTTTTGAGGAAGCTGAATTAATTTTGCTAGGATATGAATCTCTTGTTATCATTTGTACAACTATCAAACATAAAATTCTTTGCAGTTTTCTTCTTAGTTAAGTTTAAATCAATGACCTAGAACTGTTCATCTGGGAACAAAGCAGAAATAATTAGGAGAAACATCTGTCAAAGCAGCATAATTGCTACATGCCAATAATAAAAAGAAGAAAACTTTAGAAATTTCCTTCCTTCGAGAATGAAAGTGAAAATATTCTTATTAAAGAGACAAATAACTTGTATAAATATCTTTTTTTATCTGAAATTAATATATCTGTATTCTTTGTTGACCCATATTAGTTTATTTGATTATTTCTTGGTAGAAAGCAAGTGACAACTCTTAAGACAATCTTTAGTGACTGAAAAGTCCTTTCCAAAAGCAATAAGGATTTTTTTTACAGGGAAGGCTTTAAAACCCCCCAACCTTTGTCAAAATATTATGCTTGCTGAATGAGATCATTTCCCTTTTCATGCAGAGATCAGAGTTCAACAGATCTTGTCTTGTAAAAGTCCTTTACAGATATCCCACTGCCTGTTTCTTCTAAAATTTAAAATAAGGCAGGTTTATGGTAAATGTTTCCAAAAGCAAATATGTAACAAGATGGTTACAAGGTCAAGTTTTTGCTGTTAAATTACGATTCTAATAGGAAAAAGCCTCAATTCAGTTGATCTAACTTAAAATCGAATTTGAACTCAATTAGAAGCTATTTTATGTATTAAAAAAGGCTGTAATTTAAATTTAAGATCATTAATAAAAATTGCTGGACAAATAAAGTAGTGTCAACCACATGCTAATTAAAGAAACTTTAATGTTCATTGTGCTGACAGCTCTCTCTATCCTGCAGGTAGGCAGAGCCATTTCTAGCTTTAGAGCAGATATTCTTGTTAATTGGTCATGAAGAGATACTGGAAACGTGGCTGATTTATAAGCTTTCACACTATTCTATTCATGTGCAAGAGAATTATAGTGCTGCAGAGGTGTCAGCAGCTTCTGGTAATAGATTTGTCGCCCAATATTGCCAGGTACCGCTGAAGTACTGAAAGCTATCAAGCAAGTGGCAAAGCAGCAGGACCAGATGGTTCTACTGTTGAGATGATATACAAATGTGGGGAAGGTACCTGGTAAGAAAACTCATGACTTACTAAACAAACACCTAGGAACAAAACCGAGTGTTGCAAGTATTTGAAGATACTAACATTGCCCATCCATAGGACAATAAATGAGGTCATGCACCTTGTGATAATCATAAATAACTTGGTCAGCAAACACAGAGCTTATGAGCTGGGCTAAACTGAGCCATGAATTTGTGCAGAAGCAGTTTATTTTTAGTTACTGTGGATTCTGTTCTGGTTGTGGCACATATCGCATGATTTTTTTGCAGGCCAAATTCAGGAGCTGTGCAGACAATCAAGACTTGCAGAATCTATGGCGTACTGCTGATCAGCCAGCTCTCAAAATCCCCAAGTGCTTTCAACCATCACATGAGGGTTTCTTGTTCACTTATTTTTATTACTAATGTTTGTCTGTGAGGATATTCAGTTGTTTACTGATTGCCTCGCGTGTCGCTAAGGATTAGTCTGAAAAGACAGAGGATTCATTTCAACTGAGGAGTGTCCTGAACATTTGGCATCCACATGTAACAAGCCATTCAAGGCTGCCAGCAAATTTGGTGAAGTGCTTTCTTCATGTGTAGCAATGGAGGATGAAATTGCATTTCACCATAATTAGTCATCATTTTGGTAAAAGGGTATTAATCCTCACATTGCTATCGCTGTTTTAGCTCTGTAGCTCTGACACTTGTGCCTGTGGACAAGCAGTATCAAGTGACAAGATATGCTAAGTTCAAATGTTTGTAGCATGAAGTGAGAGGAGAGTGAGAAAACAAACAGACCTTGGCCTCCAGCTTGGCACATGATGTGCGTGGGTGATGCTGGGAACAGTATTTCAGGAAAGTGGGTATTTAAGGCCTTAAGGAAAGCCTCATTGGAAAATTATGAGTTTTAGCAATAAAGTCTTAATTTCTATATATATTTCATATTTCTTGCCTATCTCCCAACTAGGTTGTAATAATTCTGGTGTCCAGATGACAGCTGTGTGAAAGATTACTATGTCCAAATTATGCAGAAGAGACTACTGTATCATTCCTTATTTGCTTCAGATCCACAGAGTTGGATCAAAGCAGTTAATTAAAATAAGTCTGGCTGATGCCTTAAAGAAAACAACAGAAAGCTTAAATGTAACATTTACATCAGTGGTTTCAGCGGTCAGATACAACATGAGCCAGTAAAGATGGTTTACAGCCAAGACTATACCACAGCTTGGCCAAACAGCAGGTCAGGCATTATTCTGGAGGAAGGGTGAGAAGATGTTTTTTGCACCGCTTTGTTCAGCAATGGCATCACTGCAGTTGAAATTGCACTTCAGTTCTGTCTGTAGAAAACATAATCAGGCAGCTTTATTTTTAAAACCATATCCTTTCTGTACCCTGTCAAGGGAGTGGAAGACTAATTTGAAGGATAAATGGTTGGAGAATCATAATTTTCCTCTCTGTTTTCTGATGGCATTATTAGAGAATCCATCAAAAAATGGATGACTTAAACAGCACAGATCTGCCAGTTTTAAATGTGAAGCTTTTCTGTCATAACCATTTCTTTTTGGTTGTTTATACTAGGAGAACCATAACTGGCAGTGAATGATTATTCTCCTTGTAATTCTTTACATGAAGTGTCAAGCGTTCTGGGAGAAATAAATCTATCGTTACCTCTTTTGACACCACACTGCTGTGTCGCTCTCTAGGGGAGATGATATGATTTACATACTCAAATGTTTTGCTGTAGTGTGAAATAGTGTTTTATAATCTGGCGGCTGTTATTAGCTGTTATGATGATCAAATAACACTATGGGAGTTGGTAATTAAGAAGGAAGCAATACCAAAAGAAGGACATTAATACTTAGGTTTGGATTAATTTAGCAATTCTGTCAACCAGGTACAGTCTGGGGGGATTGTTTGCAGTTTCAGACTTGATATTCTACTTCTGTTTCATGTAACAAATCCATTAATATTCCAGTCTTCCACAAGTATATTACCCCATGTATTAACCAACTCGCAGATGAAAGAAATAAGTCTTTTTTTTCCTTAATGGTCATAACTTTTGGAGTGTTCATCCTTTTCATCCCATCGGTTTCCAGCACCCAGGGGGCTGGATCACCGGGGGAAGTGTAAAAGGCACTAGAAGAAAATGGGAACAGAGAAAGAAAATGGTTTTATGTAAGGCAGCACGTATCTGAGAGGGGCCTTGAAGTCATTATTTATCTATCATGAGGGTTTGTCTTGGGTTTTTCCCCCTTACCAGTTCCATATTGGTGTGGAGCAATAATTTTATTTTGATACATGAACCTAAGCAATGATGCTGTCGGTCAAAGGGTATTTATCTTCACAAAGCAGTTTCTGAAAGGGAGGATGTATTGGTGTATTTGTGGGCGTTCTGTTCTCTTTTTTTTGTTTGTTTGTGGGTTTGTTTTTTTTTCTTTCCCCTTCCCCCTCTGTCACAAAGAGAATTTATTCGGGAATAAGTTGAATTTATTAACTCTCAAATCAACATTGCAAGGTCCACTATCACAGCTTTTTTTTTTTTTTAAAAGCCAAGTGTTTGGAAACGAGTGTTCAAGATAACCTACTTCCTGGCAGCCTTGAAACCTAGGCTCTGCTCTTATTTCACACAAGCAAACTGCACTTTCAAATGAATTTGGCACATTTATCAGACTCTTTGATAACTGTACATGTTGGTATAGTTGTTTTTATTGACCAGGGCTAGTGCTCACCCACGCAGAAACAATCCAGCAGTGTTATCTAGGCCTGTCTCTGCAAGCTGTTAATTATTGCATTGTTAGCTCTGAAGAATGTTGTGATTAGTATTTCTGTAGTAGTACCTGAGAGGAAGTATACTATGGTTGTACCTAGTTTTGATTATTGCAGAAATTTTTATGTGCACTCACTGTTAAAAGTAGCTTAGAGAATAAAACTGAAGCTGTCTGCACATTACAATCAGAAAGTGCTGAAGTTACTATAGAGTGGGTTTGGAAGCTGATGAAACCCTAAACCCTGAGCTCACCAAAGCTTCGAGGCTCAAGTGGTTCCTTTAGCTATTGGTCCTCTGCCCAACAGACTTCGAGAGGACCATGTAGAAGTTGAAATTAATTTCTCCTGCACTAAAGTCAATTGAGTTAACTTAGAGTAGACATAAATATTATGTGGTAACATTATTCCTTCAAAATGTAGCTCTTGCCTATCCTTCGTTATCTTGACACATGAAGCAAGTGGCAGATTTTTTTATTTGTTAGTATTTACCAAATCAACTAATATGCTGTCCCAGTCTTTGTTTTATCAAAGCTCTAAGCCCTGGATCCAACCCAAATGAGAACATATTTAAAAACAAAAGTCAATGACACTTTCTCCTTCCTGATCAAAAAACACATGGAGTGCCAACCATTTAAAGCACTGTATAAAACCCCATAGAATTAGTTAAGGGGACTCTGTGTTCTACCGTGAGTGTTTTGCATTCAGAACCTCAGCCAGAATAGTTCTGATTACTCTACTGGGTGCTAACAAGGGTGCTGTTGGTGCTTTAGTAGGGATATGCAAAATTCCTTTTTTCATGCTCCCATCTAATATTGAAGACCTGCTTAGGTAACCGCATCTCATCTGGGCAAACTGTGCCCGGCTCACAACGGTTAAATATTATCAGTGTTTTGAGGACATCTCAGCAACGTGAACACGTGCTTTACACTGAAGTATGGGGTGTGTGTCATGTTTTCAGCTTTGAGGCTTAAAGTGTGAACCTCAAAACTCGTCACATGGTGACTTGGCTAGTCAGAGAGAGAAAAAATGCTGTTAGCTGGAGAGGCAGCAGAACATCTTCATTTGTACCTTGGACCTGTAGAAGAGAATATTGATTTACGCTTGTGAGACTGGTAGTATGTGTATTTTATTATTGTTTAAAACGCAGGTCAATTTTAAAGAAGGGAAGTTTGACCAAAGTCACTAGATAGCAGTACAAATTGCTGTTATGCCATTTGATGTTTTGTGGTGTAGTGTGTGTGTGTGTGGGGGGTTGCTGGTGTGTGTTTTTTGTTTTGGTTTGTTTTTTAACTGATGTATTGTAACATTACAATGACATTGTAAGTGTAAATAACTTGTTCGTCAGTATTGATCCCATCCGGAAGTTCATGCCCTTGGGATTTTGAAGTAGGTTTTCTTCAAACAATTGATGCTTGTAGCAGGGAATTATGCAGACATGATAATTTTGGAATTTTGGTTGGTTTGGTTTTGTTCATTACTTTAAACAGAAATCTTCCAAAATATTTGGAATTATTACTTCTCGATGGCACTGCTGTTTGTGGGTTTTTTTGCTTTTTTCTTTTTTTCTCAAACCCGTCAAGCTTACCTGTTTCTCTTTTAAAATATTTATATTGTGGAAGCAAAACTACCAGGCTTAAATTTTAGCTGTTACTGTAGGTCAGGAAATTGACTGGCAATTGCAATACCAGAATGACTGGCTGTATTTTGCTTGTACTAACTGTTCAAATTCTGTTGGAGTTCTTGTTCTGTTTGCTTTGCAACTTGAATCACCCATTGCAACAGTGGGGGGAAAAAACCCAAACATTCTTTCAGAGTATTTGACTTAATGTATCTACCTTGCTTTCTCTGCCTATCTATGCATATACATTGATTACTGGTCTGAAACTGCATTCTAGCACAACTCTCCTTAAGTATCTAGTGTTATTGATCAAAATAACATTATTGATCAATTGTAAGTGATCAAAACTCATAGAAATTCTTTTCTAGCCTCGGCAAACCAATATATGCAAAATGACCGGGGGGGGGGGGGGGGGGGGAAATGTATGTGTGCAAATCTTACTATCTCCAGGCAGGAGAAAAATAAGTTGACATTAAGGTTTACTTATTGAGGGCATATTACGGAAGTAAAATATGGCTAATAGGCTTTTAAATGTACATCAGCTTCTAAACTTCATTTTGTTTCTTTGGTGGAAACGTAACTGTGGTAAAAGCAAAAGCTAGTAAATCTAGCATGCGTTCGTTTTTGGGGCTAAACTGACATCTGCTGGTGTTGCATAATACAATACATGCAATTAGTGTGATGACAAAATACGCACAATATTCTGTGTATGTTTCCATTTGGGTGACGCTGTTAGCAGACCTGTCGATGACTCAGTAGGGTGGAGACAAGCGTAACAGCCAAACAGAGCTGGTGGGGCTGCCTGGCACATCATGCCACCGGACAGGGCATGGAGCACACTGCATTTGGAATCACTTCAACCTTCTGAAATTGCCATCTGGCCTTTTTTTCTTCTATTACAATTTAAAAAAAAAAAATATAATCTTCAGAACAAAAATATTCTAATAGGTACACAGCTCATGGCGGGGGGGTGTAGATAATAAAGATTTATCTTAATTTCTAGCATGCAGTGGGCTGGTGCTGCCCATGTGCCCACCCGTCACTTGGTCTATGGCAGGAAGAGAACTCCTGTGGTCACTCTAGGGACGCTGTGCGGGGTTTGCCCAGCCCAGGTGGGCCGGTGGGCTGCAGCTCGCGGGTGCTGCGGTGACCTGGGCACACACAGAATGGCTAAAGCTGATGCTGCCAGTGCCAGCCAGCAAAGGAATGGAAAGAGAGGAACTGGGGAATGGTGAGACAGGTGGGAAGGAGGAGGGGTAGTGAGAGGAACTATGCTCATGCACTGGTAAATGGATGCTGAGTGCCTGCTGTATTTGGACATTTGGTGGAAACAGTAGGAGGGCAAAAGCGAACAACGTTATTGGGGTACCCAAGAAGGAGTAAAAGCTGTAGCGCAAGCTAGCCTCTGAGTAGAAGTAACCAAAAAACACAGGAGAGCATGGCACTTGGAGTAAGAAGGCTTTCAGCTGAAGGTCATGCCTTATTTCACTCTGGGAGATGTGTTCAGTCGTGGCTTTTCTCTCTTGTGGTTTATAAGCTGCTCATAGCCATCTGGGGAAGGGGATTTAGTTACAAAGAGAACAATTATTCCAATTTTAGTTAAGCCAGGACACCAAAGCCAAAATTACTCATATTCTGCTACTGAGAAAAAGATCATAATACATAATATGATCTATTGATAATGATGAAAATGTATTCACCTCCAAGTCTAGTTCTGCTCTCAGGTACAAAAGATTTTTTTTTGTAGGAAGGACTGAATGATGATGAATCAACCCACCCACCCCAATCAGGGGACTGAGAGTATTCATGCTGCCAGAGCCCTCTATTCCAACACCTGATGCAAACCCTGAGAAGCTGTACCTGTGGGTGATTCAGTAGATGACTGTGACTGTAGAGCTCTGTGTTGGGCTTATTGTCACCAGGACTAAGAGCCCCTTTTGTCCTGTGAAACCTGAATCCTGGTTCTGGAATGGGTTTGAATTGAAGCTTTATACATGTTACTTAGGGCGAGATCCAAGAAAGGATTTAAACACAAAAATAGGCCTTTAACGGATTTTACATGCTTTCAGCCAAAAGGCCTAACACACAATCCCTGCTGAGCCCTCAGGGGTTATTGACTCCCTTCAATCTAAAGTAGATTAAAGCACTTAAATACTAGGTCTTGCTAACTGGTTTGCCTAAACTACAGTGGGTGAAGTCCCTGTTGAATCCCTGTCAGGGATCTGGCCAGTAATTCGTTTTTTGTTCTTATCTTTGAGCAGTTGCATTGGATAGAGGAAGGAGTGACATACTCTGTATTTTCCAAAGACTGAATGCAATTTAATTGCCTGTAAAGGCACTAGTTAAAATCGCTGTATCTGTTGAAGGTTTCTTTGATCATTTTACGTCTCCTCATATGCGGTGTTGTCTGAAGTAACTGATGTTGGTAACATCAGGGGTATTATGGAATTGAGGGTGTTTTCCTCTTGCGCTTCCTGGAGCGTGGCTACGCTGATTACGGGGAAGTTGCAGGTCGCTTGTTTTGTCAGTCTATGAGTAAGCCTCTTGGCCAGAGCCGCGCAGCCCCCGGCAGCCCTGGCCGCCCGTGGCGTGGGCGGGGGGCTGGCGGCGCCGCCGCGCGCCAGGCACTTCGCACTTCCACGGACTTTCTTTTCCCTCCCCCTTCCCTTTTCCTGCCCCCGGCTCGGCCGCGCCGCTCCCGGGGGAAGGGGCGGAGGAAGGCGAGGGTGGGGACGGGACAAGCCCTGCGGGACGGTGGCCGCACTCGAGCGGAGAGGAGGGCCGCCGGGCACCCGCTGCGGAGCGGTAAGGGCCGCGGGGCCGCGCCGGGCTCTGTTGCGCCGCCCGGAGCCTGGGCTGCGGACGGACGGACCCGCGGCCGGCGGGGCGGGGGGTTTGCTCCACTGCCGGGGCCGCTTGCGGGGGGACCGAGCTCTGCCCTGCCCGGCTCCTGGCGAGGCCGGTGAGCCCCCTCCCGCGGCGCCCAGGCAGGGCCGGACCCCCGCGGGTCGGTTCCGCCGCGCAGGAGCCCCCGGGGCGCTGGGGGAAGCTGGGGCTTGACGGGACGGCCGGGAGCGGCCGTGGGAGGCGGCCCTTGCCCGCGGGGGTGCGGGCGAGGCCGGAGCCGGAGCCGTGAGAGAAGCGAAACCCAACTGTTGGAGGGACGACCGGGCTCGGGCGGAGCGTCCCTTCCCTCGGGGAACGGGCTGGAGACGGCGCAGCGGCCGTTCGTTGCCCGGGCCCGGGGAGGACGTTTGCTGGCCTGGCCAGCACCGAGTGGAAGCCACTCACAGGATTCTTCCGAGGTCGTTGGTTACTTGGTAAAAGTAGCATACGAAACGTCTGTAATCTCTGCTGCTGGGGAGAACACGCTGCGTAGTAGCACCACTTCTGTTTTGCCGGTATAAAGTTCAGATTGACCTGAATGGCATTTGTTATCTGACTAAAATAATAATATATCTAAGTCTTTTTTTGTAATTATTACTGAATTTTATTCTCTCACGAGCACCTGGGAAATTTATTCAACTTTAAAATACTATTTCTCAGCAGGTTGGTAAACTAGGAGGTTGGTAAACTGCTGTCTGGAGTTCAGACAACCAAGATAGTGGCCCAAGCAAGTGCTGTGTTACGGCTTGCTGCGGTGCACTGCAAAAATCCCAAGTGCTCTGAGAAACCAGTATATCCTGCCTGATTGTTTAAAAAAAAGATTAGCCTTCAACCTGTTGCTGCTGATCAGCAGCTGTCTTAAACTGCTATGCAGGGAGCCCCTGTAATTACCTGTGGTGTTGGCGAGCAACTTGGGATTTCTAGTGAAGGGGACTGAGTAGGAATTGTTTAATTTAAGGCATTAAATCATGTCAAAATTTAGCAAGAGATAAAGAGTAAGGAAAGGGCAACAACATATTTCCTTGGCTAAGCTGGGTTAGGAAAGCTGTATTTGTAAGCAATTCTTTTCCGTTTGGGTTTTTTTTTTCCAACACCAAGCAGAGAGGTGGGTTTTTACCCTTTCTCTTGTCCCCTGGCTGAGCTTCAAGTAGTGCCCAGGATTGAGACACACATGTTTGCACTGGCTGTATGAAGTAATAGTTCAAATGTCTCATCAAAGTTGACATTTAAAGCAGAAGGGACATCATCAAAATTCAGTTGAAGAACTGAAGTTGTGGTTACCTCCACAAAACTCAGTATTTTGAAGAGATTGTTTTGTAGTCCTGATGTCATCTTGTTCTTTATTAGGAATTTCTGTTTTGATAGATCAATTAAAGGGACTGATACTTGGTTTTAATTTTATACCATTCACCGTAGTACTTGGTAAATGTTACCCGTGCTTCAGATTTGAAACTTTAACTTTGAAAAAAGAAAAGGAAGGCACAGGAGAGGTGTTGCCATACCAGGGATGTTGCCAAGTGCAGCAAAGACCTGAGACGTGTTTGCATCTGTCTTCAAGAAAGGGAGGAAAAGGAAAAAAAAAAGGTGAAAAGGCAAAAAAAGCATAGCAGTCATTTTTAAATTGAACCAGCTGTCCAAAACTAGTCAGTGGTAAGAAGTGAAAAATGCAACATCATTTAAAAATAAGTATTGAATGTTAAATATCAAGACTATAAACGTTCATGCTGGAAATTATGATCATGACCATTTTGAAATCTATGAAGGGGTGTTGACGTCTTAGAACTCCCTCCTCAGTAAAGCAGAGGTGAGGATGGTCTTTGGCTGCAGAGTGTCTGTGCAGCTGAAGTAGCTGTGAGTCGTGGTTTAACCCCAGCTGGCAACTAAGCACCACACAGCTGCTCACTCACCACCAACTGACTGATGCCCAGCCGGCCCGCGAGCAGCAGCCCCCCACCAACCTTCCCCCAGCGTTTATTGCGGAGCATGATGTCATACAGCATGGAATATCTCTTCAGCCAGTTGGGGTCAGCTGTCCCGGCTGTGTCTCCTCCCAACTTTTTGTGCACCCTCAGGCAAAACCAGCACGCTGTGACTGGGGGCAGTTGATCAGCATTCAGCTCTGTAGTTTAATCACGAGGGGAAACTTATTTTTCTAAAGAAATGAGTTCAGTGGTTTTTAAAAGTATAGCTGTGGAATATTTAATACTACAAATACCGTCACAAAAACTTACAGAGTTTAGTCATCTTTGACTGCTGTCTTCTTCCTTCTTCAGTCTGCCAAAGCTGTGGTGTGAATATGAGAAGGGTGTGAAAGAGCAATGCCTGTTCTCAGAATTATTGTTCTGTGTACACACTGTGCCTGTAGCCACGTCTGTCCTTCAGTACCAGCTCTGTGTTTGTCCGGGCTACGTGGCTACTGGAAAACCCACACTGGACTGAGTACACAATTCCCTTTCTAATAAACCTTTCCGCATTTCTGCTTAGTCTACTGGGAAGACCGTGTGACTACTGAAATGTATAAATGTTAGAAGTGTTTACTGATGTATTACCATGCCTCCAGTATAGCAGATTAGTCCTGTGTAACCTGGAAGAGTGAACAAAGTTGTGACAAGTTCTGTGTAGAAATGTGTATAGACTTCACTGAAATCCTAATGAAATCTGTGTCATGTAAGGAAGGCAATCAGCAGTATTCCAGAGACTTTTCTGCACTCCAGGAAAGCAGAGAGGTTTGTGTCATTTTTGAGAAGCTTGTGTGCTGGGTCTTATATGTACTTTGTGTGGATGGAGTGACGCCAGCCCTAATCGGATACTTAAGTGTGAAATTCTTTTCCTTTTTGTGTTGTCTTTTGTGCCTTCGAAGTTCTCTGTAGGCATCTTTCAGGTGTTGAAAGGGCTTTTTGACCTGAGAGACATGGTCAGAAAAAGTGTGAAGAAACTTTAAAGAATGACCATGGAAACATGTATGTGAATTGGCCTGGTTGGAGAAGAGCGGTAAGGGATTACAAATGAACTTGTTTATGTTGTTTAGAAATAAGGCTTTCTTTGAGGTTTGCAGTCTGGAGATATGTGTCCACAGAGTATCCTTGTAGTTGAAGGTTTAAGGGAGAGATTTTTGGATGGTAAGTGAAGAAAAGGCTGAGTAAGTAGCTTACCAGAGCAGGAACCAACAACAGTTTTAGATTTCTTTTTTTCTTTTTTGTATGTGGACAGGTGTGTAGGTGGTATATACGATAAGGAATTTAAGTGCCGGCTGCTGACTCATCAGGGGAGTTGGCCCACATGGCTACAGAGGCACCGAGGGTGACTGGCTCCATAACTGAACTCTGCACTTAACGCAGCTGGTGTGTGGTAGTAGTTGATTATTCCAAGGTACAGTGTGGAAAGGAGAAGATGGGTGATCCTGGAGGGCAGCAGTGTTGACATGGACAGTACAGACATGAGTGGTGAAGAGACAACATGGACATTGTAAGACCAGCAAAGGTTTACCAGGCAGGAGACAGTTGTTCAGAACTCTGGTTGAGAAGTTACATTAGTAGAAGTGTATGAGATAAACATTAGGATATATAACTGTTTAAAGGATGATGTAGCCACAAGAGAAGATGGTTATGAGTTAAGGCTAAAACTTACTACAAAGTTTGGAACCGTGATAGACTGGAGTTTTTAGAGCATCTCACAAAAAAAGCAAGAAAATCAAGCCCGTCTTAAAATGGTTTGAAATTCCTGTTTTCTCAAATAGGTGTATTTACATTATGTCTTATGAAGTAAGGAAAAAAGTCAGGTCTACTAATAAAGCCCAGCTTCCTTTTGACATCAAGATGCTGATCCAGAATCTGCATTCCATTAGGTGTACAATGGTACTTGGGGCAGAATGAGTATTTAATAGCCATATGGTTCCTATTGTTGCTGCCAGTCTCTGTACTTGGAATGAACTAGTACTTCTCTGACCTGATCCAAGCAATGGAGACAGCCCGGCAATTAAGGCAGTTTTCTGGAGAATTATCCTCGTTGAAGTCGTTAAAGCAAATTGATTTGTTTTGTTTACATAATGACTGGTATCTGTTGCATCAGTTTTGTCATAACTTAGTATTTAGTCTTTAGTGTATGGATAAAATGGAACTGGACCTTTGTAATCTTTTTCTAGTACACTAAGCTAACTTCTGTTTTCTGGGTTATTATAGGGTAATTTAGGTTGGACAAGGGATCTCTGGAGGTCATTTAGATCAGCGGCCTGCTTAGGGACCTACTTAGGTGAGGTTGTCGAAGGCCCTTTGACTTCATATTCTGTTACAGCTTTCTATTTCAAAGTGTGTTTCCTACTTCCGTTCTTGTTACGGAATTATTTACAGCCAGCTACAGTCCCAGTGGGGAAATTCTGCATTATTATCTGGCTAGTTTACCATACCTTTTGTTTGCTTCTAGTAAAAACTGTCCAGTCATACCTTCTGTTTCCTTTCAGTTGAGCCATTCTTTGGCCTTGTGTGTGTTGCCTACAGATTTTGCTGGTATTCCCAGTGGGTGTTTTCCTGACTTAAAAGATCAGGTATCACATTGTCTATAACCAGCAAGTTTCTGCTGTGTTTAACAGCAGAACCCAACAACAACCCAAGTCAGTCAAACCTGTTTTTTTTTCTTTTTAATTATTTTCTTAGTGCCTGAGACTTTTCCCCCACATGTTTCTCTCCCCACCCAGTGCAGGGTGTGCTGTACTCTGCGCTTTGGGGCCTACCTAGTTTAATGTCTTTGGGTAATGTCTTTCCAATTGAGGTGCGTAGCGTTTTGGAATAAGCTTGGGCAGTGGGGATATGTAAAGGATGTTATATCCAGGAGAAGGAGATTTGGTTGGGAATAGAGCAGCAGGAGTTGAGAGTGTGGCAGGAGTTTCTGAGACAAGCTGCAAGCTTTCGGGGTTGGATGGCAGTGACAGGGAAACAGTAGCTTGGCTCTCATGCTTCTGGCTACCACGTGCATCTTCTGGTTTTGTTCTGTGTGGTGTCTACTCCCTTGCTTAGCTGAAGCCCCTCACATGCCACGCTGTTTTTGCAGCCTTCCTCTGGCCCCATTTCTCCTGGCAACTCCTCTGCTGTGCTCCCAACAGCTGGTGCCCGCCATTGTGTCTTCATCCTGGGTAGAAGCTAGTGTGTCCCTGCTTGGGATCTGCTGTTTTGCCTGCAAGCGTGAATGATCAAATTTAAATCTGCCTTGTTTCTTTTCATCCAACATACACGCCATTCAATAAAAGTCCCCTCCAAATGAAAACTGTTAAGAAATCTAAGAAAATAATCACTTATTACACTTGTATAAGAAGTATGCTTTCTTGATGATATTGCCACCTTGTTCATCACTTGGATAGTCTGATGCAGACTTATTTTATTTTCTTGTCTTTGCCTTGTCTTGCATGGCATCTTTGCTAGTGTGTTGTAAAAATTCTCTAGAAAGCAATTTGAGGTAATATATTCAGATAAATTCCCATTCAGCAACATTTCCTTACAGTGGGAGATAAAAATAAACTATGTACTTCTTTTCTAAGTCATCGTAATAAATATGTGAAACAGAAGTGTCCCTCCTCTTGATGAGAGCGTGTATGTATTGATTCCGAGTTTTGGAATGATGCATTATGAAAGTGAAAACAGATGGTCTGAAATGTTGGGTCTGGTTTCACGACCTGCTTACGTTCTGTTGCATTAGTGTTGTTGCCATCTCCCCTTATAACTCCAGCGTTTATGCTATTGTGTGGCTGGTGAGACTAAGGAGCTGATGTGGCTGAAAACTTGCTACATAGTGGTAGGCAGCTGAAGTGGCAAATTGGATCTTTTTTTTTGGTAGAAACAGTCTTCGATTGATTTAGGACGCTTGCTGTTGCAATGCTTTAAGGCTATAAATTTCTTCTGATAAAAGCAGGAAAGTTGTAAATCGGTACCACACAATTGAAGTGTTCTTAGTTTAAACTTTCATGTACCTAACAATGCTTATCTTTTATAAAAATGTCTTATGATAGACATACACTCTGATAGAGACTAAAAATTGTATTTTCTTTATAGTAAAGTTTGTTTTGGAAGGACTTCAAGCAAACACAGACATAATTATTTAGTTTCAAGGGAGCCTATTTAAAAGCAAGCAGGGTATTTTTGGTCTGTACCTGAATAGCCAAGGAGGATTTCAGATAAAGAAAATTGTTCTGTAAGGTAGCATGTGTATTTGCTCTTCCATTCTTAGAAGAGCCGTACTTGCTATTGCATCAAAAGCAGGTGCCAGGCTCAGGTTTGGTTGGACAGGGGGAGAGGGATGACTCTACAGTTTCCTCCATCTTCTCCAGCCTCCCAGGAGCAACACTTCTGTGCCTAAGTTTCTCCTCGCGTGGTGTGTTAGTGTGGGAACTGCGCAGACCTCTTTTTATCCCCTCCTGGTAAGGGGCAGAGAGATTATCTACCCACAGTTACCCTTGAGGTGCTGTTGCTGTTACCTGTGTGCTGCTGCAGAGTCCATTTCTACTAGACTCCTGTGCAGACCAGGAAACCAACGGGGATTAAAAGAATTGTTGCTTAATGATTCATCTAATTGTTAGGTAGGGCATGAATGACTTGACTTACCTTTCTGCTGTTGACTTGTTCTCCTCCTCTTTTTTTTTCTGTTTGTCTTTCGGCTAAAGGTATTTTTCTGCATTCTTAGAATGCACATTTGCATCCTGTCTTCAGAAGAAGGATGCAGTTTTAAACTACGTAATGCTCATATACCAATCTGGGCAATATCAAAAATTCTCATAAGTTGGGAGATGCATCCTATGATCAGAAGATGGTAATAAATATGTGTTCTATTTTGGGTGTGGAGAGGACAATTTGCAGTTACGGTGATTTATCACTAGCTGAAGAAGCATGAAAGGCGTGTGAGCCAGACTCTGACCCTGACTGGTCTGCATCACGAATGGAGTGTGAGGAGAGAAGGGGAAGATGACTGCAACCCTGTAGCTTTGTTTGTCTCTGAATTTGGGAGTATGACACAGATAATGGTGCCCTAATGTTCTGAGAGTGAATCTGCCCCTTGGCAGGAAGGGACCCTTGAACACATTTCCCTTTCTAGAACAGGCAATGGCATAAGTTAATGTATGAATGTGTATTATCTGGCAGATGTAGCAGGTATAGGATATCACAGGGCAACCTGTTAAGTAAGATCTGTGTAGCTTCTGGACTGTGATAAACGTACACTCTTTCTTATTCTCCCTGTAATGCCGGTATGCATCTTGATGAAGAAGGTCAGAGTAAGAGTCTTCCTCATCTACACTAGGTTTTACAGTTTGATATTTCAGTTAGCCTTCTGAAGAAACTGCCCAGCATTTTACAAACCCTTGTTGTTGGAGAGTGTACTGAGGAATGCTGTGCAGCTGTTTTAAAAACCATGTAGGTCATAGTCTATAGTTTAATTAATTACATAGATGTTATTGGACAGTTGTTTTGTCTGATGAGATATAACCCTGCTGAATCCTTCTGCGGTGTGTTGCTCCTCTGAGCATACTGCTACTTTCAAGTCAAAGTTTTACCTTGGATGATTTCAGTCAGATACAAACCCTGAAGCCCGTGACAGAAGGCTGTAAGAATCTTGGCTTTATAATGAACGCTTGGTTAATAAGTTCTTCAGAGAAGTTACCTTAGAATTTCTAAATCAATTCACTTTCTCCAAGAGCAAGATAAAAAGAAGGTTAGCCAGGTGGTATGCTTTTTCTAAGGTATAGCCTGCAAATTCTTTTGCCGTGTTTAAATTGGCAGTTCTGGGTAGGGAGCAAATGCAGACCCTGCTTCTGGTTTCAGATTGCTGCATGGAGTTCGAGTTTAGGAATTAAAAAGGGGGGGAGTGTTTGAATTAGCTGAAATACAATTTTATAAAGTGCGAAACCCTGCAAAAACTGCTGCACAGCACTGATTTTTACTAAGTATTCAACAGTTTCAAAAGGCTTTCATTCCCCCAAATTTGTGTGGCTTTAGTGCAATTCTAAAAGTGACATAGAACTGTGCTGCACCCTTCATTGGAGAGAAGGGTATGATGCAGTAGCTGGTGATACAGTAGCCTTGAACAGCACAAAACGCTGGGGTGGAAGGCCCCTCGGGCCTTACTGATACTGAGTTAAAAAGAACATATGGTTCCCTCCTTACTGGAATGATGTAGGTAAGTTTGAAATGCTTTGTAAGCAGATGGGTTAGACATCTGCTAGGTTTAGTTGGATAAAAGGAAGTCTTGAGACATTGCTTCCTTGAGTAGAATAGATAGGGAGAGATGCTAGAATAAGCTAGTTCTGTGAGAACAGGAGTTGCAAACTAAGCCAAAAGACAAACTGAGTATGTGCGAAGATCGAGTTCAACCAGCGGACACCGTGAGGAAGACTATCGACAACCACCAGAGGACCCTGGAAGACCACCAATGGACATGGGTGCGCATGCGTCAAGGACGTTTGCGTGTATTAGTGAGTTCTAGGTGATAATATGAATATGTTAATCATTTCTGGGAAAGGTCATGAATATATATATTCTGATTGCTTATAACCTTTGTAGTTGAACAACTCAGCGCGCACACTGGGCGGAGTGATCCCCTGTGTGCCCAGCACTGCAATAAAGAATGCCTGCTTTCTAACATTCCAAAATTGAGTCTTAGAGAGTCCTTAATTGCCAGCTTACGGTATCAGGTATCCATGCAACATTCTCTTGGTAGTGTTTGTTACTTGTCTTCCTGGTCTCTCCAGTGAGCATAAGTAACTAATCTGGTTTCGTTTGAATAGAGTGGTTTGGGAATGCTTTGGCTTTTACCAGCCTTTTCCCTGCCTTTATGCCAACTTTCTTCTGTACGTAGAGCAATAGACCTCTGCAGAAAGGAATGAACTGGAAGGGTGCTTTGTTCCATGCTAATGGTGTTGCAGTGTGTGCTTGTGAAGCAAATTATTTGGGCTGAGAAGAGTGCTTGCAGCTCTAAGTACTTATTATTCTTTCTTTTGAGCAAATGAACAAAACAGAAAAATCTGGAGGAGGGAGCTGGTGCTTTTGCTGCTTTATTAGTTCTTCTCTGGAGTCTGACTCATCTGCCCAAAGTCAGAGTGCAGCTGGGCACAGTGAAGTCAATGTCCACCTTACCATTCTGCACCTGGAATAGAAGAGGGTTTTTTTATGAAGAGTAGAAGAATGATGTGGGATGGGTAGCTGAAGCCATTGGTCCTTGTCTGACCACATGCATTTCTAAAGACTCAAAGCAAAAAAGTAGTGAGAGTCTGGGAACAGAAGCTAGAATTTCTCAGTTCTTCTCTGCGCTTAGTGGCTTTTGGATCTGAAACTTCCAGATGTAAATGGAAACTTCTTGTGTATCAGTATAAAAGGCCTGGTATTGCCTTTAATGTGCTTGTTGGTCTTTCAGTGTTTGCATATTCTGGTTTGAGATAGCTTTAATGTTGCCTAATGGTTTGCATGTACGCTACCGAGACACCTTTTTGTGTATTTGACTTCCCTGTTACCCATCTTATCCTTTGTCTTTTCTTGCAGTCAGGTACCCATCACCGAGCAGTCTTCCCTTTTGAATTATTTGGGAGCAGTATTTGAGAGTCTGCTTTAAGAAGATAAAACCTGTGAGTTCATTTTCTGCTTCTGCCATCAGCTTGCTATTGTGTCTTTTTATCTCTCAGTTAGGAAATCGCTGCTATTTCCTAAGTAGCTGGGTACAGTTCAAGGTGTTAGAAATTCAAGCCTTCCCTATCCTATGTGGAGGCTTAAGATTCTGTATCACTTTTTATATGACCTGGGGTTGGTTTATAATATTAATTATGTGTTGTCTTTGTAATCAGGTATTATACATTAGTTGCTCTTCCCAAGCGTGTCTGTATCAGTGGTATTTTATATAAGAATGTGTCTGTAAAACATATGAGTAAAGTTATAAGCTGCTCTGTACCTATTTGCAGGGAGCAAAGTGCAAATGGAAACTATGGAAAGTCTATTAGTGCCCTAAGTAATTTCATAGGGAAGTATGACACACAGTTTAATTACTAACCCAGGCTGTCAGTGTTGCCTAAGCTAAAATAAAGTGCTGAAAATCCTTTCTAGAACGTCCCCCTCACCTTCATTTCCATTACTATTTAATTCTTGAATTAATGCTTGTCGCCATATCAATTCACTGCAGTTACTACCTTATTTGAAGCTTGAATAAGTTTGGTACTCAGAAACTCTTTATAATAATGATTGGTTTGTTAGTTGGTTTTCAGTTAGTTCTAGATCCAGTCTTGGAATGATCTCTAGGGGCAGGGGGTTGTTTGCAAGCAGTTTGTTCAGGATTGGACCTTACTTTCTTCAGAAGGTGTAGCATCTCCCCTCTGAAATAGCCTGCATAAAAGTAGGTGTTTAAAAGGCGTTCCATTTATTTTCAAAAGCGAGTGTTGAAATAATGGAAAATTAAGTTGGAAGGGATGTGAAGAAGTTCTCTAATCCACTTAGTGCTGAATGATGCATAATTTCTGACGTGTAACTATTCTTAAAACTTTCAGGAGGGAAGGCTCCACAACTCTCTTGATAATTTATCTAGTGCTTGAATAGTCTTATTAATAGGCATAGTGAAAAGCTTATTATTTTAAAGCTTTTCTTATAGTTTTCCTTAAAGTTTACACTCAGAGGAGTTTGTTTAGTTCTTTGTTGCTATGTGTTTGTCTTCATTATTCTTTCTAGTCTTTTGAAACTAAGGAAGGTCGATTTCTTTGGCTTTTTCTCAGAAGTCCTCTTTTCTAGCCTTTGATTATTCTTGGTGCTTTTCTTTGGAATCTGTTCACCCATTTGTTTCTTAGATACTGTACTCCCATGGGGGCTTTCCCAGAGCAGCAGAACTTTTTCAGCTGTCATACAGATACTGGCTTTGCTTACACATCTCTGCATGATGTGTGCCGTTTTCATGGCACTGTCAGCTTATATTCACCTTCTGGACTGGTAGATCTGCTGGATCCCTCTCTGCAGTCTAGCTGCTGAACTGATTGCATTCTTCATTTAGAAGAACTGGTACATTCATTGGGGGATAGGTGGAAAGACATGCATTTTAAACAATACAAAAAGCCAGATTTTAGGAGACCAAAGGAAAAAGGGGGTTTATTAGGCAGTTCTTTCATAGCTCACTAATAGTAGGACTCTACATGTTAATTTAGAAGTCTGTGATGCTTTGACTTCAGGGTGGCTGCTACACAAATGTGTTGAAATGGTGACGAGAAGATCCTTTTTCAGTGGAAAAGTTTTGTATCTGTGCACAGAATAGCTACGTTCTTTCCTGGGATGAATCTTGTTGATGCATTTGGTCATTAAACGGGTGCTTTTAAGCACTACAATATACTGAAAACATCAAATGAATTCTGGATTTTATCTGCACACATAAACAGAATAGAATGAGGTAATCTGGGAGAAGGTGGTTGTAGATGCATAGTTTCACAATAGTTATCTCTACTTTGGAATAGTAAATTCTCTGATAAAGTAATCATTCCAGCTTAAAAGGATTATTCAGGCCACTGTGGGGGTGCACTAGGTCATTGCACAAGAGTTGTAGGTTGGTTCTCCCCTGACTGTTGTTCCTCCACTGTCTGCTGTGTCTATGCATGATTTCAGTGTGAAAGAAATTCTGATCTTCCATTTACTCAGGAACTAAAGTTCCTCAAAGGCAATTTAACAATTTTAAGGATTAGTCATGTTTTTCAGGTTTTATGCTGAGATTCTTCCCCCGGCCCTTGTCTTCTGGGCCAGCAAGTCTTCACGGGCAATGTTACTCTCTTTGATTCTTCACTGTTCTTTTCCTTGTCTTTCTGTGTAGTGACTGCATATTGGGCAGCCAAGTTACAGCATACTTCCTGGATTGTAAAAATCCACAGTGTAGCTTGTGAGGAAAGGATTGTCTGCTGGTTGGCCTTGAGAGTTTAACCAGGCCTGAACTTTGATCTTTACTGTTCAGCTTTGAATCAGCTTGTGTCTGTACTTAACCACTCATCTCTCTGGAGGAGGTGACATTTTGGTATAAGGTAGAAAAGGAAGTTGGGCTGTGAACCTTGCAAATACCTTTCTGAAGTACGTGACTACCGAGTTAGCTAAGTTGTGTATGTTTAGGTCCTGTTACTACTGTGCAATGCAGTGGTGTCCCAAGATGTGATATGAACAATGAGGGGAATGGTTGAGCTTAGAATGCCTGGTGTCTCACACCACAAGCCACTACATATATCCAGCAAGCTGCTGTTTTCAAAGCAATAAGCTTTGAAAGTAATGCTATATTGTTGTGAGTAGTTTTACTTAGCATACTTTTTTTTCTCCTTTTTTGCCTCCTCATCCGTGCAATTTGTCTTACTCCTTTTATTCATACTAGTCCTATGGTTAATTATACATTCTATATTACGGTAAGAATATAGAATTAATGTTCCAAATACAGGTTGCCCTTCCCAAATAGTACTGAGTGAAAAGACTTGCATGTATACAGAGCGATCGAATGTGCAACAACAGAGAACGGAGTGTGGTTCTCGGAGAGCTGTCTGATGGTCCTTAGGAGGAAGAGAAAAAAGGAGATGCTTAATCAGCATTGATGCTGTGAGAGATGGTTCAACAAAGGAATTAGTGGGCAGCGTATCGGAAGTGCGTAGACAGGGAGAAAGAGAGGAAGTCTGCATTGAAATCACAATAATTTCTTTCCACTTTGGGAAGAGGTAATGGTTAGCATTCTTACACTCTGTTATGAAATAACAATTGGTGGAGGAAAGTCGTATTAACAAACTCATTAAAACTTTAGTAAGCAGCAAAAATGGCAACCTTAGAAATACTTGAGAGTCGTAAAAGCGTTGAGTTGAGTTGGATGTACTTAATTGTTTGTTTGCTTTTTTTCAATATAAACTTTTTTTTTTTTCAAATCACAGCAGAGATAAATAGTCGTCTTCTTAATATTTGAGCTTCATCACAAATCAGGCTCATGTTAGTAACTACCATGTGGCCTATCGTACTGTTTGATTTTGTTTTCAGGGGAATGAGAAGGATCTGAAATACTGTTCTTGGAGAACTGGGAGAAACTGCCAGATGGCTTAGTATACTAATAAAGATGCCTCATGTCCCTGTTGTAGGACTTTTTAATTTATAAAGGAAGAATTGGTAGTGGGGAAAAGTGTAAAAACTATCCTGTGAAAAGGAAGAGGGAGGGAAGCAAAACCAATGAAATCAAGATTAACATTTAATACTATCAGAAACAAATAACAGTCAATAAATTTTATGCTGGTAAAAGGTGCATTTTAATCTAGTTATCTTCTTGATTTCAGTCTGAATAGAGCCTAATTAGTTGTCACTTGCCCTCGATAAATAATGTCTTTTGTTATAATTTTCTCTCTATTATGTTTTAGATACAATGTCTACTCCGAGTGGTGTCCCTGTCCCATCTGCACCACCTTCTTATGAGGAAACAATAGGAATCAACGTGAGCTATCCTCATGCCTATCCTGTCCCAGAACATGGCCAGAAACCAGATGGGAAGGGAATGAACCCTCCCCCATACATGGGACAGCCTGCACCAGTGAATAACCCTGGTAAGCCTCAAAAACTCTGCTCTACCTCATGTTAAGGAGGTATCAAGTGGCTGTGTGTAGTGGGTGCTGTGCAGAAGATGAAAGATCGTGGTTCACAGGTGTTCCCCACCTTCCAGAAAATATTTTGAAGGGAATAAGGTGAATAGATTCTTGTGAATTGTTCAGTGTGAACTGATATCAATAACATCATTTGGCTTTCTGCGGTTTTTAATGCAGCCTTATTCTTAAGACGGTGTGTTTCTGCATTAGGAAATGCCAAGGTGATTTCTCTTTATCATTGTGCATTTCATTGCTCTGAGCCTCAAATATTTCAGAGTAATAGCTGGTTCTAGCTCAGAGCAAGTTGATTAACTATCCTTTTTTCCTTATTTACCCATTGAGTAAACAGCATATTTCTCTGCTCAGTTACAGTTCAGACAGTGTATGTGCAGCAACCAGTAGTATTTTATGACCGCCCGGTTCAGATGTGCTGCCCCTCCTGTAACCAGATGATAACGACACGTCTCTCGTATGACTCGGGAGCTTTGACTTGGCTGTCATGTGGTGGCCTCTGCCTGCTTGGGTAGGTTGATTTCAATTTGCACTTTATTTTTCTCTTCTTACATGATCTTTTATAGCTCTAAGCAATAACAAAGGTCTCAGCTTTGTTGCTTTCTCATTCTGTCTGGGACCTGACCCTTTATGGTTTGAATAGCCTGCATCTGCATTTAAGTCCTATAGGACCTTAAAGCAGCTCTAGAAGTTCTTCTTATAGCTTCATGGCACCAGCTTTACTGATGGCCTTTGCAGGAAATATATTTTTACCTTCTTGTGTATGTAACACAGATTGATTGTTTTTTTTTCTTTGCATTGCAGGTGTATAGCTGGCTGCTGCTTAATTCCCTTCTGCATCGATGCCCTGAAAGATGTGGATCACACCTGTCCGAAATGTGGTGCTCTTATTGGTTCTTACAAACGTTTGTAGGCAATGTTTAAACACTGATGATTAAATGATGAAGTTGGTTAGCACCTCTACAAGCCCTTTCTGAAGCTTCAAGGAGTCTTATGGTTGTTTCTATGCATTCTGTCACTGGAAACCAATCGAAAGTAATGTTTATTGCTAGATTGTTTGAATAAGAATTTGCTTGAGAGGATTCTGACTTAGGTCTGTAAAAAGCATATGTAATCTTTATGGGCCGCTCAGTCCAGCACCAGTTGTTAGCAACTGATCTTTTTCCCTTTCTGCTTTATGCAAAACAGGTTGGTGATGTTCTTCAGTTAATCTTGTCTCAATGATGTTGCACACTGGTGTGCTTGCTTACAGTCTGGGCACAAACCAGGAGGAGAACGTCTATGGAGACCTATATAGTCTCATGCTTGGTGGTGATGCTTTTGCAGCAGCACTGTTTACAAACTGGCAGGGAGCTGCTTGCCTCTGAGACAGGTGCCCTTCTTTGACAAAAGAATTGATTTGTTGGCATCTTTCAATAGCACTAAAATTCACTTTAAAACTCTCTTAGTTGAAAGAGAACCAAACCTAAAGGCTGTTTCCTTCATGGAGGCTGCTTTACCAAATGGACAACTCAGGTTATTGTGCATCAATGGTGATTCAGTCTAGTACCTGAATTTCCTTGCCAGTTTCCAGTCTAGTCCTAGACTGCAGTAAAGATGTTCATACAGGATTTTTTTAATAGATATTTGTTCAGTGGTTTTTGGTGGGTTGGGTTTTGTTTGGGTTTTTTTTTTTTACTGCTGATTTATAAGTCTGTGAAGTGTTCTCTTCTCTCCACCCCAGTGGAAATGCCCATAGAGCCTTGGTTATAGCATTGGAAAACTTCCTTGTACCTTTATGTAAATCAGCTGATAGATCATAAATATCTGTTGGCAGGTTTATCCAATCTTAAGGCTTGAATTCCACCTGCAAAACACAGATACAGGACCTGGGCTTTTAATCGTTGATCTGTTTGTTAATTACTGTTTCTTCATTAAGAAGGTAACATGTTTGTTAAGGAGTTTCTCTCATGATTATTTCGACTTTTGCTCTGATTTTTCTAAATGATTTTTCTAAATGAAAGAGAAGTTCTGTTTTCAGAAACTTAAGCTGGATGTGCTTATTTAAGATGATGATCACAAAAAATTAGAGAATGAGGCTCTGAAGGTTGAAGTATTTCACCACGTCATAAGGAGCAGGCTTAGTCCAAATAACATCTCGATGCATTTGAATGATACCTGTCTAGAAAAGGCAGACAGGTGTTTGAACAAGGCTATGATGCTAACACTGTATTAATCTCTGTAAAAGTAAAAAGCTAAAATAAATACAAATAAAAAATACTGCATTTACTGTTCTTGCTGAATGTGCCTTCTATAAATATTTGGTATAAGTTAACTTTTGAAAAGTCTTTCAGCACTTCAAATTTGAAATGCAGGAGTTTTGTGGACCACAAATACAACCTCTAAGCCTGATGTTAGTTAGTTTTTGCAAACTGCTGCTGCTTGTGGGTCTGTCTGCAAGTGGTTTAAGAGCATTATGCATTTGGAAAAGGTTTCTGATCATTTCTCCCTGTACCATAAGAATTTACATCAATAGCTACTAACTGGCAAGAGAATGATGGAGATAAAAAGTTGGTAATTTTGTAGCTTTCTGCTGTGATGATACTAGCTTGCGTTTTTTGTCTGCTGCTGCAGCACTGTAATGCTTTCCATGTTCTTTAAGGGCCTGGGTGGTGCTCCATTGAATTTTCTGTCTAATGACACAGGCAGTGGTTCTAACTTAATACGAGTCACATGTGCTACTGTCAAGGAGTATTTCCCCCCCCAGCACTGGATTTCACTGAAAACTTACTACTTGTCAGTTTATCGTCAGAGCAAGACAGGAAGAAGCAGTGAAGTGTGCACTGTTCCCAAACTTGATGTTTGCTTGCGTGGTGGGGAGGGTTTTTAGTACTTTTGGTACCCATGTCAGTCTGGTGTGGATAATCCTGCCATATATTCATTTGGTGAATCTTCAAATTGTTATTCCCTTAGCTCTCCTTTTCCCTACAAAATAATGGTTGGAAAATCTGAGGTTGTGGCACCAGAATGCAGAAGAACACTGACCGAAAAAACAATTATGTGGGGTTTTCTTTGTTTTGTTTTATGGGCACAGTCCATTGCATGTCTTTAAATTCCTCGTATGGATTGAGAATAGGAGACATAATGTTGGCAGCTATTCCATCTAATTAAGCATTCTGCAAAAGTTTCTGCTGCTCTTTCTGTACTTAAATTTCCTTAAATACAAAGCCTGTGTTTGTTCTCCTGTTGTTCTCTTGGCACATACAGAATGCGCCAAAGTAACTTGCTTTGTTAAACTTATTTTAGCCAGACAAATGCAGGATATAACTTGCTTTGTTTGAAAGTGCTTTGTGTTTGATTACATCGAAGTTACTGTTTGTTTTTAAAACTGATAATATTTAAAATAAAAACTTTGTCTTTCATATCTAGTGCTTGTAATTGGAAAACTGTAGCATTTGGAATGTTTCCAAACACATGGATGGCTGAAATGTTAAAATTAAGTCAAGAAATATAAATAGAGGGTGAGATTTTTTTCAGAATCTCATTTGGGCCAAGTCTCTGATAAATGGCATTCTCTGGCCTGCAAACCAACTGTTTACATACAGAGCCACATTTGAAAATGTGTTGTTTTCTTGCAACTTGGTCCCTTTAAATACTTTTTCAGTTAAAATTCCTTTGGGTAAAACTTTCACTTGCAGTACAACTAAACACACACACATAGATATGGCCACACTTCTATGTACCAGTGACCAGTAGGGAGAAAATAGATATCAAATATCATCACGTTCAGTTGGAAAGAATCCCTGTTAATCATGCGAGAATACCCTGCTTTTTTAATGTCTGATGCACTTTTTTCTGTCTTTTTTTTTTTTTCCCCTCCTCTTTTTCTGAGGCACAGAAAATACAGGAAGGCAAGATTAATACCTCAAATAATTTTGTTCTAATGCATTGATTTTTTTTTTTAAGCAACTTTTTGGTTAATTTGTTAATAAGCAAGTTGAGTCATAACAAATAGTATTTCCTCTTTTGATAGATACAGAAGTGGCATGCTGACTTCATGTGCTCATGTTGTTTCCACAAATAACTAAGGAAGGAGTGTGGGCCATCTGAAATCTTCCAGCCTCGCACGACAGTTTTAATGAAGGAGGGGGTAGGGGAAGGCTTCACCCAACTTTCCAGGATGACAGTGCTTTCTGTTACGCTTTGACAGTGTTATTTCCATTAGACTTCTGTTTTTAATTGACAGAAGTTGCACAATGTTCAAACTTAGTTAATTCTGATGAGGCTTGAGCCAGAAGGAAATAAAATTTGTTTTGTCATGCAAAGAGGATCCAAAATAAAAGCTGTTAAAACAAGTAAGAAGCAGCTGGTAGCCTTCAAGAGGGAGTTGTTAAGCAAGAGCAGAGGGGTTTCAGAAAGCTGCTATTTATTGTGGTGTTTTTAAAAGCACTTCTGGCAGTCTAACCACAAGTTCTTTTTTGAAGAAATGAGTTGTGATTTGTGTACTCAAACCCAGCTAATTTTTCTTCATAACGGAGCAGCAAAAGGTGAGTAATGGAGTATACACTGTCATACTGGGAATAAAAACTGAGAAGTGGAAGTACTGTGACAAAGGTGTGAAATGTTTATAGTTCAAGTCAATTTTATTTTAGAGCAAATTAACCATTGTGTTCCTGTTTTCTCTATAAGATCCTGCAACGTGATACAAATTCATTATCTTTAGGATGGCTTTTCATGTATTTTTGAGGTGAATAGCTTTGTGTATGATATGCTGTATGTGAATCCAGTATAGAAATAAATTATCAGATGAGTGTCTTACTACTTTTTCAAACGAGGACACAAAAAGGTGCATGGTGAAACCTGCTGATTTCAAAGAAAGTGCTTATTACCACTTATAATTGATGTTTTGTTAGGAATATTTTTTTGTTGTTGTTTAAGAATCTGAAAATCTAGTGTCTGTTTGAACAGGTGGCTGTGTGGTTTGGAGATGCTAAAAGTAGTCATGCTCAAGTCTAGAATAAACCAAGTAGGAGGCTTCTTGAAAGTCCTTTTGTGGCTGGATGTTTTGCTTCATGCAACATCCTGGTCTTTGTAACCAAAAAAAAAAAAGGCAAAAAAAAAAAAAAAAAAAAAAATCCCCAAACCACTTCAGTGAGCTCCAGAGGATTGTTGCGTTATTGCTAGAAAGGGCTGGAGTGCAAGTCTTACGAGGAGCAGCTGAGGGAGGTGGGGTTGTTCAGCCTGGAGAAAAGGAGGCTGAGGGGAGACCGATACCATAAGCCGGCAGTTAAGGACTCTCTGAGACTCTATTTTGGAGTGTTAGAAAGCAGGCATTCTTTATTGCAGCACTGGGTGCACAGGGGATCAGTTCCCCAGTGTGCGCGCTGAGTTGTTCAACTACAAAGGTTATAAGCAATCAGAATATACATATTCATATTATCATCTAGAACTCACTAATACATGCAGATGTCCTTGACGCATGCATGTCCATGTCCATTGGTGGTCTTCCAAGGTCCTCTGGT
The DNA here is from genome assembly GCF_028500815.1 of Rissa tridactyla. NCBI lineage: Eukaryota > Metazoa > Chordata > Aves > Charadriiformes > Laridae > Rissa > Rissa tridactyla. The sequence continues at coordinate 12,245,973 of NC_071473.1, forward strand.
GGTCGTCAATAGTCTTCCTCATGGTGTCTGCTGGTTGAACTCGATCTTCGCACATACTCAGTTTGTCTTTTGGCTTAGTTTGCAACTCCTGTTCTCACAGAACTAGCTTATTCTAGCATCTCTCCCTATCTATTCTACTCAAGGAAGCAATGTCTCAAGACTTCCTTTTATCCAACTAAACCTAGCAGATGTCTAACCCATCCACTTTTACTGTATCAAGACGTTATCGTTCTCTACAACCACCTGAAAGGAGGTTGTGACTTGGGAGAAGAGAAAGAAGAACCTGAAGAAAGGAGGTTGTAGTGAAGTGGGGGTTTGTCTCTTCTCCCAAGTAACAGGCCATAGGACAAGAGGAAGTGGCTTCAAGTTGCGCCAGGGGAGGTTTAGATTGTATATTAGGAAAAATTTCTCCACTGGAAGGGTTATTAAGCACTGGAACAGGCTGCCTAGTGACATGGTGGAATCACCATTCCTGGAGCTACTTAAAAGATGGGTAGATGTGGCACTGAGGGACATGGTTTAGCAATGGAGTTGGCAGAGCTAGGGGGGTGGTTGGACTTGATGATCTTGAATGTCATATCCAAGCTCGGCAATTCTGTGATTAACGAGGTGTATGGCAGACACTGCTCCAGGATCTAAAGCTATGGGGCATTTGCACCTGACAACAGGGACTACACAGAAGCACTGCGGGGGGGGACGACAGACAAGCCCTGAGCAGTTTCCCCCTCCTGCCCCACGAAGCCTCTGAAGCCCTTTCTCCTCTCACGCTCCCCCGAGTCGCCTTGGTGGGAGGGGGATGGCAGCGCCTGCCCGGGCCGCTCTGTCTCTTGACAGCTCGTTGTACGAAAGTTCCCTGGTGGGCGAGATCCCCTTTTTTGGCGCTTTTCGGCGGCCGGTTCCGCGCGGCCGCAGCACCCCCCGCCCGTCCCAGCTGCTGTCCTGGGCGACGGCGGGGGCGCGCCGGGCCGGGCCGGGCCGGGCCGGGCCGGGCCGGGCCGGGCCGGGCCGCCTCGCCTCGCCTCGCCCCGCCCCGCCTCGCCTCAGCGCCGGGCGGCGTTCCCGCCTCCTTAGCACGGCGGGTCTCTCGGCTTCCCCGGCGCCAGGTGAGGGCCGCCATCGGGGCCGGCCCGCCGGGAGGCTGTGTGGAGTGGAGCCACCGCCGCGCACGCTGCCACAGCCCGGCTCAAGGCGGTTCGCCCCTTCGTCGCTTCGTTCCTCTTAGCAAGCGGCCTGAAAAATGTACGTGTCTCAAAGTGCTTCTCCGTTTTTGGGCCTTTCCCCCCCGCCTCCAGGGAAATAACGTATCCGGAACCCTTTCCCCGAAGCCTTGCCCTGGGGAACGATCCCTTCTGTGAGGGCCTCCCCTGGCCGCGGGCCTGCTCCGGCGGCGGTGGGTGCAGCGGGCTCGTTTTGGGGTGCAGAACTGGGAAAATCTGCCAAGACACCGAGCAGTTGTAAGAGCAGGTCTGGGGGCTGCAGCAGCCCCTGCTGCCATCTCGGGGGCGGCGGGCGCGCAGGTGTTGGCGTTTGGAGGCACCATTTTGGCCCATGGCCCAGGGAACCTTCCTCCTGCCGTTGGCTATTGAGGTTAAACGTGACTTTTAGAGTAATATTAATTTAAAAAAACTTGTGAGGCCTTTATAGAACGTACTTTATCGGTTTGTTAAAGCTTAGGTTTTCTTGGCAATACTAGTGTAGAGTTTTCAGGTGCCCATGAATATCCTTATTCTGTTGTGTGCTAGGTGGTATTTTTGGTTAAATTCATTTTGCAAACTTGAGTACAATGTCCATTAGAATGGGTGAATGCTTTTCTCAGACTTGCTGCCAGTGTCAGTCTCCTGTGTGTCATTAAACCAGTGTCTTTGCAGCATACGTGCCTGATTTTCTTCAATATTTTAATGCTATCTAGGGCAGCACCACAGTGGAAAGTTCTCTTTCGGAGGTTCTTTGTCTGCCTGTTTTGGGGGTGGTGGTTTGATTTTTTAGAAAAATCTAATTTTGGAAGAGGTAAGGGAAAAAATGCTTAAAAGATGTTGAGCTTATTTTTCAGTCTTGAACCGCATCCTGCCTTTACTAGCTCACTAAAATGAGTGAAGTTAGTCAAGTGCACAGGACACTAATGTTGATGCTGTGTTTTGTCTTAAAGATTTGGCTTCGTCATGCGTTTAGGAGTCTACTGCAAATCAGACATTTAATTCCTAGCATAGAAGTTTGAATGCAAAGTGCCCAAAATCTGTGATATACTGAAGAAAGCTATTTGAAATGTTTTTGACAAAAAAGCCAGGGAGTTTTGTTTGTGAATGTCTTTGTTCTTTGGTGTATGAAATTGTCAAGATTGAAGCAGGCTCAGATTTATAAATTCTTGAGTGTGCTTATACAGCTGTGGTAAGATTTTTTTTTTCATTTTTATTGATATAGTTTCTTCCCTAAGAAATGGGAAGCTGCAAAGTTAAAACTTGAAATTAAAATGCAAATTTGATTATTTTGGAAAGTGTGATTTACAGCTGTAACTGAAAAAGCAGAGCAAGACAATTTGAACAAAATAGAAATTTAGGTGTAGTTACCAGGTAACATTGAATTCTATTTTCTTTCTTCAAGCCAAAGCCCAAATCCTTGAGCTTCTCTGTTCCAGCAGTCCTTTCCATATATAACATACCTCAGGATCACAGCCTGAATCTGAGTTTGAACATGAGCCTGACCTATGAGTCTCTTAATATATTGACATGTAACTCATTCTGTAATTAATGTTTTTACATAGAAATTCACTGTATCTGTTATTTTACATGGATCTTCTATGTCAATATTCAGTCTGTGGCTCACAGTGTTATTACTGGCTGTTGATCCTCAGTTTGGTATGAGCAAGGGAGAGACTCAGCTACGCTCTGGTCATGGTGATGTCTGAAGCTGGACCTGTCCGGTTCTCAGACACTGGGATCACTGGTGACTTCTGATGGAAAGTTTTGAATAGCTGCTGCTCTGTTCTTACAGACATTTGAATTTCTCTTAACTCTGCTCAAGCATGTATTTTGCATCTGCGTTTATGTGATCCTTTACAGTTAACAAGATTGCTTGTGCTTAAAATTAAGTGTACATATAATAGCATTAATGTCCAATGTTGATAAATGAAAACTGTTGCTCCCTTTTGAATCTTTTCAGAAAGTTTGTTTCCTAGTGCTTGAAGAGAGCCTTCCCATGACATGCCAGCTGTTTCTGCATGAAAACATTGTTACTCTAGAAATTGTGATTGAAATGTTAATGTCTGTTGCTAAATATTTGTCTTAAAGCTATAAAACATGTCTCTTACTAAACACTGTCACCTTCTCAAAAAGCTCATCAGAGAGTCTAGTTTTCTGAGTGTGATGCCTGTTTTGTAACCTCTTAGAAAGATGCTCTCTCGCCACTTGGTAAGACATACATGCAGTGTTCTTGGTATGCACAAGTGCAGCAGTTCTGAGGCATCCCCAAATCTAGTGTGCTGCAGTCTTGTGAACAGATCTGACGTTTTTTGTCCATCTGGTTATACCCTGCTTTGTTTCAGGGACTTTGGGCACAGACTGTCTCTCAGCATAGTTCATAGAACCTTTCCAGGTCACCCTCTTTCTTAAAGCTCCTTCCTTGTGGGAAATGAGCTGCATGAATTATTCTGGGTGAAAATTAAAAATGTAACTGAAAGAGGATTATTTTTTTTTTAATGAGAAACCCACCCACAGAGCTCTAAGGAAAATATAGCTATTTAGAGACAGAAAGGTTTCTTAAGGAGCTTCTGGTGTTTGAGTAGGGGATGAAATGACTGATAAAACAGCCTTGTTTCAAGAAAGCATTTAGATTTGAGCACGTGCTTAATTTTTGGTGTGGGTTTATGCTTAAAATTAAGCACCTGTTTATGTACTCTGCTGGCTCCGGACACTGGTTCCATACATGAGGTTAACATAAACTAAGTGGAAAACTTCCTATAAATTCATTAGTATGTGGGTAGGGCTACAAATGCTCAGCACACAAACACTGCTTGTAACTAGTTGCTATTTGGTTACGTTCTTAGGAGAGCCACAATAAGGCAGAAATTCCCTCTAATTCCAATTTTGATATTTCCACTGAATACAGTGTAAGTTTTATGTCTTTATGTTATTTTGCAATAGCTATGTGAAATATGTTGAAAAATCTTACTATATAAACAGCTAAAAGTCAGACTACTATGGAGAACAGGCAATAGGAGTGATTCAAGAAAAGAAATGTCACAATATAGCAATTTTCCAGTAAATTCATCATGTTTTTATATTCATGCCCAGCTATTAACTTACCTGCTTCTATTGATACTGCTGATAGTAGATCAAGAGCTGAATGACTGCAGGGTAATGTATGGAGAACATGCTATGCCCAGGTGTGCTGTAATCTTAAAATGAATCATTAAAATGAATTCAAGACTGAGTAACTCAGCAGAGCAAAAATGGGAAACCCAGCAAGTCACAAGATTTCCATAATGAAATCTCTGAAGCAGTTTCAAAATTAGAATATTCTGAAAAACCACAGTGGAGATGGAAGAAGGCTTTCTGTTACCACTTTGGCTTGATCATAGGAAATCTGAGCTGCTGTATGAAATCCATAAGATGATTTTTTTTTTTTTTTTTTTAAAAATTCTGTTTCAGACCTCAGCTGCCCCGAGTTTGGCATTTGGTAGATCTGGGATTTTGATAGAGGGGCCCAGCATTTGTCATGGAGTATTTTATTAAGTCTTTAGACTTGACTTGTTCTCTCTCATTTTCTGTGGTCATTGATCCATGCAAAGCACAAGTGAGAAGTTGCTTTCCGTTTAGGTAAAATTGATAAGCATTTTGAACTGAGCAAATGTTACCTGATGGAGAAAGTAAGTTCAGGCAAGAGGCTGTGACAACACAAGCTTGGTGGGGGACAGTGGTACTGGTGGCTGGGATTGTTATCTATGATTTCTGTTTGTGAATCTGGTTTGAAGTAAACAGTAGCTTGGGGTAAACCAGAGAGGCTTATGCAGCGGGAGAAAATAAATCTTTGTCTGTCCACAGCAGGTTCCTTCAGAAGGTGTGCAAGCATAGCTGAGTTTTGACAGTGCCTCCGTGGTGTAAGTGATCATCGATCCTATTACATGTGGAGAGTAAACGTGGCCACAGGCTGCCAGGGAAGGCGTGTGATGAGAGCCCCCATTCTAGAAAAATGAGTCAGCAGAACAGGAGGTAGATGGTGACTCTCTCTCAAGCAGGAGTGGAAGGTCTTTATCACAAGTTTAGTGAACCCTGGAAGACCCACGTCTGATGTGTTGTAAAAACCTGATTGCCACCAGAAGGACGGTAGTTTAGTGGTTTTGTGTATTGTTTACACACGATTTCACCCATCTTCGGTTTGGGACTTTGGTTGAGGGGATGATCTGCCTCACATGAGTTTGCTTGCTCCCAATGGAAACACCTTCCCTTCAGCACCAAAGCTTTTGCTTTTGTTTTCATTCTGTGCACTTTTTGATTGAATAGTCATCAGAGAATGATTGCTAGGGTGATTTTTAAATTTATTTCTTTATTTTAAACTTACTGCGAGGATTGTTCTGAGCATTTGCTATGTTGTAATGCTGTATACTTAATATCTTTTCCTTGCAGTTTTGTGGAATTTCTAATAGGTTAGCTTCTCTCTCTGTTTTTTGCAAAAAGGCTGAAATGCTGTTAGAGACTGGATAAATATTTGTGTCTATCTCTCCCCTTACCACACACACACACCCGCCCCTCTGCAGGCTGCCCTGCCAGAGCCCCTCCTCTGGCTGGACGAAGGGAGTTGAAAGAGTGAGCTCCTGCTTTGTGAAGGAAATTTTCTTTTGCTGGCTTGCTCAGAGGTGCCTTTGAGAGGAGAACTGATGTGGTTTTGTTAACTTCTGGGCCGAGGAGGTGATTTCGATGGCCATGGGGCTGCACGCCATCATTTTACTCTGTGCTGTTGTGGCAGGAGCTTCAGAGAGTAAGTAGAACATACTTTTTCCTCTGCTAAGATTGATCTCTCAATGCAAAGTACTTCTGTTAAGGAGTGATCTCACTAGCAAAACTTCTGAGATGCTGTAAATTATTATAGCTTGTAGGTTTGCAGTAGCAGCTTTGTCTTGATTTTCAATACCATGTAGCGATTTGCTTTACTGAGCTCTCTGGGTGGTACTGGCCAGGTGGGAGGGCTCCCACCTATAAAGGAGTGCAGTTAAATAGCGCATCTTCCTTCAGCATTACTGGGGAAAGCAACAGAAACATTGAGATTGTGCCAGTCAATTCATTGTCTCACCTGAAAATAGCATGTTGGTACTGTCTCCTAAAATTGTGCTCACTGTGGTATTTGGCAGATGAAGGATCATGAATAGATCGTGAAATGTCAGTGATGTGGTCCTTTGTTACTCTTGTCAACTGGAAAGAAATAGGTGCATGCTGCTTCTAGAACCAAAATAAATTATGGAAGAAAATTTTAAATTTAAAAAGAACAAAGCAAAGAGCAGAAACTCTAAATTTAGGCACCTTAACAAAGTTAACAAAGTGCCTAATTGTCCAGGGTGCTCAGCCTACCGCACTGTCTGTGATAAACACGTTTAAAAATTCTGAGCACAGCATTTGGGTATCCACATGGGAGCTGAGAGTGCTCTTAAATCTGGTCCTGGAGAGGTGTACTCAGCATCTGAAAAATCTGATGCTACATAACAGATGAAGTTTGTCTTACCGTATTTATTTTAAAGTTCTTGAATAAGTTGTACTGATTTTTTCATTAAAAGCTATTAAATTAACACTACCTTTTTCCACTGTTCGAAAGAAAAGGGTGAGCTTGATAGCCCTTTTCTTACCTGATGCACTAGATCCTTAAGGATGATTTTTTTTCCCACAAAGAAACTGATAAGTGTATTTCTTTCTCTCCATGTGCAGTGTGTTTGGAATGTTAAAATTAATGCATATGTTTTAAGTATAGATAGGCATGTTTATAAAAATTAATAGTCGAGTGATAATTTTCAAGTTACGTAACCTGGTCTCTCTATGCTAGAAAGTACTCTAGTTTTGCAGATAGCCATAGCACTAGACCAAGTCTGCTTGAAAACAGCATGTTATTCATACTTTTTAAAGGTAAAATCTGAAGTTCCATACAGAGAATTAATTCTGCAAAATAAAAAGGAGCATTTGTTGGAAGGAAAATATAAATGTGGGGGTAAGATCTTTTAAAGAAAAATGTAATTCTACTCTCCAGAAAATTAAATTTTAACTTGGGAATAAAAATGTATATAAGCTTGAGTGAGTCCTGAAGAAACAAACACTTTCTTATTTTTGTTCCAAAGCTGTGAATTCCCTTCTTTCTTCCTACCAATAATTTTCACATTTTAAAAAAAGGCATAAAGAGAAGGGAAAATATGGTTCCAATAAATAATATTAATGGGGGTTTCTAAATGTTGTAGTTTGACAAGAGCATTTCCTTCAGGCATATAGCATATATAAAACATCCATAAGTACAGAATCAGAATAAAGAGTCTTTTAACTTCTGTCTCCAGTGGGAAACAAAGCTGAGCAACACAGAGATGTTAGTTAACGCTTAACAGGGAGGTTCTTTAGCATATAGCGTAGCATAGAGGTTGGGGACGATTATACTTAGTACTGAACTTCATAAGGGAGTTATTTTTAAGAAATATTTATCAATAATGGCAAGTTAGGGCTGAGTGCTTTTAGTACTAATTAAATCACGTAATACGTGATTTATTAATAAAGTAGGATTTTCTTTCACTGTGGTGCATACAAGTGCCTTATATTGAAGTGCAGCAGGATCACATATTTGATTTTGGGTGTTCCTCATCTATCACTGCAGTGTGTATGAGCAGCTGGGATCTGACTGATTTTGCCATTAGCAAGTTCCCATCAGTACCTAGGACTTGTTGAGTTGAGTGCTGGGGAGTGTTAGCAGTACAGAATGTGTTCATCATGGGGCTTCTCTCTCAAAACTCCTGTAAATTAAGCTCAAGTTTATCACAGAAGTTCTCAAGAAATTGGGGCCAGTAGGCCAGTCTTCAACATAGTACCTGTGTATTTACCAGAGGTGAAAGAAATCTGCAGTGTTTCATGTGCTGAAGCATGACTTCTATCAGTCTAGCCCTTTGAGCACCCAGTCATCATGCTTGTAGAGACAATCACAGTGATGCACAGGAAATAGATAAACTAAAATTTTCACTGTTGCTTAACTTCTCTATGAGACAGATTTTTTCTTCCAGTTCATCATGGACTTTTATGTTGTCTAGCAGTGCTTGCAATAACTGATGAATGTAATTCTGCCAGGCTTATTTAAGGTCATTCAGCATCAGAGCATTAGTGTGAGTCTTACTAGTTTACTGTGCAGATGTGCATGCACAGAGTGAAGAGAAGGAATGGAGGCTCTGTATGTAGCAGCCCAAGTGTTTTCCCTGTTCGTGCTGATGTGAATCTGAAGCAATTCCATCTGTGTGGTTTAAGTGTGTTCTGCATCCCCTTGAATTCACTGCCCTCACAGTCAAAGTCTGAATGAAAGTCATATTGGAGGACAGGCTCTCCAGTATTAAAGGATGTCTTAAGCAATTGCCACCTTTGAGTTGTGATGTTTAAGTGTTCCTTAGTGTGCTGGTGCTGGAAAAGTTTTGCTTGGGCAGTAAAGCTTGCTCTTGTTCTGCTTTAAATGATACTTAGGATTTCTTGAATGGCCACGTGCAATAAAAATCTTAGCTAAGTGGAAATTTTCCCTACTTGCAGTAAAGTTAAAAGCCTACGAATGTAAAAACGTGTGGTGTATAAAATGTGTATTTCTTTCTTGGATTAAGAACCTCTTTTTTAATTTGCTTGGCAATCCATGGTATTGTTGCATTTCCATACCTACCGCAATAAATACACTCAGGTATGTCATTCCTTTATGTATGTGCTTGTGTGGTACAGATGTGGAGAAAGGAGCAAGAGCAGTCTTGTTCCTTCATACCTGGTAGCAAAACTCTCACGTATTTTTTTTTTTTTTGAGGGCCATGTTTTGGTTTTAGTTATTTCATGGTAATTGAAAAGCAGGTCTGTCCTGAGCTGCACACAAATTTTCAGTGCTTTTCTATTATCTTACTTGTCATTGCAGGATCCTTGGAGAGTTTAAGTTACGCAGTTTCCTGTTTTGCGGAGTGTGTAGGTGAGTAAAACAAGACTGTATTCAGGCCTTGTATGTGATAAGGAAGGAGGGATTTGAAAAATTCCTTCTCTTCATCAAGGATGTTGTGTTCTCAGAAGAATGATACTTGTCTGGGTGATCAGCGTTCGTGGAAATAGCAGAGAAGTTCCCCTAAGCTTCACCAGACCCAGACCTGCCTGAAGTTTGCATTCTGTGAACTCAGAAAACTCATAGACATTAGAGCTAAGCGAACTACTAAACCCATGCAGGGCAAGACCCAGCCATATATGAGCGTCTTTTTTTTCCAGTACCCACTGTTAACTCCTTTAATACTGAAACAGGCCTTAAGAAAGACTTCTTCAGTAAGCAGGCACAAAGCTTACATTCTGTAAAGGAGAAATGGATGGGAAGACAGGATATTGAATTGACCTGGAAAGGTTTGGTTGGCTTGAAGTGTAGTTTGTAACTTACGCTTCCAATTTACATTGCCAGCAGGTACTTGAATGTGCAAAAGTGCTTTTCAGCGTAAGAGCAAGGGGAGCTCATGGACGCAAGGAGATCTTTCGCTGGTCTCTTGGCTACCTACTCAGACAGTGCAGCTTAGAGACCCTTCATTTGTTCAACATTGCTTCATTTCTGTGTGCCTTTGTCAGTGAAAGTGCTCGAGTGTTGTAGTGCCACTGTGAGGTAGAGAAAAAGAAGCTCTGTATTATGGGAGCTACAGAGGTCATTTTTTCCAGGTGGTATCATCTTCATCTGAGGGAAGGGAGAGTGTTTTCTTTGAATTTTCCCTCTTCTGCACTTCAGTGGTCCCAGTTGAGGTTGTACCATGTCGTCTTATCTTTTAGGGACACCGTATTTGTTACATCGTTCTCATCCTTTATAGTTAATTCTCATGACCTGGCCTAGAAGAGAATCTCCTTTGATTAGAGGAATACAGAGACCATGTAGCACATGATTGTATCTGACATTATATTCAGTAGAAGACAGTGCTACCCACGGACACTTGCCAGGTCGTAACAACGTCTTCATACAAATACAAATAATCATTGTCTTCCCATGCATTCTTTTCCTTAGCCTGGATCTTTTCAGGCAGGCTTTCAGAACCACAGTTCTTTACTTAAAAACCATGTCATTTAGTTTGTCTGCATGTGTGTAGCTCACAGCATGGGCATGAAAAGCACTGAATGCATCAGCAGGTCTTTTTCATCTTGCTGTTGCAAAAGTCCTGCTTTGCTGCTCTCTGAAAGGTGTCCAAAGACTATCACGCCATAAATGCATTGACTTCCTTTTCTGCTCTTGGAAATCAGATTCCTGCCTCGGTGGAAATTGTGAGGCCATCTGCATAGGAGAAAGCAGAATTCTTTTCACCATCCATACTGGAGCTGTCACTAGCATGCAGGGTGCTTTCAGAAACCCAGTTCTTCCAATTGCAAGTCCAAATGGGAAAGGAACGTTCTGAATGAATATCTGTCCCTTTGTTTAGCTGATTTCAGTGGCCAAAAGATTAAAAAGTAGGGAAAAAAATAGGGGTAGGGGTAAGCCTAATAGACTAAAAAAGCATTTTTTTGGTTTTTTTCCTAGGACACAGTGCATCGTACTTCCCCAAAAGAGCTAGGTACAGCTATAAGTATTCAGCCGTCACCAACACATTTCTGCAGGGAGGCATTTACAAAAGCAGTGGCATCTCTCTGGAGAGCACAGTGATCATTGAGGTATTGGGGAATTGCCAGATGGTTTTGAAAGTGAGTATTGTCATAATCGTCTGAGTGATTGGGATGAGCTGATGTGGAACTGTATCTTTCTTTAGGATTACTGCTACGTTTAAAACATTTGTTTTTCTTGTAATTAAAAGCCAGTTCAATTCTGAACCTTATAATTAGAGTTGCAGAATTGCTTTGATGTGACACGGCTTCAAATTAGGTATTCGCCCATTTTAACCGGCAGATTAAACAAATCATTGTTTTCTGTCCTAAGTGACATTACAGTTTCACAGTTTTTTCACATGAAGTGTGGAACTGGAGATTAAGCTAGTCCCTTTGAAAGGAATTTGGTTTATTTTTAAGCACTTTCATATCTGCAGCAGTAATTTAAAAATGGCAAGCATTTTAAAGAAAACTTGAGAAACTTGTATGATGTGCTGGATTGGTGCCATTCCTAGCCCAGTGTAAAATTCAGTCTTGTAACACTCCGTTGATCTCGACAGGAGATCTCTCTCTCAGTGACAAGAGCAACAGACTAGTTTCAAATTACAGACCTTTTCCTGGGATGAGCCCTGCGGTAGGCCAGTTTGAGAACTACAGTGCTTTAGCAGGGGGAGCATGAAAAATAAACTTCTCTCATCTGCGTTGTTTTTTCTTCAGGTTAACAGAGGGGATAATTCATGGGTTCTACGGGGGGTTGACATGTGTGTACTATATACACATATACATGAGGCCAACAAAGAATAGGATAGTTATCCCTGTCCTAACATGGCCATATGGATAAAATTAACTGGTCAGTGGTCCTGTGATTTTACATGAAAGATGAGAATTTGGGTACTGTCTTCTGCCTTGCAACATCAGTGGCTGGATTCCCCAACTTCTAGCTCTTTATCTTAATTTATGGCCTCCTAAAATAGGCAAAACAATGTGTAGTTGAATGCTTGTCTTTGTAAAAAAGTAGAAGATACTAAGAAAAAAAAAAAATCACTAACAGTTGCAGTCTATGCTGTACTTAAAATGGGACAGAGTGCCACTGTTTTTCATTTACCATTTGAGAACAGTGCTTCCTTACCACAGCCAGCCAAATTGCAAGTACTTTAGGAAATTTCATAATGAACTTAAGTATGCATTTTCTCCTCTGAATTCAGTAGAAGCAAGCTATAAAATGGCTACTGAATACTGAGAGCTTTACCTGGTATAGTCTCAAGAGTCAACTGAGACGGGTAGTCATTTTGCTTCTCAACTGGGTGTAGAAAGGACTTATGTTTATCCAGGCTCCTACTTTACCCCAGACTAGATGATTGCTTCTACTAGGGATATAGTAGATTGCTTCTACTAGGGATATAATAGTGCTGTATAAAATTATTTTAATAGTGAGTGAAACTTCTTTGTAGAAGAAATTTCTGTAAACCATCTCAGATGTGCAACCTGAAGATATGGCTATTCTGGTTGTGTTGCTTGCAGTGATGAGCCTTTTTTCATTGTCTGTGACATTCTATGTAGATATCCTTATGTGACAAAGTCCACAAGTTCCTGTTGACAGTGATATTTGTTGCTCTATAATCTTTGCTCCTAGGTGCAAGATGTACAGATTAAGAAAAATCTTGCATCCACAGAGGAGCCTCTGAAGGAAATGGACAGTCTAAGGTAGAAAAACTAATTTGGTCTAGTTCTTGGGTTTTTTTTGAAGCTATATGGCTTAGCAGCTGTTGACTGGACATTGTTCACTCTGTTTCATACTGTGTTTAGTATTAGTTGGGTTTGTTGGTGTGGGTTTTTTTTTTTTTTTTTTTTGAAAAAGCAAGGATCACAATAAGAGGACCATCAGCAAATTGAGAGGCATTTGGTCCAAAAAGGTTTTTTTTGAACCTAATTTTAATTCCTTTGTATATAAAAACATTTGGAGAGTAGACAATTAAACTTATTCTGGGTACAAATAACCAGGCCTCTAGCTGGCTAGCTCACTAGTTCTCTAAATTGCAGTTGTTACTTGTACAGACTCTTGAGTTTTGAAGTACATTTCAGAAGTTCTTGGTTTGGAGGATTCTCACCATGAAAAACATTGTGGGTTTTTTTTATTCCAGGATATTTAAACTGCATTTATTCGTCTAATGTCATTTTCTTCCTTTTATGTTTTTGTTTTTAGTAGGTCATTCATAACGTATGTCAGTGTGTTTCCCTCTGACTTGCAAAGGTATAGACTCTAGTGAAGATGCCTATACAAAAAGGTCTCTTCAAACTGTGGAGGCCTGGTATTTTCCCAGAGAGCTGATGCTTCTTGTGTTGTCAAAAAAACTCCGTTCTGTTGTCTGGTTAAGCTCAGCGTTGTAATCTATCTCTTTGTCCTGCCACTTGGATTCTCAGCCTTTAAATGGCACTGAGAACTGAGGTAATTGACTCAATTCAAAGGGTCAAAAAGAGCAAGTTTGGAGTAAATGCATCAATTTTTATATTCATCAGGAAGAGCTTTGTGTTCCACAGTACGGGTAGTGGTATGGGAGTTCAAACCAGAGTACAGGCACATCATCTTCTGTGAAGTTATTTGTAGGATTTTCGTAGGGGTAAAAGCAGTTGTGTCTTGTTCTTTGCAGAGAAGCCAAAAAAATAGAAGTAGTAAAGAAAGCATTCAGTGAAGCTTGGCTATTGAAAATAATTATTCAGACGAGTGAACCTTATTAGCATTTGCCTCAGCCTATTGTGAATATACAGTGGTCTAGCTTGTCCTCTGAACATGCATGTAATTTCCACAGATAGCAGCAAAAGCATCTGCAGTTGCCTAGCAGTTCAGAAAACCTTATCCCATGTGCACAGTCTCTTCTCCTGGAAAGACTTTATCCAGGTGTTGATGCATTAAAAGTTTTTCTCTTACGTTGTCTTTGTGACCCAGTTGATTAGACAAACAGTTAGTTCCAGAGTTAATGTGCAGATGAACTATGTATTGCCTTGTACGGGAGCTGACCATTGGACTACTGTAGAATTCTTCTTTTGGATGGCTCTTTTTTTCCCCATTTAGAGGGAAAATATATGATTCAAGTGCATTATATTTGGAGTGAAAATCAATGTTAAAAAGTAATCTGTTGGCAAAGTAGAAAACACTGTACTCTCAATCTTGGATAGCAAAAGAAATCAGGGAGTGGACTGACAACAGAGATGGGGGGATAACTTTGGGATAGCGCCCAAGTACGTACACCTAGTGGAGCAGGAAGATATAGGTTGATTGGAAAGCAGTTTTTCTTGTGTGTATCACAGCTGAAGAGGAATGATAAAGAGTACATGCAGTTACTTTGCAATTGAGATACTTACAAATGATAAAGGCACCCTGAATTGTAAAATGGAATTTCTGTTGTATATTAAACAAGAATCATTGCCACTAAGTAGAATTACTTGTAAAGAATGTACCAGGAGTTGGCTTTATTAAGCATTACAGTTATGTTGAAGATGCTGTGATTATCTTGATAGGGTTTTTGTTTTGTTTTAAGGGCTCTTAGCGTCAGGGTGAATTCATGAAGAATAGAGGCATGCTATAAAGAGTGGAGATACAGAATAAGACAGATCCATTGTGGAGGAACAGCTCTGTTCAAAAAATCTCAGTCTAATGTCAAAAACTGACTTGCAGCCACCATTTGAAAAAAGAAACTATAAACTATTTTATTGCAGGGAAGTACTAGAACAGCATCCTCTTCATTTTTCTTTCCATGATGGGAAAGTTCTGAAGCTCTGTCCTGTGAGGAATGAACAGACCTGGGCACTGAACATAAAGCGAGGCATTCTCAGTGTCCTGCAGACGTCGCAAGCATCCACTGCTAGTGCAGTCGTTGAAGAGGTGAGATGGTTGGTAGAGTAATGCTCTAGGGTGGCTGGTAGCCCTTGTACACATTGAGTCTATTTGTAAATAACTAAAGGCTTTTGCCACTTGTGGCTGGTGAGCGGCTGGTGGTGGTCATCTGATTGCTTTTTGTAGTGAATGTTATGTAATTATCTAAAATTTGCATTCTTGTTTAGGGTTGGAATCCACTGCTTGATTACCTGAGGTAAAGCTGTGTATGGCAGAGTTCTCTGAGCAGTTGTAACATCAGGACTTGTGCTTTACCAGTTTTCTGGGAAAAAATTCAATATTCGTTAATCATGATTATTCATCATGACTTGTTTCATTAATTTCAGGAGGCTTTAGGAACAGGCTTCTCAGAACTCTTTGCAATTTTTTTTTTAGTACTTGAGCTCGAGTTCTGCAGTGTTACACTGCAATAATATTCCAGAGTACCCCACTGTTGCCTGTGTGTTTGCATGAGTGCAGGTGAGATACCTCAATGGCTGCACGTCTTCTGTTGTGAAGAGCAGTCTCTAGACTGACCTTCAGCATGATGTGCACTACCCTCACTCTCGTGCTATTTCTACATATCAGTGCTTAAATAGATGTTCTGCAATAAGGCTTGGGACACCCGTATGTAATTACATTTCTTCTGAGTAGAAATGCTCTCTGAATGAATGCTTCCCTGCAAACCCACAAAATCTTAAATGAAAAAGCGTACGTCTGTAAATGATCTGATTCAGAATAACACCATGAAGTTAAACAAATCAACAAACCCTGGCTATTAATAAAGTTTGACCAAGGTCTTTAAAATGATTTGCCTTTCCGTGGCTTTTGTGGTGAAACCAGTGTCCTGCAAGGGAGATTTTAGGTCTCTGTTGCATTGTTATTACAACAAAGCAATTATTAAAATTAATTGTAGTAGCCCATAATACTGGCTTGTATATGTCTGTATGTGTGATTCAACACTGTACGTTTGTTACTAGGTGGATGTTCTGGGAATATGCCCAACCAGGTATCAGCGAAAAGGTCCTATTCTTATGAAGACAAGGGACTTAAACCTCTGCTCTCATCGGTATTCTGGCTTTACCTCTGTGCAGTCTGTTGTTCTTCCTCATGTGCCAGTAAGTGTTGGGAAATAACGCTGATTCTTCCACAGGACCTTTAATTTCTTTGAAGAGTCAAAATGTAAACATTTTTGAATAGTCATTTATGCTCAATTATATTTGTGTCTGCCCAAACTTGAATCCTTAGCAAAGAAATGATGAATATTGTTGTCCCTGTAATGCCTGTTATTCACAGAATTTGTTTTTAATGCAAATTTGCGTTGTAGTTGATGAACTTTGTATAAATGCAGGAGGTTGTTAGGCGCCTGGATTAAACTCTGTCATTAAAATATGTTATAGTGGTAAGCTGAAAGTAGAGAATGAAAGAGAGGAATAGAGATATGTGGATAAGAAAAATACATTATGCAAAGAAAGCTGTTATTTGCAGAAAATTTTGGAAAGATGGAAGCTTTTCTAAAAACCAGACGCACAGCTTTCTACTGTTCATGGCAAATACAGTCAATTTTTGTATCTTGTGCCATTTTTATTAGGTGCATATTACTTGTTTCTTGTATTGTACTAGGTAGTCGTAATTTACTGGCCTTTTGCTTTTCTCAACTCTGCTGACCAAAAATGTCTGCTTAACACTGATGTTTTGTGAACTGAAACGAATTGAGACCATTTGGCACTGAAAGTTAGCAGTTGCATTTCATTGATGGAAAAATTAGACTGGAAATAAAGAGCATATTAACCTCCACAGGCTGACCTCTGTCAAAGGTCTAGACAAGAGACTTCACACTGTATCACAGAACTGGAATTCTGTGTGAAGTTGGGAGAGAAAGGATTTGGCAGGCTGACATAGGTCATCAAGACTTTACCTGAAGTATCTGTTCTTCTCAGTCTGAGCAGCGGATCCTGTCCTCCAAACTGGAATGTGTTCAGAGCATTAAGGATGGAGTCCTGTCAGAGGCCAAATGTACTGAGTCCAACCTCGTTACACTGTTCTCTCAGAAGGGCAATGGGGCAAAGACACAGACACAGTCTTCGCTGAAACTCTTCCAAGTGGAAACAGAGACACTGGACAACAAAGGTAGCATGGATGTTTCTGCTAAAATAAATTTACTTTATTTCCTAGAAGAATCTTGGGACTGTGTCTTGCCTGTGAAAACTCTTTGCACCTGATATTTCCTTTAATATATTAAACTATGTGAAAGTGGATGTTTTTACAGGCAGGGCTACTGAGAGCTGTCACTTCTTTGGGACTTTAGGACCTGCTATAAGAAAGCTGGGTGGGTCTCCAAAAGTGATTTCCGTAATGGCCAAGTCCTTTTTACCTCCTTTATATACCTAGCCCCCTTGTACGCAGAGCATCAGCCTTCTGGTGTCTATGGACAATTCCTAGTGTGTGTACAAATGGAGCCTAAATAATTGCAAATCCTAATGGAACTAAGGACGTGCCATGTCAGAGAACGGTTTAAATTTTTGCTGCATCTTTGCTCTGTGGACTGTTCCTTAGGAGAATGATTTTACTGAAGTCAATGGGAGGCTTGCCTGAGGAAAGATTTTAAAGTTGACCTCTAAATGTTGAGAAACACTTTGTATTATTTTTTTTTTGTCTGCTTCTAAATAATGTTGTTTTTTTTAAAAGAAAAATCCAAATTTCCAGGACACTTTTTGTTTATAGTTATGCTGACATATGATGACAAGATTCTTCCTCAAGAACAGGTTAAGAGCTGAGACATTTATTTTTCTTGACACCTAGATGTTCTGTTGAGTTTTTGGGACGTTGAAGTGTGGGGCTGAATGAATGATTAGATGAAATTTGAAAGGGTGATGAATGTAAAGTAGCAGGGCCATTGTAAGAGGCATATTGATGGAAAGCATGACTTTTTTTATGCGTGTCGTCTTTGTTTTGTTTCTCTGACTCTTTATTTCAGGTCACACTAGTCTTTAGGCCTTTATTCTGTTGTGTTCTTAAATTCAACTTGACTGCAGGCATTCATATTCATCCCTTGGCTTTACTGAGTCTGGAGAGATTCTTACATGCAGAAATAAAGGGTCGGAGAGAAACTTTCCCCTAGCATTTTGGGTTAATCATAGCAAATGGCCAGCAACCACCAGATATCTGATTTTTCCTTATGTCTCTCCAGTGGACTCCGAGGATCTGTATGTGACCAGCATGCTCTATGAAAAGGAAAAAACTGAGAGGGAAGTAACTGGAGGGGAAGTGACTGAACTGGTGTGGAAGCTTTGCTTGGCACATAGTGCAAGTTTTGAGGTAAGCTTTTACAAAGAACCTCCATTTCCTTGTAAAGCCCTTTGTGGTCTGAGAGTTCTCCTACACAGATAAGAGGTGACTAGAAGGGCAGCAATTTTGAAATACTGAAGTCTTACATTGCTTTGGGAATTTTAGAATTATAGAATTATAGAAAGATAAAATGTTTTGAAGTGTCATTTTCCTATATAAGCAATAAATCAAACTGAAAAGAAGAGTCAAAATGTCATACGGCCCCTGAATATTTGGCAAGAGCAATTTTGAACTGTATTCTAAATGAACCTGAAAGAAAATGTTCCTAATGTTCTTTTGCCATGGAAAAATAAACAAAAAAAAGTGTCTGGTTTGGGTTATCGCTGATAGTTTTGATGCCTAATTCTAAAAACTCTTATCTACATCTTTAGTATGGGATACTACTCCTGGTAGTGCTGTTGTTTCCATGTTTGTTGGAGTTCCGCAGTCCTTCTCCTGTTCCCTCATCCCCTCAAAATAGTTTGCACAGGAAACCCTTGCCTCTGGATCTTAGCTAATTAGTTCCACATGCTTTTGATGAATTCTAGTAAAAACCATCATGTTTTCTGGGGATGCTGCTTGGGTCCAGAGGGGATCTCTTCTCACCTAAACCATTTTAATTGGTGGATGCTGCTAACATAGGCTGGAATATTCTGGTCATGTGGAACATGCAGTGGCTTAATTTTTTTCTATGATGACCATCATTGTAGGTGAGGGTCTGCCTGTCTTTGTAGCACACTCAAGTCTTGTAATTTTTGTTGTTACGGGCAGCAGCTGGATCAGTTAGCATTTGTCACTGTCTTTGAAATTAAGATCCCTATCTTCTGTGAAATTCAGAGATTATGAAGAACACCTGCTATATGCAATACAGAAGGATCAACAGATGATGGTGCATAATCATTGCTGACCTGAGATGAATTTAGGGCGGTGACCTAAAAGAGAGGGCACTTCATATCCCGTTATCCTTCAGATGCAGTGGTTCTTGCTAGTAATTAAGTTCCTATATGGGACAATGGGGAAAAAAATGTAAATTTGGAAATAGAATAACACACTTCTGTGTTCTAAGTCAGTCATGTCAGGATTTACTAGAAAACAAGTATGGGCTAATGGGGAAAGCACTAAACTGGACCTTGGTGCCTCCATCAATTTGCCACTGATGAGGTTAGTCAGATCATTCCTGATACAGTCCCTGTCCTCTGATGTTCTTGTCTTGTTAGATTGTTCATGCTTTGGAACAAGGCAATGGGGCTGTGATCCCTCCGGTAAATGCATGGAGGTACAAGTGATGTTAACAAAAAACTTCAGACCTAGCTTAGGAGAAGGCACTTGCCCTTCCTTTGTCCAGGTTAAGTCCCATGTCAAAGAACAAAAGGTCTGACTGTCTGTTCACTGGGGGGGAAACAGATACTGGGGGAGTACTTTATGGGGACTGGAGAAGTGCACAGCTGGATTACAGCTCTGCAGGGCCAGTGGTACCTCTTTAGAAATTAATATGCTATGTATATTCATGTTTCTCTTAGCTTTAGGTGTGATTAATGAGCACAAGTAGATGTTTGTGTAATGTGGTGTGAGACTTGAGGCAAAGGCACCGGGTGGAGAAGGATCACAGTCACAACTGAAGTGGGCAACTTCAGTCCACTAATATAAATCACAACCCTGGCAGTTACTCCCATCCTATTAAATGGTGATCATAGTCTGAACTGGTATCACAGCCTGCCAAAGACCTCAGCACAGGGCTGAGGAGAAAGCAGCAGGTGGTCTTTCTGAGTGGTGGTATATAGGATAGGTTTCTTTCTCAAAGTTAAAAGCAAGTCTGCTGTCTTTTTTAGCTGCACATTAGGGAGATTGGGGCTATAGAGAGCTAACAGAGCCATAAACATAATGGTTGTTGCTAATGTAAAATAAGAGCAGCCTCTTTGGTTATGATAACGCTTATTTCTATGTGGCTGTCATTGTAACAGCAGTATGCAATGGCATTTAGGAACAGACTAGAGAGCTACATACTGTTTGCAAAATGTTGAAAAAAGAAATTACTGCAGTGGACCTGAGAAACTTTCTCTAAATCCTACCTTCTTTTGAACATCCATAATTCAGTGTCTTTGAAAGAATGGTCGACGGTTTTTCCCAGTAACAGTGGGATGTCAGTTCAGTCTCTAAAGAGGCCCACTGGCTTCATGTGTGGGAAATTTGTTTTGTAAATTACTGAGATTAGCACAAGCGGCTGCTGTCCGCGCCACTGCCTAAAAAAGAGGTGAATTATTCATCATATGTCTATCCCAGCACAGGGTTCGATTGGTTGTCAGCCATTTTCACCGTTTCAGGGTGTTCCTTCTGTGTGACAAGACATTTCAAAGGGGATCTTTATTATCCCTCATTCCAACTGATAAAATGTCCTTTGGGCCAGGAAAGAAGTTATGGGAATGCCCACAGCGTTGCTTGGGAGACAGCCCCACTGTTACGCATGTATAGCTTGTTTGTCCCCTTATTGTTTGACTCTGAATGAGGTGAGATTATGCTTTTCTTTCAGGACACAAAACCAAGAATAAATGGAAGGGAAAATCCCCAGCTCCAGGAAAACAGTGGAGGGATGAGAAAGTGGGGGTGGAGACTGTGTCATTTCCAAGGAAGCAAAGTTGTTGTTTAATTTTTTAATGCTATTATGAGACAATATTGAATTTCAATGTGGATGTAGATCAGCTAATGGACCATTAAGTGAACAAGCTGCATACTGACAAAGAATGGGCAAAGGGATGGGGAAGAGGGAGCCTCGCTTGAGAGAGCCTTGAAGGAAGCCTGTCACACAGCTTCTGCTGGGGGCTGCATTTACATTTGGCTGTCTGGATTTTGATGCTGGATTGGTAGCTCTGGTGAATGTGTCTGTGTATGTATGTGTGCAGTGTGGGCAAGAGTTATGTCAGATTCACTCTGCCCAACTCCTGCACCCCAATCTGACCCAAAAGAGTTTACCTTTAGGGCATGGTCTCACCATTTTTTTTTTTTTCTCATAAGGCATTCTGATTGCTAGTTACTACCTAGTCGAGTGTTTGGATTTGTATTTTTCTAACTTGTGGGTGTAGGGAGTATAACAATATTTCCCACATAAGGAAGATGTTCTGATTATCAAGATGAGTGAAGACACTGTAGTTACATGGATGATTTTGTTTTTTGAAATTCAACTGTTCTTTTTCTGTATGACTATAAAAATAACAACTTTACTAGGAACAGAAGTCTTTGCTTTGAATTGGAAGGCCTTAGAAGATAGCATTGGGAATGGCCTGTTAGGTAACTTTAACCTGGTCCGTGACTAGGCACAATTACATCCTTCCTGAAATTGAGGTTGAAATAAGGTTCACTGTCAAGGTAGGAAACCAAATAAGAAAGAACTGATGAGGATCAGAAGGAAATTAAGTTATGCCATGGCAGGGAGAGAATAACCGCAGCTGTTCAACCAGTAGACTTTAGGGAGAAGAATATGTCACCTCCATCTGATTTCACGCTTGGCTTTCAATTTGAGGAAATCACTTGTTCTTTAACATAGGTATAGTTGAAAAAAGAAATCAGACAGCTGAAAACCGGAGGTTCCATACAGAAGAGACAGCTGCGTAATTCCAAAGACATATACTAAATTTACTGGAGAGGACTTTCATTGAGAACCTAAATTAGTAGGCAGCAACAAAAGTGTTCATTGAACACATTTTCAAAGCAACCTCCCCTGTGATGACATGGCTTATACTTGGCAGCAAATAAGGTGTCGAGCTTTCAAAGGGTGCTTGTATATATCATAAATAGAAACACTTTTATTGGGAAGCATTTTACTACTTTATCTTCCAATCTAAACTATACCATGTTTACACTTGCAGAGGATTTTTTTTTTTTTTAAATAGAGCTACAGTGTGTCTGCAGATGGAAGGAAAAGCAAACTTCTATGTAAAATAAAAGCCAGGCTTCCTTATGTTTCATTTAGGACTGGGAATGGGAGCCAAAGTTGCATGTAGTTTGTTATTACGATACAACAAATAGAGGCATTTACAGTGAGGTTATTGTTTATTTGACAGCTCAATTTCAATGCAACCTACTGTAAAAAATAAAAACAGCCCACCTGACCAGACAGTTCCTTCTAAAGCTTTATTATTAGGAAGTAAAAATAGCCGTTTCTCTGTGAAATTTTGCACTGAGTTATTAGACAGGAGCTTGTCTAGTCAGCAGGTGTGAAGTAGAATGAAGTCATTCTACAGTCTAAAATTATATCACCTGGAAATATATCAGTCTGGAAACTTTACCTTGAACTGTGCTGTGGCCTCCAGCTGATGAACCACCTGAGCTCATCAGACGTTGCACAGACAGCTCCTTGTGATAGTATCTGTGAGGCTCCCCAGCTCACCTAATCTGCTGCCCATAGTGTATTTGCTTGTGTAAAAATGTGGATAAGGCCTGCGTTTTACAAATCCTTTTGAAGAACTTCATTAAATACAGTTCTCTGAATATTTTATAGGCCATGAAATGTAATCTGTTTCACTAGCTCCATAGTCTTCAGTGGTATGGTATGGAACAGAATACATGTAGATCTAACTGAATTTTAGCTATGGAATTATAAATGTTATTGGAATTAATACCTAGATAGGGCTTCGTGTATGAGAATAAATTTCAATTTGATGAAATTAATATACCATGGCTAAAAAGAAAAGAAGCTACAAAAGAACAAAACCATAAATAATGTTTGTATTGGATCTAACAAATTATTCCCTCAGCCTATCAAACAACATGGTAAGAAATTACTCCATCTTCTTACTGAAAGCTTCTTTTACTGGAAATGTCTTGGCAATCTTGAATTAAAATCAAATGCTGGCACTGAGTTATTCCAATATTTCATTGCTTTTGGAAGCAGCTCCTGGAAGGAAGGTTAGGATGTCAAAGCAGGTCTCTCCCCAGACCTTTGGAAATGTTGTTTAGTGGAATTAGACTTTGTTTGTATGATTTCTACACAAAGAAAAATGTTTTCTTTGGAACCAGAGCAGTTGTCCTACGTCTAAGTCTTTCACCTCTGAAGTGAATAACAAATTGAAGTGAATCTGTATGACGTGGACCATGATTAAAACTTGTACATTATAGAGTTAGGTTAAAGTGAACATACAAACTACTGAATTTAACATTCTGTTAATTTTTCAAGTAATGAGACCTATCTCCCTTCTTGAACTTTGGAACAGGTCTCAGAGGAAGACATCTACAGGCTATTTATCCTTTAAAATATCATTTTCCAAAAAGCTTCTACTGAGGCCAAAATAACAATGTGATGAATAGTGTATGTGCAAATGAAAACAATATGAAAAAAGGTGAAAAGATCCTCCTCTCTTAGCAGAGAATAGCCTCGGTAGGTAATACAGGGCCTGGATTGAGTAAGGATGTCACTGGAAGCTTTGTACTCCATAAAAATAGAAAGGCTTCTGTCATCTTGGTAATGTGTTTAGCTCAATTCAATATTCGATTAATTTGACTTCCAGGATCACTTTTTAGAAAATAAAAATTAGTGCTGGTAATATAATACACATCCAAAAGTACCTCAAGACAGTAGTTCCTGAAAAATACTTGTTTCAGCTGATTAGAAACTGATACTGCCACGTAAGTTAAGTGAGGGGTGGGAGTGGTGTTTTTTTAAATGTAGTCTGCTACAGGTAGCTACTTCACTTAACAGAAAAGCATGGGTCTGCTCTGAATTGCTCTTAATTTCTTTCAGCCATGCACATGCAAATAAATTATTAAACAGAACTATTCAGCTTCAACTGTTCAACTAGACTGAAATACTTACGTTTTTTTAATGAAGTAACCCTAAAGTAGGTTTTCCAGTTTTGCCAACAAGAGCAAGGAGCAGCTTGTGAATGAAGTGCTAGAATTTATTTACACTGAAAAGTGTGTGTGATAATGTGCTGCAGGTAAAATAGCTACTGTATGTTGTAGCAATTCAGCTCAGCCAGGGAGAAGAGCTCTTCTGCTACTACACATTCCACTAAGCCCATGCTTCCTGCAGAGGTAAGAGCAGTTATGCTTGGGCTTTTCCCCAGTAAAATGCAATATTTTCACACAGCTCCAGAGGTACTCAAGCAAAACCTTTACGCATTGTCCAAACCTCAGTTAAATGATCTTTATCATAAACTTAAGACTAATATGAAGTTAGCTTGACTATTGTTGCATTTTGTGTTAAGGCTTTCCTGGCAGTTCTGGTCATAAATCAAGGTCTTGCTGTACAAACTCCGAGAGGATTATGGCCTTCTCTTCTGGATTGTAACCACAGTGCTGCATTTTGGTTGATTATTCATTTGTATGCTAGTGGTGTGCATAGTGGTCACTGAGCACAGTTGCTCGAGGAAGTGACTGACATCCCAAGTGAAACCCCTTCTCCTTACATGTTTGCAGCCTGAAGAGAAAAGCAAGGGAGGGAAGGAAGATAGGGGCACAGGGAAGAGAGGTTTTACTCTCAGGTTACATTTTAAATCTGTGGCAATGCTGGTATAACCCAAAGTCTCTTGTTGTGCTCTGTTATGTAAAACTGGTTTCTGCACAGCTGTAGTATTACATTTGTTATGCTCTCTTACAGACTGCAGACCTTTTCATGACTCTCGTGTTTGAGCTTCGACAACTTTCTCTTGAGGCCTTAAAAGCAGTATGGCAAAGATCTTCATTTAAATGCAGAGACAACTGGTAAGGTGCCTTTAGTAATTGCATTTAAAAAAAAAACGAAGGAAATCACAGAATCACAGAAACTTCAGAGTTGGAAGGGACCTCTAGAGATCATCTAGTCCAACTCCCCTGCTAAAGCAGGACTGCCTAGAGCACATTACTCAGGACTGCATCCAGGCGGGTCTTGAAAATCTCCAGAGAAGGGGACTCCACAACCTCCCTGGGCAGCCTGTTCCAGTGCTCTGTCACCCTCACTGTAAAGAAGTTTTTCCCGTGTATTTGAACGGAATTTCCTATGTTCTAACTTGTGCCCGTTGCCCCTCGTCCTGTCACTGGGAACCAATGAAAAGAGTCTGGCACCACCCTCCTTCAACCCACCCTTTAGATACTTGTATGCCATAATAAGGTCTCCCCTCAGCCTTCTCTTCTCCAGGCTAAAGAGTCCCAGCTCTCTCAGCCTTTCCTCGTAAGGGAGATGCTCCAGTCCCTCAATCATCTTAGTTGCCCTACGCTGGACTCGCTCCAGTAGTTCCCTGTCCCTCTTGAACTGGGGAGCCCAAAACTGGACACAGTACTCCAGTTGTGGCCTCACCAGTGCAGAGTAGTAAATGTAAAAAACATTTACAAATGTTTTGTAAATATTTAAAATAGATTAATGTTTTAAATTCATGCCCAAATGTTGGATTCAAATTTGGAGCACTTTAAAGGAAGAACGTGTATTGCAGATCTTATTTATGTGGCAGAAGGATGATATTCTCTTCTCACTGAATGAACTTTGTATACAAAAGAGACTTTCCTGTCCCATGCCTATTCCCACACACAGACTTCCTGTTTCAGGAACAATGTGAACAGGAAACTTGAGTCAAGGCTTAGGTGGAAATCAGTGCTGCTGGTTTTAAGCATCTACTGCCATTTGTTATGAAAAAGCTTGCCTGGATCTCTGTCTTCAGTGGCCTTAGTACTCTTCGGGGAGAGGAAACAAATGTTAGGCTGGGAGTGTGCATGTGGTGGAGCCACAACTTTCAATAGCAGCCTGATCTCAGGATGGTTTATACCCGTCATTGAACTGCAGCTTTAAAGATCAAGGCCCCCGCTCATTTGCAGTCAGGAATAGAATCATAGAATCATTCAAGTTGGAAAAGACCCTTGGGATCATCGAGTCCAACCATCAACCCCACTCTACAAAGTTCTCCCCTACACCATATCCCCAACACCACATCTAAATGACTCTTAATCACATTCAGGGATGGTGACTCAACCACCTCCTTGGGCAGCCTATTCCAGTGTCTGACCACTCTTTCTGTGAAATTTTTTTTCCTAATGGCCAGCCTAAACCTACCCTGTTGCAGCTTGAAGCCATTCCCTCTTGTTCTATTGCTAATTACCTGTGAGAAGAGACCAGCACCGACCTCTCTACAATGTCCTTTCAAGTAGTTGTAGAGAGTGATGAGGTCTCCCCTCAGCCTCCTCTTCCTCAAACTAAACAGTCCCAGCTCCTTCAATCGCTCCTCATAAGACTTATTCTCCAGGCCCTTCACCAGCTCCGTTGCCCTCCTCTGCACCTCAATATCTCTCTCGTATTGAGGTGCTCAAAACTGGATGCAATACTCAAGGTGTGGCCTCACCAGTGCTGAGTAAAGGGGGACAATCACCTCCCTCCTTCTGCTGGTCACACTATTTCTAATACAAGCCAGGATGGCATTGGCTTTCTTGGCCACCTGGGCACACTGCTGGCTCATGTTCAGCTGCTTGTCCATTAGAACCCCCAGGTCCTTTTCTGCCAGGCAGCTCTCCAGCCACGCTTCCCCAAGCCTGTAGCGATGCATGAGGTTGTTGTGGCCCAAGTGCAGGACCTGGCACTTGGCCTTGTTGAAGCACATTCCATTAGCATTGGCCCACCGATCCAATCTATCCAAGTCTCTCTATAGAGCCTCCCTATCCTCATGCAGATCAACACTCCCGCTTAGCTTGGTGTCATCTTCAAACTTGCTGATGATACACTCTATGTCCTTATCAAGGTCATCAATAAAGATGTTAAACAGAAATGGTCCCAACACTAAGCCCTGAGGAACACCAGGAATAGTTCTAGTCCAATGGTTTGAGACTTTCAGAAATACTAATCCAGTATTATTAAAATCAATACAATTTTTTTTTCCCTCTGAAATCAATATTCTGAAAAGTGAAAACAAAGAAACAAGGTTTTTACTTGATTTCAGTACAAAATGTCATCAGCCTGTTTGAAATCAATCTAATGCCAGGTTTTATGTTTGTAACAATATCTTAAACTTTCCTTCATGCAAAAGGGACAAATTTTGTTTTGGCTTAGGTTTATTCTCAGATTTTGACAAACAGTCAAGTGAATATTCTTAAATATTAGAAAATAATCTAAACTACTCTGCCTCTTTCTCTATTAACTTTAGACTAATTTTACTCAGGACAAGGTTATTAACTTTAGGAGCTAAAAAGAATCCCATGCAGACTATTCTCTTACTCTGATTGCAAGTCTTTTTACCCAGTTTAGTTTAATTGTACTTTTTTCTTGTGTTATAGGCAGCCGCTAATAGATGCTCTCCCATCTTGTGCTACAGAGGCGTGTGTCATCCTAATGAAAGAAATTATAGCTTCTGGAGAAGTCGAGGAAGACAAAGTGGAATATTTCTTCTGGTCATTTTCATTCATTCCTAAACCCACCTCAGGCATGATTGAATCTCTTGCTGTGAGTGGATGTTGTTTTTTCTTTTTTAATTATCATCAATCTATCTGACTCATAATTTTTATATTTTTATTAGTCTTTTTCACAGATTTGTACAAAACCACCTCTGTCCAGGTGATTTTGGTGGTGAAACTACTGGCTATTTTAATATTGATTCCAAAAGAGGATGCAGTCCTGTTTGGTCACAGGAGCTTGATTTGCATGTGTGGGCTAGAGACTTTTTTTTTTTTTTTTTTTTTTTTTTAAAAATGAAAAAAAAGTGTGAACTACCTTGTGGACTCCAGAGTCTGGTTTGTGCTAATTAGTTTTGGGGTTCGTGGTCAGGTCAGTGTGAGGAGAATGATGCCGTTGCCATTGCACCCTGCTTTGGATAGAGAGCTTTATTCTGCAGTTTGGTCCGTTACAAGCTTTGTATTTAGCACCTGGAGACTTTTCAGTCCTTTGTATATGCACTGCTATTGCAGCTTTTGACATTTTTCCTTCACTAAGTTAATTGTATACAGAGTAATACAGGCTCCATTTTGCAGTCATTTTCCTTTAAAGATCTGTTGTCCTACCGGGTTTGTACACTGTAATCTATCGTGGTCTTAGAGTCTGAAGTTGGACTTGCTGTGGTTTCTTTCGGGAAGCTGCAGTGTTCTGGTTAGTAAAATCATAGATAGTCTTGTAGCTTAACTAACTCATTATTTTTTTAATTAAGTAAAATGTTATGCCTGCTTGACTTGTGTGCTAATGAACCATTGATCAGCCATGGAGAATCTTGCGGAGTGTATCACAACTTGCTGTTACAAATCATACAGGTGCTGACCACCGTATGAAAAACAGCTCTCAGTGTTAGCAGGCTTTCCCCAACATTTGCATGAAATAATTCGTCTTGAGTTCATTTGGGCTTCACAAACATTGGTTGAAGTGGTGGGATTTTCAACAGTAACAGGCTTGCTTCAGAGGATACGGAAATTTGGAATTTGCAGGTTTATGGGACAGAAAAAACTCATTTTCATTCTAAAAATGGGTAAACTGCCCATGACTTACTGAACTGTCAGTGCTTTTTGCTAAGTACTGAGGTGGGACTGTGTTTTTTGCTAAGTATTGGGGGGAAACTGTGTACTGGTAAGGGTTTTACTATTTTAAGGGTCCTGGAAAATTGTTTAGATTTGTTTTCACACTCCTTCCTAGGCATGCAGGGCATGATTTCTCTGGAAAAGAACTGAGTTCTATATCATGTTGACACTAATTTAGCCTGTATGCTTACATATGAAGGCGGAAAAATTTTCCACTATATCTCTGCAAGATTGTCCTTTCTTGTTTATTTATTTAAATCCTTTAAGGGCTGTTTGAAAATAAGCATTGTTGAGATTTAATTTTAATATGTAAATATTTTGATACATTTATTTTCTATGGTGTGTTACATTAATTGTGAGAATGAGTTTTCTGAAACGCCCTGTTCTTTTTGTGCTTGTTTACAGCCTTTGCTGAAGTCACCGGGAGCAAGCCAGAGCTGCTTCTTAGGAGTAACTGCTCTCTTGCATAGGTTTTGTTCATCCTATAACTCCTGTGATGGTGTACCTGCTGTGCAGAGTGTGATGTGGACTCTTGGGAAATTTTTGGGAAGAAACTGTACTGTGCAAGATTCAGAACGACTCAGCGAGGTATCCGTCATACGGAAGCATGTGATATAATGCTTCACTTTTCTATTCCCTTTATGATCTAGAACTTGTTCGATTAAAATGGCATTCGGTGGATTTCCAGAAAGCCATGAATACAAGCTTTGTAAATGAATATTCTTTGGTAGGATGGGCAGATAAAACTTTGTAATCCAACAAGTACAACCTATCATCATGGGTTTTCTTGGCTATTTAAATAAGGAAAAGCCTTGGGTCTTTTGATGAAGCAAACTTCACTCTGTTCATCAGTGTGAAGAACACCCATCACTCCCCTGTAAAATGGTACATTGATGAAAGTTTCCTCTTCCTTTGTTGACTCAAATCCATGTACAGTTAGTGTTACTTGTGTTATTGCTGGCTAATAAGTTCTGCTGAGTCCCAGCATTACTGGCTGTAAGTCAGTCACGGTATTGGAGGGCTAACAGGAGAGGAAAATCGTTCTTAGTTGCTTTATGGGATCTTGAGTTAGGGGTAATCCTGTCACAGTTCTGGGGCTTTTTATCTTTAACTGACACTTGCTGCTGAAGAAATATCTTTATATCTTCTGTTTGATGATCTACCTAAACAATTGGTTCTTCTTTATCATGCTTAGAAAATGGAGATACTGGTGACAGTGTATCAGATAGCTGTAAGAGCCCAAGAGCTAAGTTTGTCTCAGGTATTTGTGTCTGTTTAATTTTCCAGTGTGCAAGATAAAGACATGGGATTTGCATTTTTCTTCATATAGTGTGAGCAATCCATTCACTTTTAATTATTAACCCATTTGTTGAAGGAATAACTTAAAACCCCAAGATTTTATGTATTGGGACCCTTGAACAAAATTTTGATAAAAAAACCCCAAAGAGATTCCATTGCTAAACTTCTTTGTCTTCCTGTTAGCCATAGAATCGTACTTTCTGTGTGTATTTTCAGTTTCTTACTATGTGCTGTGTGAAATTACCTAGTTCATTTTGGTAGAATTGGGACTTTACATGGTTTGGGGATACGTTACTCTCATTAGAAAAAAAATGGAAAAAATGATATATCTTTTGAAGTGTGGGCTCTCCGCTGGAAAGAGGCAACACTGCACTGATGGGTGGTCTCACTGGTCTCTACTGAGCTCTTAGAAAGAAGTACTTAAAAAAATCAAAACAGCCATTTAAATTGTCAATGATGGATGTGGAGTGGGATTTTGAAGAGAAGCTTTGATTTCAATGTTGCTAATCGACTGTCAGTGGGATTATTGTAGTCATCTGAGCATCTTCCTCTTGCCCCGCTTGCTGCCAGCTGGGCAAGGAGAGTGCCATACGGGTAGTTCCAAGCTAGGGTTGTGCTGCTAGACTGGATGCCAGTTTGCCAGCAGCTGACCAAATGAAGCAAATGTCTATTTGGTTTATATTGCAATCTTTCTCTGTGGGGAAGGGCACTAATTTCTCAGCTCTTCTGTGGTGGTTTAACCCTGGTAGGCAGTTAACCATCGTCCAGCTACTCACTTACTCCCCCTGCTGGGATGGGGGGACAGAATTGGAAGGGCAAAACTGAGAAAACTCATTGGTAGAGATAAAGACAATTTAGTAAGTGAAGGGAAAAATATCCAACCTCAAACCCCACAACAAACCTCAAAAAGTGATGCAAAAGCAGTCGCTCACCACCAGTAGACTGATGCCCAGCCTGTTCCTGAGCAGTGGATACCTTGGAACCACCCCCACTCCCTCCACACAGTTTTCTTTCTGAGAACGATGCCATACGGTTTAAATACTTCTTCAGTAAATTCAGATCAGCAGTCCTGGCTGTGTCCCCTCTCAGCCTCTTACCCACACCCAGCCTACTCGCTGGGCAGGTAGAGTAAGGAACAGAGAAAGCCTTGATGCTGTGCAAGTACCGCTCAGCAATAACTGAAACTTTGTTGTGTTACCTACAGTGTTTTGGTCACAGATCTAAAACACAGCACCATACAGGTTGCTATGAAGAAAATTAACTCCATCCCAACCAAAATCAGTACACCCACCCAACTGCATGTTTTCATAAAAACTTTTCTTTTTAAAACCTTTCTGTCTTTCAATAAATCTGATTTAAATTAGCCAAGAGATTAGTAAATCAGAAAATGGAATTGATGAAGACGGGCACGGTGAGAAAGACTGCCCAAGTCTCATTAACTTCTTGAAAATTGTTCTGTAGCTTAACACTGAAACACAGTTGTCTGATGAATGTGGAGCAGCCTCTTGAAGCTCAGCAGCAGGTGTAGGAGAGGTATCTTTGACTATGATAACTTTACTAAAGACGCAGAGCAGAATAGGTGAGACGTTCCACCTGATGTCTCAAATCAACAGTGAACGGGAGTCTTCGACCTACAGTTGTGGAAGGTTTTTGAACATTTTAACTGTGCTGGCTTCATTATAGTTGTTTCCAGGGGACTGTTGGTAAAAGGAAGATCAGGCACCATATTGCATTGAAGTCCCTGGTCTCTAAACTTTAATACAGAGCTTGTCATTAAAAATTCATTGATTCCCAGCAGTAATATGCTTTCTGGGTTCTGAAGTTGCACAGGTTTCCTGTATGTTTAGTGAAGTAAACTGGTAACATTATTGCATCTGTTGATAAATTATTATTTTCAATTTGTTGCTGTGTCCAGAACTCCACGTTGTATCACTAAAAGGTCAAAATGTCTATGATAAAAAGGGAAAAAAATATCAAAGTACTTGAAAAACCTTTACTGCATATCAAATCCATGACTTCTGCTTTTCCATTGCAATGCAGGCCTTTTTTTAAAATGCTTTTCTATTCCACCAGTTCTAAGCCAGATTTTACTTACAAGTGCTACATGGCATTAGAACAGCTGTCCATATTCATGTGAGTCTTGTTCTCACACTAAAGCCAGAGTATAGATGGTATAATAGGGGCTGCAGTAACCCTCCCAAATGATCAGCAATTATTTTAAACAGAGAATTTTGCACAGAAAGTGTTAATGCAATAAGATTTCATGTACAGCTGACAATATGTGGAGAACTTTTTATTCTACCTTACTTTGTATTTACAGGTGCAACTGGTGTTAAAAGCCATTGGAAATGCAGGACTGGCAGCAGCTTCGCTAGCTCCTGTTTTGAGCTTGTGTGCTTCCCTGAAAAGTAATCCAATTGAAATTCGTCTAGCTGCTATCCAGGCCTTCAGGCGCATTCCCTGTTCTGTCAGGGTAAGTGATTTATTGCCAGCAGGTGACTGATGTCTTCCTGGCACTATCCCAGAGTTTTGACTTTCTGGAATAGTTATGAAACATGCAAGTAAATAAGGAACAAGTGTAAACGTGTCTTCCAGCAGAGCTCCTCTGCTGTTGGAGAGGTTGGTAGGACAACCCTGATAAACAGACCTATAATATGTTTTGCTATAGTTGAGGTAACACATCCAGTGACTGAGGTAATGTTTATGACTTCTTAAAAAGTTACTTCAGTTGGGTGGCTTATGTTTCTGTGGGTTTTGGTAGCCCTGCTCCAGAAGAAGAAGGTCCACATGGAACTTGCACTTGGAGAAGCATTTTCTATGGCTTTTTAAAATCTAATTGCAGCATGGATTGGCATAATCTTCTTGTCCTGTAGTTATGAAGCTCAGTGTTGCTCCTTAGACCTGTTGAAAGTATGAAATCTATATGTTGTCGTACACCCCATCATTGTCTAGCAAATGAATGGCTAAACTGACACCCTGTGGGTGCACTGAAGGTGTTGAATGCTAATAGAAATGTTACTAGAATCAGTCACCAATGTCTTGATTCTTGGGAGTTCACCAAACAACTCGTATTTGTGGATACCTGGGAAGTATTGAACAGAATAAATTTGTTACAGGCCTACCCTTTGATTGAGACCAGAAGTAGTGATCTTAATAGCCTGTTAAGAAAAATGTAACCACTGTTGTCTGTGTATTAGCTGTGGCACATGTGTGGAATATAATAGAACTACTCTCCCTTGTGGTGGAAATAAAACCGTCATTAACTGTTGCGCTAGCAAGTGAGGCTCTGTGTTGCAGACAGTCTTGTATAAATTAGTCAGTAGAGGATTCAGGTCATAGCGACAGTTTGTTCTGGAAAGTTGTGTATAAGGTAGTGTAGAGAATATGTACATACATTTGTGTATGTTTTGCATGAAATGACTTTGTCGAGTATAAAGCAATAGCTATCTCTTTCAGAAAGAAAAACCTACTTGTACCTGAAAATGCATACATGAGGTGTTTTAGGAGAATAAATCGTAATTGTCTTTTGGTTATCTTTTTATCTTTTTCTTTTAGAATGCTGTATTAGTTCAGCTCTATCAAGCAAGCAGCGAAGATGTGGAAATAAGGATTGCTGCTTATTATATAGCAATGAAATGTCCGAATGAAGAGTTATTTAAACAAGTACAAAAGACTTTGCTGAAAGAAACATCCAGTCAAGGTTAGCCAAGGAACTGCTGAAGTCTTACTCCTTCCTAAATGATACTTCAGTGTAACATTTAGTTTACGGGTGTAATGGTACCAATCTGTATCAATTTTTATTTAATCTTAAAACTTCATAGGTTGTTTTTAAAAGATTGTTTGTATGATTGTTACATTTTGTGTTGGAATTGTGATACTGTTATTTTAGCAATAGTCAGTAAGGAGTGACTCTTCATAGAACGAGTTCCCTCTACTGGCAGCATTTCATTAGTTGTCTGCTCTTGAGAAAGAGCTGTGTGGAACTGTTTTAATGTTTAGTGCATTAGAAATACAAATGGATAACTGCGAATTACATTTTGTTAAGTCGAGAAAGAAGCAAGTGGCAGAAAAAAATACTGCAAGCTGCAGGTATAAAATTATTTACTATTTCTTAATTACCTTTTTAATGCTCCTAAATTCCACGTTTACTATACATTTACTTGATGTAATACAGTTATTTATTATAAGGACTCGCTACCATGGTCTTTCTTTGGTACTGTCCTCTTTTGCAGCTATTTTACATCAGTTTTGATATGGTTTTAATGTTGATCACAGTATTTTAAAGATAGCATTAGACAGAAACTAAACAGATCTGAAGACTGCAAAGAAAGGCCTGTTGATTTTCATTTAGATAATTGTAGGATACTTAGGAATTTTAAGGCTTCCTGCAGTTAGTATCAAAGCTTAGTGGGAGGTGCTTCATCACTGCGCCAGAGGTGATTCTGCAGGTCAACTGAAAGTCCTCTAAGGATCACAGTTCTCAATCTGTGGATCTAATGGCAAACAAATGACATCAAGAAACTGTTTATAACACAGGGAAAAGCAAAATGTGGGAACTGGGACATGTTGTGTTAGGAATGTTGTGAGAAGGACTTTGTGAGGGGTATTAGTCATATATCCAACTGTATAATAGCTGGCCAGCAGTGTAGCAGTCATTTGGGGAAAAGGTTAGCCTAAGTATAATTTCTTAATTATTTATAGTTTGTTTAAATTTTGCTTTCTGCTTCTGTGGTTCCATGATGAATTGTTACCTGAGCTATATTACTGACATGAGAGACTGAGTTGAGAACTGATGCTGAGTAGAAAATCTATACTGTGTTTAAAAATACTCGGTTTATTTAAGTAGCTTATCTGAAGGAGAAGCTATTTGGGCTAGTATGAACTGAAACCGTGCATTATATAAGAGAACACAGAATCCTGTCAGCTCTTTATTACCAAAGTACACAAATGTTTAAGTTGATCTCATATTTTGGGTGAAGGGATTTTTTTCTAAACGGTTTCACCACATTCAACAAAGAATACCTCTAGACAAATCCTTTGCTTTTAAATCTGTCAAGAAGGAGCAAACATGAAAGGGATATCTATAAGATTGTTTGCAGGCAGATGAAAGCAGACTCTGCACTCTGATGTATCTGGATCCTAGCCAGCTCTGAACTTCAAGCTGTGTATCCATTTTATCAGGATGTTATGTCCAGACCAGTATATCCTGCAGTGATTATGAGTTCAGGCTCAGCATTGTTTTCACCTATTGATGTGGCTTGTGGTTTGGAGGGGACTTGTTCCCCTCTTTTTAGAGTTCAGACAGAGAGAACTTGCATCAGTCTACATAACACTGTCAAGGTAGGTGTAACCTCAGTGACTCTCCTCCCTGTGGCTCTATGTGGAAAAAATAAACTGTCTGATTTATGAAGCACTCTACGAGTCCATCCAAAATGTTTTATGTTTTAAACAATTTAATGTACGACTCATTAATTTTGTTAATTTCCATCCTTTGTCTTTGGTTGATGTAACACCTAAATAATTCATGTAATAAGACTATTGAGTAACAAGTGCTTTTGAAGGTATAGAGCACATACTAGTTTTTAGTTGCTGCATTCAGAAAAAGCAATATGAAAAAAAGGATTTGTGTTGTGAAAAGTGCAGGGAACTGCAGAATATTCAGTGTCTGTGCACTGAACTACCAGCGAAGCCTGATATCTTTTATTGTCAGGAGGAAAAAAAGCCTCCATTTAAGAATCAGACTCCAGAACGCATGGACTACATTTGCCCCCCATAACGCATACATGGCCAAACCATGAATCAGCACAGTGTCATGCAGAAATACTAATTCTGAATCACAACTGTTTAGTTGTAAGATTCTTTCTATTGGAATGATCTGTTTGCTGTATGTAAAGAAACTATTGCCAGTTTTCTCTTACAAGTCCACGAGTGTTGCCAGTATTCGTGTAGGGTATCTGATTAATAGACCTCCCTATATTTGAAATTGCTTAATGCTTGCCTTTTAAAAGGCTTTGTTTATTTCTGTTTATAGTTTTTAACTTGTTTTAAGATTTTAGTGTGTTCGCTGTCTATCCCAGACTTTTTTTTTTTTTTTTGAATGTTTCAGTACACTGGGTCAGTGATTTTTCAAGAACAAAATGAATGATGCTGACAAATAAAAACATCTTTTAAATAATTCTGGCGCATCTGTTCTTTGAAGAAGGAACAGAAACAGTCCAATATTATTTGAGCTGCACAACCTGCCTCTAACGTCTGTATTAGAGTTGTACCTTGGGTTTTTTTTCATCATTCCTTTGAATTTAGTATAGAAGATCCTTTGCAAACAGCAAATAAGTAGGTTAACCTTACCTCCTTGCCTGCGTAGGTTAGCTGAGAGGCGTAAATGAAACTAGGGAGTGAATGGCCCCTCACATGCCATATTGTAAAGAATAAGACAGTATTTAAATAAGTTGACCATTGTAAAGGTAGGTGCATCAGAGCAATTTGAATGGTACTGAAAATGAATCAATTCTTTTGTGGTCAGGGGAATGGTTTAGGATTAATTCTGGTATAAATAAATAAAAAGATGCCCTGCTTCAGTTTTTAAAACTGTTTTAATTTTTCTCTAATTTCCAAATGCTTTTCTTTGTTTAATTTAAGTGGGCTCCTTTGTTTGGAGTCACCTCTCTCAGCTCCTGGAGACGGATGATCCATTGAAGGAGCATCTTCGAGATTCTATTCCTGATGAAATCCTTAGCAGAGATTTTGACCGGGAGACATGGAAATACTCTTCATATTCCGATGTCACATTCCATTCAGGTATGTGGAGTTTTAAGGGTTTGTAGCATATGGATTATTAAAATACCACATGGCTTTTCTGGTCTTTTATATCTTGCTCCACAGAATTTTAATTTTTATGGCTTAATGCAAATGTAGGCTTGATTATGCTCTGACCTTAATTGGTGTATGTCAAATGTAATTCCAGCAAGCCAGATACGACGCAACTTTACTTTTGTGGGAGAGGAGAATAAGAACCGATGAAGTTTTAGATTATTTTTGTGAAAAGCAACTTTTGATTTCTTCCTTAGTGAGCTTCCTTTGTAGCAACAGGGGATTGGGATGTATTTTTTTCTTCTGATTCATGTACTTTCCGTGGTATAAGAAAAGATTCAGACTCATTCCTTCCTGTTTTACTATCTGTTCATCATTTGTTTTTAGCAAAAATGCTAGATAATATTTTTCAGAGTAACATTTTGATTTTCTGTCTGTCTCTTCCAGTGCAATTGTGTATGATATGTATTGTAAATGCTCTTCTTTTAGTACTGGTCGCATACTAGGCTTTCAGTAATGTCCATTAAAGTCTTTGCTATACTAAAAAGTTAAATAATTTCACCTGTTGACTTAGTGTTTTATTCACCATCTTTTTAATGTGCAAAGTTGCAGTTTCCCAAAGAACAAGACTTGCAAAGTATATGCGAATAGCTGATCTCCCAATGACAGACAACTGGTATTTTATATTGCAGGTGGTGCAGGTGGAAATATGGAAGCATCAGTGGTCTTTTCTCCTGCATCCTTTCTGCCACGATCAGTCATGACAAATTTGACTGTTCACGTTATGGGGCAGGCTATAAATCTACTGGAGGCAAGTTTATGGGCTGCTTTTGTTTTTTAATCCCTCTTCTCAAGGGACACTTGGTATATCGAAGTAAAAAGAACTGTGTTCTATTTTCCCATTACAGTTCCTTTAGCAAGGTATGCTTTTCACTGCTACAGCAAAGTTGCCTCAGACTGATGACTCCTTTGTGTAATAGACTTAGTTGTAATAAAAGAACTTCAACTCTGATAGTAGCATACACTAGGCAAGTGAGTTATATTCAGCACTTGCTGTTGATTCAAATGAAAGATAAAAGTCTGTGCTTTCTGAGATACTGTTCTTGCTCCTGTTCAGGACAGTAAGATTCCCTCGGTTGATTTACAGTGGAAAATGGATTGGCTTGGGTACACTGTTCCTTTAATACAGGAGATAGAGTCACATATACCTAACTGAAGTCACTGTTTTAGTCCCATTGAGCATCCAATGCTTGGGACATTTAAATGGCTTGCCTGCAGCCTCATCATCTTTAGTTGTGCCTCTACTGTGCCTCCAGGAGAAAGCAATGTTTGGCATATGGACCCTTTACTGCAGGTAAAAATGTGTATGTGAAAGAAAGAATTTAATGTAGCCTTCACATCTCAAATTTAAGCTTGCAAGGGAACAAGATATTTTTTCAGTGTCATATCTTCTGGATTTATAAGTGTTAGTAATAGTATTTTAGTCAAACTTCCAAACAGAATCTTATTTCAGGAGCATTGAAAGGGTGCGTTATTGTTTTCCAACCAAAATACTGTTTGTAACATGCTAAGATAGCAGTAGCTTAAACTGTCCCATTATGTTGTAAATAAACCGGTACCTGAATAAAAAAGGATTTTTTATTTTGGACTGAGCTTCACACAATCAACAAACTAAAGAGTTTTTACTGGAAAGAGTTAATACTAAACTAACTGGTATTGGATGCTGCATGAGGTAGGATACTAAATTTTGTAGACCATTGTGATCTTGTATGGAAAATCTTTCTTGTAGAAAAACATAAAGGTTGCATCTGAATGTATATTTTTAATTTCTGTCTATAGAACTGAATATACCTTATGTATCTCATCGTCAGGCTTTTCAGTGACGTATGCTTTCCCCTAGGTTGGTGTACGATTAGAGAATGCTGAAGCTCTTGTGCAGAAGATTTTTGGGCAGAAGCCTGCTACTTTCAGTGACTATTTTTTTGCAAACAATAATGAAAGAAAAAATAAGTCAGAAAACCCAGTGGAAACAACAGGAAAAGTCAAGCAGAGGAAGCTGACTTTGAAGCGATACAGCCCTGCTGATCATCTTGTGACCAAGTCTGGCAAGCCAAAGTTGAGAAAAGCTAAGCAGAATTGTCCTGGTAGAAAGTACAGTAAGATGAGTGAGTTAGTCAAAAAGGTAACTGACTCTGCAGATCTTGGAAAAATTAATGATATTCCATGGTTAAACTTAAGGCCCCATCTAGCATTGGACAACTGCTCTGTGTTGCTGTGACTCCTTTGCATAAAGCTTATGTAGCTTGTTCCACTCACTTGCAGAGAACTTAACAGCTGCATAAAATACAAAGCAACAAAAAGCCAGATATTCAGTTTTTCAGGTTCTTTTATTGTCTCAAAACAATGACTCTCAGCCAGGGGAGTATGTTGCTTGTGTTTTGGGCTTCCTCTCAGCATTTTGAGCTCTGATCTTCTTTATGCTGATGTCCTTTTGTCTTTTGACTTCTGCAGCACTATACACAGCTGCTTGATGTTAAGTTCCTGAGTCATGCTGATTGCGATCTGACTTCCCAGACTGATGTCAGATGTTACATTGACCCTTTGTGAATTTACTCATGTTTGGAGAGAGTTATGTTCTATGTATATAACAGGAAGGCTTTGGGAATTGACTTCAACTGTTAATGTATTATCTGGAAAACTTGGGCCCATGATTTATTTAGTTTGTCTTAGACCGTCTGTCTCCTTGGGACTCATCTTCTTAGAGTTTCTTCTTACGGTGTAAGCTTATGTTCATGTTGTGTTGCTGTTGTATTGATTCATAAAGAGGGAAAATGTAAATTTTTTACTTCTTAGCAGTTTACTTGACAGTCATGGCATCCATAATGTTGTATTAATTGAGATTGTATTTTTTCAAAGCTTCATCTGTTTGTGGGTATGTATTGCTACGCTTCTTTTGCCCAGTCATCTTAGGACTAGACATTGCCTGTGTTCATAGTGAAAGTCAGCTTGTGTGGCATGGAGCTGAAATTTAGCTGGAAAGAACAGGTACTAATCTAAGGTCTTAAGTGGTCTTGAAATAATTTATAAAAGGGAGCCTAATGTCTATTTACTAATAACGTAGCCTTCACTGACAAGTTGTTTATTATGAGTTTGAAAGGAAATGAATACAAACATCATTCTCTTCCTGATTTATGTCTTTATTGCATGTCAGTTCACTGAGAGAACAGTGAGAAAGGAGCTGCTGAAATGTGAGCTAAGCATGAAAATCTTTGGAAATGAACTTAGCTTCTTGGATTGTGAAGATTTAAGAAAACAAATGAAACATTATTCTTTAAATCTGGCTGAGTTGGCTGTCAAGCTTCTGAAGGTAAAAGGAACCTTTTTTTCTATTTGAATGCAAATGCCTTGAGAAACTACTTTCTGACAGATATGTGAAAGATACAAAATATTACTTATTATTTCTCTAAATTGAACTCTAAAATAGACACCAGTATATATTGTGGGTAAACAGCGTTCAGTACATTAGGCAAGGATTTTTATGTTGTCTGATGGTTCTTATCTCTTGCTTTTCTCATTCAAATCCATCCATGCTTAAAGGAAAAATAATTATTTCTTGCACTGGGATATGACTAGTGTCTAACTCATGCCCTGGCCAGATGTAGGCTTTCGGCTTCTTTTGCCTTATTTACCAAATCACCTCAGTTAAAAACACCTTCACAGCAGAGAAATATAGAGGATAGTTATATCTTGAATGCGGACTTTATTATGCAAAATAAAATTCTGTTATTTGTTTGTTTGTGTTTTTTCATCATAGGGGCAAGAGGTCCAGTTTAATAAAAGGCTGAGTTTGGCCACTGAAGAATTGCAGTTTCCAGCAATTTCAGGCTTTCCTATTCAGCTGGCAGTCAATGCTTCAGCAGCAATCAACATAAAAATCAAAGGGAATGCGGACTTCAAACAACAGTCAAATTTTTTTCTAAATGGATATATCAAGCCAAGGTAATAACTGCTGCAAATCTGTCACTTTCCCATGTTCCTGATGTCAAGTAGCAATTCCTGATGTGAATGTCTGTTGTAATCAATTAGGAGATTCCTGAAGAACTCAAGCAGTCATCAGCCTTATATTGCTGAATGGCCGCTATGCTAGAAGGACAGCAGTCGTTTCCTATCCTGCCTGTCTGATTTTGAACTCTATTGCTGTGCTTTTCCAGTACTTTTTTAAGCTGACCATTCCTCCCTATCTGTAAATCAAATTCCAAAATGCTTGCATGCACATGATCTTTTGAATGCTTTACCTGTTACAGGGATTGCATTTTTGATTTTTCTTAGGATCAGACATGCAGTTACAGGTTACGGA
The DNA here is from genome assembly GCF_028500815.1 of Rissa tridactyla. Classification (NCBI taxonomy): domain Eukaryota; kingdom Metazoa; phylum Chordata; class Aves; order Charadriiformes; family Laridae; genus Rissa; species Rissa tridactyla. The sequence continues at coordinate 12,286,867 of NC_071473.1, forward strand.
TCTACAAGCCAATGGATAATTTAACCCTGTGTTTCCTTACTTGGCTATTGTAGCTTTTTATACATGAATACATTCACTAAACTTCACTAAGTGCTGTATAAACAGAGATAAACTTACACCATGATACTCAAACCTAATCACTTTCCCTTTCCTGATATTTCATGCTGAAGTCTGAGTTCAAATCCGTTACATAGGAGATCTAGTAAAACTATACTTTAATTCATGTTAGAAAGTGTATGTCTGTGTACATATAATTTTTTCAGTGATTTCCTGAAACAAAATAGTTGTCATGATTTTAATGTTAGAATATACCACGTTACAGTATCAAAGGCTATATATTTATTGAAGAGGATGAGCAGCCTATGGTTTAAATTAAGGGCTCTAAAAAGAAAGCGCTTTTCATAAAAAAATACATATCTGAATCTTTCAACAGTGCATTTGTCCAGCTTTCTGCCCAAATGGGAACTGTGGGAACTCTGGGACAAGCTGGCCTAAGCTGGTTAGCAGGAATGAGGACGTCTACTAGTCTTGATGGGGGAATCCAGGTAAAAAAAGGGCAAGAGGTCAAAGTTTTTTTGAACACTCCAGAAGAATCTATGGAGATAATTAATTTCAGGTAAGATTAAGCAAGGAGATCTTCCTAAAATAGTAACTGTGATAACTTTCGTGCATCAGAACTTAACTGGCAGGCTCATTAATAAAGCAGAAATATATTTTGTCAAAAACCAAACTGTTTCAGTCTGACTCATAGTCCAAATCTGCTATTCAGAAGAACAGAAAGGGGAAATTATTCTGTGCATTTTACGTTGTTTTACCATAAGAACATACATTCAAATCAAAGCTTTATGATAAAAGAATGATAAAATTCCTGTAAATGATTTTTTGTACTCTCCTGTTTTTTCCTACTGAACATCAGTGCTGTTTCTGGAACTTTAGTGTCAAAAGAATCTAGTTCAGGGTATGAAAGCAGTGGAGGAAAAGCTTAGCAGTACTTCTACAGATGGTATTTAGCAAAACACTGGAGTAATTTGGAATATAGTACTAATGAAGTGCGCTCATACCCTTCTGGTGAGTTTTTAGTTAGGTTCTTTAATGTTAGGTAAAGGTAACATTGTAAAATACCACCTCAACAACTGTCAGATGTAAAGCAAATTAATTACCTGTGTTAATGCAAGCTAGGCTTTTTAGCTTTTTCTTTTTTCTGCTGGCTTTCTCTTTTCGTTGGACTTTTAGATTTGTTAGAAGTCCAAGTAGAAGGCATATACTGTAAATGGCATGTCAACTACATGCCTCTTAGAAATGACAACACGTGAATGAACTACTTACAGTATGTGGATTGTTGTTCCTTTGTTTCTCTTGATTTGTGACACTGCGGTACTGTAGGATATGCAGCTCAGAAAAGAGCTGGAAGGCTCTGGACTTTGCATTTAAACCATCCATTCCCTTAGGACTCTGGGAAACTCACTGATGTAATTCTGTTTCTACCAGCTAGGATGGATGACAGACCAGAGTGAAAGTCAAAATAATGACAAACCTGTATTGTGTATTATTTGAACAAAAGACTGACTGTAGAGTCTATTAGATATTGCATTAACTCTCTTGCTCCTATCAAGTGCAGAGACCATGATTCTTGTACAAGCAGTTTAGTGAAGTTCTGAAGTTCTGGAAGAACTTCAAGACTGGAATGAAACTGATGTCCATGCATAGCCTAAGGGTGGGGGGAAATGTCTAGAAGCCAGAAAGTGAGTGGGGTTGCAATAAGCTGACCTCAGAATTGCTCAGAATAGAGAAATCTAGTACTGACTGTGAAGAACTGCAGAAGAATCTCAAGATAGTGACATATTAAGCATGTAAAATGTGGTTAAAAATCAGTGCTAATTAGTAGAAGTGTAGACTGATCTTAGCAGAACTTCATCTTTCTTGTTTTTCCCATCTGGGAGAAGATACAACTGAGAATTCTGTATTGCTGTAACTTCAGCATAATTGTTTTTAAGTGACTCTCTGAAATTCTTTGTTGTAGCTCTAAACTCTACTTCACAGTGGTGGATGAGACAGAAGATGTAGATGTTTTCCAAGACCACACAGAAACCAGATCTTGCACTAGGAAGGAAGGTGAGTTTGTCTGTGCATCTATTGTGTTTGTCTTTGAAAGCTTGATCATTCTGAAATATCCCTAACAGATTGTTTTATTCAGTAGAATTTCTTTTTTACATATTAGTTCTAAAAGGTCTTCAGTGCAACGTTCATTTGCATGTTTTAATTGTTTGTTGTTCTAACTGGATGTTCAACTGTTGTCTTTCCCCAGTGTCTGAGGTTATTGGCTGGCAGCTGTGTTCTGAAATGTCGTATCCTGACCCAGCCGGTGGTTTGGTTTTCCCCCTTACTGGACCTTTGAGAGTGGCTGTCACGTTAACTAAGCAAGATAGAGGCCTGCAGCAGTACATTGTGGAAGCTGCATGTAACTATATTCCTCAGGTACCATTATGGCATGCTTTTCTTTGGCTTTAGTTTTAGTTTATTATGCTGATGAAAGAATAGTATATCTCAGTACTATATATTCAACTTAACTGGCTTTCAAAGGTCTACATTATTATTATTATTTCCGTTCCCATTATAGTGGGAAAATATGTTGAAAACAAATACGAATTACTGATGCGGATAGTAGGTACATACTATTTCCATATACAAGACAGAGCACACAAATCATTTGGTTAGACGGTTCTTTGGTTAGATAAGACTGATAGATCTGGAAGTAGAGACCAGGATTTTTGACTTGGTGCCCAGTACTAAACAACCTGACCTTACTTCAATGACTTTTTTCTCTTTGTGATAAAAAAAAACTCAAAACCCAAATCGTTAATTTACATTAACCACCTTGTTTAAAAGCAGAAGTTAGGCTCCAGTGAATCCACTCCAGAACACTGTCAGTTGTTTTAATATGTTTGTTTGGGCAAGCCCGTGAAAGGAATGATTTTCAGCTTCTGCAGGGGACAGTAAGAATTTATGACATTTTCTAAAATGATAGTATAGGTGTTTAACACGAGCAGTGGCTGACGTCTTCTATCACAGCCCAAGTATTCTTTTTACTGTGAGACAATTTGGGCTTTGGCTGTATTCATACAGTGCTTAGTATCTCTAAGACACTAAGGTAAGAACAATTAGCAGAGTAACTTTCTGTTCTTTATTTTGTTTTTCTGACTTTCTCTAATAAAAGCAGGAAAGGGAACAGGCGTTTTCCTCTGCCCCAGAATCTGGCATCTGTAGGCAGGGCAAGGCTGAAACTGTCAACTAAGGCACCCACTGTAGGTTCATGGTGCTGTGCATCCCACTGCTGACACTGCCACAGTGTAAGGGCTTAAGGCAGCCCTGTCAAATTCTAGTCACTTAAGCCTGAGCTTCAGAGCTTAAATTTATAACTGGAAGTGTGGTCTGATTTTCTGTAAGTTCTGGCAGGATTCAGCATAATTTCAAGAGAAGGTCAGTATGCTGTGAAATTCAAGGTGTTCAGAGAGCATTTCCCAAGACAAGAACTGGACAGGGAACAGAAAATACAGCCTGGGGAAAAAAGAAATTTCTTGCTGAAAATCTTGAAAAGCAGACACGTGAAAAATTATTGTGGCGGTGAAGGTGCCTATGATCATGCAACACAGTGGGATAGATTGTTTTGTAAATGCTGCACCGATTGCAAATGTGGTTATCCTTTGTTTCTTTCAGGAGAACTCATGGATCCCAAGTGAAGCTGTCCTTCACTTCTTTATTGGGACTCCGAAGTCAGATTTGAAAAGGGATATTGGTGTTGACCTAAATTTGAGTGTCCCACAGAAGAAATTCAGAATCCAATTTATACAACCTAAGAAAAAAATCGAGATTGATGGTAAGTTTTTCGACTAAGAACCAGATCATCAGTTAATGTCAGTTAGGAGAACTTTATTAGAATTAACAGAGAAATAGCAATATAGTTCAGTCAATAATCTAATGCTAAAACCACATTATTATGTGATAGCCATTCACTTACTGCTTTAGGTAACACCCGTTCCCAGTGGGTTTTGCAGCCTGGTTAAGACTATTTTGCACAGTCAGAAGTTCAGTACCCGATTCACAAACTCACGTTAAAGAGGAAAGCTGTTTCCAGTACAGATGAAGCTAAGGCTAAGGAACACAGTGGATTATTCTGAAATCTTTTATATATGCTGAACTGGCTTTACTATTCCTGAGTTTTAGTTTGATGTATTCTGTTAGTTATGACATGAAATTACTTGTTGCCAAATCAATGAAGTACTGACTATGATATTGCTGTGCATTATAATAAAAAGTAACATTTCAATCACAGTGTAACATAGAAAACAAAATCAACAAACACATTGATGAAATATAAACTGATAAATATATGGTCTATAATAATATAGACAATATATTTCATCTTCATGCCACGCATGACAAGGGATATTTTGTTTTGTATGGTAGAATACATCAAAGCCACATATTTAGAACTTGTCCCTCCATATTTTTATTTGTTTGTTTTTAATTCTGGTTATTTTCAAATGGATTGCATGGAAGATATACCTACACTGTGCAAAGCTTTCCATGCACAGTGCTCTGAGCTCATGAAACATCTCTACAGCACAACACAGCTTACAAGTTTTAGCACAGGCCTAAAAGAAGCGTATAAATCACTTCCAGAACTAAGCTAGTTTGTTGGAGACAGCTTCGTTGCCTCTTCTCAATTAGTATTCTCAGAATGTCCTTTCAAAATGAGATGTATATTCTGAGGACGCTTTGGTGCCTTTGCACATTCTGTTCCTACCTTTTTTCCTTTACTTTAATATTTATTATGTTTTAATTCTGTAAATATATTGTTCACAAAAATAGCAACTATCTTTTTGGGTACAGTTTTATGAAGCATCACTGAACAGTATACATCCAGAAAAGTAAAAAGTTTTATTTTTCTCCAAGGAAGAATTGAGTTTTCTAAAAATTCACGAATTGGACACCTGGAACTCGTAGTAGATGACAGAGATGTGTATTACATTAAGGTATGTTTTCAGGTCATGAGCTCTCATACTAGGATGCATACTTAAATAAAAACAGAAAAGAAAGGCAATGAAAAACACGCATATTGAAAAATAGTTTTGTGAGCAATCCGTTAGAGAAATTACCTGTTCTCTTTATTACATATTTTTGAGGTAGATCAGTGCTAAATCACTGTGTTTTAAAAGGTTTTAAGGCATGGCTTCCGCTAATCTAAAGCAATTTTTTCACATTTAGATGTGCTCAAAACTTTTGAGTTGCTCCCAGTGTTAAGTCAGTAGAGAAGATCCATGGACTCCTGTGGACTTTGGCTCATTATGTGCATATATAGTAATGGGTTTTCAGACCTGTATTCTGACCATGCGTAAAGACTCTGAGTAAGCCCAGGCTAATTTCTTCACTCCTGTGGACTCTATAAAGAGTCACTAAGATACTGTTCTTTATGTCACAAAAATTGTTGGTTTTTTACAGGACTGGGGAATAAGTAAGAGAATTCCAATGTTTGAACTCTGAAATGAAAAAGCAAAAAAAAATGCGGGGAGCAGTTTATCACTGAAACTCTACCGACATTTTTATTTATATTCCAGGATTTGGACAATTTTTTCATTACGCAGTTGATACCCATAGCAGATTGTCATGTCTTACGTGGGCCTCCAAAGCCAGTCAGTTTCAAACACTCTGCATTTTCCTACAGTGAGCACATTATTTTACAGATAATTTTTTTTTTCTGGAGTAATATTTCAGCAAAGACTTTTTGGATGTTTCCCACTAACCCAAATGCTAATTAGCGTTGCAGATTTTTGCGTTTGCATCTAGTCCAACGTGAATCTAGTTACCTCTGTGAGACTGCCAATATTTTCAGTAACACCATATTATTTTTTTGGCCCAGTATTGTAACATCCTTAGTGATTTCAGTCACTACTGAAGCCAGCAGGAAGTGAAGGAAATAGCATCTCACACCACTGTGATTTTTGTATAACTGGAAAAAACAAATCCATCTTTCCTTTCTATTATTTACTAACAGCAACTTTTATGGTTTGAGGGGTGGAAGGGCATTTGTTGGGTGTATAGAAAAAAATCTCTTTTCTTCCTCCTCTCATCTGACTTTTAAAATGCCCAAGTCTATACTATTCCTCTCTCAAAACTTAATCAGTTTTTACTGTTGAGTGGCCTGGGTTTGGGTTTTGGTGTTTTATTTGTTTGTTTATTCTAGGGAATGACAGATTTGCAGATGCTAAGTGGAGAGCAGAGGTACATGATCCAACTGGAGGTAAAGCTGATAAAGCAAAGCAGTCCTATCATTCTGTCAGGAAACATCACTAAACAACTTGGCAAGAAGATAGCTTGTTCAGTATCCCTGAATAATTTGTTGAAGGATGCTGCATTTCTTTCAGGTTAGAGGACAATAAGTATTTGCCATATAAATGTAAGTTCTGGAGCCCTTATCTATTAGGGTTGCCTGGTTTTGGATACATATTTCTGAAGTTCCTTTCAAATCAGTAAGACTGCTTTTTAAAATTATTATTCTTGATAAATTAGTACTAATATGTATTTCACAATAATAGGAATTATAAAATAAATTGTTTTCTAAGTCCGTTTTTTATTACTGTTTAATTACTGGTGCAGAAAGTAAGATGTAAGGGATCGTTTAACAAAAAAATGCCAAAACAATAACAGCTCTTAGAATATTTTCTGGTTTTCACTTTTCCTTGTACAAAACAGTGCAGAGAGACATATATGTAGCTAAATGTCTCTTAAGACCTGTTGTAAAGATCTTGAAATACTTCTTTTTCTCAAAAATACACTAACAGGAAAATAGAAAGTATCAGAAAGAGGGCTTTACGAGTTGTATGACATCAATTCGTTAAAAGGTAAATTAATACAGCGGAATAAACCAGTAATTTAAGTCTAAGGCTCTCGTTTTTTCCTTAATGTTTCTTACTGTAGTCTACCTGTGGCAAAGACATTGAAATGTCATAGGATTATGCAATGTTTTCAAATAAAACTAACTTTTAAGGAATGCAGAATGCCAATTTGGTGAAATCTCCATCCTTTCAGATGGATTGCCAGTGACTGCATCTAAATACAGTTCTGGTCTGATTTCAAACTCTTATTCCCTAAGAACTGGGCTGCACCAGTTCTTCTGTTGCAAAGCCACAACCATGCTGTGACTTAGTATGGAAGTAAATGTTCACATGTTATGTTCATGAAAAGATCAGTCTGTTAGAATTTATTTCTTTTTAGAAGCAGCTTAGGCTGGATTCATTTCTCTAAACTGTAAGCAGTATCTGAGAAATGTGGTCTACACACTGTAGATGTAGTCAGAGAAAGAGACTCAACATCCTGCTCTGTCTTTGCTTACTATACAAAGAGTACATCACGGGGTTCCTCAGTTACACAGGATGAAAATGAATGCATTCGTGTTTTTCCCACTGTAATATTCCTCTTAGTAGTTAAAGTAACATCATGTTCTACCACTGCATAATCACTTCTACTCTTTTTGTAGCATTTCTGGAGAAAAAGGTTGATGATAAGCTGAGACAATACTTATTGGAAGGGGAGACTTACCTTCCAGGTGTTCTTGGAGTTCACGTCGTGGGTCTTGTCCAGCAAAGTGAGGGCTTGTGGTCTCATGGTTTGAAGATAAAATATGGACTCCTAGGTACAGTGAAAAAGAGGGAAAGTAAAAACATTCTGTTTGTCTCATTTTTCTGCAAAGTACTTGCCTGTATGATTAGGACACTCTCTTAACAAGAAAGATTTCGGTTAAATTTTAAACTGTGATTTGAGACTGAGGATGAGTTTATCTTTTCAGTTTGATAAACTTTACTCTTTGAGTTTGCATTTAAAAACAGTTCATTTTTTTAATGTGCTTTTCACAAGCATGTTCAACATTTGATTAAAAATCCCTTTTTCAATGGGAATTGCTCCAAATTGGTTTGTGTTCTCAGGTGCTTATACAAAATGAATGGTTGCATACATACACTTAAAAATATGAGGGACTGTTTCCAGGAAATGGTTATCTGTGTTCTCCTGGCTGAAATGTATGAACTGTGCGTTAATTTTATTAGACAAAGCAGGTGAACATCAGACAATTATATCAAGGTATTGAATACTTGTAGTAGCTAATCATGAAATGCATTCAGGGTGGTTGTATATGTAAAGTATGTTGCACCTTCAGAGGCAGTACGTAGCAATATGAATAGTAAAGTTTTCTTAAACCTACACAGGTATGACCCCAAAATTTTGCTAAAAATGGTGTGCTGATCAGAGTATTTTATATACACAAACATACCTGAAACACGTATTAGATGATGTCTAGCTATAGCTATGTAATTATGAAGTTATATACTTAGAGCTTAAGTCGTATTTTGATATAAACCCAGTTTGGCAACTGTTCCACCTGAAGTGGTCAGCAAGTGATTACTTGTAGAAGTACTAGTTTAAAAAAATTTATAGAGAAAGAAAAGGAAGAAAGTAATCCTACTTATTATAATTATCAGATTAATTATTTTAAGCTTTTTCTCAGTGACCACAAGGGCTAGAAGTTCATTACTGTTTTTTGTTTAAGATGAAATGTCATGTCATGATGTTGGGAGCTGAGTGGTAACAGAAAAACATCAAATATTGCGAGACCCCAAGAAAACTGCAAAGGTTCATCATGATTAGTTTGTAGTGCTTTTACCTCACCCAGATAAAATTCCATTTAAGTAATAAACTTAGTGCCTGCTTTCAAAGAAAAAGTGAGTGAAAGAATGTGGAAATACGGAAAACAACTAAGGAGAGCCTTTGTTTTTCTTAAACAAAGTTTTCCTAAATCATTGGATCATTTCCATTCCATTCTTAATGTTTCCAATCATCTGAACATAAAAGCATCTTAAATTTTAATAAAGTAAACAAAGGCCCAAACTCTTACATGCAAAGCCTATAACATGACTGTTCCTAGGATTTTCATTTGTAGTACAGCTTGTGGGAAAAAAAAAAAAAATTTGCAATGCCTAATACATTTTTTCTGAAGTTTTACAGATTGTTTTGCATATACAGCATGTCTGTAGTCAGCAGTGCTGTTACATTGCACATACGTGTTGCAGGAACGTAAATTCAGGTGTTAGAAAGAGTGTTTTCACAAGACTGTAATCTGTAAAATGTGTCTAGATCTTGAGCAGATAGTGAAGATAATTCTTGAGCTGAACTTCATGCTAATGCAATTATACCAGTATTGGTTGCTACCAGTCTTCACAAACTTTGGTCATTACCTTTAGCCTGTAGAACATACTGCCAGATGTTTTACCTGAATTAAATATCTACTTGTCTTTTAATTTTTACCGTGGTAGTGTTTTCATTTTCATAGATTTAGATCACTTCTCTAGCAAATACAAACTCACTGTGCATTAAATGTGTGCTTTACTTTGGATTCATAGCATAAATCAACAAATATATATCTTTAAAAATAGACAAATCTCACTTTAATGTTTTTGAAAAACAGAAACCTTGAAGCCAGCACTAGATTTATACTATTAACATTTTGAAAGTTTACTTCTGATTAATGTGAATAGGTTAACTCTGTGATTTAACTTGAACAGGAGAGGCAAAAAATCTTCATCATGAATGCAGTACGCAGCAAAAGATTAAAGTGGAGACAGGTGCACATGGTGTGTACAAACTTGATATTGGGCATGAATTTCACTGTATGCAGACTCCGACCTATAATCACAAGGTAGAGATACTGACCAAAGCACTTGTGTACTGAGTACCCTTATGTCAATCCCATTCTCAGGGGCTTAAACAGAGCAATGCCCAGGATGTCATTTTTGGATCAGTCTTTTTCTTCTCAGCTTGTTTCTCTTTGCTTTCTGTGTAGACAAAGCTATCTAGTCAAATTGCTAATTTGTGCAGTCCATTACAGCTGTAAGTGATGGAACTGTCCGGTGATGTAATTTTTAATGTATTAATTCACAGAACTTCTGCAGAATGTTTGTTGTGAATATTTTTGTTATATATAAAACAATAGTATTAATAAGTTTATGATTTAGCTTGTTCTATCTTTCTTGTAAGTAAAAGTCAGGATCTCTCTTTGCTTATTCATCAGAAGTTGTATGTCTGGAAAATGAAGCATTTTACAGTGTTTTGTATTAATTTTCTCGTTCAGACTTGTATGCTTTCTTAGAAATTTCAGTGTGGGTGACCCTTTCATGCAGAAAAGCAAATCTGTTTAAAATTTCTTCCTTTACAGACTGCATGAAGACAAAAGTTAATTTAAAGGCAAATCACCATTAATACTGGGTGTTTGCTGCAGAACAGAGAGCTGGCTGAAAAATAAGCTGCTGAATTAAAGGGAAATTTTGTATCCTTTCGGATTTGATTTGGTCCAAGTTGGACTGAAGCCAAGAAGTGTTAGGATTTCCCATGAAGCAAGATCTTGGCAGGCTTTGCAGCTGCACAGTGAATCCATATGGGGCAGTCCATCAGGAGTACCTGAGTCCAGTTACCTTAGCTTTTGAGAAAAGCAATTTGACTAGCAACGCAAAAACTAAAAGTTTTGGGCTTTGTACACTGAATTTATATCTTCTAATGAAACGTGATTTTGCTTTGGCAAATTTGCAACTCTTTCTGCTTTAGTCTTCGTTGCTTCTTGGGAATATTTCTGCGGGCAGTTAACAGCAGTGAATAAAAGAGAAAGCATGGTTTACAGGAAAAAAGTACTTTTCTGTTCTTTAGGTTCACCTGAAACATGAAGCGAGTACATCTTGGCTTTCCTCCCAGATGGAAGTGAACTATGGGAAACACTGGGATGAAATAAACAACAAGAAGAAACTGCTGATCAGCCAAGCATTTAAGAATAGTTCCAGTTCATCTCTAGTCAACTATTTCATGGAGGTAATCGTGGTTGTTGAAGAGTAAGACCTTCCATTCAAACTAAGAAAAAATTTGGGATGAATTTATTTATTAAGACTTTTTTTTTCCTAACTGTGTTAGGTATTAGTAAGTCAGATATCCAGACCTAATAAGTTTGAGTTTGGTAGGGTCTTTACCCAGGCACATAGAGATCACTGACATTTAAAATGAACAAGAGAAAGAAAATAGATGGATTTTTTCAAATACTAAAAAAGTTTGAGTGTAAAGTGGTCTGAATTTTTTGCAGCAATTGTGCATATAAAACGATCAGAGAGATTTATGAAGGTTGTTTTGCTCACACAATGTGGAAGGACATAACTGAGAATATTTCAGCATTTAGGTGGAAGTTGGTATGGAATGCAGTAGCTGAACTAAGATCAGACCTGTTCTTTTTGTTTGTTTGTTGTTCTACCCTGGATCAATAAAAAGTTTTCCCATGTAGTAAAGTATAATTAAAAGCCTCAGAGGGGCTTTATGCCTTCGTTTGCAGCGCATTTTATGGGATACGAAAAGAAAGAAAATAATTATTTATATTGGCATACCCTGCTATCCTTTGTTTTATTTGTAAAAAGTTCTTATAGAAGCTACAGAAACTATTCCTATAAATTCTTGTGTTATTTCCTGGAAGTTGCAGGTCTTATCTGTTATTGTCTTAGAACAGGTAATAGTTTTCTGAAGTGAGTTGTAATTATTCTAATTCCAGTGGAAGTACCTCTAAGCATAGAATATCTGTGATCCCAGCATAGACTGACGTAGAATTGTGGGTTGTTGTTTTTTTTTTTTCCAACAAAGTAAATGGTCTAAAAATTAGTGGAAATTTTCAGTTTGAATCTTCAGTAGATTTAACAAATGCATATTAAAGAAACCCCAATCCGTAATTGGTCAGCAAGCATGAAAAGCTATAAAGTGAATGGCACATGTGCAGAGGAGAGGCACTAGCTGTGACCTTCCTGCTATTGTGTGTGTGTGTAAGCTTAGACAGCCCTGGAGATGGGATCCTGTTTTTATTTAAATTTGCTTCACTTGTTTTCCAGTTTACCATGCAAGTCCTGGAAAAACAGGTGAATTATAGAACCCAGCTGCAGCACTCGCACAACTCTCAGGTTTATTTGCAGAGCAGCACCAACTTTGAGGTGCAGTATAATGACCACGTGCCATTTGTGGCTGGGCTGCAGTGGAAAGACGCATCCAGAAATGGCCTGAAGAAGTGGGAAGGTGAAGTACCACAAACCATTTCCAGTCTGTGATTAGAAAAACAGGCATTGAAACTTGCTACTGGGATTTCGTGAGATAGTTTTGCGTGGGTGTAACAGAATCATAGAAATACAGGTTGGAAGAGACAGGCCCTGGAGGTTATCTAGACCAGTCCCCTGCTTAAATCCGGACTGTTCCTTACAGTAGATCACATCTGCTGTGGCTTTGTCTAGCTGAGTTTTCAAAACCTCCAACTTTCCACAGCCTAGCTGGCTAGCCTCTTCCAGCAATTCCTTAGTCTCTCAAAGTGCGATTTGTTGCCATTGTCCCATGTATTGTCTGCCTCTTTTGAAGGGGTTGTATTCCTCATCTTTGCCATTTCAAGTTAGCGGTAGGCAGCTATTAGATTCCCCTGTTCCTTTGCCAGACTAAACAAGCCCGGCTCCTTCTCTTCTTGTCACAGGTCTTGTCTAGGCCCTTTATCATCATAGCAGCCCTCTGCTGTAGCCTTTCTGGTTTCTCACCATCCACTTTGATCTGAGTGCTCCAAAACCAGATCCAGTGTTGCAGACATAACCTCTCCTGTGCTGTGCAGAGGGGGATAACTTTGTCTGATGGCCATGCTCTTAATGTAGACCTGTAATGTCCTGATAAGTTTTGACTGAGATAACTGACCAAGTGAATAATGTTTTAAAAAAATTCTTTACTCTAGGAAGTGATCAAGTTTGTTTTAAGAACATTAGAAAATGGGACACTTGAGCAGAATTTTAATGGTGTATTTTAAGCTATAAATTAAACACTTGTGTATATGTATGGATATTTTTTAGAAATCACATTTATCTTAGAGATGAAAAATCCTAAGGTTAGATTAATTCTGAAGTTTTAAAAATTTGGAGATTACTTTGCGACTGTCTGTCATAAAATAATTGTGAGTCACCGGGACTGTATCACAATGGGTGAATGGTATAATTTGATAAATAACCAGCAAAATTTCAACAGTCTGCTAGTGAAATTTCAGCAGCTCGTCAGATATAAATGTTCTGAGCTGTCTGTGAACTAGTTTTCAAAATAACCTACAAATCTGGTTCAAAATGTATGTATTGCAGAGTTGAATTTCTGTGTTGGCACATGTCAGAATAGCTTGTTTAGGGCCATTATTGTAATTATGTGAATAATGGTTACAGACTTACAGTTGAGGTAAAGATTTCACATTTTGTTGCAGATCACACAGCAGAACCCTTTCCTGGTGCCATTTAGGTACTGGACTTCATAAATTTCCATTTATTAGCAAACCTCCCTATGTGTTACGCTATGCCGTATGTTATACTAGTGAAGGGTATTCATTTCATTATGTAACATCCAGAGATTTTGGCAATTGGAAGAGAACAGGTTGATAGTAGCATTTGATAGTAGCATTGAGTAGCATTTTAGACTTGTTCCAAAATCCCAGCATCTTACCAGCTTTGTTGCAGAGTTAGAATCCAGGTAGCTTGAAATCTCACTTTTCTGCCGGTTTTAATGTATGTTCCTTCCAGGTGGATTAAAAGTAGACACTCCATGGCTATATCTGTACGCAGCTCACAAACTACATCAGCCTCAGCATTCTGTGTATTTATTGACTATGGAGCTGACAACTGGAAAAGCTCTCTCTGTTAAGAATCTTGTTCTGGAACTATTTTATAAAGATCAAGACGATGAAAAGGAAGGGAAAGTTAACATCTACACACCGGCTACCACATACCTGCAGGTTAGTAACATGACGCTTCCTATAGTTTACGGCTTTGATGATAGAGCTTTGTGATAGATACCCAACAGAACTGTTACCATACTGAAATAACACTTGTTCAGCACTCTATGTGAAGTAGCTTGTTTGAGAAAATCATGCAATGTGCGCCAGGTTATAAGAGAGGATCTTGAGATGCCTATGTTCATCTGTTTTCTGTGCTTGAATGATGAGCTGTTCTTCCTCTGGGCCAGCCAAATCACCACAGCCAGGGTCTCTTCGTTAGCTTTGAAAAAATGTTAGGGGTACCACCTCTGCTCTTCTTTGGAACGTGAGTCCATCACTCCATGCCCAAAACCCAAATACGTGATGGCAGGGTTCTGTCTGGGAGTGTACAAATAATAATTACTATTTTAAAGTTCTCTCTCTGTCTCTGCCATGAGCTAACAGTTTCAGGAAGTAGGAAAATTGGATCATCATGTAAAAAAAGTTTTAAACTTGTTCCTTAGTGATATGAAACAGCTGAGAGTGTCTTTCATTTAAAAAGTAGGAACAACAATAGACAACTTCTACATTAAGAGCCCAATGATTACAGCATTCACCTAAATTTGAGGCATTAGATTTAAAGGCATACTCTGCCTGAGAAGAATATAACCCACCTTTTCCTGGAGAGTGTCCTGCTCGTGTAGCTCATGGCACTGGCTGCCTTTTCAAATGGCAGCATTTGTAAAAATTCTCCATGGGTATTTGGAGCTCCATTAATACTAGAGTTCTGACTTTGCAGAACAAATTTGCTACTGAGGTGTTTTTGCTGCTACTCATAGAGTAGCATGTACTGTATCACTACAAAAGGAAGAAGTATCTCTCCAGGTAACTCTGCAATATTAACAGATTCAGTAGGAGAAAAGGTAAACTTTTTGCAGGCTAGAGTATTGGATAGTTGAGTGGTTTGGAACAATCATGAGAAATGAAAGGTTATTTCTTTTGTTGTGACTTAGAGTACGGCTCCAGCCTCTCACAAACCTGTGAGAAAACCTTCCATAGCAGGTTCTCAATGTGACAGTCTGCTGTCTTTTCTGCTGGAATTCTTTCACTTTCTGTATATTAAACAACCACTGGCTGGAATCAGTGTGCCCTGAGCCTATGGATTCTAAGCTTCCTCCTAATTTATTTTAGACTGTACTGCAATCCAGGTTTAAACCTGCAATACAGGTTTAAAACTGATTTCATTACAGTTGCTGTGCGTTAAGCAATATGATAAACCTCTGTCACTATGCAAAGTGTAGATTTGTCTTGGAGAAGCTTACCTTCTTATCTGCCTCTGTACAAATGAGATGAGAGCCTGGAATTTTTGCCTTTTTCTTTAGAATCACTGCAATTGTCTAAATCTTTAACTTAGGTTTATGTTTAAGGTGTTCCTTTATTCCGAATTGCAGCTTTCCCTTGTTGTATCACTGCTGGTTCTGGCACAGTGTAGGGGATTGTGAGAAACAGTCTTGAATGAAAAGAAAATGTTTGTCAACTATTTTCAACCATTGAGCTTTTTCTCTCTCCCTTGCTTAGCAGGGATAAAATAAACTTTGAGATCTTTATGCGAATTCAGAATATTTTGATAATGGAAAAGCTGTCACATTATTTCTAATAGTTCTTGTAATGATTGTCTCCAAGAAAATGTGTTCTTTTCACTTCTGTGCTCTACCGCTGGCACAATAGCATTCTGTCTGTGATAACTCAGCCAGACTAATGTCTTTGTTTTTCAGGCATCCACATTTAATCATCTTGGGAGGAATGTTCTGCATAGCTATAGTGAAATGAAATCTCTGTGGAATCCGCTTGTGAAGAATGAGATTCATTTGGAGAATAATGAACGAGCCAAATATCTCTGCTTTAAGATAAAGAGTACAAATCAGGAATTTAACGTCACAGCCAGCTATCAGAATCTGCCAATGGTAAGAAAAAAATAAAATACAATTTCTTTGACTCTGCATTGTGTTTTTCAGGTCTGCCGCCTTCCTGAGGGTTGCTAGTGTTGAAACTTAAACACTTCTACTGCTGCTTCTATTTCTGTCTATTTTGACAACCTGCAACATAAAAATAGGTTCTAAAAGAAAACAAAAACTTGTGTGGTGTCGTTTGAGTGCTCGCCTAGTTGGGAGGCCAACTACAGACAGAAAGTCAGGGAGGAGAGGACACAGAAGAGACTACATGGCTAGAAGGAGAGCTGTAGATGTGATTACTTACATTTTGATGCAGTTGTATGGCAGATGTGGAAGACTACTGCCTTGGAGAATCAAAATATCTTGCCTGCTAGTGAGCATATAGTAACAGTCTGGGTTTATATGCTGTTTTAGCCTCTACATCCCTTCCAACCTTAAAACCATTTTTGCTTTGCTTGATGTCTGTAGCACAGGAAGTGTAATCAGTGGTTTGTTGTCCAGAGAGACTCTTTGATCAGTTACTTTGGTCAGCTCCTTGCAGGACTTCTTAAAACAAAGTGTTTTTTTAGTCGTAGCATTCCTTGCTTTGAAAATCCAATCAATGTTTGTATGTAACTGTACTGGTACCAGAGATAAAGCTTGCTCATATTGCAAACAGGTTACACTCAAGTGATACATTTTAGGGCATTTGTCTTCTGCTGAAATCAGTTTTGTACTAATGTCACTTTTAATCTTATGTAAATGGAGATCAGGATTTAAACTGAAGCAGAAAGGGGTTGATCTGTGAAATGACAGCCTCGCTGCAGCCTGTTGAATTATGCGATTTCTATATTGACGTTCCTGAATTACGAATGCAGTAAATCTGATGCAATTGTCCTTTCCTTTTCTGGTCTCATGATCTGAGTACAGCCTAAAAAGACAAACTTTTCTGTGAGCAGTGTATGGAAAGATTGTAAAAGTCTGCCTGTCACGCTGCAGTTTGAAGGTCAGATAGAAGAGCTGAAGAAGGAGAAGATGCTCTATCAAAAACGTGGAACCCTTCATTTCAGGTTCAGTAGTCTTATTATTTCTCTCTCTGAAGAATGTTTTGGCCTAAATTTAGTGTGTATCTTGATGCTCTTGGGAAATGCTCTGGGGTTTAAAAAGTGGAAGCGCCACATGCACAAACCCTGTGCTTCCTCCCATCTAGCTCTCTGAACTTGCTTGAGCACACCGACTTCATGGGCTGGTTATTTGCACCTGTTAGCTTTTGCCCTCTTTGTTGAAATGACAGTGAGCAAAGTTGTCAAAGGCAACAGGCCGTATGTGCTGTGGCATTGTGTTTGTTGGCAACTCTGTTGGGCGTATAGCCTCCTTTCATGAAAACAGCAGGATTTATGGTGTGTCCAAACTTTGAAGTGGTGAGAAAGTTCCAAAATCCAGATCTGATCCTCTGTGCCATCCAGGTGCCTTTTTTCCTAGTCCTTCGGAATAATATATCCATTCTAAAGCCAAAGATATCTCTTTTAAAACACATAACAAATGGTCTTGTTTATATTTTGGAATATGTTTCCATTTCCTGATGAGAATGAGCGTGCTGCTTCTAGATATTGGCTGTCTCTGAAATTTCTCTCTTCATTACCCATTATCAAAACACAGCTTGAAGGCCTTGGTAAAAATGTATGTTCAGACTTTGAGACATCTGGATCATCTCTGAGGACATCTCAGCTTTCTTAAGACACAGTAGAGTCAACAGGAGTGCACAGGCTCCCTTAGGAGCCACTGTGCATCTTGAAGATAGCTAAAAAAACTGAAAGATGCCTTTTCAGTAATGGAAAAAAGACGTAAATGAAGAACAAAGAGCTGTACCAGAGAGCCTAATATGTATAAAGACAGTCCAATGCCTGTTTATAAAAGTTAATGCATTTTTCCAAGCTAAGTAAATGTGCAGAAATATTTAATAAAGTGCATAAAACATTACCCTGAGTAGTAAACTACTCTGAGAACTATGTAGTGGGTGAACATCTGTTGCACAGGATTCTTGGCATTCAGATATTGTTTCTACAGAGAGCATAAAATGTGGTTGATAGATGAGATTTTCAAAGCTGCCATAATCTTTTGGACATTGTCCCTATTTGAAATTAAATCTTGGCCATGCAGGTATATAAAGTATATGTACTGGTTATGCACGTCTCCTGTGCTCTTCTGAGCCTTTCCTGAATTCAGGATGGAAACTCTGTACCAGAATTTCTGGTAAATGTGTGTAGTTTGTATGAAGTTGTAATTATGCTCTAGGAATTTCTTAGAGGTCCTGGTCCTATGTGTTTTGCTTCTGAATGTGACACTCTGATGGCATCTGCAACTGAAAATTGTGGAGTTCAAGTTGAAGTCTGCATGATTTCTTTTTGTAGTTGTCTATTAGATCTTTTACACTTTGCTTATTCCTTGTTTTGTTCCAGGCATCCTTTTAAAGTGCCCAATCTGCAGAGCTTCCTTCTGCAGGAGACGTTTATTGTTGACAAAAAGCAAAAGCACTATTTATTGGAAACAAAAGCTTTGATAAATGGGGTGGAGGAAACAGTTCAAACTCTTACACTTGGTTACCAACCTGAAAACCCCTATGTGAGTTATACAAGAATATACTTTATTCTGGCATACCAAAAAAGCCAGCAAATAAGTGATTTACTAGTATGTATCTTGTGTTCCTTGCATTTCCTCTCAAACTTTTTTTAGATTTGTGCTGGCTTGACTCATCCTTATAACCACAGTTTGTTCCCCAAAGATGTTGAAATATGCATTTTAACTCAAAGTCACCAAAACGTGAGTAAATTTCCTATTAAATTCAGTTAGAAGGAGAGATTCATTACCTGATTATTTCCACTTTATTGTCTTTTCAGACCTAACTTGCTATAGGTCTTTAGTTCCTCACCATGTAAATGCTGCAACCAAAAAGTTCAGAAGGCAATGATGTGCTTGGTGTGTCCCTAATACAATGTTTTGTGTAATAATATCTAATAATATGTTTTATGGTAATATAGGATAATAATACATAATATATGATAATAATACATAATATATTATTTTAAAAAATTATTATGCATGAATATTAACAAGTACTGGGAGGAATAGATTCAGGGTTCTTATCCTTATCTAGGTGTATCTATTCATCTTTCTTACCAAATGCAGTTGTTTTCTTCCTGCTTTGTTCATTTTTCATTCTGAGCCACAGTGTAATAGCTTGCAACTCTTTCATTTTTCATAATATGTAGGGATGACTTTTCTTGTCTTTCATAATATACAGGGTTAATACTCAGTGCAATTCTCTTACATTCTTAACACATAGGTGAAGCATGGGCTTGAGGCTACTTTGAAGGTCAATAAGGAAGATGTTCTCAGCTTTCTAGGGAGGTATCAGGACAAATCCAGTGAGGCAAATTTTAGACATCTTTTGCAAATGGATGTGACACATTCATTCCAGGTATCGATGGTTTTAATTTGTGGTGTTTTATTTTTTCATGTCTTGGTGGCTGTTTTACTGCATTGTCTTAAAATTATAGTTGTTTTATGCTTATAAACTTCCTAGTTCAATAAAGTTCTGGCCCTGACAAAGACCTTAGGTATCTCAGCAGATCAAATCATAATTTGTGTCAATAATCTCATGTAAGAAACAGACTGTCCTCTTGTTTTCACTTTTTTTAACTGAATTTGGCTTCATTTTCAGTGTCTTTGGGTAAAATTGGTAGAATTTTCTACACACATTTGCTTATACATATCCTCCACTTCATGCTGAAAGTTCAGACATCAAATCACCTGAGGCAATTAATGGGAATGCAGTGATTATGTTTACATTTTACCTTGTCAAATAGCTTGAGTTTCCACAAGCAATGGGACTAAGCGGGGAGCTGTTTTCCAGGCAGACTAAGCTGGAACACTTTGACTACAGTGTGAGTGTAGAAGTCGTCATCAACAAGAATGTATCTTCACAGGTCAGTTCCCTGATTATTGCAGTCTCGTTGCTTGAACTTCTGGCTTTTGCCATTCATACACTAAGACCTGTGTTGAGTCTTTTGCTTGTGTCATGCATTAGGAATACATGTCAACCGGGGAGCTGTTTAACCTTGTGCTATAAATTGCTTTGCAACTACTTTCAAGCATGGGAACGTACAAAGTTGGTCAACTCGTATGGAATTTGATGAGGGTAGTGAAGAGGGGTGAATAGTTAGGGAAACAGTTAACTTTTTATGGTTAGAGTTTGTTCTGGCTAGATGGCTATGTGCAGTTGGAATAGGTGGCTTGTGTTTTGGCTGAAATTCAGAAAACTCTGAAAATATAGTTAAATTGTCCTTAAAATTCAACGTAGTTCATAATATTTTGTTGAAAGCTCTAGCCTGGTGACAGGCTTATATGCAAAATAAGGTGTCATCTGCAGCTTTTGTTATCAGTTCAATAGGTTCTGTCTCTAGGATTAACTTTATCCTGTGTGGTGGTTGAGATAAAGACAGGGAGATCACTTACCCATTACCTTCACAGAAGAAATGGACTCAACTTGGGCAAAATTAATTTAATTTATTGCCAAATAAAAATGGAATTAGATGGTGGTGAGAAACAATGATGAAAAATGAAAACACCTTTTCTGCTCCGCTTCCCCTCCCCTTTTCCCCAGGCCCAACTTGTTATCTGCAGTCTTATTCCTCGAATTGATGTTTCAGTATTATGTATTATGATTTGAGATCCTTAATGTCCTGTTCTTCTTTTTCTATGTGTAGGCCCAGGCGGCCCTAAAAAGTTATGGTGAGAGTAATTCCAATGGCTCTCTTTACCTTCGTTCCAATGGAAGGGACATGCTGATGCTGGAGGTTGATATGAACAATGAAAACAGGAAGAATGCCAGAGCTGTCGAATTGAGGGCTTTTCTCCATCAGACAATTCTGACAAACCCAGAATCAATACAGTTCCAGCTCATGGCCGAAATATTTCCGTCAAGGTAGAGGAATCAGAATCTTGGTTAATGGAAGAGCTGAACAGTGTTCTGTGATACATATTTAAATGTAACTACTTTCATATAGCTACAGCAGGAGCCACTGAGCAAATGCCATTTCATGCATTATCCCTGTTACTGATATACTTTTGCTCTTTGTTTAATAGTTTGGTATAATAGGTTATGTTAACGTGTTCTAGTTGCTTTCCTAGGACTTTGTATACAGATAACTTGAATGAATGGATGGTACTGTTCTATTGGTTTTAGATCAGCAGTTGGTTTTTTCCCCCCTGTTGTTTGTCCTCTCAGAAGTAAGGGACTAATATTTACAAACTATGACAGTGGAAGAGGGCACTTCCCAATGTTTATTAGAAAGTTTTATTAAGTATTGTGGAAAGCTCTGAGGTGGCAAGGGTGCGAAATACAAATTTGGCCCTCCCAAGTTTCAGCTGTCTTTCATCTGACTTTTCAAATTTCACAGATACAAAGTGTGCAGTGAAGAAGTTGATGTTTTTGTAGAGGTCCCAGTGCTTAGCAGTTTAGGAGTTGGATGGGATAAGGAGAATGAGGAGACAGAATTAAAGAAATCAGAAGTTATTACAATTTAGTTGAAGCTCATTAGATTTACTAATAAAAGAAAAAATAAGAGAAAAGAATCAAGAAAGACACTTCATGTGTTTCTGCAGCTTACTTGCAGTTCTGGGCTTCCAATAGTAAATTAATTTGTTTAAATACCAGGCTAGGCTGTAACAGAGCAATTTATTGCAGCTCACTTCACAAGAAGTAAAATAGAACATTTAAAATTTCTGGAATGACAATTTAGCTGGGATTTATTTTACAAGGAGAGAAGGGAGAAAAATAAAAGATTGAGTATTTGAGGGAATTGCTAAAAAGATGCAGTCTGTACAGACTTGAGTTGCTGACTGATGAAATGAATCTTATTTTCCTGAATTACGTAGTTCATTTCTTCCCATCTAGTGGATTTTCCCTGGGGTTTTACTCATTATCAGTCTTTCAGGAGTGTTCCAATTTCTAGGAGGGATGTCTAACAATATGAAAATATGATTGCCTCACTTCTAGGTATTTTATGTAGTATACTTGAGTCTAGAAAGTGAGATGTTTCAATGGATAGTTTGTTGAAGGCAGTGTGAAAATTGTGTCTCGGTCTTATACTCAAAACACTGAAAATTGAGTTTCTTGTTGCTCCGGCAGTTTTCTCTAAAAAGCTGTGCTGTGTTCCTCCAACACTGTTCAACTTAGGGCCAGGATACAAAGAAATAATTGTTGGTTCATTTACCAAATTCAAATGGTGGTGGCATTTGAAATTATTGTTTAAACTGAATTCTCAATGCTGCTTTTAAATCAACACCGAAGAGAGATTTCATATTGCGATAGAGATGAGTTTATTCCAACTCTATCCAACTCTGTCCAACTCTATCTTTTTCTTTTATTTAGGGATTATACCAAAAACATCCGAGAAATTTGAAGACAAATCAGTCTATCGGTCTGTGAGGCTTTACTGAGTAGTTTTATAAACATCTGGTGAATAGCATGTACTTACTGCAAGGCATCTTATTCACTGATTCGCAACACTGGAACAAGTGCCCAGAAAGTCTGTGGAGTCTCCATACTTGGAGTCTCCATACTGCATACTCAAAACCTGACCACACACGCTCCTGGGCGGGTTGTCTTGACAATCATGAATTAAGCTTAATAATAAGATCTTACTAGCAATTTTTATCTCTGTCTGTTTAGACTTTTGATATCTTCTGAAATGAAACTTAATGAAGACAGGCTTCATGTGCATTTCATGGAAGCCAGGGAGCAGAAAGTTGGTTTGGTTTTGTCCCTAAATGGAAGAGTCCGACACACATTTGCTGGATTAAAGGCCATACCTCATCTGCTTTCTCTGAATGGATTACTGAAGTGCAAAAACAACATTCATGATGGTACTTCTTTACTTTGTGTTTTGCTCCTAAGTCTGCAGCTATCTAAGGAAGCTTCTTAATGTGTTCCTTACTGAACTGCATAAAATGCAGAAGAGATTATTTAGCATGCAAAGTGAACCATTGGTCAGTGGGTTGAAACTACTTTTTAGTGAACTAACATACTTTGATAATTTTCATATTTTCATTGACTGAAGGAAATAGTGGGTGGCATCTTTCCTATGCAGGTCTTCTTAATTGTCGGGGTGTGTGGTGGGGGGCTGTTTTGAGGCCCTTAATCTTCTGAATGTCTCCATGGTTGGAGTAGGTCACTGCAGAGCTCGGAGGGATTGTTCAGCCTGGAGTTACACAAGTAATAGGTCATAGTCCTTCTGTAGTTTCCTTCAGAAGGCAGTGCAGTGTAGCCCATGGCCTAAAGGCACAAGCTTGGTTAATAAAAAAAACCAACTGCCAGAAATACTATTATGTAATTTGTTTTAAACACAGATACTTCTACTAGTGGAGAAACTCTCTCTCTCAACAATAATCTGATTTATTCTGTAGATTAGGCTAAATTATTTATTATAATAAATGGAAATTATTTTCCTATCTCCTAGTATTAAATTAATGGTTAATTTATATGTTGCTTATAAAATTCTGATTATTTCTGTCCCAAGGGACTGTCTCTACAGTAATCGTTTCTGCCTGTTACAGGTAACATCAATGTGATGGTCAACAAAACACTGTATGGACTCCGTCTCAGGAACAGAAATGTGTTTGGGAATAGCACCGTACACAATGTCACTTTTGCTGTGTTTCAGAATGGCAGTCAGGCAATCCCAATGGAGGCAAAACTGAAAGGACACCTGGAGCTGAGTAAAGAGATGAAAAGGGGGCTAGCTAGCTTCCAGGTGGATGAGGAGGCCCTTTCTGTAGATTTTTCCAATATCATGAGTCCTGGGCACAGCAGAGTCAGTGGGACTTTCACACATAATATCAGCTTTTTAAAAAGTGCAGGTATGAAGAAAACTCCGACTTGATGGTGTGGTATAACAAGGTGTCAAGGTGAATCTACCTAAATGAGTGCAGACCATTGGAAATAGATGAGTTGCACTTGCTCACACCAGAACAGAATGTGATCCAATCTTAGAACATTCTTTTTAATATTGTTGAGAAAATACAATAAAATGGATACAAAACTATTTAAAAACTCTTTGAATTACTTCAGAGTAAATTATTTCTTTCTTGTACATCTGTATTCCTGCATGCTGATCAGTTCCTCTAAGCATAGTTTTGTGCCTGTTTTGATTTGGGACAGAATTGAAACATTGAAAGTCATTGAATAAATCACACTGTAGACTAAAATGTGCCAAGTATTTCCTAAGCAAAACCAAGAGTTTTCATGAAATGAAGTTACCAATAATTTTGAATGGGTAAATTGCCTTTGTTGCTTTGGACTGAAGAAACTTTGTTTTTAAACTTTCTAACAGCTGACCACTGGAGTTGGATAAAATACCCATTGATAGATATCCTTTATTCAGAAGAGAAAACGTCCTTGACTTCCAAAGTGCATGCCACATTTTAATTTAACAATTGTTTTTAAATATGACTTTCTTTTGGTAGGTAATGTCCTTTCTTACTATAAGTATCAGTAAGTGCAGCTAACTGGATGATCACACTTTAAAAAAAAGATCTGTCTTACAAAAAATATAGAAGGCTTGTCTTAATGTGTAATACATCTTTTCTATATTTTACAATGACAACCCAGAAGTATTGCATTGATTTTGTTTCTTTCCCTGTCAATAGGATTGCCCTTGGATGGCATTCTTACAGCCATGTGTGACCATGGCACAAGAAATCACACCATCACTATAGCCCTACAGAGTGGCAGTGAAAGGATTACCGCTGTGTTTGGAGGTCACAGACTGTCTGCTGAGACTCCTAAATCCCAGCTATCTGTGAGTTTAAAGCACAACATCTCAAAGATAAAGAAACAAGGCATCCCTTTTATTGTGGAAGCTGCTGGCTATTACGAGGTAAGAAGAGTTCTGCCTGTGATTATTTAATTTCTGGCAGAACCATTTCTAATAACTGTAGGTTATTCCTGTGCACTTTATTCCAAAAGCATCTGCATTTCTGATATGTACTAAATTACTATGTGACAGAAAGGTGTTTTCTGGCTTCTTGTCATACTGAGTAGCTGTCACCTGAAGTCTTGGAGCTGAATCTAGACTAAATGCGATGCTACATTCAGTTCTCATTTGAGTGAAGTGCTTTGCTGTGTAGGAACAGGAGTCTTGTCCAGTTTTATTTCCCGCTATAAATGGGAAGTGGACAGGCAGGCCTACTGTATGTAGCCATCAGGTAATTGTCAGTGAGCCTAGGTACTGTGTTGCATCTGATACTGGATCTAACTAGTTCTGAGGTCATCCTTTGCATGTATGCTAAAGTGCGGAAGACTGTTCAGCATGGCTTTCCATTTGAAAATCTCTACCCACAGAAGCATCATGGATCATGTTTCCTGGTACAGTGTTGCTTGGCCCCTCTTCTCTCTATCTGCATTTCTGTTATAGATCTGTGAACAACGTATAGCTCTTTTGCATCTCAAATTATCCTTCCATAAAAGAAGGTTCAAATATTTTCCTTGTTCTAACATATGCTGGAAGGCTCAAGTCATAGAATCATAGAATCGCTGAGGTTGGAAGGGACCTTTAAGATCATCGAGTCCAACCTTTAACCTACCCTGACAAAAGCCACTTCTAAACCATGTCCCTAAGTGCCCCATCTACCCTTTTTTTAAACACCTTCAGGGATGGTGAATCCACCACCTCCCTGGGCAGCCTATTCCAATGTTTAATAACCCTTTCAGTGAAAAAATGTTTCCTAATATCCAGTCTAAACCTCCCCTGATGTAACTTGAACCCGTTTCCTCTCGTCCTATCACTTGTCACCAGGGAGAAGAGGTCAGCCCCCATCTCTCTACAACCTCCTTTCAGGTAGTTGGAGAGGGTGATAAGGTCTCCCCGCAGCCTCCTCTTCTCCAAGCTAAACAACCCCAGCTCCCTCAGTCGTTCTTCACAAGGTTTGTCCTCCAGACCCCTCACCAGCTTTGTAGCCCTTCTCTGGACACGCTCCAACACCTCAATGTCCCTCTTGTAGCGAGGGGCCCAAAACTGAACGCAGTACTCGAGGTGGGGCCTCACCAGTGCCGAGTACAGGGGGATGATCACTCCCCTAGTCCGGCTCACCACACTGTTCCTGATACAGGCTAGGATGCTGTTGGCCTTCTTGGCCACCTGGGCACACTGCTGGCTCATATTCAGCCGGCCGTCAACCAACACCCCCAGGTCCTTTTCTGCCGGGCTGCTTTCAAGCCACTCTGCCCCAATCCTGTAGCGCTGCATGGGGTTGTTAAGTCGCTAATATACTAACATTTGTGGTGTGTTCAGCCACTGTGGTACATCGAGACACAGAGCTGTGCAGAAGAACAACTCTATACAGCTCCCCTTACCCTGCTTACCAGTAGTTTCTAGTTACAGTAGTTTCACTTTTATCATGTATGCCTTAGGACTTGGATCCTCCAGTGTACTGAATGCTCTTAATGTGTTTTGGAGCCCGAAGGAATTATTGGTACACAGCATTCAGAAGGTCTAGCATAACAGGAAAATCTCTATTAGAAATGAAGCCACTTTGGTGAATTTGCACTTTTATTTTACCTGTGCTGCTGCCCTGACACAGGCTGTGACATTTGCGCATAGTGAAACAGACTGTGCCTTTGACAGTTGTTGCTGGGATATTGTTATTTGTTTCTTTCCATGATTTGGTTTCTTTTGTGCGTAGAATTTCACCAAAAAGACTGCTGCAGGGATAATAACGACAGTGGAGATGGAACAGCTGAAAATTGAAATAGAGAAGAAAACCACTGGCAGTGCTATCGAAATTTCTCTTTCACTTCACCATGATGTGGGAGGACTGATCGACATTATTCCATGTGTACTTGAGGTTAGCAGAAGTTCTGCTATTTGCTGTAGCTTTCTGCTGCGCATTCTCAACTGTTGAGATTTACCGCTTGAGAGCAAGCTAGCATGTCAGAAGGGAGAGAGATTTTTGTCAAACAAGGCTAGTACAGAAAGCCTAAAAATGGTTTGCTTAGCAATAAAAAGCAGGTTTTCAAGATGTGATGGGTAACAAAACATTTATGTCATGAAGCTGGAGTGGGTGCTTGCTCAGGCACAATAACATGCAGTCCCAGCTTTTCCATCTTGCTAAAGCAGGGGTTGCAGGTGGGTGGCGTGGCTGTTTGTGGGTGCAGTGGTACTGACGGCAGAGCGAATAATAAAGGCAGTAGTTTTCATACAGCTGACAGCACTCCCCAAGGACTTCACTTTCTGCAACGGGGGACACAGTTTGAAACGCTGATTGTCTACTTGTAACAGTGGTATTTTCCGTGCCACACATAAGAAACACCACTATCTCCTGTCAAAATCAAAAGCCAGAGTATCAAAAATAGTTCCCTCTGGCAAGTAACAGTTTCCTGCTGTTTAAAGATACTCTTCTATCTTCATCTATGCTGATAATATTTTGGTATGATAATGCAAGATTAGAGACATGATTTAGTGTTAGATCTACTAAACTTTATCTTTTTGAAACTCACCTCTAATCTTTAATCTTAAAGCTATGTTTTAGTATCTTCATGCTTTTTATCCTGAAGGTAGCCTTTTAGCTTGGTGCTTTGTATTTTAGTCCCCTCTGCTTTTGCTCATGCTCTGTGCTTTGTTGATAATGCCAACAGGTTGCTTGCAGTGGAGAAACTGCTCACAAACAACTTTCTGGCCTTTGCAATGGAGCAATTGCATTTCATCATTTTGAGGTACTGGCTTAATTTATAAACTATACTGTCAACAACGTACTGTCTTAACTACCACTAAGGGAATCTAAGTACTGAAAGGTGTCAGAGATGTAGAAAGGGATTTGGGTTAGCTGGAAGATTTGCACACAGTTTCAGATATATTTTCACTCCCTTGATATTTTCACGGATTCAAACAGATAGATTACTTCTCCATCAGAAACTGTACAAGTCTGTGGCGAAGGTTGTACTCAGTTTGACCATCATGCAGTGGATTGTTTATTCTGAATCATAATTGTCAACAAACTTGCATTCAAGTGATACAGATTTACATTTTTCGTGCACAGCTGTGCACCAAGCGCAGCTAAGTGCAGATGAGTGTACCGAGTGCAGATAAGGGATGTTTATGGGCCCAACAGGTGCAATTTTAAAGGCGATATTTCTGTGTCCTACAGCAGACAATCAAGTCGTGCATCTTTAGAGCTCAGTGCAAGAGCCTGCACTGAGCAGAAAAACAATATCAGGAGATAGGAAGGGTGCACCAGGCAAAAGGCAAGAGTCACATTAATGTTTCTAACTGAAGTCTCCAAACTGTATCTTCTGCCAATTAGAACTGAACTCAGTATTAATGGTCTTGTCTTGTAATTGAGCAGCCAACTTGATGTGAACTGGACAAGGGAGCATAGGAGGCACAAGCTGAGAATTTCAGTTTACTACTTCTTACTCTATTTTCTGCTCCTTCTAGCTAACCATTTGTTTGTCACAGTCCCTGTGGCTCTTGAACTGTTGGAGAAAGATACACCTTGTAATCTGACGTATTCTTAAGAACGTGTTAAAAACATCTCCTGTGAGTGACATTACTGAAGATTACGTTTGTCTCTAGAAAGACAGTAAACACAGTGACTCTGATCCCATGTGTTTTCTAATAACAAAGAAGACATGCATTTCAGTTCTCCCCTCATGTAAGATGGGTAGAAAATGCATAACACTTATCACTCCTGCTGAGGTCTGGGGGACTTCAACACAGTCTCACAGTTCTAGAGCTCTATTTACTTACAGTAAAAGCAGAATTGATGATAGTAAAAGCAATAGCAGTTGATTTTTCTGGTATTAGTAATTGCTTTAACTTAACAGAATTGTGGAGTTGGGTTTTTTTCTGTTATTTTTATTAAAATAAAGATTTGTAGGCATTTATAAATATGTAGGATGAATACAAAAAGGTGTCACGGTAGTAGGGAAATAGTTCTCTTTTAGTACGTGAGCATTTAAAAACAGTATGTGGCCTGACAGGAAAACAAACTTGACAACAGTTTTTTCCTGTAATTTTTCAGACTCCAGCAAGAGTTTCACTGAATGGGTCAATGTTTACCAGCAACTTGACTGTCATCTTCTTTGGACGTGTTTCTTTTCATGACATGTTTGCCTACCTGCAACTCCATGCCACCACTAACATCCAGCCTCATTTAGAAGTTGATTTCCAGCATTCTTTGCCTTTCCTTCAGTCTCTGGGAATTGCCAGGGAGAACCAAGTGAAGGTGTCAGCCGTGAGAAGTGACAAGTATAAGGGTGTGCTTAGTATTGTCCTTGGGCCCTGCAGTTTAAAAGCTGATGGAGAAGTGAGCCTGGCAAGCAATGAAACAGATACAGAATGGGTACTTACTTTTAGGAACAAGTGCATCAGTTTAGAGGTAAGCCTAGATTGTTTTCTGTATGGCATTATAGTTTGTGTATTTCGGATCATTATGACTCACAGAGAACTATCTCCTGACACGGTTATTTATGGAAAGGACAGTTTTGGTTGTTAAAGTTCTTCTGGCAGAGCAATGAGTCAGAGCACTTGCAGAGGGAATGTATTTGAAGATGAGAATGTGGACTAACACAATAGTGGTTGTTACTGCCATTGCCGTAAAATAGTTGTTTAATAATAGCTTTTTAATTAAAATAAACTTTTGTCCTAGAATCTAATGAAAAGCATGTCCTTTCTGTTTGAAATTTTGGAGGTTTTCTTTGGGGTTATGAACTTTTTCTTCACAGTACTTACAAAAAGGTTGTTGTAGGATTTTTTTTTTCCCCGTACCATTTATTTTTCATTTCTTTTTCTTGTGTTTCACAGATAAATATCTGATTTCTCTGTGAAACAAGCTGTCTTGTATGGTCCTTCACAAAAGCATATTGGTTCAGAAAGCAGAAATGCTTTCTCATTAATTAGAAACAAATTAGGAACACAGTTGCATTACCTTGTGTGCTTTAAATAGTATAATCTTTTCTGTTGCAGAGGATGGGATTGCCTCATGCTGTAGCCTTTGGGGGCTCATTTCAACAGAACATCTGCAATGTTGGCTTGTTAATGAACCTCCAGTGTGATGGCAGAACAGTTGATGTGCAGATAGACACTTCCTGCGAACACGAATATACACTCCAAGGGATGCTCAGGCATTCAGTTCACTGGCTGAGTCAGCTTGGGCTGCCTTTTGAAAACTCTGTCCTGTTATCTGCAGCCACAGACTCCACAACTGAGGGTGTTTTGTTGCTGCAGGCTGGAAAATGCAAACTTAAGGCTAGAGGAGATCTCTGTATTCAGAATAAAGCTGAATGGACACTGGAAACAGAAGCAGAATGTCAGCTTCTGCAGGTAGCTCTTGGAGGCTTTTAAAGAGAGATTTGGGATCAAATGCGGGCCATATAGGGTTTTAACTTAAAATAACAATGTTTAGGTGTTGGAAAGGCACTCTAAAGACACACCTGTCTCACAGCATTAGGCAAAGAAAGTGTCTAATGTATCCTGTTCATAGATGTTCTCTGTAGACTGAGATTAGTTCAGTCTTTGCAGCTCATTGCCTTCGCAGACTGAGACTGCCCTCTAAGGCTGAACAGCAGTTTTAGTTTGAACTGTTTGTTGAAAAATACATTTTCTGGTCTGTCTTTTTTATCAAAGTAGAAGTTGTGAAATTTCCTTGGTGTTTCCATCTAGTCTCACTGACTGCATTAGAAAGAATGACTATTGCGAATTTAGGGGTTATTTCCAGATGTTCATAGGCATTTATGTTTTGCTTGCAACTCCTCTGTTTTAACTTCTTCAACTGCAGTAGCAATATAAAACAAAAATGACAGGAAAGTGTGTGTCATCCATAGTGAAAAGGGAATGAAAACCACTTAAAATACTAAAAATAGCAGAATTGTCAGTGTTTTTTACATCTACTTTGACAGAATGAGAGGAAACATTTCATTTGTGATATTGCACACGACAAGCTTGAAGCTTTAGTATTAAAAAAAATAATCCTCATAACATGCAAGAATGTCTGTTAGGCCTGTTATTTTTTGGGGTTTGTTTGAAAATTGAGATTGATCTGGTCTGAGTAAAGCAGAGGATGTTCAGTAAACTTTGCCATGCTGAAGAAATAGGCATTTTGTATTTTTGTAAATGTAAAACATCATAGAGATACAGAAGTTGTAAGTTCTGCAAGGCAGTCCTAAAATCTTCCCTCAAAACTTATTCAGGCAAAATTGTTATCTTACTGTTGGGAGGGAGAAATATGGCAATGCAGAGATTGTAGGTTTTGTCTCTGATACTGTGACATACAATCTCCTTTCTCGTATGTTAAAGGGAAAAGAAGTAAGACTCAATACTTGTCTTAAAGTATCTGTATAATCCAAAGGATTTTTTTTTTTTAATCTTGATAGGATCTCAGTATTCCAACTCAGTTACGGCTCACAGGGTCTATTCAGAAAGACAAGTGCCAAGTGGAACTTCTCTGTGTCCTTGAAACAGAAGGCAAGACTGCACATCTTGAAGTGAGAGCAGAGTGCAAGCCAAAGATTACACTGGAAATTCAATTCAGGCATGACCTCCCTCAACTGAAGGAAATTCCAAGGGAAAATAAGCTGTCCATCACGGCACGAAAGCAGTTAAAATACCATATCGGAATAGGAATGCAATTGGGTGCTTGTGAGCTTCAAATGAATGGGGACTTTGAGCCTGAAAAGAAGCTTCGGTGGAAAATGTTTATAGAAAACAAATGCCAAACAATTCAGGTATTGGAAGGAATTCTTTTGCTTTACTTTTGAATTTATACATCTAAACCAGCATCTTTGAACCTACTAAAATAAAAAGAATATAGTCTAACGATTTCAATGGTAGCAGAGAAACAAGAAAAACATTAATCAGTACCTACATTTAATGGACTTGCTTGTGCTACCTCTGATGTATTTTTTTTAAAAGCATGGTTGAGAAACCTGCTTTTAATCTTCAGAAATAATGACTATTTAACGTTGTCTTTGGCTTTATCAGCAATTACAGTTTCTCAGCAGTTTGACAACCAGACTCTGAAATAGTTTAAAAATATATAAAGTAAATAGATAATCTTCAGGTCAGAAAATTTTCACTGAGTTTTACAGAAAACTGAAATTGCTAGCAAACTGGTATGTAATGTATGAGGACTGTTGTGGAGAACGCAGTGAAAAAGACAGTGTTAAACAGTAGTTGTGATTTCCTGTAAGAACTCAGTTGAGAAATATTTTGGCAAATTTAGTTGAAAAACAAACAGTGACATTTGAACAAGCTGCTTCAGACTGCCCTGGTGAGATATTTCTCTGCTAGTTATTGCAAATGCTGGGCCATGTAATTGTCCCCGAGCTTGAACCTTACCATTTACATTGCCTGATCGAACACCACCAAATCACACTTCCTGTTTCATTAATGAGATTTAACTTCTGGGTTTGGTGGGAATCTCACTATAGACTCTGAGCCTGACCAGCAACTAGTGGGATAAGAAAAAAGCAGTTTGTTGAAAAGATTTAGCCAGTAGAAAAATACAGTGAAAACTGGCGTTCTGTGGAAGATCACTCCATCTCAAACGAATGCGCCATCATTTGTGGTATGGTCTCATTTCTGTAGAAAGCACAGGAAGTGAAGCCCTGGCTCTGGGACAGGTGACCCGGTTGGCATCAGAGATGTCCTGGGAGTCTCCGTCTCCGAAGGAGTCCACAGTGTTGTTGCCTGGGCGGAGCTGTGTGAGCTGGGGCAGCAAGGCGGCTTTCAGAGCTTCCCAAGTAAAGAAAGGCAGTGTGCCGTGACCTCTCTCAGCTAGTTAGTATGACACGCTGAGCTCCTTTTACCTTTTGATGGAGGAGTGAAAAATGGCACTTTTCCCCTCAATTCTTGCCCAGTAGTTTACTTTCTGAGGCTAGACTGTTGTAAGTACGTGAAGGGGGAGAAATTCTGCAGCAGGATTTCCTGAAGTAGCAGCTCTAAATTTAGCTGGACTGTGCACTGACTTTTCTTACTGAAAATTTGTATTGCTATTGGAAATTCTGATATCGCGGTACTGATATCTCACAGATCCCACCAGTCAGTGCTATATAAGCAGGAATGGAAAAGAGAGGAGAAGTGTATGGAGAGTTTGAGAGAGATGTTATCACAGAATCATCTGTGGATTCAGTATCCAAGTCAGAGTAAATCTGAATATACAAAGATGAGATTGACCTGCCCTCTTCCAAAAACAGAGCTGCTGTAATAAACCTATGTATACTGTCTGATTTCACTGGATTTATGGATGCTTTGGGCCACTGGAGCAATGCCAAGCATAGAAAATTAATTGACTTTTTCACTTCTTCAGGAAGAGCTGCGACGTTGTCCTGTGTTCTGTTTATGCTGGCTCACTTATCAAAAATATGTCAGACATATTCAAAATAAAAGAGACAAAATGTATAAAAGGTAATAAAAAGCTGTCAAGATTCTGGAAACATCCTATGGATGTGCTGCCTGATATACAGCTAGCTGCTATTAGAGCTACTTAGGAATAAAAAGTTTCAGGTGTATAGTATATCTGTGGGTAAGGGTAAAAGTGGTGAATTTTTAAATTTTGTATTAATTTTTTTTTGCTTGTACAGGATCTTGGAGCACCAGTAAAAATTGACAGTTCAGGCTATGTTTTGATGGATAAAATGAACCTAGATTCACAGATGTTGATCACTGTTGATGAAAATAAATTACAAGGACTCCTTATTCTAAAAGTCACTGATGTAAGTGTGCCGCAGACTGTTAGACTGCAAGTACAAAGAGTGACATACTCTAAACTATTTTACTGGGAACAAACAGTCAAGCTTTAGTAATAAATGCCAGAATAAACATAAAATCTTCGAAAATCTGGCACCTGTAATGTGCAGTGAAACAGATGTTATAGTATAATGGCATATAGCTGTGGCGCTTCCTGAATCACTTCCTTGTTATGCTCTTTGTGTCTATATATATGTATTTTTTATATTGTACTATTTGATGTTCCTTATATTATGTGGCAAATATGATAAGACATGCAAACCCACAAATGCTGATCTCACTCCAGATATACAACAGGTACTCCAATGTAACATTCTTCATTCATCATGAAAGTATACTGCAATGCATGAGAAGAAGAAAGATTGCAATTTATAGAGTCATCACTGTGATTTACGTTGCAAATAATAGGCAGTGATTAACTGAGACACTGCTGTTAGTTTCTTCAGTAAGACAACAGCACAAGAAAGGCTGTGAATCTCTTGCTTTCCTGTTGACAATTACAAGTTTGACTTCTCTTGTCACGTCATCAGTGCAGGAGAGTAGAGTATGCACAGGGAGAAGTATCTTCCTCCTTGTGATCATTCACTTTCTTGCCATAACTGGGAATTTCTGCGTATTTCTGTGGTGTAGAGAAACAGATAGCTAGTGGGAGTTCTTTGCCACCAAACATTTACAACTTTTTCCTCTCTTAGCTGAAAGATCTGATAGGATTTTTTTTATCCTATCTGTTTGGCTTTATTATTTTTCCCAGTGTAACTTCCCTAAGTTCAATGCAAGTAGGTTTCATTAGTATTAAATATAGGACAGTGAGATTTGTTAAACATCTGTTTTGGGCTTTGTATCGCAGTAGGCTTTGGGTTCTAGACATCCTTTACTATATATGCTGTCAAATATTAACAGGAAAGACAAGAATTGGATGTGGTGCTAACCCATAACATTCAAGGAGCTGCTGACATTGGCATTCCTATGAGGATATTAGTTGATGTGATATCAGAAAAAAGCAGTGACTTCTATAAAAGACTTATTCACTTCTGTGTGAACAGCAAGCAAGTAAGTGTCTCCTCCATATTAGTAAGATGTGAAATAGAGGTTAAAGTGAATTAATTGATTTGGTAAATACTGTTTCTCCATTTGAAGTAGCTGTGCAAGAGGCCCGTACAGGAATACTCTGCAGGGGCTGGCTTGGTTTTAAAGACCTTAATTAAATGAAGATTTTATCTTTCAGCCACTCCTTCTGTGCAATCGCTTCTAGCAACAAATTTGACATCAGCAATGAACCGTGACTCCCATTCGCAAACTGCATCAAACCTTTCTTATCAATCAAGTGTCTTCCCTTGGTGCAGCATATTCCCTATTACAGTACAAATTTGTGACAATTAGACAATTCTTCACCATAAATTTTTCATAGTTTTCATAATTTTACTCTAAGGTGTAATTAGTACAGTAATTACAACTAATCAGAGTAGTCTCAATAACAGAAATGTGCCACAGTTAACTTTTGTGATATTTTTTTTGGACTGAACAGATTACAGAAGAACTGAGCTTTGTCCAGAAGTTGTATGTTGTGTCTCTCAACTACAAACTTACTCATAACATAGAGGCACTGAAGACTTTACAAATCAAAGACAGGATTGAGTTGCAAGTAAGTGATCAGTCAATGTCAGGGGAGACAAGAATCCACCCTGGAATTGTGCTATAGAAGTCAGATGGCAAAGAGCAGAGGGTGTAGATGTGACTTTGTGCATTTGCTATTTAGGTAATTTTTTTGTGTATCTGTCAGTGAGGGTAGAATTTTACTCATTCAGTTGTTAACTTTGGCATCTTTATCATGTTTTCTATTCTGTTATGCCGTCTTGCCTAAGATCATAGCACAGATCTCAAAGTTGCTTCATAATACTGCTTCACTTAAAAGTCAAGATTTATACAGGAGAAAAAGCTTATTGCTACAAAATACAGCCCAAGTGGAGCAAACCACTACCATAAAAAACCTACCTAACGTCTCGGGTACAAGTGGGAAAGATTGCTCTCAACTTTTTAAAATACAATCTAACCTCCAATTAAATATCCTTCTGAATTAAGATGTCTGTGTTGTCACACCATCTCAGCTTTCGTTCTCATTTATAATTATTTCTAGACCCAGTGCTCTTCTTTACCTATACTCTACTTAAGTTCGGCCTTCCTTACCAGGAGAGCAGCAGTGTCTTCTGTCCTTCAGTATATAATTAGATGTATAGTGGAGTATTCATCATGGAAGTGTGTTGCAGGACATGTGAACTGTATACTTTTGTGCAAGCTGAATGGTCTGTGACATTTGAAGTCTGTACCTGTGCATACAAGGACTATCTTGGAAAGAGCTGGGATAAGATGAGGCAGAGAAGTGTGGTGGTGGTAAAATGAAATGTCACTCTGTAACAGACAGATAAAAAATCAGTCACTTTCTTGCCATGCAGATTGTATTCCTGAGTTCTGTAACCCATCGGAAGTGAAAGGAAGTTGGGGAAGGTGCTGTCTGTCTAGGTGGAGCTGGAGATGGAAAAGAACATTGCCTATGCTCCTGATGGAATAAGATTTTCCTGAATTTTGGGTGTTGTCCCAAAATACATAGGTCATACTGCCTGCTTTTGTTGTAAAGACATTTATATTTTGTTTTTCTCCCTCCTCCCTCTACTTCCTGCTCTCTTTCTCTCTGCCTTTTGTTTTCCTTAAAGTTCCGGGTGGAGGGGAGTCCAGATGCACGCTTTGTTCTTGAGGGGAGTCCAGAACCTCAGTTTGTTCTCAGGGATTGGGAGAGTAGCTTGCTGGACCAGAACTTTTCATAGGAATAAGAGGTTGGAGGTTGGCTCCCAATGTGTGAACAGCCCAAGCCACAGCTGAGCTTGCAGCATGCACTGCACGAGGGCAATGCACTTTAGCTCATATGCCTAGTCTGTCTGATAGATCTGCAGTGTACCTTGTATAGTCTAGACAGAGGTGAGTACTGGCACCATTTCACGGTTTACATTCCAAATGGTATTTTCCTCCCAGACGCTGATTACCTGGCATGTTTTTTTTTTCCAATCTGAGATACACAAGTCTACAGCACAACACTTATACTTTATCAATCATGTAGCTGCTTGAATATGGTTAAGGCATGGCCATACTGGAGAATATGTGTTAAACTGTTGAATTTATAAATAAAAGGGAGATCTGTAACTATGTTGTGTTATGAAATTATAGGAGATTAATTTTTTGGACACACTTTGAGATGATACTGCCTGAACAGAAGAAAGAATCCTGACTAACAGGAGCTTTGCCTTTTACAAAGCTCCTTTTTCACAATTTACCTTTGCTGCATACAGGCTATCTTGAACCTGGAAGTGATCAAGAGCTTTAGTATGAAAGTGCATTATGGTGCCCACCTAACAGTTGTCGAAGGACAAATCCAGCAGTTTGAAACAAGTACCAATGTAACTGGGAATTTCCATCATACTTGGCCATGGCTGATACAAGCCAGAGTCCCATCATCTCTACAGGTAGTTGTTTTGTTTTGTTTTTTTTTCTTCATTAAAATTATTGTCCTTTATTATAATGTAATAGCCCATGGCTTGAATGAAAGCTACTGTTTTGTAAGGTACAGGATGGAAGCTGAGATTTTCTGATATTTAAAAACTACGGATGGCTAAAACCTGAAATACTGAAATAGAAAATTTCTTTTTGACTGCTTTCTGGACAAGATTATTCCATTCTTACCAGTGTTGGTACAGTGTGTATTGTTGATATTGTAACTCTACAGAATAGTTTCAGCACATTGCATCAGGAATTGGAATATTGCTCCTATGTTCTTTAGTGGGAATTTTATACTTGAAGTAATTTTTTAAGTGCTGTTTTCAGGGAAGTATTGGAGTACCTACTGTCTGGTAAATATCAGCAGTATGCATGGATCAAGGATCCTTCATATAAAGGGAGTCATGTTTTTGTAGGATAAAAGAGAATCTAATGAGTATTTAACATAAATCAGTGATGCTGGTGTAGTTTGAAATTCATTCAATTGAATGGACTTTATACTGGAAAGTCATAGATGGTTAATGAAAGGCTAAGATTTTTTTGGTTTATAAATAGATTTTTGACATAAGTACAGACTAGAGAGAACTTTCTTTCATTTGTCTTCTGTTTCAAAATTAAATAGTACCTGTTTTAAAATTAAATAGTATTTAAACGTTTTTTCAAGAACTTATATCTACATGTCATTTTTTTAGATAGATATGGTTTTTCAAGGGAGAAACACTACTCAAGAAAGATATATGCACATTGCAGCTGGAGAAACATCAATCACATACATAATAAACTCCTATTATGTTGCTCAGCAAGTGGATGTCTTTTGCCAAAGTGTACATAGTAGTGAGGCACTACAGGCAGCTGGCTACCCTAAGGCAATCAACTTGATTCTCAGTTTACAGAAATCAGGTAGGTACCTGCCGTTCCTTGCAGGCTTTTGTTATACTATAGCTCTTTGAGGGTGTTTCAACTATTCCTTCAACAGCTACAAACTGACTTAAGATTTACTGGTAGTACTTAAAAAGGGGCTTTTTGCTGTATGTAAGTAAAATTGCCATTCTTAAACTGCATCTGTTATTAGTTACATTACATTTGTTTTTCTAATTCCAGGAAAGATCTCATGTGGTACAACACCTGGTAAAACAGATGATCCCCAAGATACTTAGCTGCATAAAATAAGATTCCAATATCACACAAAACCCCCTTGTTACAGAGCACAAAAAAACGTGAATTCTAGTGTAAAGTGGGCTTTGAAAATAATGCTAAATGGCTTTTGTTTTTTGAACTGTGGAGGGGAGACAGACCCATCCTGAATACTCCAGTCTATCCTCAAAACTTGCCCTGACAGAAATTCTATCTGCATATCCCTCAACTGCTGATTTACATGGTGATCAAGTACCTTCAATACCCACATGGGTGTATATTCGTGTTGAAAAAAACCAGCTGTGAGAGCACCAGAGAGTAGGAATTATTGAGGTTAGCAGGCACTGAATCCATACTGATGTTAGTGGCACCATCTCCTCTCACCGACTCTGAAAAAATCAACAGGACAACAAGTGGCTTTCAGGACAGCTGCCAGAGTGTGACTGCATATATGTCTGTGATTTTGTCTTCTCCATAAAGAGTTTTGGGGTTTCACATCTCTCATCACATTTTTATCTCTTCGCAGTCTGTATTTTCTCTCTTAAATATGACAAGCTGGTAGGAAAGTGGGGGAAAGGTCTTCAAGTTGTGTTGTTGAGCAGTGTTAGTCTGGAATTGAAGTAACTGGAACTGAAGGAGCCACTAGAGGTCAAAACAGCTCAGAGCTCTTCTCTAGAAGAAGTGGCCACTACTTGCCGAGTACTACAGCTGGCTGTAGAAAGCTAGTCAGCTCTAGCTGCAAAAACACATTGCTGTTGGGAACTGACTTGTCACTTAACACTTGTACCATGGGTACACAAGCTGTGTTAACTCACGACTTCATATGTTAAAGGACATCCAAAAAACTCTGCAGTCAAACCACAGGCCATTCTGACTTTGTCATGATGAATGTCTTAACCCAAAAGTTGTCTGGATTCATTTTATGCATGCAGTACTGAAATTCCTTGAAAATGAGCCCTTCAAAATGTCACTTTTTTGTTCTTGCTATTTAGAAAGCAAAGCCAAGACTATCTGTGAAATCCAGTATGACGACAAAGATATAACTGTGACTATGGATGTTGACACAGACTTTCAACTCTATGGTACGTTTGAATTCATGGCAGAGGTGAAGCATTCGATATCACTTCTCCATCATCTGGGACTTCCCTTCTTTCTTAAGGTAATAAGCCATATATCTTTTGTTGTGCTTTGATTAGAGCTGTCATCGGCATTACACTACCATGAATCCAGAGCGCTTCCAGTGGCCTCAGTGAAATTAGTCAAGGTTTATACAAGTGCAGATGAGAGGTGACACAGCCCAGTTTATGTGAATTCTAGTTTAACTTAAGTACACAGCTAATGGTCTGTTTCCAAGGAAACTCAGCATGTACCTGAAATCCCCAATTTCAGGATTAATCATTTCAGGAAGGCACTCATTTACTGGCAGTTCCTCGCTGATATGGCTTACTGAAGTAGAAAGTACTTTTGGTAGAAAACAGCTGGCCTTCATGCCTAGAGGATTCCTTGGCTTGGTTAAACCATTTGTAGCATAGATACCTAAAATGTTTCAGTGTTGAATAAACAGAAATAGACTTGTATTCCAAACTACTTGATAGGATCAACAAAGGCTATGCCTGTTCATCCCTTGGGAGAAAGAAGTATTAGTTGAAATGTCTCCTTCTCTTTTGGAGGGTAGTACACAGAACAGCACATCCAAGTCATCTGTCACCTTCTCTTCAAATAACAGGATATGTAGCTAGGATACAAGATTAAAGGTAGACTTTTCTGAAAATAAACATTAGCTCAATATTAAACCTGTACATTAAATGTCAGTGTTTCAAGTTTCAAGCATTTTATTAAAAGGTATTAGATACGTCCCCTGCTTCTCCCCCCTTTATCTTTGGTGAAATGTCTTTTATCCTCTAAATATTTAAGTGAAAAAAAGAAAAACAGATGCTAATTCTTTAGGTGCTTTATTCATGTAAGGTAGGAGTGTAATCATGGGTCTTCAGAAATTACTGTTCCCACAGACTTTGGCAAACACAACATGTGTTGATATTTAAGTGTGACAGTGCTCATCTTCCCCAGAGGGATTCTTTAGCAATTTCAGGAAAAGCTGTAGAGGAGCCAGCAGCTGTGGGAGGAAGAAAATACCCTGCAGTAAAAGATATGTGGAGCTCCATCCGTTTCATCAAAAAAAAGAAGTAAAAGCACTTTACAGTATATGAAAAAGAAGAGTGGAGGATACATAAACAAGAACATAAACAAGAACCAGTGGCTCTAGACTTAAACCAGATAAGGGTGCATTGAAAGTAAGGCTAACACTTGTCAGTAATGCAAATTAGTAGGAAGGACAAGGAAGACATCTCTTGATGCTTTTGGTTTAGGTCCAGAAAGCATCTAGAAGGCCTGTCTGAAAGATGAACTTCAGTCAAGATGATGGTTTTTAGTCAGTCAAGAGATTGTACTCAGTTTAGGTGAAATGCTGGGTAGAAGCTATGGTGTATGATTAGTTTATTTTTTTTCTCCCCACAGATAACAATTCAAGAAGTTATGACTGAAAACGAAATTGAAGGGGCTCTGAGGCTGATCTGTGAACAAAACACCAACTTCTCCTTTACCATCAGTAGGAAAAAAGACCAGCAAGGGTAAAAGAGTCATTCTGAGCACTGTAAAAATGTTTTAGGCCACTGTGATTCCATGGAAAAAGTTATTGTTATAGTCACCAAAGCACTGGTGAAATGGATAATAAATCTTTGATAAAGTGAATAATAACACCAAACAGTCTGTATACCTCAGGAAGTTTATCAAGGGCTGCAGAGAGATCATCCCTTGGGAGAAAGAAGTGTTAGTTGAAATGTCTCATTCTGCTCCTCACAGCTTGGGGCACGCTTGTCTTTTTGCCTGCCCCCACAGCATCGAAGTAGCAGACAGTGAAATAATCCAGAAAACTCTAGGTCTGAGCCAGACAAGTATTTACTAATATACCTTAACCTGATATAACTGTTTAATTCTTACTAAACAGTTTTGGCACACTCGAACCTTGTAAAATTCCAGACACTCACTCAGTTTTCTAAGTTGGTATCAGTATGGCTGTATCTGCTGTGCTAATTTCCCAATTTTTTATTTTTTTTGTCTTCTAAAATTTTTCGAAGTCTTTAAAGATAAATGAAGAATGAATAGAATAATTCTTCAATTCAAAAGTGTCTGATAATCAGCATCTAAACAGAAATATTTGGTATAGCGTATAAAGAAAACTGTAGGCTTTTGAGGGTGTTTAACAGGTATAGTATTTTGAGTCTTGGGGTATTTCAAATATTTCTTAAGTTCTAGCAAAAGACCTTTGCACTGAAATTCTTCTAAGTTCTGTTAAACTCTCTAATAATTGTGAATTTTAAGTCTGGAAGCCATGACAATGCTTGCAAAGTCAGATTCCAAAATACCTATATCATTTTTAAAAAGCTAATGCATTTACTATAGCTAGTAAATTACTAGCCAAAGTAATTTCTGACACCGTGGGCTGTGTTCTGTCCCTGGGATGCATTTTTCACTGAGGTCAGAGATGGAATTGCTGTTTGGTCTCCTTTGCCTTTGTATGAATGCATCAAAAAACATGAGCTGGGTAAGTGTTCAGTGGAAGGTACTGTCATTTGTAACTCTAAAAGCCGTGGCAGACTTCAGTGATTACTCAGATGAACTTGTGCTGTCAGTGAGAGTGGACTTTCTGAAACATCGTTGAACAAAAGTACATTTCTTCCCTTTAGTGAGGAGTTGAATATAAAAGCACTCCAGATTCATCCCTTCCGGATGAAGTCTTTACAGTACATCCCCAGTGCAGCAGAACTGTCTTCTAAGGTAACTACCTGCAAGTTAACTGCCATGTACATCACTACAAATTAGACTTGTGTAATACTTTAGGAGTCAAGCTGCATTATTTCTAGTACTAGTATCTCTGACGTTTTTGCTGTTGTTGAGGATGTTCATGTTTTCAAAGATGC
Source organism: Rissa tridactyla (assembly GCF_028500815.1). Classification (NCBI taxonomy): domain Eukaryota; kingdom Metazoa; phylum Chordata; class Aves; order Charadriiformes; family Laridae; genus Rissa; species Rissa tridactyla. The sequence continues at coordinate 12,329,081 of NC_071473.1, forward strand.
TAAAAATCTCACCCTACTGGAAAGGATTTATTCCATTTGACTCTGCTTCCTTGCATCTGCATTAATTATGACTTCTGGTAGACTCCTCTCAGGAACATTTTTAATTATTCTGGCTACTAAGAAGAGAGAGACTGGGCAAAAAGCAGTTCTGCATATTGGCTGTTTGCAGTGCAGAAATACACAATGACAAGGATAGGTGAGGAAGATGAATGGGGTTATTTGTCAGTCAATGCAGCACAGTTACTCCTCACACAAGAATTAATTTCTTATGCATGTTATTCAGTTTACACTATTTTGTAGCTTGCTTTCTAGAATGTGAACATAAGAGAAAATGACAAATCCGATCTCTCTTAGGTCCAGAGGACCATAATATAACATACTGTGCAAAGAATGCAAGAAAAATTTTTAAGTTTCTTTTCTTTCTCTCTCTCACTGTTTCTTTCTTCCTTTTTTTTTAATTCAATGGGAACTTGAAAAGGTAAATTATGACATGAGTGAAGCAAAAGGCAATCTCTACCTCAGGATGGAAAAAGAGGATTTCAATGTTACAACTAAGCTAACTTTCACTGGAACCAGCTACACTAGTGTCATTGAAATAATACAGACAATGTCCCAGGTTGGTATCAACAGCGCAGACGTCAAAAGGCACACTGTCACTGCCCTGTTTTCTGTGTCTGGCATTCAGGATGCTGGCTGCCAAACAGTGAAGGTCAGACGCAGCTCCAGCTGCTGTGGGATGTTTTGCCCTTGATTTCTCCAGTAGCATGAGCAAACATTTGACTGTAGATTAGTTGCGTGTCCAATGGTTTAAAATGTTATTTGATTTTATATTTGTTTCTTCCTATAAACAGAGCACTTACATAGGATATAGAGATAATAAAAAAATAATATATTACAGACTGACCAATTGCCAATTTTTATTATGAAGGTACCACACATATTTCATTTTCTAAATAAGGAAGAAAAGATGTCAAATAGATATTATTGTTTGTGATGTCTGCTGGATTTATTCTGTAATAGTGGGGCTCTTGATGTTGTAAGAATTATTCAGTGAGATAAGAGAGAGAAATTCAAAATATATAATAAGCAGAGAGCATTGTAAAGGGGATACTCGTTGTTTATGTATGTTCCATTATGTAAGGAGATGACTCACTGTAGAAAGGAAGTCAGGTAGAAATGGACAACTGCTTATATGAAACCATTTTTTTTTAAGGCATCCTTTTACTAGACCTTTTATGAACACATTTCTAAAGCTAAATTTCATTGGAATTTACAGTGTCAAAATCATACACTTATGTTTTTAACTTTTCAGAGAACTTGGGATTTTATATGTTTCCCCTCTTTTATTTTTAGTTAAAAATTCTTCCAAGGCAGCTTGCATTTATGATGGTTTACCAAAAAGACAAGAGAACACATCTGCTGAGGCACATCGCTCTGTGGGATGGTAAAGAGATAAAGGTAACAGCCACTTACACTGGACTCTTCCCAAAGTTGCCTGGAGGTCACGACATTCAGGGTAGGTTTCTCAAGTCTTTTGCCAGTGTTGATAGCAGACTATAAAATAAACTAAACCACATAAATCTGATTTAAAAATGCGTAATAAAATGGTTTCAATCCAGGCCTTCTAAGATCTTATTTACTTTAAATTCATGGTAAGTCTGGCTGTTGGAAACATCCACTTCAGAACACTACATATGGAATGTAAAGCTTAAATAAACTTCAGTAGTGCCAGGGGGGAAAAGTTTGGCTGAGTGAAAAGTCATCAACAAATTAAAATGTCTATTGTTATTTTACAACAAATTTCAGAAGTGTTCTGGATTAAATGAAACATTTGGGTTTATTTGTATATTTGCTTTTGAATGTTTTAAATATTTAATGAAAAGCAAAGGAAACGTAGTTTTGGACTAGATACCATTCGTAAACAGAGAAGAGTTAAAGTATTGCAGCCACTTTCATTCCAGCCAGGGTGTTGGAATATGTTGCTGGGAGGTGGCTGACTGGGGTTCACATCTGCATTTGGTTTCATGCAGAGAAGTGATTTGAATGAGAAATCCCAATCTACGGCGCTTTCCCTCTCTTCTTCCTCATGGTTCCATTTAAAATAAAATAGTTCCATAGTTCTGTGCCAGTGAATGTTTTATTTTTTTCACAGACACAGACAACTTTTGTAGGAGAGAGGGGAGAATACGTGTAATATTTGCATGGAATACACTCTGCAGTGTAGATCAGGGTCTTGGTTCTGGATTCAGGTGGAAAGTACTCTCTGCAGGAGGAGTCAAGGTGCTGAGGAAGAGCTTTATAGGATCTGTATCTTACTGCGCTGTGAGGTTGCCACACGTGTGAGGTGCACACCTGGATTTGCTAGCCAGAAATGCTCCCAGCTCCACAAATGCACATGTAGCTTGAGGAACATTCAGCTCAAATACCCAGTAATCCAGTGCTGAGGGTCGCTCACTATAAAGTGGGTGCCTAAATGCAAATCCTTCCCAGGTGAGAGAAGGAAAGGGTTTTGAGGCAACCCACATCTCAGATTTGTCCTTCAGTCACTGTACTAGAGGTATAGAGAGACACATCCCACAGATAACATTTTTTCTGAATGTTGCCTAAGTATCACCTTGAATTTGGAGTGTAAAACCATTTCATTTTAAGTTCATTTTTGTTTATTTTTCTGTTTTCTTCTTCCTTTGTATGTTTATCTCCCTCCTGGAAATAATTTTATTTTTTGTTATTTTATGGTCACCCATTTCTGAGGGTTTTTTTCAGAAACTGTATTAAATTCTGTTACTCTACTGCACCAGGTACTGCAGGAGAGCACTGGTCATGCTGGCCATTACCTCGAGGTGCTAAACCCTTATGTTGAGGCTAAGTTATCTGAAAACAGAGAAAATCATTGCACTTCCTTGTTTGAGAGCTGTAAGCTGCTCCTCTTCAAGTGTAAGGTCATCTGAGCTTCGTAAAGATTGCTTTCCTGGCTGTTCTTGGTGGAGGTTGCTTTATGTGTAGGTATCAATCTTTTGATTATTGAAGGTTATTACTGGTTTGCTGGTAAATAAAGGACTCCTGTTTTCCCTTAATTTCTTCATGTTCAGCAGGAATCAGCACACTAAAGTCTATGTGACTGTTGGGTAGGTGTGCGTGTGTGTATGAACAAAGGCCGTGATTTCTCTGGGAACCAATTGTTACCCTGCTCCCTGTGGGAGAACATGTCCTGTGCCATTTCCTTTATAAGAAAATGAACACTCCTGACTTGTGGTGGGGAAAACTTACTTGCTTTTTTCCCTTGTAGTGGAACTTTTCCATCCTCTATCCATCCCTTTCCCATGGCATGCCAAGGTCAACTTATATGTGAAGCATTCGTTACGCAGTCACCGGGATGATCTTACTGTTATTTGGAATGAGAAGGACCAGGTACAGCAGCCCAGAGCCAATAAATGTCAGGAGAATTACAAGAATATGAAGTGGTTTGTTTGTGGGTTTTGGTTTTTTTTTTTAAATAAGAAGGCATTAAGCAAGCCAGGGAATACAACTGGGAGGCAAACTATCCTCCTTTTGGCTGTGTCTATGAAAGATGAGCCACCAATGTTCTTGTTGGAAGCATTTTCAGGCCGTACTATATATTTTGTTTGCAGTAACCCCACAGCTTGCTGCATAACCAAAGGCAGTGAAATGCACATGGTTCAAAGGAGTGAGAAAGGCCATTCCCAGCACTCTCAAAGGCTCTAGGACAGCTTTGGAGAGTAGATGAAAAGAATAGCACAAATGTCATGTTTAGAGCAGCTTAGGGGGAAAGAAAGAAAAATCTAAGACAAATGAGTAAGTGTGAGCATTAGTGTGAGGTTGAAAAGGATGAAGAACTTCCCTGCTGCATGGATATATGCTGTGTTTTCCCACATAGAAGTGTGACACATACCTGTGCTTAGCATTTTCAGCATTACTGATGCAATTGAAGCTCTCTTATATTTCATTCTTTCATTCTTCTCTTTATTAGTGAGAATGACAACTTTGGCACAGTTTAAATCAGTTTTTATTTTCGTAAAGTAAGTCAGCATTATCTTTTAGAAATATAAATAGTAAAAAAGACAGAAATAGGAGAACTTTAGTTAAGTTGATTTCCAAATGTGGTTAAATGGGGAAGCATACTGACTTGTAACCAACTATGCTATCTTTATACGTGCATCTGAAATGCGGCATCTTGGCTGACTATTACATTATTTTTCTTAATAAAGAAAAGACAAAAGACAACATGTAAAATATGTTACCATACAGAAACATAAATGTGCCTTCAAAAAGAATTAGGATTTCACAGTGTCTTTAAGAAGCACTAAAATTCCAAAAATTACTTTAGAAGTTGCATAGAATGTATTTCTGTACTACTACTTAAAATACCACAACTATTTAAATACCACCACTATTTAAATTGCCACAAAAATACTTGGCTCCCAGCAACATTAGAGAATTTAGTTCCTGATTCTGCAAATGTTTTTTCTTGTGCTTCAACTTTGCAAGCTGTGTCTAAGCACTCTGCAGCAGTGGAGCTCACAGTGCCTGAAGATGAGACGAAACTTAAGCCTCATCGATCTTAAGCATGGTTCAGTAAAATACAGAGAATAGTTTTACTTTCAGCTGTGCCATGTAGGAAATTCAAGTAGCCAAAATATCCTCATTTGAACATTAATTTGCCTCACTACTTCAAATAGGACTATACTACGCGCAGAATTCATCTGAGGAAAAGGTACAGGGAAATCTCACTGGGTATACGTTTGAGGTCAGTATGTGAGAGGTGTTTTATTTCACAAACTCCTTTTATATCTGTTGATATGGAACAGGTATCAGTGTCATCTTCTCTGAAGTTTGGAAGAGACCGTACGAACTACAGAGCCACCATTGCCCACCCATTTAATTACACTCTGAAGCAACTGGAGGTCCATTCCCTGTCAGAAAGAAGAGGCAGAAAGTACAACCAGCAGGTGAGATCACGAGAAAGGGCTGCAAAATACAAAGCTGTAATTCTTTATTTACTGATTAGCGTATCTTTCATCTCAAAGAATTGCAGACCAGATACCATTCTCAAAGATGTAAAGAGCACCAAGTGCTGTTATCTCCTTGTGGCCAAACCACCAGAGTTGGTTCCTTTTCCTAGGCATAACTGTTGCTAGCTGACAGTATTTGTCTTGCAATTTTAGAATTGACCCATTTCAATGGGTCAATGGTAGTAAGAAGCCAGAAGTGCACAGGAGGTAGCCAAGGGATGAAGACCCTCCTATTCCACACCAAAAAAAAAGCTAGAAATCCTTTGATACCCATGTAGAACAAACCCAAATTTTTGGACTGTATAGGAAATTGCAACACAAGTGTGAAAATATGCAAGGCTAGAAAAGCTTTGAAATACAATTTTGACGTGCACTTGCAAAGCATATATGGGGAAAATGAGGAAGAACTCCAGAAATCATCCTTCGAGATCAAAGACTACAGGATATTTTGTCTGAAAATGCACTGCATGGACTAGGACACTCCAGTTGCTGCGCAAACTGTGCAGTGTTCTGTTTGTTCATCTGGAGTCTTTTTGGTACTCACAGTGGTGCCACAGAGTGCTCTCGGGTTGTTTTCACTAAGCAGTCAATATGTCTCAAGCGTTGTATTCAGAGGAATAAATACTCTTGTAGTGTCATTTTTCCACTGGTGTCATTACTTGCTGTGCATGATAGACCCAGTGCAGCTTCCAGAGAAGACAATAGGAAGACTCCTGTTGCCACAGTTGTAAAAGTGCAGTTTGTCTAAGGCCCTGAGCCTCCAGGCCACGTGGATTTCAATGGATTTTTAACATTGTTCTGTCGCAGTTTTAATTGTGGGGTTTTTTTTCTCTGCTGGGTGGAGAGCATTCTGCTAGATCACCCTGCACGGCTCTTCTGCTAGTTCTTGCAGTCTTGCTTCGCTGGACAAATCCTTCTGTTCTGGTTTCAGCTGCAGCTCAGAGGGAATGGTGGGCAGCCTGCTGACATCCAACTGGCCCTGGAGGATAAATCAAAGATGAACATCACTGCCTGGCATGGCTGTATGACACTCTCTTCAGGTCAGGTATGAGTCTTTGAGTTTAAGAAGGGCTGGGTGTAGCTAGATTTCTGGGTTTGAGTCTCACAGAAAGAATTTTTTCTGCACTTGTTACCATAAGAAAACCTTTTACTTGAAGTCAACTGTTTCATGTTGCAGAGGAAGAAAAATAAACCCTCTGAAGAATTGTGTTTCATGTTGTCAGATGTGTTTGTATTTGGGATGCAACTTTCCCTCAGGACAGAATCGTCATCCCTTAGGTTTCTTGGTAGAGATTGAAGCAGTCTTTTTACGGGTACAGACCATTCAGGTATTCTCACAGGGGTGTACTTTTGCCCAGAAAGCATACTCCTCTAGTATATACTGAACACATTTTTTAGAAAATTACTAGTATGTATGTCATAATTTTTTTCCCTCTTCCAGCTTCAGAGAGTATTAAGTATGGAACACCTGCATGCATGTGGGTCTCTAGAGCAAAGATCAGCATTGTTTAATGAATATCTAGATCTAAACTGGGATGACAAAAAATTCAAACACAATTTAACGTATGAGGTAAGAGAAGGCAGTTGTATCTGTTAACTCACCTTTTTTTTAGGGAAGTTGTAATAGACGGGAATTTACTTAGGTTTTATATGTAATTTTGAGTGGATTTTAAAAAAGCTTCTGTAGAGGACCACTTTCTGTGAAATACCATTATTTCATTTTACTTTTCACATATTTCTCTACAGAGGAAGAAAGCTAAATGTAGCAGAATTAAGAAAAAGTGAGCTCTTACAAATTAGAGGCCTCATTTGTGCCCTAGTTTTGCAAAACTGTTGAGTTAATTCTGCAGGATGGGGACTGGTAACTGTGCGGACAAGCCAAAACATTGTCAAATGGAAATGTTACATTTTGGAAACGTTACATTAAAACCTTGAAGCTACTAGAATAAAAAAAGTCAGCACAGGGACAGGATGGGAGGAATGGACACAGAGTAGTGTCTAAGATTGTAGTGTCATTATTTTAACTTCGTTTTCTTTGTTCATTGCAGAGAAATCAGTTCTTGTATCCTGATAAATTTCAGTTGGAAGCTGTTCTGGAAAATATTTTCCTGACCTCATGCACCAAACAGAAGATCCTGGGTAAAATAGAAACAAACTACTCATCTTGCCTGGACTATTATATGAGCTTTGAGCTCTGTGACCTTCCAAATGTAAGTCTCACACAAACATATTGAACCTACATCACTTTACATGTAATCACTGCTTCGAAGACTCAGTTTTGCTCAGCTGCAACTTTTCATGAGAATTGCCATACTTTTGTAACTTAACAAACCATAAATAGTGTCTTTTGATGGGCTGAGGCAGAAATATTGTGTTTGCCACTGTAGCGTACACTGTAGGTCCTGTTACAGTTGTAAGTGTTCCCACTTCCACTCTGTGTGCTTTCTTTCCTATTCCTCTCTCAAAGGTCTCTTTTTTTCATGTTTCTGGAGCGTATCAAAACAGGCTCATAAGTGATCAAAAAGGAAACTAGAGAGAAATAAAAGTGCCTTCCTCCCCCTGTAGGTAAAAGTTTACTGGTTTTTATGGCTGCTTTGCTGGTAGTGATGGATGTTTGGACCTTATATTTGTCATTTATTTTTATATTACACACATAAACCGAAGACCCATCCATGATCTTCCTTAGGTGCACATTAAACCCCAGAGTTGCCTATATTCACAACAAACACAAAACTTCAAACTTGTAATAAATGTGATCTCTTTCCAGTTCCCAGTGGCTAAAACGCATCTCAGTTGGTTTACTTGTTTATTGTCAGAGCAATGGGAAAGAGCAGACGAATTTTGATGCCCGTGAAAACTTTCTTCAAGACCAAGATGTGTTAGAGCCTGTTAATAATGCAAAAAATGTTTATCCATGTCACTTCAAACTCTCTATTCTTTTGGATCCTTTTCTCAAAGACATCAAAATACCTAGCTAGAGTAGTTGAGAAGTATAAGAACAAAAAAAGGGGACTTGTTTCAATAAAATAGTTATATTCCAGCTGTTCATCTTGTCTTAGGCTCTTATCACTGAACATGCCGTGTTACACCACAGAAACTGAAGATGTAATAAAATAAGACAGTGCTGTGAGAAGGAGGATGTGCTGGTTTCTGAAACTACAAGTTTTGTTCATCACTTCATTGTGTAATTTCATGAGAATGCTAACATTGTACAACCTCTTAATACTCTCTGCAGAGCCCATTTCTTTGGAAGAATTAAGCTTTAACACCTTTTTTGTTCATATATAGGTAATTGTTTTCTCTGGAAAACACCAGCTCAACAAAGATGACATTGTTTTGCAATCAGAGGGCAGATTCCACCTTGGTGATCATGAGGGAAATGAGGGGATGATTGGAGTATTCTTAAAAAATCAGAGTACAGCTGATGTGAAGAACTATTCTTTGGAAATTGAAGTGAGTTTTTATTTTATTTTAGTGGCACTGGGGTTTGGGTTTTGGTTTTTAAAGGCCTACTGCCATCTGTCTTCCAAACTGATCAGGTGCAGCCGGTGGCATTAAAACAGCAGGCAAGTACAGGCAACGTAAAATACCCCTGTTTTTTTTAGTTCTGTTTTTAAACAGAAACAGTTCATGCAATGTACATGCAGTATGATCAAGACAGAAAGGCAGGCACCACTAGTTATCTGCAGAGCTCAGGGACAAATATACTAAGTGTATATCAGCTGGAGTATGTAAAGGTTTTAAGAGGCTGTGTGTTGTTATAGCTCACCTTCTTCAGCATGACTGGTCTCTTTGGTGAGGCATGGTTTTTTGCACCACAGGGAAAAAAATAAAGAGGGAACAAAATGTGAGACTCATACAAAGCATCATTTGCCAGAAAAAAGAACTGGCCTCAAGGAAAGTACAGAACAACCAATACGATGCTCATCCTGAGGCAAATATTTTCCTTTTTCTCTCCCCCTCTATTTTGCATTTGCTTTTTATTTTCTGTGAAATTAATAAAGTGGAGAAGCTGATTTTGGTAACAGAGTGAAGCAGAAAAGTAATGTGGTCAGCACCATCCAAATTCTTCACTAGAAGGGATATGAGTAGTCAGTCATAATTAACTGAGACAATGGGCCACCCTTTAACAAAATAATGATGATTTAATACCTAACAGGCTAAGACAAATAAATACTAAATTATTTTTCCCTCTCTCTTTGGAAAGAAGGGAGATGAAAGAAGTATCAGCTGCTCTAATTTGGTTTTCTCTGTTCTTTGTTTTCGAATAAATGGCACAAATTAGCAGCTTCACAGGGAATTGACTGTTACTGTGTTTACTTTCATTGCTACCATTGAAATTTTGTCCAAGAGCCTTGTGTTATCCAGTCATTCAGCTCGAGCCGATCATCCTAGTGCTTGTGCCTCTCTTAAGAGTGTAACTCCTGTGCAGTGCACAAGCCTAGGGAAACACTTCCCTCACCACTTACCCTTCTGTGGGAAGCACTCGTATTTCAGCATCATCTCTGAACATTCCTTAATTCTGTGTGGTGGCTTTGAATAAATGTTTTTCCTTTATGGCTGCAGTTAAGAGCCTTTGAAGATATTTGGCTAGGCCTGACAGGAACTGCTGCTTCCTCATCCGTTCAGAGCCAAATCCTGGTGGAGGGGATTATTGATCAGAAAGAGAAAGTAAAAGTTGCTGCTTCTAAAGGAAAGGAGTGTTTTCAGTGCTACGTGGGGTATTTGAAAGGTACGTACCTTCATGGACAATGCTCTTAGTCATTTGATTTGATTTTAGGTAGTCAAGCAAGGAGCAGGTAGTTGGACGTGATGATCCTTATGGGTCCCTTCTGACTTGAGGTATTCTATGATTCTGTGCTTCACAGCTGTCGTTGGTCTGAAGAGGCAGGAAGAAAGGCTGTGTCTCTCTAGTGCCAAGCTAGCTCAGTTCCATGGCAATTCAAGCTATGGTCTTTCAGATGGTGAAAAGCTGAAGCTTAAAACTTGTTATACAAAGGCTAGTTTGGGAGACATTTGTATGATTACTAGCCAGGGGAGGATTGTAATAGATGGTGATCAAGATAGGATTCATTTCATCTGGATTTAGCCACCTTAAAGTTGTACACCTTGTTTAAGATAATCATTACATTCCAATTCCAATGAAGAGAAAGGGACCTCCAGAGGCTGACTCTATCCCATGCTGGAACAGATGTATGAAATCACCCTCTGCAGCAGTCAGTTCTGGCTGACAACCGAGAGCACACTGGGCTGCTGGTTCAGACCGTGCCTAACTTTTAGAAGACTAAACTTAGACGGAATGAGACCCGCTGCAAGTGCTTTCTGTTGTGACTTATCCACCTTTCAGCTACATCGGATTTGTGTCCAAACCAGGTGGATTTGGTGGTATGACAGTTGTCTCGGACTCCTGTTGCTGATGGTACCAGTCCTAGTTTCAGTTATGGATTTGCTATTCTACTCTTCTGCAGTGGTTCATGGCCTCACTCGTAACCACTGTGATGTACTTGAGATTAAGACCATTATTTTGTGAATTACTGAAGTCAGAAGTTTGTAGAAATTATTTAATTAAACTCTCTTAACCCAGATTCTGTGTGCACTTTGGCAACCATATCTGCTTATGTCATCAGTACTAGGGCAGAAACAACTTACGTGTGTGATGGGTGGATGAGTGACCGACATATTTATGGTCTAAACAATTTTGAAACATCAGCAACAAGGGACAGTTTAAGACTAAAGTAGAAAAAAGCCTGTAAATCACTGTGACTGTGAGAATTATTTAGATGTATATTAGTCCAGTGCTTTCTTTGCAGTAGCAAATCTGTAGCTGTAAATCATTCACAAGCCACACAGAAGACAAAAATCAAACAGTGACACTGATCTAATTTTCTCCTGTTTATCTTGTTTTTTTCCACAAACACCTAACATGCTCAAACACCTAAGTAATTAAAAAGCTGACTTTGAAACAATGTCTGTCAGCGTTGTTCCTGTAAACAAATCTCGCTCTTTTCATTCTTTAAGGTGATTTGGAAGAAGGAATGGAAGTCAGTGCTTGTACTGATGGGCAACAGGCGGCTACCGTTAATGCCTATCTCAACATTAATGGTGAACGGCAAGAAAACGTGGGACGAATGACTCTAGCAGCTGTTAATGGAAGCTTGAGTTTTCTGGCTCATGGATGTGGGGATCCAGTTCTTAAGGCTGAGGTGAGACCCTTCAGCCACAGTTAACTGCAGCGTGATTTTTCCAGACTATTGCTCAATCTTGTCATTTTGATGACAAGCTGGAGCATCTTCCAGGTAGGCTTCAGGTGTGAATTTTGGTGAGTAGCCAGGCAAAAAAATGCAGTTTTTAAACTTATAATGACTTTATTTTTCACTTGGGTGTGAAAAGATACCATGGTGAGAATTAAAAAGTTCAGCCATACCTAGAAAGCATAGAAAATACAGGACCCTCCCCTAAAGGGTGTATCCTCTGAGGAGGGTAAGTAAATAAAGTGAGAGCCGCAGTAATGTGCCAGTGCTGCTCAGCATGTTGGTTACAAAAGTCAGATTAGAATTCCTAATGTGCTGTTACTTCTAATAGGGTTTCACGTACTTTCTGCTTGGAGGAGGCTTTTTGTTTTTTTCATCCTTAGACTCTTCTATTCCCATTTCTAACCATTGAATAGTGCAAAAGTTATTTCCCCTGAGAAATGGGAGGCCACTGTGGATCATTACTGGCATTTAAACTACTACAAACGTTGAGTGATGTGGACCCAGCACAAGCATTCTAAATCATAAATTCAAGGTTTTTCATCTTCCTACAGAACAAACTTAATGAAATCAGGAGCCTTCTGAAAGCCAAACTGATGGAGAAGTTGAAGGAGTTTGACGCATATATGTCGAGATTGAGGAGATCAGTAAGTATCTGTACATCATCTGTGACAGCACCATGAAATGTTCATGCGGTGTTAATTAAAAATCATACTGCATGCAGTTGTTTTGTTTTGCTTAAACATTTAAATGGTTAATCCTGTGCTAACCTGCAATTCATACCTAGACAAAAAGCCTGTTTCACGGTAAAGATCCTATAGCTCTGCACCAACACTGAGGAGCTCAGAATTGCCTTGGAGTGGAGTCAAAGCTTTGCTGTGATCACTATGTATTTTGATGTTTCTTCTTTTTTGGGAACCACTGTAGGTGCAGCAAGTCGATTTTCTGTCTGAAGCAGCCGTCTGGCCTTCAATAGCCTTGCAAAAGGTAGCAGGATTCCTCCACAGTGTGCATAGAGCTGTCACCCAGGTGTGGAAGCAAAGTGGAATCAGGCAGATACTGAGAAGCAAGCTCCCGCTTTACCTGGATAAAATTCAAGACATCGTCCAGCAAATGCAGAATGAATTGCAAAGTAAGCAAAACCGTGCAAAGCAAGGAGAATAAGGACAATGTCAGTGCAGGGCAAAACAAACTTGAGTATAAACATGCTGAACAGCACAAAAGCTTCTAGCTTGATCTAGCAAAAAGTGCTGACCTTGACTCTTCGTTTACAGAGTGGGAGCCTTGATGCAATAAGCTCTAAGTAACCTCAGTGTGACCACCTTCCTAATGAAATCATCGAAGAAGCATTCTCTTGGACGCAGGAGCCCGGGTTCAATCGGATGAGAACAGAGCCCTAATTCCTAAGCTGAAGCATTTCTGCTAACAGTTCCCTGGCAAGCATTTCCTCCCAAAGGGCTGTTCATATCCATCCTTGAGTTTTGAATGCTTGTACTAATCGGATGTTACTTCATCTGTGTTTTCCAAGTCTATCCAATAGCCTCAAATTCACTGTTCAGCTGGACTATGGCCCATATCAAAGCCATTGTGAAATGCGGTCAGCTGTAATTAGCTGAGAGAACCTTCAGTTCTCACAAGATTAAAACCTCACTTTGGGCTAATTACCTCTAGACTCTTTGCACTCAAAAGTGGGGTTTAGTTGATATACTGTGTTTCAATTAGTTGAGACCAAACTGTCCTGTTATTCCTTGAGCAGGTGCAGGCTGAGCTGTACGGCTCTGCTGGTGGCATATATTGCAAAGCATTCCTTACATTTATTTTGGAAAGCAGCAATGTATTTATAAGGCGTACGAGTGGATCAGGGTTATCGCTCAATGCCTCTTTCAGTTTTTCATAACACTGTGTCCACACGCAGAGCTGTGAAATGTGCCTAACTGCCATGAAAACAAAGCTGCCTTTTCCTGTTTTCTGTGTCCCTCCTCTTATGCTGGAAGCTGTGGGGAAACAAACAAACAAACTAACAGCCACTTTCTGACATACTTAGCTAAGGTTTGTTTCATGTAATGTGTTTGCTTCAGAGCCATTAGCAACTTTGAAGGATGCCTACTACGATGTAACCTTGAAGCCACTGGATGAAGTTTGGCAAGAGAAGACAGAAGAGTACATGAAGAAAATTCAGGCTGTTTTACCCAAGATTGTAAAAGATGTGTGGCTAATGGAACCAATCCAAGTGGCGTTAAAGGTTGTGAAAACAGGCTTGGATATGGTTAGTATAACTCAATTCTCCATTTTTAATGGTTTGTAAGACAAGACCTACAAATTTAAGTCTCAGCTTTGAACTATAGGTACACAAAAATAGTTAAATGTTTTTGTTTATAGAAATAGTGCAGTTATCTTTCCACATAACAAGCTTGTGCGCAGCTAATATACTGTTCTTGAAATATTTGACCTGCTTTGAAAACAGTACTTTTTCAGCTAGAGGAGGGGCTGTTTTTCTGGTTTTGGTTGAAATCACAGCAGCAGTAAACTGTCATTTGTGTAGCTTTTGCTTTTCTTCTGTAGAGAGAAGGGATTGTGATTCCAACAAATAATGTACAAATCGGTTTGGGCTCCTCTAGTTTAAATGCAGAGCATAAAGGATATGTCACGATGCCAATTTATATTAACAATGTTATCAATCCTTTGCAAGCTACTGAAGCACATTAACTCAGCGAAGTATTGGTATACTTCAAGTAATGTTATTTTAGGAAGGATACATTTCTGTCCATTTTTTGTTGCTGTAGTGACCAGTGTCTGTTGTCTGGATATTAACCTCTAAATGACAAGATGCTGTCAGGCAAGTGACAAATGCAAGAGAGACTAAAGTGCTATTTCACCGACTATTGATTTTAAACTCATTATCAAGTGCTGACCTGCCCTGAAGCCATACAGTTTTGTAATCTCCTTTTCTGGCTCTCCAACAGACTACACAGCAGATGCTCAGATGGGCAGAGGCCGTGTTTTCTAGAGCTGTGAGCAAGATCCGGAAGCCCTTACTCAACCTTTACAGTTTTTCAGCCAGGTAACTGCTGTTTTTTGCAGGATCCCTGCTGCCAGGTAGTGTTCTAAATGGATACGTGCATAGTTAGTCTTTATATCGGTTTGTATGCTGAGGGCTGCAGACAACCACCCAACCATTCTTTGCTCTGGGCACGTGGCGTAACTCCATAACATTCATTTTTGCTGGCTACTGGGACAGGCTGCATTTCAAAAGGAACTACTCAGCAGCAAACAGAATAGCAGCAACTATGATAACTGGCCTTATACGGTGTGGTGTGTTGCAGGTCTTAGCCATAGTATAGCTTTGTTTTGCCATTCTAACCAGACTACAGTTCTTACGAATATTTCACTTCCACGTTTCTAATAATAAAGCAGCTGCATTTCATCAGCTTGGCAGATAAGGGCACATGCTGTTTTGTTTGTATTCTACAGGAACTGTTCATTGGCAGTAAAACTGCCAGTACTTCCTAAAGCAGACCGCTCCCTGGATCTGGCAAATATTACTAATTATCTCATTGAAGAAAAGCTAATGAGGCCTCTCCAAGACCTCTACAATATCAACATAGTTGCAGAGTATTATAGATTCAAACGGAGGATGATGGAGAGTCCCTTTGAATGTAAGACCTTTCAAAGTGCTGCTTTGTTTTGTAACTGGGTCTATTTACGCTTAGTTCTAATTTTTACAAATTGTATTTGAAATACTACTTTACATAGAGATGGTTGCTAATTAATAATTTTCCTATAAACTTTATATATAGTTTTTCTTGTAATACAATACTTTTATGTATAATATCAGCACTTTGGGTAAAGTTGACATGCAATAAACATTCCTCTACTTAATATTCACGAAAATTTTGCAACTCTTTACGCTTCCTACTGTTGAGACTAGAAAGCAGCAGGTGGCATTTATCTGTCTTAGGGATGTGCTCGAGTTGATACAATGGTTCAATGCCAGTCATACCTGTTGGCCCTGGGTCTTGCCACGGAGGCTTTCTGCGTACTTTGAAACGGGTGACATCACTTCTGTTGATTCTAGGATGAAAAAGCTCAGCCCTATCAGAACTCCAGAGACTTTCAGGCATGACCTGAAAAAGCATTGCTAAATGCTAAAAGGCTGCGTTTACAGTCCCAGGTGTCCCTTATAGATAATGGCCTTTCCAGAAAGAGCCGTTTTAATGGCTTCCTCTCAGTAGGCAGGTATAACAGAGGGCGCTGAAAGTAGGTCCTAGTGACCAAATAGCCAAAGTGATCTATCAATCAGCAGGGTCTCCTGGGCTGCGACCCTGATGCTCTGGTTTGCCAGGGTATTTTTTTGAGACAGTTAATATTCTTGCTGGTTTCTGCATAGGAATGTGTAATGTGTATATGGGGGAGGGCTTACCAATATGACTATCAAGTAGCATGAGTATAAATCAAGATGAGCTTTGAATCCTAATTCTTGTTTCTCAAAGTTTTAGAACACTCAGCTGGATCCATAATGAAAAAGAAATTATTAGATTGTTTCCTTTCTAGAGAATTTTTTGTTGCAGAGCAACTTGTAACTAATTAAAATGTAATAAGAGCTTGAGAAATTATTTTAAGAGCATGCTGGCCAGAAGCTGTTTGTGTTGCAGCATGCAAGTAGTAGCACAGCGCTTTCTGCTCTGTGGAAAACTCACTGATGTTTCTTCTGGAATGTTGTTCTCTAGATCATGCTATGTTAATGGGGACCAAGCATCTTATGACTTTTGATGGAAGAATTTATGATTTGGCATCAAAGTGCAGTGTGCTTCTTGCCAAGGATTTTGTTCACAATACTTTCACTGTAATACTAAACGAGGAAACTAGTAACTCAAGATCACTATATGTGGAGATGAACCAGACCGTGATCAGTATCCATCCAAGACTGAAGGTAGGAGGGGAAAGTCAAACATTCTTCCTTTCCAGGCCAGAAATTATCTCCAACCAACCAACAAAAAGGAAAAAAAAAACCAAACTTCCAAAATATTAATGCTCAAAACATAGATCAGAACAGCTCTCAGGCCTAAGTGCTAGAAAGTAACCACTTTTTAATCATGAAATAAAACTCAAAACCAAGTTTTAATTCAAGGGCTGCCTCTTTGCTTGCTGGGTACTTAAGAGAGGCTCGATGAACTTTTCAGCATTCTTCTTACATGGTCTAAGAGAACGGCAGTCAGAGCAGTCTGGAGAGCAGACTGGGCCCGTAGCCTCCGTGCACCTGGGAGGCTTTTGTGCTTTCCTGCTCTTTCACAGGTTTAACACAACCCCGTTCTTACTCCCCAACTCTGGTCTGTCAAGCAAAGTTGACCTCATCCCACCTGCAAAGCCAGACTGAGCTTGCCCAGCACTGAACCTTCATTGTGACATATTTGAAATTGCATTTTCATTTTAAAACAGATATCCAAGATGTACAACTTTTCCTTTATGGAAGAGAACTGCCAAGTACTGAATCAATCCCTTGAAAAGAATAACACTAATTCAAGGAGAGAAACCAATAAAGTAGAAGTGTCTAATCAGAAAGGAGTTTCTGTCTCTTGTGACTTTCAGTATGATCTCTGTACTGTCACTCTGGCTGGCTGGCACCATGGTGAGTATCCATCACACAGCTTTTGTCAGCTGCTAGTCATTTTTTCTGTATCTCTGAATTGTCATCACCTGTAGTACCCGCATGTGGGTTGCCTTTCACTTGCTTTTCCCCCTCTTCATTTATATACACCCTGGAAATGGCCCTAGGCGTTCCCGGTTATTGCCCAAGACAGCATGGTATGTAACATTCCAGTGAGGACAGCAAGTGTTTACCTAGGTTACTGTCGTTCCAGTGCAATAAAGCAGACAGAAATGGGGGGTGGATGTGATGCAGTCAGCCCAAGCCCAAACCCTGCTTGAGAATCACCACTCCATAGCAGGCTTATCTTGCCAAACCTGCAACAGCACAAAAGGGAGGCCTAAAAGCTTCCAAGGTTTTGGTATACTTGGAATGCTTTCCTGTCCCTGTCTCCACACTATTCTAAATCGCAGACCCCTGAGCTTAGCAGAGAATGGATACGATGCCTTGATCTGGTCAGGAGAAGCAAATGAAGAGCTAACAAATGAGATGGCAGTGCCCTCTGAGAAAGATCCGTAATGGATACCTGGACATATTTTCCCTTGTCCGCCTTCCAGCTGAGCTCTGCTGCACAGAATAATCAAAGCACAGAAACAGCTTCTAAAATTTTCCCTTGTCTACTTGCGACAACTACTGTCTTACACTGTTTCAAATTCATTCCAGGTATTTCAGCCGGGCTTTTGGGTACCAATGATAACGAAGCTGGAAATGAATGGATGCTTCCTAATCGTTCGTTCACTGACAACCTGCAGGAATTCACACAGAGCTGGCAGGTAAGGAGCTGCAGGGCCAGTGAAAACAGCAGCATACTGTATATAATTTATTTTCCTGTGTTTAAGAGGGAAAGGGTGCACGTACTTGCTAAAAACCACAGAAGAATTCCCCCTGTCGATGGGCGTTGAGCATTTTTGGCATAAGGAGTAAGGTAGCCATGGAGGCTACTTCTGCTATTAGAAGAAACTGGTGTTGGAACCAAGTGTCCCTGACGCTTTCCTACTTAGAGCACCTCTTTCTGGAATGCAGAGCCATGCGGTACTGGGCCTGGGACAAATCCACCTGCTCATCAGTCAAGCCACAGTTTGTGCCAGGGAGATTTCCCTCTTGAAGTTTTCTTTAGAGCTGTTTGTTGTAGCTGGGAATGTTGAGCCTCTTCACTTTTTTTGTTCTTCTGCTTTTAATTTTTATCAAGAAACAAAACTTTAGAAACCAGTAACTAGGAAAGTTGCCCTCCATCCCCACAGCACTAAGTGCTGAAACTTTTTTGGAGGGTTAGCTGATACTGATTCACTTATTAACTTCCATAAACGGGGTTCCTATAACTATCATAAATAAGTGTGGTAACTCTGTACTAGTAGCATTATACCTCTTTGCTTCAAAGAGACTTAATTCATGTAATTTATCATCAGCTGAAAATAATCTAAATATGAAAACATGCAGGTGTACATAGCCATTTGTGAATGCAACTGACCAAAACCAAGAAAAATAGCTTTACAGTGCTCTCAAGCCATGTTGACAGGATCCTCTAAATCCCTTCAAGCCTAATTTTTAGAATCTGTTAGAATAAAAAAGAAACCAGCATCTTATTACTACTAAGATCTGGTGACTCTTCCTTTTACCTTCTCTTGCCAGAAGATGTCCAAGTTCTGGGCACAGAAATCCTACTATTTTCAGCTTTATGTCAGTACTTTTTTTTTTTTTTTAAAAAGAGAATTGCTTCAAGAATCTTGCTGTTGGGGAGAGATACCTAATGAGTTTGCAGCCTACATTTATGTTAATAATGGGGCGAGATCATGACATGACTGACTTTATAATTTTCTTAATTGCTACAAATATTAACTTCTACTGTATTCATAAAAAACCCAACCATCTAATGCAAAACTACCCAGTGACGTTGAACTAAAAATAATAATCAATTAAAAGCAATAAATTTAGTGTCATAAACAAGCTGGGAAGTCATGAATGCCCTTTAAGTGGCACAATGGCTGCGCTTACGCTATTGATTGGTCTGTTTTATTTGTAAGCCATGGCATCTTGCAGTGCTGTCTACCGCCACAAAGAATTAAAGATGCTTTAGCTGAACTCTCAGCTGTTTGCAGTCACATTGCAATCAGAAAAAAAGTAATAAAAAGACTGACCTGCCAATATGTACTGCTGTCACACATCGTTAAAACAATGGCCAGAGTCAGGAGTTCATGCAAAGTCTTACAAACTTTGCTGAAGTGGTAGGAAGAGACGAAATGGCAGAAATACCCAGTTGAGGCAGGCAGTGTATTCAGCTGAGCTGATAAAATGGAGCTCACAAAAATCCTCCCTGAGCAGAAGTTTTAGCACAACTATACGCGATACAGAAAGCAAAAGCATAATCAGGTTAAATCTGTCCAGGTATTTGAGCCCGAAATAAAGCAGTCAGTCACTCTGCACTGCTGGAGTCAGCTCCCATCCACCCCGGGACTGGCAACTTGCTACCAGGAGCGTTATTCCAAGCCTTCACCTTACACTGTCCCTGCACAGTCAGTGAGGTTCTGGGGTTACACGACCAGCTGCTGTAGAATCTGAGGAGATTAATGAGGAGACTGCAAATGTCCGACTCCTGCAGAATATGGGTTATCTGAGAGATTAAACTGGCAGCTAATTTTTCTTAGTAATTAATGTAACTTGAGTTCACACTTGCTTAAGAACTTCTAAACTCAAAGATTTGTCAGGAAATTACTGATCAAAAAAATATTAAGTTGCTGAGCTGCTACAGATATAGTAGCAGTGTTTACGCTACTAAAACAGTGTTCAAGTCAAACCAAATCCTAAGAAACTTCAGCAAATGCTGCTCATCACTAGTTCTGTTAATATTTGGTATCATCAGCTTTTAACTGGTGTGCTAAGGGACCTTCCCTGAACCATGAACAATAAAAATCCATTTGCTTTTTCTTGTCCAAAAATGCTTGTAACTGTAGGGACCTCCAGTTTCTTTTTTTTTTGTTTTGTTTTTTTAAAGCCTTCTTGTTGTTTATTATTGATAAATAACCCAGCAAAGATATGAAGATTTTTTTTCTCCAACAAAAAGAGCTAGTAAAAGCACAACTCTGATCTGTCATATATAATGAAAGTTAAGACAATTAGCCAACTACTTATTGCATCAGCAACCACACACCAAAATCCTTTCGTGAATAAGAAAATCAACAGAAAGATGAAACAATATCTGTAATATTTATGAGACATACATTTTTTGTTTACAAAGAGTGCAAGGTACTTCTCAACATTACTGAACAATAGATGTTAATCAGAGCAGTGTACTGAGCTGCCTGTATCTTCCTTCAAACCACCTCACACTGGAAGCTGGAAGAATTCATGCAACACTGATGTTTAAAAAGAGCAAACAAACAAACAAACCACCACCACCCTCCCAACCTGAGTAACTCTGTTTTCCCAGGTGAACACGTGCAGTCTTGTACAGAGGACAGTGAAGCCATGTCCAATTACAGCTAAGCAAAAAGTCTGTAAAGTGTTTTTTGAAGAATCACATTCACTTCTTAGGAAATGCTTCAAAGTTGTAAGTATAACTTCAGCCACCAAAGGACTATGTCAATACCCAAATGTCATGCTTCAACTGAGTACACGTAACTGTTGCAAGGATATAGAAGTTCAGTTGCAGATAACTTCAGAAGTAATCAGAACAACAATCCAGACAGGGAAAAGAAGGTGCTCTATCACAAAAAATATAAATTGAAGATCCTTGACATCCACAAAATAGTGCCATGAGTTTGCACCAGTCTTTAGCATACAGGTGTCTAGAATTTGGAAATACAAATAAACCCCTCAATGTTAGGAAGAGAGTGAAAGGTTTGTGAAGGAGGGCTGGGGGGGAAGGAGGCACAAATCTTTGTTTTCAGTTCAGCTGCGGCTGTATTGCCAGAGTGCCATCTGCAGGAGCACTCTGCTCCTCTAACCAATGCCCTTTGTTACAGGTGGACCCTGAACCCTTCTACAGCATGTGCACCTCCGACACCTGCCGCTCCCAGGAGCTGAAGGCTGCCTGCAGTTTAGCAGCAGCTTTTGTTCATTTGTGCAACCGAAATTTTGTCCCTGTGGAAATTCCTCCTCAGTGGTAAGTTTCGTTTCTTTCCATGCGGACTATTCTGACTATTACTCCAGTAGTTACATGCCTGTTATTCAAGAGCACATGAGAAAATAAAACTATGGGCATGAGCAAGTGATCCTACTCCTTCTTGCGCCTTGTCTCTCTCGCCCTTTCTGCTGTTCACGCAGAGGCCCACCATAACCCACACCATTCATAACTCTAATGGCTTTCCTATTTCCTCCCAGTTTGCTGTGTAGCAGGAGGTAGAAGGATACTTGCAGAACATGGTGTGATTGTCCCCAGGAGTTCCACTTCTCAGATACTATTTTTGTTTCAAACCTTTTTTTGACTCGATAACGCATTTGGATTCATTTTAACAGTAATACATATTCTGTAGACACACTGAACATACTCAGCGAACTATTTTTGTACTTTTCAGTCTCTTCTAATGAAATTTATTTATCTTCTTTAAGCTTAACCTAGAATTTCAGATTATCAATACTTGTATTTTAATGCAGCTGTCATCCGGAGAGCTGTCTTCCGGGAATCTGTTTAAAAATGCAAAGAAAGCTGAAAAGTCTGAAAAGAACAGTAGTGATGGCTTGAAGTTTTTGGCATTACAATCCACGCCCGTTTCTGTTGTTCTTGTGCAAATTTTTTAAGGACCCTGACATTTTTTTGGTGAAGATGTGCACACTGCTGCATTGCGCATTGCTGCAGAAACTAGATTAGGACAGTTATTGCTCTAAAAGCGACTGGAGTCGTGTTCTGCTAACTGTATCTGCATGACCTGGGAAGGAATTTTAAGGAAAGAATTCCTGTGTGCAGAAAAAACCTGTGTAAGTCTACAGCCCCAACATACTTGTTAGTAATAAAATTTAGTCTCCTTTTTATTTATTTTCTTCAGAGTTACTGCACAGTTCAGCCGTCCAGTTGCCTTACCTTACTCCAGTCCAAGTTAGCTACCGCAAAGGAAGAAACGGCTGGCTGTGCTGGGGAACTGGAGTAATCTGAAACACCAGTTAAGGATGATAGAGGCTGTATATTTCAGCATTTTCTGTACTATCTATATTCACTAATTTGCACTATAGATCTTTTCTACAGGTTTTTTATTAAACTCTGTCTCCATTGGATACTCTGCGTACAGCACCTTCTTTGAACCATGATAGTTATTGACTACAAATTGCTACATAAATAACGATAACTTGTACCACTTAAGTAATAATGACTATTCACATAGTGCTGTCTTAAGAGAGATGACCGAGAACATCCCCAAAACTTATTCTTTTATTCATCTGCATTACGTTATTCCTTAGTTTAGACAACAAAACCCAAACAACAAAGCCTTCTCTGAAATTTGCTATATGCTTCTCTTTTCATTGAATGAGAGCATTAAAGGAAACACACATACAAATTATTGTCATACTCATTACTGATACACTTGCCCAAGTAATAACTTAAGATATAATATTTTTACAAGACTGCAATGGAAACATTTACTGTAAGCAAATAATGTGATCATGCAGAAGAGACAATTATGCTTTTGCTTGAAATGAAGCACTTGGGTTTACACTCCTAACTTTTATGCTCCGTGCTTTGCTAAGGCTTCCTAATGAGAAAACAGTGTGGGTTTTTAAATATATGCAATGAAATGTTATTAATATGCATTTGTAAACTCACTACCACGCCAAAAGAGTGATATGGTGACTACAAACATCTTTGTGGTATGCTTAAAAAAAAATATTTACAAGTATTTGCTGAATTCTCACTCACTAAGGAAGGGAATAGCTGTCAAGTATTTGTATATGCTTGTGTTGGCCATAAAATAAAAACATAAGAAAAGAACACTCCATATACACATATATATACATATATATATATGTGTAAGTGCATCCCATGCGTACATGCCCATCTGCGGCATAATGCCACATGTCATTATCTCTCTTATGTATTCAGTTCAGCCAGTGTGTAAGCAGGAGGTGGCCATGGAATTTCTGAGTCAGTAGGCAGTAAGTGGGTTTAGCTGCAATGGTTCATATAAACTCCTCAACATATGGATATGAAATATAGAAGCAAATTCCGCTAAATCTGAGCCTGAATATTCAATTGAAAACAGAGTTTTAGAATGGCTCGGTAGCCAAAAGACTGAAGTCTGCTAGTGCTGATAGGAATGACAGTGGATCACAAGCTCAGTTAACTACAATAACATACGATTAAAGCATGCCATTAAACAAGCTAAGTATACTGGGGATGTACAGATAATAAACATATTTAAGACAAGAAATAATTCTTTTGTAGTCAGCTTATTTTATGCATCCAGTTTTGGACACCATGTTGTAGTTAAGTTTGAACCAGCAGAGTGAAGTCCAGAGATGTCTCTGTGGGGAAGAAAATTGAAGGGCCTAGGGCAGACATGAGTGAAGTCTTTTAAATACGTAAACACACTGAAGAGAAGGAAGTGTGACAGCCCAAACTGCAGTAAGGGAGAACTAGGTTTGATACCGTGAAAGAGTTTGTAACGGCCAGGCTAGTCACGCATTGTAACCTTTAGCCATCCAAGGTCATGAGAACAAGCGAACGTTTCAGTCAGTAACAGCTACCTCTGCACTCCTTTCTAGAAATTCATTCTTGTTGAGGCTCTTCCATTGGATAGCTGAACTGTCCAAAGCCCATAAACTTTTGTAATATTGCCATACTTTTCCTCCGAAATGTGAATTTATCATCAAACAAGATAGAAAGAACCTTGTATCTAAGATAAAACTGTATCTAAAATGCTAGAATACTTTTTCCCTACAGCTTTTTGATAATGTCATATTTGATGCTGTTTTTCCCTTCATAGATTTCTTGTAATTTAGCGTAACAGCAGCTTGTATTACATGTCACTTTTTATTTTGAATTCTTTAAGGACTTACTAACCACTTACCTGGATTCCATCGCTTCTTCATTTCAGCTTGAGACAGTTCTGAATGGCAGATACCAGCCCTGAAGATGGAAGAACCCTTTCAGTACACAAACTAAAACAGCTGTTTTAGGTAGACGAGCTAGAACCAATAGTAAGGAGAACAGTAAAAGTGTGAATGAATTTGCTTTAGGACTACGAATATAAGCTTTTCACCCAGAAACACCTGAGGGTAAGAGGAATGATTTCAGTACAGTGACAAGAAACTATAAGCAACCAGAAGAAACTGGACTAAGTATCAGTAACTTTAAAAAATTTTCTCCTGTTCAGTGGCAAAATAGCGTCTCCACAAGCCTTCAAGCCATAGCATAAACACATTTAAAAGATGACAAAAGGTCTTTTCCAGCTCAGATTAGTACAAGTAGGCTGCTTTGTGAAAGCAGTGTATGAGCTTTGAACCTGCACAGAGATGCTGGCTTCTTTTTTCTCCAGAATTGAAACTGAGCTCTTCAGTAAATTCTGGAGAAAGTGCCCTTTTTCCTGGGAAGTGACCCAACATGCAAGAGGGCTAAGATAGAAATAGGATGGTTACGTAATTGAAAGCATTTAATCATTTTCTCATTTTTATGGTGGTTGATTTTTCCCTTATTAATGTGTACATTGTAAAATAAGAATCAGCCTTCTTGGTATTTGTCCTGCAGTTTCACATTCTCCCTTTGTGTCTTTAGAACCCCCTTCTCAGAAATCAGTTTACATGTTAGAAAAGATGACTGATACCCATCCTATCCATAAAGTAGTCCTACGGTGTCATAGATACTGTTTTGCGAGTGTCTCAACTGTTAAATTACTTTATATATTGTAGGTCTGTTGATTAAAAAAATGCATTACATTTCTCCTCAGAGTACGAGGAATGCAATTATGCCTTCGTAAAAGGTAACACTGCAAAATCCTTCACATGTCTTTGCATATCATGCAAACATGGAAATAATGGTGTTCTGAACTATGAATTAATGTTAATAAACATTTGACTTGCTTATTTTTATGATGGAGTACATTTTTACTGATTATTTGTAAGAATAAAGTTGTACTGATCTACAGAGTTGGAACTGGCTGGGTTTAAATGGCTACTGCAGTTCACAGAGACAAAGATAGCACGTGGCCTCGGCTATCTTCTGTATGCTGCGTTAGGCTACGCTTGCTTTCTGAACGCTTACACTGCAGTTTTCCACAAATTCTAAGTAAAACATGATTCTCATACTAGTCAGAGAAAATGCCTGCAATCGCTAGGATTTCCACACACGTGAAAGGTTGCTATATAAAACATGCTAGAAATCAAGTCTTCCTGTGTAATAATTTTATAACTGCTTACCTACAGAGGTGTTTTATAACAAAGTATAAAGTACTTCTGACAGTTAAAGAATATTTATACCAGTTATTGATTAAAAAGAATGCATAATCTTCTCCCTAGACACTTAATGCATGCTAAGCACACCAAACACCTTTCAAAAAGCACTGAGGTGACAGTTGCAGGAACAAAGTAAGATGTCAGCAAGTAGAGCAAAAGGTTCAGAAGAGCTGCTTTACTTTTCAGCTAGTTGCAGCGCAGGCCGGGATACAGAAGAGTTTAACTGTATGCTACCTGTAGACAGCAACACAGATATGGATGCAGATACTGGGTCTCCTAGAAGCTACATATAACATAACACAGGCTATAAAGAAGCCATTTAAACACCAATAAACATTTTAAACTACCACCATTGTGCTAGGCCCATTTAAAGATGTCTGGAGATGGTCCCGGTTTATGCAAATGCATGGTTTGTGTCTAGATATTCATTACAGAGGCAGGAACTCTGTAGTAGGAACTCTGGAGAACAGGCCCTCCGAACCACACCTGAAGCCCGTGAAGTTCAGCAGGAGCCCGGGTCAGCATGGGCACAGGTTGCTTCATGCTTGTGTGACTCAGTGAGGAGGAGGGGGAGACAGAACCTAAGCCAACAGGAACCTCAACCCCTCCTGCCCTGCTGTTACAAACACCCAACTGACCACAGAGACAATAAATATCGCATCAGACCAGTAATAAAAGTCTGTACAAAGCACCGTTTCTACAGAATAGGACACACAGAATAATGATCTGGGGGGAAGATGAGAAAAAACAAAAACCAAACCATACTTCACTTTTCAATACCTTGTTCATAATTTGAGTTTAAATTTGAGCATTGATTTATAGCTTTCATGAATAAAGTCAAATTCCATTTTTTCATATTGGCAGCTATGCCTTTTCTATGTGCCGGACAGACTGCTGGTGTTAGTGGAAAGGCAATCTCTTTTTCATGCCTGGTCATTAAGTAACTAGCAATAAATGTGCAGTAGCTTGTCACAGGTCAAGAGGTTCTTCAAATGGACTTTGTAAAACCTTTACTGAACCAAGGAAACCATCCATCCCAAAGACTTTTACGTATGTCTTGATCACACTGCATGGTAATGTCTCATCTTGGGAATTAAAAAATGGAAATAATACACCACCCTCCCTGCCTAACAGAAGAAAGATGTCAGCTACCTTGTAAGGCAGCTTGTATTAGCAAACAAGCCATTAACTAGGACAGTGACAGAGGCTGACGTGGGGAGGCACATTCCAGCAGTCCCCAACAGCTGGATAGCAGCCGCCCTCCTGCCGACCCGCTCTTGCAGGGGAGTCTGCCAAGATGAGGTGTGACTCAGCGCAAAAAGCATCCCTCAAAAGACAACTAAAATATGTGTGTGATTCCTCATGGATGTGATCCTCCAGGAAGGATCCCCTTGGCAGGATTTTACTGAATCATTGCTCACGCCAATAACTTCAGTTTCAGTATTTCAAAATGGTCTTTTTCTGTGCACTACCCCTGACTTTATCAGGACTAAACTTTTAGTATACAACTACTGATGATACTGTACATTTTAGAACACCTTGACTGAAGTAATCTGAAACGTTTATGCTTCAGAGGAACATAATGCAGTAGAGAAGACTATGTTGTCCCATGGAAAATGCATAAAACCCACTGAATAGACACAAGGAGTAGTGATAATTTGGTAACTACAGTAGTGTCCGAGAATGATCAGGTGCAAATCAGGGCCTGTCCCCCCAAGAAAGTGGTAGGACAATTAACCCAACTGAAGTGCATCTACACTAATGCACGCAGCATGGGGAATAAGCAGGACGAGCTGGAGGCCATCGTGCAGCAGGGAAACTATGATGTGGTTGCCATCACGGAAACGTGGTGGGAGGACACACACAAGTGGAGTGCTGTAATTGATGGCTACCAGCTTTTCAGAAGGGATAGGCAAGGGAAGAGAGGTGGTGGGGTGGCCCTCTATGTTAGGGGCGGTTTTGAATGTCTGGAACTCAACACTGTGAATGACAGTGTTGAGTGTGTATGGATAAAAATCAAGGGGAAGGCCAACAAGGCAGATATCGTGATGGGAGTTTGTTATAGACAATCAGGATGTAGAAACCGATGAAGTATTCTATAAGCGGCTGGCAGAGGTCTCGCGATCATCTGCCCTTGTTCTTGTGGGGGACTTCAACTTCCCAGACGTCCGCTGGAAATACAACACAGCAGAGAGGGAACAGTCCCGGAGGTTCCTGGAGTGTGTGGAAGACAACTTCCTAACACAGCTGGTGAAGGAACCTACTAGGGGAAGTGCCCTACTGGACCTACTGTTTGTTAACAGAGAAGGTCTTGTGGGGGATGTAAAGGTTGGAGGTCATCTTGGGCAGAGTGACCATGAAATGATAGAGTTTTCAATTCTTGGTGAAGGGAGGCGGGGAGCCAGCAAAACTGCCACCTTGGATTTCCGAAGGGCAGACTTTAGCCTGTTTAGGAGCATGGTTGAGAGTGTCCCTTGGGAGGCAGTTTTGAAGAGCAAAGGTGCCCAGGAAGGCTGGTCATACTTCAAGCAGGTGCTCTTAGAAGCACAGAAGAAGGCCATCCCCATGTCTCGAAAGACGAGCCGACGGGGAAGAAGGCCAGCCTGGCTAAATAGAGAGCTTTGGCTGAACCTCAGGAAAAAAAGGAAGGCTTACATTCTCTGGAAAAAGGGATTGGCAACTTATGAGGATTATCAAGATATAACAAAGCTATGCAGGGGGAAGATTAGAAGGGCCAAAGCTCAATCAGAACTCAGCTTGGCCACTGCAGTTAAAGACAATAAGAAGAGATTTTTCCAGTATATCAATAGAAAAAGGAAGACTAGGGAAAATGTAGGTCCACTGATGAATGAGACGGGTGCCCTAGTGGTGGAAGACACAGAGAAGGCAGAGCTACTGAATGCCTTCTTTTCTTCGGTCTTCACTGATAAAGCCGTCCCTCACACATCCCATACCCTGGAGGCAAGGGGGAAGGTCTGGAGAGAGGAAGATTTTCCCTTAGTTGAGGAGGACAGGGTCAGAGACCACTTGGCCAAGCTGGACATTCATAAATCCATGGGCCCTGACGGGATGCACCCGCGAGTGCTGAGAGAGCTGGCAGATGTTATCGCTAGACCACTCTCCATCATCATCCCCATCATGGGGAACAGGAGAGGTGCCTGAGGACTGGAGGAAGGCTGACATCACTCCAATCTTCAAAAAAGGCAAGAAGGAGGACCCAGGGAACTACAGGCCGGTTAGTCTCACCTCTGTCCCTGGGAAGGTAATGGAGCGACTCATTCTGGATGTTGTCTCCAAACACATAGAGGAACAGGAAGTTATTGGAAGTGGTCAGCATGGATTTACCAAGGGCAAATCATGCCTGACCAATCTGATAGCTTTCTATGATGTTATAACGGGTTGGCTGGATGAGGGGAGAGCCGTAGATGTCATCTACCTTGACCTTAGCAAGGCTTTTGACACTGTCTCCCATAACATCCTCTTTAGGAAGCTGAGGAAGTATGGGCTAGACGAGGTGACAGTGAGGTGGATCGAGAGCTGGCTGAGTGACAGAACCCAGAGGGTTGTGATCAGCGGCATAGAGTCTAGTTAGAGGCCTGTAACGAATGGTGTCCCTCAGGGGTCAATACTTGGACCAATTTTGTTCAATATATTCATTAATGACCTAGATGAGGGGACAGAGTGTATCCTCAGCAAGTTTGCTGATGATACCAAGCTGGGAGGGGTGGCCGACACTCCGGAGGGCCGTGCTGCCATCCAGCGTGACCTGGACAGGCTGGAGAGCTGGGCAGAGAAGAACCTAATGAGGTTCAACAAAAGCAACTGTAGGGTCCTGCACCTGGGAAGGAAGAATGCCAAACACCAGTATATGTTAGGGGCGGACATGCTGGGAAGCAGCTCTGAGGAGAAGGACCTGGGGGTCCTGGTAGACAGCAAATTATCCATGAGCCAGCAGTGTGCCCTTGTCGCCAAGAAGGCCAATGGAATCCTGGGCTGCACAGGGAAGACTGTGGCCAGTAGGTCGAGGGAGGTCATTCTCCCCCTCTACTCTGCACTGGTGAGGCCACAACTGGAGTACTGTGTCCAGTTCTGGGCTCCCCAGTTCAAGAGGGACAGGGAACTACTGGAGCGAGTCCAGCGAAGGGCAACCAAGATGATTATGGGACTGGAGCACCTCCCTTATGAGGAAAGGCTGAAAGAGCTGGGACTCTTTAGCCTGGAGAAGAGAAGGTTGAGGGGGGACCTGATTAATGTTTACAAGTATCTAAAGGGTGGGTTTAAGGAGGACGGAGCCAGGCTCTTTTCAATGGTTCCCAGCGACAGGACAAGGGGCAATGGGCACAAGCTAGAACATAGGAAGTTCCGTTCAAATACACGGAAAAACTTCTTTACGGTGAGGGTGACAGAGCACTGGAACAGGCTGCCCAGGGAGGTTGTGGAGTCCCCTTCTCTGAAGACTTTCAAGACCCGCCTGGATGCAGTCCTGAGTAATGTGCTTTAGGCAATCCTGCTCTAGCAGGGGAGTTGGACTAGATGATCTCTAGAGGTCCCTTCCAACTCTGAAGATTCTGCGATTCCGTGAATAGCTATACATCATGCAATACAAATGTCTCTGACCTTGCCGCCTGGCTCACTGGAGGCCAGAACTCCCGCATCTGTAACTCATGCTGATCAGAGCACTTTAAACACAACCCCCCACACCCAGCTGTGGTTAAGTCAGTGTTCCAAGTGTTAGTATTTTTAGTGTGTACAACCTTCAACATGTCCTTTATATAGGTCATAAACAGAAACTCCAGCTCTACAAAGTTCACAGGCATTTATGCATACCATGCGAACTCTTATGCCTCAAAAACTTAGCAGCAAAGTTGAGGTTTTGAGGCTCTATCACAGGCTGAGAAACTTTGAAGTTCACAGAGCCTGTTTCTGCCAGTTGAGCTCCCCAGATGCTAGTATGTATCCAGAGTTGTTCCAGTTACGACAGAGCTAACAGTGCACAGAAGCCTTCCTGCAGTCTACAGCCATTCTCCTGCCCTCTTCAAGGTCTAAACACCAGCTTGCTTAGAACAAGATCCCAGCTTTGACCTCCCCCTCCACAAGACAGGGCTAGAGAAGCCCCTCATCCTGTAACTTGTTACATGCTCTGCTGTAGAACAGGAACAAAAACCACAGGCAAACCCACATGCTACTGTAGAACTTGAGACATGAGTTACGATGTGGAAAAGGGAGCATTCCCACTACCCCGTAGAGCCCTACAGTGCCAATCTCTGGAAACCCAGAGACCAGGCCCTTCAGCCCACCCCTTAAACCAGGGTGGCATAGAAGCCACCAACAGCCATAAGCAGCATCAGTCACTCATTAGGTGAAGCACAGCTAAACTCCAAGCCAACGCAATCACTAGAAGTCTTGATTAGAAGCTTGTTGTTCAACTTTGCTAAGAGTGTCTTTTGCTTCGAATTCCTAGGAAAGCACTTTTTAATGTGAACTTCCATAAAAGCACCCAGTCTTGGATTTAAAACCCTTAAAAGTTACTGTTCTACTAATATAATTGCAGGCCCTTCTGAAGCACTACTTCAGGTCAGCAGCAGACAGCCTTCCAACCAACCGCCAAGCAACATTCACAGCTTTGTACTGATCAAATACCTGAAACTTGCCAGGGGGCTGGAACCAGAGTTTACATCTGGGTTTTTAGTGAGGTCAAGTGTACAGTACAGAGGCAGATAGATACTGAAACACCCTAAATCAAGCAATGATGAGATCTAGATCTTGTTTTGCTTGGAACTGACTGCTAACAAGTGAGCAAAGAAACCCAATGCTTTGTCTCACGAGCCCCTGGATGGGAGAAGGCGGTGAAAGATGCAAAGAAATCCTCTACAAATCCAGTCCAGTCTTATATAAATCCAGTCCAGTATAAATACAACTTTTCAGATGCATTCAGTGAATTAGCAGTAGTTTCACTCTTGATAGCCTCTACATTGTGCACCCACCAACTATGAATGCAGGGGCTACAAGCTGTATTTAATTCTGCTGTAAATTTACTGCCACTAGCAAGGATGCAGCAGACCTCCTAGCTCTTTATTTCCAGGGTGTTACTGCCTAGTTAGAAAGCATGGCAAGGTGAACTTACTTGGAAGGAGCTTTGGGTTCCTGGCATAGTAAGAATTCAGATGGAAAAGTTATCTATCACCAGATAAAAACAGCTGTCAGCCAATATGCTGACCACGTGGATCATTTCTGAAAGGCTGCAGCATTCCACAAGTGGTTTTCTTTGCAGCATTAAAATCACTAAACAAACTCAGACTGCCAAAATTCTGTATATATGTGTTTTGGCATTTCATCAGCAGGGGCTCACAACACAGGACTCCCATTATACAACTGCCTCTGATGTGGTCTGGTTTGGAATACTAAACTCAAGGCTGGAATCGCACTGTGAAATCCAGTCCTTAATCTGTGAAGGCAACATTTAAAGATCTACTTAAGACAGTATTTAATTTCTATACGCTTTGAAAACATAATCCCATAATTTTAAAATTTAATTACCACCACTTGATTGTTGTCTTAAATTGCACAGAGTACAATCATTGAGTACATCATCTTCCCTTCCTATAGGCATTCTTAATTAACACAACTGCATTGCTGGACAATACAGACCCAAACTACAAAGCCATACCACATGGATAACGCAACGCTTTCTGTGGGACTCCAGTTCTCTTTAGACAAGAGGGGAAATAAAAAGTAGCAACAGTTCTTTTTAAAGATTTTTTTGATTTGATTTCATAGTTTGGGGTTTTTTTTCCACAGGCAAACGAAAGAAAGATTAAAATAAAATATATTTAAGAATGATCTGAACAACTAAAAATAGCATACATTGGAACAAGAAAGGAAACCTTCAAAAAGAAAAACACACTTAGGCACAGCAGATTTGTTTCATGAGGTGGCAGAAGTATGGAGAACCTATTCCAAGGAATCCTGCATCGAATCTGTTTAGTTAATTTCACTTCACTGAACACAGGGGCCATTAGGATACCAATTTCAGCATTTCAGAAACACAGAAACCAGAGAGGTATTTAAGTACAAGACTCTGCTTACAGTTAGAAAGAGACATTTGTCTTACGAGTTTACTGACACAGTTATTACTGAAAGAGAAAACACAGGCAAAGATGTTATTTCCAACCACAATCTAAATGGACTGAAACACATTTTGCCTTCATTCCATGTATCGAGTTCACGCTGGTAACATGAGTTCTGTGCAGCCCTTTCTGCCAAGAGTACACTGCTATAGGAATGGCTATCTAAACACATGTTCCTAGAAACAGCAACTAACATATGTAGAAACATGTAGTATTTATTCTTGATAGCACAGACATGTTACTCAGAAAGCACCAAATAAGTGTTTCTCAAATCTGTTGGTATAAAAAGAGACTGTGAAAGAGACGAACATTGTGTTTATTATCAGATATGCACTGATCCCTCCACTTAACTGAGCCTGACTTCTCTCTTTGGTTTACTCCAAGAGTAACCGGTGGTTGTTTGAAACCACAAATGCACAGAACGGCCCAATCTTCTGCACCAAAAAAAAAAAGAAGAAAAAGAAAAAGTACATTTCCAGTTATTTTAGGCAGAAAAAGAAGTATCTAGGGAATGACTCTGTGCAAATCCTCCACTTCAAGGCTCCACATATTCTTATGCACAGGGTTTTCAGAAAGATCTGTCATCTTTATTGCTCGAAGAACAGGCTCAGGACTGCAGGACCGCACCACACCCATCACCATTACATAGTTCCCTAAAAAAAAAAAACCAACAAGCAAGCATAAAATATAATTAACCTTTGTATTTTCATTTTAATTCAGAAAGCAAAATATTTATAACCAAGTAATTAAAACAGTTTGAATTAAAGCTGCCCGTACTTGCAAGAAGACTCAAGCAACTACGATTGCGTAAAACTAAATTTCAGAAAAAGGCTTCACTATCCGTACATCCATTTTTACAGTAGATTTTACTAGATTTTCCCATACAGTAAGAGCCAAACTAGCACACAATTCCTCCTTATGCTGGACAAGTGGAGGGAGGACAATTCAGAAGACTAAAGATTAAGCAATGTGACTATTTTGTACCACAATACCAAAATGCTGCAGTCCAGCACTTCTCCAGTTGAATTAATAATATTGGTGAAGAAAAGAAGAAAAAAAAGGAAAATCCCCATGCTTGTTCCTAGACTCACAGCCTTTCTCTGCAGTACCCCTGTTTGATCAAACATTTCCTGTAACTGTGGAGAACTACAACAGGCCCTATCCCTATTGGGACTCGTATGGGAAGCCAGCGTTCAGTCTTCGTACTGACAGCCACACACTCCCCTGCTGCAGCAC
Source organism: Rissa tridactyla (assembly GCF_028500815.1). Classification (NCBI taxonomy): domain Eukaryota; kingdom Metazoa; phylum Chordata; class Aves; order Charadriiformes; family Laridae; genus Rissa; species Rissa tridactyla. Next base: position 12,362,745 of record NC_071473.1, read on the forward strand.
ACGCTGTTCCTTCTGTGGCTGCTCCAGCAGCACAGCTTTTTCAGGATGCCTCTTTTAGGAGTGGTGCATGTGAAAGCACGCCTTCCGCGCAGTTCAGCGTGGCCCCCGCCACACACAATTTGGCACGAACCGTTCTGAACACCCCAAGTAGCCGGGGGCCCGCAGGCCTGTGCAAGAGCCTCCGGCCTGCCGACGCGGGGCCAGACAACCCCAGCAGGAAGCACCCTGACATTAGCGGGCATGAGCGGCCCCCAGTACGGGGCCCAGGGGAGCCGCTTGAGGCCCATGGTGCGAGAGAGGACGCCCCGGGCCTCTGCAGCCACCGCTCCTGCGTGTCCCTGTCTCACCCGGGGAGTGACACCCTGGGCCCTGGAGGGAACCTACTGAATTACTTTAAAACACATACGGGGAGGGAAAGCGGCCCGCAAGTCCCGGGGGGAGCCCCCGCCCCTGGGGGCCACTCACCGCCCGCCCCCGCCGCCGGTCGGTACCTGCGCTGAGGCAGGGCCGCCCTTTGGGCACCGCCTCCACCCCCAGCACGGTGAAGGGACCGCTGCCGTCCTGCAGCCGGGCCGAACCGCCGCGGGCGCCGCCGAGCTCCACCTCCATCACGGTGCCCTGCATCCACACCACCCGCAGGCGCAGCGGCGCCCGGCCCGCCTCCGCCCGGCCCAACTCCCACGTCCCGCCGGCGCCCCGCACCGCCCTCCGCAGCTGGGCGGCCAGCACCTTCACCGGCGGCCCCGGCGCGGCCTCGGCCATGCTGTGGTGCCGGCAGCCCGCCGCCGCCAAGGGCGGCCTGAGGCGGGCGAGGGGAGGCCGGTGCCTGCGGCCGCTGAGGGAGGGAGGGAGGCAGGGGAAGGGCGGGAAGCAGCGCGCGGCCGCCCCGGCCCGGCGGCGGCCGTTGGCAGCGCCTGAACAGCCGCCACCTGAGGGGAGAGAGGGGGCGGGGAGCCATGGCGCCGCCCGGGAGGGGCCGGGGGAAGGCGGGGAGCGGCTGCGTTACCTCAGAACAACGACAGGGAGTAGCAGCGCCCGGAGAGCGGCGTGAGCAGGAACCCGTCGGCGCCCGTTCCCCCCCGCAGCCCCCTCAGCGGCACACGGCGCGGAGGGCGGGGGGAGCGCGGACAGCCTCTTCCCCAGGACCGGGCACACCGCCCCGCTCAGCTGGTGCCGCCTTCCCTGCGTGAAAAAAACGGCTTCTGTGGAAAATGAAGTACTTAGCGCAGGTGTGCTGGTTTGGATGCAGATTGCAAACAAGTTATTCCCGGGTGGTTTACCCGGCACCAAGAAGCCACCCGCGCGCAGCTGGTCTGTAATTTGTGACTTGCTGAAAAAGGTGTGCAATTCACCAGCCAGCTCTGGGCCAGCACACGCCTTCTAAAGAGCCTCACCACAGTTCTAGGCCAGATGGTTCTCGCTTCACCTGAATTCCGTTTAGGATCGAGTCCTTTACGTGGAAAAACTAGTGTAAAATCTGATCCAGTGGTTTGGTTTGAGCAGGAAATGCTGTGTCTCAACCTCATCTGAGGAGAGCGGCCCTGCAGCCTGGTTTCTGCTCTGTGCCCCTGCCCCAGGGTTACACTAGTGTAAGAGTTGCCAGACGTCTCCTCCCAGGCTGCTGGAGCCATCCCAGTTATTTTTCCATGGTATTTCTTAACTACTTAGCAAGAAACAATCCCTTAATAATTACTGTTTAGCTGAAGATCCTCCAGTTTCATGAGAAAAAAAAGAAAATACATATGCTTATTTTCTTAGGGATGTTTTCAGGATATCGTTTTATTGTATATACTTATCTGGAAATCTGGAGCATAATGCAGTGAAACCATTGGCAGCTTTAAGCTGGGAGACTTTAATTCCAAGGTCTTTAAGAATTTTTTTGCTGTCTGTTTATATTACAGACAGGCTAATTTGTTTTGCTGCAATCTGAAATCCTTGAAATGTGGTTTCCTTTGGGTGGGTGGGTTGACATTTAATTTAGAAAATAAGCCAAGAAATAAGCTAATGGAAAAAACAGAAGGATGGACCAAAGAAAAAGAAAAGTATCAGGAAAACCAAGGGGATGGATTCCTCAATTTCACAAGTTCTGTAACCTGCAGAAGTCCAAAATGGGCAAAAACGCACAGAGAACTGACTCCCCTGCAATCATTTTTCTTTAAAGCAGATTTTTTTCTCCATTAAAATAGCCAGTTCCTTTATTTTAAAAATCCAGTTTTGTTTTGAGTAGCAAAGTACATCAAAGGACTTTTTTTCTACTCACCCATCATGTTATGAATTATTTATTCAGCGTATCTTTTTTTTCCACATATATTTTCTGTTCAGAGACATTTTGTAAATGGGACTTTATTCCTTTTATAGTGTAAGGAAGCAGTTAACTTTTTGTTACCATTTACAGTAAGAATAAAAGATAATATTGGTAATAACAATAAAAACACTGTCCTCTAAGCACAATACAGAATCATGTAATCTGGCAATCAAATCATATGGCTTACAGGAACAGAAAGACATTAGATAGTTACTGTATATGAATGCAAAATTTGAGCGAGGCTCACAGGAGAAGAATATTTGTAATTTATGCCCCTAAGCTGCAGTCACTTGACAGCATCAATATTTAGTTTAACATAAAAAAAATTAATTGTGCCAAATATTGATAAAAGTATTGTATTCCTATTTGTTTCTGTATAATAGGAGGGTCTAATGCTTATTAAGCCATTAACTCTACAGATGAAGGCAAGACCCCTACAAGAGTGCAATCTCCAGGAGAGACTAAAAGGTCCCTTTTAAAACATTTTGCTTGAAAAAACTGTGTTATGAGAAGAAGGGTAGAAGCACTGACAATCTGCACCAAGAAATTGATTTGTTTTCCTAGACCGGAAAATCCTTATCTTTCAGTAAAATGCAAAGTTACACTGAGCTATCTGCAAAGGTCTTATCAAAGAACTGGCTCAGCTCAGCATGGAGACACATTCTGCAGCAGCAGGAACAATGTCTGATGCCTCAACAGACTTTGTTTTCTGGAGGTGATCCCACAGCCATTATCCTCTGGTCTAAGGGCAGCAGAGGAAGCTCAGTGCACAGTTGGAAAAGGCAATGACTTGCTGGCTGACAGGCTGTAAATGACACTGGGTTACACTTTAGCCCGTTTTCTGAGAGCATGCTGGATGAGACGGAGTTTTGCTTTGCGTGGATTAAGAAGAAGGAATCAATCTTCTTCTGCCTGCTACTACCATAAGTGCCTTTCTTCAAAGCAGGCTTCAAGGACATTATTCCTCACGCTGACATGCATGTGAGATGCTGTTGCAGTATAGGTAAAAAAAGGTCAGACTACACATAGATAAAATAGTCCAGAGCATAGCAGGAGCCAGATCTCCCTCAATTACTCTGGCACGGCTTTGTTGGCATGGTGTCAAGAGAACTTAGAAAAGAATTTGACCCTAGATCTCCATGAAAAGAGATTTCCAAAGAAGCAGCAACTTGAAATTTTCTGTCCAGCTCAGATCTTTTCACACCCTCACTGAAAGTACTACTTAAAATGGAAGCAATTCTCTCCTCTCCTCTCTAATTTTGGTAAAAGGCTGATATTAGAAGATCAGAAAAATCTTTCTTTCCCTTGGCCAGAAATTCTGATATTTTACAGTCTTTCATCCTACCCAAAAGAGTTTTAAAAAAGATCTCTGTCCCAGTCCATTGGTTAATGTGTACAGAAAAGGTTCTTCAGTTTTCTTTCTGTTTCTCTTTCCTAATACTGAGAAGACACAAACTAGATTTCAGAACAGTTTTGTTTTGTTGTAATTATTTTTTTAAAGATTTAGAATCCAAGCAATCGAGATTATTTTTTTTTAATATTTTCTAAGTACTTGTTTTAGAAACAGGGCTACCTGGGAGCTCCACGGATGAATGGAAGAAAAGTCATGAAGAGTGGAGCTGATAAACACATGGATCATAATGGTAATGGCTGAATAGCCAAAAATGTCCATAAAACAGATACTATAGAAAAACTTCTCTGTGGCAGCCGAGAAGCTTAGGGGACTCAAGTGTGACAGGGACAGGACAACGGCAGCTCTCCACCTGCTCTGTCCTGCAACCTGCTGGCAGGTGCTGCTCTGTGTTAGGATCTGTTGCAGACATTGACTGCCCACATTCACAGAGTAAACTGCAAAGTGATATGATTGTGTCTTTTCAGTAAAAGGAAGCAGCATACAGGAGCTAAGCATGACAGAAGCAAGATAAGAAAACAACGCTTTGTGAAAATGCATTACTCTGTGAGGAAGAAGAGGGATCTGAGACAAACTGTCTTCCTTTCCCTGATATTCATACGAAACTTCACTGAAGGACAACTTTTAGCACAGACAAGAACTGTCAAGTTTCACTTTTAAGAGATCCACCCTAGTTTATGCTTATTTTTTTGTACTGCACACAGAACTATATGAAACAATCACAAGAATATGAAATTCATTTTTTTTCCTGGTGTTTGTTTTATACTGCATAAAAGATGCAATGTGGACATGCCCACATGCTGGATGAAGTCTGGAAAACCATCCTCATCCTTCACTGAATTTAATTAATGATTTGAAATTAATGGATCAATGGGTTGGAATTAATGGCTTGGAAGTCAGTCATATTTGCATCCCTAACCTGAACTTCAGCTGCTTGTAATTTATGCTTTGGGACCGACCAGTCTGGCATACGGATGCTAAATTATGTTTGACAGTCAGTTTCAAAAGACCTGGAGCCAGGCAAGTCATCTGCTGACACAGGAAAACTCCAGGTGCAATCGACCAAAGTTTGAGTTAGCAGGTAGCTCCAAATAAGTGACATTTTAAAAGTGACTTGGACAAGGCAGGTAAATGCGAGCAACAGACATCATACTGCTACAACTACTAACAAGAAGAAGAGTCTGGCCTCTCCCATAGTGTTGTCCTGCCAAAAGTGCATGGGAGTTACTCTAAGATAAGAGGAACAAACTTTTGTGGCAAATGCTATCATTAGCAAGGCACCCTCTCATGCTCTTTTTTCTTGAGAAGCTAATACAGATGCTATACATTGCATGTCAGCATATGCTCAGTGGAATCGGTAGAGGATTATGCTGAGAGTCTTCCTGCAGCTGCCAGGAGCTGCCAGCCACAGTGTGTGGCAGAGGAAAAACAGCATCTGGCTCAGGCACCTCCTCAGAGAGGGTGGAAACCTTAGTTTGTGCAGCCAGCATTAACATGAGACGTTATTTCATTGCTGTCACTGTCACGCAAACTTAACCAGTTCCTGTCACTCATCACACATCCCTAGTCACGGTAGCCTACAGGCTATGAAAACAGTGCAGTGCTCTCCAGCTTAGCTGACTCATTTAATTTACACAGAATACTTAGAGGAAATGCTTAGAGAGGTCCAGTTGCATTCTGCAGAAGTGGGTGTCACCTGTTTATTCCTATCCATGCTATAAATATGCTGGTATGTAACTGAAATAAATCAGCATGCTGTGGAATAGAACTATGACACGATGAAAAGAAAAAAAAAAGGAATTAATCATAGGTTTTACTTTACCAGTATTCCTTGCTGCTCTGGAAATAGTCTGCAAATCTGGCTTCCAGATGAGTTTATTCAAACTCCTGCACCAAGAAAAAAAGAATTATTTTTATACAGGAAATATGAATGGCATCCAAAGAGTTAGATCTTCCTCCTGACTGAAGTGAAGCCAATAGCTAGGAGACTTCAGTGGTTCAGCCTTTCTGACTTCATTTCACTTCATAAAAGAATTGGATGCTTAACAGGACTGGAGAGCCCCTGTAACCAGTGTAGGGGAATACAAACCACGGTGTCCTCCCTTGACAACTGCCAGCATTGCATAAATGTGCTCTAATTAGCATCATCAGCATCCAGTTCATACAGTGGAATGAGAGCAGAATAATTTTCCTAAAGAAAAGTAACCACAAGAGTGGCATTTTATTTTTGAAAACTTAAAATCTGAGATGTCAAATATTAGAAATATATAGAGAGGCCAGTAAGGCTGACAAGTTAAAGCCCTTCCAGAGCATACATCGGCACGTTCTGCAATATTCAAGGCCTATTGAAAGATTCATGAAATAAATTTCTGGTGCTTAGTAGGGAGGAGCTTTTACTAATAGTCGAATTTTCAAGCAGGCAAGATTTTTCTCAGGTCCAATTGAAGACACCATCTTTCCCTAGGAGCCTTATCTTGAGCTACACCACCACCAGTCAAGGTAATTGGAAGTTAACAAAATGTTAGAATGGGATTAAAAGGAGTTCAGAGGTTTAATGTAATGACTCGGAACTTTATACCAATCTCACACTCAGCACATACCTGCATTCATTCAGAATAAGATTAACATCAAGCTACTTGAAGAGGAAAGTTTGAGGTGAGCCTCCAAGGGTTCATAGGGAGCCAGAGAGGAGAAAGTCCACATCTCTGTTGCTGTGTGAAGTAGTACTTTGCAGAGTCTTCAGGAGACAGACATTTGATAGCAGGTTTGGTGGCAGCTGGAGGTCACAGAGCCAAGCAGACCAGTCAGCTGTTTTCTAGTCACGGAAAATTTGTACGAAAAGTAAATACTGCTCACTGTTCCCTATGCTTTAGCTAATGTTTTTTACTTGGCATACCACTAAATCACAGATGTGGTGACTGTCCTTAACTAACCAAACTTTGCTCTGAGATCAGAAAATCTCCATGTAAAATGGCTGCATTTATTGTCTCTGCAGCTGTGACTACAGCATTGCCTATGTGATTGCCCAGGGATGCTGGACGAAAAGGATCCTGGACTGGACACAGGGCACTAGCAGCAGCGGCATCTTCTTTAGAAACTGCTTGCGAGCAACTGGTTTGACTCTCCTGGTGCTGGCAGTAATACTGGGCTGAAGGGCAGAAATGGCCTTGAACGGGAAGAACGCTGCTAAGTGCTGAGCAGGAAGGCACCGGTATTGGTGCGTCAGAAAGCTAAAATCATAGCTGAAGGAACAGCTGGCCTTGTGCTTCTCTGCAGCATTAATTCAGAACAAACAGCTGTATGACTGAAAAAGCAAAAATAAGAGGAAATCGACAGCAGTGAAACTTGTTTAAAGCTCCTCAATAATAACCCTTATACGTTTTTATGTACTTAGATGGACTGGGGCCTAAATAAGCTTGATTTTTCTATTTCTTACATTATGGCGTGCATTTGATAAAGCAAGGTTCAAAAATAGAAGTAGTTACAAATCCAGACGTAGACTGCATTTATTGCCATACCATCTGCAAATAGCAGCTCACTCCCCCAACTACTGGCATGAATGATGCATGTACAATAGCGTTAATTTCCAATGAAAGTCACATTAGTGTATGGGCTATACAAGGCCTATTATCTCTTAATAGGTCTAAGAGAAGATATAAAACGGTAAGTAAAATCACAGAATTCTTCCTAAATGAGGACATTCAATGTAATATGTTTTCACATTCTTAGGCTTCTTTAATTTATTAAAAAATCAAAAGACACAAGATTGCATGAGCCAACTGGGAGACATCTCATCAGTTCAGCTTAGAAAGATCTCTACGACTCGTAGGGAAATGTCACATTTTAAAATATAATTTGAAATTAAAATGTCACAAACTGCCTCCACCTTTTGATTTAAGTGATTTTAATCACAGGTTCTAGTTTGTAGTCTATACAGCACCTTATATTAAACACTATATTGAAACTCTCTAATTAAGACTCATCTCTTTCCACTAAACCCAGAATATGCAGGGTCAAGTATGAATTTGATGAAATGAAGATCAGACTTGTATTGCTGACATTTGAAGTCTTGAACAACTGTCACTGACAACTGATCCATAAATACCTCATGCTACTCAGTTTCTGCTAAGGTAAATAATCTACAGGTGCTAAAAGACTTTCATCATCTCATTCCAGTGAGACTCTAGACCTCGTGTTATGAACTAAACAGGAAAACCAAATGAACCAGAGGAACATACAAAGAAATTGTGAAAAGGACCCACTTCAAGGGAAAATATTAAAATCACTTATGTACAGGGAACCTGACCTTTCTACTGAACTAGTGGTTGTGATGAAGACTGCAGTGAGGCAACTATACAAACATTTATTTATCTGAATAAATGTAAGTAATTATTAATGAATGATGTTAAAAATATATTTATTTGGCTTTTTGTAGGTGGCTAAAACTTACACAGTTGTGCAACACAAGGGTTGTTTCTAAATGTAGCTCTATATAGAGCAGTCCTCCAAACTAAACAACAAAACTTGGACTTGGAATTCAAATACAACCAAAGTGTGCCTCTTTAGGCATTCAAATATATTAAAGCCAAAAATTTAGCAAGCTTTCAGCTTGTCATGAAAAGCAGCAATAAATGATAAATGCAAAACCAGTATGTCTTATTTTCAAAACCTGGCAAGCCCACAAAACCAGACTTGCAGTAGTGCACTCTATTGCAAAAGCCAACACTGCTTGTTTATTCAAAATAGAAACTGTCAATACTTTAAAAGCCAACTAGGAGACATCAGTTCAGTGTAGATGTGTCTAAGATTCATGCAAATGTCACATAGCATAAAATGGCTGTGCAGAGCAGGCATGACAATGTGTGCATGTTTTTGCTTGTAGCTTTGTAGTTTTGACGTTCCAAACATCAAGCACTTACACTGAAATAATTTCAAATTTTGTACAGGAGCATTTGAAGATCTGTAGCTTTGCTACAACTTGAGCTGATATGGATTTCAGGCAATAGACACTTTAGAATGGAAAAGGATGGCATGACCTCGCATTTGCAAGGCAAAGCTCATCAGGAGTACTCGGCTCGGTTGCCGGTTACAGCCTCATTTACAAGAAACTGTGCAGGGTGAAAGTGAAAGGCACAAGGAGTTTCTTTTTCTAATCTACAGATCTCTCTATTCCAACTATACGTTATCTAGACTCTTTTAAAAGATAATACAGTGATTACTAATAAACAATTCTAACAGATGTGGGTTAGGTATTTTCATTTCAATTGTTTTCATAGATTTTAAGGCAGAGGGAGAATTCAATAGTTGAACCTACTGTTTGACAAAGTCCACTGATTTATTTGCATTTGTGCCTTTCTCTCTTGCTTTGCTGAGAACTCAGTGGTGTTTCTGTCCACCCCAGACCCACAAGAGCCCCCAGCACTCACCAGTGGAGCTAAGGAGGCTGAAGCACAGTCAGGATTGTGTTCATGTTGTCATTTGATGCAGTCCCTTTTACATTAACTTCTGCCAAATCAAGTACTTGGGTAAACATCTGAGCAATGGCAAATATTCTCCAGGCCCCATTTTTTTCCTCCATCCAGGCTGGTTAACCATATTGATGAAGGAATTCATTGCTTAGGGCAGACATTTCTCAAAGGCAACTGTGCTGGCCCCAATCACTCCCTAGTTCCATTGCTCTGCCCCGCCTGGTAAAATTGAGCGTTCAGGTACATAGGTTAAATTCAGCATATATAATGTGGATAGAGTTCATAAAATACTTTGTCTGGCCCAGTTAAATTACAGTGTATGCTGTCTATAAAACCAGCACTGCTTGGTATCAATCTACTGATTCTTCTGACTTGGGCCCTGTTCTGAAAGGTATGTCGCACCTTCTGAGACACGCTACATACTTTAAGCCTTCCTTGTTATCAGCCCGAGTAACAGTTGTAAGTGACTTGCAAAATCACTTTGGGAGGAAGAGTCATTATTAATAAAATCCCTAAAGTTCACAGTCTCGGGAGTGTTAATTTAAATAGTGCCACATTTTACTCAAAGGTGGCAGTACTCAGTGAATGTCCCTTTTGCTTATGGCTGCTTTCCTTTCTGTTTCTTATAAATGTCATTTTACTACCCTGGATTCTTGTCTGGACACATGATCATCTGGGGAAAACAGAAATTCCAACCAAAGGAAACAGAACTGAAAGTAATTAGAGAATCTTTTTCATTCATCCTCTGATCTGTAAAATAGATAGACGCGTTTCCTTCTAAAGGCTGCATTTCCCAGCTGTAAAACAATAGCGCTCCCCCCACCAGTACTTCTGCAATCTTCGTCACACAGCTGTGGAGTGTTGCAAACTATTAACATTTGTAAAGAGTACTTGTCATGACAGCAGCAGTGCCAAGTTCTTGCTCCAAAATTGTGGGGAAAGTTTCAGTTTCTGCTCTTGAGTTCAAAGCAGTTTGCATGTTTTGCAATGATAATATAGTTTACGGTCTCTAGTCTTGCATTAAGCCCCCTTAAATTCCTGGTACGCGAGTAGGAAAGGCTGTTCTGTTGGTCTGCTGTTTCATCAGTAAAGTCACAGACATATGCTTTTGTCTTTCCTGGTAGCCATTTCTCACGCAGGCACGTACTGAAGAACAAGTTTCTATCATGGTTTTCATTTCGCTGGTTTTCATTCACACTTTTGTATTATCTGTAAACGTCTGAATATACAGCACCTCAACTTAATAGCTCTAAAGTTGTGTCTTCTTGTTGCAGCTCTGTATAAATGAGCAGACTGTGCATTTCAGAAGGTAAGAAATGAACGGGCTGTGCGTGAAAAGGCCTCTGGAAAGTGGCAAGTCACATCCTGGGTCAGCCCTGCTCCTCCGTCCCACTCAGGTAGGAGGGAGCTTCTGCCTCCTGACCCTAGCTTTTACCTAGTGCTACAGCTTGGGTGTCCACAGTTTGGCCCCTGTGGAAGCAGGTTAGCTCTGATCATAGAAGAAGAAGATTCCAGTGAAGGTGGGATGAGATGTCTAGACTGCAGACCTAGAAAATGCTGAGGTTTATCTAAGCTTGGCCAAATGCTTCAGGAGGAAGGAGTGCTCCCCTGGTTGCAGAACTCTCTCTGATTACCCACTGCTTGGGACCGAACTACTTCCTGCTTCCCTTTTTCCCCCCCCCCTTCCTCTCTTCTTCCTTCAGTGTGCACAGACCCTGCAATAAAACCTTCTCATTCAGAAGGAAAGGGGACCCTTTATTGTGCTGCAATTATATAGCACCCGGTGACTTAAACCTGAGAAGCAAGGCAGCTGCACTTCGGCAGACAGGAAATGTTGCACAGTCCCAAAAACTGAGACTACTTGTATTTAACTCTCTGCCTTGTGAGTGAAGAGGTTGGGCATACATTCCAAATGAAGGGTCGGTTTTCTAACTTCCCTAGAATTCAGGGCTATTTAGACTTATTTCTCCTCCAAACCTGTTGTTAATTTTAGCATTTATTGGCTACTACAGCTAAGACTGAATACTCATTTGTATTTGTAGCACCAGGATACATGCTATATTTACAGTATATTCTAGGAAATTTTAATTAGTTAACATTTTCATCTGAAATCCAATTACATAAAAAAGTATTTTTTTAACATAAACACCAATTCAGTATGTTTTTCCTTTCCTCAGTTTTGCTACAGTTTGATTTTTGTGGGACAATTGTCACTATTTTTCAAACTGAATGAAATAACAGAGCTTTGAAATAGTTCTCATCCCTTTGCAGACTTCATTAGAGACACTTTCTTTAAAGGAGTACCATCATCTTTTCAACCTTATCAGTTTTATCCAACAGTTTACCAGTGAGATCATTTGTGGGAATGTGGGCATTTCAGGCTTAAATGTGGGAAATTCAGGCTCAAAACCCTTCCTGGCACAGAGAGACTCAAGGACATGCTTGTCAAGCTCATTTCGAAATGATGACCTCACCACAAGCCTATGGAAGGAAACATTCTCTGGTCTTCCAGTGAACTTGCTTTAGTTCACAGAAGGGTATTCAAGAGCCATTGACCTACAGAAAGAATGGGACTTGCCTTTAAGCCTGCAGACTGGGGCATTGATTTGAGAGAGGTGAGCCACTGAATTCTGGCTCAGCTTCAAATACCACTTATGTAGGTTATCTAATAACTGCTTAATGTACAATATGTAACAGCACTCAGAGGAGGCACCAGAATCTAGTGTTTCCCACTCACAGGTGAGTGCTCTAGCTGTTACGCTCCAAGCCTCTCTTGGCTAACAAATACTCCTCCTTCCTTTTCAATGAGAAGAGATCTCTACTTAGTAGTTAGGACACCTTCCAGAAAAGGGAGGAACCAAAGTTTGACTGCCCTCTTGCTGAGCAGGGACACAAATCTCCCTTTTCCACATACTGAAGAGGTCTTCTAAGTACTCATCAGCTGCCCCTGCAACACTCCTTCAGCTTGCTCCATTTTTAAAGGACTGCCATTCTTCAATGACCAACTTTTTAACAAGTTCAAGATGGGGAAAAACTTCAGACTCACTCCTGTTAGCAATAGTTCCTTACTGGCTGCTTGCATGGCATACTGGCTGCTTTGGATCTCCTCTCAAAGAAACTCAGCTCTCAATGTGCTCCACAGAAGCTCCACAGCTTCCACAAAATGTGCTCAGAAAGTTCAAAATTTTATTGGGCAATGCTTAATGTTGTGGCACATGTCTTTTTTGGCTTTTAGGCTAATTAATTAGTGGAAGGTCACCAGGCAGTTTGTTTCAGAGCAGGGCTTAAATCCATGTCCTATTTTGGTGCTCAAGCTAATTGATTGTCCTTCCTTGCTGGGCCTATTTCCTGATCTGTAAATATAAAGCTGGTTGCTGCAAAAGGCTTTGTCATACACAAAGGACAAGCATGGTTTAAACAGCACATAGTATTGTCTTTCACCTAGTGAACGACCCATGCCACACTTTAAGGACAAGCAAAGCAGATCTTTGCAGTTTGAATTGCCCTGGAAAAGCACGTGTGCTTCTTGGATTCAGATTATTATTTCCTGTATAGACATTTTATGCAAGTATAATCTAAATGTGTGCAATGAGATCACGGACAAAAGATGTAAATAATAGAGATACAATGGGGGTGAAGAGGGTGGACACTACTGAAAATAACTTGCATGATAAAATAATCAGATGACAGGATGAATTTTCAACAGACTGACTGAATACTCAATCAAATGGAGGGATTTGAACACATTTGCAGTGATCATCCTGACTCTTCTCTAAAGCTCAACTCATGACAGATAGTGATGGATAACAATAGAAAGATAGTAATGATCTTGTGAACTCTGAGCCTCTAATTACTTGAGCAGTAATAAACTGGAATGCTTTTACTAGATGTCTTCAGCATGCAGGGATGAAAACATGATTTTTCTGTCCAGCAGAGGGGGCTTGGCAGTAAGTTTTCTAAAAAAACCAAATGATTTCTTTGGAAATTGAGCAGTACTAAAATAAAACTGACTTTTATAGGAACTTGCATAGTATTATAGATAAAGCCATAACTTCCTATAAACAAGAGATTCAAATATAAACAGACACAATTCAAATTGAGCGTTGTCCTGGCTATCTTTGTTTCCCTTACTTCTCAGTGTGGCTTTTCTATTTCAGCAGAAAGCCCTTGCAGTTATACCTGACAGGCACAGTGTACAAGTGAAAAAGGTTTTGCTCCTAATTCCTTTGAAAAGCTGAGTCTGAGTTCCTATTAAACCTGTCCCTGTAAACTACTTCAGTACGTGTAACAAGAAAAAAACAGGGACGACAGAGAGGTAAACTCCTGGTGGAAAGTTTTCCAAGTCACCATAAAGCTATGTATTTGAAGGCAGGACATGTCATCTGAGTGGTCCAGGAGTTCACAGCACAGTTATCTAATTATTTGAGGCCACTTTGTAGTTTTAAACAGTAGACATAGATCTGGGTGGCCACAAGAGCCAACCAAGGCAACCTCACAATATGGGTGAGACCAAAAACATGGATGTAATCCAAGGTGGTGGTGTACAGAAGCACATTTAAAGCTAATGCTTAGTGTTAAGTTGCACACAGTGTTATGTCAAGACAAAAGAATGACACAAATTTCTCTTGAAATTAAAATTGGCTGGCTAGTCTTCTGGTAAAATTCTTCTTTTTCACGGTTAATTGGATTTGTCCCCCAAATACTGTTTCCTTGCTCAGTTTCCACTCACATAGAAGAAAACTGCAGGCAGGTGCATTTGAATACCTGGGAATTATATTCACTTGATTACTTCTGATGAATAGAGTTCTACTCCATGCGTGAGCACTTGAATGGCACTGTTCAGTGCTGTTCAAAATCTGATTCTTTTATTTCTAGTGAGAACTAGCTGCCAGTTTTAATTACAGATTCGATTCTGGTAAATGCAATTATTTTCACCTCTGTGGCTCCAGCTTCTGGTGAAGGAAAGATTGAAAATAATGATGCACCAGAGTAACTTAAAATGAAATTCATGCCAGATGTAGCCGAAGGTGCAAATGACTCACCATGCCCAGTAAGGGTGCAACACTTTCCCTCGCCAACGAGAGCAGGGGCTGTCCTGTTCCGCACCAGCAGCAGCCGCCTTGCAGGGGTGCCGATGGGTGCAGCACTCCGCAGCAGCCTGGGCTCTGCCTCCTCACTGGCCTCGCTGGTCATTCTGGTGAGCTCTTCTCAGAAGGCAGGATCTCAGCGTCCTGTGTTTGTGGGGTCACCACCCACCTAGCCCATTTTTAACTTAACTACTAATATTCTTCAAAAAGCGGGTACATGGGGGAGGAGGGGAATGAGAATTCTGGTCACCTGGTGAAATAAAATTATAATTTACTGTGGATATCAGATTGTCTGTTAAACCTTCTATCTGGAAGTAGATATACTATATACTGACAGACTATACACCACCATATTTCTGATAGAAGAAAAAAATGGGCTGTGAAGGTTACAGCAGTCCCTTGGGAGGAAGGGGGAATGCAGTAGGCCATTATGTGTCCTCAGTCCCCAAACCAGGATCCCAGTTAATGGCACCGGCTCTGCTAGATGGTGATCCCCAGCCATATCCCTGGCCCTTTGTATGTATATATATACCTTTGAGTCCCCTCATCCGTACCACATCTGCAACGGTTCCACCCATTGCTCTCAGTTCCCCCGTTCTTTGGACCTGGTGTCCTCCATATCCTTTACCCCACTTCTCCAAACCCATCTCAAAACCTCTCCCTTCTCTATAGAGCTGCCTTTCTTACAAAATAAAAATATCCAGCCTTCCATAACAGAGTATCTCTTCCCTGACCCAAAAATGTGTGGGCTACACATCCTTCCTGGACCTTCCCTTTCTGCCTGCCTGGAATCACCCCAGAGCTGCTTTCTTGTAACCCTCAGGCACTCCCAGTGCTGCCTTTTGGCCCATTGCCAGGTCCCCCGGTGCCAGCCACCCCCCGGGTCCCTTTGGCCTCTGAAATAATCTGAGCCCTTTCCTGGCACCAGCTCCTTTTGTATCCCCTCCTCGGGTGCGCTTTGTGAAAACCTTGACTCTTGCTCAAAACATACCAAATCCTCCACCATTTACAGCTGTGAGAGCAGCAGAAAAAGACTTGTCTGAGGGAAAGCAACTGGGTGTCAGCTTTCATAAAGCAATGCCTCGCATAGCACTGCTGTATCTGGTACTGGTGTGGACTGAGGGAGAGAAAAGAGAAGAAAGGTGGGCAGTTATGGGAATTTGCAAGAAAAAAAAGAATCTACCTTGATGTTTATGACCTGAGTCAAAATACAAGGAGGCTGAACTTCCCAGAAAGGAAGTTCACTAACAAGGAACCACAGATAACCTTCAGATGCTAAACTGAAAACTCTGGAGGAGAGGGTAGGCTTAATTCTCAGAAAAAAACCTGTACGAATTATACTTAATATCAGAGAGAGAAAGAAAGCAAAAGACAGAGAGCATCTTGAAACTAAAAGAGGTATTAAACAGAAATTACAGGAAGAAATTAGAAAACATCAGGCTGGAAAGCAGAAAAAAGCAGAGCGGACTACATTTTAAATCTGGGACACTGGGATCTGTTCACACAGAGAAAGGTCAGATGGGGACAAACTTCCAGCAGTATTACGGAAGAAGCCAAGACAGAGTTAGCTGGGACTAGCACAGAGGGAGTACAATAAATTTAAAAAAAAAAAGGAAAAGGACTGTGAATTGGAGGAGAGGAAACAGGGTAGAAATGAAAGAGGAAAGAAAGAAGCAACAAAATAAATATTGTATAGGATACAGAGGGAAAAAGAACAGAACAGCCCATTCTATCTCAGCTCACGGGAACCTGCAAATCTCCCAAATCTGCTTTATTAATTGCCAAGGCCAAGTTGAAAGCTGTGTGGGTACAGAACTTTTCACATGGAGAGACAACTATCTCTGCAGGTTCAAAATGGACGAGGGAAAGCATTATCTTAATGACAAAGGAGGTACAAAAACTATGAGCCCAGAGGAGTAAGATGACATCTGACAGCTTCAAACATAAAATATTCTAGGGCAAGCAAGACTCTAGATGCTGCTCACCTAAAAGCTACTGGACATTACTACTGCTGTTATTTTTAACAAGGGCATAGCTTCTTCCAGCTCAGTTCATCTTTCCAAAGATGTTGATTTGTTGAAGGAACAGTAGGTACATTAGAAAATGTATTATAAGCAAATATGTAATTGCCTCCCTTCCATTCAGCATATTTACACATATACTGTTTAAAATTAAAAAAGCAGTCATTCCTGAGTCGTCTTGTACATGAAATGAAAGCAACAACAATTCAATTTTTAGGCCATCAAGAGATGCAGGTAAGAGCCCTGTTAAACTATGTTAATGTAAGTCCCAAGAACGTTCATGTGAAGGTCTAACAAAGTTCCAAGCAGACAGACCGTTTTGCAGGCATGGGTCTTTGATAACCAGACAGCTTAACAAGAAGTCCAAACAGTCTTGTTGGTCTACTGTAAGATCATTACCTTAAGACAACAAAAAATAATGGGTCATATTGTCAATTCGGTTCCTCCAGGGATGAATGGAGCCCCTCTTAATATGGTGCAAAAGAGAAGTAAAAATACCCAACTAGAAAAGGGTGTCTGCGTTGAGTTCCCAGTGACTGCAACGGCTGAGTCACAGTGGGTTCTTGGACACGCAGGGGAGTTTTAGCAGGAAACCGCCCACCACTTTATTTACAGCTCCACTTCAACTATGCCATTCGACTCAGCTCAGTAGATGATTTTTATCACTCTAGATGTTGTGGATGCATTTGCACAGAGACACTTTCCAAAAGGCCACATGTGTTTAGCGTCGGTTTTTCATGAGGTTTCTATGTATTCACTTCAGATGGAAGAAATACTGCCCCTTCTACCCTTCTACCTCCAGTACGAAAGTACCTTTTCTCCATCCACTCTGATTTGTTTGAGTCATACCTGACCTGCAGGCATGCTTTGCATTGCTGAACTGCATCTGTTTAGAAACTAGCATGCTGTCATTGTAAACCTTACGAGCACAGGCAGCTACAGTAGCACAAAAGCACTCACCTTCAAAATTTGGACAATTCTGGTGTCTCATCATTAGTCTTAAGTAAGGTGGGAGTTCAAAGATCCAGAAAAGATGGATCCACAGTTCTGCCAGCTTGTCCTGCCTCAGCTTAGCGATCTCTACATTCAGCACCTGGAGACAGAGTCCTGCTCTCCCACATACAGCACATTATCTTTCTGGCAGTTAGCATAACTAAAACAACAATAAGTTTGTATCAAAAAACCACTCTGGAATGCTAGCAAAGTTTCTTTTTATACCTTTCCTCTTTGTAAAATATAGAATTATCTACAGAAAACTACGTTAAAAAAATGTAATTGTTTGCAAATCCCAACCCTTAAAATTTATACAGGGCCTTCCTTGTCTTTTCCTGCAAATTCTGTCCTAGTTTTGTGAAAGAGTTAAGATTGCGCATTTCACCAGCACCCCTGCGTCCCTCGGTGCACAGATGTGTGAGTGTGCAGATTTCAGGTGGCATGTGCAAATGTAAATCTGATATTGCCCAGTTTTTCAGTTCTTGGCTTTGTAAACCACATAACATCAGCGCAGTGCGCTCGCCAGCGTGCAAGACGGGAGGAAGGCTGTGGTATGTGCTGTACTCAAGCGTAAACTGCTAGTTAGGAGAACAGAAGAGGAAATGGGGTAATGATTCTCTGGAACAGTGATGGGGTCTCTGGACAGCCTCGTGACTGCACCAAAATTCTGATTTCAGCAGGGAATGGCTGCTGAATTCCCGGTGATGAGGACTTGTCTCCATTCATGGAGTGCTCCTTGGCATAGTACAGCCAGCAGAGTACAACGCCACGACACAGACCCTCACAAATCTGCTTCCTCCTGCCATCCTATTTCCCCAGCCCTGAAAAGGGGGCTGGGAGGCGATAAGGGAAGAGACATAAAGACAAGAAAATAGTTCAGTTGGATCCGTTTATCTCTGCATATACCAGTATACAGAAAGGTTTATGCAAATAAGAATCAGTCACAGGACTTCTGGGAAGTTGCCAGTGACTCTCAGTGTATGAGTGAAATTAAGAGAGGGAAGTCTCTTAAAGCTCTTTCTGAATAGCTAGTAAAAACATCCAGTTCCATCCAGCAGCAATTGCTTTGGCAGTCTGAGTTGGCAGCTTTGGATGCTCAGGATCACTTTTTCATGTTGCACAAAACTCTGCTTGTGGCTCATTTTTTAAAACCAGATTCAGCTTTAGCCCTGCCTTTCAAGTACAGAGATCACCATACACAGAGCAGAGAAAGGATGCTGAATGAATCACAAGAGAGGATCTATTTGCCAAAGATTCGCAGGCTGTACCATTCTTAGTATTTTTTGCAGCGGGTCTGTCACATGAAGAGGATTCATATGTGATCTGAAACAACTCAATGAGTGCAACAACGTAAAAACCAATGGGTTTACCTTCCCAGTCTGAAGTTGTGTTTCCCTCTACCCCCCAGATCACACCCCTCCTACCCTTCTACCACCACCACAACCACATGTTGGCACAAAATGAACAGAAAATAACCACACTCAGATCTGCCTGCCACCCGCTAGTGGAAACTGGGAATTCACTGGAATTCAGGGAACTGGAGGCAGGTCACATGCATTGCACCCTTTATACCGCAATTTATCTGCACAGTTGATATTTTAGTTTCATGTATGTAATTCAGTTTCCCTGAAATTAACCTTTTAAAAAAAAAAAAAAGAAAAGAAGAAAAACCCACAGTCTTTCAGGGGGATCAGAAACCAATTTCAGGAAACACTACCAACTTTGATGGTAAACGCAGACACTGAGAGTAAACGTATACGTGTGTGTGTGTGCGCGTGTGTGTATTGGACTAGTTTTTTATCGAGTTTCCTATAGAAAGGAGGAAAAGTATAGAACGCTACGCAACTCACTGCTGGAACCACATTGCTATATATTGCAGACTTATCAGTGGTGAGCTATTTTTAGTATGGCCCATGAGCAAGCAAGCAATGAGGATGTGTATTTTTTCCAGTGCTTGAACCAGGCAAGCCACTTTTTCCAGCCCTGACTCCTGGAATCCTCCAGTGCAGGGATGCCGCAGCATTGCTCCACCGGCACGGCGCACAGTGTCGCCCTGGGCTTCCCCGGTCTGTGGCCCAAGCATCAACAACTGTGCAGGGGAAAACGGGATGCTGAGAAAGTAAGGGTAAAATAAGCAAGGAATAAAAAGCCAGAATGAAGGGAGGAAAATGGAGAGATCTTGGCGGTATCCTTTCAGATAATTAAAAAATTTGTAACACAAACGTATCCAGAAGTGAGTTTCAAACGTCTTTGTTTTTCATCTCTTCAAAAATAAGGTATCTTTAGCAGTAAAGTTAAGGTCTGGACCCCACTGCTCTATTCTGGGTGCAAGTCTGCTTTTCCATTTTGCTAAAAAAATCTGCTTGCAGATCTTTGCCCAGCTGCCGCTAGCAGCATCAGGTCTAATGTGAAGTCACGTTTGCATCCTTCCATAGCCACAGCATATCCATCACGCTCCTATCAAAGAACCAGCACATTCTACAGAACAAAATGTTCACCTTGCTCAATAAAAAAAAAAAGTTCCTGAGAAATATCCTAAGATCACAGACATTGTACTATTGTTACTGTGTTTATATATTACTATAACTGGAAATCTTCCGAAGGGCTTTGATGAAGCTCCTGCCAAGCCTTTAGTAAAGAAATCTGAACTCAGAAAAGATTTGCTGCTGACCAAAGCATATACTGCAAGTAGGGACTTGGGAAGATACTGGAGCATTTTTAATGTAACCAGAGCTTCTGGGTCTCTGGCCAGCCTCTGAAGCCAGGCAAACCTCTCAGGATGTGCCGGCCCTTGTCTGAAAGTGCTCCACCTTCGCCACGTGTAAGCCATGGCACTGTATGAGCATTAGAAAGGGACAGAGGTCTCACGGACTAACTGGAAAATCTACACTCCCTGCCGGTATTTTAATCTTTCCTTATAGACTCGGGGAGAGAGGATGGAAACCTATTTATATGGGAAATCATTAGAGAGAACACAGGATATAAATTCACATTCATCTGTTTATCGGTATTTCTTGCTATTATTGTAGTAGGTGCTTAATTGCATTAGTTTGCCTATAAAAGTTCTTGAAGGAAAAAGCCCCAACACTTGACATTTGAATAATTATATCTGCCTTTTCTTGACAAGCTAGCACCCAGCTAAATCTGAATTTTTAAACTGGTGATTAGAGAAATCTAATTATGGAACCTCATCTTAGATAAATACTAAAATAGTCATCACCTGAAGGCTGCATCAATTTATGTTGGATGGGGCTGTAATATCAGGAATATACAGATCATTCTGTTTAGAATTAAACCCAGAAAGTCATGGACGTAGTTTTGGTACTGCTGCAGAAACTGAGAGGTTACTCAGGCCATGCTCCAAGTCATGGTATAAGACAGAGCCAGAACAGGACAGCTGGAGCAAAGAACTAAAGAGAAGCACAAATTTAAACTACGCACATAAAAATAGCTCCAGACACCTTATCAAAAGGTTTTTCTGTGAATAAAGTTGTATTAGAATGATTTGTGGTTTGAGGTCATCAGATGTCACTATTCTTATGTTCAGTAAGTTTTTGAAGGTTACCTTATCAAACTCAGTTCAATTTGTGTATGTGACTAGGTCTAACGCTTCCTCTAGACTCATCAGACATTTTGCCAGTATTTTGATATTACAATGAACTGAAATAGATCTGCAATTGAAATACAGCATAGTTGTTTTTTTCATTTAAGTTTCTTTTGTTTAAGATAACTGATAACAAGATTTCTCACAGTGTCAGAGAACAGAGCTGCCCTTAAAAAGTGAGTCACCACAGACGTCAAACCTCCTGACGAGCAATTCAGTGAGATGTCTCCAGAACTCCAGGAGGAAATCCTCTGGGCTTGGCACTCTTCCCATTTTCATATTCTCAATTGCCTAATTTATTGATAGGGGACAACAAGGCCTGCATGCTAAGCTACACTAATTTTACATAAGGTAATATTTCTTCTTAATTAATCCAAAAGTGTGTGTGGTGAGGTCTGTATCTAACTAATATAGATCTTTCTAAAATTAGAGAATGCTTCATTAATATCTTTGGATGATGTTTCTAATTTACCACTTTAACAACAGATGACAAAAATTCTACACTTAACGGACTTTTGTCGTGTGTCAGAAATTGCCAGCTTATTCTCCTGATTCTTAGAAATTCTGCTGGAGTTGGAATATGGTGAAGCTAATCTATTCTGAATACAGCTTGTTGAGTTCACATGTAAAATGTAAATGTAAATGTAAAATTGTCAATGTAAAATTGGTCGAGGTTTGCAATAAATCTGGGGAGGGAGAATGTCTGAAGAAAAAAAATCCAATTCTTTTTCCACAAGAGCAATTATGGTTGTTTTTTTTTCCTTCTCTTGGCAAACGAGGAATTAATATTTGTATACTGAAGTAGGCTGCTGAGTCACCTATCAAAACCTATCCTTTCTTCAGGGACAAGGGAAGAACATAAATCTGGCTAATTTCTCAATACTTTGAAAACTGAGAAATTAAAATGCATATTAGTTATTTCTTGCCTAGATCTTTGCAGATGTATGTTACATAACTAGCCAAGGCCATAAGACAATAATAAAATCTATATAGGATCTATCTGTACAGCAGAGTAAAGGATGAACATTGGCTAGTTTCTATTGGGTGGGTATAGGAGTTATTAGGTACTGCAGGATCCTAATATTTCATCATCATAAGAGTTTGGGTGGTTTATGATTTCGAGATTAGACTGCAAGTGTAAAAAAGATCTGTCAAGATAGATTACAGTAATCACAGTAGGAATATGGAGGTCAGAATATCATGCAGTAGGAAACCCCCCAAAATACGTTTTCTCAAGGCTGAGTATTAATAGCAATTTATTCAGATCCAGGCTTGATGATTTCAGATACTACAAATACAAATAAGTCATCTGAAAGTGTCTGAGTGCACTGTGAAAGAAATACGATTGTCCACCTGGATGTGGATGAGAAGCTGCAAGATGCTGCTATGCCATCACCTGATTTCTCTATGTGCTACTTCTGTAACAGCACTGTATCAGTCTTTGTTCACTTTGACAAGACCACTTTTTTCTTTTTAATTTGTACTATTGAGTCTCTCTGCATTCAAGAAAATAGAAATGAATCCTTTGACCATTTTAAGAATGAATTTTAATCAGTTTCTGTGGACTGAAAACCAAAGGTGAGGGAACATTTGAGTCATTTGCTCCACCTCACCCCAACCATAAAAATGTCCTCGTATGTGGATTGTGCTCGTGAATGAAATGCATCAGAAACTGATTCCACAACCTTCAAATTACTTCAGCAGAAGCTCAGCATTTGCATGTGGTTTGGATAGACGGAATCATGGGAGCACCACAAAGGGCATCAACAGTGTTCACCTTCAGCAGCAAATGCAAATTCATAATCATGTAAACCATACAGGACAGTCTAAATAGGCATTGAAAACAAAGAGAAGTGGTAGAAAATGCCTGCAAGAATGGGAATCTATAAGAGCAGAGGGTAAAGATACCATTAAAATAGTAATATAGAGACACTGGAGGCCTTTTGAGCTTATAAATTGATGTTTTGCTTGGTGTCCTCAAGGTTCCCACTCAAAAATAGATTTTCCCCAAAGCTTATCACCTGTGCTTTCTTTAGAGTCAGCACGCCCTTCCCATATTACATGGATATATAATTGCAAGGACTCTAACAGCATGTACAAACAGTTACCTTGGCTCCAAAACCCACAGCACAGTTCAGTGCCATGGCTTATATTCCTGTGCCGTGTTACCGCTCTCCTTTCATGGGCCTGGGATCTGAAAAGACACGAGAACAGGGAACTGGAGAAACAAAGAAAGTGGCTACAACAGCAGGGGAGAGAGCTGCCAGAGCAGTGAAGGAGGCAATGGGAAGGGAGCAGAGGTCTGTGATGGCTTAGTTTGGAGAGGATCACTCGGGTATTGCAGTAGCCAGACTGAAGTAAAATTAGCAACTGGCTTTGAAATTCAAGGTCTACGTTCCTCCAGCCAGCACTGAAACC
Source organism: Rissa tridactyla (assembly GCF_028500815.1). Classification (NCBI taxonomy): domain Eukaryota; kingdom Metazoa; phylum Chordata; class Aves; order Charadriiformes; family Laridae; genus Rissa; species Rissa tridactyla. The sequence goes on from NC_071473.1 coordinate 12,386,052, forward strand.
TCTGTAGTCTAGTAAGTGTATCTGGAAGCCAAACTACCTTCATATGGTTCTCCTTTAAACTATATAGTTCAGTATTTATAGCAGCAGTCCCCCTGTATGAATGACAGCTGCTACCTCTGCAATTAGCACCAACATTATTATTAGGGATCCAGAGTTCCTCCATCAGTTGTGGAGTATGCACATACATACACACACACACACACACACACACCCCCCCAGGAAACACAGATCTCTCATTCATGTGAAAAAGCCACCAGAAAGCAGGCTGCCCTTTCACAATGCTTTTACCAACAATCTGAAGCTTTCCTTTTTTTTTTTTTTTCCACGCAACTAATTACCAAGCAGGATGTCTAAGCTACCGAAATGTAGAAAACCCAAACCACATTTTTGTATGGCTTAACTGTTCAGCATTTGAATTCATGAGACTAATGCAAATCTTGATTTGACTTAGTTAACATCAACAGAAGAACTTCCACTGAACATCAGACAGAATCCATTTAGTCTGGGCTCAAGGAAACCAGCATTAATTGCCCTAGAAGAAGGAACGAACATAATTTAAAATAAACAGTTCCAGAATAGCCAGCTTAGAAAGAAACTTTCCTCATAGCCTTGGACACTTAGTTTATTACTAATTTGAAGTATAACAGTTTATATCACTTACAGAGATATATTTTGGACAGTCTGGACTATTCAAAAGAACTTACAGGAGGGAGAGGCTCAACTCTTACTCAGTTTGCTGAACTTACAAAAAACACAGCTTTTCATCCTAGCCAGTAGACATGTGCACCTTCTCACAACTAATACTCACAGCGATCCTTTTTAGAAGACAAACCCACAAATTTCTACCATCCATCCTAGCTGGATGGGATCTGACTTGTACATTATCTGCACAACAACTGTGATTCTGTGATTCTGCGAATTCTAGTTCAGGCGCGAATTATTAATTCTGTACCGATTAGGTAGCCCTTGTCTGGGTGTAGGCATGATGCTTATCAAGGCTTGATAACAAATTGGTGACATCTCAAAATGTATTTTGTTCTTGGCATAATGACTTGTGTATGCTGTGACAACACATCATTCTTTAGTGATATCTAGCATGATAATTAATATCAGTGTAAAGTGAGTCATTTTTAGAGTCATTTTACCTGGAAGTACATGACTAAAAGGATAACAGGATGAGCTGTATTCATCAGGCCCATAATTACTTTCTCTTAACTTTGAAAATGGTAGTATGGATAGTATGGAAATGGAGATATGTGCGGAAATGTCTAGTCACAACAGTTACATCTTTTGGGCATGTCCCATTTAAATACATCAAACTCTGACCTTAATACCTAGTTACAGTGGGTGACGGAGGTTCACACTTCTCTCAGTGCTGCTGGTTTCACTGCATCTGAAAGCAGACTTAGAAACAGTGTGGTGTCTAATTTACTTGCAAAATCAAAGAATTCCGATTTCTGGGGTTTTGTTTAAATGAAAACTCAGATTCCGGAGAAGAAAACAAAACCCACTAAAACAGGAAGGATGGTATTGTGGTTAAGTTTCTAGTATGGGGCTCTGAAGACCTGAATTATGTTCCATTCCTAGCCCTTCTGCAGACTGTCTTGCTCTGTGACTTTAAGCAAATCACTGAATCTCTTAGTGCTTCAGTTCCCCTTTTCTAAAGATGATGTTGCTGATTTGGTCAGTTTAGATAATGAGCGCTTTCACGTAAGAGCTACCATTTACAATATCAGCACAAGAGAGGCTCTAACCTCAAAACGCTAATAGTAAAATATGTGACCCTATTTACTTGAATTGTTCTTACAAGAAAATAGCAATTTATTAGACTTGGAAAAATATTTTGATTACTCATTGACAAGTGTCTTCATAACAATAACACAACTGAGCTGATTTAACATTCCCATATTAATTCCCACGCTGATCACCGACTTACTATACCAAATTCTAATTGGCAGGCACATTGGCCTGCCAATTAATCCAGCTTTAAACAGAATCAGTGTCTGCTTCTATTCTCAATAATTAGGAACAAAGCTGAAATGGGGAGTGCCTGCTGATTTTCTAAGCCTTTCAAGTTTTTTGATTTTTTTTTTTTCCAGAGGACTGTCCCTGCAGGGGGGATGAATTCAGCAGGGTGTGGAGTGCCCCATAAGGGAATTTATACTGGGGAATACCATACATGGTATCACAACCTCCTCCCTCTTGGTGGTTTCACAGGGTGAGGAAAGGCTTGGGGCTTAAATAAAGAAGCTCTGCCTGGATTGCACTGCTCCGTAGGGCTAAGAGTGTGGTTTTTGAAAAACAAACTAACAGGCAAATGTCTTGTGTATCTCCAACAGATACAGTACTCTCCTACCTTCAAAACCATCTTCAGAACCACGGGTTTTTTTCCTTGCTGCCTCCTGGCAGACTGTATCGGCCTGGCATCTGTATTCCCTGTGCCTTCTGAACAGATTCCCTCTCCCTTTTTTATTCCTGTTTCTAGCCAGTAAACCATGCTCCTCCTGCTCAATTGCCTTGTGATTCCTCTGAATTTTCTGTCATTTTCCAAGCCAATGTTTACAAAATAGGGGTAAGGACTTCTGTTTTTAACAAAAACTGAGTTTGTTCTTTATCCCAGCCTTTGAAGATTTACTTCCCTTCAGATGACCCTTCAGATCAAAAGCGTTTACTTTCCTGCCCCAAGAAACAAGGGAGAAGGGGGTATGGGATAATGTCTCCCGATCATTTTCTTTCTCCCCAGACTTTGCCTGTCTTTTCTGAGACCATCAGCAGGGAAGAAACGGAACACAATTTGTTTCTCCATATGAAACGGTACTTTGTGAAGAGGAGAAAAAAACGCATTTCACAAGGAAGGCTTTACTTACCAAACAGACTCTAAGTCCAATTCACCTTGCAGTAAGTGCTTGTTAAGCTGAGCGACAGGGCACAGATCAGAATCACCTGAACCGGCAGCAGAGCTTTCAGCTTCAGTGGTATCTCAAGACCCTCTTTCCACGCATGCCGTGCCCAGCAGCTCTGCACAGGCTCCACATTGATGCGCTGCCCTCTGCTGGGTACAGCAACCTCATTTGATCCAACCCTGCTGGCATGGAGCTCTTTCCAAGGCCCCCATTATGGGGATTTTAAGTAGATGGAGAGGAGGTAAGGAAGGAAACAGAAGGATGGGTATGAGGGGCTGCAAAAAGAAACATGAGTGGGCAAAATGGAAGATATCCCAAGAAAGCTCAACTTGTGGGACCCTCAAGTCTAAAACCCCAGGTCTTCCTATCAGAAGATTTCACTCACTGTACAAGTCTCCACATAGTACGATTGATGCCCACTTCTCCTGGGCAAGCCTTTTTAAGGCTTGTGGAGCACCCCGGACCACTCATCACGATTCACATGGAGATGGTATGAAACTCTGCAAGCAGCAGCCTGACGTGCTTGGCTGCTGGTGTCCGAGCTGGCAGGCTCACTCCATCGCTCTCTTCAGCCACTGGGAGTTCACCTACCCATTCGAGCCCTGCCAAACTCTGAAACTTTGCAACTAAATATTCTTACACATTCCTGCTCAATGAGGAAGACTTTCTGGACAGACGCTTTGTCAGCTGCGCTACTCAGTACACAGCAGACAGACTGCACGTGCACCTGGAGGATCTTTCTTTCCCCTGTGATCTTACAAAATTAAAAATTACATGAGAGTGGAACAGCTTTCCTGGCACGCCTACAGCAACCTGCAGCCAACCTCCATCTCATCTGAGAAGCACTCATACCACTGTGCTGCATTACAGCCATGCCGCGCTTCGCTCCCTAAAACCACAGTGATGGCAGGAGCCAAGAGTGCAGCAGCAGGCAGGTAGCCCGGCCAGGCGCCTTGGGGGCTAGGTGAGGAGTTAGAGGATCTTTTGGCTCTGATTTACCTTTTTGTGACACAGTTAAGCACTTCAACCCTCTTTTCTTTGGTGGAGAGGACGTCTCGTCTCGTCTAAGTAGGCTTTAAGCTGTGAAGGGCAAGGCCTGGTTGTACTACCTGTCTGAACATGAGCGGTGCCTTAAACAAAACAGCCATTGAATCTGCTTGCTGCATGGAGCGTGCTACACCAAAGCAAATAGTAGCAAAACATTTCCCACTATCGCATGTTCAAATTCTAAAGTAAGTTTCAGTTCCACCATTCCTCCATGCTTTTGTTTTACACAGAAAAGCAGCTGAGCTTCCCTCTCTCTGCTCTTTATGCCAAACCTTAGCTTAAGCTCAGTTGCTCAAAAATTGTTTGAAAGAGGATTCTGAGCACAAAATGAATTCTCCGTGCCAGGTCTTAAAATTAATGATGAGCTCTGTTTCTCCAAATTCATGACAACTATACTCTCGCATGACAGAACATAAGCAGTAAATTTTGGTGGCTAAAGCATCCTCAGAAATTTCCAGGTTCACCTATTGTACACGGGCTGCACATCACTGTAGGGCACAGTGTTGCCACCAGGTTAATTCAGTCTGTGACCACACTGGATTTTGAAAAGAATATTCTGTCTCCAAGCAGGAAATACATTCCCTCAACTTCATCCCAAAGGACAACTCACAAGTCCTTGCCAGCCTCTGTCCCCTTAATCATCTGACAGAAACATTTCCTTTTCATTATCACAAAACATCGTGTTGACTGCAAGGGGAAAAACATCCTCTCTCTGCTCCTGATGTAAAGAAGCACTCTGGCTGCAAAACTCCCATACTGCATGCCCCAACCGCACATGCTCTGCAAGCAACACATTCGTGTATTGATTCCAGATTCAAGAGTCAGTGGAATTCTTCACAAGTTTTCTGTATTTTTGCACAGGCCTACACAGATGAATTACTGCACAAGGTATATATTAGGGCACTTGGCTTCTAAAAAGACAAGGAATAATCAGAAGAAAGACTTCTTGTCCTTTTAAACAGGTGTTGGTTACTACTTTAACACACATTCTCTTTGGAAGAAAACACACTTTCCTGGGGCCTGCTTAAAGGAGCACGTAAGACACTGGTTTGGTACTGGAGGTTTCAAATCTCTCTCTGGGTGAGCAGAACAGCCTACCAAGTCTCCTGCACTGAGGTTATAAATACAGATAAGGATTTGAACAGTTACTTTTAAATCTGATTACCCTGTAGAAAACCCCAGGGAAATTCTGTTTTGAGAACTCAAAACCCAGTGTAGCGTCTGCACAGTCCTCTCACTGGAAGGATCATAGATTTCTCTGAATGTTTTTCTCACTTTAAAATTATTATTGGTCTAAACGTGCGCTCCTTCTTGGGCATTTAAGTTATACATTATGTCCTCTCACCTCTTCTGTCCACGCTGACCTGTGAGCTTTGAAGAGGAGCTATCTTCACGTTAAAACTTCCCACGTTGGTTGCTTGTTTGCTTTTCTTGCCATTTTCCCCCACGTCCTGAGCCTGCTGCCAGGTCAGAACCGTGTTTATCACCTACCTCTAGTGTCCCCTCGCCTGCCCTTGCCCTCAGCGCACTCCTGTGCCCGGCCTGTCCCGGCCAGCACCTCCTGCGGGGCCAGCCTGACCCTGCACCGCGCCGCTACCCAGGGGCACCTTCTGCACCACCGCTTCGCTGGGGCTGTCCAAAAAAAGAGGAAAAAAAGAGAAAAACCAGATTTAAACGGGTAGAAGCAACAGGGTCACCCAAGGCTGGAGACCACCGCCAGCGGGGCGGGGAGCCCGCGGGGGCGTCGGGGGCTAGCAGCCGGTCCCCCCCGGGAGCTGCCTCGGCGGGGAGCCCGGGCACGGCGCGGCTCGGCCGGGCTCCGCCGTGACTCATTCGGAAAGTGAAAGTGAAGCGGCACCACGTGTTTTCGGAGAAGGCAGGGGAGGAGCCGCCGAGCAGAAAATCGCCGCCGCGTTAAATAGAAAGCAGAGGCGATGAGCAGGGCCAGAGCGCTGGAGGTGTTGCTCGCCCGCCCCGCGGGAGCCCCGGCTCGCTGCGGCGCCAGGCGGGGCCCCCGCCCGGAGGATGCTCAGCCGGCCGCCGGGGCCAGCACTAGCCGCCGGGGCCAGGACTAGCCGCCGGAGCCGGCCCCTCTCCTCTCCGCAGCCCGCGCGTATGTTGCGCGCTCCGGGGACGGCCCCCGCCGCGGCGCCCCGGGCGAAGGTAAGGGAGGGTCTCGGTCCCGCGGGGTCCTCGCGAACCGCATGGGAACGCTCCTGCGCCGCACCTAGAAGAGGTCAGCTTTCGGAGGCACGACAAGGGAGCCCTGCCCGCTGGGCAAGAGAGTGGTGGCTTTGGGGGTTTTTGCCTTTTTTTTTTTCATGGTGTTCTCTTTTTTTTTTTTTTCTCCTGCCTTTTTGGCTCACTGTCCACGCTCAAGACGGAGTTCTTGTGCCCGGTATAAAGTACCGGGAATAAACAATAAAGGGAACACGCAGCGGTTTTTGCACGGCACCGCTCACCTCGCAGGACCCGCACCCTCGCCCGGCGGCGGAACCGGAGCAGCCCCGGCCGGGGCGCGCCGGCGGGAGGAGCCGGGCCCCGCCGGACGCTCTGCTCTGCCGGGGGCGAGGAACACCGGTACCGGACGCCAGTTCTGGCTTTCAGGCTGTGAGGGCTGGCGTGCCCCCCTGTTTGCTCTGTGCCCTTTTGAAAAGGTACCACAAACTCTCTCGGGGCAATGGACGGCTTCTGCTATGGAGCCCTACGATTTTTAGGTCTCGGGCTTAGTGGTTATTTCTCACCAGCGTGCCCTGAAATTTAATTTTTGTTGACTTTAAATACTGAGCGATAATCCTGGCCCAATAATGGGAAAAACTGACATCAGTTTCCTTCTGCTGTGTAAAGAAAGCCCAGTGCTACTTTCAGCGTCTTAAGTTATTTGCCAGCATAAGGATTTTACAACTCTCTTTGCTCTTTCAGGAGGTAATGTGACCTAAATGAAACCAAACATCAAGTTGTTAAATTAGCACAGACAGGAATCCAGCTGTGTACTTTCTTTGAAATCCTCATTAGCATGTTACCCTGAACTGTAAGACAGCTGAGGGATTCATTTCTGAGAATACTTCAAGGTTTCTCAACAAGCCGCTGCTGCAGATCTATATCTGACTACAGGGATAAATCCTAAAATCTATGCTTGCCAGTAAGGTCAAGGCAGCCGGCGGAGATGTATCGAACCACACTGTCAGAGGTAGACGTTTCAGGCCAAACTCATTCCTGGTGCAGCAATGCTAATTCCTTTGAAGTAACACGAGGGATGAATTTAGTCCCTCATGCTGAAAGATATATCAATAGGAAGCAATTTAGATTGGGCCACTTAAAGTGCATGTAATACAAAAAAGAGAGAGAGAGACTGAGGAGTAATGCTTTAAGGGTTCATGGAGGTTGATTTGTGTAAGCTAGTGAGGTTGTAGCATTGCTGTCCCAAGGGAAAGTTGGGAGAATGGGAAATTGCCTTTTATGGCTGAGCCTCAGGTTAACAGGAGGGAGGAAAGTAGTTTTAGGATTACTGTGTAAATTGGCAGACTGACAGGCTGCCCTTCCAAGTTACACTTCAGTCGCACAATGGCATCTATTCACCTCACCCTCTTCCCCAATTATCCGGAGACATGCCCAGCTGCAGAGTTTACATTTCCTTCACCCTCTTTCTTTTTTGCACAGTGCACTAAATAATGATGATAGATGTCTGAGTTCCAACATCTCTATTATGATTGGGGAAGGAAAAGAGGGAGGTGCAGAGAAATTGGTAACTCAGTTGTAAAACCTTGTTGCTTTGTTCTCTAAAACTTGAGAATCTGATGGAGTGCACACAAGATAACCTCTCATTGAGAGGGTCCTGGCATTTGACTCGCTTTAGGTCCCGATACACTTCTGTGGGCTCGTATCAGGGAAACTGCATTATCCTCTGTAGCTGGACGTGATCCTTGCTAAATATTTTTGGAGCTTTGGGCTTTGCCATAGCAATAGACTGCTAATCTTGTCAGAAAGCGAGCAGTTGTTTGCCCAGTGTAAATTGGCAAATGAATATTTTATTATTTTATAATGGGTGGGAGGCATGTGAATGGAAGACTTGGTCATTCAGAGATTGCAGCCGCTTTTCTCTGGGGATCTCACATTGTGTCTCTCTTTGGCATTTCAGAATAGCTGCTGGAAAGCTGCCCTGCCGTAGCTGCTGACGCTATGGAAGACCGCATCCGCTGGTCTAGGCTGTAGGATGGTAGCGCACAGCAAGGTGTCAGCAGATAATGCAGTTGCAGCAGACCCAAGACGTCTACTTGACCCTCCGGCACGGGATCGTTCACAGGCCCGAGGCTACCACGGCCCCGGCCGGCCCAGCACTGTGCAGGCACACAGCAACACACACTTCCGAACTTTTCGCTCACAAGCGGATTTTAGTAGCATCACTCGAGCAAGCAGCCTGCTGGATGCCTGTGGCTTCTACTGGGGACCTCTGACTGTCAGTGCTGCCCATGAGAAGCTGAAGTCTGAGCCTGAGGGCACCTTCCTCATCAGGGACAGCACACAAAAGAATTGCTTCTTTGCCATCAGTGTTAAGACTGCGACTGGGCCCACCAGCATCCGGATAAACTTTCAGACTGGGCGCTTTAGCCTGGATGGCAGCAAAGAGACTTTTGACTGTCTTTTTAAGCTGCTGGAACATTACCTAAGCTCCCCGAGGAAGGTACTGGTTACCCCTCTGCGCAAAGTCCGTGTGCAGCCCCTGCAGGAGCTCTGCCGGAAGAGCATTGTGAAGACTTTTGGAAGGGAGAACTTAAACCAGATCCCCCTCAATCCTGTTTTAAAGGACTATCTGAAATCCTTCCCGTTTCAGATATAAGTACAGCATTAACTGTGTATGGACGATGTGTAAAGAAATCCAGCTTCCTGGGTTTTTAAACATGTTTGACAGTGAGCAAACTTATTTTTGTAGCAATTTACTGTATTTTGGGATCGAACTTGAACACTTGACTTTTTATGTTTACAAAAACTGTTTGCACAAACCTGGGGTTTTAAAACCCTGGCATAATTTTTCTGCCAAGCAGAATATTTTATTATTTTATAATATTTTTAATGATATTAACATAATAAACTTTATTGTGAAAGTTTTTAAAAAAAATAGCATCTCTGTTTTTAGTTTTAAAGGCTATAGTATGTATCCTGCTGCCAAACTTTAACTGCTAATTAAGTTTGTAAGTGCAGACAACAGACAGGTCTCCATGTCCTGCTCTAGCCTGTTTTAGTGCTAGTCCAGCAGAGAGAGGATTCCTGCCCCAGAAACCCTAAAATAGAATGATGCAAGTGAGTAGAAAATGTACGCAGGACGAATCTGCCCAGGAATCTAGCTCTTCTCTAAATCCCTGAGAGCAGGAACAGTGTGTTAAGGCTACAGCGGTGCATAGTTCTTGAAAGAGTGAATGGAACCCTTGGCTGAGTTAATTGCACCAACTCTGGCTTGCCTTTTTTCTATTAAAAGCTACAAAGCTCTAAGCAAGAAGAGGTTACTGTCTGACATAACCAAACCATGTGAATGTCAGTGGGGAAAGATAAAACTGTCCAGAAATGCCATTCACACACTTTAAAAGGCCGTGAACACTGTATCATTATGATGCATTGGGGGAAGGATAGCTTAGTTCCTGCTTTAAATTGGCATATGCAAAACAGCAGAGGTACAGACATCTTTAGACTTAAAAAAAGATTTTTCTTGCCTTAAATTCCTGGTGGTCTACAGAGCACAGACTTGATATTTTAAAAGAATCTATGACTTAGTTCTATGACAGGATCCAGAGAGCGTAAGCATATAGTTTTGCAGCTGTAATTTCTAGTGGCTAAACTGCATTCAGAAAAAGTTAAAATACATTAGATTGTTTTGTAATACCATTCGTAGGAAATTAGTGAAGGCACCATTGGGTTTCTATCTGCTCATAAAATGCAAAATCAATGCCCCACAGGGCAGTAACTGTGAATGACTTGAGATGCCTGATTTGGCAAAACGTCACCTGCATTATGATAAAGTGATTCTCCCCTCCCCCAAGCATTTCCTGAAATCCATGAAAAGCTGACTTAGAAAACCAGCTGAACCAAATCACTTCAAAGAAGGCACAGAGTCTTTCACAGAAATGTACTCTATCAGCACAGATCTTACAGTAACTGCAAGCAGTAAATGAAGTCATCTTCAGAGTTTGGAAGATAAAAGGTCCCTCCCTCGACTGTAATTCACATTCCTTTCAAAGCTAAAGCCACTTTTAGGAAACAGTGAGTATGTGTTATATAGTGTTCCTTACTGAATAATTTGTTTAATATCATTTACTCTACAAACTCAGCTCTTAGATCATTGAAGTTTCTTTGGAATAAATAGGTTTCCTCCTCAAACATGACTAAGGATCACTCACAGGGCACTGGACGTTGTGAAAAAGGGAAAAAGAAAGAACATACAGGCACTATCATGTGACCCTTTACTCTGCTGCTTCCCTAAAAATGTTCTTTGGATGGGCCCTGCCTAGCAGTCTTCCATTCCCTTGTCAGCCATCCCTGGCTGAGATTAGCAGACAGCATTTCTGCTTAATTCTGAGGCTGGAATTAGTTGCTGAATGATGCATTTTCCCACAGCAGCTGCAAGGATATAAACCGGGGAAGTAGCTAATGCTGTGCTATGCAGCAGATAGGAGACCAGATAAAAAGATTGCCTGAATGTGAACAGCTTTAGGAAGTTAAATTGGGAAAAAAAACAAACCAGAAGTCTTCGTGGGGTGAAGACTGCCAAACTGGTTTGCTGTCAGCAGAGATTGTTATCCCTTTCCCTGTCCTCTTTTCCCAGCCCCTCACTGTAGTATCTTTTAACCCTTCAGGCCCCAAACTAATGACTCTCGCCCTGCCATATAAATGAGTGCCCACATGGCAGCATTAGTGGTAGAACAATCAAAGTAGCTGAGAAGGTTCTCCACTACCCCTGAAAAACCAACCAAAACTAGACCTAGATATACGGTTAGGGCCTTCCCACTGAGAGGCATGAAATGAAAAGCCTAGGGATTGAGCCCATTTCATTTTCTTCCTGGCAGAAATAAACCTACTTTTTCTCTCTCTCCCTTTTATTGCTTTAGTGTAAGTTTAGCAAAAATGATCCATATCCTCCCACATGACGTGTCTAAATTCCTTCATTTTGTCTTTAATATGAAATGCAAATGTGGGATAACTCAGAAAAAATATAATCAAAACTAAGGACAAGAAAGTCAGAACTGTATAAAAGGTCTCTTATGGAAAGAGGAGACAAAGCTGGCTTGTGTAAGACCTAATGAAAGGCTTTCTAAAATGTCTGCTTACCTGTGTGCACTGATTTAAGGACTCTGTCGCATACATCTAAGGGGCATAGCAGGAGTCTCCTGAAGATTTCTGTAGTAATTCCAGCTGTCAAATCTCTCATCCTCTGTTTAATGATGTACGAGCAAGGTCATATAGGGAATTTGCTGTATTCTGCACCTAAAACAATGGAAAAACATAACAGTGCAATGATTTTAATCCTGCCTGCTAAATAGCACATGAAGAGCGGTGTTTCCAGTCCCTCCCGCTCTTGCCCAGCTCTTTCCTCTGACCTTTTCACTCGTGGCTGTGGCTGGAAAGTGAAGTAAACAGTCAATCTGGTAAAGGACTACAGAAGAATTTGAGCCGTGCTCAGGAGCAGAGCAAAGCCACATTTTCTGAAGAGACCGCAATAGTTATAGTTAGTGGGGAAGGGACAGTTTTACAGTAATACCATTTGCTGTGTGGCTGTGTGACTCATGAGGACCCTGGGGGTCTCTGTCCCACCAAGAGCAGCAGGATGGGAGCTGTGCAGCAGGATCCTGCTGGGACACCACCCAGCCCTGCTCCACTGCAATGCTCCTCTGTACTGGCAGCAAGACTAAGGCTTCTTTGCTTTTTGAAGACGGAAACATACATTTGCTTTCAGAGTAGGTTACTTTACATACCATGCTGCAGCTGTAAAACACTTGCTAACAAATAAAGCTAATTAATAGAACTGTAGGTGTGCAGAGAACCTGGTTAATTGAGCCACAAAGAGTTACTGAATGCTCAATAGGAGCCTCTTGAATGACAAGCATAACCTTACCCACTGTGAAGCTGTGGTCGCACTAATTCTGTTATGATTGAAGTCATTTACAAGAAGTGAGGCTTCAGCTGCAGTCAGCACTGATGCTATTTTCAACAGTCAAGACAAAAGTGTCCCCTAGGGCAGCACACTGACTGTATCTAGCCATCAATACTCTTCACCCAGCTTGTACTTAATCCTCTATTGAACAGTGTATCCACCTCTTGAACCTTCTCCTTCAGATCCAGTGTCAGCCCTTTCTGTTGTGCTGGGCTGTCATTCAGTCCCTGGCTCTCTTTCCACCCCTCCATTCACGGTGCTGACAGCTGCATAAGCAATACGTTTATTCATTAATTTCAGCTTTGAGACAAAGGCTGTGTAACAGTGACTTAATTCGGACCCTACATTGCTTTCTGTGCAAAGTGTAAGCTAACAACTGCATGTGCAGGAGGTTCCCAGGATATTTCTCCCAATTGCAAAGAAGCGCTGTTCAAGATTTCATCGCCACTGACTTGTCTGTTGTCACGCTTCTGCATAGTACTCAGATCCTGTCACTATATCTGACTTGTCCTCCACAGCTGTTTTCCAACATAGCAGTCAAACTTGCTACACCTGGGTCCAATTTGCTCTGTGTCACCATGGAATAGCAGAAACACAGGCCAGCAGGGAGCATAAAGAAAAGCCCAACTGCTCCCACCCCCTCTAACACGTAACCACTGCTCAAGCACAGCAAAGCAGCGAAGGCTGAAAAGCCAGAATACAAACTCCTGACTGCCAGATGGGTGAGTTAGCCACACGCCAAAAGTATTTCCCCTCTGGTCCTTGGTAACATGCTTTGGATGTCGTTACTGAAGACAAGAATAATAGACTCTGCTTGTGCATAGCAAAGCAATCACCCCATGGTCTTCAGCTATGAGAGGAGCAGATATTGTGAGGATGGAATAGCAGCAGAGTAAAGCAAATAGCTGGCCATGCCACACGCCACATTTGGTCTGCTTCCTTCATTCTGCTCCTCTTGGTAAAATTAGCAAGGCAAAGTAAGATCACCTTTCAGTTGTCATTTTAATCTCAGTTATAGGTATATTTTTTTGTAGCTCCCAGCCATGTAGAAGAATGACAAATCCAGTCATCACTCTTCAAGAGTTCTGTCTCCCATGAATCACTACTGCCTGCCCTGCTTCTGCTTGTGAGCACAAAGGTTTATCTTCACTAACAGAGTTTTGAGGTTTTTTTGTTCTCTGCTGCTAACTGAAATAAAGCAACTGTGAAGATTTGGTCTTTTTTTGCTGAATAAGATCCATTGGCCACTGCGCTGTGTTTGTAGGTGTGCATAATCCCTCCAGACATGGCCGTGGAAGCGAAGTTCTGAGTGGTAAAAAAGGGGAACTTTCTTGACATGATTAGTGTGTTTCGTTATCAGAGGCTTCTTATACACTTATCTACTGCCAAAAACTTATCGCTTCTTTCTCATTAAATGCCTCTTTCTTCCCAAAGTAATTAATTCCTTTTTTAGTTCTGTTCTTGTTACAGGAAAAGGTTATTTGGTTTAATCTTAACAGTATCCTTGTTTACACGATTCTGAATTCTACAGCCTGTAGTTGTCTATACTGAACACAGTGGGCCAAAACATGCTCAGATTTACACTGAGATATTCCATGGGCAGATCCAGAATGGTGCTGGGATCCCCAAGAGGACACTCTGACCCAGACACCTCTGCACTCCCAGTATAACGTGGGCTCAGGATGTATACAGTGGTGTTAGCTTAATGCAACTTGTGGATCAGATCTAGTTATCATCGGTGGGACATTAGTTCCACAAAGTCCCTTTATTTATATTTTACAGCACCTTTGCATGCCATAAAGATTTGAAGGCTAGAAGATACCCATACATTCATCTAGTTTGACTTTCTTTAGATGAAAAAAGGCCTCAGAAGTTTCACCAGGAATTTTCTGTAGTGCAGAAGTTATTCCTGCAAAGCACATAGTCATGCCTGCTGCGTAAGTGAACATTGTCAAAGGCAGTTATGTGTAACTAAACTTAGTAAGACATCCAATCCCAACTGAAGAATGTTAAGCACTAAAGAATTTACTGTGTTCTTCCATGTGCTCTTCCATCAGTTAACACACCATCTGCATTACAATGCAATTTAGCATTTCCAATCATCAGCATGTCCAGCCAGTCACAGTTCTCCTTCCATTTAGGATTACAATAGCAGCATAGCCGTGACTGCAGGTGGAGAAGGAATAAAGCCCTAAAGCAGATGGTGGCACATTTTTTCTCCTTACCTGACAGAATAGGACTGGGCTGGCTTCTTTTATGTAAGGTGGGCTAGTTGCCACCTAGGCAGGCTTACTGAGCTTGGTAACAAGAGAAAAGAGGAAAGTCTTGATCATCAGTCTTAGTTGAGCACACTGGGAAAGGAGAGGAATCTGAAGTTGTTGTAAATCAAGTTTGTCCCCCTCTCAGGCAATTGAAATGCAGATAGTGAAGAAACTTTAACTAGTATACTAAAATAAGATGTGCAGGCCACACAGACAAAAGACCTGGAATGATGCACCCAGCAGGCTAGGTAAGTAGGATAAGTAATTTAGGCCTTTACTTTTACATCTTTACTTAGATGCCGTCAAATCTCTTGGAATTTCTGTGCTCTGTTTTAGTTGCTTTTCATAGTATAAATGGACATCCTGTCTCTGTTAAAAAAGAAAACAACTATTTAGCCCTTCCTTATTCTACCACTAACTGGCCTCCTGATACTCTACTGCGGACTTGGAGTAGAAGAAATGAGATCAGTGGTTTCAATAGTCAAGACACATAATATGTACACAGGTGAACACATTAATGATGAGAAAGGAGAATAATGAACTTAGTAGCAAATAGGAAAAATAATTAGCAAATTTTCAGAGGAGATAGTAGTGAAGTGTGGCTTTACTGGGATGAATGCTGGGACATTTAGTAGTGGTATCAGTAGAAGCAGAGAATAGGGGAGATAGCTTTAGAAGGAAGGCACAAGTGGGATCAAATCTCAAAGTCTGTACTTTTGATGTAGCTATTAAAGCCATCCTTTAATTTGGTTACAATGGCCCCAGGTTAAGTCAGGATAGAGTGAAAAGTTACCAGTGTATTGGCAGATGAACACATAGTCACTGTAAAGGAAGCCTCTGAATTCAGTTACCTTTATCTTACACTGAAGGTCTTAGATAATTTCACCAATCACTCCCATCTTTCACGAAGTTTAAACTGAAAATAAGGTGCTTTACTATACTGGTCTAATAGGCACCCTAGAGGTAGCATTAGCACAGGACAGCCAGCAGCTGCATGAAGTCACGGGAATGCAGGAGTTCCCAGCACTGTAGTGTTCCCACAGATCGTGAACTGAAGGACACTTTGCAAGACACAGAGAGGACATGTTTCTCTTGGTAAATCTTCTGTAGTCACAACATTTACACATGTTGTGGGAAAAATAAAAATTTAGCCATATTCAATCACAGGTTTATCACATCAGAACATAAAATCATCTGGAGTGAAATCTAAGCCCCAGTGAAATCCATTTCCAGGGAAGATCAACTTTTCTATAGATAATATTATTCAATAATAGTATGTATCTTTAAAAAATTAAATCTAAGAGCTATGGTTGCATCACAAAGATCCCATACTTGATAGAGCCCCAGCTAAATCATAGGCTGAAGGTGATGCGAAACCATACCTATGCTGTTCAGTTTTGATACTGAAAGTGTGTATACAAGACTGTGTTCAATTTGCTGTCCCCATTCCTTTCAGGTCTGCAGAGTATTTGCAAGTCTCCCCTGTGCCCTTCAAACTGAAAATGAGAACTATGTTACATGTTCACCCTAACCAAACTTTCCCCAAATCAACTTCCCTACAACTAATTATTATTGGAATTTAAGACAGATTGAACTTTTAGACTGAGATTTTAGGTATCCTCTCTGGGATTTGAACAAGTTCTGGTTCCCAGATAGAGCACTGAAAACCAAAGTAAGCATAAATTATTCTCCCAAAGATGTTACAACGCAGACTTGACTAAGGCTTACAGATTCTGTAACACTCAGTGAAATAGTCTCATTTGGTTATTTCTTGACCTGCCTGTACACCATTGCTGTTCAGGCAATCTAGAGAGATCTGGAGATGGAGTTGGTATATCCTACAGACTCTTGACACAGAAGTAGTTTTGATAAATACTTCAGAGATTATTTTAGGCTTTCTGTCCCCGTAACACTCCTATGTGCTCTCACCAGGTGAGTTCACATCAGCTACTTTCAACAGCTGACAGGTGCAAACCAAAAGCTTTCAGAGGCAGATGCCTAACTGCCAGGAGGCAATTAGATCTGTAAATTAGGTGCCTAAACAACATGCATAGAATCATAGAACCGTAGGGTTGGAAGGGACCTCTGGAGATCATCTAGTCCAACCCCCTGCCAGAGCAGGGTCACCTAGAGCAGGCTGCACAGGAACGCGTCCAGGCGGGTTTGAATGTCTCCAGAGACGGAGACTCCACCACCTCTCTGGGCAGCCTGTGCCAGGGCTCTGCCACCCTCAAAGGAAAGAAGTTCCTCCTCATGTTTAGGTGGAACCTCCTATGCTCAAGTTTGTGCTCGTTACCTCTTGTCCTGTCCCCTGGCACCACTGACAAGAGCCTGGCACCATCCTCCTGACACCCACCCTTTAAGTATTTATAAGCATTGATAAGGTCCCCCCGCAGCTGTCTTTTTTCCAGACTGAAGAGACCCAAATCCTTCAGCTTTTCATTATGTGAACATTGCCCAGGACATTATGTGAACGCTTCCCCAGGTTTCTCACTAGTTCACAATAAAGAGAGCTATACAAAGTAAAATGAAGTGAGCCGTGAAAGCTGTACAAGGTATTACATAGCAATTCTTTTTGTTTAAAACCAGCCGAAACTACAGTTCAGTACCACAAACCTTTTTCAGACATGAAATAGGGATTTGCCTTTTCAAGTGGAGGGATCTTCTTTATCTAATCTCATAGTTAATAATTATGTGATTAAAGGTAAATCCATCACTGTCCTGTGACTAAACGTACCATGTGTAAGTTACTACCTTAGGCAAACATAGGTCTTTTTGTTTTGGAAAGACAGGAAGAAGGGAAAAGCAGGAAGAATTATGGTTTTGTAGGAAGAGGAGAAAATACTTGTCAGAGTGTCTGTAAAACTGGCAGCCAACAGAAGCTTTTTGCAGACAAGGCAGAATAACAGCACAGTAGTCCAGAGCACAAGCTCCATTCTTGTAGTCCACAGCTCTGCAACGTATCATGTAGCAATCCCCTATATGTAGTATTTGGCATGTACCATATTTGTGTGCAAAGTAGATGGTGCCTTTCTTAACGATAATCATTTCAGTTCCAGTATTCTCAGCCCAGCACGTTTGGTAACGTAACTTCCATTTTCATACAAGAATTTCTGGCTGATGCAAATTTTCTCATTACTGTTGTTGCAGAGAAAAAGCTAGTGACTGGCTGAGCTGTGTTAATAGAGCATATGATCAACCTGCTTGTTCAGTGGAACTTCGCTATAGTTTTGCTCTCTGTGGACGTTAATTACAAAGGTCTAGGTGTACAATGGCATTTGAAGCCAATATTGTTGTTATAATTTGTCAGTTGTGCCAGTGATTCCTCTTTCTAAGTTTTCCATTGAGTCAAAAAAGAGAAAAAGTAGGCGGCTGCCAGAAAAGAAATCTTAGACCTTACAGGGGATTCATTACTGGCCCAGAGGGCAGAGCTGTCTAAACCATCTCAAGCCTTATGCACAAACTGTTTTATAGGATTCAGTATGCTGTTGTACACTGGGTTTGTATACACTTCCAATAACAGGTGTGTGTACATCTGTTGCGGTAATTCATCAGCTCACTGTAAAAAGTTAGCTCCTTTCTGGAGTGGATAGCTGAAGCAGCAGAAGTCTAGAAGGCGGCTCAGAGATGATAGGAGTGTTTGCACGCAGGGACAGAGATTCCTGGATTTCTCTGGCTTTCTCTAAAGCCTGAGAGGCCAGACACAGTAAGTATCTCATGGGGTGGTAGGGATGACTTTCTCGGCCAGCCTGTTTGTCTTTAGGGCCAGACTGACCGTCATAACAGGAGTCCAGGTTAGATTGGTAATTAAGGGATGTTGTTAAGGGATGGCTTTTTCAACAGGCTGCAGTGTCATTTGTCCTTGGGAATTAAATAAGAATATCTCACCTAATTTGCGTGTTGCAGTTGTAAAGGTCTCAAGCACTGGTAAGATTTTAAATGTCTTCAGCTTTCTGCCAGGGACTGAGGCCTTTAGCACAGAACACACGAGGAACACTTGATATCTTCTAACATGCAAAGTCAAATCAGTGGCCCACATTCCACACTCACCTTGACTTTTATGAATACAACCGTTGTACATACTGGTCAGAGGGATTTTCTCTGGAGTCTAAATGCAACTAAAGGAGGACAGTTTTTGTTTTAGGAGCAGAGAGTGAGGAGTGTGAAATAGTAGGGCCTACCAAAGCTGTAAGGCACAAAGGATGCTCCAGTTAGTGACAGAAGTACTTGGGATAGGAAAAGAAAATAGGAAGGAACTGACATTCAGCCTTTGGGTGAAATGCTGCTGAAATGAGGCGTAGGACTCTGAACTCCAAACAAGGAAACTATCTCCTGCCCTGTGATTCTGGAATCTTGCATTATATAGTTTGTACAAAATATCTATTTGTAAATAGTTTGAGTGAAGCATTATAGTTCAGACTCATGAACAGAACCCTTTCCAAGACATCAGGAACCCTTAGTTTCGTTCTGGTCTCTGCCAAAAAATTATTGTATATATCATACTACTTTACCTTGTAATCTCCCCTTAGCTTTTAACTGTATGGATAATTTCGACTGATTTTTCACAGCACATAACAGAATATGTATCATCTTTTTTTGACCATTAGGCAACCCTGCCAGGGTTTCAGTAACCATACTTAGCAAAGAGAGGTTTGGCTTTTCTTAGTTCGTTATGGTCTATTGTCTCTAACCACAACAAATTTCACATCTTTCTGACAGTAGGATAAAAGTCTCTTGATCCAAACTCTGAGTCTATAAACCTCCCCATGCCTTCATTCCCTTAACCATGCAATGGGTATCATGCTCTAGTCCTGGAAGATTTACAGTAATACACACATGTATTTAGGAAGGGCCTTTAACTCTGGGGAATAAAAGTACAAAGGCCTAGGTATCAACAAGTATTTGCTGATTATTTTCTCATATGTCTAAGTATTATTTTATATCTACTTTTTAAACAAATATGCCTAATGAGGAAGTAGTTGTCCATGTGAACTGCACAATCTGTGATCTGTATGTTTTTATTATGCTTCGGAACTAATAAAACCTAGGTAATCTTTTCCTCATAAGTGTAATTTATGCACTGTATGCAAAACCATACACAAGCTCTTTGCCAAGGTGAATATAATGACAATTTCAGTCACAGATACTGAAATAGATTAGGACTTCCAAATCTGCACTAAAAGACGCAAGTGAAGAGTACAGGTAAAGCTATGTCTGTATACTAAGTATAAAGTGAGGACTACACAGTCCAGGGCTGCCTTTCTCAGCCATCCATATTATTTTCTCCTTGCTCTCCTACATATCTCATTTGCTTTGTGATTTCAATACTGTTTTAAGAAAATGGTGATTTAAAAATGCAGCACATTTCACATCAGTCCAAATTATGTTTTGGGACTGGAAGCCCAGATAGAGCAGTTTTGGCAGTGACATTTCTACTGGGGAAGAATAATCTCTTCTGACTCCTTAAAGTTTAAAATACCACAGTTCATCTGCCAGACCTGAACTTCTGATCCAAGTGAAAGGAAAAGCTGACTGCTGCATACAGTCTGCTGTAGTTACACTGTATACAAACCATTATCTGTTAATGTTGTATACAAACCCATGTGAAGCCCATAGGCAACTGCATATAAAACCTAAACACAACCCACAGACATATTTCCAAGCTGGTATAAATAGGCTTTGAGTGAATTTATGACTGCATGTGTAATTCCACCAGCTTGAATACTGGCCATTGGTGGAACAAAAAAAAAAAAAAAAAAAAAAGTCACTGCAGGGCCAGCTTCAAGCAAATCCCTGGTTTAACTAATGGCCAGTGGTCTTCAGGGTTCCTTACAGGACCTAATTCAATTTCTAGTGAAGTCAACAGAAACCAAACTGAGCTAAAAAGTAACCTTGAGAGATTTTTTTTTTTCTCTAAAGGAAAATCCTGTGTGAAATCTGGGAAGGCTGTAGCACGTCAGAGGAGATTGGAAAGCATCCTAGAAGGCTGTGAAATTTTGGAAGGAAGTAACACACTCGAGAGAGCGAGAGAAAATATTTGCTTGGTTTTGAAAGTGCACAGAGGGAATAACAGCTGTGAGGGCATACAGGTGGTTCTCACAAGTTCTCTTGCCAGCTGTAATCTGTTACAAAAAAGGAGTCCCAAGTGTAGAACAATTATACAGCTAGTTTGGAGCTTTTTACTCTAACATTCAGACATGTTACATAATCCAGCACAGTCCCAAAACTGCTCAGTTTCCACTGACAACAGTGAAGGCCTGAGCCCTTATTGAGGATGTGGAAAAGCCACTTAATTAATCGCCATACAAATTATGCTACTGTTGGTCCAAGTTTTTAAAGCTTGAACTTATTGCAGGTCAGTTTTAACAGCCTCTAGTGCTTGAGCTGAAATGAATGCATTCTCTTTTATTCAAGCTTAATCTACATTAAGTGCACAATTTTGCAATTAAGATAATGTGCTGATTGTAGAGGGAAAAAAAAGGAAGGGGAAGAGACATCTACTAAATACCTTCATAAGGCAGTGTCTTTTTGAATAACCATGAGCAAAGTATTTATGAAACTCTGAGTCTCTGAGTCATAAAGTCTTTATGTAGAAGGCAGATTATGAAAGTAGCTTGGCCTCACCAGTTATAAAACATACAGAAGTGGCTAGATTTTAAATACTCTCTATTGAATGAGGCGGTCATTATGTGTTTAGATTAGGACAGCTTTGACCAAAATGCAGTTCGGGAAGTTCCATGAAATAGCGCCTTGCAAATTTGTTCCAGAATCTAGAGGCTTGACCTGTGGAGACCACGTGTCACCATGTCAAAACAGATTAAGGGAAAAGAAACTCAACTCAAAATAAGAATAACTACAGTCTACTCACTTTTACTTTAATATTTTGCAGGTCTTCCTTTTGCTTAGTTGCATAATGAGAAGCAGAGACTGTACAGTATGTCACTCTAGCTCAACAGCCACTGGCATCCAAACACAAGAAAAACAAATCCCTTCCTTTTAATTCAAGTCCTGCTGCTTCCCATGATTTCCTGTCCTCCAGCGCAGTTCAGTTCCTAGGAAGAGTTGCACAATACAAATATACTGTTGCCTGTGCTAACAAAATAGTTGGCCTGCCATGAAAAAGCTGGCATAAATATTATCTCCTCTTGGTAACTACTAAACAGCTAAATTGCATGTGGTAATGCTGTTTGCTATTAATGTAATTTTAAAGAGACATAATGCTTACAAATTTAAACAGACCAGCCAGTGGCCTGTTCCATGCAGAGTGTACAACAAACAGCACATTTTACTGTAAAACAACTACACCAAAACCACTGCAGATAACAAACATATTTCACAGTCACAGTCCTCTAAATTTGCTGGTCAGATACAATCCCGCAGAAAATTAAAGGCTGAGAGAGGGAAAAGAGCGTCATCAAACAATACTTACTAATATTATTGATGATGGAGGAGGGGAACAATCAGCTTTTCATTGAACTCAGTTTCTGCTTTACAAATCAATTCCGGTTTTCTTCTCTGTATGGTTCAATATTAAGAGGTTTGAGGAGGATGAGCTAGTCAATATTCCAAATCTGGTCCAGTTTTATTAATTCTAATGTAAGCTTAAATGAAAGAAATATCCTCATGTTATCAAGCTGGAGCTCAGACTTGCAAACATTGGCCCTGCTTTGGAAATACCCCAGTCTGTGACCTCTGCTTCAGCCACTTTAGGAGGCGGCACTGATAACCAAGGAGCAAGTCCAGGCAAAGGAATTAAGCATCTGGAGGCTTATGTGTACGTAGGAGAAGGAATAAGGATTTAACTGTGAATAACTAAAATCCAGAAATAATTCTGGAGCAATGACTAAATCACAGGATTTCTCAGGTGCAGGGAGCAATCAAAGCAGCAGGTTGCAGACCTCCCCTGCTCAGCCCGGAGACATGCGCTGCTCTTTGTACAGCCTCCACAGACCAAAGTGCTTCCCCCTCCTCCACAGACTCCTCCATAGTGCAGGACCTTCGCCTCTGAGGGAGGCAACCAGGACTCGAACCAAATCCTCTCCCAACACTGAATCTGTTTGGAAGCAAGTTCTCTGGCCACTGGACTACTGGGGGGGAAAAAAATACAATGTTTCTTTGCACATACAACTACCACCTGGGGTAGGACTCTCATGTTTGATGGTGGAACACTGCAAAAGGGCAAGACCATCCATATACCTAAGACAACCATCTCCCAAGAGCAAGAGTATGAAAAGGAGAACTTTTCAAGAACTAAATACTCCCATGAATCTCTCCTGAAGTTGGGGGAGTTTTGCTATTGATGTAGAGGCAGCAAAAGCAGGAAACAGAAACTCTCCTTCCTAGGACTAGTCAAGAGCCTTGATTTCAGTAGAAAGGCTTACTCACTGTAGAATCATCCATCAAATAACACCACCTGGCCTGTGCTAATCAGATCTGCCTGTAAAGTGCCTGCATGGCTCTGACAGTAACAGAAACAGGACGTCGGTAGTTGACAGGAAGTTCAGGTGTTAGAGTACAAGAAAGTCAGAAATGCTTCCCTGCCAACTCTTGGGCTTGCACACAGACAGAAAGTGTATGACCTCATTTAGGAGAATCAGACTGCAGATCAGGATATTAGTCTTCTATCTGCCACCTCATCAACGATAAACTTGAATCTGGTTGCTCTTATACTTCAGCAGCTTGCCAGCGCTCAGATATTTAGAATCTCTGTTCTGCTTTTTAGCACGTGATATGAGTAACACTGAGATTTCATTTCAGGATTTTGCTTTTTCCTTTGTTTTATTTTGAAAATCCCAAAGGACACGGCTGAATGCCATAGTCATATCTGGTTCAGGATTTTCACATCTGATTATTAACTCACTTGGAAAGATGATTAGCCTAGGAATAGTACTGTTTGAACATGCTTTTGTTAGTGTTATCGAGGGTTTTTCCTTCCCTTCTTCTGTTTCTCTATTTCACAGAAGGCTCTTTATAATCCTTTAATTCTTCAGTTCATATATGCCTTCCCTAATGCACAAGGAACTTCAGGGTTAGGTATGGTCATTTGAACAACTGCTTTGCCATATGACTTAAGAAAGAGCTGTTAAGCCTCCCATGCTGAGGATAAGGCCCCTTCTGTGAAGTTCATGTTAGTTGGTCCCCACAGAAATACATCATAGATTTATGCTGTTCCATGTTGACATATTTCTGTTCTGTGGCCTCATACATTGTGCAATCAATCTGATCTGCTGGGGGCTGTGTGTCATGGAGATGTGCTCCCAACAGTGAAACACCTTCTTCTCTCCAGCTAGCACACAGTAGCCTTGTGTCAAGACACTTCCTCGATGCCAGAATTTGGTGTACTGGGAGGACACCTTTTCCCATGAAGGCCACTGCTCTCTCTTGTCAATGCTGGAAGAGGAAATCAGAGAGAAACTTATGTATTATATTCCACTAATAGTCTATAATTCTAATAGCTCTATTTTTGAACAATACCTAGCTACCAGTTCCTATGGCAAGGGGCTCAATTGATCTACACGAACAAACAAGACTTTGTAGAGAACCTTCTACAGAGGCAACATGGGGAAATCATGTCACAAACCCGTTCTCTCTTCTTCTCCACTCTTTGCCTTCTCCCCACCCCAATGACACTTAAGAAGTTTATATGCATTCACACACAGTCTGTGGGATGGGAATCCCCTTTAAAAAAAAACCTTGCTGGCTTCAGAAGTCTTGTAAAACTGCTGCATTGCATCCAGGCTGCAAGCAAGCAAAGCAGAGAAAGGACAGAGTGACAAGGGTGACCATCCTGGCTCCCTCACCCTCAAAAAGCTGGAAAATCTGGAGGTGAAGGGGTCACGCCCTCACCTGTAAGTAAGGACTAGGGGATTTCCCCCTTCTTCCCAAGGAGAAATCTATGAGGAAGCTATTGTGGCATTTTCCTATCTGTGTGTCTCCTCCTGTGGGATTTCCAAAATTGTTGTTACAAAGGTTGTGAAGTGTGCCCTGTCCTTTCAGAGGGGGAGCGGGCAAGTACGGACTTGCTGGAGCTGGATGACAGCAAAGGATAGAGGTAGGTAGACTTCCTCCTCATGTGTCTATACTGGCACCTGTAAGAAGCTACATAGTACAGGAGGAGCTGGCTCTGAGCCAGCCTACTCTGGCTCTCAGCAGGCCTTAGTCATTTTGCTTGATAATGGTCTAAATACAGCCACCTAGCTACCGATTGGCAAGCTTGAATCTGCCTGCCACGGACATAACTTCTGATAGCAGGAGTCCCAGGCACCCATATCAGCTGAAACATATGCTGCCAGTGACTGGGGGAAAACAAAAGAGAGGATGTCAGTGTGGTGTAGGATAGGCACACACAGACGTGTGATGGAATGATGACTCTTCCCACATCTGGTGAGGCAATGGGAATATACTCAGGTAAGTGAGAGCCAAACCAGAAATTGCTGGAGCTGTTTGAAAGTAATGAGGGAAACATTTAGCATTGGGAAGGTGGTGCCCATTCGCTCATTATGATGTTCCTATGTGAAATTTCCATGATTTTCCTTAAAATGGTGATTTCACACACTTTGAAGTCCTTACTTGGTAAGGCAAATGCATTTACCCATTGGAAGTGAAAAAGGGTCTCATTTTATCCAAGGAGCTATAAGGTAATTCCCTTAACCATTCATACATGGCAGATCCTGCTCCTCTTTCTACCCATACTAGATAATTCTTTCCACTTCCCTCCTGGAGTTATACAAACACTACAGTGCCTGCAGTACATTCCTGTAACACACATATTGCGCTCCAAACTGGAACCGATAAGCAGGTAAAAGACACTCTCTGAAAAAGCAGGCTCATCCATACCATTTACGTAGCCCCCACACTGAAGTGTTAAAGGTAACCTGAAGGACTTAGTCCAACTAGCTTGACCCTCAACAGTGTGGCCAGTATAACCTGTCTTTGAGTTGCTCTAAATCAAAATCTCTCAGTACATTGTTCAAGCCTGGTAAGTAAAACCAGTCCCAAGCTATATTTTGCATTCCTGAAAGTGAAATTTTTCTCAATAATTTTAGCTCTTTCCTGTGAGCCAGTAACTAGAAGGCTGCCGGCTGTATGTTTCACGTGATAGAAACAATGTAGGCAGGGTGTTTTTTAAACAACTCAAGAGTGTGGTGTCACAGACAGCTGAGACAGTCCAGCAACTTACCCCCACAACTTGGCCTTTCTCTTTCTCCACCCTGCTCCTGAGCCATGGAATCCCACCTCATCCTCTATGGTGGTTCTCGAACCCTTCCAGAGCCAGGACAACTTGCTAACTTGGGAAAAAAAAAATTTCAGTCATACCACACCAAGGAGCTAAAATGGCTTTAAAAAGCATCCAAGAAATGCCTGCAACTGTGCAAAACAGCAGCAGGAGTATGTAGCTGGGATAGATTAGAATTTTTCAGATTTTAGGATTACTGGTTTTTCTGTTATGTGTGTTAACCTCCACGTTGTTGTAGTTAAGAAACACCCTTGTGTATTACAGAACAGGGATGTACCTGTTCAGGGTGTACCAGCTGCAGTTTGCTTACCAGATCCGGCAAATCAGTCATAGAGAAGGTCAATGACAGACAAACTTCTCAAACTAGACCAGAGCCACTGAACAGCTATTGCAGGAGCCTGCTGTTGAGCTTGGCAGGATCATACTGGAAATAAAATGCTGAACTGAAAGCATGTACCCAATAGCTAAAAGAAACAGTCATTCAGGGTCTGTTAATAATGTGGCAGGTAGGATCCAAACAAACATGGAGAGTGATTGCCTTTGCTACTTCTGGCACAAAAAGGGAATGGCCTTACTGATGCAAAAAGCCTGCTGAAGAAGAGTTGAGTGCAAAACTTTCTCTCCGTCAATTCTCCAGGAAGGATAAGTTAAAAAATTTAAGTGCTAAATTTAGATTTCATGGGGAAAAAAAAATCAAAAATACACCAGCCCAAACCTAAACCAAAATAGCTGTAATTAAAGCTGAATATTTATGGAGTAAAATAAAAGACTGACCAAGAGAAAAAAAAACCATGCCACTGACTAATCCAAGATCATTTCAGATTTACAGTGAACTGCATTAGCAAGCAATTCCGAATTAAGACCTCAGCTTTCCTCAGACTTTTTTAGGCAAAATTCCCATTGAAGTTGCTGAAGAAAGTTGACAGTGATTGCAAAACTGAATTCAAAAGAGAACTCAAAAGGATCTGAGTTTTTGCTAAAACATAAAAATTCCCTTTTGCACAAAAAGTAATTGAGGGGCTGGAGAAAAACAGCCTGTTTTATTTGCCTAGTTATATCTCCTGCCTCAGGTCAGATTTACTTTGTGATTTCATGGGGAGGGCCATCATATGTTAGTTTTCCAGAAGCTAAGTTCTCCTCAGGGGAAGGGCTGCAGCTGCGCAAGAGCCTGAGCATCTGATCCAAAGGCCACTGGCAATGGAGAGAAAGTTTCCAGTGATCTGCAGAGACTTACGCCTCAGAACAGGAAGGAACAGCAGAGTCTGTTCTGAGCATATGAAGAATCGAAGCCTTTTGTCCAACAGCAGGCACATGCAGAGACTACCAGAAGGCTTCGTTCAGATAACTTGTACATACAGACCATCAAAGCAAGCATACAACACAATACCGAGTTCTTGGGAAAATGGGAAGAAGGAGGAAAAAAGGAGGGGGGAAAAACCAACAGCAACTTTTTTTACTTACTGGAATCCACGATCATCTTCACAGAAAACGTGGTTGGTTCCTATAATTTGGAAAATGGTTGTTGTAATCTGCCTATTGGTAATTCCCTGAAAAGAAAGAGCAGGCTTTAGGCCAGTACGCTTTTATTTGCACAGGAGCTGTTAGGTTCTTTCATCTTGCTGCAGGATACTTTTTTAAAACTTTGTCTTTCTCAGTGTTTGGAACGTACCTGAGGTAAGAGAGTAGCATCTGCGAGGAACCTCTCAGGGCAGTAGTTAGTATCTCACTGGAGGACGTTCTTCCCCAAGTAGGGAAGCACCGGGGAGGTGTGGGCTGAGGCTGGGTGCCCCAGTCTGCTGTGCTTCAGTTACTCCTTCTGGTTGAAGAAGGTAGCATAGATTTAATGAGGGCCAGAGCAGGAACAAATGGGCTATAGCCCAGTCCCCCTGTTAGCTCTAATTGAGCAAAGCAACTGCTCTGTCACAATATGGGCTATACCTCATCTCAGTGCAACTGAACCAGCCCTTGTAGGGCTGGGGCACGGCAAATGAACTTTTTCACTGTTGGGCTGAGTAGCACTTCTGTGACACAAAGATCCCTGCTAGGACCACAGATGTGCCTCTGTGTTTCTGCTTGCGGCAGAACTTCATATACCTGGGCTTTCCAAAGGTGCTCCAGATGTAGTGCACCCAGCAACAAACAACTCAGCACCGATGGGATACAAGACAGGGATTTATTTGTGCCCATACACTTGCAAAAAATGACAGCTTAATCTGTACTAGAAGCAAGTAGTGACCCACAAATCGAAAATGAAATAGGGTACACTGGTACATCAGCAAAATGTTCCAGGCACAGTTCTGGAGAAATGACTACTCAGCTAGTGAAAATATTTTAACTGGATTTGCATAGCTGTTGTCAAAGATGCCCAAAAATGTTTGAAGGGAAACATGCAACATGGCACGTGCATGTTGATGTCAGTTCCAGTGACATGCTCTCTGCAGGCTTGAATTGTCCTGAAAATACTGTAACAGCAAAGGCTGCTAAAATAGTTGTTTTTAGAAGAGGTACCTGAGGTCAGCTCAACATGAGAGATGACTGTAACTTTCAGGAAAGCACCCATTCAGTGAACTGAGCCTGGGATGTGTTGTGCTTTTGTAGTTCAAAGTGAGCGTCTCTCTGTGCGCATTTGGCTTTTAACACCATCCCTCCATGTGATTAAAGAAAGCCACAAGAAAGAGGTTTCTACATTATTATCTCTTCCTGGAAAACAAACCTGACTGTTTCCCCGAAGTTTGCTGGTACAGAATTATGCAGCTTTAAAGGCAGCCAGACATTTTGGCTGCCCATCCACTTGCCTTCCTTGCAGTTGTCATTATCTCTGTTTTACTTTACCTGGAACTTAACAATCCCTCACTCCTTTTCCTCCTAGGTTTCAATAACTCTTCAAAATGAAAATCAATAAGCGTTCCTTTTACTCCAAGGCACAGCCTTTCAGGTAATCACGTCATACAGTGCAGCAGCTGTGTGGAGCCTATGTAGCAGAAATAGCCCTTGGATGAAGAGTTTCCAGTAAAGTAGCTGCCTTCTTCTAGCATTTCACTGTTTACTTGTAATATTGGTTTAGATCAACATTGGATTTTTATAAAGTGATTTAAGTGATACGTTAGTGGCATGGCTAAGAAAACTCAGAAAGGTTATTTTTTTTAAATTACTTTACATTGCAGACTCTAAATAAATAAAGATCTTATGAGTCAGTGGATTTCATTCCTGTCAAACAGACATTTGAATTAAAGCAAAATAACCTCAAACCTCTCATTAGCAGAACTGCATGTGTAATTTCAGTTTCTGTTTTGCTATTAACAGGCGTGTAAGTGGGTTATAGCAATCCTACTTCTTTTTTAAGAAACTCATCGCCACGACAGATACATGAGAGGCCTCAGGAAACCCCCCTCCTTCTTCCCCCAGAAATGTTGGGTTTGCAAGGAAGAGTTGGCATTGCAAAAGTCTGGACATAATTTAACAAATTTTCTCAGTAGATAGGGCCAGAGCCTCACCCCACTGAAGATTCAAGGCAGTCTCCTTGATGCAACTGGAGCTGTGCAGATGGGTGGCCTGATCTTTCCCTGGAAATACATAGCATGAACTCAAAGAACCGAGCGCTGAAAGTGAATGTGCTGTGGCTGATAGTTCTCATAATCCAAATTATCTGAAATATCAAATACCTCAGAGACAAGACAGGTTTCTATTGGTACTGCGAAGTTGATTTATGTATAAAACTTCTAAGGAGTTCACAGTATAAGTGACACGTGGAAAAGCTGAAAGTGGCATATTCTTAGAAATACAGCGACAGGGCTGGGGGAAGGGGGTTGCGGGCAAAGGACTGCAGCAAGGCAAATTGCATTGTTGCATTGGTTTGTCTTGGGTCTTTTTTCAAAAAAAAAAATTTAGCTCATCTGCTTTTTGAAATATTACTTATATAGTTATGCTACAAATAGGGTGAGGGCTTTATGGTGTATTGTGGTACTGTAATATAAATGTAACTAGTTGCCCCTCTGCTCTGTCCATGTAAGACATACATGGGCATAACTGCCCCCCTGCTCTGTCTTTAAGGTAAAAGTCACCCTGCTAAACATTTCTTTTTCCTCGCCATCAGCAAATGTGAACTGTTTCCTTCAATTTTACTTGCTTCATCTGTTGTAATCACAGCGTGAACTGTCACGAGCAGAAATAGCAGCTGAAGACAGGAGTTTTAATCATATTAGAAATGTAAAAGATCCAAAGCTTTCCTTTGAGAGACTCATCTCTTTTAGTAAGAATAATTGAATTTTAACACTGCCACAACACAGTTTGTGATTAAGCTATTTTGGTTTATCTTGAAAGATTTCTAACAGGAAATTGTTGTAACTTTCCTTTTCCCTCACAGGCTTCTGCTGTCTTGTAGAGGAAACCTGGGTTTATAAGCAGAGACCTAAACCAATAAAGAGCAAAATCGGTCAAAATTTACAAAAGTGTGCAGTTTGGCCAAGAGGCTGCCTTCCATACTGACAGACACCCCCAAATCTTCACCATCATTCCCAAGCTAAAGAATGCTCTCATTTAAGAAACTGTACTGTGAGGAGTCTTGAAGACAACTTTGTGTATACAAGTAGGGTCCCAAACTCCAGCAAAACTTGTCCTTATTGGGAAATTTCAGGACTGCACAAACGGATTCACATAATATCAATGAAACCAAGGCCTGGTGAGGCCTTGGTTGCAGATTTTAGACACAGCATGCTCTCTGACAGGTCCGTAGGGTCGATAAGTAAGGGAAAACCACAAATTTATCTTGATCAGAGAAGTGGTTCATACGCTTTCTTTTCCCTTTAGAGCACAGTTGTGTTCTATAGGAATGGTCCAACTGAGGATGTCTGAAATCTTTGCTGCAGCGGAGTAGTTATAACCTCTTTATAGCCTACAAGAAGGATCAGTCAGCAGCTGTGTCACTC
This sequence comes from Rissa tridactyla, assembly GCF_028500815.1. Classification (NCBI taxonomy): domain Eukaryota; kingdom Metazoa; phylum Chordata; class Aves; order Charadriiformes; family Laridae; genus Rissa; species Rissa tridactyla. Next base: position 12,416,564 of record NC_071473.1, read on the forward strand.
AGCTTGAATTTTAAGATTTCTTCCTCCACCCGCCCCCAGCCTTGTCTCTCCCCATTCCAGAGATCTACAACTGGCTTTGTCCCAACTCCTTCCTGCTTGCAGCTCCTTCCTGCGCAAGCAGATACCCTCATCATGTTGGCACTGCTGCTGGGAGGTGCCAACTCTCAAACAGCAGCAGCTATGACTACACTACCTGGACTACATTTCCTTCCTTCCTTCCCTTCCTCCATCCTTCCCTTTGGCCGTCACAAGCACCCTGGATCTCTGTTTATGTCCTATTATGGTGCTGCTTGGCTGCCTAGGTAATACCTGCTATTTTGTTGGGCTTTCGATGCCTTCTATGGGAAGAAATGACAGACCAGAATCAAGTGTCCTGCAGGCTAAATCTGACTTACAAGTGCCTTTACTATTGTAGTAATATTTCTGTAAATCTAGAGAAACAAGGCTGTATTCCAGATGTGGTGTAGGCATTCCAGATATAGTATAGCCACTTCAACTCATCTTTGCAGAGCAGATGGCAGAGGGTTCAGACAATAGGCTTGAGAACAAGAGAAAGGAACAGCAAACTTCTCTTTAGCCTACACATAGGCTGATTGCACAATCTGCTGCTGGAAATACACAAAATACACATAAAGCTAGCAATATGTAGCAATAAGTCACTTAGTTGGGTGTCAGTTCATTCAAACCAGAATTACTCTACAATACCCACAATCCATTAGAGACAGAGTAGCTTAATTGAAAACAATCTAGTGAGAGAATGATTTAGCCCAGAAGTATGTGGCTGATGATCAGGAGTTCCAGGTCCCAAAATAGCTCCATTACAGCTCAGTAAACTAAGCGAGCATCTCTCTCAGTGTCGATTTCTGCAAAACATAGGACTCCAAAGGCACCTCAGCTGCCAGCTTCCTAGAACTGTGACGATCATTGGGAGCACTGATAGATACAAAAACTGTTCTTCCTTAAAATCCAGGGGGATTAAAGCACCTCCACACATAGGAAACTTTCCTTTAAGCAATAATCTTATTGGAAAGTACTGACTGCTGAGAATTACCCCCCATTCAGGAGATAAATGCAACATAGAAAGTAACAAAATGTATCCCAGTATTCTGCAGCCTAGCTTGACCAGGGCAGAGCTGAAATGCTTTTTGGTGGAAGCTTTTAAGGTACAGATTCTAAGCTGAAGTCTTTAACCAGGACTTGAGTCCAGCTTTCTCCGGCCCACATCCAAAATTCATACCTCATTGAATGATCCTATCCAGTGTGCTCGAAAGTCCAAGCATTCTGAATAAGTGCCACCTTCACTAATGTTAGAAAGTAGTTTATATATTTGACTTGTATCTCCAGTTAACCATTACCCACTCCTGGAGATCTATACGTTCACCAGTTGGACAGAAGAAACTCTGGACTTAATCTCCAGAAGTGGTCAGTAACGGAACAAGGGTTTGTTTTGTGACCAAAAAAAGCTAGCGTGGGAAAAATGTATCCTCTGTGGTACTGACTCGGTGTGATGCAAAGTGGCAGAAGATAGTATTGGTCTTCTTAGGTCGTTCCCTGACAGGCTACTTCAATGCTGCAAATAGAAATGACAGAAATTGGCAGTGCCTAGAGACACAATCCGCTTCTTAGCAACAGATAACAAGGTTCAAAGGTGGACTACACGCTTTATGTTGATTGAGTATAGGAAGAAGGAAATTATTCATTGTTAGAGGACAGAGCATTTCCTTCAAGCCCTGTTACCAGGAATATTCAGAAATGTATTGCTGCAATGCCTTTGTGCGAAGCCCATCAGAACTCATGCCGCTCACCTATTCTGGAACAGGAAGTTATTTACCTCAGATTATACCCCATGCACAAACATCCTGTCTCCTGTGTAAGTTCTTCAGCCAGAGGGACACTTAAACCATGCAGTAGCCATTCAGCCAAACCAGCTTGTTGGCAAGATGTGCAGAGTAAGCTAAGTGGTGCTAATTCTGGTTGGCTGCTCGTTCAGGTGTGCATCTACCAGTTGTGGGTTGAAACTCCTCTTGACTACAGAGGCCCTTCCTCTCCTGAACACATCCTCCTGATGTAATAAACACTAACCAATAATCAGGATGAACGGTCTGGAGGAGAGATTAAAGAGCAACAGAAGACTAAGCAAAGAAGAATTCAGAAGCGCCAAAGGAAAAAATAACTCAATAGCACTGAGCTTAACTAGTTTGGGAAAATGTCCCAGAGGAATAACCCTTATCTGGTAGTTAAAATTATTGGAAAAAGCAGCAGGAAGCATGCTGGAGAGAAGGAGAAGTCTTGCTGCTATGCCATAGACAAGTTGAGAATAATTTCTGTTTTCACTCTAGGTTGCACTCTGTGCCACTCACTCCTACTGACCAAAACACAGATAATTTCAATTAGTATCAAGACCACATTCAGCAGAAAACCTGCACAAAGTCTAGCTCGAGTAAATCACAAACTGAAATGACTTACATGGTAAATACTCCTATTCAGAGCTTCCTGAGTATGTTTAATATAGGTGGATATTTATACTTATATCTGACAGATCTGAATTCTTAGCCTTTTTATACTTCCTTTGGAAAAACCTATATTTATAATAGCTTTTTATAGAACATAGTCAATGAAACTAATATACAGTACTTTTAGCTAACTTATATCTAAAAGGACACCGCTTTAATATTTTAAGAGCAGGGGAAATGCACATAGGTCCGGAGAAGCAACAAAGAAATGTTTGAAGAGACTGATGATATGGTACATCTGAGTTTGGAGTGTCTGCAGTGAACACCAGAACAAGAAGTTAGAGGTGACTGAAAGAGAATATCATCCAGATATGGTCCAAATAGGGGTGAAAAGGAAATAAGAGAGAAGGTGCAGAAAAAATTAAAGTATACAGGCAAGGAAAAAGTGGCTTCCAGGAACACAGCCATTGTAAAGCTATTATCCCTACTTTACTTTGGCCTTTTTACTAGGTACGGTTTGGTCTGAAATGAGAAGGAACTTGATATTAATTTGAAAATACTCAGTAAGATGTCCTATCTATGAACCCTACAAGGACTCCCATTCTTCTGCATTCATTTTAGTATAAACATTTTCTTATTTTATTATTCTAAAAGTGTTCTTTATTTGTTTTGGGATAAAAGAAGAATGTATGCTGCAGAGTCCTGGAAGAAGGTTAACATAACAGAACTTTTCTGTCACTGGGGCCCAAACTTATAAGGGCACAGGCACTCGAACAGCCTTAAACTTGGGCTGGGTATTAGGTAAGTGACACTTGAAAGATTCTGGTGGAGAAAATATTATTGAATATCAGAATGCAATTAAATGAATTTCTGGAATGCTACATTGGGTTGCTCTGAACTATATCAGAAGACAATATGTATACATCTAGCAGGACTTTAAAGCACAATTTCACACAATAGCCTGCTGAGGTAAACTCAGGGACATTTGCTGAACATGCTCTGCAATTAAACATGCAAAAGGTTGCCAAGAGTCATATAGGTAGCAAAACATTTTCTTCTCCTTAAAGATATTTTTTACAAGAGCCAACATTCAAAATTGGGTGTGGAGAGGGGGCTCTGAGCTCCAGCTCTAAGCGTAAAAAAGATTTTGGCACAATTCTGATCATATGCTAGAAACAACTTGGGGCTCCAAATCCAGTTCCTAGATCGCTGCTAGGGAGAGCAGAACACTGCAGAGCTCATGTACAAGTGCAAACCATGAACCGTTTCCACAGCAGCTGCAGACTGGCATGGCTCTTGGCTTCATCATAGTATCCACTACTTAGGGTTGCCACCTGCTTTATCTGCATTTGAGTGGAACAGATTGGCTACAGACCTGCTAGTTGACATCAGAAACAGGATCAATTAGCACACACACAGCAGCTGTTTGATTTGGGGACACATAGCTTTATGTGTCAATGAAAAGAATCCTATGTGTGACAGCAGCAGATCTTCAGGAGCGAAATGCTAAGGGCTATTGTTTTAGGCTAAACCTTATGACACTAGCAAACAATCCACTGTTAATAAAGCTTATACTCTTTTGTTGATGTTAGGTGTGGAGAGCATGCGTTAGCCCTCCCGCCCTGAGATCGAACTTGTTATGAAAGGCTTCATCTATCTTAGGATCTTAAGTCTTATCCTCAAGCCAAACTGCTCCTTTAATCACAAGACTGCCAACTAGCAAAGGGCAAGCCAGAGATTTGGTTGTGGGTGAAAAGAGAAAGACTTCAGCACAAATTTGTCATTCAGCTGGGCCACTCCTTTTTCTTCAGCTGACTGCTCTCAGCCTTGCCTCCTAACAGCTTCGTATCTCATTCCTTTCCCATGGCTTTAACCTGGGCCTAACACAGCAACAAACCAAAATCCACCCTGTGCCTTGAAAGGAAAAATAGCAAGAAAACATGTAAACCATTTTAGTTGTCTCAAAGATAAAAGTATATTAAAAGTCTATGTACATTAAAAATAGATTAAGTTCTTCCTGTCTTCTAAGCCTTTGACTTTCAGCCTTATAAACCATACGAGGTGACAATTCAGAAAGACAAGGGTGCAGCAACTGTGAGCTGAAGCACAAACTGTTCTACAAGGTTAGCCACCACTAATGAATTTCCACACTAACTTTTGGCCTAATCAAGCCTGGCTTTATACTGATACTATTACTTGGTCATAATAATTCCAGCAGTATATGCCCCAATATGGAGTTCACTCTCCGTTCCAGTCCGAATTAACTGTTCCAGCCTAAGGCACCTCCAGCTCGGTGCATTTATAATCATCTGATGCTGCTGAACTCCCTTCGTTATAACCCTGCAGTCATGAACAAGGAGTTCTGCCTTTAGATGGACACTGGTCTTTATTCTAGAACAAGATGTAGAAACAAAAAGGGGTAACAGCTTCATACTTCTTATAAATACCTCCTCTTATGCAAGTATGCTTCTGCTTGAGAACAGTTTCTTCCTTTTAACTTTTGCTACCAACTTGTTTAAACTACAGAGCAAGGGCTTTATACATGCACAATTAAAGACGAGATATTATCTTTGGGAGAAAAACAAAAAAACCCCACATGTATTTTCCCACATCCTGGGCAGCTGCAAGATCACTTACATGTTATTAATGACCTTTCTATTTACTTAACTTTCAGACTCAACCGTTCTGGGAGAATAGCTTGTTTTAATTGTCTATTATCAACCTGAACCCCCAAATTTTCTCAATGCTTCTCAGTCCTGTGTCCCAGTCCTAACTGTGGCAGGGACTCTCATTCAGAGAACATTTTCTTCACACCTGCAGGGCTGTATGTCTGCATCAGTGTGGAAACGATCTTTCTCTTAAAGGCACATGGTACCAATTCAAAGCTGTTTGCACATCCATTTACAACAGTGTTCCATATGTCTTCTTTCAAGGTGATCCAGAAAATCTCAGAAACTAAAAAGCACTGGGTAGCCACCAGCTCTCCTAGTGTTTTCCAGTGCATAAGGGCCTTTGTGGCACATGCAGCAAATATGACCTACAGGGAACCCAGATTGCTCCCAAGTGACATAGAGCTCGGCTGGTACTAGCAGGAACTTCAGCCAGAAGAGTACACTCTGTGCAGGCAACAGCAGCTTACTAGATGTTACAGTACTCTTAAGAGATAAGGTTAAAGATATTATATGTGCTGTGTGCTAAGCGATTTAGTCAAATAGCTTGCAGGAAATTGTTGATGTATTCTCTTCCAGGAATGTTTCCCGGGAAAAACAGCTGGCGATTCAGAACAGAACGCTTCAAGGCTGCCTCCATATGCCAGCTGCAGCTTTGCTAATAGCATAGAGAGTAGGAGTTAACTTATATTCATATTTAGAGTGTGTTTCCACATAATTAAAGAACTCTACAGACGAAAGGCATTTGTGAGTAGGAGCAGAGTAAATTCTGCAAGCAGGGCTAACTTTTAGGAGTTAAAGCTGAACCCACAAGCTCAACTGTAACTGGAGAAAGCACTGTAACAGACACAGCCTGTCCTGGTGCCCACTCCCAAATGATACAAGGAAAACTCAGTCACTTTGCAACCTCAAATTTAGGCAGTCCTTGCTGGTTTCAGACTACGTCCTCTTCTCTCAATGTATTTTTAGTGTGTGCAACTGCCAAAAAATCTGAGGATATGGAAAGCATCAGCTTCTCCTGTATCTTGAACCAGTAGGAAGAAATGAACTAGTCAGCTGAGCTAGAACTATAAGCAGCTTCTCTGCACTACACTTGCTTTTGTGGTCCTTGCTGTTCTGTGTTTGCTTTTTTCTCAGGTGATGGGAAGGAAGTGAAAGGAGAGAAAATGTAACTGAAGGGGTTTGCATTGAGAAGATGCTTTCTCATACTTTTTTTTTTCCCCACACCATCACAGCATGAGATTTTTCCAGCAGCGCACTTTGAAAATTGTAAATCTTTAGTGCAACAAGTATTAAAGTTTCTGCAGACCGAACTGACAAGGTTAGAAATGCTATCCCGCAGTACACTGCACAACGCCAGAACCATCGTGTCTTGTATTTAAATACTGATGCCCTGACAGGTGCAGGCCATTTTCATGCCTGTGGTCTAACATACATGAGCTAGATTGCACATTGCTAAAACAGCACAGCGCCTGCTAACTGTGGGCACTGAACTATGCAGCTCTCTTGCCTTTCAGGGAGAGGTGAAAGAGCCTATGTATGAAGCTGTCACCATAACGATGACTGAGCAGGATCTTTACATCCTGTACCAAAAGTCAGAATTGGGTAAGAAAACTAATAACCAGATATCCTGTTATTTCATCTGTTAAGTGTTTAGACACATCAAGGTCACTCCATCATATTTTCGCTCTCACTCCTTGCTTTATCCCATTTTTAATTGCATCTCAAATCTGAGGTCACATGATGCTGCTGTGCTTGCTTTTGCACAATCAATGAACTGCAGATTAGCATAATTTAAACCATTTTGCTATTTTCATCCATGCTGACTTTTACCCAACGACATTTATATTCTCAATTTTTTCATCCCACAGCTTTACCAAATTCTTCTTTTGCCATGCAGTTTTCTGCTGGGTTGGATTCTACCATGCATGGTTTTCCCACAGGAACTTCCTGACTTATAGAGGGAAGGACGCTTCATCTTTCACTTCAGTGACTGATTGGGTTTACAGCCTTTGTAAGTTGAGGTGCTGGTAATGTTCAGCTCCATGCACAACAGATGAAATAACAGGATATCTGGTTATTAGTTTTCTTACCCAATTCTGACTTTTGGTACAGGATGTAAAGATCCTGCTCAGTCATCGTTATGGTGACAGCTTCATACATAGGCTCTTTCACCTCTCCCTGAAAGGCAAGAGAGCTGCATAGTTCAGTGCCCACAGTTAGCAGGCGCTGTGCTGTTTTAGCAATGTGCAATCTAGCTCATGTATGTTAGACCACAGGCATGAAAATGGCCTGCACCTGTCAGGGCATCAGTATTTAAACACAAGACACGATGGTTCTGGCGTTGTGCAGTGTACTGCGGGATAGCATTTCTAACCTTGTCAGTTCGGTCTGCAGAAACTTTAATACTTGTTGCACTAAAGATTTACAATAACGAAACTGAGAGACCTGGTAACATTGCCCAAGCCACTGCACGAGGCAGGTTTTCTGCTGAGCCTTGTGCTTTGTCCAAGTTCAGGTACTTTTGCCCAGCTGCAGTGCTCTGGGCACTATGTGACCTGTTGATGCCTCCAGCTGACCTACCCTCAGCTTCCCTCAAGGAGACAAGAACCAAGGGGCAAACCCTGGCCAGTTTGCTGCCTACCGCCTCTCCCACCTTCCACAGCTTGGAGAGTTGTTTTCATACTGTGAACCTTTCTAGTGTCCTCATATCGCGAAGATAGGAAACTGCTGGTAAGCAAAGAGGAGAGCACTCTACATGCTCTGTCACTCTTCCCCAAAACAGCAGCAGCCCTCTGGGAAGAGAGGGGTTAGCTGCTCTCTGGACGTAGGAAGCTGTGGCCTGTAAAGAGAGGGGTCTTAAACTCCAACTCTGATCCCTGTGACTGCAGATGTTGGACCAGCCCTTGCCAATTAAAGAAATGACACAACTTCCTATTGCAAAAGAGTCCAAAGGTTAAAAAAGAAGGCAAAGGTAACATAGGCAAACAGCACTGCGCGAAGCCAAATCCAGCTGTAGCCAAAGTAAAACTTAACCAAGTTCTAGTCTTTAGTAAAATCACATTATTCCACACTACAGCTTGTTAAGTGACTTGCCCGAGTCATCCACTAGGTCAGTAGTAGACTGAAAGAGTGAGGTATTGATTAAATCCTGACCGTGATTGTTCTGGACATTCCTCAACCTAAAGCATAATCTAACAGACTTTGGGGCATTTGTGCCCACAAAATGCTTATTTCTCTCCACTGACTATAAAGGGAGCTTAGGGTACACACATCCATGTTGCAAGTAGCTAACGGCCAGGGAGGGGAATCCCACCTCTACTCTCCTGCATCCCAGTGTCCAGTGGTCTCTCCTACCTCAGAAGCAGGCACTGTGTGATGGTGCCAGCTCTTTCAGCTGCACTTCTTGAGAAGGAAAGAAAGGGGGTAAAAAAATATGGGGGTAGGAAGAGGGAGGCAGTTTCCAAGAATAAAACAAAGAAATAATTCAATTGAAGGAAAAAGCAAAGAAAAAGTAGCCTGGGGAAAACTTGGCCTCTGAAAAACAATGGACCAAGATGAAGAAGGAAAACATGGGTAGGAAAGGCATATGGTTTACTTCAGTTTTTGTGTTTTCAGAATCACAGAGCATGCGATTTATAGGAATTTGAATTCCCTTTCAAGGGAAACTGCTATTCGTAACACTGCCCTCCTCTGCTGAGAAGTCTTCTGAGCTTATGGCAAAGATGTGCCAGCATCCTGCTTGTTAGATGGCTCCAGATATTGATGAGCCCTTGTTTTCTTTGGAAAGCCATTAACAGGTATACACAGAACCGCCTGCTCTCTGCTGCAGCTGGTCCACACAAACATCCCTTCAGGTGATCTGATCAGCTCCTGGCTTAACGTATTACCTGGCAGATCCTCAGCAGCTAGTCTTTGTAGTTTGGGGAGGAGGGAAGAATATTCTGTTTCTGCAGCAATTAAAACTAAAGTCTGGAAAGAGAAATTCGGTTCCCTTTCTCTTAGACCTTGAGGTCTTAGTCGTGCATTAGTTATGACACTGGGCTCCAGGAGGAGACCTAGAAATAAGCCACAACTGAGCAGCAGCAGCACAACTGATACACCAGCACAGCTGTTAGTGCACTGCAAGGAAATCTTCCCTGAACACTGCTGGAACACAGTTAGCAAAACATGGTATGTGTGACTCAGGGGCCTCCCACAACTGGCACTCTGTCAGCAAAGGACACCATTTTGATAATTAGCTGAAAGCAATTTTATTATTGCCATGTAGCATGCTGCTGTGGGTGTCTCCTTAGAGTCACAAGTTACCTGTACTGATCACGTGTATAGGCAGGCTTAAGCAAGACTGAGAGGATGTTGTAAACCTCCTATTCCATGACTCCTTTTCAAACTTGTGCTCTGTTCTATCCTGCTCTCTACTCCATGTCCCCGGCACTCCTGCTTTCATTGTTATCACTAATTTAGTGTTTGCAGTGTAAGTTATCTCTTAATTTCTACCCTTTATTTAATTGGAAAAGGAAATAAGCAAAAAAAAAAAAAGAAAAAGGACTGATGCGCAGACAGCCCTTGAAATGCTGTGCATGAACTGAGCTTATGGAGCTTTGTAACTGTTCCAGCTCACATGACTGGGATGCAAGAAATGTACTGCAAATCAACACCCTTATGCGTCACACCTCCTGGGCGCGACACAAAACATACACACAAACCCTGCCTCAGCCTCTTCCTCTCAAGAGAAGGGTAATGCCTTAGCAACCTCCAGCACAGTTGTATGACACATGTAACTGATTTTATGAATGTTATTCATAAAAGGCTCAGAGTCCCTGTGCCCTTAAATTATGATTTCAGGGTGGAGATATTATTTCATTAGAAGATAAATCACATGTTCTAACTTGATGGCAGTTTTTAAAAAGAAACTGCCCTACAGCAGTTGGACCAGCCGATTAGATAGTTTCCTCCTGAGCTTACAGGCTGGCCCCAGAAATGAAGCTGCTGAGCAGAACTGAGCCTGTGCCAAGTCATTGTTATGCCAGGACAAACACTGAGTTCTCCTTGCTCTTGACATAATACATCCCTGCACAAACATGACTGCTTTGCAAGTCCCTTCCCACCCAAGAGAAAATCCTGAAACAGCTGGGATCTCTATCACCAGGGCATCAAGCCTATTTCATTCACGTGACAGGAGATTTCTGCCTGTATTACAGGGTAGGGAGAGTTCAAGCCCCTCCTTTCCCCTGCAAGAAAGGTTTGTTTAGCTGACTACTACAGCATACTTAGAAATCTAAAAAAAATCTGTTTTTTCAGATGAAGTCATTTATGCTCACACCACCTGAATTTAAGCTGACGCTGTTTTCATTGTTGTGGATGAGGTCTGGAGCACATAAATATGCTTGTTAAAAATAAGAAGAGGCCACAGTCTTTTGTGACTGAGTATCACAGAGGACCATTGGTGCATTGTTCCTACGGCTATTTGTGGTCAGAATTCTTCCTTTGCTGGGCTTGGATTCAGAAAAAAAACTGGAGCTGGACTTTTTAATTTGAAACAGGAGGAGGGAGTTTTTCATCTTTTCCGCATCTGCCACAAACGAACCATTCCCTGCAGATTGCAGCCAAGACCATCCTCTGTGCCCTGCTCCAGGTGCTGCTCGGCAGGAATTGCAACTGCCATGTGCCTGGCAGTCAAGACCAGTGCTTTCCTTAATCAGAATAGGGGTCAAAGCTTTGAACCAGTGAGACGAGTACAGAGTTGGTGTGGTAGATTTGTAAGTGCCTAATAGTAAGAAGAAAAATGACTCATAGCATTATGTGTACACCCCTCAAAACTAAAGCTTTAACTTGTGAAGCGTAGAGGAAGAGAAGCTTCATTAATCCTAGCAGTCTTTGATCCGCTGTGTCTGGGAAAAGGCTCACTATCTGCCTGATAACATGGAGCAAAAAGACACTGCTTCCCAATCTTCCCTCCTTCTCACACCTCCCTATTCCCCCATCCTCAAACCTGATGTTCCAGCTCTGCCGGGTATACTGCTGTTGCACTCGTCCTTGAATAACTCCAGTAAATTCAAGCATATCAGAGCAGGCATAAATCTAACTCACTGGCCTGGAACAGCAATATAGCTCCAGCATTCGTGCTCGGATGAGGTTCCCAGATGGGAGCAGCAAGGCTAGGCGCTGGCTTGACACAATTTTCCTCACAAACAATCCCAGCTCCCAGGAGAGGGGCTGAGTCAGTGCTGGTCCCCCGTCACAGGACGGGAGGGGGCCCACAGCCCTTGCACAGCTGCTTTCCTCAGGAACAAGTCATCTTTTACTCTGACCTCCATTTGCAGCTAGGTTTTTGAGAGAAACAGCACAAAAATCAAAGGACTTGCCATGTAATCTTTGTTTAACCTGTCACTCATGCTCTGCAGCTTCTCTTAACGAGACTGACATTGGCTTTTTTTCTGCTGAAGGGAAGGCAGGAGGGAGGAGATGAATGCACTCTTTCCCACTACATCTCAAGTAACTGTTATATTGCAAGCCAAAGACACTCCAGGCCAGTCAGTAAATTTGATGAATCATCAGATTCATTCATCATTTGTTCTTCAGGACTGTTCACTCTACCAGTCACAGGGGTAACTCACAATTAAAGCCCCAGATTTGTCCTTCGTTCAGCCTTTTTATTCAGAGCTTCTGCTCACCATCCCCAGGATTTCATCTTTACCAGCATGTTTAATTTCTCAATTAAGCTGTCACATATCCCTTGTTTCTGGAGGTGGAAGGCTCGGTCATAGGCCATCAGTAACTTTTGATTCCGACACACAGACATCATGGCTCATCTTACACATACCACAATAAACCACTAGTCACTGCGGATAGTTCTAAATGTCTTGGAAAAGTCCTATGTAAATACCAATAAAATCCAAGTAAGTATTTTATGTTTTGGACTGGTATATCTCTTTTCAGCATTGGAGATAGCACCTGCTAATCAAATCCTCTAATAATCCCATGAAGTACCACATCTGATCATAGGCAGGGATCTGGCAGCACTTCAGAAAAACTCTTAGAGGCTCAGACTTCCCTGGAAACTGAGGGCACTGTCACAAAGCCAGTTTCCAGCCCCTGGAAAGGTCTCCCCTGCCTGCATGCCCACATCTGCCCTTCCTCTTCCTAATACCCACCATATGCTTAGTGTAGCATCATCAGACAGCTTCAGAGAAAGTGAGGCAAATATCCTTCCTCTGACTCTTGCTGTCCTCCTCACTGCTGGGTCTGCCCAGCACTGCTTCTCCCTCCAGACGCCAGGGAAGCCCCCCCCCCCCGCCCCGACAAACTCTTGTTCATGCAAAGCATATTTTTCTGTCCCATCAGTCCACTGCTTCAGATAATTGTTGGTCTGTGCCTGAAGAGGCCCTTGTGAAGGTCAACACTTCTGGCTAGGTACGTAAGACACTAAGAAACAAAGAGATCCTTCCAAAAGCCAGTGTTGGTGGTTAGGGCCATAACAGAAACCTAAGGGCCCTTATGTTCAGCTGTCTTTAACGCTACCTTTCTTCTGTTACCATCAGCATTTCCCTGGTCCCCAGACTTCTGTAATCTGACCTCCCTCTGGTTATCTTCCCCTGTCTCTTTGAAATCATGCTGCTTTAATTTTCCAGCTGCAAGCCAAGTTCTTTTCAGGTGAAGCCCTTGCACAGAAACATTACATTGTATAACAGTTTTCACTACATAATCCACTGATGTGCTGAAGAACTTGCTTCTGAATTTGCTTACAAGCAAAATTATTTAACTTGGGAGAGCACTGTGTCACCATGCCTCCTGTTTCTCTACACATTGCTGTATAACCCACCCTTAGATACAGAGAACTTATTAGCTTTTGGGAGTAGGATGTTAAAAAAGTTCTCCAGTGAATTCTTGTCCTTTCCTTCAGAAAGTTTAATTCATAAAACAAATGTTTCAGGTTACACATTTGAGCTGCTGTAAAGTAAACCATAGCATGGAGCCTTGTAAAATGCAACTGCTTGTTTTGTGCGGTGCAACTGGATACAGCATGCTCTTCCCACAGCTATGCAATGCTCTGTCCTTACATCCCCTGCATGGCCACGGTGGCTGCACTGATGCTGCAGCACATCAGTAAACGATTCCACTGAAGGCCTTTCTGTAATTCAGTCTCATTTCCGAGAAGTGATCAGAATTTTCTATGGTTCCTTCAAGTACTTCTTAAAAACCAACAATGGCTTTAATAGAAATGTGGTCTTCTTACTAATATTCGACTGAGGTAGAAGCTCTCTGACGTGATGAGCAAGCAGTGGGGAAAGGAGAAGTGGAAGATGATGACACCAGGGTGAAGGAGTGCACTGTGGCTGTGCAGGTGGCACCGTGGCAGGCATCAAAGGTCATCAGTGATTGCTAATGCAGAAAAGCTAAGGACACAAAATATTTCGCCTGTTGCTGCACTGGGAGGAGAAAAATGCTGCCTCCTGCAGGAAAGCCAGTCAAAGGCGCTCTGATTTCCATAGGTTTTTAAACAATTTGAGTCTTTGTTTTCTCAGTTTGAGGATACAGCCGTAAAATCCCTTTTTTCTTTAGAGACCACAACCCTTTTTGGACGCCAGCAACTAGTGGTGTACCCCAGGCATCAATACCAATGGCTTTGGCAGTGTTAGGTTAATGGTTGGTCTCAATGACCTTAAAGGTCCCTTCCAATCTAGACGATTCTATGATACTATCACTGAGTCCAGTCCTGTTTAACAGCTTCACTAATGATCTGGGTGACGGTGCAGAATGCACCCTCAGCAAGTGTGTGGATGGCACAAACCATGAAGAGCAGCTGATATGCCAGAGGGTTGTGCTGCCAATCAGAAGGACCTCAAAAGGCTAGAGAATTGGTCTGACAGCAACCTCATGCAGTTCAACAATAAGAGAAGTGCAGAGTCTTGCCCCTGGGGAGGGACAACCCCATGCACCAATATATGCTGGGGCTGCCCAGCTGGAAAGCAGCTTTGCAGAAAAGGACCTGAGGGTCCTGGTGAACACTACATTGAACATGACCAAGCAATGTGCCCCTGTGGCAAAGGTGGTGAATGGTCTCCCGGGCTGCATTAGGGAAAGCATTGCCAGCAGGTCTAGAGAGGTGATCCTTCCCCTCTGCTCAGTAATGGAGGCCACCCCTGGAGCACTGTGTCCAGTTCTGACCTCCCCAGTACAAGACAGACATGGACATACTGGAGAGGCCCCGGCGAAGGGCCACAAAGCTGGTTAAGGAACTGGAGCATCTCTCCTGTGAGGAAAGGCTGAGAGAGCTGGGACTGTTCAGCTTGGAGAAGAGAAGGCTCAGTGGATCTTATTAATGTATATAAATACCTGAAGGGAGGGCGCAAAGATGAAAGAGCCAGACTCTTCTTAGTGGTGCCCAGTGACAGGACCAAAGGCCATGGGCGCCAACTGAAACACAAGAGGTTCTGTCTGAACATCAGGAAACACTTTTTCACTGTGAGGGTGACTGAGCACTGGCACAGGTTGCCCAGAGAAGCAGTGGAGTCTCCATTCTTGGAGATATTCAAAAGCCATATGGACACAGTCTTGGGCAACTGGCTCTAAGTGTCCCTGCTTGAGCAGGTGGCTTGAACCAGATAATCTCAAAGGTCCCTTCCAACCTCAACCAGTCTGATTATGTGGTAACAATATCACCCAGTAAGTATCACTAGCACAAACATTCCTATGCCTACTCTGCTTATCAGCAGTTGTAAGCCTAACTAAGAGCCACATTTGAGCATATTCTAAGAAAATAATTATTTCATTGAAATTCCATCAAGTCTGAACAAATTTCTGTCTTAGCTGGAACCAGGTAGTGGAACTATATCTCCATGAACATAAAAAGCTAGTTTTCATCTACAAGTAGAAGTCTGTAAACAAAAGAACAGCAATTTAAGCTCTGTTTTCAATTCAGTATTTAAACACTTCATTCATGGCAAGGGCAGAATCCAAAAGCACAAAGTAATAATAACTGAAACTAATTTCCCATTCACTTGTAAACAACTTTTTTTATATATGTATTTACTTTGTCAACTATAACAATAACCTTTCTATATAGCACAGCATCAAACCATCCTAAAGACAAAGCAGCACAGAAAATTTGCCATGGCTGGGACTAGAGGATTTTTTAATTCTCATTGCAACAGACTGTTTTACAGCCAGAAACTCCTATGTTGTGTGACTTCCATTAGAACGGGATGAAGGCAGAATTCAGAAAGGCAACCGATTTAACAAGATGGCAGCATCCAGTAGGCACTCAGGAGATATAAAAAACCTAGTCAGTCATGTTTCACACCACTTAGAGTGCAATATGTAACAAGAAACACACTTACTGGTTGAAGTCTCTTGGGTTGGTAGGAAATGGCACCTCTGAATCTGCCGTATACTACTATGTCACGAAGATGTCTGAATTGCAGTGAAATTTCTTCTTTCCAGCGGATGAGAACTCATTTCAGTGATATGATGAACTGTAAAATGGTAAGAAAGATGTTAAGAATGAAAAAAGCTTGCCTGAAACAAAGTTACTTTGAGAAAGTCAGTAAAGGTGGATCTAATAGAAAGTGCTGAGCATGCTATACACCTCCAGACTTGCTATAGGTAGAGTTCTCTCTTATCAGAGACAGACAGAGATACTGTGAAGAACCAATTAATCGTGGACTGCTTTAATTTCCCAGATAACTGCTATATAATAAGTGTTTCCAGCACTGACACACCCCAAATATTTTTGTATGGTACAGTTAATATTTCTGTCAACTATTAGTCAATGAAGTTTTGGATTTGTTTTGGTAACTATGAATCTTCTGCCATTACTCTCAATCTGATATTGCTGGGCATCCTGTACCCTGGGGGTGATTCCACACAGTTATTTTTTCAGCAACAGCTTATTGTTTGTCTTATGAGGATTTTAAAATTTTTTTAAAAAAAAAACCCTCCAGCTTTCACACACCTTTTCCTCTCCCTGATCTTGCTTCCTGCAGAATTTTAGCTTTGGGTCCTGAGAGCTGTATCACACCCACTCTGCTTCTCTATTCTGTTCTATAGCATCCACGGCAGGCTGTCTGGTAGCATACCCTGCTCTGCAATGTACCAGGATAAATATGACATAACACTGCTAATTCCAAGAAAAAGCACCTGTAAATAGCCTGATCTGGGCAGTATTTGATCAGGATAGTAACACCTATACAACACAATCCCACCAGAGTAGCTGTCTCTAAGTATTGATACACACCATAATTAGACCACAAAGTGTTTTATATCCTGATTGTATGTACACTGGTGCCAAACTTTTTATCAGGCTTCTCAGAAAACTGATCTACTCCCAACAAAAGCCTAGAGAGCCAAAAAATGTAATCACCTGTAGAATTAACTTAATTTAAAATATATATGGGTGCTGCCTGGGCTGAGAAAACAAAAATATGCAAATAGAGATATCTGAAAGATATCTAGAAAAGTTTGGATAACAAGTCTGAGCTAGCTTCCGGGGGAATTTTATCCAGCTGCTAATATCTTTAATGGGGAAATATCTCTGCAATAAAAATAGGTCCTTGGGAATGGAGAGACCCCTTGCAGCAGGCTGTGCAGGAGCAGGAAGCCGTGAGGCAGCAGCTGGCTAAGGACACAGCATCTACTTGTCTCCTTGGGACACTTTCTGATCAAAGTGCTGCATGATCAGCACTTTATTAACAAAGGCTTTCTGCAGTTGTCTGAACAGTCTGCTAGTTTTTTAATCAATGACTTAACAAAGGACTAAATGCAGAAAGATGGCCACAGACAGACTGATTTTGAGGCAAGTTAATAGACTAGCCATAGTATAGGAGGATCATATCAAGCTACTGTGCAGTAGAGAAAGAGCCTCATGAGCCTTAGGTTGGGCTAATTTACAGTGCAGTGTGCAGCACCCAGACACCAGCGCAGGCTCTGCAGTGTTCAGCTGTGTGGTGAGGCACTATGGTCAGTGCAGATAATTTCAAACCACATAAACCTTAGCTTAGCATGAACTACACAGTTTGCGCTGATTTTTTTAACAAGATACTGTAGCTCCGACTAAGTCAGGAGGAAGTAACTCCTGTTGTTTTCTCAGGACTTCCCTCTGATACCGTAACAGTGTTTAGCATAATTGAAATTAAAGCTAGGTGGGAATTTTCCTGTGGACTTTAACAGAAGCTCTGCTGCCACACTGAAAGGCTCCTTCCTGGTAATGCAACATAGAATATCAAGTTTACGACAAGATACAGTCTGCAACAAGTTGCCCCTTGACTTTGCTTAGTAGTTTATATCCGCCAGTTTCTCCTCAAGAGATTATTAGAAGCAGGTTAATTTTTTTAATTTTTTCAGTGAATCTACTGAGGAAAGAAGGTTAAGGAGAGTAACACTGTCCTAGGTGAGAGTCAAATAATTTTTTAACAGTTTTGACTGACAACTTTCTACTCTGTGCTTGCCTGAACCAAAGCTATCCAGCTCTTAGGACACTATATAAACCTTACACATTGTATGAGGGAGAAAAATATGCTTACGTAACGGACTGCACACACATACAAAGAGTTTTATAAGATTTTCTCCAAGTGATGTTGTCATGCCTCTTGCAGACTCCAGTCTTACTCATTATTTATCCCCAAAATATTGGTCTGGGGATGCACTTCAAATTTAAATCCATTGAGACAGTATTTGGTTACTGTTTCCTCATTGGTGTTTCACTGCACAGCACAGAGCTCAGCTAGACTGTGGTACGCTGGAGGAGGCAGGGAAGCCTTTGAGAAGTTACGGGAAATCCTCTCTGAGCCTTTCTCAGTAGCTTTCCAAGCTTCTTGGTCGCCTGATCATTCTGCCCCATCCTACCACCTTCTGACTTCTTGCTGCCATCTGTCTTCTTGCAGAAGTTTCCCTCTGGTCAGCTTTTGCTAAAATGCTTTGTTGAAAAAAAGAGAGATGTGCACATATACGTATCCCATATTTATATAGGCTGAACTGGCTTGCGTGCTCTGCTCTCCAGCAGACTTTCTGGCACAGTTTCTCTCTCTCCTAAAAAGCAATTTGAGAAACGTCCTTTGCATTACTATCTGTGATTTCTGTTGGCTTACTTCCAATACCCAAAATAATCAGAAAAAAATAGAAGAAAATTGGCCCTGCCTCAGAACTCATCTCCTCTTCTCTCCCCACCTACCAATTACATCTGGAAGTACAATTATAGCTCGTGTGCATCTGCGTGGCCTCTAAAGGGCAGTCGGAGACCAGGGAACGCTCACACAGTGGGAGGAAGATTCATCCCCCAACAGACACAGAAGCTTATCAGAGCCAGGAGGATTCTGAGGGAGACTGTAACATACAAAGAGCACTTTATTTTATTTTGTGAAGAACAGGAATCTTTCTCCTCCCCCAGTCATAATACTTACACTCAAGCTCAGCCTCAAAAGTGAGCAGGTAAATCTCTCTCTCTCTGGACAGGGACTGTGATAGCATTGAAGAGAATGCACCTATCTTAGCATTGCTTTACACAAAGGAAAATTTCTGTTACGGGTTTTATTCTACAGACTTGCTGGGAAGTTACAGAAAATGTGTCTTATTTTTGTTCCTTTCCTTATTATAATCAAGTGTTGGTCCTAGCTTACGATTTCCATTTAACAGCCAGGGCTTTGTATTTCTAAAATGTAATTGTATGTCTCAGCATTGTCCTTGCAGCATCACGCACCATTACAAAATGCTGAGCTGTACCAGCTTTAACAAAGAAATCTATTTCCTTATCACTCCAGGAAAAGACTGTCTAAAACTGCAGCTATTCCCTAGCCTTGCCATGTTTGCTTATCATGGACTGGGGATTTGGTTACAAAGCCTATACAGTCACATTTTATTACCTAACAGCAATTAAGAAAAGCAAATTTCACCTTCTGATGAATCAGATACTACTTCAGTGTTTCCAAATGCTTCAGTTGAGCAAGTAATTACCTGCTAATTTCATAGAATGAAAACAAATAGCAGAAACAGAAAGCGGATAGTCCCTCTTTCGGAAACATTACCTAGGAAATTTTGGTGATATTAACCAGAAAGGAGGAAGCAGCAGCAATGAATTAACTTGAAAATCATGAAAAACTCTGTATTTTCATGTTAACAAAGTCTCTGCTGAATATATTCCTTACCGTTAAGGCCATGCACACCAGACAGCCATCAATACTGTAAGTCCTCTTCAATTACACTGACGCTGTAAACCTCTAGCTCAAACGCCAAGTAGCAGCCCAAGACGCCCCCTCAAAATTGTTTACCTTTGGGATACGAGGGTGAGCCTACCTTTTCCCAGACACTTCTCATTCCAGTCTTTTTTCCTTCTTCCAGCTCACCCGAGTTCTGATCCTCTTCATCCTAGTACAAATCAGAAGCACCTTGGGAAAATACAGTGTAAGAGAACCTGAGGTACATCTTACTGCTGTGTTTTCAGAGTATGAATAGCTTTGGTACAGTCAAAAGATGATATGAATGGGAGAAAATGGGTGGTAGCTCATACAGCTCTGGCTAGCCAGGATCACCCTCTAGTCAACTCTAAATATAACCACACACATAGGCCCTTTTGTTGTATGGATTATATAGTCTCAAGAAGTCAAACTCATTAACTTAGGATGTAAACTATGGCTGTTTGAGTGCTAATACCATTGCATTATATCTAGGCAGAGGGAAAAAAAAGTAAAATCCAGCTGACTAAAAAGTAATTAACTTCGGTACTTCATCATTTAACATTTTAAGGCCATTTTCACAAAGTGATTGTGACCATTTCACTCTAATTAGGAGTTTCCGAATTCAAGAATCTTTAAAAATGCTATTTTTATGATCCTAACATCACACATTTTAGAAAAATAGCATGAACACAACTAAGAAAACAACAGGACAAGATGTGGGAAAAGTAGCTAGTGGGTTTTGGATGCCTAGTTTGCTGGAACAGATTATTGCGCAACTTCAGTTCCTAGGCATGGGCAAGTAAAAACACCTAGTGGCACTAAGCTGATCCGTGATGTTTTCAACCATTAAATCAACACTCATTTATACTTTGTGGCCTGCACATAGACACACAAATTTTCTGCTGTATTATTTTTGAGCACAGAGGCAATTACAATAGCATGAAAGACATACACTACAGCTACAGTTAAACGTCACAAACCTCTTTGGCCTACTGGGCTTCTCATTTTAACTGCAGTGTTGCAGCTGAAGCACAGAGTGAACAGAGACGTAGGCTTAGACTCACGCATATGCAGAGTACTGACAAGTTTATACTCCCACCACTTGGAGCTCACTGCACAGGCAAAACCTAGAACCGCTCTTTGTGCTTCGGCTGCCAGTTTGCTTGGCTCTCGTCTGTCTGCCATTGAGTACCATCCACAGCTCTACAGAATCGCCAGTGATAAAAGGGACTGAGAAGTGCTTTCAGCTGCAGCATTAAAGTCTGGCCATGCCTGCTTATACAGGAAGATAAAAAGTCTCTGTTCCTTTCCCTTTAAAAAGCAAACAGAAGACAGTGAGATTTTGTGTTTTTTTGTTGTTGTTGGTTTCCTTTTTTTTTTTTTAAACTAACATTAGACTTTCATTTTCTGAGGGACGCTCAGCACTGACTTACAGCCAATAGGGCCTTACTGGGTAGCTGCCAGATGACAATATCACCTCTCAAATAAGGTTTCCCTTTCTAGCTATCTCTGTGTTATTTATAGGCAAAAAGCAATGGATACAAAAAAGTCAGGGGAAAAGGGAGGGACAGCATCAAGCAGCTTGGGACTTTATTCAGTTACTGCCTGACAGAGAAATATTTGCCAAGGTCTCTCTGAGTAGGTTTAAAAAAAAGTTTCTAGTACAGGGGAAAAAGTCCATTATTCACAGATCTGGCAGCCTGGTGATAAGAGGCTTTAATTTTTAAACAAAAGGACACTTGGTATTAAAACCACCTGCAACATAGTCAGTTCTAGAAAACTATGAGGGAGGGTTTGTTTGTCACCCCCCTTTTTTTCTTGGGGGGGGGGGGGGCGATGTCAGGCAGGGAAGTGTTAGCTTACTTTAGAAAGAAAATAACAGCTGGAGGAGAAATATAGTTTAGGACAAAATGTGGTTCCATGGGACAGCCAGGAAATTTCAGTGGAACTGCTCCCTTGCTTTAAATTAGGTGGTTGCTTATGCACATAGCAGAATTTTGCCAAAGTGCATTGCTTCTTTGTCTTGATTTTCTGAGAGAATGAAGCGCTGCCTCTTCCGCCTCCTATTCCTGCCATGAAGGCTTTAATAGGTTGGCCAATTCCAATCCAGTTTGCTACAAAGCCTGAAATACCAGTTATCCACTGCCTCCAGCCCTTGGAAGACCCACAGCTGTGAAGAGAGGGGAAACTACTCTATTCTTTTCTACCCACCTAATCCCAGAGGAAAAAGTACAAACAGCTCAACTTAGATTTATTTTTTTTAGGATGGCCCACCTCATATTTCAGAGGCAACAGCCAGCATCTACTTAGCTTTTAACCAGCCATAGACATGCTGCTCCCTGCCCTGTGAGCAAGCTAAAGAAAGGTAGGTGAAGATGGTGGAGAGTGCTGAGGGTGTGCGTTTGGGTGGCTTTTTTGGCACACACATTGTGTGTGCACATGTGCATGACAACAATAGGAGGCTAGGCCACTACATACTGAGACAGGAAGGGAGCCAAAAGTACATCTATGTAGGAGTTTACACAAGACTTGAGGTGGAGCTCAGAAACGCAGGGCAAATTCATAGGAATATGCAGTTTTGTAAGGTCTGCTGTTAATGGCATAGCTGCTCTCCAACTGCACTCATTGCCCAAGAGGCAGACAGCCCTTTCTCTTTCTCAGTTAGCCCTGGAAAATTAATGATCTGTCACTTTAACTTGCTGTATTACAACTTCTGTTGATAAACAATATATTAACCACCCAGGGAGTAGCACCAATAGCAACAGACTTACTTCAGCAATCATAAAAAAAGCCACCAAACCCCAACAAGCTAGCACTCCAGGGAGGTTCAGCGAGGAACACCTGAACATGCATACCCATTTAAGGAGCCCATGTGCTCCTAGTTTGCTATCACAGGCAATTAGTCTATCAGTAGAAACATTAAACTAGCTACACTTGATGGAAAGCCTAGGATCTACTGACTTTCCCTATAGTGCTAGATGTAAATTCCTATGCTTTTACAACATTATAAGACAGAAATGAAAAGCAAACATCAGAAACAAGGCTATTGAGCAATCAATGACATTTCTGATAAAGGCACTGAAGTTCAAGAGAAGTAAAATTTCAACATTTTGCCATTTGAATGTACTCAAGTCTTGATTTAGCCAGTTATCCAGAACACAATTAATATATTATCATTGTATATGGCCTTTTCACAACAACATGTAGCTCAGTTATCTTGCTTTGCAAATACAGAGGAAAAGTGGCAAGGCAGATCTAAAATGGGGCAATTAACATTGGATTTGCAGGTTAAACACTCCCAACCCCAGTAAACAAGGCCTGCTACCATTTTTAATTTGAGCACTGAAGCTCTTGGCTCATTAAACTCCTTGTAGTGTTAATTTAACCAGTACAACGTCAACTCTTGAATAAAAGTAGGCAATTTCTGTATTTATACAAGTCTGGCATTCTTTCAGCTGAAGGTAGAAAACCTACCACTACAGCCCATCCTCCTGGCTGTTTTGCTTAATCTTCTAGAGTAAGTAGGTAGGAGCAACCCGCTGCCCTCCCCAAACATTTCACTGCAGCGACTTACTGATCATTCAGCTCTCCAGAGAGATAAACTGTCCTCTCTCCAGAAGCTCTGATGGACAGTAAAGGTGATCAGGTCCACCCAGATTTTGCCAGCAATTGAACTGAATAAAGCCTTTCCCCAGCCAGCTCTTTGGTAAGTCAGGCCTAGACCCCTGGTGACATCTTAAGTGTATTGAATTTAAATCTTATTGAGATTTTTGTATATTATTTATGAGAATGGATTGATTTTTCTTTTCTGTGAGGGAATAATACAGCATGTATCCCTCCCTCCCCCATCTGTACTTCTGGGAAAATAAGTCCTACATAAATACTGATGCATCACTGCCAGAAGCATTGTACGGTTTTAAAAGACTGCCTCATTTTGTAGTTCCCTTCTTTACCAGGGATTCACAGGGAATTTATGGAGAGGAAAGCACCAAAATACAAAGAAAATTCACAATTACCTTTCCTGCTTGCTGTTGACAGTGCATTACAGTATAAGGTTTAGTTCTCTAGCTACTTGCTTGCTGTCCTTCACTCACAACTATATGTTACACAGATATTTATTTCATCTTGTTCCAAAGCACATTAAAATTGAGAAGAACTGAAGCATGGAGACAGGTAGTAATAGTATCTTCCTCTCACCATAGATTATGCATATTTGTTCTTTCCTAGCTTACGGTTGATAAATCAGAAAGACTATACAACTTATGTTTTTCTTTCACAGCATGAGGTTTCCATTCTCCTAAGACATTTTAAATTAACAGCATGTAAGGCAGGAAATATAGGTGAGATCACGGCAGAATTTGGGTTCCTAAATTCAAAACTGTGATCATGAATGTGCAATACTGCTGAACAATTCTTGGGCTCTGAAGATGCTCTTAATGCTAGATGTCACTTCTGGCTTTACTTCTACAGATTGTAAATACTGTGTGTTGAGTTGAGCAGCCTTTCAGACAGCATGCTAGGTTTGGATTTGATTCTAAGGGTGGGATTATAACAGAGTTCTGAATTATCACTAATGCTATCACTGTAGCAGAGGTAGAACGTTTAGTTAGGCACCGGTGCGTTTATTTCTCTGGAGCATTTGGTCTCATGTGATCCACCCTTCATCAACCATTTTCCAGAACAAGGTTGTCCCTATTCAAATAAGCCTTTACCCCTTAACCTACATGATTGTTTTTGCTTCATTATTTATCCCAGAGCTTGTCTATGGCTTTCTCTTACTGAAGTTGTCCCTGCTTCTGCCCTTGTTTTCTCCCCCTGCTTTTTCCCACAACTATGAAGACATTAGTATTTCCATCCACTCCCTCAAGGAGAATGAATCAGGCTATACATATAAGCAGCAAAGAGGAAGACAAGGAGATGGGCCTAGCACAAAAGAAGGTTTGCTCAGAAATTGCCGATTGGGAAATAAAAGGCTACAAAAGTTTGCTTAAATTGTGAGTCAATTACAAAATGTCACAGCAGTAGATATTTCTAAGTGCCTTTTTTTTTTTCTAATGCATGTTGAAATCAGAAGAGGTCCATCTTTTTATTTCATTAAAGCAAGTTTTTAGTTATTTAAACTAAACAGAAAGATTTAAGATTACCACTTCTATTTCAAAACTCAAGAAGAAAAGTTATGTTTAAATAAGTGCCCTACTATTCACGGCATCAGGGAAATGCAATAAATCCAAGAACCTGAAAGTGAAAATTACAGTCTCGTAGAAAGCTAACTGACTCCACTGAGCTACAGCATCTCAAGAACTGATGAACAGAAACCAAGGCATTTACTAGAACACTGTCATACCAGTTTTCAACAGCCAAACATGTACAAACAGCTGCAAAAGAACTCACATGGCTTCCCACCCCCAAAGCTGCTATAGGATAGTTCAGTGGTGACACAGAGGAACACCTGAAATCAATCAGTGGGTAAGCAAGAAATCACTCAGTGGAAAAATAACTCTTCTCTCAGTTTTGGGAAAAGCTTCTGCATAGAAGCAGCCTTCCTTGATGCTGAGGGGAAAGGGGGCAAAATTTGGAGGAACAAGTTCAGCTACACCAACGTCAGTCTTGCAAGTGTACATTGATACGGTTAATACCGAGACTGCAGAAAAGGAGGTTTATCACTAGAGCTGCAGTGCCACCCCCTTGACATGGCTGTTGGTTATATCAACATTAAAGTAGTATAGCTACAAGCTTGGCAAGGAAAATGAATAAGCCTAGTTTTCTGCTGGCTTAATCAGACCCAGGCTACAGCACTGGCCAGTACTGAAATTACCCTGCTAAAAAACCCTGCAATTCTTTTTTGTCCAACACTGCCTTCCCATTGAGTGTGCCAATCTCCCACAAGTCCTGGAAATAAAACAGCACTACAAATCACAGCAGGGCTTGCTCTGTAGGAAGTTACTCTGACATCTACAACTGGGCCAAATACTTACCAGGGAGAAGAGCTTCACCCCATTTGCAACAAAAAAAGCACTAAGTGCAGTTTATGGGCACCATGATAAAAGCCTGGTCTGTAATCATATGAACCTGTATTACTCTGATAGAGTTGTACTCAGTCCACGTTGCCATTCCTGCATTTAAAGTTTTTCAAAATATTCATATGGCCTGCCAGACATCTCCAGCACTCATTCCAATTTATTTGCTGCTGCTGCTGTGGCAGCATAACGTGGGGGTGCTCCGTACCTCAGCATTCTTCAAATGCACTGGGCCTGGACCCTGTGGCCAATGCACAGATGGAGACGCTATCCAGACTTCAGAGGGAAAAGCCCAAATGCACAGCCCAGTCCTTCCCTGTTGCATTAGTGCATAAATGAGAATTCGAGAAATGATAATTTTTGCACTTGGAACTGAGCCCCTGGACCATACCCTGTGTCTGCTGAGCCAGTATCTTCCCTCTCTAGACCATCCCTCATGCTCCAAAGAACAAACCGAACCAAAACAAAAAGCAGAAGAGTATAGACTCTCCTGGCTCTGATGTTGGATAGTGTGACTCAAAAATAAGGCATTCTGCTGTCTCCCTTCCCCCCTCTTCTAGGCATTTAGAAGAAATCCATTTCATATGATGAGCCCTTGTTTTAAATGGGAAGGATGCTGCCATCACACACTAAGGACTGCTTGCAAGTACAGTTTTGGTCCCTATCCAGTGCAAATCCCACAGATCCGCTCAGCACCTTTCAATCAATGCTTCAGACTAAGAACAGAAATAATCCTGTTCCTTTGCATGATAGATAAAAACAAAAGGAGGCTGCTACAGCCCACAGTACTGCTACACATACTACGTCCTCTCAAGGACTAAATCATAGCTCTGAAGGGCTTCCTTTAAACTGGATACCGATGCAGTAGTCACAAAATGAATTATAGGTTCCATTATAGACATAAGAGGCAACAGAAAACAACAGCAGTTGTAGTAAAGACTGTAATTCAGAGAAAGCATGTGCCTGGCACCCAGGGCCTGGGACATGCTGAGAGTTTTGAGTAAGATTTCACAGAGGTTTAAGTGAATCTCAGCCAAGACACTGTGGTCCTGTGCCTGTCCCTCCCTCCTGTTTCTCTCTTGTGCCAGCAGTAAAGTTCATGTGGCTCTATAACAAAAAGATCTGGCAAAGTAAGAAGAAATAAATTATTTTTGTTTTTTTTTCTTCCAGCTAGAGTTCAGGCAGATTAGCTCCCCCACCACTGTCATAGGAGAAATATTATAAAGGCAAAGGTGAGGAGAGGCAGGGCTGTACAGCAGACACCAGGGAGAAAGGGCTGCCAGGACCCCCAGAAGACCAGCTGAAGCTGATGTGGGATCATGCTGCTGTCACTTGATTCTTTATTCATAGAATGGAGATACTGAACCTCTTTGCCAGTAAACAAGTTCACAGACAAAGTCTCTTTGCAGTTCTTTGCACCCTTCTAGAAAAAGTATAAAATAAACCAAATCTCAAACACTGACAACCCACTTGGCTCAACAGGGGTAGCATTGCCTTAATGGATGGAATCACTGGAGCCCTCTGTCTTCAGATTGTCCAAGTTGAGTGCAGAAAAGTTTTTTATCTGAGCTGTACAGGCTAGCTCTCAATACCAAATGGACAGTGATGTGAGGGGAGAAGAATTTCTGCTATGGGAAGATGACATTTAGCCAGAGAATGTCACAAGCTTGGAAGCCAGTTCTTAGGAAACAGGCTGTGAGACATAGAAGATACCAAAGCAAGCTTGTCAAATGCATGCCAAGAGAGTGGAAAAACAAAAACATGGTTGACAGAAAGTGGCCATGTCTTGATATGCCATGCCTGAGAGCAGAAAGTAGCTGACGGCTTGCCAGAAAGATCCTAGATCATCAGACAAAAAAAAAAAATGAAGGAGATTCCTACTTTATAAATGGTGAGACTGAGTGTAAATCTGCACAGCCACACCTAGAGAACGCATTCTTCAAGCCTACGTCTGCTTCCCCTCCCAACAACGTGACTGTGTCCTCAATATCAAATTATTTCAAGATTATAAAAATGTAAGTGCACCTCTTGCCAAAACACAAAAAGCTTTCTGAACAGGACAGGAATAAGTGGTACAGGCAAGATGGTACAGTAATGCTTGTAAAACACAAGCAAGGTAGGGGGAGAAAATACCGTTCTCTGCAAGGTCTTCAGGCACTGAGTGTCAAACTCTGGAAAGAGTCAGGATTGCTGCAAGATACTCCACAGTAAATCCAAACACTGCATACTGCCTCCTTCAATTTGGTATTCTTCACTTTCCATTTTGTTGTCTCCCTGGGATTATCAGCTGGAAACGGACACACTTGATGGTTTCCGAGACCTCAGATTC
The DNA here is from genome assembly GCF_028500815.1 of Rissa tridactyla. Taxonomy (NCBI): domain Eukaryota; kingdom Metazoa; phylum Chordata; class Aves; order Charadriiformes; family Laridae; genus Rissa; species Rissa tridactyla. Next base: position 12,444,200 of record NC_071473.1, read on the forward strand.
CATTATTCTGCCACAACACTTACTAATTATAAATCCTTTGCCAAATATCTGATGTTTTCACTGGCTGAAAGCCCATGCTTAATGGGCTGATAAAGAACAAGTGCTGTCAGAGAATGGCATGTGATTGGTTACATGGGTCAGCTGAAACTGTGCCCTCAGGAGGTGCCTGCCTGAGCAAACAGCATACACGAACATTTCCTGGGTGAGAAGCTGAATGAATTCTACACTGAGAAGAGAACTTCATACCTTTAACTATTCCCAGTGCTACTAAAGCTTCCCCTTCTCTCCTGAAAGTTGAGCATCCAATGCACGTTACTCTCCCAAGAATGCCATGACCTATCTTCAGTGACTGTAAGACAAGATATCAAACAATCTGAGTGAGTTGAGCTCAAAGATGAATCTGTGTTTGGCATAAATACCTGTTTCTCCCTTTTCTGGGCACACTGAACATGTAGGAAGATGCTTCCAACACTAATCTGCATATTCTGGCTGCTGTACCTTAGTAAGACGTTGCCCTTTTTCTCCTACTGTTCTGCATCTTCTCGTTTGCCCTGAAGTCCACAGTTCCCTCACTCTGTCCTCTCCCTTTCCTGCATTACTGCTCCACACCATCATCAATTCACACCCACAAATCTGCAAGAAAAAGTGAAATGAAAGTTTCAGTCTTCTCCACTCCATCCTACCCCCTCCCACCCGATCACTCGGAGCACCGTTTCTTAGAGAAGATATGAGACCCAAAAGCCAACATGGGTCACTGTTGGGTCAATGTAAAAGTACATTAGCTAAACAACGGGTCGGAGTGAGAAAGCAGAAGACCAAACAGCTCAAGTAAGATGGTGATCAGCAAGAAAGCTTCAGAAAGCAACTCAAGGATGTCAGTGGCATCAAAGGGTTGTCTTCCAAAAATCTTCAATAGCTGTTTGTCTGGCTTCAGACTTTAATTGGCTTCCTTCGCTTTGCGGTTTCATTTTTCAAAAAGCCTTGTGCTGCTGGGAAGGGGAAGTTACTGAATGAATGTTAGTGTATCTGGCTCCTAGTTTCCTCAGACCTTTGTCATCTAAGCTTTCTCAACAGCTAAAAGTGCCTTTCTCTCAGCTTCCAGATGTTACAGTGATGACATGTCTTTAATCTGACTTATCAGCTGAGTGCATGGTCATGCAGTAATCTGATAGCAGGCATTTCTAGGAAAATTTCCAGAAAAAAACCAAATAATTAAAAGAATTTTAAAACATCACGCATTTCTTAAACTTTCTTCCATTAAGTCTTTGCTTCTATTACACCAAATTCAGGAAGTTAGCACTGTGGAGATGGGCTGGGGGGAAAACAAAGCAGAAAACCCCCACAACCTGTCCTGTCACACAGACTTGTCAGAGGCTTTGAGGACGTGTGCGGGGGAACTGCAGGGAACTACAAGAGAAGCAGTGGCACAGGTCTGCAGAACGCTCTCAAAATGGATAAACCCCATGGCTGGCTTCCTAGACACAGTCAGGAAGCTGTGTCTGATTATGCCCCTTACACCTTTCCAGTTATTTATCACTCTTTTTACTTGCCATCTCACTCATATTCTTTTGTAGTGCTGTCTTAGAAATATATTCAGTGGTTTATTCAGTTCTGTCAGGGGAGAGAAGGGGAACAGAAGTCACCGCCACCTGGAAGCTGAGTAATTAATCTCTCTAAGGTATTTGTAAGATGACAGACCTGGGTTTTACAGACACCTTTGTAGGACTGTCTTTCTGTTAGATGCAACATTATCAACTCAATTATGTTTATGATACTAAGGCTTAATTCCATAACCTGTGTTGAGCGAATATTTTGGTATCACCACATCAGCATGTAATGTCATATAAAGGTGAAAGTAACTTCTGTGAAGGCTGCAAGGCAGGGGAAATTAGGCCATTTAGTAGCATCAGTCAAAGTTAGCATCAGCACAACCCATCCAGGCTCAAAGCTAGCTAACATAGAAGATCTCTATCTAGTTTGTTGGGAATTCAAACACCACATTAAAAGGAATACATATATGTTTTAATACATTTTCACAGGTGGTTTAATAAAAAGCAACTTTGAACCGAAATAACTTTGAAATGACATACCTATTTCAGTGGCGGACATGCTACAGCACAGTCTGCAGAGAGGCTTTTCACCACCTGTCGAATCCTGTGTTTTGAGTTATTAGCTGCTGTAGCTGCATCAGCAGGAAGCTAGAAGGTGGATGAGCAGAATAACAATTTGTAGGAGTTGAGCTAGCTCTGAGTTCAAACTCAGGTAAAACTTCAAATTGCTGTTTATTAGTGACTTTGCTGAAACCCCTGAAAAGTGACAATGATAGTTTCACTTTTCATTATCTTCTTGTGCTGGTCACTGAGGGAGGAGCTCAGTTTCTATTTCTCAGCAATAGCGTCTTCACCCTTAGGTTTCCTGCACTCTGACGAGGAATGTTTCCAAACTGAAGGATTCTTAAACATTTCCACAATCATTACCACGTTCCTCGTGAAAGGCAAGGACATTGACCACCCACATCTATTCTTGTTTGCAATGGAGTACCAGGTGCAAGGCCATTACTTTACAGCAATTCCCAGGGCAGTGGGTCAGTTTTAAATGTCTTTATACACATTCTATGCTTTGCTGAAACAGCCCAAAACATTTATTTCATGATGGGAACCAGCAAACTTCCATGACATAAGCACTGTGTCTCACTGGCAGGGATTTTTGTTCTGGACAGTGTTCCATTTATTTAAGCTAAATTTGTGTCTGGTGTTTCATTTGTTGTCACTGATGGACCAAGTATGACAAAAATTACTCCTACCAACAATTCCACATGAGCTACTTCCACTTTTTTTTTTCCCCCCATCTAGTATATTTTACGTTTTTGTACTTTCAAATCCAACTCATTTAATCAAAATTGGTTGTAACACACACAACCCCAAAAGAATTGCATCAATATATACAAGGGCATCGAAACTTGCAATAAAAAGGCAGGAGCAAATGACTTCTTAAACCATTTTCTGCAAGGAAAAGTATATTGAAATGACACACTCCTGAGTGCAATTTAAATTTAAGCTTCTGCATGACTAACTTGATGTTACAAGTCCACCTCTGGAACACAAATAGTGCAACAGTCTCCCATAGGGGGAACTTGGGGCATAGTTTGTTTCATGAATGGACAAAAAAGGATGATTAGATACTTTTTCTATTTAAAAAATGGTTTGGCGGTTCTTAACTGATTTATTTTGGCAGGACAAGGAGTCTGTAATGGGTATTACTGTCTTGATGCTTTGAAGAACACACTTTTTGGTTTTTTTTTCTCATATTCCCACAGAAAATCATTTGAAGGACCAAAAAATCCCTTTGCCTTTTTATGTAACAAATGGCTATGGCTAAACCAGTAAAAGAACTTAAAATTAGTGCTTCTAATGTGACCACTGAGACATTTCAGACTTAATAACATCTGAAGCAGACTTAACAACTCATTTCTCTCCAATTTCACACAAGTAATAATTGCCCCTGTAGCCGCACTGCAACATTGTAGAATTAACCACATCCTAGAGGAGCTGGAAAAGAAAAAAGGGAAACAAAACAGACTTCTGTATCTGTCCCAGCAGAACAGGCTCATTGATCGGTCCAGCAGGTCTCCCTTCTGCAGCAAGAATTAGAACCGTTCCATGGAAATCAGTGTTGTTCTGGACCAAACACCTAAAGCAGGTAATAGTAATAGTCTACTTCCTCACTTGGCTTTCTACTTTAGCTCTCGTTGACTTACATGATGTCAGAGATACAAAGAGAACATTCCTGAGCCTGTAAGTACTTATGTATGTACACAGGTACTTACAATCATCCTTATTAATCTACATCATAAAAAACCCAGTATTTTTACTTTAAGAAGCTCTGCAGATTTTACTGCGAGCTGTAATTTTGTGCACCAGATGATACACTACCCCATGGAAAAAAAAAATGTTACTAGTGCACTAATATAAACACAAGTAAATAACCTCTATTAACAAAAATGTTGACATTAATGTCCACACATAAATCTTACACCTGGATCTTACATTAGAGGCCAGCAACCATACCATGGAAGCTGGAATGGGGTTCTGCAGTTTCAGTATGGCTGGACCACTCCAAGCATGCTCCTCTGTGACAGGCAACAAATCCTCAGTGAATGAAAGAGAGAGCAAAATACTTTTTACACACTTAGGTCCTGTGAATGAAAGAGACGGCAAAATACTTACACACAGATCCTGTAATCAGTGAGGCTATCCACAAGCTTATCTGTTATCCACACAGCTAGGATACTCAGCAGATTCAAAGCCTAAGGAGGTAGCAGAAAAGTCCAGGAATTTCCTGGCACAATAAATAGTACAGTTCAGGATGCCTCTGCCTTGCAGTGCTGCTCAGCACTATGATACCCTTGCACAGGGATATAATCCCCTCTCATCTTCCAAACCATCTCCACTACGTACTGTTCAGGGTGTACAGCTTCCCACCATGTGTTCCAGACTGACTCTGGAAGCAGCATGGAGCAATAGGCTGCTTTGTTTGCTCCAAGATTGCAAAGTTCATTGAGGGCCATGCACTTATTTTATACCTTGTACATACAGGTTTTGTTTTTCTGTCTTGGCTCAAGCAGATTGAATTACAGATTCCCACTTTATTCTGTTTCTTCACTGCCTGCTTTAATATAAAGAACAGGATTTCACATTGCACATTGAGCTGAAGATCCATCCTCCCAGCTCTCCTGGAATGGAGAAGGAAAGCTACCAAAACAAGTTGCAGCTGCTCCTTCTTGCCTGCCAGGTTAGAGTTTGCTAGAGATCCTCTTGGTTCACTACACAGAAGTGATTATTGGATCTGCCCCCTAGAAATAAACAAAAACATTCTACAGGAACATGTTACTGTGCAGATAGATTTGGAATTGCTCCAAAACGAACCCTCCACACTGCAAGCCAAACGCACCTGAAAGGCTGACTTTCTCTCACAGTCAAAGGAGTGTCTGAGTGAAGAGGTACAAATTTACTTCTCTGGGCGGACTGAAGCTGGATACAGCTGCTGATCTAAATCCCAAAGCAAGTACACAAGTGTATCTTTACAAAGGCGCAGCTCAGAGCTTGTGGAAGTATGTCCCAGCTTTCCGGTTTCAGTTGGGGTGGATTATGTTTTTCATTTTTCTTTCTTACACTGAAACGAAAATAAATAAATAATAATAAAAAAAATCACAACAGTAAACTAATAACTGACCTAAGCTCAGGCTTGAGTTCTATCTCAAGCACTGACAAAGGCAGTATATTTTGCTGTTTGTACTGCAATGTCTGAAAATTCCCCATTTGCAGAACTAACTATACTTTAATTCTCAGAGTTGACAAATACTGTGCTTTTCTTTCCTATTGTTTCCCTAATCTAGAAGCAGTTCAGAGACATGACAGCTCCATGTGTAACACCGAATAACAAGAACTAACACTGACATGTCTCTAGCCAGAACTAAATCTGTCTGTATGTCTGCCTGCCTCTTCCACCCCCCAACATGGCTCATTTCAGAGGAAAAGTGTATCCTACTGAACTCTGAAATACACCTCATGCCTTTGGTCTGGTTGGATAGAAGAGCTAACTTCTTGCAAGATTTCTGGTAGAGTAATTTTGGCTAAGGAAGGCTTGCATGAAAGTTGCTTAATATATTTTGTATGGAATACTGTATCATTAAAAAGATTTAAATATCCATTTCCTCCATCAAAAAGCTTGAAATTGTAGATTTTGTTCATTTAGTGTCCCCTAAAATTTATTGTTTAGATTCTCCACATGTAACCCAACCATGTTTGAAGCTTACCTATAGCCCCCTGTAGGCACAGCACTTTTCCCTGCTTGTAACATACTGCATGGCATGAAATACATAGCCTGCACAGGAAAGAAGAGACTGAAAAGAGAGTAAAGGTATGAAGACTTCTCAGCTACTATTCCCATAAGGCTCTGCAGAAGTGTAGTTGGACTAAATAGGTAGGGATCATCACTTTAATATTAGTATTTTCTGAACTTTGCAGATTACAGAGGAGATGGGAAACTGTTCTTCAGTCAACTCTTGTTGGCAGCTGAGGCAATGTTCCAGATGATCCTCATCCAGACTGGCTGAACAATCATACTGGGTTTGTCCTATTACTTTTCTCAAAACATCTATTTACTCATCACAGCATGCTATTCTAAGAAATTGCATTACATGGAAAAGTTTCCTCATACGTACTAGAAAAAAAAAATCTTGTCTAGAAGATGTATTTTAACATCAGATACTACATATAACCTCTTTTACCACTGGAAACACAAAGCAGTCATCAGTAAAGGCAGCTGCTTTGGGTTCAGTTCTTGAGTCATCTACATATTTTATGTCATTTTGAGCAATCAGTCTGTGACATGCTTTCCTCATCTTTAAAACAGAAATGATACCACTACCTTACACTCAAGTCACACACCCTACCCTACACAGAAGTCATCGGTGCAGACTGTAAACTCTTTGTAACAAGGTTTGACTCAGGATTCATGTCTGTACAGCACCTAGTACAACACAATTTCAGTTTCGGTGTGATCAGGGACATCTGTGCAATACAGCAGTGGAGAATGAGAAGTTCTGGAATCAATTTCTGGTCACCCAGCACAGAGTCAGTAAGGCATTAAGAAAGACTACAGCATTAAGTGTTTCGGGGCTTGAACTATGCATACCATTCTATGATTCTATGATTAATAAGGTTTGTCATGGATCTATCCAGAAATTTCAACTACCAGAATGAATGGTACATTATCAGGAAGCTGAGGAAATCCTGACAACAGACAGGGGTACATTGTAACACCAGGTCATGGTGACTTCTGCATTTGTTTTCTTGAAAATACTGAAAAATCAACAGACTAGTTTCCTTTAGATACATTCATTTCATTCACTCAGGATAATGTTTAAATTATCATTCTAAAAAATACATAACGAGTGACTCTTGGTTAAGTCTCATTGCTAATTGTGCCTTATAGGAGCTGGACCAGCCACGTCTCGTTCTTCATTTTGAAGTATCTAAAAAAAGCTTTACAAGGAATTCTCCATTTCTTTCTGTGAACAGACTTTCTATTCCCATTCCAGTTGTTCTCTGCTGCTTCCTGAGAAATCTTTTTCTAAAAAACAAGGCTCCACATGAAAAACTGTACAGAAACCAAGCCTTCCATGCAATAGACTGATCAAGTGAGACTGTTCAGAGTTATTCTGATGAACAATTACATAGTGTATTTGAAATTTGTTGTGGGTTCTTATGCTCACGGATGCCACATTTTCAGTACTGTTACTGATCAAGCTCAAGCAGTTAAAGATTTCTTCATGCTTACCAAAAGTTAACACTTTCCTCCTCCGCCCTATTAGAGGGAAGTTTGTCACAGTCCCAGCTCAGAGACTGCCAAAGGGAATGTCTGAGAGCTGCTCACCTACACCAACCCTTCCACATTGTTTCAAAATACATTTCCCGTCACCTTCAGCTAAGATATCTGACTGCCACTGAAGCAGATGAAAAGCATTCACATGTTTTCTAGTGACTCTGATTTTGTATTGTAGTGTCTTAAACTGTGCCATTTTTACAATTTTTTTTTTCTGAAATAATTGTGCAACTAATACCTGAGGCTTTTGCAGAGATGGCCTGTACATCATACTGCTATGGCTGAATTTAAGGCAAGCTTTTCACAGTATTTTGCTGTTCTTATGAATGTTTTTTTCTTTCTTAAGTTGCACACTTCTTTTAGCCTTGTTTCAACATTCTAAGATGGACTCACGCATTCAGTTTGGATTTTTAGGGGATAAATAATTTTCTTACTATCATCAGTATGAAGCAGGAAGGACGGAAAAGATTCTAGAAATACTGATGTTTTTGGGGAGGGTGGGGATGGGGGTGTGTGTGTCGTCTTTTCTAAAATCAAAAAGAAACCAGGCTTCTTTTCAAACTTCAAAACTATTACCAGGAACTAATCAGAGTGAACAATAGTGAACCATTGCAAATTATGACCAGAACTTAAATAAAAAAATCCTAGAAGCTAGGAGGAAGACTTTTTTTCTTAACATTTGGGAGTTATTCAGATGACCCAAGAGTTATGGCGCAAATGAAAAAACAAGGTTTTTTGCAGTGACTTTCAAAGTTACAGGTACTCACCAGGAACTACATTACCTGGTGCAAGTGATAAGACTGGAATCATAATTTTATCAACATTCCTTTATGACAAATTAAAAAGATTAATGAGTTAAACATTAGTGAGTTAAAAAGATTAATGCTTGGCATCAATGTCAAAGTGCTTTACAAACATGACCTAAGCTTCCCAAGTGCACTATTAATTGCTTGATATATTTGAAAAGGGTGAACTAAGGAACAGAGAGGCTGATGACCTGTCCAAAGTCCTATTAAGCTATAGCAAAGGCGAAGCCTGCTGATGCCAGGAGAACACACACTGTACACTCAAAGTGTACTAATTTAAATGCAGCTATAGAAAAGTCAGGTCTGATTTCCCCTAACAAGTCTGGTTTTCAGATTCAAAGAAAAAACAGAGGAAGCTTAGCTCCAAGACTGTGGTTCAAAGATATCTGTGGTTTTAAAGAATTTGACAAAGTTTCCCTCCCCCACAAAACATCTAATAGGGAAGATCTGTTCAGAAACTCACAAAGAAGCTTGCAAGACCTATTAGCCGAGTCATACAAGACTATTTCCCTTCAAAGCATTTTGGCAGCTATGTAAGAATTACAGGTTATCTAGTAGACAGTGGTTGCAAACAACACTTTTGCAGGAAGGCCTTGAAGCTGATAAACTGTGATAAGCAAATTCAAGTGAACTGCACGATGGAGAAGCATCAAAGCAAAGCCGCTCACATCTTGTTCCCAAGAACTTTGGAATGAAGTTGCACCCTTTTCACATAAGCAACAGGGTTTGCACAGGATAATATGTATGTGGTGTAGAAAGGGTATGATTTAAATTCAAGTGTGGCTGTGGACAGTTAAATCTGATATTCTTACAGATGACATGTTTTTTATAGCATCAGTTAAACAACTGATATCCTGCATAGAGGTCAAGATTACATATAAAATGCTATATACTGATGTTTCTTTTCTCTTGGACTGTCTTTTCAAAATAGCTATTATTTTCATTCTTTGTATGACTTCTCTCTAAAAGCTTCAAAACTTTAATACCTGAACCAAGACCTAGTTACATAAAGGTTAACAAAGGACTTCTAATTTCTTATCAGAGAGAAGCCAAAATGAAACAGCAAAGTCACCACTTAGACAAAGCAAAGGGGCTTTATCTAGAGCTTAAGGTATGACTTACTATGAAATACGCATGCCTACGCGTTCTGGAAAAAATGGCTCTGGTTTGAGAGATGCACACAGTCCTAAACATTCAAAAGGTTGTAAACACATAAACAACATTTTACGTCTGTCTTGTTAAAGATTCTGGAAACTACTGTATGGTTTTGGGACATGAGCTTTTCTTTTCTTTTTAAAGATAAGAAACTTTTTGAACCCTCCTCCACTAGAAATGTATGTAAAAATCTACCTGAGCTGGTTATACAGAAAAGACCCCAAAATACTAACTTCAAATTCTGCATCAGACTCTTCTGTTTTACCAAAATTATACATCAAGTAGCGAAGATTTTTGGTATAAATTCTTGAAATCACTCTGAAACACTTAAATGGCTCTTAACATGTATTACTATCAAGAATGAATCAGTAGGCACAGAGCACTGTAAGAACCATTTAGGCCTTAGGTAAAGTATCTCTGCTCTGCCATCTTTAGGGAGAGTGCAGAAAGGAGATGCCAGAGCTACCAGGAGGCAGGAAGAGAACAACAACAACACAGAGCGAACTTCAGAAACTTGTTCCTTTCCATCCTTGTTTCTGAGCAAGACATGTTCATTTCTCAGGTTACTGTCTCTCCCATCTAACAATTCCCATTTTGCTTGCTGGGACCTTTTGAAGAAACAGGAATAATGGATAGAAAAAGGCAGAGTTCATTCTCCTATTCACGATCTCTCGTTTTCCATGTGGCCACTACAAAAAGAGGTAGAAACAAGCCAGTTCTGCATTGAGCCAACTCTCTGTCCTAAGGTGTTGTAATCCTTACCAGCAGTTACTACTTCCAATGCCCTTGGCTGAACTAGCTGGGGAGGGATGTGTTACCCGACGAGCAGCAGGTAAACCTCACATTCAAAGACAACCCCACTGTAACACGCTGATTTCATTTAACTTTAGAATTTGGACAGAAATCCCAAGATGTGCATAGAAAGTATTCCCAAATTGTAATATATCTCAAACTGTATTTATATAGATTAACAGGTCTATCAAATAGGGTAACAAGTACTGGAAATACAAAGATAGACGAATACTGGCCAGCTAGATTTCTTATGATGCTTTGCTTTCAGTTATTTTTATGTAATTTGTTCCATCTGCACATGGATGTCAATAGATAAAAATAAATTAAAATCTAATTACTGTCTTACTTGAAAATCCTCCCCTGAATAGGGCATTAAAGTTTATTTTAAACTATGCATGATTGCTTTGATGCTTTGTAAACTCTTACAAGGGCAAGACACATCAAGCTGCAAACAGCTTCTGCAGTGCCTGGATGCAGTGGGTCCTATTACACCACTCAATGACAGCAGATTTGTGCAGTAACCTAAAGCTTTTCAAACTCAAGTAGAAAACACTGCTGACAGAAATGTCTAGTCTCTCTTTAGGAGAATAACTCCACTAGCTTTCTGAAATAATTTATATCACAAAGCACTTCAAGGCTCTCTGTAAACACATGGGCAGGTTAGAGAGGGAACTACTACTTTATCTGACCCTAAGCCTCCCCTTAGGGCTAGAAAGCCAGCAATCTCACCAAATCTGAAATATCCGGGTGGTAGAGCAGCACAATTTTCAATCTACTTTTTAGGCTTTTTATTCCTGTTTTTGTTCTTACTCGTTGGCAACCTCCCCTCACCAGATGTGCTACAACCACCACTTGTGCAATTTCTCCTGTCCCACAATGGAGGCAGACCTCAAAGACAGTTAACTCGCTCCATTGAAGGTCGCCAGCCAAGGTGCACCTTTATACAGGTAACAATACAGGTAACCTACATTTGTCATGCTGCACTCTCAGTCCCCAGAAAAAGAGAATAAAGATCTTAAATAGAAACCAATAACAAAAGAAAAATGCCAAATCATTTCACACGCTGAATCAACAGTGAGTCACAACACTCAGACTCTGAGTAACAGACCAGAGAATGAAGCAACATTGCAAAACAACAGTGGCTTTTTTGTTCAAAGATAACTGCATTGGTGATTTCTTGAAGTATTTGTGTGTGGGTGGGTTTGTTTGTTTTTTAATTTTTATTCTGCCCAAAAAAACCCTCTTGTACTTCATAAAAGCAGAGGGTAAATTTACTCATCACTAGGTATTTCCAAAAACTGTTGAAGTTCTCACCTTAACCATCATTTCCCAATTAGTACTTGTTAGTAAGGGGCATCTACTATTAAGAGAGACGCTTTCCTCCAAATAAAGATATATTCCTTCCCACCTCCAGTTTGTGGCAGAACTCTTAGGGTATTTTTTCACTTTTAGGCACCCAAAATTGAATTTCCACCTTCAGAATATTATCCTAAAGCAAAACTATGTAAACCCAAGCTATTTACTAGGGCCCAGAAATGGGAGGAAAATGTTGCAAAGCCATTTTCAGTTATTTAAAAAAAAACACACCACCTCACCAGCTCTCGCAGATGAGTATTTTTTATTAGCTTCCTGTCATATTTTCTCCTTTTTAGTACCTTCTCTGTAGTTTAAACAAGCTGAGAAAGGCCTAAAGTTTTCATCAAAATTAACTCAGAGAATGAAGTGTTTTGGTAGAAAAAGAAAATGAAAAAGCAGCTCTTCTTGAACTGCATATTTTAAAAAACATACCAGAAACTCCCGATTATGGTCTATGTGAGAAAGGTTTTAAATAACAGCAGATCAATATTCTGCTCTTTTCAATATTACCAGCCTATACGAAAGGATTTCCATCTTCTTGTGATTTTTCTAAAGCTTTAAAAAAATAAAAATAAAAATCAAGCTTCCTTTCCATGTCCTAAAAAAATTAAATAATTACATAAGAGCAGAGAGGACAAGGGCAATTAGAAATTTAAGTAGCTCCCTTTAAGAACCTAGAGGAGGAAGATTAGGTAAGAGGGGCTGACAGAGAAATTTCTATTATTTCTACTTTGACTATTGTGCAGAGACTTTCCTTCCACCTTGTGATTCTAAGAAGTTTTAGGAAGGACAGCTGTTGAAACTGAAACACTGAATGCTAGCCACCAAGAAACCCCCAGTGAATATATTCACTGTCCCATACTCAAAAAGCAAGCCTTATCTCCGTAATTCACCAGTCCTACCCGCTACTCAAATAGCTTGTCCTAAACACACCATCTCCCTGCTGAGTAATAAGCCTCCAAAAGCTGATTGTTTGGTACAGGTTACCAAGTAGAATTTCCTGCGCATGTTATTACTCACCTCGCCCTGATGTGTGACAAAAATTGCAAGAGGAACTCTGCTCTACCAAGTGCGTAAAATCTGTTGCAATGAAGAAGCTGCATCCTTCCCACGCCTAACCTAAGACAAGATGCAAAACAGAGTCAAAGGAGCACTAACAGGATATGTGGTCTTGCCAATTCTTGTGATTTTATTATGAGTCTTTTAATTATGGAAAGGGTCTTAAATCATGACATTGGAACACTAGTACCCAAGAACCTCATCTCTTACTGAATAAAAACGTTTCTAGCCTTTGTGACACGTCAGAAAAGCAAGGATCTGGAAATCTACTCCAAAACAAAAATTGAAATCTTCACACAAACAAGCATCAATACAAAGGACTTTACAACTGAGTGAATTCATGCTGCTGTGAGGGATCATCTCCTCACTGATCAGACACTGAAAAATCATCCTTGACCTCTTCGCTCTCCACTTTCCTCAGCAGGAACTGGGACATCAAGAGGACTCAGGGCGGGGAGAAGGCAGCAAAATGCTGCATTTGGTGGTAAGGCATACTCACCTGCAAACAACTTCTATCTCTAAACTACCAAAATTTGACAGAAGTACCTGCCACCATCCCTGAGATGACTCTGGCTTCCTTCTTCCCATTCTCAGCAACATGCAATTTCAAAGACCTTAGTAGACTTAATAGTATATTAACAATATTACAGTATTAATTAGTAGTCTATCAGGATGTATCAGAGGAGTGGGATAAGTGCGAGTACCATTATTTCAGTTCACAAGTGCCAGCCAGGGGTAAGTCTTATTGTTATTGCATAATCTACTTGCTTCTTTACTGCTTTTGTTTAAGAGAGGACAGGTGCAAGCAATTTCCCCTCAATGTTAGAGGCTGGACAGAGTGTTTTCACTGTTATTCAGGGTACAAAAGGTGTGTGCACACACGTATTATCACGACAATCAGGTTCTCTTAGTAAAAGAGAGACTACTTTTGTCCTTTGTAGGCCCTGCCTTCCTGGGCTGACTTGAAATTCTTTTCTCTAAGACATTATGGTGGTTCTGCCTCTCCTTCAGAAACTCCTTTTTCTATTTCCGGTAGCTCTAGCTGCTGAGGGAGAAAAAGCTCTGTCTATCTCTGTAGTGGTGATAGTGTCTGACTAGCTGCCTCCTTGACTCACTTGTCCATCAACATGCAATTTCAAACAGCAGCTGGAAATAAAGAGCAAGTTAGCATAACTGTGTAATCAACTTTTCCATAACCCCCAGTTTGGTAACTACCGCCAGATCAACATGACACTTCCAGCCCTTCAGTAACAGGGTGAAGCTGCAACAACTACAGCTTTCCAAAAAGAGCTTGTGGGGACACTGATGCTGGTACATACACTGAGGTAGCTCAGATTTCAGTAAACTACTTGGTTTTGCGCAGACTTTTTGTTCTATGGTTTCAGCTTCACATAGAAGTCTCATAAAGTCAGTCATGTTTACAGTCCATTTAAATCACAGACAAGAGCAATGTTGTTGAAGTAGAGAGCCAAACGTTTCCTGGGAATAAGTGACTCATTTTGTAAGAGTGGCAGAGGTAGGAAGCCTCAGGACCACTCTACTATGAATAACTGTACTAAAATAAACCTCCCCTCCAAATTTTGTAACAATTGTTTTAATAAGTTTTTTGGCAAGAGGCTAGAATAAATTATCCTTCATTGCTCCTGTGCCAATCACATTAACTCCTGCAGCTAGTTTAGCTCAGACAATTGGGTCACTAAAACTGTTCACAGTACTTATTTAATCTACATAAGTTTTAAGCGTACCTTGTTGTTTTAACATTTTTCTAAGCTTCTCAGCAGCCTAAATCTGCTTCAAATAAGTGATCCAAAAATGAGGACAAATTTACACAAAGATGTCTTTATCCAATTAACTTAAAGTCAAAATTTATTTCTGCAGTAAAACAACAGCTTTTTTTCCCACCCTGTGTCACAATGTTTATTGCATACTAAAGCCGAGAAAAATGATGTGTAACTAGGAAACAGAGCCTGAGTATTCATCTGTCCTTATCGGTCATCCAAACAAGCTAAAAAAAAAAATTGAACTGTGGCCTAAGAGAAATATAAACCTTTATTTGAGGGCAAGACAATGAGGACAGAATGATGAGATCAGTGTTTTCCATTCAACAAGCACAACATCTCCCAACTTTGCAGAATGAGTCTCTGAGGACAGGCAAAAGCTTTCAACATGTTTCAAAAGATCTCATAACCTAAACCCGAATAAGAAGGCACTTGATAATCTAAAAAATTCACTTCTTAAATCCATTTTACAGAACCGGCATCCAAAAGCAATAATAATATTAAGACCTAGACATGTTTGCAGATAAGCTGTTGGTAGAATCCTTGAGCTAAAAACAGACACACAACTGAACATCATCCAACCAGACTGAGTTACTCCTCATCAACTCAAGTGCCTTAACTGTGTGTGAACGCTTGCCTGAAACCTTTCTTCTAATTTTGCCAGTGGGGAGTTGCAACTCCAGGAACTGCAACTCTCACCATCTCTCCTTATTTGAGATAAAAGGTATCAGCTTAAAATTCAACAGAAATTTCAGGAAACACATAAACAGTGAGTTTGCATTCCCAGTTGTATGCATCACATACTCAAAAAGATCACCAGAAAGTGCCAATGCAGCTTTTGTCTTGACACAAGCTCTAACATGGCAGCTAGGGATACAATTTCTTCCCCCTTGCCAAAGGGCTTCATCCATGCAATCCCAGTGAACTCTTACCTTGATATAGAAACAAACCCAGCAGTTTAGGTACCAAAAAATAAAGGTATCAATCTCCAAATGCTACATCTTTACTTAGACAAGTGTTACTTTGATAAAGACATATATACTGACACAGTTTCACTTCTTATTCATATTACTATACTGGAATAAATTACCTTAATGACAAAGATGTGGATTTACCTATTAAAGGACTGTTCAAGAGGCTGCACTTACATATTCACTGGGACTAAGAAAAGAGTGGACTAATACAGCATTGCATTTCTGTCAAATTCATCTTAATCCCAGTCAGAATGAGAAGAGGGCTTGAGGCTGTGCTTTCATTCCATCTCTTGACACGGCAAGATGCTGAACCTGACTCACTGTTCAAGTCTGAAAAGATCTTGTAAGGAAACAGAGGAAAAGTAACAAGACAAAAGGCTGCAGAAGTTCTGAGGCATCAGAGGGATACAGGAACCACAAGACAGTTTCAAACAGAAGAGAACTTCCTGGCCACTAACTATAAAATTGGTACTCTTAGAGCCATATTCTTGGCATGATGTAGAAAGTCCGACTGCCAGGAACAGATTTAAGCTCAGTTTCCCCAATACACCATGTTTTAACATTTCCATCTTACAGTAAATCACAGTGTTGTCTCCTGTCTATGATACCTAGCTTGCTTATTTCACAGTACAATGTGATTTAACTTCTTCCTAAGAAAGCTTCTGGAGCAATGCCTAGTTTGAGAAATACCATTTCACAAGGAATGTATATTGACTGTAATTAATTCCTATGGATGGAGAGGCCAATTAACAAGAATCCAACTAATAATTCAGTTGGATTTAATCCATATACTTAACTGGCAACATGCACCAGAGAAAGAGGCAGGGGGTGCAAGGATATATTTGGGGAAGAAATCACACATGACAGGCACTTTCAAAGTGGTTCACAGACATTTTAAATGTTACCCAGCCACTCTTAACCCTTGGTCTCATCTGCTTTCCATCACCTCTACAGGCTCCTTTTCTGCTCTCTCTCTCATGCTATGTCTTTCCTGCATACACAGTGCAACAGTACCTTGGCTATTTCAGTTTTCAGCTTAAAGATTAAAATGCCTGACATTCACATATGCACACCATTCTTCTTAACAAAAGCAAGCTTCTGCAAAATTTGCATTTCCCTATTATTGAATGTCCTTGTGCATCAAATCCAGTAACAGAACATGAAAGGGAAGGAAGTTTTCTTAGTAACACCACTTTTATTGCCAAGCTCCATTTACAAAGAAAGGTCTATTGTTCATTCTTGTCCAGGTTTTCAATAGCCATGACACATGATTAATACCAGCAAATACAGATTCAGCTATAGAAATCTGGATTTCAGAAACATACACCAATATTTTCCAATTTCACTCCCTTCCCAGACACTTATTTACATTTTTCTTTAAATTAACATAAGATATAGTCACACTTACTCCAAATATCTAACATAACTTACATTAAATAATACTTATTGCCTGTAAAAAGACATTTCAGAATTCAAATCACCCCGTGTTTGGGCTTTTTTCCATGTAATGTAAGTGCATGTTCAGGACTTTTTTTTTTTCCCTCAAATGAAGTACATTTCAGACACAACTTTATTGAAATATATTTCATAGGAGGACAGTCCTTCATGTTCATTAAATGCTTTATGTAGTGTTTAAATCCCAGGTACATTAATTCTCCTAGAAAAATACATTTGCCCCTCTTTTCACTTAAAACAATCAAACTTACAAAACAGCCCAAAAAGAAGTAAAAAGTTTGCAACAAAAATATCAACCCACCCATTCACAAGTGGAGATGCCTGAAGTTATCCCCTAAAGTTTAAAATGCTAACAGCAGGTTCCCTAGAGTTGTAATAATGTATTATTCAGTGCTATCACTGGGCAAAACAAAGCTCCTAAGAAATTCTAATAACCTATAAATTCACGCACTTGAATCTATCCTCAGTCGTTTTCGAAATTATCTTCATGTTCATTACAAATGTTTCTGCCATGGTTAGTCCTTAAATACACCCAAACACAAAGCCTTAGACCTTCTCATCTCCTCATATATACTTAAGCTATCGGGCTGCAATTACTATGTCTTAAACTCTGTTTAGTATGAGTACCCATGAAAAAAAAAAAATCCCATCTATTTTAAGATTATGATCTTAAAAGAATCCTGGGAACACTATATACTAGTCTGAACATTATTTAACTCTTAACTTTTGTCATCAACAAATATTCTTAGTCATTACCTGCTTCTTAAGCCCTTTTTAGTTATGTTTTTAAATAAATGCACCCACACATTTATTTATGCTAACAGGACAGTCACAACAATGACTCAATTTTTTCCTTTTAATATTAAGAACCAATGAATTCAAGTTAGCAAAACAATAAACCAGATACCGCCACAGTGCACGTTTATTAGACAAGCAAAATTTAGCTTTACATTTATAATACATTAACAAACATAAAATACATACTTTATGACACCTTGCAAAAGAAATCAAATCTGAGCAATGCGCAAATCTAAAAATTTTGGGAGATCAAAATAGGCAAAATTCTGTACAAATGTAATAGAAAAATACATTTCCATATGAAAGAACCTTCTGTTTGAGACTCAGTCCAGAACTGCATCTCCCATGTCTTTGTTGCTGCTCAAAAAATCCCAAGCAGCAGAAAAAAAACCCCAAGCACTTCAACCCCCCACCCCCTAAAAACATCCCACCCTAGCAAGCCCTGCTTGGATCACCATCTGCTTTTCAGAAGCCAATAGGAGACAGTAAGAGTTACTATATTTGTTTCTCATTCATGCTGCAAATGTTGGGAAAGGTCAGTGCAACACAGCAGGCAAGCACAGGAGAACCACTCCAAAGACTTCTAGATAACAGAAGCACAGTGCCCAGGTTAGTTACACCTAGGGCAGGCCAGTGATGGTTAAACAGCGACGTACCAAAAAACTCTTTCAAGAAGAATGACAGGAACAGTTAGGAGAATTTTCAACACCACGTAACATTAGGTTGCCTGAAAATAAGTACAAGACTCATCAAGAAGACTCATTATCTTTGAGGCAAAACAGCTAGACCCCACTGATGCCCCCATCTGATGTCTCTTTGCAAATTTTAGATTCAACTATAGGACTAAAGCACTCAGTTTCCTAGACAACAGCTGCCTCTGCAATGTTCTTAAAAGCAACTCCCCATTTAACTTTAGCTGGTTAGTGAAGACCACATCAGAATGTTTAGCACGGTGGGTTTTTTTTGAAGAGTAACTACATGCAGGCTAGTGAAACTATTCATTAGGCTATTCTGTAGTTATTTACCTATAACGAGTGTGGCGAAAAGAGTGACTCATTACACCAGAGCACCGACAGCACCATGTGATTCAAGTGTTTACTTTTATGAAGTGGCTTCAAAATTATACATACAGTTTGACCAGCTTGCCTGATAGCTTACCTAGGTCTTCAAGTGTACAGTTTTAAGTTTAACGTACTACTAGTAAAATGACACTCAATTGCAGGGCAATTATTTGATTCCTAGACTGCTTAAAGTAATCACGCCAGGCCATTTGCAGTGAAATTACAGTCACTCCTCTTACTGCTTAACTAGAAAAAAAATATTTCACAGCAATTTCAATCCTAAAGATTGCTGATTTTGCTATAAACAAACTATTTTAACCATCAGTTTAAAAATTCTACACACAAGAATACTTCAAAAATCATAAAGGAACATTATTCCCCGCTATATTGTGTTTATTCGGCAAAGGGTTCATATGAATCACTGGACACTGACTTAAACTCTGAATACTGACCTAGATTTGAATTTTAAATTCTGGATATGGAAGAAGAGTTTTTAAATGTCACATACCTGTCCTTTAGCAATAATATTGCAAAAGATTAAATGAATTCTGGAAGATATTCCCAATTTTTCCTCAACAAGTGACTTCAAGGAAAATTCCAACTGTGTCGTAAAGCGAAGAACGTTGGGAAGCTTCTTTAACAGGTGTAATTTTATATCTTTTCTAAAACTCAGCTTAATTTAAGGAAGAGAAGTCAGAATTTTACTTTATCATGAATTAGCAGTGGAGAATACAAATGAGCTCTGTCCTTATATTGTATATAATTCATGACTTCACACACAAAATAATAGAGCTTTTAGTATTAATATATGTGACCACATTTCTAATTAATTTGGTTTAATCCACACAGCTTGTAAAATGAATGGCAGGAAGCTTAACCTTTGGTTTCTTTCTAAATCAAAGAATTTCTGCAAAATAAGTAATTTTTGCACACCAGGTTTACACTGCAAGCATTACTTCTGTGGTGAAGCAGATGTTAGAATTGGGCACTGCTGTTTCCTCCCTCCCCTTTTTTACCAAATTTCCAAGTGTATGCTGCCATTACTCTCTTCACAAATGAAAAGCCTGAGTCTTGTTCATTGGTGTACACTGGATGACAGAAAAGCAAAGGGGACCAGCAAGAGGCAATGAACCTAACAGCGATGGCCACACATAGTTTTGTTAAACAAGTAATATCTTCGTAAAATTTGATAAAATGAGACACATAGGCCATAAAATAGCAAAGTTTACATTCAGTATGCCTTGGCTTCTTTGGCTTCTCTTCTCAAAAGGAAGAGAATAATAGAACTATTTTAAGTTCACAGAATATGGCTGAAGATAGGCATAGCTTCTACAAACAAACACTGAGAATTTAGCATCTCCAAAATTTTGACATTTTGCTCTGGAACATTGCTATATTTACTTTAGATTGATTGTACCTCCCCTCTGCAGTATTACACTGAAATAGTGAACCTTTTGAATGGTCAGTTGTTCAGCTGCTGCTCTCATTTGCAACTTGGTATTTGGATTTGGTTAAAAAGGGTGATGTTACACTGACGCAAATCAACTTTTGTTTAGAAAAAAAATACATTTGTGGCTGATGTGCTAATGCTTTCTTGGTTGAGTTTCCTTTTTACAGTGAAAGGGGGATAAGGAAACAGCCCTTGAGTTTTTCTGATAAGGGAGAGATAGACATGATACTCTTCAAGGAATTGTAAATGAGTAACACTGTACTTACAGAGATAAAAGGCTGCTGATGACAGATTACTTCAGCGTCTTCAGAGCTTTTACATTCTGAAGCATGAAGCACAGTCAAATTGTATACGCATATGTCCTAATATTAGAAGCAAACAAGTCAAAAATCAATTGCTTCTCTGGCAATTTAGGAGATTTAGGTTGGTCTGTACCAGTTGTAGCATTTATCTAACACAACATTGGTAGAGCTGGTGCAGACAGAGCTTTCCTAGTGTAATTCCATCTTTGCAGAGAGCTTTTGATAGAACTGCTAAAAGATGTCCCATCTTACCACCCCTTGACCAGCAGTGCTCTGCAGCAGAGGACTAGACAGTAGACCTAGTCTTCTATTTTGCTAATAATAGGATCTATCTCAGTCATTTCCTGTGAAGCTCTCAGTAGACAACTGGTCATGAGATTTAAAAGTCACTCAAAGGCAATCAAAAGCACAAAGTCAGCTTGCGTTCCCTTTGTGCCTTTTCTTGTGTGATATGGCTCAAGGGTGAGTTATGCACACCCATTAAAAAGACTCCTTCTGCATGGTCTTAATCGTGCTAGAACTGAATTTGAAATTAAATAAAGATCAAGGTTTTCCTGTCTAAAATTAATTCTACTTAAGGGAACTCAGCCGGCACAGTGGCATTTTGTCTAGGTTAAGAGCTAAGGTTAACAGCTAACATAAAATGCTTTCAAGTTCAGTAAGGCATCATTTTTAATAATGATCTTCAGAACATTACTGGGGCTACAGTGTAATGCTGCAACATACTAGAGGAAGTCTAGTTCTGGAATCAGTTCAGCTAATAACAATTTATGTGGTCTTTGTGTCCAAACTGCTACTGATGTCTGGGCTTGTTCAGGTACACATGCATTAGCTACAATGGTGACTGCAGTGTAAACTCACCCTAAGCATATGACCAAAAAAAAAAAGGTAGGCTCTTACTTCAACAATGCCAAATTCTCATGCCACATCTATAGCAGCAGCTAACTCTCAGAATTCTTTTAGAGTTTGGGCCACTCTGGAATGGTCAGAATATTGGTTAATTCAATTTGAGACAAAGTAGAAGTCACAGAAAACCAGAAATCAACAAAACTGTATGCAAAAGCTAATAAGGGAAGAAAAAAAATGCTGCCATTCAATAGCAGACACCTTGTGTACATATTTTACAAAGATTAAGTTATGTGAAGGAAAAGATGGAAAAAGCAAGCAAAGTTATACTTGTGGACTAGTCAACCTCATATATAAATATTACATTTAAAATCACTTCAAGTATTCCATCTGACAGCCAGGAATAGGTACAATAAGAGACTGGGAAGTAGGTAAGAAGTTTTCAGATTCACCTACTTGATAGGAAATCAATGTTAGTAGAGGCAGAATGAGGAAGCAGATTGTACTGATGACTGAAATCATAATACCAAGTAACGTAAATAGTAGTCTTCAATATTTGAGAGCCAGAAAGCACTCAATGTTATGAGCAGACCAATAATGACAAACTACTCATTTTACTATTAATTTAAATTAACGCACATGGAAATTTGAGAAATCTTGAATTCCATTCACGCTAAATTACATATCAAATCAACAAAGAACATTCCAAACTTTAATCAACACTTTTGCACTACTTTCTGTCAACTTGGTATCAGGATCTAGGAAGCAAAGTAAGGCAAGCATAGACTCAGAATCACTTTTACATAATGGTGGTGTTTAACTGGGATACTATCCCAGATAGGAAAAAAAACACACAATAACTTTCCTTTTGAGTTTCAGACTTGCGAAGGAATTATCAGTTAGATGTGGTGACCTTCTTCCTACATGAAGATGAAAAGTTTACAAAACCTCTTTAGAGTAAAACTGCTTCCACCTGCTTCTAGAAGTTGTCCTTCAGTGGAAAGGATATCATTCCTCAGAGGTGTAGCAATTTGACTGTCAGAAGCAAACAAACAAGCTATAGCAATCTCTTAAAATATTTCACATTCCTCTGTAGCTGGTTAAGCAAAGGCTAAAGTAGTGTCAAAAATCCCTTATGTAAATTTGAATAAGCATTTGTCACTAAATTTCAGGCTTTTACCTTTTAAGAATTTGTTTGATACATATCTTGCTTTGCACACAAGTCTGGAGTCCTACGAAGACAACACTGGAAGTGGCCAAGCCTGCTGGTATCATGCAGACCTCCAAAAGATGAATGAGATCAGGATTTAAAAAAAAAAAAAAGAAAAAGAAAGAAAAAAAAAGAAAAAAGAACCAAAAAAAAATCAAAACCCCTCCCAAAACTAGAAAACACACCATGTCTCAAACGGAAGTGTTATCTCTGTACTACAATATATAATTTTTTCCAGTCAATGGTACGTCTCCAGTTTCAGAGAAGTAACGATACAATATCCTGAAGCCAGGTATCCAAAAAGTTCTTCACTTTGCCATAAAACTCTAGACCTTCTACAACTAACTTAGTTCCTGCAGCCAGAACTCTAAAATAGAAAGAATGTAGGTGCTTTGAAATACTTTCATGTTCTTGTACAACAGAAATTGTTAGGAAACAACCAGTCCAGATTAAAAAGTTGCAGGGTTTTTTTTATTTGGGTTTTGTTTTTTCTTCTCCAGTTTAAATACGTTGAGCATCTGATGTTTACTCTAAAAGCTTCCCACATTCTCTTTCATCAGTGGGCCTCTTCTTGCAGACCAGATGGCCTCTCAGGCTTCAAGAAACATCCACACTCACAAATTAAAAAAACAACAAAGAATTTGGTTGCATTGGCTTCACTGTTTATCACAGTCTGCAGGCTGGCTTTAGTCAGAACATTCCTCCTCTACCTCTTTTACCTTGCAAACTTCAACTTCAGATTGCAAAGAGGACGGAGAAATGCAGCTGAATGTTCGAATGCTGTGTGGATCAACTGGTGGCACTAGTGTAAGTGACTCTACACTTAATGCATCTGTATTATCATCTATTATTAATGATATTGTGGGCTGCTGTGCAGGAATCAGGCTAGGAGACAGGTTTGCTGTTTCTATGTCACTGTTTTTTACAGCGTTCTTGCTAGACTTTGAGACAGCTGAGAGAGTTTCATCAGTCAACATCGTCTGACCAGAAACGGTCATCTGAGGCTGCTCTGGAGCTGAAGCATCATCTAATAAAAGAAAACACCAAGAAACAATCAATATTCAACTTCGTATGTACATGAAGCCTGACAGTATAATTACTTATGAATATTTAAGAATAAATGGGTGGAAAATGCAGTTTTGTGAAGCACTACGTTTACACATTCACTTTTTAGTAATTAGAAATAAACGAAAATATTATGAGGGAATAACACAAAATGTCAGCAGGAATCTCTTCAAATTAGGAACCAGAAAGTTTTACACATTTAGTATCAGAATATGCAGCAACATCAGAAATATTCCTAGAGAGAGGAAATTGAGGGGAAGAATAAGAAAGCCTCTCCAGTATTTAGTATAGACTAAAATGAATAGCCACACCACACCAGGAAGCTCTTTAGAATAAAACCAAAAAAAACCAAAACCCAAAAAACCCCCCCAAAAATCCCACCCCTGTATATAACTATTTTTCCCAAGAGGTGGCTCGCTTCTTAACAAAAATTTGGAAGTCGTTCTCTCTTTTCATTCTCCAGATTCACATTTAAGTGACACCTCAACCACAGAAAGCAGAACTATAGAAGAACAGAAAGGAAAATAATGTGCTTACTGCAACCGAAAGGTGCTGCAAAATAGGCCTGCTCATGTTATATTACTTTTTTGTGCTCCTAAGCACAGAGCACGCAACATAGATAAAACTGGGAATAAGCATCACATACCACAGAAAAATGATATGCCGCTACACCTTCCCACACAATGAAAAAACCCAAACATTAACAGCTATTTCTACTGTCCTTTTCTCCCTTAAAATCCTAGCTAACTATTAAGTAAACTGGTCATCTGGCCCCGATGGATAGTGAATGTAGGGGATGAGGAATACAGCCTTAGATTAATGAGCAGATATGCCCAGAAAAGTCAGGGTTTTGGTTTTTTTCTTTTCAGACTAGGGTAATAGATGCCATTAAAGTAACCGGTATCCAGCTTCAAGACAGACCATTTTTAGAGTTCTTGTAAGAAACAGCATGTGTTCAAGTGTACAGGCATCTGCAGAAAAGACTACAAGGCAATGTAGTGAATACAGAAACTAAGAATTAGGTTCTGGTTTTAATATACAGTGACCTTAAAATATTTCAGTTTCAATATGATTCCAATTAATCCTGTAAAAGAAAAGAAAGCACGAACATAATGCCAAAAAAAGAGAAAAACAAAGCTGAGAATGGAATGGATATCAGTAAGGTATCAGTGGGATAGCAGTAAGATTATTGGGTTTTTTATCTTTCTGGTAAGATAACCCCAACAATGGTGTATTCTCACTTCAGAAAACCACTCAATTTTACTTTTTGCTGACTTGGTGGCTAAAGCTTCTTGGTTTACTAAAACCAAAATTCATAGATTGTAAAAAAGTCTCCTTAATAAAAAGGACATCACTGGTTATTTTTGAAAAATAAGGACAGATTCAAAGTAACTCTGCAGATTCTTCTTTTTAGCTGTCAAGAAGCTTTAGTGAGAATGTAATGATTGATAACAGAGGATATGATGGAAGACTTGCATGGAAAACGAGCTGCTAAAAACATCGAAATAAAGCCTCTTTTCTCTGAATTCCAAGATAAATACTTTTGTGGTCTGGTATGCACAAAACAGTGAGCCTCTTTGCAGTGATTTTACATTCTGAATTTATAAAATCTTAAAAGAGTATCAAAACGTTCTTTGCCAAGATTATTTTTTATCTTAATTATATTATGAATATTCACCAAAATTCAGGATTCAGAAACCTGAGATATTCTGGTAAATAAAATATTATCAATCAATGGTATTCTGCTCAGGAATGTTATATACAGCACATTTCTATTGCAGTTCTGCTATTTCACTTCTTATCCTGCAGTTCATTTCTTAAATCATTCCTCCCCCACTCCCAACAAAATATCAATATATTTTCACAATACTTTCATTTACTGAAACCATGACAGACAGACATGTTCTTTTGCAATGCTGTATTGTCCCCAAATCCTTCCACATAGGATCTAAATTAATGCTAAAGTGACTCCCGTCTTAATGCCACAAAGAAAAAGAAAGTATTTGAAAAAAGCCTCCCAAAAAAAAAAAAAGTATCTGGAATCAACAAGTCCAAATTTTCTATCCAAAAGTCTGAAAAAACATTCAGAAAAAAGGTAAAAATATCAAGAAAAATGTAAGCCCAATATATTCTGTCCAGTATTTCAGCTACAGTATTTACAAAGAATACAAAATTGGAGCTCTTCTGTGCTTCCCTCCTGCTTTTATTTACTGTTGATAGAAGTCTCTTCCCTCTGCTGCCAATATTTCATTAGTCACTGTCAGAGCTTCACTTCTGTTACAGCTTTCTGTTACCCAGCATGGCATTTCTGCCAAAATGACTAGGTATTCGGAAACTGCCACTAGTCCCCGCAGGGGCAGGAAGCAAATACCAGCACACAAAGGGGCAGGGGAGGGAGAATTTTTAACGTTGTCAAGCAAAGGTCAACAGCTCTCACTCTTCTGGAGTATATTATTCCTTCTGGACTATACTTAACTAAAAATCTGACTCTTCAGGTCACAGCTAGAAACTATGGCTATGAGAGCAGTACTTACATCTTTGTGGCCAAGCTCTCAAACCCACAGGCTAGTTGAGATGTATACTTCGCTTGGAACTGCAACTATAAGCTTGTGTTCATTAAGTTTTTAAGCGTGATCATCTCTCATATCTTTTGGGTATAAGGATAGAGGAAAAGCATCCTAGACTACAGCAGAAGGAAACTTAATAGAAAATAGAATACAGAGGTCTGGCGTCTTGGAATGAAAACTTGGTATATTACAAGAGGCATTACAATGAAAAATCAGACCCTTATTTTGATGTAAAAAGTTTTCACATATAACACCTCCCAGTTAATTGAGTACATGGTTTCAGGACAATAATTACTAATGAGAAAATTTTTGAGGCTCAAAATTTCAAAGCCTTTTGAAGTCATGCTCAATTCAAAGAAGGATCCAGGTAGATAAATATATCATTACAAGAATGTCTGTCTCCAAAATCCAGATAGGTACCAAGCTCTTGATTCAAAAGAGTTCAAGGCACCCGTACGTTTAGAGATTAAGTACTCTACCCATTATCTGGAACTTGTGTCTATATTGCACATAAAAGTACTACCTGGCTTTCAAAAAAACTCAAAATCCTAACACTTGGTTCCAGTTTGACATTTAGATAGAAAGAGCAAAAATAATTGTAATTTCTACCTGAATAAAATCACCAGTCACTAAGATATGCTCTACTCTTAAATATCAAAAAGTTATCCTCTAATATGGGAAAACAGCATTTTTATTTACCTCTCCCCAACCCCCATGTATGTAAGCAAGAGCATTATGGCAAAAAATATAAGCCAGATCTGCAACAAAACCAGGGAGAGTGAAGTCAGTTTCTTAAAATAGTTGTGATGCTAAAATTTAGTTCTAACAAACGCCCCTCACATACCCCCAAATTTAAGTACCAAACAAGGTTTGAAAACGGGGTGTCACTTTACACGTTTTTGGGTATTATTAGCTTGCTCTGGTTGTAATGGCATAAGGAACCTTACTCATTTTTCAGCACTTCCCTAATGCTCCTAAGATTATCATTACAGCAAAAAAAAATCCAAACCAAATCACTCAACTAACTTTAACATATTAACTTATGTTAAAGAGGATTATTAGTGAAAGATGACAGAAAAGAACAGGAAAAGGAAAGAAAGAATATCATCTACAGAGAAGTTTCCCCATCTGTACAGCAACATACTATGAAAGGATAACAAAATATAAATAACAGGACTTTAAAAAGAAGCAAAGAAAAGAAGCAAAGTAAATCTATAAAGATGAAAAAGGATGTTTATATAATATTAAGAGAGTAAAATGTCTTCATGCCATGATAGTAAAAAAAAAAAGAAAAGAAATTAATTAGATACAAGTTAAAACATGTTATGTAAAGAAGAAGGTAGTCTGAAGTGTATTTCCATCTTTTTTGCATCTGCTTCCCCTCCTCACCTCCTCAGGCAATTAAACAGTCCATAATGCCATCTGCCTGAGTTTGATGATCATAGAAATATTAAGCTTGTGCCATCACAGTCCAAGGACAATCTTATGCTGAATGCTTGTCCATTTTACCAGAGTTATAAATAGATTTCTTGCTGCTAGCCAAATACCTGTGTTACTGTCCATTCAGGAGCCTGTGCTTACTAAATTCCACTACAGCCATGGCTGCCCCTGTGCAAATGAAGACATAGCTGCTTTGAAGCTGGAGTCTTGATAGCAGAATTTCCACCTTTGGCAAGAGAGCCAAGAAACATGGGAGAAACTGCAGATAAGGCTTTCAGAATTATTCAGCTAATTATTGCTTTACAATTCTCCCCAAAAAACAGTAGAGACAAATAATTATGATGCTTTCTTCAGTTTCCTACCTCACTGTCATTACTGTCAGCATGGAAACGAAGTACGTTCTATTAACTGTTAAGGGCTTTTGAAAGCTTATGGAGGAACCTGCCTGAATTGATATTGCGCGAGTTTCTGTTGCAGCTGCTGCTTGAAGACCTAAACCCAGTGTCCACCGTGACTGTCAGCCTCCGACAGACTAAACACCCGCCGACGTCCTTTCCTGCCAGACCTTACTAGAGGAAAACACAGCGATATATCATACGAAGGCTTTAACAATGAAACAAGGAAGGGAAACTGGAATGAAGACAAAGGATAAATGTTAGAGTTGCAACAAGAATAAGTGACAAGGACACATCCATAACTGCTGGTATCTCGAATACAATTTGACACCACACCAAGAGTCTTGTAAGTTTCGGAAGTACTTCTGAAGCTGGAAGTATTCATTCTTTAGAAATAAGTGAATTTAACTGAATTTATTTTTTCCTTACCCATCTGGAAACATTCATAATACGGTTTGAGCTATGGCTGGCAATATCGACAGCACCTACACTGAGGAGGGACTGGCAGGCATTTATTTGCATTACAATCTACTGACATGCTTTAGAAATCTTGAGAGAAGCTACTTATCACAAATTCCGGTGACACAGAATTATTATAATTTATGGCTAGTGGAAATCAGAAGGGACGCACTACCGTGCAGGTGACAATACTTCAGACCATTCAGCCCTACTATTCTATGATATGAAACTGCAGTCTTAGATTTGGTTTATAAAAAAGCCAGAGTGTTTTAAAAGATAGCAGCAGTTCAGATGTTGATGCTTGGTGCATAGAAAGTTTCTAGAAACGAAACTTTCTAGAAACAAATGTGCTTCCTCAACTAGTTAGAAAATTACTGGCATCATAGAACAGAAGAGACCAAACCACGTTTACATTACTGATTATAGAGGGAAGAGACAGGGACAGAGAGTAAGATGGCAGGCACTGCTCTTACAGGCTCACCATGCTTGATTAATCATCCTGTCCTTGGAATATACAAGTTTTATTTTAGACTGGAATCCAGTATTTTCTCTACAACAAGGGACAGCTCTTTGTATACTTATTTTAGACTTTTTACCATGCAACATGTGGCATAGAAGATCAATGCCTTCTGAAGTCCTCAATGTCCATTGCTCCAATGTAAACAATTTTCTTAAATATTGAAGTCAATTGCAAAATACATAATTCTGGAAAACTGCTAACTTACAGTAAGAGAGCTTCTTTATCTTAATCCTTGGCATATATAAAAATAAGTGCTTTAAAGAAGTGCATGGTTCCAGCAAGTGTACCCAAGAGGAGACTGTATTCTAAGCTCAGAAGCCTGATGACTAAAATCTGCCTAGCAAGAGAACATTTTTATCTTATGCATAGCAACACTTCAAATGGACATGTTAATTAAAAAAAAATAAATCATGTAAATACAAAGAAAAAACCCCAACCTGATAGCAGCATTTGCAGAACCTGATACTGCTTTTTCTGTCTCACTAAGGATTCTCCTTTCTTTAAAGGGATGACTTCTGCTTTTTCAATTTTAAGGTGCAGAGATCTTGTAAAGGGATAAGTTTAATTCCCAAATACTGCAAATGGAAGTTTAATTCCCAAATACTGCAAATGGGGGAGCTGCTAGGCTTTACAAACACCTGTGCCATGAAGTATTGTGACAATTATTAGGTAGGATAGCTGATAAACTCAGGAATCATAAGAGTTTATTCTACTCATGACAAAGCAGTTAATGCAACTATTGTTCTCTTACAATGGACTGAAACACGCACAACAGTCATATGATTTTATGTAAGATACCGTGTGATTGTTTGATGCGGGTAGGAGTGATAGCAAGTAAAGCGTTTTTACAAAACACCAAATTTTTTTTTTCCTGTGATACATTTTTGAAAGCTCTTTTACTGTTTAACTGTTAATATATACTCTACCTTGTTACATTGTTTTCTCTCAATTAACAATTATGCAATTTGTCCTTATTTTGTTCTCACCTGTCACTATTTAAGGTAAAAGTCAGAACGTATGTTCCAGATCTTATTTCCTGAAATAACTGTGAATATTACAAGTACCATCTCAAATATATCAGTCTCTGAACAGTTTAAATCTGTCAATAGACAGTGGCTTAGGACACTACAATCACGACTTCACAGCAGAAACAGCTGTCGTGGTTTAAGATGTTGCTCTTAAGGAAGGTAGTTGAGGTAGTTTTGTTGAAGGCCACGTACATTCCTCCTTGAACTTATCTGTCCTTCTTGACTGCAGTTCCTGAGCAACTTAGCATGTTCTTCATGGACAACAACCTGAGCAGTTGCCAGAACAAACAGGGGAGCAGAGGAGGAGTGAGGGACAGAGAGCACATATGTGCGCTCATGTAAAGTGTGCTCAAAATGGAACAGAAAATGAGAAGGGAGATTCAAACGTGACAGACAGTGGCAGCATTTGAGCGTTGCCTTGGGGCATAAACCAGATCTTGGTAACAGCTTCCTGTTCATCAGCTACTTGTTACTTCCTCCTTGAAGGAGACACTTCACATTATGTAAGCCTCCTCTTCTGCTTCACAGCAGAGTAAGGCACTTCAGTTTCAATAGTCCTCAACAGGTTAAGGGAAAATCCACATGGTTTTACATTGAAGCGGGTGAATACCAACAATTGTTTCTGTAACTCAGCCGAACGGTCAGCAAGACCTGATATAACACAGACAGTGGTCAAGACACTATCACTTACTTCAGCAGTGTACCTCTGTTCATGCAGAAGCCTACAGAGCAGCTATCTGGATATACCAAACAGATAATGTCTTTCACGGTCCTGCTCCTGGCAACAATTTCCCGTATAGATCACGATCACATATAAATACTAGAGAAGGGAGATCATTCATGAGAACATTCATTACAAACTTGCAGTAAACTACCAATTGGTCCTTCAGACAATGACATACACGGCAGGGATGCTTGGTCCTAAAGGTCAGAGTAAATATGATCCACAGCAAAATCCCTAAGCCCCATGCAGGTTAGATGCCCGCACCTCAGTACCAACTGTTCGTTGCGCTGTTGCACCGAATTACCTGCTTGTGCACATACAGTCACTGTCTTCCTCTTTGTACTGCTCTCCAAGTAGAGTTAGAACAAAACCCAGTTCAAAAGTCAGCCGTCCAGCAGGTTACTGCAAGCTGCTGACTTGGGACAGAAGCAGCTGACCAGATTCTCATGTTCATTTCCACTGACTTTGCTGAAGGTTACTATGCTAATAGTGGTAGGGCACTGA
Organism: Rissa tridactyla; assembly: GCF_028500815.1. Classification (NCBI taxonomy): domain Eukaryota; kingdom Metazoa; phylum Chordata; class Aves; order Charadriiformes; family Laridae; genus Rissa; species Rissa tridactyla. The sequence goes on from NC_071473.1 coordinate 12,475,330, forward strand.
ATTGTATCCTCACAACTAGATTTGCTGAAGCACCTAAATCTGAGCACCTAGATCCTGTGCAAAAAACTCCAAACCCACCCAAAGACTGTTTTCCTGCATGACATGTGGCATTTTGAACATACTTTGTGATTAAGCCACAAGGAAGGTCAGACTAAGTGTGGATAGTTCATGCAACCTAACTGGTAAATCACAGACAGATACCAGGCATTTAAAAAAAAAAACAAAACTTTTCTCAGTTTTTTGGGTTGTTTTTTTGGTTTATTTTTGTGGTGGTAGTGTTTCCTTTATTGGGGGGGGGGGAGGGGCAGAGTTTGGATTTTTTTGTTTTGTTTTGTTTTTTTAAACCAATGAGGAGCCTCCTTTTTAAATTGGAGGAAAAATAAACAGAATTTTATGTTATACAAATGCCAACATACTGTGTAAGCAGATTTTACTTTTGTTAACCACAGTCTCATTATTCTTCAATACAGCACTATCTTTTTACACTAGAAGAGGAATTATGTGCTCAGGATCTACTCATTTTTTCATAGGAGTCAGATTATATGCACCTGAAAGACTCCGGTTTGAAACATGTAGTATATAGTCTTGCGTGGTGTTTCTGTGAACTAGCATGTTGCTTACAGCAACAAAAATAATTCCATTTTTTTTATTTTAATTTCCTTTACCACAGTTTTCTCTTAGCCATTATTGCCAAGAGGTTTCAAATACAGCAAAGGACATCACATATGAGTCCTTTTACACTGCTAAGGAGAAATATGTAGTCAAACAAATGTTCTCTTGTCATGCCAATCCATACTGAGACTTTTGACAAGTGATACCACTTCTCTGTGTAATCACCACATTATCTAGGCCATCAAGAGACTGGATAACAGCAATCATCAACTGAGAAAATAACATGAGGTCCTTCCAATGTTTTTAATAGACTGCATATAGAAATATATTCCAAATTTTATTCTGGAATTATATATATTGCAGGAATATTTTCACTATATGTTAGTCTATCACAGTAACAGATGCTTTGTAATCTAGAGTCTGGGTGCTAGAATGCTTTATATACTGTTCATAAACTTCATAAGCAGCCTTTGCTTACCCTTTCCAGCAGTATTTCTTGCAGGGATAGTCACTTTGGACATACAATGTACATTGATCTCCTGACACTGTTCAGTGAAACCTACAAAACACTAAATGCCTAACAAAGATTGCATCATTTCCTGTAGGACTGCAAACAAGTTTATATCTATACGAGACTTCCAAATAAAGGCAAAATGGTATGCCTTAAAAGGGGGAACCAGAACAACCATTTCAAGGAGTGATAAACATTGGAAGTGACTGTTAATATGAGGGGACTGTTTGTAAAACTCTTGAGAATCACATCACCTCTACTGTTTTGCAGCCAAAATGAGGTAGAGTAGGTCAGCTCTAGCATGAAAGCATTTCAGTATGCATCCTTTAAGATTTACTTCTTGTTCAGTCTCCAGCTTGAGGCTTTCTACCTCTCACAGAATTTGTAGTCAGAACAATCATTACAAGATTCTTGACAAATGCTACACAAAAAAGGAAGAATGAAGGCATTCTAATGCAACGTGTCCCACTATAAACATACCCACTAAACATACTGACCAACACAAACACGTAGTAGCTACATTTGTGAAAGTTACACTGTCAGTCTATTTATATGGCAGCGTCTTCTGCACCCATGAAACAGCCTCCTCAAATGTCGTGGTGATCAGCCAGAGAGTGTTATTGCAAAAGCTTTACAATATTAGCTTCCCAAATATCTATTTTCAAATATTTCATATTTGGCCTATTGTTAAAAATTAACATAAGATAAACATACAAAAGTAAGCATTACCCAGTTCAAAAAAAGATGCTTCATGTGGAGATCAACTTACCCATTACAGTGAAAGGCTAACAGTTTACATTACAAATTTATGCAAAGCAATACTTCACTTTAAAAAAAACAAACAAACAACCAATCAACAACATTATAAATTGTATGTGCTAGGAGACAAATCAGACAAGCAGGACGTTATTTCACCAGTACTTAAAATCACTGCTGAAAGATGCCAAGTATTTATTAGAGTTCCAGAAAGCTGAAGAGATCATTAAAGTCTGCACCATAATTTACTTTAACTGGTTTAGTTGAATGATCAAGCAATCTAAAAACATAAAGCCCTACTCTGTATTTAACCAATAACATAGTAACTTAATTTTACAATAAGCTACTCTACACCCCTTGGTGCATAGGCTGAAAATCGTGATTTAATACCTGATGGGCTCTGTGCAGCAGAAGGAGTGGATGTTGAGCTTGCAGTCACTGAATCACAGCGCCCCGTACTCCCACTGCCACTGGAAGGTGATGGTGATGAGAGTGGTGATGGATTGTGCTGATTTATGCACTGGGCTACAGCAAAGCCTGTAAAACAGGACAATGAAGTTTACAAGTTAATAATCAGCTTGAAAAAGTTAACCCACATGAACAAATTGAGAAAGGGAAAGATCGAATGTTGCATCAAAGCGGTGTTAATTTCCTCTAGTGACCCAGAGGATGCGCTCTCTCTCACCTTCATCTCAGAAGCCTGAAAATCTGAATGCATCTTACTGAAAACATACTATGTACAAATGCTGATCAATGAACAAGTAGAGGTTAAGGGATTCAAAACATTTTAAAACTTAGAGCTTGCACAAAAAGTCAAAACTCATCAGGTTTTAGTATATTCAATAAATTAACGCATCACAGACCTTAACATGATAAGGAAAATGGTTAGTTGAAAGTGAACAAAAAACCTCTTGGGTGGAAAGCCTGCTGTATTTTATCAATCAAACAAAAAAAAATTATCAATGAAATCTAAGGCTGGCATTGGATTTCATGCACCTTCTCACAAGTCAAACAGTCTATACAGCATCTGATGGCACTTTTAAAATGTCTTCTGGCTTTCAGTCTACTATTGCTTCAAATTCTTTACATTGTAGCATCCTCTTCTTTCCTAACATAATCTTGCATTCATTTCTTTTTCCTTCCTCTGCAACCCCCCTGCTCCCATCTTTGATGTCCCTTAAAAAAAAAAAAAAAAAATTCCTCATTTTTGTTCCTTCCCTCCTCACATACGAATCATGTACTTTCTCCTTCAAGATGCAATTTCAGAAAGTATTGAAACAGCAGCACAGGGAAATCCATCAGAAGTATGCAAAAGAAGCGTAAGGAAGGAATTCAAATCCCTGGTTTCTCAAACCCAATATCTCGGAACTGAATAACCTGAGAATGATGTACTACACAATATTTAATTTCACTGATTTAGTCAAGATAAGCATTCATTGCATAAGACTACAATGAATCAGAAAGTAAACAACAGTTACTCCATATATGTTGTGCAAAATATTTTGTGCAGAAGCATGCTATGAGCCAAAAGAGAACTCAAATTTATTCTTTAGGTTTCTGGTGAATGTGTTACATTGCCATTCAGTCATATACTACTAAAATAAGTGCCCACAAAAGTGTCTCCTTTAAGTCCAATACCATTGCAAACACATGCTGAACACTTAGTAGAAGTAAACAATTAGTAAATTTTTTTTTTATGGATGAGAATGATTGTATGGTAAATTTGTACAGAACAGATACTACATAAAAAACTTATTTGACATAACTAGCTAGTCTTTATTAACATCCTTATTTTTTACATTGCCTTATTAGCAATGTGTCTGGTTGACACAATTCACTTGTGACAATTTTAAACTAAATTTAACACTAAATTTCAGACATTCACAGACTATAAATGGTGAGGGCAAACATTTGACCATTATTTCACCTCAACATAAACAGAAATACGAAAGTATCTTTGGAAGAATCAGAACACTTTACAACACCAGTTTTGTAAGAATGTAGTTTGTACTTGAGAAGGGAAGCTGGAACATGGAGCAAAAGAAAACAAAAAACCAACTTGTTTCAAAAGCATGTTACTTTAACAATTTTTTTCCTTTTTCTTAATAAGTCATGTTCTATTATATCTGAAAAATACGTTTTTGTTGGTTGTTTAAAACATCTTCTGTTTTCCAGCGATTGTTAAGACTGTCTTCAAAGCTTCTAATTTCATTTCACAACAAAATGAGTTTACCATTGCTGGGACAGAAGCAAGTAAGCATGTGCTGGCTTTCAGCAGACTTCAGATCAAGAAAGTCAGAGCACTTAACTCTTGCATCATCCCTCTGCCAGACTATCAGAAAAAGGTTGTTCAGTGGCATTATAAAAGGGTCCGGGCTTGACAACAAGTTTGCTTTGGCACAAAATCCATAGCATGGAATAGCAAGACTTGCAGTGAAAATACTCCAGTTCTGAAAAACTTCAGAAATTATTTTCACACATTCTGTTGATCCTAATATGTTGAAGACCCTTTGGTCTTTGGGATGACCTGCTAACTCACTTTTGACTAGACTGTTTGAACATGAGATCTCCCATGAGATTAAAACAAGTAAGTTGCCCTTTACTGTATCTTTCAATTAGCAGTTATTTTTCCCCTTTGCTCTGATCTTTCAGCTGAATTTTTAACATACAGTTTTCATAGTTCTGTTGTTATAGAAGGCAGTGGTTTGATCTTGAACCGCATCAGTGTTATAAAAATGCAGAATAATCAAAACCTTAAAGGTCTAGCATCTACTTCAAATGCTATGGAATTGCCTGCTAGAATTTACAACATGCTCTGAAAGAGAAGTTCATGAACTGCCTTTTCCACACAAGTCCAGTGAAGACAAGTACCACTACATTGTTCATACTTCTTTGATCTCTCACTTTCTCAGCAACCTTCCTCACAATGACATGCCTACAGCAATTCCTCGATACTATTAGTAAGGCTTTCCTTTGGCAGACATTCCTCCTAGTACTTGGAAGCTTTTAGTCATCTCTTCAGGTTTTGATAGCAGGCAGCTCTTCAGAAGTTGAAGCACTTCTTACAGCAAAAAAAGTATCTTCAATATGGGCTGTATGTCAGGTGATGTACACAGCTTGGCAGCCTTCCTCACTCTCCCATGGGAAAGCATTAATGCAAAAGTTTGCTTTTTATCGGCAGTCCCCTGCATTATTGAAAGTAGCCACGACACGCGCTGTGAACCACCTAACAACATACTACTTGCTGTCTTCACCGCATAGTGAATACTGAAAAGGAAAGTATCTGACAATCAGGTATGAGAGAAAGCAAATGCACCACACAATTCTTTATTCTTTTATATGGGGAATCTCCCATGGCACTGGATGGATGATTCACTCATTACACAGAGTCTCCTGTATGGGGAATTTGCTGGTGCCATTCAGCAGGCGGCCAGTCAAAACTCAGTTTAAATGGGCTTGTTAGAAGACGCATATGAAAGCTTTAAAACATGGGCATGACAAGTCAGGAAAATGCTGTTAGCAGCACCACATACCGACAGGTTGTGTTACAAGGGAAAAAGCCAGAGTGGATCAAGCAAAGACGACAGAAAAAAAAGTTAACAAACACCTGTTCTGTTAACAATCTGACTTAATCTGTGGCCCCACCTCTTACCATCTACCTCCCATGCTTATACTCAAGAACTAGACTCAAACCACTTGCAGAAACACAATGCTATCTGAACAGCTGTTAGTACTAGCATCATAGTTTTAGATGGGTACATTCCACTTTTACCAAGCTTTTCTCTTATTTTCAGTTACTACTCATTATGTTCAAGACGAACACTTGAAAGAATTAAATAACTACTATGGCAGGAGACATCTATTTTAGTTAAAAACAAAATAGTTTGGTAAGCAACTAATTATTCCACAAATGTAAATAAATCCATGTATTTTATTTCAGAAACCAAACTGATTGATCTTCTACAATCATTTAGATAAGTTAAACTGAGCTTACACACAGTGACACCTGATAGGCTGCAAAAAGTTAACCACAAACTAAACTGCCTCAAACATGAAAGACTTTTATAGCACTCAGGGCCACTGATACGTATAGTTTTTAATATACCAAATGTGCATTAGGTTTCTCATACATACTTCATATTTTGAAACACCAGTTAGCATGGGAAACTAGGAATAATCAATGGACTTGTGACCACAGAAGTGAGGCAAAGTCATCTGTTAAAGTGAATGAAACTTGGTTTTGGAACAGTTACTAAAGCCATTGGTAGAATAGTGCTTATATCAATATATTTTGTTTCCCTTACAGTGCTGGAAAAAGTTGTACCCATCCAAGACATTCTATATCCACAAAAGGTTTGCATTTCAAGAGAGGAGAGCTCTTTCGTCCTCATCAAAATAGCAGAAAAAATAAACACGGTCTACTGTGACTGTCATAGGAAAAGCTGGTCTGATTCAGCAAGATTGCCTGCCTAAAGGTTCTGCAAAACAGTGCTCATGGATTCATGTCTTTACACTGACGCATTTGCTTGCAAATGATCTTAACATACTTTCTCTCCCAGTACCGCTGCAGAGGAAGGATTTTAAGTGTGCAACAGGAAGGTAATTTAGATGAGAAATTCAAAATACTGTAACCGGGAAACTACTGACCAAGAACAAATATTCTAACCAGGAAACTCCTTCAAGGAAATATCTGCAAAGAAAAGGCGAGCAGAATTAATCACCACTACGGGAAGTAAAATAACACTCAAAAGGTTCTAGAGGTGCCTTTCTTACTACTTAACGACTTAAGTTGTGACAGAAGTTAGTTACAAACACAAGTACCTTCTTCCTAGTAGTCATGACTCTGCTTCAGCAAAACTTTCTATTTAAGACTCAGTAAGGTATTACTGTAAAGATGTACCTTCCCAGTTCCTTGAAGAAGATCTTAGTTCCATAATCACAATGTTTCATTAGGCTGTGTTTCTTTCATAAAATATGTATCAACAGTTATCATTTTGCCATGTTTTACATAACGGCAGCAAAATTTCATGCCAAAACCTGAAACAGCTTCTTGGCTTTTCTTTAAAGGACCTTTTTCTTAAGCAATTAATGCAAATCTTTCTCCTAAATTGGAAAGAGTCTTCTTACTGTCTTATAATGATTTAATGTAAAAGACTGCCTGAACTGTAAGATCTCCTAAGAACAAAATTTGAAGGTGAGAAGGGGAAAGGGTGGTGGTGGCAGAGGAACAGGACAAGACAGACAATAAAAATAAAAAAAAAGCCTGAGAAGTAGAAGTAAAACCCTAGCCTAGAGAGCAGAAACTGTTCTCTCATTGTAAACCAATATCTTCATTACCCCAACATCTTTTGTTTGTATTATGATTTCTTTCTATTCTTCTAAGTGTAGTTATAAAAAGTTCCATAACAACTTGTATATGACATTCAAACACACTGAGCAATCTAGCCTCGAATTAGTTAACAGGTGCAGATGCTCATCACCTGTGAATGTCAAATCCCCCATTAGTACTTTGATCAAAAGGACCTGTTTTCTTACTGTAGATGAAGGCAATTAAATTACAAAAGGTTATACACATTTTAAGAACACATTAATATTATTTTTTAAAAAAATCTACTTTTTTCTTCCTTCAGATTTTAAAATTAAGATGGCTATGCTTTGCTTGCAATGGCTAATATTAACAAGTTTTTTCCAACTTTCCCCTAAAAACTATTATTATAATCATAATATACTAAGGTAGTAACAAAGGAGAAAATAGCTAGATAGATCTATTGATTTATTTTGCTTTCCAAAATAAATATTGTCCTAGGAAAGTGACAACACTTGTTACAATATTTAGACATATGTTTTGCAGGAAGTCGTTAAGATATCCCTTAAGACACACTAAGCACATAAATCTCAGTATGCAGCTGGTATTTGAAACTAATATTTGAGTTTGGAGAGGAAGTGATTATTTATTTACTTTCAACATAAAACCTATGTTCACAAGACACCTACCAAACCTGTTCCTTCCTTTCAAAAACAATGTAATTCTTTATTTACATAAAGAGTGCTTCAAAAGCATCATATGAATACCTAGCTATTAGATAAGATGGTGAAGAGTCCAGCCAACTAAACTATCCCCAAAATGCTCTAACATTCTGGCAAGGGCCGTTAACCTAAAATAGACCCTGAAGTATATTCATGGTCATGACTTCGTGATGATAAATTTGATCAAGGAAAGGATTTTGCTTCTATTCATTTCTGATAAGAATTGCCAGTTTATCAAGCCACTCATCTGGGATGACTACACTGTCTGACTGCTTTTGCATAACCCTTACTTTTTATAACTATTAGCAGGGATGTTCTGATGCATGGTCTGATATTTTCTTGTCACTTTTCACCCGTCTCACACAAAATCTGGTTTTAAGCTGCAACAACCTTCACCCTCATCCACAAGATAGACAGGTGCTTTCACAACAGATTATAATTTTGGACCATGAAATAATAAAGCAAAGTGAAGCACAGTTTGACTACAATAAGGTAACTGCATGCTCTCTAGTGAAATATGTAGAGCTCTATGTATGCACTACTATAGAAACCAAACCAGAGCAGACTGAAATACGTGTTCTTGGAGATTCTAAATTAATTGAAAAGAGGGATTAGGGAACTGATTCAATAATTGAACTAAAATTCTCCACAAAATGAAATTTGCAGGAGGGCTAAAAACGTTTATATCTTTGTCAATTTCTTAAAAACCACATTGCATGTACAGCACTGAGGTGGTCCTACCAAAAAAAAAGTGATTAATCTTTCTAAAATATTGCCAAAAACATAGCTCTCCTTTAAGTGAAAGCCCATCATCACCAATGGAAAGCATAATTTGCTTCTTACAAGTATAATCAAATTAACTTGTTTCTGTTATTGGTTTTCTCACAGACTATACGAGCTTTGCAGAACTCTTAAACACCACTTAAACTTGTAGCATTAAGAAATCAATACATAGAATGGTTTGGGTTGGAAGGAACCTTAAAGACCATCTGGTTCCGAGCCCCTCCTGCCCTGGGCAAGGACACCTCCCACTTGACCAGGTTGCTCAGATCCCCATCTGGCCTGGTCTGGAACATGAACATGAAGCTAGTAATTTAACTGCAACTTGTTCAATAATTTTTTTAAAGGCACAAAAATCTTTCTTTGAAAGTAAAAATCACTCCAAGTCTGATTAAGGGATAACCACAAACAGATTTCCTAGGAAAATCACTCAGAACGAGGAAGCCTCATTCATTCATTAGTGAAGATAAGGGAAGAAGGAAGAGGCATTTGATATTTATTTTGTAATCAGATGTAAATCAATATATTAATCCACTTGTATTATATCATAAAATACTTCATGTTCTGTGCCTGGTTTCTCATGCTTGGTATCAAATAAAAGCTTCAAAATACTTTTTCTCCTGGATTTGCATGTGCATACAGTGGAAGTTTCCATTTCCTGGAATTCAAAGTAAGTATGTGGTTGTTTGAACAAACTATCATATTGTACCACCGCCAAAACATCCCTCCCCTCCCCCCACCCCCAAAAAAATAATTAATAGATGTAGTCACTTGTTATGAATACAAGCACACTCTTCTTAGAGAAGGCTAATTCTGAAACAGTAACACTGGCATCTTTTCAAACACGCCTTTTCCATGGAAGTCACGTCAAATAAGGAAATACCATCATACAACATACAGGTCTTTTGAAAAACCCGACTGTCAATATAAATGCTTTAACGATTTCTGTTCCCCAGACTCGGGACCTGGGCAAGCTGAACTTTAATTTCGTCCTCAGGCAGTAGAACATATGCTTTCTTAAGTAGGGCATTTGAATTTTGAATCCACCTAAACATGAGGAGGAACTTCTTTCCTTTGAGGGTGGCAGAGCCCTGGCACAGGCTGCCCAGAGAGGTGGTGGCGTCTCCAACTCTGGAGACATTCCAAACCCGCCTGGACGCGTTCCTGTGCAACCTGCTCTGGGTGACCCTGCTCTGTCAGGGGGTTGGACTAGATGATCTCCAGAGGTCCCTTCCAACCCTATGATTCTCTGATCACCAAGTAACATTTCAAGAGAAATGCTGAGTTTTGTGAAATGATTGGCAGCTAGTGGTAAACAAGATTGCATCTTTTTGTATAATACAGCAAAATTAAGTACTTTCAAGCAGTATGAGATTCAACTTTAAAATGACTCAATCCAAAAGGAGAAAAGTTCACCACCCAGAAAAAAACCTCTGCGGAGAATTCAATTTGTGAAATAGACAATAAGGAGACAAAAGAGCAAAGAGCTCATTGATTTAGAATCATTCCTTTAATGCCAATTCCAAGATAATGTTTTAGGAGTAGTCTCACTAGCTTCAAGGTAAACAAGGCAGTGCACAGCATTCCAGCTATTTTTATAAACTGGCAAGAAAATTATCATAACCAAATTAAAGGAGGAACTATGCACAACTGACAAATGTGTTGCATAAATACTGAGTATACGAAACATGACTCCCATTTGTAAAGGAAGGCAAAGTATTAAGACGCTTCTAGTGTATTTGGAGAAACCGCCATGGATGTATTGCTCACAACAAACCTGGAATACACACCCAGGTATTAATTGTTTCTCTAGGAGTAAGTTTTTCCATAAGCCTCATCCTGGGGTTTTGTGTTCAGAAACATTACCATAGTAAGCTTTTTGTTGCTTATACAAATCACGGTTCAGCTTTTGCAGACACAAAGAAAAACTTGCCTGATAATGAATGCTAATCTCACCTGGAACTTTGTCAACAGATGCAAAAACAGAGCGTTGCACCGTAGGATCACTGCTACCACGTCGTGACTGATCATAAAATCTAAATGGAAGGTGTTGGGCTGTAGCTGCAGAGCTGTGTCCAAAACCCATAACAACTTCAGTGGAAGGGTGAACAGGAAGATCCAGGAGAGCTATGTTTAATCACAATTGATAATTTTGTTACTCAAAAATACAGAAAAAGAAGAGCAGGTGAAAATAAAATTGATAGTTTGCTCGGGATCTTAAGACAAAACCAGATTATTTAACATAACTCGCCTGCATTTAGCTCTTAATTATGCTTGTAATTTCCTTGGAAAAGAAGAGAGACAACCTTTCTGGCAACCTTTCCTACCATTGCTGTCCTCACCACATTTACACTAAGGAAGCCTCAAAATACAGTGGAGGAGAAAAAATGATTACAGCAAGCTCCTTGCATTAAACAAGCCATAGGAGTGATTTAAAAAACACGTTCAGTTTTTCGCTGTACAAATAAAGTCATTCGTTAGTTACAACTGAACATTGCAGAAAGCCATTTAAAGAGACAATTTGCTTTAAATTTGAAAAAAAAAAAAAAGCCTGTACACTACCATTAAACCTAAAATTTTGCTATCAAAATAGACCTGTATAAACTTCCAACTTGCTTTTAATTTTTTTAACATGAAACAAGCCATAAAAGTATGACATATCTATTTGTTAAACGCAAAACATAAAACTCTCTTTAGTTAGCTTCCTACAGAATCATAAGACACTAAAATAATCTTAAACCACCTATAATGAGAATAATTCTCTGGCCATCTCAATGATTTTAATACCAGCTATGTCTTTGTCTTTCACTACTCTGATTAGTTCATCATTGGTCTTCAACAATCCACATAACTGAGATAGTTGGTTTCCTTTTCCATTTGCTCACATATTTTCCTTCCTGTATTTAAGAGTTTCCTGTTCTATACTCAGCAATTCATTCAGTTTACCGGTAAGCTTCAATTTATTCTTCACTCAATCTTCAAGTACTATTTTAATCGCTCTTTGCTATTTACTCAAATTAACCCTTTCCTTCACCTCTTCAAGCGCATTTCCTCCAAACACAGAAATCTAGCTGCTGATACTTCGCTTAACATTTTGGATTGCTCATCATCACCACACGCAAGCATTAAGCATTATCATCAACACCATCAGGACACCACCCAGCTCAGGACTTGGGCAAGCTGAGCTCCAATTTAGTCCTACTAAGGCAGCAGAACATCTGCTTTCTAAGTAGGGCATTTGAGTTTTAAATCACTGAATCATATTTCAAGAGAAATGCTGAGCTTTGTGAAATGAGTGGCAGCTAGTGGTAATAATACGGGATTCATTCTTTCTCATCCTTTCTTTGATGTGTCTGTTATTAAATACGAAAGCACATATTTTACTCCAATAAAATCTATTACTTGGAAACTAGACACTGGTTTACAGTTTTCTATGGCACACCACTTAGATCTTTCTAACACATCCTTCTGTTACAGAGTGACTTGCTATGACATACAAGTCTTGTTTCTCAGAATCATTTCAAAATAACCATTTACCTGCTATTCTCTGCATTTTCATACGCCGAGCTTGGATACGGCCTTTTGCAAGACGTTGTTTTGCAATAATGCAGCGAATGTGATCAGAAAAAATAAATGTAGCTTGAAGGATAGGGAAAGGCTTAGAATGAGGACTTGAGGCAGGCTTATGAATTATTATGTTCAGAGCTCTACTGTCATCCTCTACTCCCGTCACCTGCATATCCTAAAAAGAAATAGAAGGCAAGTAGCTAATGAAAAAGGTAGCATTTTTAAACTATAGATTAAATATCAACATTAAAAGGAAACCCTATGAATGCTTTGCTAAAGCTCAAAAAAACCCAGTTTCCATGTTAAAAAAAAAAATAAAAAGGAGTATGCAAGTTGTACAACCTTGGATTTAGTTCTTCCGAAATTGGTACTTGTAGAGATTAAGTCAGTTTAAAATTCAATTACGTTACTTGAGCATAGCAAATTTTCAGGAAATACAAAGAGTGTTAGCTAAAGCAAGAAAGAGACAGAAATCACAGAAATGTCTTAAAGCTTTTGAAATCAATTAGATAAGCACAGGTCATTTTGAAGTTACAACCTGCCACCTTCCCTACCCATATAGGAAGATCAGAACTCTAGGAGAGTTCATTACTGTGACACTTAAGGAATATGCTTGGGAATCAATCCTCATTGTATATTATTTCAGTGTTCAAATGAACGCACCCCAATACAAATATTGGGGAAGTTACCTGATTTTCAAGTATGCTTCTAGATAGCTATGTACACTTCTTCAGAAAACCAGAAATAGTTTAAAAGGCAGGAACTAGAAAAAAGACTAGTAACAGAATAAGCAAGTAAGCACACTACAGAGCTTAAATATATAAGCTAACGTTGGTATTACTATTTATCCAACATAAATGTAGATTTTCAGCTGAGAAAAGGTAACCACCAAACTTCTCTTACCTGCAAAAGGCCCGCAAACTTAACTACTCCCCATCCAAGTCTTGCAACATCTGGCTCAACCAGACTCATCTGGTAAATATCCACAGCCAGGAATCTTTGAACTTGACCCCCATCCTTTGTTATGACTGTACAAGCAATTAGATCACTGTTATCTGAAGGAAGGAAAAAAGTTACATAGCTACTGAAATTAAGGATTCTGGGTTTTGGTTCTTTTATGTAACATAAAATGTTAATATATGAAAGTGTAACCACCTTTACAACACATGTGTAAAGTCATTCAAGGTTGGGTTGGGGGGTTTATTTTAGGATGTATTCTGTATTTCCCTATAATATGTATAGTTACATATAAAGTACAGGATATATCCAAACAACAGGGGTTCAGATATCTTACAAGGCATCTATAAAACGTGTATTATATGACCTCACTTTCTCTTACCACCTTCATTACCTTCTAATATAAAAGGTGGCTTCATTTCAGGGGTGAAACTGCAACAGTGTTGATTTCTCTCGCTAAGTGGAAGTCTCAAAAAGTCTTGTGGAAAGACCACAGACACAGTCCTACACCACTGCAGGCAATTACACCTACCTCATTATAAACTTAGGCTCCATTCTGGCACAAGTTACATTTCTACAGGTCTGAAACTTGATTATTCTGGCTGTTGGAAGCCTTTCAACTTCAAGAATACATGGACTCCCCAGGTAAACTGTATCAGTTTTTTGCCAGTATCTGTTAAACGAGGTGACACTTTTTCTTTTACCCTCCCATTTTATTCATTTGTATTGAGAAACATACTCTCTCTTAACCATTGCTCTAGGACCCCTGAAACAACCCCCAAAACAGAGATCTCAAGAAGGAAATACACCATTCCCTAATGCTCCTACATCTCCTCAACTGCGCCCATTTCAGTTCAAACCCATTATTCTTGAAAAGTGACTAAATTGCACCAGTTGAAGTCTGAGCACCCCATAAACTGGCAGTGACACCCCCCAGCAGACCTTTCCTAATCTTACTAGAGTTGCTTTTTCCTTTGCTTCAAATGGAGACACTCATGGACATAGTTAATACACACAGGTCTCTTTCCTCTCTCTCACCTAGTACAATTTCCAGCAAGTAAAAGATTCTGTGACCACACATGCTGTGCTGAGTTCATCATCTTTATAATTCTAGATGATACTCCACACCATGATGGATTTAACCAGCTAAGTTGCAGCATTTTAACAATCTCCTGCAATAGTTTTGATTGGGTCTTGGTAGGTTTGGGGTTTTGTTTTGTTTTTGTTGTTGGTGTTTTTTTGCAGAGTTGGTTGGTTGGTTTTTGTTTGTTTGGTCATTTTTTTTTTTTTTAAGAATAGAAACCAACCGATTTTAAAGCAATGAGTTCTAAAGTTTGGTTGTACCATAGACCCTCATTCTCCATAGCACTCTCATTCCTTAGTATTGCTAAGGCATTGATAGACTCAGCAGTCTGGAGTTACTCATTCAAACAGCCTATTACACATTTGAGACATCTGTGGGATAGTTATAAGCTATACAAGTGGAAGCATACAGCTCTTCGCAGTCACAGGTCATACAATTAGGGACAACAGCCATAAATTACCATTTCGGAGGTAGAGAAAATTCATTTGTGCATAACACAAAGAAAGGTTGCGGAATTTCTATCACCAGAGTTTTTCAAGTTTCAAAAAAATCCAGAACAAACAACCCTCCCAAACGCAGCAACCCCACCACAACTGGGAGGTCCCTTCCAGCTAACATTTCTATGATTCTACCAATTACCCTTTACCAGTAGAATCCATTCAAAATTGATCGGGTGGTAGGAGAGGAAGGGAGCAAACATGGAACCCTAATACAATTGAAAGAGGATAATTAATGCTAATCCAGTGTGCATTCAGCGTGAGCTTTGGAAATTTGAGAAAACAAAGTATAATCAATAAATACAACACTGCTACTTTTCTGCAATACCTACAGGATGTGATTCAGTTACATGAGGAGTGATTGCTATTACCTTCTTCATAAGCCCCAGAAGGCTCAAGAAATCCATACAGGATTGGCAAATATTACTAGAAGCCTATGGGAGATTTATCCCTTTTTAGAGAAGAAGCTGAGAGACCAGGCAGAAAATCACAGGAGATCTAAAATGGCAATGTAAGCTATGTTTAGCCAACGGAATTCTACTCCAGTATTATTGTACCAATGACATTCTAATAGTCAGAACAATAAAAGATAACAATATATATTAAATGCATCAAAAGGTCTACCTAAATTTTTAGATCCAAAAGTGTATCTGTATTCATATATATTGTATACATACACATCTAAAAGTGGTAATGGAGATACAGATCTACTACGTCTTTGTTTATAACTGGAAAGTTTGATGTTATTATCAATGTTTCTATGTCATGGGAAAACAAGGATAATCCAAGTGTCATTTATTCTGAACTAGACTGTGAATATAGGCATAAAACACCCAAACATATTTGATTGTTGTGAAATGTTATAGACATCAGGGAACGAAAAACAGAAGCCTTCTAGTAGGAAGGATTGTAGCTAGGATTTAAATACTCTGAAAGAGACTTGGAATTACAGTTGATAACAAAGTCAATGTATTTCTACAATAAAATGCCAGACATCATCTCTGAATTTACACAGAACATCTCTGCTTTACACTGGTGTATTACTGTAACACTGCGCCAGCTGAAGTACAGGCAGTTTTAAAGAAGCACGCTGAAAGAAACTTGAAAGGCCACCACAACAAAAAATTACATGAAAATTAGAAATACTTTTTTTTTTTAAAGCAAAAAGCTTAATAATTCAACTAACTTAGTTTAAAGAATACCTGGAAGGCAGGAAGATTTTAATTCATACGTAAATAGTACAAACAGATAAGTAATTTAATACAGGGCCCAGTCTAACAGACAAAAGCTACAGCTGGCAGCAGTTTCATGATGAAAATAATTGACTGATGAAACTATGCAATTGGTAGTCTGTTCCTTCACAGGACAAAGTTTCTAATCAGGAACTAATGTTTTTCTACGAATACACTTTGGTTCAAACAGAACTAGCTTCAGGGAAGTCATATGTAATGCTTGGATATATGCAGTGCTTTTTTCCCAAGCCATAGAAACAGAATAAAACAAGAAAATCCCTATGAATATAGCTATTAACAGAGTAAGAACTAATTCTCAAACAGGTGGTATGACTAAGCGAGGATAGGCTTACTATATTGGCCTATCCTCTATATTGCACAAACTCTTATAGCTGCTACCTTTTTTGAAGCAGTTTCAATAACAAGCATAAAGTGTCATCAGTGTTAATAAGCTCTTAAGGCTTTCAGCAATTTCAAAACAGGACTCTGGAACATGCCTGGTTACTTCTTAACTTGAGACCCTTTATTTAGTGCCTCTGTCATTCTTTAATCCAATTAGTCTGTCAACGTATTTATTTCAGTTGATACAAATTCCTCAAACAGCCTTATTCTTCTCAAGACCTGAAGTAACTGGATTTGTAGCCCTTCGAATACGTAATGTGATATTGCTGAATTTTTTGGATAATCTTTTGCGAGATTCTCAACATACAGGCCACAACACCAAATAGAGATGTGAAGTTCTCAAATATTTGGTTTTGTCCAGCATTTATAGTTTTTAGTGCAAAAGTAAGCAAATTGAAGTACTTGGAATAACTGCTGTACAAATTCAACTGCCTGACGACAAAAATTCAGTACTTAAGGTAAAGAACTGAAAGGGCAGAAGTTGATTTCCAGAGCACAAATTTTTCATTTTAGAATGGACAAAAACTTAAAGTAAAGCATTACTGTGAAAGTTTATCAAAGAACAGAAAGGAAAATTACTCATTTATTAAGCAACTATTAAAGGAATCTTTTACATTTATACAACTGAATGTACTCCATTTACATGACTTTCTAGTTCACAGCTTCTGAAGGGTCGTAAACTACAGTCATCCTTTATGACAAAAAAAGAAGAGAAAGTGTGGTTAAACACATTTCCAGTGAACTGATGTGAGAATACTTACAGCTATGCTATAAAACAGTTACAGACACCCAACCACATTTCGATGAAATAATTTAAAGCTCAGTAAACTTCAGTACTACTGATATTTGACCTGGGGATTAAAGCGAACCACAGACTGAATGGTTCACTGATGTGACACCACTGCAAAAGAGTGTAGTGTCGTTTTTGAGATCAACAACAATGATTAATTTTTCCTCGTGCAAAGTGAAGCTCGTAACCAGTTTGGACACTACACCTCCAAGACACAGATCCAAGATTCTTCTGGACTTACTCCAAGAAAAATGTAAATTTTACAAAATACAGCCTAGGGAAGAAGAGTTCCAAGACATCAGCTGCTTGCAGTGAAGATTTAAATTATGTGAAAATATTGCATGAACACAGGCAACTCTTTGCCTGGAAAGATTCTATTACATGAAGTCTTTATGAATATAACAGCTACCTGTCCTGCCTCACGGCTTGATTTTATAATTTACAGTCATCACAATTCTAGAAATCATCTGCAGACTTTGTGTGCATAGGTGTCAGTGCAAGATAAGCATTAGGCTGCAGATAGTTATTGCACCACCTCCCACTTCACATAAAGAACTTTTTCGAACAGCACGTAGCCCATTTGGTACAATATTCTGCTTTACTACTTACTATGTCAGTCTTTAATTGCAAAGAACTTGAGAGTTAAAGTTTTGCACTTTGATGACATGAGTTTATAGAGGAATATACGATCTTGACAGAACTACAACATGTTCCCCCAATGTACTTAGAGTTTATAAAGCCATTTCAAATTTTATGTAAGTCCCGTGAAACAATTATCTGCACCACACTCTATCCAAAATGTTTTTGGCAAGTTATGTTTTGGCCATGTTGTTGAACAGTCTAAATTACTTCTGTTACTCTTCACAATAAACAGCCCTCTTTCAGAGAGGTTCAGAATTACTTTCTCAATATGTCTGCAATGTCTCTTTCGTCCAGTTGTAGGTCAGAATATCTCAGTTCACATATTAGTCCCTGCTCTTGGTCAGGACAAGATGTCAGCACCCTTCTTGACTGTTTTCCTCAAATATGACAACACCTTTAGGAATAAGATAGACAAACCCCAAACATCAGTACTTTAGAAAGAAAACTAAACAAGAAAAAAAATCTCGTTTAGCATACTCAGTCTTGAAATTAAGTTATTTAAAAATATTCATAAAAATTAAAACCTACAAATTTTGGTGTTATCTACCCACAGTGTAATCTCTTACTAAACTATAGAAGGAAACTTTAATTTGCCTAGGCAGTTTATATTCAAATTAAACGCTACTTATGCAAATAAGTTGAACTAAGTTTCATTTTCCTGACCATAGCGTAACTCTGTCTTCACTGAACAGATCTTCAAAGTAACTGGATAAGGACTCAAAAGATAAATATCTTCCAAGGAATCTAACTTAATAGAAGAAAAATGTATATGCCTTATGATAAGAGTTCTTATCAACGTCTGCAAATACCTGTTTGGGGAAGTAAAGATGATGAAGCCAGTGGTATCCAATAAGAAGATGCACTGAGCACAAAATGAAATACAGGAAATTCCACAAAAACACTGGGGAAAAAACCCAACAAAAACCCACAAACCTTTTTTATTGTGAAGGTGGTCAAACACTGGAACAGGTTGCCCAGTGATGTTGTGAAATCTCCACCCTTGATGACATGTAAAACCTGACTGGCGAGAGCTCTGGGCAACTTGGTCTAGCTGATCCTGTTTTGAGTAGGGAGGTTAGACTAGATGATCTCCTGAGGTTCTTTCCAACCTCAATTGTCTTGTGACAAATTTTCCTCAAATCTTATTAAAACAAACATGTTGACATGATGGCCTTTACCTGTATATTTGGTAGAGACAGAGTGAACAAGGAGACTTAACTATCATGTTACTTTTTCCAGTTTTAGCTTTAAATGTATCATTTACCTCTTGGCCATCTAAAACATTGTCAGCAACAGAATCAGCAGCCTAAAACCAAGCACAGAGGCTGTTACTTTGAACTGCCAGTGAAGGTCACACAAACAGTCTGCTGAATAAGATTAAAGTAGTCACCTACATGAGACACCTACAAACTCACATAATACACAAGCGCTTCAAAACTATTTACATTAAAAAACAAAACCGAAAAGTAACAGTCTATATCATTGTGGTGGCAGCACACCCAGCAATATAGAACAAACCTTCTGTGGAATACCTGACTCGTTTCTAAATGTACACTAAATATAGCACTGACAACGTTACAACTACACTTAAAGGTTTACAATGAATGTATGCACATCAAAATATTAAAATGCTTCTTTACAAGAAACTTTAACCTTTCTCATCAAGCTCCCATAAAACTGTAGCATTGCATTCAGGCAAAAAAAACCCCAGAACATTTTGATAATGTGAGTTTTGCAGGATTTTTCAAAATCAAAACCGTATCTGAAATAATTACTGAATCTTGTTAACCTCTAGTCCTTCTTGACACTATATCTATATGAATAAGCATAACCACTGGAGGCATCTCAATGTTCAGAAAAAATTAAAAAGCACTGTAATAACATAGATTGAGGAAAATTTGTTAGATCAAAAATATCTCCAAAGTGATAATTTAAAAAGGCACATAATTACAATTTTTGTGGGTCACGTTTTGCCAACTGCCAAGTCTCCTCCCAAAATATTGCATCTATGAAATGGCATGTATCACAAAATGCTGATATTCTCTTTCTTGGATGATGAAAAGACTTGAACTGGAATCTATGTCTTTATGTTACTACATGCACACTAGAACTTCATCACTGTACCACCTCAATTCAGGTAGTTTAAGTTACAAGAGCAGTGATAAGCAGTTTACAAAGTGTTACAACCCAAATACATAAACTGATGCACATGTAAATGGGTAACTTCATTCAAAGGGTCCCAATGAATGCAGAGGATCTGCTAGTAGCCTTAAAAATATTAAAATTAAAAATAGAAATCACAAAACAACTCTGATGACTTTGAACAAAGAGTGTGCAGTGTTGTAGATGGGAAGAAGCGATGGAGGGGAAAAAAGGTAAACATACCAAGGAAAAGGTTAAAAAAAAAACCCAAAACAACATAGCAAGACAAGGAAAAACCAGCTAACACCAACCTGATAATCATGGATACTCTGCAAAAGACTTGTTCAAACCTAACAGTATCTATTTGCTGTGAAGATCAGATCCAAATATCCATATCTGTGCTACACAGTATTATTTTAGCAATTGACTGACAAGAAGAGCTCCTCCCAAGGAAACACCTGAAACATGATGATGTTTTGTGGACACAGATACCAGTGCCACTTCTTTGGAACAGGTCTAACACCTGTCAACTTGATTTGAAGATGAAATAAGTTTATGCTTTTCTAGCTAATCAGGAAAGAAAACTCTTCTGAACCCAACATATGAAACTCCACATCAGGCACTGATTGTTCAAGACAGATTCTGACTCAAAGACAGGATATGAGAAAACTCAACAGAAAGGGCTTTTTACAGCCCTTTTCAGTTCATTTCAGTTTCTGGAAATAGGCTAGAACTCTGTGCAAAATTTTGAGATCCCAGGCTGACTGACTCCCTCTTCAGATATGGACTGTTTTCACCAATAGTGGGGTAAGCGATGTGTATAACTGAAAATCGGTGACTCTGACAGCTGTAGAAAAATTTTTGTTTATTAATAAATGCTGGAGCATACGGAAAGACTCATCCTTTGACAAAATCTGTGGCTGTAATTACATATTGTGGTCCCAAAATAAAGACTAAAACCTTCTGTGAAAAGATCAAAAAGCAGTGAATACACTACAGCACAGAACTGCTATCACTATGTTGATACTCTGTATTCAAACGCACCAGCACATACGTTCCATGAGTAAGGCAACCGAACTTATTTTTCTTCTCTACTTGTATATGCACATGTGCAAACACAAATGAATGCATATACTTATTAACAAATGATAGCTTCATGCACATGCATACAAGTACCACATGACAAGCAGTTCAGTACGTTCTTAAAAAACCAAGAACTACTTCATAATTTCCAGTTAATTTAAGAAAAACAATTTTTTTTTTTTTCAGTAGAAGCTGATTCATTATTTCATCTCACCCTCAAAAGACAGTCAGCATTTCACAATAAATACCTAACTCATTTGAAACAGGAAGCTGAGTTAATTCTGTATTACCAATCCTTTACCAAGTAAGCAGTAACTATATTATGGACATCATTTTTAACTGAAAACTAATAATTGTGTACTGTAATTAACAACATCTTGTGCTGTTCATTATCTTTGGGAAAGCTTTTAGGGAAAGACCAAAAGTGATGAGTTTGCATTAAGTTCATTCAGCTTAATTCACCAAGGCAAAACAATACCAGTAGGAAGAGGACAGAACATAACTATTGAAGAACACATTTTAAAAACTATTTTCCCTGTACATTTTCTTAAATCTTTAAAATAATATAGAAATTAAACAAATGAGAATTTAAACAAATGGTCTTCCACACCATTGGCCATGTAGCTACCAAAAAATGCAAACATTGGGCTGGTATCTTAATATCGTCTCATCTATTGTAGTCTAATGCTTACATTTACTTAGAAAAAGCCTGTCCCTATCCTACGGCTTGTATATTTTTTACAAGTTTAGTCAATAGCTTTGATAGCATTTTTTCCACATTTACAGATAAGTGAGTTTGTTCTCAAAACCTCCCACTGCTCTAAGCTGCATGGCTTGGATGTTATGCCAGAGGGAGTGTCCTCTGACATTTTCAGTATTGCAGACATATTTTCTAAAAATTAAGTTTAATACATTTTAGTAATAATTTTGAAATATCATTTATTTATTTGTTTAAGGTTTAATCTGGATTTCATCCATTAAGCTACTGCACAGCAGCTCTATTATCACAAAATCTTTTGCTTAGCTCACTTGATTTCAGTGTTTTCCCTTCACTCAGATAATTAATATTCTTAACAGACTTGATACACAAAAAGGTCTCCGAGATACTGGACATAGTCCCATAACATCTACTAAAGCAACTAGGGCAACTATTTTGTTTTGGGTGGGTTTTTTTTTTTCCCTGTTTGTGGCTTTTTTTAGTTTGAGTAAGGTCAACAAGCACTTAAACAAAAAGAATAAAAAAAAAAATCAGAAAAATTAAGAGGTTTTTTTTCATTCTTTTGTAAGAAAAAAAACCTTCAAAAATTAAAACCCTAGCAAATACATATACTCTATTTTAGGAATCATGTGCCCTCTAAAGCCATGAATGGTACCTGCAAGTTCTTCGTAAGAAAACTGCCTGAACAAAAGTTAACTACTTATCAGCTAACACCAATATATCCAATTCTTTTAGGTCTTGATCACAAGAAATTGAATTAATAGTGTTTATATTATCATGCACGTTCTTTTCAATTCTAGCCTAAAAGCACACTTCTCTACATATTTTAAACCTTTAAAGAAAAAGCAAATGCCTCACACTATAGTAAGATTAACTTACTGTACGGCAAGATACTGTTTCCTAAACCATGTCAGTGCTGGAGACAGTAAAACTACTGCTTTATGATTCAGGCCAGAGTTACTCTAGAAGTTGTACTGTTTAGTAACACGTAAGGTCATCCAGAGGTGTGTATTTTGATGTTAAACGAACACGGGTATATTGAATTTGCAGACAAATAGCCCATACTTCATGATTTTATTCCTTTCAACTTTCTTCAGTTGGAGAGTGCAGTAGTATTCTATGACACTGCAGGAAGAAGGTACTTTGCCTTTACGTCATAATAAATACTACTTAATATCACAAGATCATTCTGGACATTACAGGCTGATTGTCCTTAGGAATAGCTCAGCATCCTGTTCAACCATGGGAATAAAAGCTTCCACAAGCAAACTTTAAAATGACAGACGAGATGTGAAGAAAAAGAACTCCAGTGCAGGGAGGGGAGGGATATGATGACAACCAAACCCCAGTATCGGTAAACAACACAGCGTGGCTGTTGGAGTAATTACCTCCAGTCTCTTAAAGTTCATGAATTGTTTAAGTGCATTACAAATAGGTGAAAGCAGAACAGAAGAAAATCCACCTAGGATCAGTTAATTTAGAAAACTAACATACCAGGAAACCAGATGAAGGACTGCAAATACTTTATGTGCTAATATTTAGATGCTGGAATATTTATTAACAGTTTATTAAAAATAAAAAAGGCAACAAAAAACCAAAACCACAAGCAGTGTCCCAAGTCCAGTAGAAGACAAACTTCATATGATCATCCTTGGCAGCCAACTACACAAACGAGGTAACTATTTGCAGTTTTTAGCTTTAAAGAAACAAGGCCAGCAACTTTTCCATGCCACAGACGATTTGAAATTGAGGGACTACTTACTCCAGTCAAGAACATCATCTGTCTTTATCAGATCTTCTTCCCTTGTGAGTGGTAACTGAGTTTCTGGCTCATTCCGCAAATGCAGTGACAGTGAACGGAGCATAAAGAAAACTCTGATTGCCTTGAGAAATTGAAAAAAGAATATTGAAATGTTGCTGCACTCAGTACTACATATTTTAACAGAATCTTATAATCCTCTTTCACTACAAGAACTGTATTTTCAGTATAGCAAATAAAAATTTTTTATTACTTCTGGTGTTTTGTTTTTTTAAAACAGTTTCCTACATAGTAATTCTTTGGCATACTGTAAATTAACTGCTGCCTTAAAAGTAAAAGGCAAAATTCTTCACCCCTCTGTTTTTACAATCAGCAGAACTGTGGCTCCCATTAACCAGAAATCTGAGTCCTTGGTCAGCTATCATACTGGTGGTGCTTTCAGAAACTTCTGGTAGAACAGGGATGAAAACAGGGAAGTCATCTATCTGGCTCTTCCATGAATTGACACCAGAGCAGATGAATTTGGTACACTGTTGAAATCTAATAGGGCGATAAGATTATTCGCAGCAAAGAATGTCAAGGGTATCTAACAAAAATATGATATTAACACTACCTTATGAATAAGAGCAGAGTCTCTTTATAATGGGAGACAATCTTTCATATTTCGGCAGATTGCAATTTAATGTATTGTGGATTTACTGAAATCAAACAGGATTACTATAAAGCAGTTTTACTGCCAGATGCTTCAAGAAGAATTCATGGTATTTGGTTTAAAAGTTTCCAAATTCAATCAATAACAGCATTTTTCCTTGCATTCTTGGTAACCCAAAAGTCAAACACAACAGGTTTGTTTTTTTTTTTTTTTTAATTCAGAGGGCAGGTACCACTCAGCCTGCTTTCATTTCTTTTTTCATCAATCCTATTTTCCTCCTAGACAGAGCATTAATTTTCCTCACATACATTCCCCATAACACTAACATCACTCATGTCCAAACATGTAATCACATATACTGCAGAATAATTTACAGGAGTAGGAAAGAAAATGAGAACTTTACCCTTTACAAGAAAATAAAAAATAATTAAGAACACCAAATGAAAAGGGAACTACACTGTGCTTCCTACAATACTGATAGCCCTCAGTTTGATAGCAATATCAATATAAACCCAAAAGCATGTGATTTGTGACTTCCTATAACATTTTATTGAATCTCAATAAAACAGCAGCGTACATTGGCCTAGAATTTGTTGCCACTGACTTCTGTTATCTTAGTGAAGTAGGGACAAATATGAATTGCTATCTACATTAAAGAACTACGCATTATGATGAGGTATACTTTGTGCTGATTCCTTCATTTATATACACATATCATGTGCAAAGAAACAGCAATTTGCAGGGAAACCTACCAGTATCTTATTACGTTACATCTATGTACTCCAAGGCGCAGAGTTCAAGACCCATACTGTTCATTACTTCCCAAAGAAGCACATAAATGAGTTTGCATTATTCTAGGTGACTGGTAAGCAGCATCGTCTTTAGGATTACAGAAATCAGAAGGAAGAGATGCAAACAACAAGCAGTAACTGGACTATTAACAATTCAAAACAGCATCTGATCCTGGGCACAAGGCTTCATCAAGCAGCAGCAGCTGATTTCAGAAAGCAACCTAACAACTTCTGGTCATTTTAATGTTTTAAGACAGAGGGGTTGGCTGTCTGGATTTTGGAGATGTGCCTTTGATAACTTGAGAGATATCCGAGTTCTGAGAGTTCTGCCTAAAGTTAAGAGGAAAAGAATTGCCACTTAGAGGGACTTTCTATAACGAAAGAAGAAGTGAGAGCCTAAAAAGATCTGATCTCTAACAGCTAGGAACTCATGATATAATCAAAGCACGGAACTTATTCACTTGCTAGTGAAATAAAACTTGAGAACTTTTTTAGAATCATGCCATGTGATGCTCAGAACTGAATCACTATCCATTTGAAACTGTCAGCAGAAAGGGCCTCCAGCAGGTTAAGCAGCAGCAGCAATGTCACAAGATACACCTTGCTGATAAGATACAATACGCTGAAGTTCAGCATATTGTGATGGCAATCCAGCCTAAGAGAGGTAGCCTAGCTGGAAGAAAGTAGCATAGGAATTCTAAGAAATTCTAAAACTTCTAGAACAATGTGATTGGGGAAGAAGGACCAAGAAGGACGCATTCTGGGAGTTCTTGCTGATAAGAAAGACCCTTCTATCCCAAAGAATTTATAGGAATGTTAGATTTTTGAGTTTCCACCAACAGAAGTTAAGCTATTCCTTATTTAGCACATGAAAAGCCATGTAGCAGTCAGTTTCCATTAACGTGCATTTCTAAGTATCATTCTATTAAATGCCTCAGAGAGGATTCTAGGAAGCATTATTGCTTTCTAAGAACAATACTTTTCAACATAATTCACTGTACTTTATCAAACTTAACTTGCTGTGATAACAAGAGCTGTGTGGCTTATAGTAAGTGATGAAAACAACTGTTTTCAGAAGGCTCCTGGAAATATGCTTTTTCTCCAAAAGTACATGAATATACTTAACATATACACTTACATAAATGCCAACACCCAAAGAACAGCACTTTTCAAATAACATCATGTAGTAATAGATCTTTAAGACTTACTGGCACTGCAAGACTTATAGGACACAGCCAGGTAAGGGCCAAGAACTGATTATCCCAAGAATGCTGATAATGGTGGTGTTATTCAGGTCAGTGTCAGGCATAAAAATAGGTATTTTGCTATTTTTCTCCTCACTCTCAAGATCTTTGTCATGAATTACTCCAACAAAATGCAAATATTTTTTTCTTTGTCTAGAAACACAAGCAATATAAAGCCAGCCAGACTTCCAGTGGAGATTATTACCATTGGAATATAATGAAAAACAGACTGAGATATCAGATCATGAAAGGAAACTGACAATATATTCAATAGTGTCATCAAAATGCCATTTTATGTGAATGGTCTAAAAAATTAAAACCCCAGTGCAAGAACATATTGAATTGACTAGACACAAGAAATGGTAGACAAAAAGCTTCTCCACTGGCCCAGATAAATATATACCCTACACACAGGTTTGTCTTCACCAAGCCTTTATGATTTTATGGATGAAGCTTCCAATCAAGCAGCTTTCAAGGAATTCTAAAATTTCTAAAATTGCTCAAAGCCTTTGGCATCATTGTCATGAACGAACGTAAGAAAAATAGTCTTACTCACTCTTCGTGTTCTTTCCACGTCTCCACAAGGCAATCTTTTCACAAAATCAATACCAGTCAGCGGTGTCCCCGTTGGAGGCAACAAGATTGAGGCATCCATCATCAAGTACTCTACATTCATGGGTTTAATCTATAAAAATATTTTAACATTGATTAGTATACAGAACAATAAGCATTTGCTTCTTCACTTTCAAATATAACTCATGGATGCATATTTTAAGAGGAAGGAACTGTTACAGAGTTCTGAGAATTTTCAATACCATCTCTCTTATTTTAAGCTCCTTACATGCAATGTCCATTTTGCATTTGCTCACTGTTCCCTAACACACTGTTGAAGTTTCCATACCGAAAAAACATGGGAAAAAGCTCTGAAAGATTACAGAAGAAAAGCTATTTTATGAGTACTAAAAATCAAAGTCTGTCAGGTTTGATTTTAAGTTTTGACTCAAATTTTATAATTACTTCAACCACAAAAATGTTTCCCGTATCTTTTTCTCTCCAAAAAGAACTCTCTAGTCTCTAATAATGCAATAACTTTCACACTAGACATTTCCCCTCAAGCTTGCCACTAACAAGGGAATCTCTTCCTTACATGCTTGCTTATTCTCATGAATAAGTGATGTCTGAAGTATCTATCCTTCAGTACCTTCGGGCTATTTCACAGAAGTTTATTATATACATGTGCACTAAAGACACGATCTTCTTTTTGCCAGAAAGCCAGCTGGAATGTCTAAAACATCCAAAAGCCCTTCCCACAGTTTGTACAGTATTCTGCATAGAAGAAAAATGCAGTCACATGGGCATTCCAAAATAGTCAACTGTAACTGGAAGCATTCCCAGCCACTTTGCCATGGTCACAAAATAGAATCATAGAATAGTTTGGGTTGGAAGGGACCTTTAAAGGCCATCTAGTCCAACTGCCCTGCAATGAGCAGGTCTGATACCATGAAAGAAGCAGACCAAAACATGGTCCAAAATTTTCACAGTGCAGTCTCAAACTGCTGCCTTGCACACATACAAATTCAAAAACAGTCTTTAGACAATTCTTCTGATCTCAGAACAAATCATCCTCAGTGGTTTAACAAATTCAATTAATGTGTAGAAAGATACATAAATCTGCACAGACCATGAGAACACATGAGAACACAGAACTAAAATTTCTAACAAGTAACTACTTCAGAGGCAATTCACTTGAATGTGAATTGGCTTAAACAGCATATTAGATCATAAAGGTGAAGAATGTTAAAAAAGGCAACTCATTGCTGAAAGCAAAAATACTAAGGACTACAGTGTTCAATTTACTTGTTCCTCTGAACTTGTTCTCATGTATCATTAACGAAGGCACAACTTTTTCGTTTCTTTGTCATTCAGACAGAGCAAGTATACTTCTTTCACAGAAGATCCATACCATGTTATTCACACAACTCATCTGACAACAGTGTTGCTTAGCACTTCATTTGCTAGCTAGGCAAATAAATATGCTTTAAGGAAAACAAAGTTCAAGTTCCAGGGTGTAGCTCTGTCTTTTATGGTAAACGGCAAAAAAAAGCTGTCTCAGAAATAGAGATACAACAGAAAAACCTACATGTGTACTGAACTTGCAACACAAAAACAATGCTAGTACCAGTGCCACTTCTCAAACTAAAAGTACAGCAATACTTAACTACTAAAAAATTAAATATCTTGCTAAATACTTCTATTATTTAGGCTGGCAAGATATATGCAAGACATTTCCCATATTAAAAGACTTAATTGCAACACACCAACTGTAGACTGTGTTTTATCAAAAAGACAACTCGTGGCTGCTCATTAAATCCCTGTACCACTGTAGAAAAAACCTGTAACTGAATACCTGAAGTGTTTTTATCTGAATTCTAATCTAAGAATTGAAAGAGATAATTAGTTTTAAAACATGTTTACAGGTTAAATATGAACTGTTTGAGATTAAGTTTAGTAATCTGTTAAAACTTTCATAGCCAGTACCGCGGTGCAGGCAGTACCTCTCCTAGATGAGACAAAGGCCCCAATATTTGCTTGCTAGAACCCTATTCTCTACTGGTAAGTGGCACCACTCAAAACTGAAACCTTGCTGGGCTTTAGAAAAATATAGGAGATTTTCACATTGTTTAGTAACTAGAAAAAATATTAATCCAATGTCTCGTTTCCCAGGATGAAGTAATTTTTGTATACTTGCTTTCAGAACATAATGGGCTTTTATTAAATAAAGAGCCGTGAAATTTCACGTAAACTATTTATGTAATTGTAGACCCAGTTCCTCAGAGACAAAAAACCTCACCCACATTTTGTTACTCTGCTCCTGGAAATAAAGATACCAGTAAAGATACTCAGTTGTTATCAGTTAAGTACTTGTTCTTGCTCCTCTGTTGTATCTGGGTTTGAGGATTTGGCAGGGTGTCACTTACTGTCATACTCCGGTATTCATCTTCAAACATATCCAGAAAAATTTCTTCTCCCTTTCAAAAAAAAGGGATATTGACACACCATGAATCCTTATGGCTATGGAGCCATGCTTGTTTTTGTTTAATTATGTAGGGGGTGTCTGTGCCCTGGTGCTGGCAGGGGCTGCAGGGGCCTCTGTGAGGCAAGGCCAGGGCTGCCCTGTGCCACACACAGCTGGTTCCAGCACAGAGCACAGCTGAGCCCCTCAGCAACACCGATGGCACCTCTGGGAACGCATTTAAGAAAGGGAGAGAGATTCCTCTGCCACCCGTGGGGAGACCATGGTGGAGCAGATACCCACACTGCAGCACAGGAGCAGGTGGATATGCCCTGAAAGAACTGCAGTCTGTGAAGGACTCACACTAAAGCAGGTTTTTTTTCCTGATGGAATGCAGCCCATGGAGGAGAGGACCCACACTGAGGCAGGGGAAGTGTGAGAAGGAAGAAGCAGCAGAGAAAAACTATTATGGACTGACCCCAAACCCCCGTTTCCCACCCCTGCCCTTGCACCACTCAGCAAGGGGAGAGGTAGAAGAGTCAGGAATGAAGGAGCGAAGTTAAGCCTGGGAAAAAGGAGGCATGGGGGGAAGGTGTTGTTTTAATTTGTCTTTGTTTTTCCCTATCTAAATTAATTTTAGCTGGCAATAAATTAATTTTGCGAAGTTGGGTCTGTTTTGACCATGATGGTAATTGGTAAGTGATCTCCCTGTCTTTATCTCGATGACAAGATTTGTTCATCTTATATTCTCCCTCCATCCTGTTGCGGAGGGGGAGTGAGAGAGCAGCGGGGTGGATGTCTGGCAGCCAGCCAAGGTCAACCCACCACAGGTTACTTATTTTTTGCAAGCCACATTGAAAAAATATTCCTCAAGAGAATTTTAACAAAAATAGGAAGAGATTCTAGACACTCAAAATCTGTCACGGATTTACTGCTCCTTATATAGAAGTTAATGCCTGGAGCTAAAAATTTTATTTCTCTCATAACTTACAATAAAAAAAAAAAAAAAAAGAGTCAAAATGCTGCAGAGGTCTTCAATAAGAAAAAAAGATTAAGTAAAATCTTAGATCATCATTTCACATAAGACACAAAGAGTTATGCCAAAAAGAAACAGATTCCTTATTTAGTGTCAACGATAAAACCTCCGAAATGTTCTAATAGCGTGGCTCTGTTCCATGAAATACATAGCAGTTGCAACAAAAGCACAATTGGACCTCCAGTACAAACCCTGTGAGACTTCCAACAGCCTTTTTGTGATGTATGTCATTGTGGTACAGGAAGGGCAGGAAAGGAGAGGAATCCTCCAGTGAAACACTTCCTTTTCTATCACAAATACGGAGTTCCCATCTCACAACAACTGCCTTGGGCACTATGTAGAGACTGAGCTGCAGATTTGCTTCTAATTCCGCATTACGTAAAGGATTTTTTCTCAAAGCATTTTGCATACATACCTTATAGAAACGACGAAGGAGGTGAACACTTTCTTCCCTTGCACCCTAGAAAAGACAAAATAACTGTGTTTCAGGTAGTAAATACACCATTTACTCAAAAGTCACATTTAAAAAACCACACAAAAAAATCATACAAAAGAGACTCTATTAATATCCCCATACTCATAGCCTTCAGCCCAGAATTTGATAGAACACAGTTCTCACACTTATGGAAATACAGCTTATGTGAGCTTGTTAGTTTCAAAAGCATTTTTCTTTACATTTTTGAGGTGGATGACATACAAGTTTCAGAGAGAAAATGAAACATAACCCTGATTGAGAAGTTAAGAGTTTAAATAGCAAGAACATGGGGTACTGATTCTTTACATTCACTGCACAGAGCCACCAACGGAATGATGTTCTAGAAGCTCAAATTTCACTTTTATGCTTATTGCACTGAGAAGTGAAACAAACTTATTCAACTATACTACAAGACTCAAAGACAAGTAATGCTGTGACTGGTAATTTGAAAGAAAATACTCACCTCAAGGCAAGCAAGGTGAACATCTTTTATGATGCTGCCATTTTTAGAAAACACAAGCTGCTTCAGCAACAGGCAGCCAAGTTCTAAAGTTGCCAAACGTATTTTTCCATCTATGAAAAGAAAATTTCAACATACAGAATAGTAGCAGTTTAAGTATTGCTTTTCTCATTACCCAGCGTTCTTACATGTTTCTACTCTGCAACTGTCAAACTTTGCTCCTCTGTCATACACACCCTATCTGACAAGGGTGAATGCTGATGCTGGCTTACAATGCCAATGGCTATTAAAAAAACCCCAAAAACTGGAAGAGTAATTTAAAGCAGAAGAAAATTTAGCAGAACCATGCAATAAGAAAGCAATAAAGATTAATACTACTAGAAAAGAAGCCAAAACAATGCCTTTATCAAACTGAATCAAATGTTGAATTACACTAAAGTTACAAACGAATCACAGACATCTGGCATGGATAAAGTTACAAGATGAAAGGAATTTCTGTATACGACATACTAATAAGGCACAGCTTTTCCTTAAAAAACAGTCCAAAGGATTCAGATACAGCCTGGATGTGAGGTGAGAATCTAGGGAAGTCAGAGTGAAAGAATGCATTGAGATTTTAAGCTTATAGTTTCAGAAGGATGTAAAAAAATAAAAAATAAAAAAAAAAATCAGTCTAAGCTCAGTGATCAACACTAAGGCAATATACCCAAAAGAGACATCTTAGCTTTTGATCCCAAGTTCCCATATACTATTTTACAAGTTAGCGCTATGCTGCCAGAAGCTAAAGATGCAGGCAAAGAACTGTACCCCCAAAAGAAGAGAAAAGGAGCTGTTCCACACAGAGTTTAGCAAGCTTAATAAAAATATGCTATTTCTACCCCTCATCAGAAGTGTTTTTGTTTAAACAAAGGCATTTCTTCATCTTGCACTTTCTCCTTCTGCAGTATGTACAAACTCATTATATCCAAACATGCCTTTAATCTGTGACTGGCATATCAGCATAGCAAGTTAATACTCTGATGATAAGTCTCATGAGTCAAACAAGCATCAGATTTTATTCTGCAGACAATCAGGAATTTGATAGTGCATCAGTTTCAGGGGAAAACCAGTTCTACTCATTTGAAGTTTTAAGAGGGAGAGAGCTATGGCTTGAACAACAATCATGTTTCCGTGGAATAGGTCACTGAGCCTTGTATCCCTCATTTCACAAAAAAGTTGAAGTCATGAAAAAAACCCCCACCATATATTCTGCAAAACAGTTCAGAACTGAAAACACAATCTGCGATTAAAAAAAAAAATCATGGGATAATTTGGTATCACCTCTAGAGACTAAGGACTGCTCTAAGCAAAGGGTACCATATAGTTTTCAAGACTACTTCTCCACCAGAATTACTTTTACAAGCAAAGGTGCCACAGATCAAATTTGCAGGATGAAATCCTACATTAAGCTGAAATTGCTATGCATTTCATCATTTTTGTTTATTCAAAACCACAGAAAATTAAGACAACAGATCCCTGTACAGTTCTGAGTATAGAAACAACTATTCAGCAGAAATACAGAGTTTGTTTCCTCAACAATGAACAAAAACCTGATCGCTGTCTTTCACAGACCACATTTACTTATTGTTCATCAAAAAGCATGCTAAACAGTCACTTTCCCTTCAAAGACAAGAGGCTAGGTGGCTTCCCCCCCCCCCTTCAAAAATTTCAGCTTGGCAAGAAAACAAATATTGGAAAAGTGATACCTGGTTGTGCAGCATAATTCATTATCCTGATGAGCCTTTCTGCAAGTACATGATTATATGAATTTCTCTCTTCAGCATGTTGAGCTGGAAGTTGAATTCTCTCCAGCTTGACTGGGTCAATTCCTTTTGTGGGCGATGAAAGAAGAAAGGTAAATTAGAAAACAGGAGTACGCCTCAAGGTAAGTATTTAATAGATCATAGCAGTTTTCTCAGAAGACTGTGATTAGCAATACAAAACTAGGCAAGTTAGTTTTGAATTTCTATTACATGGAAAAGGAAGAACAGAAAGACTAAACAGATTTACGTATCACTGAAAAATCTCAGCCTTAAATGGAGCCTACTTAAATCCCAAAACGGTTGATGACATCTAAACCATTTTGCTGCATCTGGAATTCTCAGACTATTTGTTTGCATATAAATCACATCAAAGTCAAGCCATACATCTGAACAGCATTAAGGCTAAAGAGGAAAAGGCAAAAGTCTGCTTTTAAATTCCGCTTTACTACTACTCTTTAGTACCCTCCCCACCGTAAATCACAGATTCTCACTGACTTTTACAAGGAAACCAAAGGTTTCTTCAACTTATTCCTCTAAAATAGCGAAGTTATTTCTCAGAAGAGACTGGTTACTGTAAGACCTCTTAAAACAAAACATAGTTATGGATTGCTGAGGACCTCCCTGTCCTTGTTTTAAAGAACAGTAATAAACAACCCCGTAAAGCAGCAGATGACTACATTGCAGTTTATAGTTTCTTCCAACCCTGAACTTGCAGTTAAGCCTACACAAGCAACACTTCTGATATCTGATTTATTTCTTCACTAAGCGTATGTATTTGGAACAATTATTAAAGGTCTGTTTGAAGATAAATGACAGTGATACAAATGTTCTCTGTCACGGTGAGACTGGAGAACGGGATGGGAGGGAAGGAAGCATTCAAGGAAGCAGGGCAAAAACAGTATTAATGTTCACAACACTAACAGTTTTGTGAAGAGCTACAGTTTTCCTTCTGGAAAGGAAAGCTGATTATGAGTAACATTTCTTAGAGAATATCTATATGCAGACTAAGCTCTCACAAAAGTACATGGTCATTAACCACCAGAAAACCATTAATGAGACTAAGAAAACATGGGGGACATATGAAGCAGGACCAGGCAGGTGTTCAACAAAGTGGCCAAACTGAAATCACAGTTAAAGAATTCATATTTAGCAACTTTCATTTGGTTGTCTGCCTGCCAAGGATGCAGAGCTCTGCATTCTTCAGACACAGTACACGCTCTACCAACATATATGAAGGGCTCCTTCTGGGTCTCAGATACAATTTGCAACAAGTCTATTTAGCTGCCTATGCATACCTCTTGGGATTCTTTCTTCCTGTTCACGTGAATATTTCTTTCTGGTGAAAAACAAGCACATTTTCTTTACACTTGTTCAAAATGCAGACTCAGTATCCAAATGGAAGGAGTCACAATCAAAAGCCTCAATAGGGTATATACATTTAGTGACAGAGAATGAAAAGGCTGATCCCTTAGAGCAAGGCCTGAAACCAAAGTTTTGGTTAAGCTAGGGCAATTCAGATTTTTTTGAATGTGTTCTGTTGTAGCCTTCTCCACAGCGCCAGAATGAGTAGGATGGGGGAAAGGTGAACCTTTCTCCTGAGCTAAAGAATCAGAAGCATATCTGAAGAAGCCACTATACCGAAAGAGAAAACTGCAACTCATTTCCTAATGCTGTAGAGAGGACAAGCTTGTGTGGCGCTCATCACAAGAAATCATCCTAAATTTCCAATTAGTTACCTGTTTGTTTGAACTGATTCAAGTGCTCACTGGAGCATTTACCATCTCTGTCAGATAGATAGTAAATAGATAACCAGATCCTAGACACACAACTCCTAGAGATTTATTACTTCCTGAAACTGGGGAAACAACTTGGCCTCTCCATGTCTGGAAAGAGACCTTAATGCCCTTTTGTAAAAGAAAATTATTATCAACCCATAACTTGAGAAAGTCTGTAAGCAGACAGATATCTTACATTATACTGAATTCAGATACAACCATTTGCTCCAGCTCTATCCTGAGGCACCTTCCATGACTGACACTGAATTTGGTGTAGAAAGGAGCAGCTGTACAGCTCCTGACCTTCTAAAGAGCAACATTCCCCTCTTGCATCAAACAGGGGCACTAAATCAGCAGCTTGTAAAACCTATCTTCTTCAAGAGATAGAGGCACTGATTTTGTGGCCCCCAAGGCTGAAAGCAGTCTACCACAGGGCACAAGAGAATGGGTTGGTAAAAGACAGTGAACACTAGAACTGGATGTCATTATCTACCTAGTGTCTAAGACCTAGGGTTAAAGAGCAACAGGCTAATGTAAATTGTTGACAAGGAAAGCCAATGAGTATAGCCTAAAGAATTTTTCATTTAGAGAGTGTTGATATGACCACCAAAGAATGAAGTGTAGATTTTGATCCCTTAAACGCATAAAATGTATCCCCAGTTTTAGGGCCTTTTAGTCTCTTAAAAGGTAGATATTTTTTCTGCCTGTTGTATTTGTCTTGGTAACCCTGAATATTGGGTGAAAAATAAACTGCACAGAGATTGCTGAAAGTAAGCAGCACGAGACTGCATCTGCTGCATTCCTCACTGTTTACAGCAATACTACAGATATAAGTAAATCATCATTGAAACAAGAGAGGATGTCAGACATTTTTTTCTGGGAACAGGATATTGAAGATTGATTAATTACACGGAAAGCAAATACAGTGGGGTGAAGAACTATGGTCTTAAAGAGAAGAATTCCTGAGAAATACAATCATAGACTGTAGGCTTACTCCTTTACAATGATGTTGAAAGACTTACAGGGATTCTCTGAAGCTGCAACAACTAATGATTTTGGATATTCACAGCTTCAACTAATGAATTTTAAGAGAAGAGAATCCATCTCTGACATCAGTGTTTTCTAGCACAGTGATGCTCAAAAGTCCCTTGGGGAAAGACATTTTCTGGAAGAAATATACTGGCTGCAAGGGCATGTGTGGGATATCAGAGATGCAACTCAGAGAGGGCTAAAGCATGACAAGGCTGTGGTGCTATCTTTGGTGATATTAGTTATGTTATCATCTCTTGTCATAAGAGACTATGAAAGCCCTGAAATTGTTGGCAAATTACAATCTCAGAGAAGCATTCCTTCATGCCTGGAAAAAAATAAAGCCACCGAGAGGATGGAGAAGAACAGAATAAGAGTGGCTGTCTCCCTCAAGACTCTCATTTCCACTCTGCTCGCCCATTAGAGGTACCTTGAAGCTGTAACAAAATCCTTACTTTCAATCCTTACTTTTACATCACACCTGATGCTCTTTTGCTCAGTTTACTGTACCAGTTGATTCATTTAAATTACTAGTATGTTATAGAAACTATCCTCATAAGCAGAAAATAACTTAGATTCAGTGCTCAATTCCTGAAACACATGATTATTCACATGTATGAGATGTTTATGTTACTGCTCCACAAGAAACCTATTTAAAATGCACACAAACAGCAAAAAAGCTAACCATAATCATCCCTTAGAAAAGGTCACATATTCTCATATTGTCTGAATTATAATGAATTACACATTTAACATAGTTTTGCTAGTTTACAAAATAGTCCAGGCTCCTTGCGAGACTTTCAAGATGTATTATGGCATAGAACACTGACAACTTTTATACTTGGCTTACACGTAACAATCACAGTACATGCAAAGTGGGAAAGAACTGGATCCCATATATATGTAGATTGAATATAGTGGGCTTCAACTGAAGAGATTAAAAATGAAACACAATAGTCCTATTCCAATTCCAAGAAACCTACAGAAGAAAAGTTATCTGATGTTCACAAAGCTTTCTACCAGATAGTTCTTAAAAAGGTGTTCCTTAGCAACTGTTTTTACATAAAGCATACTTGTTTCTGCCTCCCCCATGTAAAGAATTTCTCACCTTTTAAGGCATGCATAAACACAAGTTATAAACAGATTGTGCCTGTCTAAAACCATGTGTCTCATTTAGTTTTCTCTGGAAAAAGCAAAAATTGCTTACCTTTGTTGTGTGACATTGCATAGAGAAGACAGAGCACAAAGAGGGCATAGTAATCATCATCAGCACAGTCCAGTGCATTATAGACCATATCAAGAAAAGGCCTGTGGAAAGGAGTAATTTTAAAACAGTTAAAAAGAAAAAGATGACATCTACAGAAAAACGAGTAAATATTTTGTTCTACATGTAGCTAATGGAAGAGGCAAATTTACAGTAATACACATTTTCAGGCATTAAACAAAAATTAACCTGTTTAAGAGTACTCAGATTATAGCCATGACTTGTGTTTACATTCTGATACTAATTATGATGTTTTAATGGGATTTGTTACATAATACTTTCCCAAGAATTGATTGGTCACACATTTACTGGGTTCTTTGTAGCACATTTAGTATGTATGCAGAAGCATACAGCTTGTTTAAGGTGTATATGTAAGTAACTTCAAGGAGCTGCTATCCCTGTTGCATAAAAAAAAAAAAAAAAAAAAGAGGCTACCTTAAAACGCATGTACCAAATAGAGTTGAAAAGTTTTTATTATTACAAGAAAGCAGTTTTCACCAAAAGTTTGGAGGAAGCCAGATTCCAAAACAATCAGTGAAAAACTTTACCATCCAACACTTATAAGAAAGAAAAACGAACGAGGAAAGAACATTTGAATGGAAAAAAGAAAGCTTTGGACTGCAGAAGAGCTTTGTTTTCCTGGATTTAAGCATGTGTGACTTACAACACATACACAAGAAGCTACAAACAGTGCCAAGTTCACCCTTCACCTGTACCCTGAACAGATCAGAAAAGTCAATTTAATGCAAAAGCTGTTTGGACAGATCAGATATGGCTGAGATTCATCTGATATTAGCACAAGCCTGATGACAAGACAACTTGGCTTCTTGTCTTAAGCTGGCTTGCATGCAATCAGTTCAGAGCACAAGCAAAAATTAAATCCATTTTCACAGGTGGCCCAGACAGACACAAAAACATGTAAAAAAAATGAGTGAAGTGTCAGAGTCACCAGAAGACAGTTTAGAACCTTGACTGAAAAGAGAATTCCTACCTCTCAAAGTATTTCTTTAACAGTGAAAGGAAAAAAAAAAAATCCTTACATTACCTAAATTACATTCAAATAAAATACATTAAAATAACGTCCAAAGTCATAAAAACAAGTACATTTTCCTATCTTCAGACCTAGCAGACCTGCATTATCAAAGTCTCAATCAGAAAGCAAAACGACTCTAGGAATCCCACTCATCCACAGGTCCTCACATAGACTAAAAATAGGATAGACCCAGAAAAACTTCAGGTGTAAGAAAGCAGCAACAGAAGGCACAACATAGCATGAAGGTTTCGCATTCTGGAAAAAACTTTGCTGTGCAGCATATCATAAGAGGAAGTTAATTTAAAACAAGCCTTAAGGCTTAAACTTTCAAGTAGCGAGGCCATCAAAATAAAATTACACCAAAACCACTTAAACTTTCTCTATTATGTTCTTCACAGTAGTAAAAGGGCTAAGGGAAATTGAAAACTTGACCTACCTTTTACAGCTACAGATTTTTAACTGCAAACTGTGCTGTTTTCCATCTATTTTTCAACAACTACTGGACAGCTTTTAAAATCCACTTTTAATATTAAAGGCTATATGGCAAGTATTTGCAAGTGTATTTCTTTACTCTGTAAGCATTTCCTTCCTTTGCAAGCATTTTTTTCCTTTACTAGCATTTTACTAGTGACTTGATAAAAGAAACAGATCCAACAATGCCATACAAGTATTCAAATTATTTATTCTTGTAGAGTGTGCCCACAATTGAAGACTGCAAAACACGAGGAATCACTATCACCACAATCACTAATGGTTATTCCAGTTATAGAAGTTTACCCCACTTCAAGTGGAATAAAAGATCACTGCATTTTCCACTGCCATATGGCACCTCATCCACAAGACTCGAAGATAACAATCACTGTAGGAAAGAAGCTATACACACTTGAGCAAATTTCTTGAGCATTTTAGCTACTGTTTCAAATACTATATTTGGCATATGGAATAACACAAAATCTTAAACTATAGCGGCTTATCCACGTATATTTCCAAAAATTCATGTATAAAATTAAGGCCAGAAATGCCCTACACAAGGTCAATCCTTATTTTAAAAATATTTTTAGCTCTGCACATTCTTTGATGCTGTTTATTTTTAGAAAAGATGCAGGATGCTGTCAGATTGTATCTGCAGATCAAGAAAATCCTGAAACGCGGGCATATGCCAAATGAATTGCCATCTCACATGTAAGTATTTTGTGCTTTTCAAGACCTGAGCATCCTGGTTGCTTTAGTATCCAATGCAGTCATTGCCAATTTCTTTCTAAAAGCCATTTGGCACATATTTTAGTCAAAATATCAATAATCTAGAACTATGTATTTTAAATCCAGTTCAAGACAAGGTTCAATTTCACTTTTACAATGAAATGAAATGTTATCTTTATTAATGAATGTAATCTAAGCAACATCAAAGCTATAATGGAGACAGAATGAAATTCTGGGAATACCAGGCAGCATTTCCCAAGTTTAAAAATAAATTTGAAATCCTGTTAAACACGTGCATTTCCCAAAGGGACACATTTGCAATTACTTTTGTGTCAGAGATGGCACATTTGGTTTATTTTCTTTAGCATTTTAATAACAAGAACGCAAAATTCTCACTGGGAAAGTGTCTTTTGAGTATTTAATAAATACAAGCTTAAATTTTGAAGTCAGGTCAATTTCTGTTCCCAGAAACACTTAACAACTGCATTTCCAATAGAAGTTTTCGATACACCTAAGATACACTAATGGACTTTGGAAACTACACATAGGTTAGCAGGGTTTATTCATAACTATTGCTACTAAAATTCTGAAAAATTGAGCCCTGAACTGAGGAATTTTCCATTTTTTTTTTCCCTATAGGCATATGCAAAATTGACAGATATGACCACAAATATCATTAAGAAAAATTCTTTTGGCTTAATTTAGAGGTTTAAAAAATTCTGGAATGAAAACATTTATATTCTGGTTTTATTGTGTTAATAGTTTGTAATATAACTTTACCAACATAGGCATCATAAATGCCATACAGGAAAGCACAAACTTTACAGAGGAACAGGACCATTTCCAAAACCGATCAGTAGAGATGCCATATTCCATTTTTCTGTTGCCTCACTTATTTGTGATCCACAAGAACCCCTGTAATTTTAATTGGAGGCAGATTTGAAATACTGATTAAGAGAAGTGAGAGAGTCAATGGAAGGGCAAGTAAGGAATCAATACAGCAAAATATATTACAGTTCCCTTATACCTGTTCCAGTTTGTTATCTCACTCCCAGAGGCAGCTGCACTCTTTTCTTCATCTGTTGTATTCTGTTCTGTCACAGTAGAGACAGACAATTCTGACAGTTTACATCTCTCCATGATTACCATCTCTATTTCTAAAAAACCAAAAAAAACCACAACACCAAAATTTGATATTTTTAACAATCGGTTATCACAAGCTCTTCTGTATTTTGTGTTTTGCATTAAAAGTGACTGATGCAACTATATATAAGAGGTATAACCATAACTTCAGAAAGGCTAATGAATGAATAGGTTTAGGCAAATTTTCTTCACAATAAAGAGGTTTGCTTACATTTCTTTAAGGAATTTAACTGCCACAAGAAAATTATACGTATACATAATATACATAAAGAAAATATAAAGATTATTTTGGCAAATAAACAAGCAACAATCCCTCTCTCCTCCAAACCACAGCAAGTAATAACATAGAAGCTCTTTCTGGAAAAAAGTTTTCTTTGTGAAAATGCTGGTGAGATTGGGGCATGGGTGGACATCGAGTTTCACAAAGGGTATAAATAGGTCTCTACAATTA
Source organism: Rissa tridactyla (assembly GCF_028500815.1). Taxonomy (NCBI): domain Eukaryota; kingdom Metazoa; phylum Chordata; class Aves; order Charadriiformes; family Laridae; genus Rissa; species Rissa tridactyla. The sequence continues at coordinate 12,516,257 of NC_071473.1, forward strand.
CAGGAAGCTGGATACCTGGTCCCAAGTGGGACCTATTGGACATAAGTCTTAGGACCAAATCTAGCTTTTGCTTAGGAATTTGGACAAAGATGCCTACTAAATGCACCAGTTTGAACTATAGATCATGCCATATTTTCTTCAAATCATCATCAGTTATTTGACACCATTTATTGAAAGCCTTCTCAAACAGACTGTTTACCTAAATCAAAATGCAACTATGTTTGGAGAGGGCTGCCAAAGCATAAAGGTCTTGTTTTCTATTGCTTGCATGCAATTCTGCCACATTTTTTCTCAATTTGCCTAAAGTAAAGACTAGTTTCTGATGCATCCTTCTAATAGTTACTAACTAGTAAAATAAACAGTTACAATATGCTGTAAGACCACTCATCCTATAAAACCATTTCTTCGAGGTCTGCATTACATCAAAAATCCTGAAGACGTTTTCTTCAGCTTTGAACTATTTAACATCATCTTATACCACGTACTGTCACTTTTAGCGCACTTGTTGAATTTTACCACTGAAACATGCATAAAATACTCCTGACCATCTTACAAAGGTGAAGTGGCTACACCATTTGCCTTACTGCAGAAGGAAAAGTTACAAAGTTGTGACATCTACTTATAAAGTGCCCCATAATTGTGTACACCTAGGTGCAAGGCATGCGTTTGTGATAAGGTCCAAAAACTACAGAAAGATATGAGAACACTTTCATAGTTTTTAATCGGATTACATGTTCTGACAGAATGACTTAACATGAGAAAAAAATACAGCCGAAGACTGAAACAAATTTAGTAATCCCACATTTACCTAATGCAACAAGAGAACAAGTCATGTAACAGATCACAACGAGGTCCACACAGTAAATAAAAGTATCCAAATTGTAAGCATCTTTTTTATTTGCTGGTATACTCACCTTCATTTTCACTGCTTGTTCTGATGCCCTTTGAACTTGCTTCTGTACCTTTAGTTTTATCTAGGTCATCTTGGTTATCTTCAGATCCTCTCTCCTCTTCATCTTCTTCACCAACATTTTTATAGTTGGGTCTTTTCTGCAACCTCTTCTTCCCCTTCTGTTTGTTAATTTCAAGAGATCTCTCCAGTGTTTCTGTTGGTTTTATGAAACATCTGATACTTGACTTTGCCTGTAAATTTGAAGAGTTTACACTGAGTTTACAGCAAGACATTTTTAACTCTAATTGATAAACTTCAGTTCACATAGGAGAGGGTTTTTAGAATGTAGATTAGCGTACCACTTACAAATCTCAAATCCATTTTAAAATACAAGAAAGCAGACCTCAACTTGTATCAAATCATCAATAGAACTATTATTTCCAAAGTAACATATTCTAAAGATCTATCATTTAAAAGTATGACATCTTGAGACAAGATCTAGAACTACCTATTTCATAAGTTATTATTATTAAATTTTTTCCCCTTCTTTGAACTTTCTTAACAGGCAAAACAGTACATACAAAATTAAGGTACCTTTTGCAAGAAGGACAAAGGCAGCAAAATCTAAAGTGTGTGTTGATAGAAATGTATTAATATGAAATACAATTTTTAAATGTCTTTGGCACTAGCAAGGACAAAAACCAATGCTCTATGCTGCACGCTTTTTTTGAATCTTAATCTTCCCTCAACAGCATACTAGTCTTTGTATCAACATGGAACAAATGGCATGGACATCAACCAACCTTTTTGGGCTTCCAGACGTGGGCCTTACCAAGTCCAGAAAACCAACATCACTTCATTTGTTAAGACTTCAATATACTTGTGTTCTACCCAAAGATATCAGAAGTTTATCACTCAAGTCAAAACACTGTTTTTTGACAAAAGGCCAAACAGTATTCAATCAGTACCTGATTTCCCCAATTATTAATTCACAGAGCAAGACATTAAATGTAGATGACAAATTTCTCCCAGAGGAAATAAGCATTTCCAAGAACCCGTGCCATCCTAACAACAGAGGCCAACATATTCTTGCAGAACGGCACAAGACACTACAAGAAGTTCTGTGACTAGGAGGGCTAACAAAACTTGGTTTCCTACAATTTTGCCAATTGTTTCTGAGCTGTGATGCTTTGAGCTCCCTTCTCACTTATTAGACCTGCCAGCTGGATTACCAGAGTACATACTCCCTTCTCACCCAGAGCTATAAACATTGATCAGCCAAACCTCCCTTGTTACTGACAAGTGAAACACATGGCGTGGGGGCTTCCTGGCAGCACAGGTTTACTCTGAACAAGACTGCTACAGAAACTTTGTTACCTTTCAGACCTCAATACTTCAATCACACTTAGCTGATGCTGGCTAAAGGGGTAAACGTTTTAGGGCAAGCAAGAGGAAGACGACCAGAGTAAACAAAACTGATTCCACTCCTTGCCTTAGGTGACCCAAGTACAATAAGCATTGAAGATGAGTGCAAAGAGACCTCAGAGAAAAAAATTGTGGAAAACCCCTCCCTTCACTCAATAAGGAACACCTATGCATAAAAAAAAAAAAAAAAAAAAAAAAAGAGCAGGAAAAGATCTGGGAAGAAGCCTTCTACCCTTCTACAAGACAAGGGGCCAAGGTGTTTCTCTGAATCTTCTTTTTAAAAAGACTTTACAGAAATCTTGCAAAAGTCACCATATGCTTGGCGCTGAAACAAACCATATACTAGGAGGAATCTTTCACAATACCAAAAAACCCACAATGTGAAATTTACCACACATACGTCCCCCAGTAAGCTCTCTGATATATTTTTAGTCTGATCAAACTGCAACATAGGAAGGTTATAAAACAACCAGAGTTACAACCAGATTACCTTTTATTGATGGCCTCTGGTCAGAAAAGTCATAAGGAAAGGGAAGAATGCATTAAGCCCTATTCTTCAAGAAAAGTATCATGGAAGTTGCATAACGCATTTTCCTCTTCCTGCATTCACTTCTTAAAATTGCTTTCTAGAATCCTGTAGCTACTTTCTTTATGAAAAATGCATGTAGTTAACATCCTTGCATTTCTAATATGCTGTTAGCCATGTAACCAAAATACCAGAAGAGCAATGTGATCATAGGCACTGAACCATGGTCTGGTCCATCTCAAGAAAGAATGCTTAGAAAAAGTCAACATATATATTCTGTTCTGCTAAATGTAACAAGATTACATATAAAACATTTTAAAATCAGACTTAAGATTACTTTACATAGTATGTGGTCTAAGTTGATTATACAGTTTGAGATATTGCTATTTCATACTTCTAAAAAGTCTTTCAACTGTATTTTCAACTATGGTTTATCTTGTGCAATATGTGCTGGTAAAATAAGGCAGTACCAGTAACAACTTTTACAGGAAGGAGAAAGTAGGTTAAACAAGAAACCAAGAAACATGAAATAGGTAGAACTGGCACACATCCGAATTATGGAGGAACACAGATCTCACAGGAAGTAAGGTAAACCTTAAAACGATGACTGCTAACAAGTTTAAACATATTCTGTTGGCTACACACATTCCAACTCTCATCATGAGCTAAGAGTTAGTATTTCTACTGATGTCACCTAAAACCAGAAATACAGGGAAAAAAATGTGTAAAGAAAAGTCTATCTTAATTTGCTACACTTTGAGGTGGAGAATCTGTTCAATGGAGGTTGAGCAATCATTAGTGCCCTATGATGTTCAGCAGATCTCCATGGGTAGGTTATTGCCAATTCATAAGCCATTAGCATTTAGATCCGCTGGTGATTTTTTCCAGAAAATGATTTTGAGGAAAAAGTACCATCTGTTTCTCTGCTGACAAATACCATTACTCTTTTGCTCTAAATAACTCTGGGTATGTTGCATTTATACACGGCAACTGCAACCCTTCTTGGCTTTTATTTTGTTAAGTAGTCTTTACTCATTTAGTCTCCTATCATGTGTCACTGCTTTTGGTAATCTCAGTCTGTACTCTCTACACCTCATTCCACTTTAATTCATCTTATTAGGAAGATGAATACAGACATGAGGTTCTACTTACTTTGGGTTTTAGAAACTACATGTTAATTAGAAACTGGCAGTTACACTTCAATTTAAATATAACAAGACATCTTTATTACCAGAGATGAATAGTATTTGGTACAAAGCAGGGGTTTAGACATAACTGCGGCTCACCATAACACACAGAAATATCCCCAAAACAAGCAGTTTAGGAGAGAATCAGAATGATTGCCATGGGAAATTATAATAGAAAGGAAGTAGTAAAAGATAAATCTGTGTCTGACTTAAGAAACACAATTCTAAACTCAGTCATAAAGTAAATTAAAAAATTTGCCTATCAATTTTCTCTACTAACCCCAGAACAAGCAATTCTAAAGTAGCTTCCAAAATAGTTTCCATTACTCAATTGAAGTTTGTCATTTCTTTGCAACAGAATACACCACAGTAATAACTTTGCAATGATCCTGATACACTTTATAGTCCAAAGAACAGCCCCTGAAATGGCTAACAACGCTCAAAAATCAACTTTCTACTCTAAGAAGTTCTATCACAGAGCAACATGAAACTGCCTCACTTTACTTAAGTTGTCTATGCCTCCATATCTACACAGCTGACTTCAGCCTGACTGCATTGAGTTGTGTATCAGTAGAAAACACCATGCAATATACGCAGTAGTTGCTCATACACATCAACTGAGAGCAGCTCACTTGATAGCTCCCGTCACTGGAAGTAGGGCATGAGCTCTTCTGCTGAAGATTACTCCCTGCTTTTTCTGCAAATAACCAACCTCCACCAGTATGCTTTCTGACAGTACAGGTTTTCCCCTCCAAGGCTTCATTGAAGAATATGGTTGAATTTACTAAAAACTAAAGTTTCTCCCATGGAAGATTTTTGCTCATCCACCAAAAGTGCCATCACTCTGCTCTCCCTGTAACAAAGGTCCACCTCTAGCATTTTCACTAAGTGTCTATCCTAGAAAGCCAATACCCCTTCTATTTACTACCTGTTCAGGTATGACAGAACTCCCAATTTATGTGCCATGAGGACACGTTTTTAAGACCACTAAGAAGCAGCCCAAACCACAACAGAAACCCTTAATATTCCTAATGTTAGTGCAAGCACACAAACATATGCTACAGCTATTGTGCAACTCTGTACAGTAACTATGACAGGAAAAGAGAATCTCACTTCTGCAACAACTGCTGCCCCACCCTCCCACCACAAATTTCCTAGTAACAAAGCTGCTTCTGCACAAGTAACACACACGACACTCAGTACGCAGCTAGCAGGTCAGACATTGCTAACTAACATAAGAAAGATTGCTTTATCTCAAACCATTCAGTCAGCTTTACCATTCCACTGTAGTTTTTTCTAAAGAAGATTAGATTCTAAATATCAAGGTCAACAGTACGAAATACAAGAACCCAAAAGCTACTGGCTAAGATCAGCCCACAACAGCAGAAGAAATTTGAAAAAGTTGGACTTGTATCGTGGAAGGGTTGAAGCATATCTCCCCCTTGAAACTCTCACAGCTACAGCCACTGGTGGGAAAGAATGTGCTTAAGAACCAATCTACTGCTTATTATAAATTAAAAATTTCAGTCAGTAACTCTTTGCTGACCAGTCAGACATTAGGGGACATGGTCAATCTTTAGACAGAACTAGAGTCAGAAGTCTCTTAACCAAAGTAAGGTCATACCTGCCTCTTATTACCATCCCCAAATAGCCTTTAAAAAGTAACATACAAGCATTTCACAAACTGTGAAACAAACGACAAAAGGGGAAAAAAATATATATATACATGACACACTTAGAAAAAACACTAACAGCAGCATCTAGCAATATCTACAGAGGATTAAATCTGAAGGTACAAGGGCAATGACAAAATGATAGCACTTCCATCTCTTTGTGGCTGGTGTATATTCTCTCATGCACACTGATGCACGCGTTCAGAGATGATCGACTTTACTGTTAAAACACTGGGAATATTCAGACAAAAAACTTTATTTCTTTCTATATCCAAAGGATTTACCATAGGGCCAGGTATTTCTTCTAAGTCTCTCATTTCTACTACAAGCTGCGTTAAGGAAATAATTTCACAGGAAAAGTTGTGATGACTCATTTCTGTTTCACTACCAAAGAGCCGAGAACAAAAACTGAACGCATTAGACTCGATTACAAAAGTGTCCCACCAAAATGACGGAAGCATTTGCAGTGTCTGACACCCGCAGAAGCAAAAAAGTATTCTAATTTGTGTCCTACACGTTCTTGTATCACTACCTGAAATATATATGCATGCACAAAAAAATATTGCAACTTTGACAAGAACGCTATGCTGTAAGTTGCACAGAGCATTTTTCTGCTATAATATCCAACAACAAAAACTGCAATTGTCTATTGCCACTCTTCTCTCCTAAACACAAACACCTTAGCTTACCAGACATGATACCTGATTTTGTTTTTCAAATATTTTCTTTGCCTCTAAAAAAAAAATAAATTAAAGATTAGTTGACCACTTACTGAGTTTTTCTGTATATCTTGCTCAACTTTAGAAGAAAACACAGAGAGATCACCATTAAGTATAACCTCAGCCAATGAGTTCACCAAAGGGGCGTAATGTATAATTAGAAAAACCTATAAAAAGAAGGGTGGAAAGAAATATCAGACGTATTACAGAACACATCCAGTTTCACAGTTTCAGTCATTGAACATACTTCTTTGACCCTGTTAAACTGGTACCTTAAGTTTACATATACCATAAAGTACAGTTAGTAACACCGATAGTTCATGAAATCTACTTCAAAACACAGGAGACCATAATCCCTTCTACAGGTAATTGACCTCTCTCTACATTTTACTACCTAGTTTTAATAATTCTTCATTCTCTTCCCCACTTCTGAGAAATGCAAATTCCCTCTCTTCATTAGCTTTGAAAGGAAAGCTGTGTGATACTCTAGCAAGGAACCAAAACTGCTCCAGAAAATTGTAGGGTTTTTTGAGAAACTACACATACTGATTATGGTATGCAGCATCCTCTGACCTTGTATGCCAATGACTGAGAGGACTCCAGTAAATTCTGTGTTGTGCACACAATTACTTTGCAGTGATTCACGAGTAAATGTCATGCAATAGGCTGAACTGGATCAGAAGCAGTTTTTCTGGCTATGAGATTGGAGCGAATTACGGTCTAGCTACAAAGCAACTACGTAATACATGAATAAGGGCCATACTGCCTACAACATTAAAGCACTTACCCAGAAGTGCTTTGGTGCTTTAACAGAGTTCTCCGTTTACACTAACCACTCTACTTTTAGGGAAGGCTTGCAAGGTTGGGCCAGTAAACAGTTGGCTTCTGGACAGAACCTGCTCAGATCCAGCCACAATACCCTTATGTCAGCTTATATCCATTACCTTCACAGCAACATCAAAACTGGATCCCTAAACAGTAGTTCTAGCTGAAAAAAATCCCCAAATAATTTTTAAACCAGTAAATCTAATCATGGTTTTGACAATATTTAGCTAAATATGATCTCCACAGGTTTTGTGATTAAAGTCAGAACCATTCCAGACCTCAAAAGTGAAGTGATTATTATCATGCAGTGGTGACCTGTGTAAAACTTCGTAAAGTCACAACACACTTCAAAAATACTTTGAACAACCCCACAAATTGCTCAAGCTTCTTCTAATTCAGAAAGTGTAGCTTGACTATATACAAGCCTGTTTTGGCATAAGTACATTATATGTTCACTTTGTGAAAAGTGAATGAAAACCCATGATGAAAACCCACAGCAATGGATTTTCATCTGCTAGTATGAGTCTCTCAAACACTTGTCTCTAATACCTGAATAATGCCTAAAGCATGTGTCCAGTGTCAATAACAGAAATAGTTAAGAAGGTTTTTCAGATACTTAGTGTACACTTTTTCAGATCCCACTCCATCAAAGACAGATTCTAGGTTCAAAAAAGGTGGAAAAATATGCATATCTGACAGTCACAGAAAAAGCAGCTCAATTTTCTACATCCCATCCCATTCTGACACACAAAATTTGTTCCCAGGTCTTTATGGTTAGGAAAATAAGTTCCATTGTCTTTATTAAAAACAATGAAGAACATACATGCATATCTTGAAACGATACCTAGCCAATACTTCCAACTGAAATCAAAGAGGTTAGAAGAGATCAACATATACAACCCTATGATGCAAACCCCTTTAGTTACAAGAAGCTGTTGCCCCCATGATTTTATCTGTAGTAAGTAACTCCCACAACATCACTAATTTTTTGGTTTAAATTAAAAAGCATCAAATTATATCATGGTGAAAAAAAAAAAAAATCACATTTTTCAGAAAAGTTCTTAAAAAAAGAAGATGAAACTATGTCCAGACCATAATAAAATGACTAATGTAAAATCATAAATAAAAAAAAATATCTATGAATACATGTAAAAACTATTTTCGGAGAATATAATTTAAAAGAACTGATCTCATACAATGTACCGAAGACTACGGGGAGAAAAGATTATTTTTCTCTACAAAAAACCCCTAAAATAATCCATGGTAAAACTGTCTTCATTTGAAAATAAGTTCCAGAAAGAAAAGGACATGGGACTGGTAAGAATAAGAAATAAGTACTTAATTATAGATTTAAGATATAGGCACAACGAAATTAAAATTTTGAGAAAGTTTGAGTTTTTGGTGGTGACGGGTTTTTTTGGGTTTGGTTGGTTGGGGGTTTTTTTTGGGGGGCGGGGGTTGTTGGTTTGGTTTTTGGTTTTGTTGTTTTTTTGGTTTGGTTTTTTTTTTTTTTTTTTTTAACAATCAAACAAAACATGAGATCATTGCTCCCTCTACATTTCAAAAAGGAAAATTCAAAATTGGAATCTTCCATAGCTTAGGTGGACTATACATCATCTATCTAAATTTCACCTGCAATTTTACTAAATTCTGTCCTAGCAAGTTGCATGGCTCTACTATGCACCATTTGTTAGGTGGTGTACATAAACTATAAATGCTCTAAAGGCTACCCTTTATTCTATTTTTCTATTATTCTATTAATTCAAGTAAAAAGCTATTTGGTCTGTCCATAAAAGGACAAATTATCTTGCCTTTTTTTTTTCTAATGGAAAACTAATAGGTTTAAAACTTTGTTTGCCAAATTGTTTTTCATAGCTCTGCTAAAATAGACGAAAATAAAGTAATTTATAAATCATAACACTACTGCAAAACACGTCCTGAAATAGGATAAAATACTTAAAATACTTACTTGAGAAAGAAGATAGAGAGAAACTTGGAAACTTATTTTTGGACGCTCTCCACCCTACAGAAAAAAAAAAGTTATGAAAAATGCTGATTTATTCATACAAAGTTAAAGCATTTACACTGTTTAATATTTTATTTAGAACAAAACTTTTCATATTGTATTGTTTCATATTCTGATACAGAATGTTCAGAAAGCCTCGTGCTCTTTAACATTCACTTCTTGTAAACTATTTGAAATGAAGACTCTCCAAATAAGCATATCCCTTACTCTACAAACTTTAAAAATGGCTATTGCTTACTGTCTTCCACAGTCACTTCGCTAACTTAAACAGATGAGTATCTGAGAAGTATGTTGGTTTTCACTATGCTACTATTCCTTCAAAAAGTAATTCTCACTTAACATTCATTAAAGTCTGCTCTGAAAATTAGCTATTCAGAAGCAATGAAATACTACCCACATAATAAAAAACACATTCTTGACAGATGCTTCTCTAAATCGAGTAAGTCACATCAGACAAAAGTATTTTAAGTATAACTTGACCACAACAGTGCTAAATTTATATACCAGTAGTAATGAAAATGTTCTGCAAAATAAATCAGTGATACTTTAAAAACTATCACCAAATAAATTAATCAGTTATCTCAGGAGGTAAGAGCAGCCCAATCTTATGATCACAAGTATCTCTGACATCGTAACAACACATATGCCTGAAAACAGGAGGAAAAGCAGATTTTTGTACACGCAAAAGTAGAAAGAGTTAGAATAGCTGAAATGAAAGTAAAAGTCAGCAAGTCTGCTTCACCCTATTTCAATGGCAACACAAAAAGCTGATGGTTATTCAACCTTCAGTGCACATGCAATATACTGAATTCATTAACTTGCAGTAAACCTGACCTTTAGTTAATGAAAGTATGCTTAAATTGACAAAGCATTGTGTATCTTAAGAACAAACACCACTACAGAAAATTTAAGAAGGGAGAAGGGAGGCGGAAAAAACAAAAAAAAAAAAAAGAAAAAACAGGACAGTAATTTTTATTTTTTAAGACAAGGGAATACAGGAACCTACACAGGTTTTAAAAGAACAGTTTCTATTTCATTAAAAATCAACTGTCCGCTAAATTTAAAGGCTATGCTTTAAAAATAAATTCAACTATATTACATTCAAACACAACTTACCTGCACATAGAAGAACCAAGTATCAAAACCAAAAGTTTATATTTTCTACCTGAAGTGGATTTTTACATCATGGAAAATTTGCACGTATACTGGGAAAAGGTACTATAATCTGCTTTTGCCAGGAGAAAAGTTATCATATCAGAAAAGGAAATCACACACCTCCCAGTGTCAGGGAAACGTGAACCCTTTTCTGGATTTGCAGCTCTTCTCATCTCCACCACTATTATTAGCATTTAACAACCATGTCGTCCAAAACAGTATTTGTTTGGTGAATAAAGTTTCACCTATTCTAAACTTAAATTCTGTTTCTGGGTACTTCCCCTACAGTTACCTTATTTAAGCTGCTTAATGTAAAACATACAAACATAGATATTGACAGTACTAGCCCTATAACACCTGCTGAACAAATCATTACGCATACTGAAAGCAAGTAATACCTTTAAAACTCAATTGTTTGCAGGTATTAGCTTACCTTATCTTGATTTACTAATGAATACACATAGAGGGGAAGAAAGAGCCTATTAAGTAGGTGGTCTGTCAGCACATCATTTAGAAATTCACAATTAATGATAAGGATATCGTTAAGGTAATGTAAATGATCAAGATGTTCTGCTACCAGGTCACTCAGTTTGCCTCTATTTCTGTGCCTGAAAAAGAGAACAGAAAGAAGGTATCAGATATAATCATTGTCAAAGTCTTAAAACCTTAAGAAAAGAATTATTGTGCCTCCCCTTCCACAGATCATCTCATGCAGATCGACTGACTAAAGATGATGTTTTCCGTCAAGTCAACTAATGCAGCTAGCCAACAGTATTCAGGCTTGTATGTGCTTTAGGATGCACATATCAAGTTTTTCCCCCGAGTTTTCAGAAGCAATATTTTTACAAAACTTCTTTTCACTGTCAGAGTCTTTTTACAAGCCAGCCATAAAAACCAGTAAATTTGTTTCCAAAAATAAAAGAAGAAATCTATCTTGTATCTAACGTCTTCACTTTAAGAAGGCAAGAAACAGCTGCCCATTCTAAGGTGGGAGTGGGACGACAAACCAAGAATAACCTGAATCAACAAAATATTTCTGTAACTGACAGTGGAATACTACACAGGAATTTCAGGTCTGGCAGTTCTGATATGAAATAAAATTCCCCTTTCCAGTTTAAATTTTTTCCCTAGAATCTTTTCAAAAATCTGTTCTACTGAGATGATACACAGGATATACAGAAAAGGAACATCAAAAAGACAAAGTTAATATGATTGAGAAGCACAAAATCCCTTTTGTGTCTTCTGGATAGCTACCAAATTCAGCAGAATTAAAACAAAGACGAAGAAAAAGAATGTTGCCAAACACTAATTTACTTGTACAAATATTAGCACAGATAGGGCACACAGCACTAACTACTATTAACTCAAAGAATCACCAAAAAACTCTGCGATAATGAAAAGCTTGAACTGTCTACAACGGAACGTATTCAGAAACTAACTTAACTGAACTATGTAAACAAAATAAGGAGTATCAACATCTGGGAAAAGTGTGTCTATTCAATACCCAGCATTTGTAAAAGCTTACTCTTCATCAGTCTGCACACAGTTATCCAGTTCTATCACGTGGCTTCCAATAAACCAAACGAGGTTGGAGAAATAAGGGACAGCAGTTTTATCTCTAATGTAATGCAGCATAGGTTGGTTGTCCACTAAAGAGAAATTGTTAAGAAGAAAAAATCAGTTGCCAATTTTTTAAAATTAATTTTTAAGAAATACAACAAAGTATCTTCTGAGTTTTGATTACATGCTAGCTTTTGGTATGAGTATATACCTAACATGATCTTATGCATGAAATGGACATCTACAAAAGTGTCATATCAATTCTTAACTGGCTTGAATGAGCCTAATATTGATATATTTACATAGATCTGAAGATAAAAAAATCTAGTGGAATTCAGAAAGGTTTTTTTAGAACATTCTTTATTAAAAAGAAGAGAAAAAAAAGCATAAGAACAAAGCAGTAATACTGAAAGTCAAGCTAGTTAGACTTACATGACACTGCATTAAGGAACACAGGAATCATCAGTGAAGGAAGGGCAAAAGAAACAGACAACAGTTAACAGGATTAGGAACCGGGATAGCGACATCCTCCAAAAGGGTTTAAAAAGCTAAAGCACAAAGCATCTAAACTAAAAGATACAGGGTAGGTGTTAGATCAGAATATATGCAAATGGATAGTAAATAAATTATGAAACCTGAACGTCCAAGCTGCGTTTTTTCTACTCTAACCTTTATATCACTACAACATTCAATGAAAATTCCAGACAAGTACATGCCCTGCATGACCATATTCCACAATACATACTACCTTACAGCACACTGATTTCAGAGGTAGAAATTCTGAATGCACACCGATTTTTCTACAGAGATCTCTGATATTTTCAGTTTATTACAGATTGTATAGACCCCAAGAAAAATTTAGGGGGAAGTGACTTTTAGACATTGTCTAGTCCAAACCCATTCTCAAAGTAGCACTAATGTCAAAGTTCAACCAGGTTGCCACAGGCCTCGTTGAGTTTTGAAGATCTCAAACAATACAGATTCCTCAGTTTCTCTGGAAAACTTGTTGCAGTGCTTAAATATTCTCACAGTGAAGTTTTGGGTTTTTTTCTTATATCCTACTGGCATATCCGGTACAGGAATTTGCAACTGCAGTCTCCTGGCCTTCACTGGTCATCTCTGGGAATGGTCTAGCTCTTCTTTAGACTGGCGTGACCTAGGAGCTCTATGGTTATATTCTAATGCACTCCAAAAAGAAGTGATGTAGCCAGCAAGGTTACTGCTTCATATATTATAAACCTCAAGTTCATAAATAAAATATACTTGATATTCTTAAAGCACTTATTTTGGGGGGTTTGGCTTTTTTATTTGCTTGTTTTTTTTAAATACAGTCACATTCTGATCTCTGTTGGAAAGGACACTAAAGTTCCTTTTGTACTCTTGTGTTCCTTGATACTCTTTTGGTTTTTTTTAAACCAGTTTCACCTGTGAGGAAACAGTACTATTTACAATACTGTAAACGTACATATTGTATGTTTGGGGTTCTGTTTCATAAAAAAACAAAATGTGTATCTGAAGCATGTCAACATGCTAAGCTTTCCAATCTCATAAAACAGACAGAAAACCCTTAAATGTAAATAACTGAAAATTAAAGTACAATGAAACAAGCATTTTGTACACATGCATTTTTTAATACATAAAAAGCATACCTTTGTAGACATTTAAAGTTATAGTCCTAACAGCAATCCTGACCATGCTTTCTGGGTGGTTAAAAAATTTAATAGCTTCAGTGTACAAAGCGAAGTCATTAGTGTGCTGTAACAAGAGGAAAGAAAGTATTTATGAATTAACCAAAACACGTACAGAGTATTTGTTGAAATTCTGTACAAAAATTGTTTTCCATGTATTACTCTTTTTACCTTCTACTTAAGTAATCGAAATTTTACAATGCACAGTCAGCTGCATTTGTAGCTCTGCATTAAAATAAACTGCTTTAAGCATCAGAGCTTTCCATGTTAACGCTGCACATATTCAGTGCTTTAATGCCCTCTTCTGGCAAGCAGTGGAATGGAGCGAGAAAAACCCATTTCAACTTTGGCCTTTGATTACTCAGGCTTCCTAGACTTTGACTAAGCCTCTTAGAACCAAATGGTGCAACAGAAAAGATCCTGTTTATAAAAGCACAAGATCACAAGGCATAAACAAGTTGAATTCTCAGGAAAGCAGACTTCAGAACTACTGAAGCAGTCCAACACAACACTAACTTCCAGAGTTTGATCTTACTATAGTTGTATGAGGACAAAACCTTCTTAATCATGCTTTTGTAGAGATTCCCACAATGAATTCTCAATCACTGATATTACTGCTATAAAAATAAATGCAGGATATGCTGAGACAAGAGACTAAATAGAATATGTGCCAAATCGCTATCAATTTCTAATTAAAGTTCTCTTATCATTATATTGCAACTCTTTCTTCACCTACCTCGTTATAAAAGAAATGTACAGTATGATTGTTGAGTTTCAGAGAAAGAGTTTTCAAAAATGATATGTAATATGCCATGATCTCCTCATCAGAAAAGTCAAATTTGTGGACAATAATAGAATTTACATAGTTATTAGACAGCAGGTAGTCTGAAAAATAAGAGACATTACACAGGTTAACAGAAAGAAAAAAATCATGCTAACTAGCTGTATTTAAAGTACCAGCTAGCAACAAACCACCTGATGCTTGAAGATACCAATTTTTAGACAAACAACTCAAGTGATGGCTTCAAGTGGTAACATGAGGAAATTGTTCCCTACAAAGGTCTTTGCTCCCAAGAACAAGACAACTGAGAATACACTTCACCTTCCTCAATTTATATAGGCTTGGCAGATAATAAATAACACTTTTAAAGTCCTCTCTTATCCTCCCAAAGTCATAAAATCTCAAAGGCTTGTATATGACTTTCTCTTCATGGAGAAAGGAGAGTTGTGGAATACTTTAAACTAACCATTAATTCTCCATCCTCTTTATACGTTTCTAAAAACCTTGAAGTAAACGCAAGTGGCTAAATGCCAGCCCCAATGATGTCAGAACACTTCCAGTACAAATGAGACAAGAGTTCTACTGCACAATCTGTGGCAGTGAGGCAAACATTTCAGATCACAACTAATTTGCTGACTTAAAGAACTCCTTGAAATATGCAAATAAGTGTCTCAGTAGTACCAGAAAACTACTCTGGTACTACTGAAAATTTACATTAAAAGGTATTTTGGAGTCAAATTACACTGTATTTTCAGTAGTGTTCAATTAAAAAGATTGTTAGGAATTCACATAGTTGTTCTGTGAAGGGGCACTAGGACTAAATTTCATTAAATGAAAGGGAATTCAATCAAATCTTGATCACTGAATCCTAAGCAGTTTAAAAGTGTGCCCTTACACAGCGATGTTTCATGACTGATGTTCTCAAAAAGGATGTTCAGAGTCTGCAGAAGCTGTACACACACGTAACGACCGGACTTCTGACGCAAGATGTTCAAAAAGAAAACAAACATATTCTTCTCCAAGAAAAAGCTGAAATAAAATAGAGGTGTCATTAAGTCAGCTGCTCTATTTAACAGCAACATAATTTCACTAGGACCAGGGACAATTCTAGGCAAGTTTGACAAACAGCATGTTTTACATTTATGAAGAATTATGTTGCAAAGTTTTATCTATATAACAGAAGAATATCTTCCAAAAAGCTTAAATACTAACAAGGGTGCTTAAACACTGGTTTTGATCCACTTTAATTATTTTTTTTTCCACACCAGAAGCAAGCATTTCATGTTTTATTATACAATTCAAACAGAATTGAATGCTTGCAGCGTTTTTAAACCAGAAATGCGTGCAATTTAAAGAGAACAGTGTGGACTTTTTCCTACCAGGACATGACAAATACATATCTATGAATATTTTTTTTTTATATTAACTGCAGAAAAAAATCATTCCTGAAATTCTCTCAAGCAGAGAAAACAGTAAGGAATGTGATGGAGTTACAGTATAGATATGAGTAATAAGTTAATTTTCTTACTCCACATCATAACCCAATCATATTGAAATAATCTTGTAAAAATAAACTGAACCATTCCCTAAATAACTAATTAAAAATACCAAATACCTTAAGCTTTACTTATCTCGATCACAAATTGCCTTTATAAAAGAGCTAATGTCTCGAAGGAAACAGCCAAGCAATGGGCATTAATACAGTCAGATTTGCAACTGTGAATATTTGTTTTGAAGTTCATTTTCCTATCACATTATTTTATGAGGATTAAAATATCATCTCAACAAAACCTCTAAATTTCATAGCTAGAATAAGATATGTATTTGTAGTATTTTATATAAACTGAGGTCAACAAATTAAAGTCATATGATACTAATAGACATACTGAGTAAATCTGGGCCCTAAAATAGGTTAGATTTTGTGTTTGTATCAAAGATTTGAGAGTCAAACAAAAGTCTTACATGAAAGGGGCTCTGGACTTGGAACACTTTTTTTTGTTAACAAAAGCAAATTCTGTTTCTTTGTATGACAAGCATATGATCCTGCTTACCTGTCTGCTACACGACATAGCTTTCTACTTATTTTCATGAAATAGAGTCTTGGAAGAGTTAACCTTTTCAACTAGATGTCTATGCAAATCTAATCATTCTTCAAAAACAAAACCAGAGTCAAAATTGCTTCTAAGTACTTACTCAAATACCGAGCTATCATTCTGATCGCCCCATATAAGGATCTCTGTTATAGAACGAATAGTCTCTACCAGCAGGTTGCGGTTGTGATCTGTTACTGTCGTATTTTTAGTCAAAACATGATACATGTACCTAAAAGAAAAAATAATTACAAGTAATATACTATCCTGACACTTTCATGTGCACCATGTTTGTCTTTAGTAACTGTAATTTAATGTAGACACACACACTATGTCTTATCATTGTACAATTTTAAAATCCTGAAGTTTCCTTTTAAAAATGATGCAGAGAGAAGAGTAATTGTTAAACAGAAAACATGACAAAAAAACAAATGCGCAAGTATCCAGGTGAGTTATGAATGCTTATGCATATGTTAACAAAGGACTAGAAACTATGTAACTGTTGTCCCATGGTGCTTCTTATGGCAACGAAGTGAATTTCTTTGGAAGTATATTAAAGGAGTGATGAGCAAGAAAAAGGAGAAACAGAAGCAGCAAGTAAGCATGGTAAGCATGCAGTAGCCGATACGGAAAAGGGTAATTCTGGCAAGAGACATATGCAGATTTAAGTAGAAAAGTTAGATCCCTTCTCCTGTCTGCAGAAACACTGCACAGACTCGCATCAATTTGGTGGTTACTCATCAGGATTGTCAAAGACTACTCATTCATCTTGGCAAAGCTTAACCATCAGGTTTCTGGCCCTTCAAGCATAGAAGTACTGATCAGAAAGGTGGCAAATTCTGGCTTTACCATCTCAAAGGGCAAGATTTTAAGGCTGTCTGGTGAAGTTTAAAAATATGTCTATGTTACGACAGGTGACCAGAAGCTAAATAAAATTTGAAAGGCTTGTATTGTAAATCTCAGATTTTACTCAGTCAAGGAAGCACCTTTCTCCCCCCCCAACCCTGCAAATAAAATGTTACATCAAAGATTACTTCCCAATTAAAGCACAAGAATTACCACTGCTTTTTTCCCTCTAGTGTGGAGGTTTTTAAATTTTTTTTTATTTTGCTTTTACATAGTAATAAAGAAAACGGATGGATGCAAGAAAGTAAGTAAATAAAAAATATAATCAGAGAAATTTCATGTCATTTTAAAACTGCAAGAGTTTAGATTACTTAACACAGATCATATGTTGCTATACTGCAATCTACTGAAAACCAGGCATAATACCCAAGTGTTCAGGATTATCTGAGCAATATACTCATAAGTGTTTGGGAAGAAAGACAGATTTTCCATACTATCAACCCTCCCATGAAAAGTGGAGTTAATCAAAACTCTCAGGATCTATTTTTGGGAAAACAGCCTGCGTGTCCTGACTCTGGGGCAGCCTACCATTATTGATTTGGATTCCATGAAAGTTTGTTCAGTGACTCAGGTTGAAATTTTAGGAATCTTATTAGTGTGATGCAGGTGTTGAGAAGTCCAGGAAGACAATTTTTAAGCAACAGACCCAAAGACCTCAGGCAGCTATTAAGTAAAAGACAAAAATACCAATTTTGCCAAGCTACTGTAGGTTTCCAGAAAACACTGCACATTTCTAAAACAAAATTTTGGGGTGTCTGCTTTAAACTAAGTTTCAGAAGTTTAGATCAATAACAGACTTGAAATCACATTTCAAAAAAACAGTATTCCTATCAATTTTATCCACACTAAGAAACTGAATCACGGCACAGGGCAAACATGCAGCTGGAGACTAAAATGCCATTTAACTGCACCCACATATCAGGCTGTTCCAACTATTTATCAGACTTATGAAGACAAAACAAGATGTTACCAAGTTTCAGAACCTTTTTCATGCTTGAATTCAATTTAAAAAATAAAAAAAGTTTTATCATATTTGCAGTTTACTTCAGATTTGCAAAATTTGTTTTGGGGAATCATCTTCAACCACTGAGCTCAGCTAGCCAGAACTTCACAGGACTCACTGCAAGACATAGCCCGTCCTCATAAGCCATGCAGGAAACAGAAGTTTCTTATGCTGTTATGGTAAAACACTATATGCTTGCTGATCTTGATACTGCTTAATCATCAAACAACAATAGTACTGTGTCAAGTACTGCACAAGGACACCAAGAGATAAACAGCTCTCAGAAGCTCACAGTTTTAACAAACTTGATACACTGCACGCTCCCTTCCCTCTCCCCAAAATCAGCAATGTGAACATCATATTAAGGTTAACCTAACAGACAGCAGAGGAAAGAGGAAGAAAGAGGGAAGAGATGGCAGGAGGTGGAAAAAGATCAGCTTTTCATACTCTAATACTCCTCAGTAAAAAGTTTTCTCTCCCTCTTCATGCTGCTTTTTCCCCCCTCATAAATCAGTACTAATTTCCCAAATCCAGAATAGAAACTGCTCATGCTGAAACCATTCTAGGAAAAGTCGATCCATAGCCATCTCCTACAGTCAGAACCGGCTGGTCACGTGCTGTACCACAACAGAAGTCACTAATTAGCAAGTCAAAGAGCACCCTCAAATCCTCTTCAACTAATCTGATGATCACAGTTCAAGATTGCTTCTACAGATACTGACGTCGTGACGGCTCACAGTGAAGATGTGAGAGTTCAAATCCGACCAACCAATTCCCAGGGCTTTCTAAAAGAGCACACTGCACACGAGCCCTGCAAAAACTTCCCATTGTGGCACTATATGTATTGTATTATCAGAACAGGCAACTAAAAGACAGAGCAAAAACTAAGTCACCCCTCTGAGCATGCATCAGTTAATGGAACAGTAAACAGATGGAGACAGAGGGCAATTAAATCAGAACAGTACTCACACAATCTGTATAGTAAGTATTTTTCCTGAGAGAGTTAGTTTGAAGAGAGTAATTAATACTACACTACTTCACATATTTTAGCCTATTTATTTGAAGTCATATATAAATTATTGCACCTGTGAACTTACATTTCTCATTAATAAGTTACATTTTGCAAGCTTGGGAATAAAGTTTACTCCGATAGCAGAACTCTGGGAATGGGAAGCAGTGGGAAGAACTACATGCCATTACCTCATCTTGGGAGACTATGGAACATAGAGCATTACAAATGCAAAAAACAAGAAACATTTAATAGTCAGGAGTACATTAACTCCAAATTAATTTACTTAATATCAACATTACTGCAAAGTTCCTTGATTTGCTAGCACACCGATGCACTTAGAGAAAACCTGGGCTTCACTTTCCAGCTATTCCTTTATCCACTTACTTGAAAGTGAATGAGAAAACATGCACATACCTGTTTCTCTTACCAGAGATGCAACATACTATACCATGAGAATACAAAGTATCACACAAAACCAGTATTTTTATATTTCCATAAATTCTTAAAGCCTACCTTTAAATGCTGATTACAAAGGGGTCAAGTTTGTGCTCCAAAATGCTAAACCCTCAAAGAGGGGGTTTTTGCCATCTCTGTCTCTTTATATCTGAAAATTGGGTTCAAACAAGGAAAAATCTAACAAAAACCCACCATGCAGGAAGCGTTAAAGCACCTGACACCATCGAAATCGACAGGAGATTTTGCCAGCAACTTAACAGGACAAACAAAATTCTGAACATCTTTCTGGTAACAAACCATACCCAAAGGGATAACGTAACTCGTGAATACAGAAAATGTGTATTAATGACATTCCTACTTATTACTTACAAAAATACACTGAAACAGGTAAGAGTTTAGGAAGTCAAGTACCCAAATTAAGAAACCCCAGACTTAACCATAACATGCTTGCTTCTTCATGCTGCCTGTAACTATGTAATTACATATTGTTCTCATAGAGGAAACTCGATGTATAGCATGGACAGTACTTCAGGAAATGAATCATCTGTGAAACAAGTCTTCAACCATATATGTTATGGACACTGTGTCTGACCAAGTCATGAGAAATGTTCAGCACCCAACTCTAATGGTATAAAACCTTCTGTGCAATCAGTATGCAATTGAAGTAATACCTGTAGAAGCAACAACGGGAAACATACTTGAAGGTAACAACAGGGCTATGTAAAATACCTCTTAGAAAAATAGGAAAAAAATTTGCATCTAGGAACAAAGATCCTATGTTTAAGTTCCAAAGTCTTTCACTTTAGCAGGAACACCAGAGATATTATCAGATGAACGCTTCAGCAATGGTTAAGATATCACCACTTAAATACTGGCATAAATGACATAAATCCTCTTCATCCATTCCAATGCAAAGTCAAAGTTTGTAGACAGACAGGGAAAGAAGATACAGTTATCCTCTCAAGGAGATTTGACCATGCATCTCAGACTATCCAATATGAAAGACTTTTTGGTACTTTAACTATAGATCACAGTTCCTAAGGCGAGGAGCTGCAGAAGCAGGATACAGTGACTATCACAGTCAGCGGCTGGAGAGAACTGTAAGAAACCCTGACCCACACAAGAACGTCTGGCTTACGTGCAAAGGTAGGCCACAAAAGAAAGAGAAGAACACGCAGCTCATGAGAAAGCACTAATTTCAAGTTTGTGTAGCAAGACAGACTAATTATTACCTAAAACAGCCTTGATGTATTTGCTTTTAGAACGGGAAGCATATAATAAGCAGAGCAGAGGACTATATGAAGGGAGGAAAAAAGGTCTCATTTTAAACATCTGGATGCCACCTTTAAGAAGTGGATTCTGGCCTTGTTTCAACAAGACAGAATCTCATGTAAAGATAAACAAGTCATTTAAGACAATTTTCACCAGTAATCACTAAAATTGTTCCTGTTTTGAGAATACTTAGGCTTTCTCCATTTATTAAGTTATTGACATTCCCTCAGCTACTAACCAAAAGGCACAAAAATATCAAGTTCTCTGAAAAATAATAGTCAGAAGCGCACAGGCAGTGCATAGTACTATTTCATAGCCTCTCTAGATCACAATTCAGCAAGGTATTAGAAAGATGGATTAAATTTTAAGTGTTTTCACTAGACCAAGAGACTGTATCCAAACACTTGATACAAATAGCCTCAGGATTTTCCTTTAGGCAATCCATTCTACGGCATGTTTGAAGAAATAACTGAATAGTAACATTCCAAAAGCAAGCCTCAAACAAACTGCACTAAAGCTGAATGGGAAAGGAAGTTCCAGATCCAACACTCACCGACAAAAAGCTGCAACTGCCGCGGTATTACTAAACAGGTGTATTGTTTACAATTTAGACTAAGCTCTACATTACCCATGTTAAAAAAATAAAAATATTCCCATAAGAATAGCCCAGGCTAATTTCACTCTTGTAACACAGCAAAACATACCTTGTATAGGCTAAACTAACCTGTAATAGCGAGGATGGTGCGTTCTACTCAACACATTCATATAGAACACAACACGGGTTTTTGATGAGCTGAAAAGATGAGAATGCAGACAACTCACAAGATGGTGAGCTTAGCAAGACCAAGTTTCTTTTATGACCTCAAAGCAAAGGTTCTTTGCCCTTTTTTCTTCTGTGGCTTTACCCACTTCAACTGCTATCTTAGAAAAGTCCAAAATTTCACTTTACCAGTAGGTAGCGGCCTTTGCTGTTGACATCTAGCTAGAAACTGAAATTCATACAGCCTAGCTAAACAAATATACATAGCCTAAACAGATCAATGGTCTTGGCTTTACATACTACCATTATAGATTTCATAATTTAAAAAGTCACATGCAAAAAAAAGCAAACAAACTAAAGAGAGTATTTTAGTAGAGAACTATATACTCCATTTCTCAGTTAAGAAGTCAAGCACAAGCCACAACACTTATAGCCTAATTCCCCTTTGCTACAAATCAAACAGCATATTGCTTTTTCTACCCTCTCTGGCCATGAGAGAACATATGATCACGTTTTTCTTGCCTGAAAGATTCTAACATCCTAAATCCTCCCTCTTACCAGCCTCCGTATTCTAAATTTAAGCTCAATTTCTTCAAATTTCATCATGCATCAGCATTATTGCTCTATCTTCAAGCGTAATATCAAAGCCAGATAGATCTAAAGCTCCACTAGCGCTGAGTAGAACCCAGTGACTACCCCTTGTATGTTAAATAGAGTATTCCTATGTTTATGTCTGAGCATGACTTTTCCCCTTTTTCCTGCAACACCAGATCATGTTAACTTACTAGTCTGTCCTACCACGCTTTCAAAGTTACTTTCTACAGTGCTACTGCCCCATCGGTTTTGTATTTATGGACTTGATTTCCCTATCTTTGGTAAAAAGTTATGCACTTCAATTACTCTTGCTGGTTTTAAACATTTTTCCAGTTTAGAGACAAGGACCAGAATCCATAAGTCATCTTGATAAAGTAATTGTGAGATCCAAATCTTGTATAAGTGCATCCTGCTCATTACTGTCAGACTCCATTCACATCCTCCTTGTAATCTGACTAATCCTTGAAAACTACCAGCTACTTATTTCTCAACGAGCTATGTATTCACAGCGACTTAATTTAGAAAATGCTTTGCCTCTCAATGACCTCCTTTTCTTGTTCAGTAGAAAGAGAAGCTATAACAGTGGACCTCATTTTTCTCGCAATAGTGGAACCCTTAAAATGGAACAGAGAATTTAAAATTGTCTTATCCCTTGACATCCGTCCAACCCTCTGGCGGCAGAAGTAGAAAAAACTATTTCACCTCCTGCAGTCAGCAGTAACCAAGGGTATCAGACTCCTGAGACTAAGGTTACAGATCTCAAGCTCAACGGCTTTGCTTTTGTGCCAGCTGCTGAGCCCTCATAGAATCTTCATGGTTGGAAAGGACCTTTGAGATCATCGAGTCCAACCATACACACACAAAAAAACCCCAAAACCCTACAATCTCTGCCACTAGAGCATGCCCTCATGTGCCAAATCTACACGTTTCTTAAATACCTCTAGGGATGGTGACTCAACCACCTCCCTGGGCAGGCTGTTCCAGGGCCTGAACACTCTTTCAGTAAAGTAATTCTTCCTAATAACTAATCTAAACCTCCCCTGCCGCAACTTCAGACCATTTCCTCTGGTCCTGTCATTATTCACTTGGGAGAAGAGGCCAACACCCACCTCTCACCAACCTCCTTTCAGGTAGTTGTAGAGGGCAATGAGGTCTCCCCTCAGCCTCCTCTTCTCCAAGCTAAACATGCCCAGCTCCCTCAGCCTCTCCTCATATGACTTGGTCCCCAGACCCCCCTCTAACCAGGGCAGACCCCCTGGACCTGCAAACCCACCATCCTGACTACCATGAATCACTGCTGACTACTAAGATACACACACACACGCTTCAAAAGGTTTATACTGTTTACAGGCTGGGACCAGCCTCCTCGCTTCCCTGTCTTAGGCACTATCAGGAAACAATCAAAGTTCTCTCTCAAGAGGAATGTTATATTTCTTGTATTTATCATCTCTTACACTCTACTGCACAGAAGGTGCCTGTGACATTATTAAAAATCAAACAAACACATATCACAGCCGCGAATGTGACATGACATCATGGAACTGTGACTGCCCTAAAGACATTTTGGGTCGAAGGGGCAGAAACGGGACAGATTTCCGCGAGCAGAACGCCAGCCCACCCCGCAGAGCCTCCTTGGCCGCTGGGGAATGGCTCCGGCAGCCCTCGCCTCAGGAGAGCTGCGCCGAAGGGCTCAGGCGAGGCGGGAGCGAGGGGCCGGGCAGCGTCGCCGGACGTGCCGCCTCCCTCCTCCCGGCCCCGAGCCGCCCCGGCCCCGCTCTGAGGGAAATCCCTGCCCCGAGCGGCTCCGCAGACGGAGCCCGTCCGCCCCCCGCCCCGGCTCCTACCCTCCGAGTCTCCTCAGAACCGGGCAGGGCCGGCCACAGCCCCGCTGCCCCTCCGGCTCCCTTCACGGCCGCCCCCGAGCCCGCGGCCGGCTCCGCGCTTACTTGAGGTGGTCCAAGGAGTGGATGCTGCGGGCGGCCTTCCCGTGCCCGCCGCCCACCCAGCTGCGGGAGCGGCCGAACATGCTGGCGGCGAACGGTGGCTACGGCCCAGCGGGGCTCTACGGCTTCATAGCCCCGCGCGGAAGGACGAGAGGGCGGGCGAGGGACGCCCGGGCGGGCGGGGAGCGCGCAGGAGCCCCCTCAGCGGCAGCCGCCGGCGCACAGCAGCGCCCAGGCGCACGCGCGGGCGGGGCACGCCGGGAAGCACCGTTCCGCGCCCCGCCCCTCCGGCGCCGTGCGGACTGCAGGTCCCAGAGGGCTGCGGGGCGGGGCGGGGCCCGAGCCCGAGTCCCTCAGCCCCCCGCCCCCCGCCGGCGCTGGTGGCGGGCAGGCACCGGCACAGCATCTGTCATGGCCCGGCACCCGCAAGGAAACGGGAGAGTCCCCGGGGAGCCCGGCGTTTTCTCCTTTCCTGTCAGGATTCCCACAGGAAAGTGGAACTGCCGACCCTAAGCCGCCCGCCTCTGAGGGCCGCGCGTGGGCGGTGTCTCTCAGAGTCCCCCCAGTGAGGCTGCCTGGCAGGTGCCCGGCCGCCATGTCTGGGGACGAGAGTAGCAATGGCCTGCGGGACGCCCCGCACTTCCCGGAGCCATGGGGCTTGGCTCCGGGGTTTATTTAATTGATTCATAGAATTATTGAATAGTTTAGGATGGAAAGGACCTTAAAGATCGCCCAGTTCCAACCCCCCTGCCAGTGGGACACCTCCCACTAGACCAGGTTGCCCAGAGCCCTGTCCAACCTGGCCTTGAACACTTAGTTTCTTTATCCAATTAAAGCAAAAAATCTAAAACCAGATCAGGACAATCATCAATGATCCTGTCCTCTTTGTTTTACTTTAATTAAGTTAGTTTTTAAGTCGATTCAAAAATAAACACACCTCTTTCTTTGGCAATTAGGAGTTACATCTTGTCAGGTTGTGAGAAGACTGGTAAGTTAGAAGAATAGAAGAGACTAAATTTAACCAAAACCAGCCTTTCAATGCGTGCATATATCTCCCAAATACATTGTAACTTGGCATAAAATCTGGCCCCCGCTGTTCCTCGTTGGCCTTTTGTAGCTCAGGCCGACGCGGCACTGGGGGGTCGGTTCTGGCCGGGCAGAACAGGAGCTGCGCGAGGCGGCCACGGGCACTCCGCTGAGACACTGCTCTTGCTGAGGTACATTTCCAATAAGTATTGCACATTTAGTTTTGAATCGGCTAAAAAACTAACTTAATTAAAGCAGGACAAATAGAACAGGATCGCTGATGACTGTCCTGATCTGATTTTAGATTTTTTGCTTTAACAGGATGAAGAAACCTAAGTTGAAGTAAGACCTAAAGGGTTTGCCAGCCAGCATCGAAAAAAAACAGGAGTTTAAAATCATGCCCTTGATTATACTTTGATACAGGTAAAGCCTTGATGCCACCCTCTCCCCCAAGTCAGAGGGCCCCAGGCCCGCTCGGCTGCTCCAGGAGGGCCCTGTTGGCCCGCGGGGGGACAGAATACGCCCCCGGGGCAGAGACGGACAAGGCCTGTCCCGCCGTTCCCTCCCCGGGCTGCCGTGGGGCTCGGGGAAGGCGCGGAGCGGGGCGGCGAGGGACGGAGACCGCAGCCGCCTCCCGTCCCCTCAGCGCGCCGCGGCCGCCCCCGGGCAGGCGGAGCGGGACGCGGCTGCCGGGGAAGGCGGCGGAGGCGCCGGCGCCCGTCACGGCGGGCTGCGAGGGGCCGCGGGGCGGTAAACGGCCGCGGCGTGCGGCGGGGCGGGGAGCGGCGGCGAGGAGGCGGGCGGGCAGAGGGGGTCCTGCCGCGCAGGCCGGGGCTGGCCGAGGGCGGCAGCTGCTCCGCCACAACGCGCCTGCGGACTCCTTCCGCAAAGTTTGCGGGCGGGAGGAGGAGGGGAGCCGCGGCGGGACTGCAGCAGCCGGGCTGGAGATGCCCCTGAGGAGCCTCCTGCCGACGGCGGGGCTGCGGCAGCGCCGCTGAAGCCCGCGCTGGCCGCCCGCCTTCCTCCGGGGAGGGACGGGACCGAGCCGGCCGCTCTGCGGCTGTGCCGCCTCCGCGCCCCGCGGGGCTCGCCTCTTCCCGGCTGCGGACCCGGCCCCGACTCTGGGGTGTTGCCCTGCCCTGCCACCGGGGCTGCGGAGCGCGGTACTGCGCCGCTGCTGCCGCCCGCTCGCCCACCTCCCCTCCCCGCGCCGGCCGGGCAGGTCGGTGCCCTCTGCGGCGCCCGGAGCCCCCGCCGCCGGAGCCCGCCGCAGCCCCGCACGGCTGCATGCCCGCCGCGGTCTCGGCACGTCTGGATTCGCTGGAGTCCTGGGCCTTCCATGCGCTGCTGGTGCTGCCCTATATGTTTTATTTGGGCTTGTTCTTTGTCAACGTGCTGATCCTGTACTATGCCTTCCTGATGGAGTACATCGTTCTCAATGTAGGCATCGTCTTCCTGCCCGAGGATATGGACCAGGCTCTGGTGGATCTGGGGGTGCTCTCCGACCCTGGCTCCGTGCTCTACGAGACGGACAGCGAGCTGGATGTCTTTGACGGGTACTTGGAGTGACGCCCCGGGGCGCTCCGAAGCGACTGCGGGCTGTCGCCGGGCCGGGCGTCCCGGCATGGCCGTGGCTCGGGTGCCGCCGCGGCCCCGCCATGCCCTCGCTGCGTCTCGGCTCCTTCTGCGCAGCATCTTCCCTTCCAAACGCCCCCCCCGCCCCGCTCCCCCGTGCCCGGGTCGCGCTGCCGCCGGGCAGAGCCGCGGACACGCAGGGGGCTCGCAAGGGAAGTAAGTCATTTCCTCGGGCCCCTCCGGGGCAGCGCGGCGCTCCCGGCGCCATCCCGCGGGGGCGGCGGCGGGGCCGGGGACAGCCCTCCCCGGGAGAGCCGGGGGGCCGGGAGCGGGCACTGCCCCGGGGACACGCACCGCCGCAGCGAGTAGAACGGGCGAGCCTTGCGGGCAGAGGGCCGGGGCCGGGCTGCTCGGGGGCGCCGAGCCCTGCCCGCCCCCCCGGGGGTTCCTCCCGCCCGGCAGAGCCCACCGCCGGCGGGGGACCCGCTCCGCCCCCGCTGCTGCGCGGCCGGGAGAATGCCTCTCCCTCGGGAGAATGCCTTGCCCTCAGGAGTAGTTTTCACAGGCGTGAGGCGCTGCAGCTGTGATGCGCGGTGTTATGTTTACAGCTGGTCAACAACTTCACTAACCCGGTCTTGAAAGCAGCTCTGAATCTAGAGGAACATCCAGGCTAATATTTGTCAAAATTCAGAGACCGTACTGGAGCTAGAAATACATCTTAATCAGATGCCCTCTGAAACCTCTGTCTTGGATAACAAGAAACCTACTCGGCTCACCGTTTTCCTCACGTTAATCATAGCACGAGGGTTTGCTTGATTAATTTATTGTTGTTTTTTTGAGTGATACGAAAACTCTGGAAATGTAAGGTTTTAGCATTTTAAAACATTGAAATCGAATTGGGAAGAAAAATCACTATTTCTAGCTAGGACTTTCTGTGCCAAGTCTGTGTTAATGAAAACATTCACAGTTTAAATTAAAATGTGTTAGCAAATCTGCCAGTAGGACTTTTAGCAAAATATTGTCTGTAAATTTTAAAACCAGTTCAGGATACCTTTTATTTCCTATTTGAAATTATGGAAATAGGAAATTCTGTTGTAAGGTTACAAACATAACCTTGGTGAACATACTATACAAATACCACTTAACATCAAGCTATTTTAATCAGTCTTCTAATTTAAAAAAAAAACCAAACAAGCTTTTCCTGTAGTCCTTCATACAGGTTAAAACTATCTCCTAAATATTTCTATTCAGATTCGATATAAAGCGATAGTAGCTGATTTCAGTCAATAGTTTAGAAGGAAAAAATGGGAAATTTTGGTGTTGGAGTAACACTGATTACACAAACACAGCTGAACAAAGCTTGGTCAAAGGCACATGGGAGCATAGCAAGTGTGCGTGTGGGGAACAGATCTTTGTTGCTCCTGAAGAAATTCCACTGCATATAGTTACTGCAAATGAAAGTGTCCATGCCAGCATTTGGTGGTCCATCCCAAGCAGCTGGATTAGAATCACTTCTGCTAGAACAGAAGGTCTGGAGCAGAACTAAACTCCCCATAAAACACTCTTGGCTACTTTTGTGGTTGTCTCCTCCTCTCCCTTTTCTGCTGGGCAAGTAACACCCCTGGCTCTATATTCCAGGAGAGAAATTCATAAAAACTAATGGAAATTTAAGCAAAATCTTTGGTGCAAAAAGGCCTAGCCATTTTCTTCCCCAAAATACCTTTCCTCAAACCTCAAATCTTAATACTACAACACCGTCTAATACAGGGATTAAAAATATTTTTTTAATCACTTTTGTGCTGACTAGGATTTGTCACGATGAGTTGCATCTAATTTTCAGGAACACCTAAGGAGAAAAACTGACTTAGTTTTCCTCAGTGGATTTTTCCTACTACGTGAACACATAGTTTGATAGAGCGTAAGGTCTCAGCTCAGTTCTGTTCAGTGTTAGATAAATTGGCTTGTTAAAGTTTTCCCTCATATTGATAGGATAAGCCACTCTGCAAACTTCTTGATATTCTAACTAGAAAACCATGTGTCACCTCCATATGTAGAAATGCAGAGGTCTTCGCAAAGCTCAGAAGTCTCAGTTTATATCCACTTTGAGCTAATGGAGCTTTGCACAGGTACCAGCTCTAGCCTTGATCCTTTAATTTGGAAGTTGTCATGTTAAACGGCGGTTTCCACTGATAATCAAATCAGAAATCCCTAAAGTTAGACTGATTATTAGAGAATAAAAAAATACTATTACTGTGCTTCATCTATTTATATATTTAATTATATTTATATATGCAGCAACCAGACCAAACATTGCATAATTATTGGCTACCAGGCAGAGAGAGTCAGCATGTCACCATGAAAAGGAATTTGTCTTAATATCCTGGTTACTGTTTTCTTCACTGTTCTGTGCTGTTGCTCCTCACCAGTTCCCTAGGAAGGCAGGCAGAAGAAGGCCCTAATTTGGAGCTGTGGCTTCTGCTTTGGGAGCAGAAGGCAGGCAGTGGAAGGGAAGATGGAAATGCCTTTGGTGCCTAGCCTGCAGCGAGCCGGGGTCTGTAGGAGCATTAAGCCGTGCTCTCCATAGGCCTAGGATGGCAGCCCACCTGCCCCATTCACTTAGACCCAGAGGTGCTGAAGATTCACAAGATGCTGCAAGAAGAATAGTTCTCAGTTTTACCAGCAGAGATGAAAAATACATAGGCATACTCTTTGCATTAAATGTAAGAGGAGTGTTCTTCATGTGACTCACCAGTGATTACTGAGAACAGCTAAAAAGCTATGATTAGCCTTAGCTGAAACCTTGCCATGTGCTCCTTGCATTTAGAAGGCAATGCCTTGCACCCGGGAGGTGACTGGCGTGTATGACAGGGAAACAAAGCGGGAAAATCCCAAGAGGCGATTCTGCAAAATGTGGAAAGGCTAATTTAGATGTAAAAATAAAAGAGTGTGTGGATCAGAAAAGCTCTGTTCTCTCTTGCAGCAAAACCCTCACTTGAATAAACTCAATTATGGCCAGGTTTCTGAGCATGATTGGTGGCAGAGATTGAAGGTAGATAACTAAGCAGCTCAGAGAAGCTTCCTATCCTATTCAGATGCAGAAATCTGTCTGTGTAAACTGAGCAGAATTGAGCTTGCTCATGTCATCTACTTTTAGTGTGAGTGTGCCAGGTTCTGTATTATATTTGAAGTGCCCTGGAATAAGGTGATATGACTGTTCTCCTTGTACTTAGAATCAGATGTGACTCATCACAAAGTACTCTAATCAGAAAGAAAATGAGCAAAAGTAATCAATAATGAAAACTGAACAGGAATTACTGGATTTATTTAATCTTACAGTACAAGCATTACCTATATTTTTTCATCAAGGTGAATTATGAGGAACATCTTCAGTGAGCAGAATCCAGCACTCAAAAACTTATGACTCAGCACTTCTGCTGCATGCCAGCATCTAAATCCCGAATCAAAGAAATAGCTTTACTCACTAACTCATCAATATAGTGCCAATTAGAAATGCAGGCTCAGTGTCTATGAGAGACAGCATGGCCCAGTGGGGAGGGAAATACGCGTGCTGGACTTCTTCCTGTGTCTGCCACTGATGTCTTCTGTGAGCTTAACTCACTTGTGCCTCCGTTCCGGCTCTCTAAAACAGAGATGCCACATAAAGGAACAGATCAGAAAAATATCATCACTAACAGTGTTAAGACACACATAAATGCATCAGGATCCACCTCCTGACTTTCTCATTTTCAGCCTTTGAATCTTAAAAATAATGAGTGCAGTGATCTGTTACTTACTTTACCTTGCCATTTTTCACTATGCTCTTCCCTTATTTGTAGAAATCTCCAATCAGTTGGCTATTTTGTATGAGTTAGAGTAACAACAGGATTAAGAGCAATAGCTGTGATTTTTAGACCTGTGTTTTGAATTCTTATATGTTATTAAAATTAATAGAAGTTGAGTGCTCAAAGTCACCTGATAGCTCTGCTTTAAAGAGAATTTTGTACGCTGATGCTTAACAGGATTTCCATCCTAGATGGAAGGAAGACAAAATCGTGGTTTGATGATGAACTGTCCATTCAGACCGATTAACCACAGCCATGGACAGTCCCAAGTGATTTTCTACCAAATGCATTCATTTATATAATGCAAAGAGAGGAGACAGATTTTTAAAAGAAGTTTTCCAAAAGCGGCTGTTAATAACATGAATTAAAATGAGGCATAGAAAATTAAGAGATATTCAATTTAGGATAGAAATAGTTCAGGCCTGAGTATTTCATGTGTTAAAAGCTGCAGCCACAAATGATTTTAAAGAATAATTTAAAAAAATTCTATGGTTCTTCCCTACAAAAATGAAGCTTACTGTAATCAACTTGCTTCAATAGGTGGCAATAGCCAATTATCAGTTTTAAGCTGTCAAAGGAATTAAGAAACGAATCCCATTTAATTCTTCATGTTTGTTTCCTCTGGAGGAGGGGCAGAGTTCAGCTAGCAACTAGCAATCCTAAAATAGAAGAAAAAAATAATTTGTTTAGAGACATTTAGTTTGTATATTTGGCCCGTCCAACTCTTTGCATTTGTCCCCTCATAATGATTCTAGTTTATATGGAGTACAGCTGTCCAAAAGAATTAAATAGTATATGGAAGTGTCTAAATCTTACCATTTCTTCAGGGAAACTTTCAAATTGTCTTTCTTTTCCTAGTTGAGTTTTAGTACTTTGGCCACAAACTTGGGAAAAAAAATAGCTGAATAGTTTGAATGATGCTCTCTGAGGACACATGTTTCTAATATATGTGATAAAAATGGGTAAAGACTAATAGCAGCCATATATGGAAAGTAACAGTATAATGGAAAACGATGACATGCACTGAATGATCTATTGCTGGGTAAAGCTGTAGTTCAGTTAATAGACTTAAGGCTATACACTCTTTGAAGGGCCAGAATAAAAGAGCCGAGGCTTGCTCAGACAGCAAAGCCCAAATAGGCCATGAGATCTCAAACACTCCTGCAGAAAGTCAGGAAGCAGAACACAGACAATGTCAGGATGTGAAACAGTCACTATGTTTCCTTTGGTCAAGCCTGAATTGTGAAGAACAACTTCACAGACAGAATTAACAAAAATATCATAACCGAGTTTCTTCTAATGCTAGAGTTACACTACAATAGCCACACTGTTAAATTCTTACTGGTATCTTTTACGGTATTGGAAGATTACAGTTCTGAGATTTTAAAAATATTACCTTTTCATTTTACTTTTTTTTAATTTTTGAAGTTTTCTGTTAAAAATGAGGTTCACATGAAATTTGAAGGATGGGCTTTTAATCAGCTGAATAGAAAGGCAAGACTGAATACCCTGGTCAATTGTATCATTCACACCCCATTTAATATCTGCCACTACAAATTACAGTCTTGCCCTAGCAGCCCTACAGCAGTATCTATCTGAAACTTCCATTAGACAGCTTTACGCTTTGCTTTGGAGGCCCAATACATTTTGCTGTGCTATTTTTAAGTCAGCCTAGAATTTGATCTACAATGCAGAATACTAACCATCTCCCTGAACTGCCTGCTGTAGGTCAGACTTTTTAGTTCAGCTTGGGAAGCGATCAGAGAAACATCAAATGAGTAACGTGTTAGAGCTGCTGTTTCCCCTTTTCTTGTTCTTAGTTTAAGAAGCAGGATTTTGAGCGTATGATTGCTGTTAGCAGGGTACTGTAGCTGATAGACATTTCTCAGAAATACCTCACTGGACACAAAAGCGCTTCTTGTCTCTGCCCTAGCATCTGCAGTAAGTGCCCCACAAGGACATATGAAATGTCGTGATGAGTCAGACCACGATCCCCCAGCCCCGTGTTCTGCCTCTGACGGGGCAGGGGATGCCCTCTGGGAGAGCAGATGACCCTGACAAAAATCTGCAGTCTGTTCTCTTCAGACTTTTCAGAATCCACAGTGGCAGAATGAGGGACGTTAGAGGGCACATTGCTGCCCAGCCCTTTAGCAAATGTTTTCCAAACCCGCCACCTTTTGCCCACCCAGTGTTATGAAATCCTTCTGGAGTTCCTTGCTATCAGTACAGCATCTGAATACCTGACACAGCTTATTTTCTGCAGTCTTGAAGGTTTCTCTGTTCACTCTCTTTGCTGGGTCACTAATGGTGATGTTGAATCAAAACTGGTCCCTGGTATAACCTGCTACTGACTTCTTTCCTACCAAGCCTTATTCTTTGCTTCCAGTCTTTTAATCTGCTTTCAGTCCATAGAAGAACCAGTGCTCAGCACCTTCGTAATCCACAGCTCTGGTTCTACTTAGAGAAGGCTTGTCAGGCCTTGTGTTTACCTCTGATGATAGTAAAAAATGACCTTTTAATAGCTGTTGGATACTTTGAGCCCGTCAAGGCAAATTAGATAAAGTGAGATAAAGCAATATAACAGTAATTTATTCTTGTCAGTAAGACCAAGAAGTTAGCCAAACATGTTATTTAACTCCGTAACTACTTACCAGTGGATCCGAAATGCTTTGAACAAAGTAACTCTAAAGAAAAAGAGACCAAATCAGAGGCTATGTCAAATGTAGACAATACATAATTAACATGATTACACAAAAAATAACAACAGTCTATTGAACAGTACCTGGTTAAGAAAATGTAGCCAGTTCAAAAATCAGTATTAATAGGTAGTTCTAGTGATAAAAAACCTAGCATAAAATAGGCTATGCCACTGTATGCCGTGGCTGGTTGTACTCTCTTAAGAGCAACCTCTACTAATTGACCTGATGGACTGTGGCTGACAGCTTGTTCTCATACCTGTCACACCATCTTCATGCCTCTGTTCAAATTACACTGACTAGTGTGCTCTGACATTACAGAAACTGTTACCTTGATTTCTCTGAAATGTTCTTCAGGCCTTTACTTCTCAAAGAATTATCATCTATAGTCACAAAAGGTTTTGATTTTGTTTTTGGTTTTGTTTTTAAAGAAGTCAATGACATGGTGCTATATCTAACACACACAGTGACTTCTCTCTTCATTTTAGGTCTAGAGAGTTACTCTGTATTTATGTGTTCTCTTTTAAACAGATTCATTAAACACCTGAATGGATTATGACCAGGTTAATGGATCAAGTGATGGAAAGAAACTATACTCTGAAATGTAGAGATGAAAAGATGGACAAGGGGACAACAAGAAGAGTTGTCATCAGACCTTGTCGGTTGTGACTTTTCTCCATGGTCATTGCCTCTTGAGTGTGCACTAACTGCAGTGATTCATGCACCGCACTGGGCTTCCATAGGTAATTCTGGGATGGACTACATGAACAAATAATATAAGCTATGTTCTATTATAACAGAAAATCAAGATGTTACTCAGATTTGATAAACTTTTGAATAAATAACATGTCACCCAAATGGACACGCTCTACATACTGCTTAAGCAAGTTTTACAACCACACATTGAAAACCCTACCAGCCAGTAGTTCACAGACAGTACTCTCTCAGGGGAAAATATGCAGGAGTGACTGCAAGGAGGTTCTCTTCAGGGCAGTTTACGGCAAGAACTGTGCTAGTAAGATATTTTATTTAAATTGTGAGTTTTGAAATAGATCAGAGAGTAAATTTTATATAAGTCAGGTGGATTCATTATTTAACACAAGATACTTTGCAGATTGTTTCAGCTCATATTCTTATGTACAGATGTGAAAGCAATGCAATAAAGACTGACCTTTTCCATGAAAAAGTAAGCAGTCATTTGTTGGAGTTGTTATTTTTCGGTTTGAACAGAAAAATAATTGAAATATGCTTTCCAGGAAATTACAGTTTTCCTGTAATTTCCTACCTCCAGGTAGTTCCAGATTGTTGAGACGGCCAGCATGTAGGAAATCCTTCTCATTAACAACTACTTAAAAAAAAAATCAGACCTGAACTGAAACACTTGGAACTGCACACTGGCAGGGTGGGAAAACCCATTGGTAATTGAGGGCAGGTATTGTACTCATTTTGTCTTGTTATATTTTTTAGAAAAGTCTAATTTTTGTAACTCTGCAGTTGTTAAGCCAAGTTGCTGTATCAAGAACGTTTCAGATAAAGCAGAAATGAAAACATTTCTCCTGAGCTCTCTCCATGCATATGCCTGTCCTCTGCAATCTGTGTCTCTACCATCTGCTCCCAGCTCGGGCTTTCAGACCCAGACAGATGGCGTCATGAGTCTCCTGACAGCCAGTGTGAGGGAATAAGAGGGTGACAGTTCAGATCCCCCATGAAACAAAGAAACTCGTCTATCAAACTGCTTTTTTCTGGTACTCTCAGTGTGTTGCACTCAAATGTCATTTTTTTAACTCTTAGTGCAGTAGAAACGTCCCTGCCCAGGGCAGGGGGGTTGGAACTAGATGATCTTTAAGGTCCCTTCTAACCCGAACCATTCTATGATTCTATAAATTAGCTTCCAGTCCCCAAATTTCTGTGCTCCAAATTAATTTTCAGCTGCTTCTGCAACAGGTGAAGCACTGTCATTGAGCTAAGTAGCTTTTCTCCCAGATAGGTTCCATCAGATAAAGTTTGGGGCCTTAAAAACACTGACAAGTGCTTTGTACCATGCAATCCCTGGCCTGCAATTCAGGAATAAAGTCACTTAGGACACAATATTCTAACGCGTAAAGATACATTTAGGGAACTAAATCCCCATTTAAGCACCTATATGAAGAATAGCTATGTTTAAAGACTTGTTACGCTTGTGTTCACATGCCCATTTGTACTAACACAAGAAAGGCTGAATTTTGCTTCTGAAGGCAGCATTCCTGCTGCCTATATAATTAGAAATTCATACTGTTTGCAGAGATGGCTTACACTAATTTTTCAGGGTCACATGTATGCCATTTTAAGAACATGGTTCAGTTTGTCATGTAGGTACTTCCTGCAGTATCTACTAGTTTGTAATCATTTCCCTGCAGTGGGTTTATGCCACATGATGCACAGATCAAGCAATACAAATTCCACCAAGTAATTCACTGTGGAGATTCTGAATCTTAGATCAAGATTTCTGATTTCTTAGAACAGCTAAGCCTCATACATTTAAAGGATGGGGAGAGCACTCAGATTACAGGATCTGACAACCATCGTAAGACAAGCCTTACCATTTTAACAAGGCTTCTTTGACAATAAAAAGAGCATGGGCATAAAGAGAGTAGCATTTTTCTCATCCAAAAAGGTATTTTAGAACAGAGATTTGATCAGAACAGCTTTTTTAGGGTAGGCAGTGAATTCAGTCCTCTATATACAAGGCACTTGTTTGACAAAAGCATTTTGGATGAGCTTTGTGCCACAAGAATATACAAGACTTCGAACCTCAATTATATTTAGAACTTTTAACTGCAAAAAGTCTGAAAGGATGAAAACATCTTTTTGCTGTTACTAGCAGCTGGCTTCAGTCAGCACTTTTATATCTTCTAATTCTGGACTTACAGGCCGTCAGTTGGCATTGCAAGAGCCCGTTGCCTGTTACGAAAGAATTATTTCTCCATTTCCAGACCACTGAATCAGTAAGTGCCAGCAAGACCAACCCGTCTCCCTTGCACACCGTGCTTTCCATTAACCTACAATATGAAGCCCTTAGCATGTCATTATGTTCAGAAGCCAGCAGTAGTTTCATCGCCTTTCCAGGAGAAAAATCAAAATAATTTTCAACAGGTACTACAAGCTACTGTAAAAAGGAATACTCACTTTTATTAATACTTCAAAAAAGATGTATAAAGACAACCAAAACATTGTATCACAATTTACAACCTGTACATTATAAACATATATCTCCCAGTAACTCATACAAATATTACAACAGCAGTTTTCCCAACACGATTTTATCAGTCCAGACAGTGTCCTGTAACATTTAGCTGCCTGTGTAATATTTAGCACGTTCCCAGATTCAGTTACAGTGAAGCGTAGCTGCAGAATATATCCCTAAAGGGGCATTTCTCATCCAAAGCTTAGTTAAGGGAAGCCAAGACGAGGGCTCACCGTAGATCTGCATGGCTGGAGTGCCGCAGGCTGATGGGAACATCACACAAGATTTGGCTCAAACTACCTCCCATTCAAGCAGCTGAAACAGGGGGATGTAAATGAGATTTTTTTCCATGGACTCTGGCTAGAGTTTGGCTAGAGAGAAGAACCATGTGGATAGTTAAGAAAAATATCATTGTCTAGTTACAATCTTACTCTCCGTAGAGTGTTTCCACCTTGCTGTCTTGTACTGTTGCCTTCTCGTACTAGGTCTGGTTCCTTGCTCTCCTTTGATTAACAGAAACAACAAACCAGACCTTCCTTCCCTTCTTTAATTTGTCCACCCTCCATCCCTGCTGCCAGGATTCTGCAGGCACTGAAACTTTAGCAAAGAAGTATAATTTATTTGAAAGAAAATAAAGATTGTGGGTTTGAACTGTTTAAAATCAGGGACTTTTTAAAAACCAAGTAACAGAGTATTTGAGAGGTTCGCTGAGAGATTCTAGTTTGCATAAATCCTTAGGTCAGTATTGTCAGTGCTTCCTAGCAGAAAAGATTTCAAGGAGGTTGTTGAGCTAACCCTGAGCTAACCGTGAAGGAGAAACCTCCCTTCTCAGTTTGTAGCATATTGAATATTTCTAGTTTTTTTCCATCCCTATTTGTTTTTCTGTCTCTGGGTTGTACCTGGACAAGGAGCCAGAATGTTAAGTTCCTGACAACTGTCTCTGTATGATTACAAGTTCTCTCTGTGTTCACAGAGCTGAAATAAAAGAAAAACGGAGACAATTGGTTTGCTATCACAGCCAGCAGGGCCAGTATTTGGCCCACATATCACTGATACCAGCAGCACAGACACATGATAATGCTTTGAAATATGTTATTGTCTGTCATTGCCTAGTTATTCATAGCTCTGTAAAAGAAGGCCACATAAATCGCACACAGTAGTGATTTCACTGTCAAGTATAAAATCGATGCTTGTACATTTATGCTGCCACTTGCAAGTGAGAAACTAAATCCTAACCCAGGTATAAGAATTTAAAGTTCACATTTGAGATGGAGTAAAAACCTTTAAAGGTTGTCACTTTGGGGATTTTTGTGTAATGAACTGAAGCTATTTGTATGCATTTGGATTTCTGTGATAATGTCAGAAAAATCCTTAATAGTTTTCCAGTTTTAATTCATTTCTTCTGTTTACTTCTTCCCCCTTTCCCCCCGCCCCGCCCCGAGTCTTTTGGAAGGATTCTGTTACAAGAGAGTGATATCCCTTAAGATATCCCTTAAGACAACATTGGTGATTAGCATCAAGAAAAGCGCTGCTTCTGGATTCTCGTGGATAATCTTACAATATCAGACTGTCTTCTATGACTGATCATTCTTATTTATGCTCCTGACCCCAGTGCTTCAAATCAGTCCAGTTACAAGGTGAAATCAGCAACGTTGAGCTTTGGAAGTCCAAAATCATCAAACCAAATTTGATCACAGTTACTATTGGAACCATGAAACAATTAGGTTTGATCTGTCACTCCCTCAGATGTTGCAGGTCCAGCAACTTGCAGTCTACTCTTTGATGAATCGATGATGGAATTTTATACTACCAGGTGATTCCTGGTCACCTTTAAAGGTGATCACAATATCCAGATGCTTTTTTTATCTTTGAAACTCAATGTTTCTTAATGCTTCATCACATCAGTAGAAGCACAACTGGGTCTTTGAATAGCATTTTAAATGAGCTTTAAAAAATTTGAACTCCGTCATTCACCTACTTCAAGCATCACCCAGAAGCTTAAAAGTGACTTTTTTTTTTTTTTTTCATTTTGTCACTATAATGAAAATCAGCCACTGATTCATAAAGCAGCAAGAAGATAGGAAAACACAGAGGACACCTTCCCCTCTTCTTTATGTTACCTGTGAAATGATGAAAACAGAATATTAGATGCATGCCCACCAACTTAATCACCATTAACATCACCAAAACCATATATTTGGTATGCTCTGAAAACAGAAAACCGTGGCTGGTAGATGCTGAATGTTTCAAGTTTGGGAGACAGGGTCCAGACTTCCTCCTGCTACTAATGCTCAGTGCTAACGAAGAAGAATGTTTCCTCGCATATTGAGATACTATATTAATGTGGTAACTGGTGCCACAGGCATGGGCTGCAAACATGAGAGAACAGCAGTGAAGAGAGGTGCAAGGGGTTGTTTATGTGGAGCTGTGCGAAACACATCTTTTGTTTGGCACGAAAGCTCACCAGTGTCCAAGAATCACACAACAGAGCTCTCTACCACTGACTGCCATTGCTCTGTGTCCAGAGGAAAACCGAGGTCATTTGGGAGCTGACCTACATGTTCAGAGACTCTTATCGCATGCTCCCCTTGAATAACAGACACAGCAGGTTAGAGAAAGCTTTGTTTTTGTAAGGTTCCCTGGCAGTGTTCATATCTCTAATGTCATCTTTCCCAAGTAGGTACGGTTATTCAACAAGACGAAGTGCTAGTTGTACTTTAGGCACTGTAGGATCACTACAGGTTTTCACTGCTGCTGTGTAAAGCTAGTCTGTCAAGCTGGTAAAGTATGTAAGTCTTCCACAACCTATAGCCTGATCAGTGCCATATATATATAGCCCAGTCTACATCCAGTGACTAGTGCACTGAGAGCAAGAATCACGCAAAAGCTTGGCGCGCTGCGTAGTTTAGGGAGCCATTAGCAAGCGCAGCCATTGCCAGGACCATTCAACCCACAGCTCAAGCAGCTGGCAATCACTCTGCGATGCATTTTTCTGAAAGCAAGCTGGAGGGCATCTGGTGTCTTCCTTGACTCTGGCTTCTCATTCTTCACTGGGATCATTTGATGCATCCTGAGTAATGTTTTTTTAAGAGTAAGAGGAAACACGTGGCAGAAAACTGGGAGCAGAAATCCTAACTTCCCAGTGCCTGCTGCAGCTCCTTCAGTCCAGGAGCGTCAAGGCAGTCAGATCCATCAGCAAACTGTTAGCAAATTGCTAACAATGCAATTATTTCAAGAATCCTTGAAACTGTGCAGGCAGAATCAATGAAGTTAAAGTGACTGCCAGTGGCTAAACCACACAAAGACGACTGAGAACAAGGAGTGTAGGAGCCCATGGTTTGCTCCGAGTACAGTGTAGGCACAGCTTCATAGTGAGGCAAGCAGCTGTTGAGGATTTGTACTAAACAAAGGAAAAGTGAAAGGACACTTACTAAAACTCAACACAAAACAATCTCTAAGCAGTACAGAACTCATCTATTAAACATGAGAAGTATACAGAGCTATTCAGTTTCCCGCAAGAAAAAAGAGGAGGTAAGCAGGCCAGCTGCCAGCCACCGCCCTGGGCTGAACGAGGAGTCCTCGAAGTCCATTCTTGCTGATGCAGCTCTTGCAGCCTCTAGCGATGGTGCAAAGGAGGTGGGGGGTGCAAGGTGAGTGGGGGCAAAGGCAGCCTGATGTGATATGGATCTGTGCCACTCTAGGGCAGCATCTCTATACCTAGCCATGCATGCGTTGATGCTGTTACTGTGCCTGCTGCTAGTGAGACCAGATCAACAGCTCCCCCAGAAACAAATCTTGTTTCAGGGAGCCAGGGCTTACGTTACCTTTATGGGATCATGTGAATCTACACACTGATCCTAGAGTCCAGCTGCTGAAGGTGTTCGAGAACTCCATAGGGAATGGTGGGATTCCACATCCTGTAAGGGCAAATTCAGAAAGGAAAGAGATTTTAAGGAGTGTAATTTCCTTCACAGTTTTTTTGGTGTGCTTAGCATGTTAGTCTTTTGTTTTGTTTTTAAAGTTGCCTTTCCCTTTTGAATATAATTCCATCAAAGTATTTAAGCTATGGAACAAATGAAAATGCATTTTCATTTAGAAGGAAGCAGTTCGCTCCCCCATAACCTAGCTGACTCTGGTTATAGGACACATTACAGTCCTCTTCCATAACTGTTCCTTAGCTTTCTATCAAACCCCCCTCTCCTGAGTGTGTACTGGCAGCTGCAGTCTATTTAACCTCTAATGACGGCTGCTCATTGTTTATCCTTCAAATACAAGTCCTGCAGCACAGAGTAGGTCAGGTACTCTGGGAGGGTAGAAGATTAACAAAGGGAGGGTCAAGGTAAACTATGCTTAAAGCAGGACAAGTGGGAATTAATGCAGCTGAAACCAGAGACAACATTTTTAACATTTCTATGACTGCTTTTGTGTTTTGGTGATGTCTTTTTTTGTGCCTCTTATAAATCTGACAAATACAGAACACAGCTTTAGCATGAATTCTAACTCAATTTACAGAACAAAGATACAGCAAATGGCGTATCAAGAGACTTACACCAAGTTCTTTATATGGGGACATTTTCGTAAGCTGTCAGTCAGCTGCTGGGCTCCAACACCAGTTATTTTGTTATATTGAACGCTGAGGGAAAAAAAATCAGCAAACTTTGTTAATCCAGATCAGTAGTGGTAGCAGTGTAATCAAATATTTCATTCAAAATCAAAAATACTACATGGGTTTATCTGCAGATAGAGGAAGAAAGAAAAAGAAAAAAAAAACCCACAAAATAGATCCTTCATTCAAAAAAACCTGTCATAAAATATTCAAAGGGTCAAGCTGGAACTTCATTAGGTCAGTTTGTCTGAAGAATTCCTTATTCTATGTACCACAGGTCCTTCTCCAACTCCCCATGACCCTGTTCTCCCATCTTAAAACCAATTTTTCGGGTTTTATGGTGAACTGCTCCTTAATCCTTTCTAAACACTGACTATCTGGACTCTGCCGGAGCACATTTTCCCTGTGAAATTTCCCTGAAATTTTCTTCCTCAAATTCTGTCTCCTCTACCCTGAGCATGCAAGATATGAATTTTCAGTATGCAAGCAACCAAGCTTTTCTGGGCCATCTCAAAAAAATTCATACTCACTCTAGCACTCTTAAGGATGACATCGCAGGAAGAACTTTCGCAAGATTTTCTGCTCCAAAATCACAAATGTTATTATTGTATAAGCTGCAGAAAACCAAACCGGTATAGTCACAATTGAATAATGGATAATGTAAACAGATTATGTATTAGATCAAGGAATTTCAGAGATGGTTGG
The DNA here is from genome assembly GCF_028500815.1 of Rissa tridactyla. Taxonomy (NCBI): domain Eukaryota; kingdom Metazoa; phylum Chordata; class Aves; order Charadriiformes; family Laridae; genus Rissa; species Rissa tridactyla. The sequence goes on from NC_071473.1 coordinate 12,558,423, forward strand.
TACATCTTAACTTCCAATTTATCCTTATCTATTTGCAGTTAACTTTTAAAACACAGTTTCATATTTTTGGTATCAAGCAAGGCAAACGGTCACATCCTTTCTTCGGCTAGCACAGCTACAGCAAAAATAGGTCTGGATTCTGAATGAATAATGAGAACATCTCTGTCTACATTAGATCAAATTAAAAATCTGCAAGAAAATGAAGCTCATATTTGGGGCACAGCATTTAAAAGATTTCCAAGTGAGCAAATTATTCCAGAATTGCACACCACGGTTTCTTGCATTCCCTACCGAGAGACTTCATTTCAGGCCTATGCCAGACATTTTAATGAGGCGGGATGGACCATTGGTCCCATATCAGCACACACACACACCACCTCGCTGCTGGCTTACGGTTTAGCACTGCGCTTAGCAAGCTCCACATAAGCTTGCAGTAGATCATGGCCCTGGGTGCACATTTGTACAGGGTATTATTCATAAGTGGGTATTATGGATTGGATTTAAAAATCAGTATAGTCCTCATTATATTCCTGAGAGATCCTTCTGTACATCCACACTGGGTCATACATTTTTCTCCTCTTTTCTCTAAAGGCTTTATACAGAACAAAGTCAAAAGCTTGGCTGCTGCTCAGTGTACGTATTTGTTCCATGTTCCGTAATTTCTGACAGAGATAGCAAGGTATGGAGTATAAAACTGAACAGGATACAACTACTTACCTTAGTGTCTTTAATGAAGACAAGGAAGGAAGAGCTGTAGCTAGTTTCTCTGCACCCACATCTGTTATCTTATTCTGTGATAAGCTACAGTAAGTGAGATCACTTTGTTAGTTGAGCACATTTATTCTAATTTATTACAATGTAGGAAAAGTTAATTTTTGACATCTTTTTTATATAGTTTGGACAGTCTATTTAGACCAAATGCAGGTAAAAATACCAATTATGACCCTTGAAGGGAAATGAGGAATTGCTTTAGGATTAACCTATTTTTCTAATGAATGTATAGATTAAGTATGTCCATAGACTCATTGGTCTTGTATGCCCATGGGTTAGTTGTGTCCATAATTGTTAACACATAGCCCCTTAAGGCTCTAGGTTTAATCTATTTCTTTGCCATTTTTCCTAGAACTGTTAACCTTGCACTTACTTCAGTATTTCCAGTGATGTCAGGGTTGGAAAGACTTCAGACAGACTCTTTGCTCCTTCATCTCCTATGCCATTTTCACTCAGAGCATCAAGGCTGGGTGACAACAAAGAGAGAATTAGCTTCCCTTTTAATATAAATTTTTGCGGTTTATTCACCTCAGAGACCGCTCTATCTTGAGACCCTCCTTCTCTGCAGTAGCCTCAATCACCAAGAAGCATCACACAAATTACAGCTTCTCTAATAAGCAGCTTTCTGCTTCCCAAATTTAAGCCTAAGAAATTTTTTTTAACTAGTTGAATGGCTTGACCCATTTTCTTTGATATGCAAATGGTAGCACTTAATGCCTTGCTTCCACCATGCACTGACGATTATTTAAATGGTTATGAAATAGCTGTGTTCCAGCTATGCTGAAATGAGATTTCCTGTGCACACAGAAATACAGAACTGACAAAATCCAGCAGATGCTGTAAATCCCTGCCTAAACAGCTCCTTCTCCAGATAGGGAGTATTAGAAATTCCTCGTTCAGGTATCCAGATATTTCAGAGTTTCAGATAGGCACAATTTTAGATTTTGGATCCCCTTCTAATCTGACAGACAAGGCTGGGATACATCGGACTCATTTCAATTTTAGAGCTTTATTGTTTTCCCAAAATATCACGGAAAGGCCAGATACAACACAAACAAATGGCCAATGGGCTGAGCCAGGAAGGCCAAAGGCTCTCTCAAAACCCAGTAATCTTCCCACAGAGATGACAGCAGAATATTGACTATTGTTGCTACAATTGTTTCTAGCATAAAGAAGCTTAACATTCAGAGACAGCTGGTTTGTCATGGATACAAGAGAATAAATAGTAACTGGAGTTCTTAAAACCATTTCTAATACTGCTCCTGGAAAAGGAAGGGACAAAGACCGTGCAAAAATATGTTGGCAGAACACAACCAGATACTAGCTGAATATAGCTTTTAAATATCTTTTATATTAATTAAATCCACAAAGCTCTACCTCTTAGAAGTTCTACCAGAAGTTCAGGATGCCTGCTGACACTGTAAAGTGCACAGCACGGGCACAAATACGGAAGTTAACCCCCACATTTAACACTGCTTCTAGTTCAGGAGGGAGCCTGTCCTCTCCTGGCGCAGACATGACCGTGAGTCCCTCAGAAACCTCACCACCAGGGAGCCTGGGGCTCGGGCACGTTATGGAGCTTGAATGAAGAAATAAGTAATCTGCAGACAGTGTTGATCTCTGTGGCAGGGAGAGGGAGCACGCCATGCGGCTCTGTACTAAACCTTTCCCACTTTTAACCACTGAAGAACACGTGGGGAAGCGACTGAAGAAGTATCAAACAAACCACTACCAAGTGTCTTAAGGCAGATGACGAGCACTAGCTTTTAGTCTGCAGTTATATTCTCTGAATGTTTTTGTTGTTCAGTTTGTTCATTAAACCAAATAGTCTTGTTGACAAATAAAATGTTTCTTGGGTACATGACTTCCCCCATCATCAAGGGTTGCTGAGGAACAACATTAGCCAAGTTAACCTTTAGCATTACTCACTCTAAATGCTGAAGTGATGGAAAGGCTGCAAGAATTTCCACAAGTTTTAGGAATCCCTGAAGGCCGCATACCGGACCCAGCCTGAAAGAATATAAATACAGTTTTTTCACATGCTCGGAAACAGCAGAAGTTATGAATTTTTAAGTTCTTCCCCTACAACCCCAAATGCAAGCTAGTTTACGCTCCTCGGAAGCAACCATTCCCTACAATCTGCAGCAAGGATTTTTGCTTTGAAGCCTCCAGAGGCTTGAACCCCACAAGGCTAAGGGCAGACAGGGCAGAGCTGCTTGCACAGCAGCAGCGGTACCTGCATTTGCCACTTTTTTGTTACTCTCTGCAAGACTCATATCACTTGTTTTAGATTCCTGTATTTACGTTATTTTTCTATTTTTTCAGGTTTTTAATTTTAAATATTATAAAATTGGTATAGAGATGAAAAAAAATATTCCCCCCCCCAAACTATTGACAATTCAGGCTAACTTAAGATAAACATTATACTGCAGCTTAAAGCATAAATTGCACTTTAATATTCCAGCTCCAAGTATTTGTCCCTCAGATGCTAACCTCTTAGTATAGGGTTTCTTTGGTATCACAACAAATTCAGACAAGTTAAAAGGACCAGAATTTTAACCAAAAATTTTAAATAAAGGGAAAGTAGGAGAGGAAATGAGAAGAGAAAGGAGCATAAAATCACAAGTGAGGCCAAGCATAGCAGTTCTAGACTGGGTCAGATGTGAAGAGGAGGAAAGAGATGAAGACTTGATGAGAATTCTCCATTGCACTGGTGCAATTTCTGCCCAAATTAATTCACATACAATGGCAGGATATTTTAAGCAGTAGAATAGCCTTGGAGGTTGCTTACAGTTTGTGGGAAGAAGAAATGTTACTACACCTAATTTTTAAAGTCAGTGTTTCCAAGTCAATCTTCCTTCTACCAGGAAAATGGTGCTAAATATTTTATTTGGGAGGCATTCTCTGACCTTATTCTCATGGCCTAAGCTCTGGTAGGGCAGAAAGTGACATGAGAAGACTCGGTTAGAAAAGCTGAGCATTTCTGGGGAAAAAATAGTTCCCAGGTAGTTGGATCTACATCAAGATACTTTATACCCTCGGGCACAAGATCTACATCTGGCGATAAGGAGTTAACTTGTAATAAAATAAAATAAAACAAAATAAACCAAAACAAAATAAAATAACATATGATAGAACCATGTTGATCTGTACCACTGCAGGGGCCAGAAATTAATTTTTTTTAGTTTTGTCCATAACTTAATAAATTTAGTTGAGAAAAGGAAAATAGAAATAAATGGTGTTTACCTTAATGTGTTACCATAAACTAATTATACATTAGTTCAATGACTGTAGCAAATATCCATGACTCTTCTCAGCCTTAAATGTAATCATATATCAATCAACAGAGGGGTATACCACTTACGCAAATTCTAGTTTTCTGAGGTTTTTGATGGCAGGAATTTCATAGCTGCTGCAACCAGATGCATCTTGCACACTAAATAAACCACAGTAGAACCAGAGTATGAGAAATATTTTAGCAATGAAAACAGTGTTTTAAAAATAATTTCTTAGTAAACTTTTACAAGAAATAAACCACTGCTGGATTAGCTGAAGAACCAGGAAACTTCAGAATAACTTCTGCTTCAACCTTTCTTTGTTTGATTAATTTCAATCTGATAATTGCCTTTCATACTGCAGTTTTTTGCTCTTTTTCCAATAAAACTTAAAAATACATTCTTCTAAATCAATTATCTTCTGTCAAAAATGAAACTTATTTTGATCAAAATACTCTGCCCATGTTAAAATGGAAGTCACCATTTTTATGTTAAACACACAACTGAAGTACCTTAATGGCTTTAATTGCAACCAGTCTCCTAACCACACTATAAGCAGGGATGAAACACAGGATTTGTAGATCACGTAACACAAGCTTTTACTTCCTGAGCTAAAGGACTGACACGGGTAATTTGTGACCCGTGCAAAATAAACCTTCATTTATGGCCCAGGTGCTGCAGGGGGGCGGAAAAAATCAGTTAGCCCAAGGTATGTAACTGAAAGCAATTGGAAGATAGCATATTCAGAGATTAAAAGGAAATCTGAAAAATAAAAAAAGACAGCTTGCTTTTTTATTGGCAGTTTTGACTAATACTCTGCATGGTGCTGTCATTGCTCTTCCCTGCCATGACAACCACCACACATCAGGGTCGGAAAACACTCTGAGATGATACAAGAGTTTGCAGTGCCTTAGTTACTTCTCCTTTGGACAAGCTGAGGACTCCATTCTCCATCACTGTCAGTGAACCCCCTCTTAAATTGAGAGTATATTAGGAGAACTTTTGATTATAAATGAGCCTACCAATTGATCATCTTCTCCTGCATCTCTACAAGGTCTGAAAGGTCACTGATGTCCTTCATTGTCTTTGCCTTAAAGGGATCAAGAACAAATTTCTCTGTTGATGCTCTCAGCAGCTCGTAGTCTTTTGTTTGTTCTAAAGATTTCCAGAGCCTGACTGTATCACTGAGGGAGGCCCTGTGAAGTGACAAAACATGTGAAATCAACAGATATGACTGCTGTTGTTGCATGAAAGTGTCATCTACATACAGTCTAATGAATGACACTACTATCTACAAAGAATGACCAACCTGAACGATGCCACATTCTTTAGGCCAACCAAGTCTTTTAGCCCTTGCATGTCAATGCTGCTGTTCCACAAATCCAAGGAAAACTCTTTTCTTGACCTTTTTAAAATATAGTGCAGTACATGGACATCAGGTGGTGTAAGAACTACGCCCAGAAAAGACAGGTCTGTCTTGAGCCTTAAGGCCACATGCTGCAAAAGATAATTGCTTTGTGTTTCATAAATACAATGTAAAAGATCGAGTAACTTCTCCGGACAGAGCTCATTTATCTGCAGCCTTCTAATATATTTCAAGAGTGTTTTCTGCTTCTTGGTTGATTGTTTTACATCCTCATTTGAAAGGGAGCAGAAGTAGGGGTCGTCCTGCAGGAACAACAATCCAGCCAAAAATCGAGGCACTAAATCTAACCAGTTATAAGGTTTTTTCTTCTTGGATGGAAAAGACAGGTACTTTATTAGACTTTTATCCTTGATCTCTTCTGCTAACATAAGGTGAAGCGCACCCAAGAAATTCTGAATGACAAAATCAGAGAACGTGCTCCCAAATTCCTCTTCTTCACTATCTGAATGTCTGGGGAATGCAAATGGCAGGAAAAATCCATGTTTCAGAGCAAACTCTTTAACTTCCTTAGAAGGAAGAAGGTTACTTTTCACGGCATTTTGGTGCTTTTCTCCAAGATACCAGGCTATACGGGCTAACGTAGCAAGACTCTCTTGATTTCGCATGGCTGTAACATCTGTTTTCATAGATATTATCTTTTGCTGAACAAATTTCAGGAAGACTGTAGTAAGAGTTGAAGGAAGGCTTTTGTCTCCCATTTCAAGTACTGTCTCACAGAGAAAACAAACAAATCTACACATAAGAGGGCTGTAACAATGACTGAACAAGTATTCACTCTCTTTGATTAATTTCAGTGCATTATCACAGTAGGGTAATCCTTCAAAGTATTTGGTTATGTATAATTCTCTCTGCTGAGGGGAAAATCCTACTATTTCAATAGTCTTATCCACTTTGGACACATACTGGTACACCTTGTCTTTTGGTCTTGCTGTAAGTAATAAAGTACAACCATTGAGTATCTTCTTTTGGATGAGTCCTGAAAGCAGCTCCTTTATACTGCACAAGTCTTTTTCAGGCTGACTGTCTGAGCAACGAGGAAAATTCTCATGATCATGCAACCCTTCAAAACCATCAAAAAGCAGGAGGACTTTAGTAGGATTTTGCAATATATACTCAAAGATCTCTTTGCTTCCCTCTTGAGGTTTTACAAAAAATTCAAGAAGCAGATCCTTCAGGCTGTATCGTTTCTCAGGCAAGCTTATTTGTTTGCAGTCAAACCAAAACGCAAACTCAAATTGAGAAAACTCTCCATTGGACCAGTCCTGGCAGATCTTCTGAACAAGAATGCTTTTGCCCATTCCTGCTTTTCCCAGCACAACAATCACTTTAGTCTCTGAGTCTTTACCTCCTGGGATTTGAAATATTTGGCTTCTTTTAAGGGCTGCCTTTTCCTTCCCTTGCAGACCGCAAGTTACCAGCTCCTTTTCCATTGCTTTTATGCTATTCTTCCCAGTCTTGGTTTCAGTTTGGCTTTGAACAAATGTTCCATCAATAAACAGGTGATCAAGAGTTACTTCACGCTCCATGGCCACAGATTTGCACACATCTTGGAAATAATCCATAAGTGATATACAGAAAGCTTCCACTGACTCTACAGAAATAAAAAGCACACACAAGCTGAAGAAAACAGCCCACAAACTACAACATTGTTTCAGGGTGGTTTAAGTACATAATTGTAATATGGTCAAAACACATCAGTTCCCATAAAGCATGTAGGTCTGGATTTATCCCATGCAACTACAGGTACTTAAACAAGCAGTGCAGGCACAATAGACACTTTTAGACCTATAAACTGAATAATTTTGAAGGTATCTATGATATGATAAAACCAGCTAAGTACACTGACCTCCTAAGTAGGTACTACAGCTAGATATCTAAAGGTAGACAAGTCTAACATCTTAAAAACCAGAATTGTGCTCAGACACTCAGAACCACTTCACAAATTGTTGAATGACAATTCCTACAGCAAGCAGCTTTTCTGTATGGAAAGAAACACCGAAAGATTAGGCAAAAAAATACTGGAAGTTTTAAGTTCAAGAGATCTAAACTCACTTGGTCTTTTGAAAGTTTCTTCAGAAGAAATTATGGGAACGCGGACTTCTTTGAACATTTCTAAACCTGGAGAAACAAATAATATACTTGAAGATACCTAGATAGTAATCCATTCTGCTTTACTAATTTTAAGAATGAGACTAATGCAAATTTTCAAATTCATTGCGACATAAATTATGTGTCGTCCAGAGAAAGAGATATTTTGTTTATTTACAAGGGAAAGGAAAAAAATCCTGACACAAGTACAATTCAGCTGACACGAACTGTTGCAGGCAGTGTGACACCAAACCAGATGATAGCTGTTCCAACCGCTGTACGAAGCGGAAGACCTATCATAACAAGGTGACATCCACTGTTCTTTGCAAATGTCTTTGCAAAAGTGTTTTACATAAATTCATGTTCACATGTTTCCCATAAATTCATATAGGACTTCTTTATGTCATCAAAAGCAATAGCTTCTTTTTGTTATTCTACACTTTGTGACCAAACTTGAGGATGAAAGCGACCATTGGTAACAGAATTTACCCATTACTCTTCCTGATGATGTACTGTCACTGCCCAATTTTCTTTCTTTTTGCCTGTTTGTTTTCAAACTACTGCAGGCCTTAGCATTTGGTCAGATAAGCAGTGTCTGCCGTACACAAAGAAACTGGGAATTTTTCAGAGAAAGCATATTTTCTAGAGCCTGTTAATGACAGACTATCAGTTTTGACAAAACTTTGGTGGGAAAAGCTTTGCAGACACAGAACATAATTTAAATTGACAGAGACTGTAACAAAACTAACCTCATGAACAGTCTCATGGTAACCACACTCAGCAGAGACGTGGGAAAAAAAAAAAAACAAAACAGGTTAATCTCCCTAGATTTGTACAAATCTATTTATTACCAAAATATTTCGTTCATCTTGATGTAGAATGCGGTTTTAAAAAAATACAAATCTTAAGTTTCAGAGATCTGTAAATAAATTCCTACCCAGCATGCCAGCAACCAGTGGAACAGTTAGAGTTTAGAGTTGCTTCTGGCAGACTTCTAATAAGCAAGTCCTTTTTCCAGTGAAAGAATACATTTGATACAGAGATAGTTCTCCCCCTTGTAGAAGAAAAATCAATTTAAGATATTAAATAAAGAGGGGGCATGCCTGTTTCCACGCAAGTGGCTGTTTTTTGTTTACTATTTATTTTATTAAATGAAAACAACAGAATGGAAAATCAAGGAAAGCTGTAATGAGACGTTTAGATGGCAAGCAGCATTGGTCAAATCAATCAAGTGTTAATAATTTTTTAAAAAGGAAAAGAGACTGCCTTGGTAGCTTATGTGCTAATTTTTCTGCTGCATTTGGAATTCTGAGGTTTGTGACATGCTCATAGATTTTATGCTGCTGTAAATCAGTCGGAATTATCAGTATTATGTATTCACAGAAACGTATATATAATTTACAAATACTTCCCTAAACCTAGGGGCATTTGCCTATTAAGCCCCACTTTAAAATTTTGCTATTTTGGGTGGTGTTAGCCACCAGAGGGCAACAAAACACTTGTACTAAGCTGCAAGCAGCTGTAATCACCAGGATGCTCTGAGGGCTGGAAGAAGCGTCTTAGGAAAGTTTGCTGCTACAGGTAGGACTGTCATACCCTGACCAAGGCTCTGATTTCTTTATAAGTCTTGCTGTATTTTAGGCTTCTGTGTCGTTTCGTTAAATCAGTCATCATCACGTTGGTTTTGGGCTTCCATGCGAGCCGACTGCAGTCCGACCTCCAGCACTGAGCATTTAAGATGCTCAAGCCATGCCAGTACCAGCACAACTTCCACTTCTGATGGTGCTCAAGCACACTTTTTTATTGTTTTAACTAGACAAGACGACTTCATGTAGAAACTGTACTTCATAGCAAACACAGTGGATTGGCTGCTAATATATAGCTGAACCTGTAGCTCTACAACCCCTTATTTGCTCTGTATTTTGGACTAGACTAAGCAGCCAGTGATCGATACAAAGGAGGAAACACCGTTAATTTTTACTTTCCTCAATAAGGTCAATATGAGTAAAGTACGGCGGAGAGAATTGGCTTTGGGTGGAAGCAATATACTCCTTCTCCCAATCCAAAGTTCTGCATATTCAAAACATCATTTTCTACTTACCACATAAACTAACTGGAAAACTTGGGGATATCAATGTTTGGGTGGAAGAAGTCAGCACTGGAAAGAAACAAATGATAGTTTTCAGCCTATCATAGCTATCAGTAACTAAAATGAGGGAGCTTAGTTCTTTATTGACAGCATTGATTTTCCAGTACTTTCTGCCTGTTTATGTGGACAAAAGGTTATTGCTCTTACTTGGATATATTATAACATCAGATGTGCCATTTCCAAGAACGAAGTTAAGTATCTGCTGAGGAGGATCTGCAAAGCCTGTATTCTCTTGGCTCCCTTTCACACCGGCAGGTAGACACTCCAGCGCTGAAGATCCTGAAATGAGTGCAGAATAATTACTCTTCTGTTTTTAAAGGCTCCTGGTTTCTAAAGATTTCTGAAAAAGAAAAAGCTTTCTAAAAGTTACTTATCCTTTCTGGCAGCTTCTGGGCAAATATTCACAGTGGAGAGTTTATGAACCAGAATTCATAGGTCCACAGAATACATCAAACAAAACCCCTTAAAAGGTATGATGAATGTGAAACACAAGGGATTACCCAGCTTTTAGCGACCACTGGTTTTCAATAGTCTAATGAGAAAGTCTATTAACATAAGGGAAAGTGCTTGAGGCAAAGTCTGTAAATGTCTGGACCAGAGATCCAAAAGAGAGAAAATGTGTAAGTATTATATATCTGAATTAATTTTACCGTCCTTTGCACTACATCTTTCCCACATAATTGAACACCGTGCAGCTTGTACAAACAGATAGCAAGCAGCCTCCCTCTGAACCCACAAGGGGAAATTTTTTTTGTTGATGCAGTGCTTGCAATTTAATCAGCCATAGCTGAGTTTCTGTAGGTGCGACAGAATTTCTTCTGCTACTTTGTGCTGTTTCAGCTAGCATCAGATACTTTAAGACTTCTAACTTACCCACTGCTTTTTGGTTCTTTTCCAGCATAGATTTAACAGCAAAAGGTGTTGAATTGTGTCTTTGTCATTAGTACTTGCCAGAGTACCATAAGAACCCTCTGCTACACAACATGATCAATGTGAGGTGGCTACGCAGCCCATCACTTGGATTAGTGCTCAGTTTCTGTGAACAAAATCCCAGCCTAGATTTTGCTCTACTATTGCAAATATAATTATTCCACAGTCCTTTACAAACCTCTGGATGAAAAAGAAATTGGAACTAAACCAAAGTTTATTATGAAAATTTTGTGATTTCCGATTCTTAAAACAAGTAAGTAATTATTTAGATTAGCATAGAGTAAATAACTCTGTTCTCTCATTTATTAATCTGCACTTCACCAATGAAATGAAAGACTCATTCTATTTCATTAGGGGCAATGCGCTTTTAATTTCCCTTTAACATTTTTCATTCTTTTAGTGAGTGCCACACTTAAGCGCTTGATTGAAACAGCTGCCATACTTGTTTTCCCTGACATTGTTCATGGTCAAAGATCAGATTTATAAGAGAGTTTTCCCCTTGTATAAATCACCCTGCGTACAGGTGCACACCTATAGCTGTACTTGTACATACCAGGAATTATGAAACTTCTTTCCAACGCATTGGTAGCAGGAACAGAAAAGGACCCGTGATGGTTAGTTTGCGAGGTGGATCTAGGTGGATGACTGTTGAGAGGCATAGCTAAGAAATTGCCATTCCCTGCAGACACTGCAGGGACTTCCACTTGAAAAAAAAGCAAAACAAAAAGAGAAAGTTATTTCATTGCTAGAAGGTAAGGGGGCCAAAAAAGAGGTCTCAATAGGTATCATAAACCACTTGATTCTGATCAGTTGTGTTTTGATTTTTCCAGAAGCAAGAACAATTCAAAATAGCTTTCTGAAATTTACTCAGGTCTCAAAATCTAAAATATATTTATGAAATTCTGTAGTAGATCATTTTTTCTCAATAGTTCTCTCCTTTCATTTTCTTCATCTTTCCTGGCCTGTCTTCTTTCTAGAAACCTTCAGATGTGTTTAGATGTAAATGATCCTAAACATAGATGACTGACAGATGAGACATAACAAGGTCTTACCTTGGCTGTACTAAGTTTCCCAAACATGGTCTGTTACCTTAATATTGCAAAAGATTAGAGAGGCCCAAGTACAATAAACTGGGGACCTTTACTCTCTACTTAGACACTACAGTGCTTGTAACAGGCTGTGTTAAGAGGGTTTCCCAGTCAGAAACACCTGAGTTTTAAAAGATGCAACTTGCATTCAGCACTTGTTTTTTTCAAGATGAGAACAAACAGGGAGGGTGACTCATGTGCATTGCATTATTTCAAATTAAGTAAGATTCACTTGCTTATTTTGAACTAGTCTGCTAGTTTCCTTGGTTTTGCCACACCCTTATTGTCAGAGTTGGTTTTGCTTTTCTTTCTCCCTCCTGTCTAGCAGCAACAATTAAGTCTCTATTTCATCAATTTCTGTGGTCCAATGTTTTATCAGGAGCTACAAACCTGAGTGAGTTTTGCGCCACTATAGCGCACACTGTCATCTGGAATGCAAGCTCTTTAGGATGGGATGTGTTTGCACTGTTTATCAGGAACTGATGTATTATTTTGCTATAGGAATCCTTCATTTTTACTGTGGTATAAAACCAGACTTTTAAAAGTGGTTTTTGGCTTGTGTGTAAATCAGCATATGAATTTCCCGTGTAATTTCCTATCCAAGGATTCTTGCATTGCTACAGTCAGGTAAGATTGGGTACTATTATAGCTAGCCACAAGTGGTTGGGCAAATCTGAAGTTTAATTTCGTTCAATTCCTTTGAAAGAGCGTCAACCTTGGCTTACCACTCTGAACATTAGTACACGTTATACTCTTTACTGTAGATAGTCTTACACTTCTGGAGAGCTGATGCATTTGCCTTTGCAGGATCATACTGTGACACTCATTTTATGACAGGGTAAATAATTCCTGAATTTGTCATGTAGCTCATCTTTCTGTCAATTAGATTTTTGTACCCAGTATGTATACTGCTGTATACTACCAGTATACATACACCATATACCATGTATACATACTACCAGTATGTATACTGCTGTATGTATATTCCTTCCCTCAGCATCTTCATTGGGTCAGGCAAGGTAGAGAGAGTGATAATATTCTGAGCACTTTCCGGAAAGGGATAGCTGTAGCTTTATAAAGCACCCGTTAGCTCTGCAATGATACTGTAGACTGGAATGCAAGCTCTGCAGGGTGAGGCATTTTTACTAGTTTGGTCTTGTTTTTTTAAAATCAGGAACTGATGTACCATTTCCTTATTGAAAACTCTCATTGTTAGTGTGGCACAAACACAGGCTTTAAAGAGTGCCAAATCTATAAAGGAATTTAAGCAGATCGAAGATAATCCACTTTAATGGGTACTGCCAGGAACTTTACATGTGTCTGAGTAACTACAACCTGCAGGTACCAGTTCAGTAGGAACTCTGATTACATTTCCAGATCCATCAAATGTATTTTTTTACTGTAATTCTGCTTAATCCCCCCCAGAAGTCCACATGAACATTGGAAAACCAGTTTGGGTCACAGTCCCAGTGCGTATGTGTGCTCTCTATGACTTTCATCCAGTCTATGCCAGTTCCTTAGCAATTGCCGGCCTGAATTTTGCTGAAGTGCAGTCCCGTGATCCAAGCACTCTCTGGATGGGTCTCTAGGTTACACACTGGTTTTGGCTGCCCATCCTGACATGTTCGGTTTGGTACAGTCAGAGTTACCCTTAGGAGGCTTCGGAAGTGTGCTAGCATACAGTAATGCATACGTCACTTCAAAACACAGTATAATATATTCATCCAGAGGTGATTGCGTTCACATGGATTTTGGAAGAGTATTTTGCTGGTTTAGCTATGCCTGAGACACCTGGTTGGGCTACAGCTGAGAAAGAACTTTAACACCAGTTTACACCTAGGGAACAAGCTACAGCCTGCCTGCTGGCCACAGGTACTGCCTTGTAGATGGTCTAACTGCCTGCAACACCTAGAAATTTCCCTTTCTCCCATTCTTACTTTGGTTTAAAGGACTGTATAGCATGGGCTGGGCCAAGAAGCCATCTCTTCACAGTTATTATTTTCACTAGGATATTTCATCAGATTTTTGGAAGGTGTCACACTTAGACGAAAAGAGGATCAGACCCAGGAAATGCCAAACTATGGCCTGAGTCACATTACATGATGTAAACAAAAGGTGTACATGATAAAAATTACAAAATTTTGCACCAACCCAATTCTCCACTGTTCTGCTTTCTTCTCTCAGATGGATTTAGAAAAGTTTAACTGTGCCTTGCTGATGCTACGGAAGTAATTTTTCTATCACCTAGCAGGAAGATATGCTTTTGAAGCATAAGGATCCAACTGTTTCGAGGCTACCATGCAGTTGGTCCTAAGATGCACCATTTAACAGCTACTGATAAGAGGACACAGATTTCTTGCATCATGAATTAGCCAGAGGTGTATAATAAGAATGTGATTCTACAGTGATTTCTACTCTGCTGAAGTAGAAACATTAAAATGCATGATGAAGCTGCATCATCAAATCTATGAGAGCAAACTTTCCCTAGAAGATAGGGTTACAATACCTAACCAAGGATGAGACCTTGGAACATGAGACAATATATGTTCAATAATCTTCTCCTATTCAGCCAGTAACTTACCAATTTTCTTGTATTTGGGTTCTGAAGCTTCAGAGCAACCCTCTGCAGAGCCTAAGAAGGCTGAAAGAAAGGCGACAGTAAGTGATAAAAATTGAACCAGTTTGGTAATCTTAAGTTTCCACCATGGAAACTTATTTTAACTTTTCAAAGTAGAAGGGGGTGTTAGCAGTTCCAATTCAGCTATTTCAGAACTGTACAGGTCCAGTGTATAAAACATGAATGTGAAAAGACTCATATTATTTTACTCAGACTGTGAAGTTTCAATTAGACTGCAGATTTTTGTGCCAGTAGTCAAAGATTACTGTTGTTCTTGCTATTGAAGAGGGGATCATTCAGCTAAGACTTGCTAAGCTATAGATACACTGAAAACAAAGCTACCACTGTCACATAGATGATAAAAAAAAGGGAAGAAATATAACATGCTTATTGTCATGTTACAGGACAACAAATTCTGTGAATTGTAAAGAACATGCCTGAGGGAGTTGTTTTCACTTCCAGCCCACACAGGACAAGTAAAGTCAGAGGAAGCACATCTGGTTGCATCAGTGAAGAACTACATGAGACATGCATTGAGGCTGTGTTAAAACCAAAGCACTGCAATGCAAATTTAGAATTCAAACACTACAGCAAACACTACAGCCTTTCAAACTCTTGCTATTTTTCACTTACTTCGTTTGTGACATTTCTGCACCTTTATGTCGGTAAATTTCTCAGTGTTTTCAGTAGCCATTTCATCCAAAAGGCTCCCTGCTAAAACCAAGAAATATTGCCAAATGTCAACCTTTGTTCTCCCAGAAAAATTACAGAAAGATGTAAAAGCAAGAGAAACACACCAACAAGGCAGGAAAGATGAAATATGCTCCAAATAAAAGATGAAAACCAAATCATGCGATAAAACACATATCCAATTCCAGATGATTTAGAAAGCCCACAGAGCTCTGAATGCAGATTCTGTCAGTCTATGTTAGTTTTTGAACTGCAAAATGTTAATCTACTGTCACAAATTCAGTGGCTAATAAAACATAAATACTTCTCAATGCTCTAATGATGCGCAAAGGATAAAACATCGCAGCTGTATCACAGTGTGATCTCAGTACTAGTAAAGTTACTTACTCTTTTTATATATGAAACGGATTAGTTCCTTTAAGAGACAGGACAAAGGGTTCTAAACAGATTTTATATTTTGTGTTGTAAGAACTGTGAAGTTATCCATACCATTCCTCTACTGGCAATACCTAAGTACTAATATTGTATCCCGTTTCCTCTAAAACCAATATAAATTTTGCCATTAGGTGTAAAACCCCCCAAAATTCTAAACACACCACGGAGCAGTAAAAAATATTTTAAAAAAATAATCATATGAGCTTCTTGTAGCCAGAATTGTCCTAGGTAAGGACTGACCTTTGGTCCTTATTCCAAATTACTTTGCCTAAACATAAAACAGGATATATAGATATTCTGTGAATCTTTCTGATTCTACGGACTTCCCAACAGCCACATATTTATATATATATTCTAAAATAGTAAACAGCTCCATTTATGCCATAACCAAAACAATAATTTTGTACCAAAAGTCAAGCAATTATCTCTGGTCAAGCACTGAATGAAGGAATCATTTACTATGTGTATATTATACCATTGCTGCACTGATCAGGGAGAGAAATAAAATTTGACACACTTCCTCCAGCAGCTCTGTGCATCCTGGACAGAAATAAGTGTGCATGAACTTCATTTATATGCATGCTAAGTCCTGTGGGTGGGTCAGGTTTAGTGAACTTATGTATATCATCCGTGTTGCGCTCAGAATAAGTCTGATGCTAATCAAGGGCATATACTGCACTAGACAGTTAAGCTGTGCATATACTATGGCCACGGTGACATGATCAGCAACTTGGTAAGAGATAAAATTGGCATTTTTGAGAAAGGCCTGCAAAAATACAGAAAATCCTCAAGGTTTGCCAAGAAAATCCTGGGACACAGTTCCCAGGAGGAAAGAAGAGGATACCAGATGTATAGAAACCTTACTAGTATTCAAATTGTGGGGATGAAGTACAGCGCAAACGTGAGCCAAAACACTGTCATGGAGAAAATTAATCTTTGCCACATAAATCTTACCAAAAGTGTCTTCCACCTGCTTCTCCTGCTGGTCTTTGAGCACATATTCTGCTAATTCAGCTAGCAAGGAGGAAAAAAAAAAAAAAAAAGGAATACAGCAATGACACAGTAAATTTCACAGTAAAACTCTTGTAAGCTTACCCTAATTAACAAAATTCTGAAGTATGAGTGAAATTGAAGAGTTAAATTAAGTTTTTCTTGTAAATTGTTGTTCAGGAAATAAAGAACATGAGAAAGGAGAAGTTGAGACAGGAAGTATTAAGCAGAAGAAGCCATTAATAGAGAGATTTTCCCCCAACAACCACAAGCTACTGTTCGTCTGTTTCCCCACAATGCACAGGTTTCGGTACTCTGGCTAGATCTACCATGCATTAGGGACAGGCCACTTGAATGTACACACTGCTTTAGACTGAAAACAGAATTTATGAGAAATAGCTATAGCAACTGATTGGAAAAAAATGATATAAAAATAATAAAAAAAAATCTTTCATACCTATTCTAGCATAAGCTTCTCTGGTATTGGAACAGAGATACCATTCATCCACATTTTCAGCATTTTCCATCGTACACAGGAAATCCATATTATTGAACTGATCATAGTTGCTGGCATCAACATCAGGATCTAGAATTAAAAAGGAGTACACGTTGGCTCAATGAATACCATAACCAAGGAGTAAAAAAAAGCAGATAGCAGGACTCGCAGAAAAGGCAGATTTCTTACTTCAGCATAAGGCTTTGGCTCTTCATTGTATGTTGGCTAAGTAGGAAGAGTACTGAACTCTCAGTAAGTTACAGTCACCCAGAAATCAACACTTTTCTTTTGCTAAACTCTATGATTTCATCTCTCCTAGTAAATAAAAAAGTTCCAGAATCTGTTCTATGACACTAAAGCCTAAACACATGGCCTGGACTCATCCATATTATTAAACCTTCTTATTCTTCAAGATATGGCGGTACCATGTACATTCCCTGTTCAGAACAACACTGGGCCCATGCTAACCCCTGAACTGCAGCTACAAATTGCCAGTGAAGCTACTAGTTGGCCATGGCCAAAAACATGCCAGGGACCATGCTAACATCTTCACAGGAGAGATGTCCAGCTTCCAATACCTGGCACCATGTCCTGACAATATTCAATTTAACTACATCATCTCAGATGTATTTAAATTGGTGAAACATCTATGATATAACAAGAGTCAGTCCTTGATCCCTAATTCATCCTACTTTCGGTCACTGAGCAAGTGAGGCCATGGGAGTGAAGAAACACTCCTGCAGGTGTTATTAACAGTCAGAAGCCAAAAGAGCAAAGCTCAACCTGGGAAATAATTAATCACAAAGACGATTCTAGATTATGGTGCCCAGTTTTCCACTATTTGTCCATGTAACTGCTGACACTGGTCATTCATGTAATAAACGAGGATGCAAGGTGGTATCCTCCAATTTGGTAACGTTTTATATTTATCTGGCACAGAGCTATAGGACTTCATATCTGGCATACATCTGTTCTTTCATTGCCACTCTCAACCCACAGTCCAGCTCATTTGTTTAAAGTAAGCTCATCTGCTTATTTTTTTATATATATCTACAGTTTATATAACTATATATAGTTTATATAGTTATATAAATACATATATACATATATATATAGTTTATATATACATAAACTGCCATGAGATGGCTACATAATTGAGAGGAGATGGTAATAACTTACAGCATGATGACTAAACTAATCAAGCATTTTTTAGTGTTTTACTAACCTGCAGAGAAGTCACCCTCTTCATTTCCAGATGACTTTGGATCAAGGAGAGTATACAGATGCAATGGATAAGTATCACTGTGCAGCAAATCAAGACAGCCACTTTCAGGCACAAATGCTGAATCCATGATTTGTCTCTTGCTGTCTGAAATCAAATTGCAGAACAGTTAGCTATGACAAAACCACGGCTTTTGTCAACCAAAACTAGAAGTCCTGCACTGTGGCTTTCTGTTGACAAGACATTGAAATCTTAAGGCTGTGGAATTGGTATTGCTTACAAGTCTTGTGCTGAGTTATAACCCTGAGTTACCTAAATTTACAGATCCAGATACAACTTGCAATGAGACTTATCTATTTTTTTACTCCAATCAGGGGAGTGGGATACTGCAGTCTGACCACCTGAACCAAAAGCACCAAGTACTGAATAAGTCGCAACTCCTGTATCTTTATCAGGAGATAAACGATGCACGCACAAATGATCCAAGTAATTTACTCCACCATAACATTGAGATGCCAGCATGAAATGGACAACCAGCAACATTTCCAGAACCGTTTAAAATAGATGTCCACGCACCACAAAAATGAAAAGTTTCAGCTTGGCATCCAGCGCCATATTTTGCAATGAAGGATAGCTATAATACAGCTCTCAAATACTACGCCTTCAGCAGAATGCCATTAATGTCCCTGGTTGCACATGTCTGCTTTTCTGAGGTGTGTAAATGTGGAGCAGCCTGCTGTACCAGGAAGTCTACCTGAAACATGAAAAAACAGAAATACAGCTAACACTGCAGCTCTGATGAAAGTAGGCAGAGAAGACCTAGTCACACACTACCACATTTTTATAAACTAATCTTCATTCCTCTTACCCCTCTATGGGGCTGTCCCTCTGAACAGCTTGGAAACGGACCTCTCCGTGTTCTGCTGCAGAAGACACCGGAATCTACAGACAGAACTTAGAAGAGCAGGTGGACACAGCAAGGTCCCACAAGTAGGAATAATCTACACTCAGGTAGTTCCCCTTTTTCATGTTATGTGGCCTCATTACTTTACCAAGTTTCCAAAAATTTGATATTATTGCCTGGTGTGCTATAAATGGAAAGCAGATGTTGGTAAACCTGCATGAGAACTAAGAATGAGCTTATAAACATATCAGATTAAATTTTCAGTTAGTTGCAACATTTTGCTTTGACCTTCCCTTAGTTGATATAACATAAAATCTAAACAGAGTTGGGCCTTCAAGAATGCCAGGTTGCCAGACTTTGTGAATAATGCTGTTGAAGGACCTCTGAGTCAATATAATTTTGGGGTTAGAGACAGAGAAGCAATTGGGCAGAAGCCATAAATGGAATGCAAGACAGACAAATGCATTGTTCCAAGTTCAGTGATTAGTAAATTGCCTGATTACAGCAGACAAAGAAAAGGTCAAGTCCTATGGAAAGAGACTAAGTAGGCCTACTTAATCTTCATGGAAATACTAAGCTTTAATTAGGTCACAGTCATAAGAGCTTTTGTTATTTCTAAACCTTTCTTTCAATAGCATTTTTTTGTGGATAAATATATAAGTAATGCAAAATGTTTTCAGCTCCAACGGTCAAGGAGTCAGGAAGCGATCAAGAGGAAGTCTTGAAGGTGACAAGTCTGGATAGAGAGCTGAAAATTAGAACGTAAAAGGTGCTATAACCCAGGAGCGCAAGAGCGAGAAAAACAGAGCCTTCTACTTTGGGAAGAATGAAGATTGCCACTCTTTCAAGAATGAAAAACTTGATTACTTTGTCTTTTTTGTTTCACCAGTCTGAATGTCTCCCAGCTTACCAGCTTTTTTCTTCATTGCTTTGCTTTTAACACAAATCTATAAATAGGTGTCTTTCTATTGACTGCACTGGATTTGGGATGCTGCGATTTCTTTATGTAGCTGAACCAACAAATTCTTAATAGCAGCTCTGCTCTGCTGCATTAAAATCATGGTGCCACCAGAGAAAGCACTCTGTCTAAGGGTGTAGGAAAAATGAAGTCAGTTTTTGAAAGATGAAGTTTTCTACACCAAGAGTGCCAGAGGCAAGCAGAACTACACCTCTGGGACAGCCAGTGTTCTGCTGTGTGTTTTAACTGAAGCACACAAAACGAAACCAGATGTTACCAAGCTTGTTTACAACAGCAACTCCTTTCCCAGGGCTTCTCCTTTTTTTTCTCACAGCATCCCAGCAGTCCCCTGTCTGAGACCAAAGATGAATGAGCTCTATACTGCTCAGCACTTTCTCTGTTGTCTCATAGACGACTTTAACTTAGTTTACTGATAATACATTCCCTTTGGGGTCCCATACAGTGTTGCCAAAATGGATATTTGGCACATTTTCAAATCAGAGGACTAAAATATATCATAATAATTTTTGTGTAAGGGCTGTGAATGCTAGCGCCAGCTCTCAGTGGGAGGAAGCCAGACCCCGCACGGACCTGCAAGACAAAGGACAGAAGCCCCCAGAGATTCCTGCACTCCCTCTGCAGCAGGCCTCCCTGTACAAAGTGTATGTGCTGGGTGGGGGGAAGACAGGATGTATTTCCAAATACATTTACATGCCATTCGGGAAGTTCAATCCTTTGTTGTGTGGACACTGATTAAGAGAGATTTTTTTTCTTTAAACCTTTAAATAACAGCTCCTTTCTCCAGCAGCCTATTCACTCCAGCTGCATCGCTATATTCAGTAGACCTCTGTTCCCTTTGTATTACCTCTGCAATGATTCCGTGCATACCCGCTACAGCAAGGGCTCTACTCGGGATGCATTTGTTTTAGCGCTGTATTCTGCATACACAGCACAACAATATGATTCACTTCTAAGACTCTCAATGTTTTGCTCAGTGGTCTTTCAGAGTCTAAGTGAAACCATATGAATTAAAAATGCTGGAAAAGTGGTAAAAGAAATAGTGAACATTACCGTACCAGGACAAAGAATCCTGTTCAAGAAGCAGAAGGTGTTCACTTAAATCACATACAAGTCTGAAGAGTTAGATGGGGCCTGTTAGATTTCTAAAGATAAGGAGGGTGGTTGTGATTTATCATTTGGTCCCAATAATTTGATTTATCTATATCTTATATTTTAAAGAATCAACATGTTAAAGAGTCCAGGCAATGGAGTCTGCTACTAACTAAAATCAAATGGTATCTAACAGAAAGAAGGAGTATACGAACAATAATGTAACATTTACTACAAAAATAACGTGGATGCTTCTGAAGAGGTTTGTTATGGAATTATGGAGTTCCCTTCCCCAAACTCTGTTGACATCTGAACTAACAAGTAATAAAATATTCTCCCACATGACTATAGAGGTTAAGAAAATAAAGTCATTTCAGGAATCGAGGAAACCCCCTTGCAATTTAATTTTTGTACCAGTTTAGGAAGCTGAGGATAATTCACAGAAAAGAGTAGTAGTGCCATGCAAATCACACACTTCTTAACCAGAGGATAACATAACATTACAGCTCCAAATCTTAGATTACAGAAAAATAAGAGAGTGGGACAGCTGTCAAGACAGGAGGTTGAAAAATTAAACACAAAGATTGCTGAAGAAATGTTATTTTCTTGCAACACCCCAGACCCATGAAGGGTCTATACACAGGAAATCTGAGTGAAGCAAGCTGACAAACGCCAGGCTGTATCAAACTTTAAATAAGGAGTCCAGTGAAACACTGGTACTTTGAGCTAAAAACTCAGTATCATCAGCCACAATTTTAAAGCTTTTTTTTAAACAATTTTAGAAAGTCTTCTCTCTTCTTCTGTGGCACCCCCAAAGGTTATGTCATTGTGCACAATACACGCACCAGAAGGCAGGGATGTTTCCTGGCTTTTGCTGCAGGCAGCGTTTGGGGCAATGCTCTCTGGGAGGTGGGCAAGCCAGCAGTGAGGAGGGATGAAGTCCCCTCCATGCTACAGTCACCTGTTTCCCGTTCCTCTCCCCAAATCCATCACTAACAATTCCTCTGCTCCACAGGTACCAAACAGATTTTCCTTTCAGAGATGGCCCTGATTACTTGTAAACTGCAAGTAATGGTGCTCAATTTCTATTTAGCTTTGAAGGTTTTATTTTCTAGTTCAGATCTATGAAAGGCTTGTACATCTGAAAGCTGGTTTAACTTTTCCTGTTGTATTACCCAATTTAAAAAAAGATACTGCTTTTACTGACAGTCTTTATCTTGCCCATGGAGTGGTGTGTTACTTTCCACGGGCTTTATAGTCTAAAACAGAAGAACAGAGATGATGCTGGAAAATAAAAGCTGCTCTATATCCCATCACATTCTCCCTTGTGTCCCTTAGAGAAGAGTTTAAAGAAGTTAGAAAAAGTATAAATATCAGGTAAAAGGAGCTTCTGCCTTTCAACAAACTTAGCTGTACAGTGACCACTGCAACAGATAAAAGAAATGCCACTAGCCTTACGTTGGAGACAGCTGATTTCAGGCAGACTAACAATGTACTGTCCTGCAGGTGTCAGAGTTGCAATCTGAAGCAGAATTTGCTTTTTCATATCCATTATCGCCTCGTGTGTCACAGCTGTGCCCAGCTCTCCTATCCCAGCAGTAAGATGAAATAAAGTGGCACAGCAGACACCTTGCCTATAAGCTTTTTTGGCAGAAAAAATACATTTGCACTGAGAGACTTTCTTCAAGACAGAATCTCTGCCTTCCTAAACAGGGAAGTAAAGCTCTAGGTTGTCTTGACAGATCTGTGAAAAAGCTGGAAATAAGCCAGTTTCTTCCAATAATTCTCAGTTTCACTTTCTAAAGGTGCAAGATTTGTTCAAAAAACAAGTACATTCTCAACCAGGTCTGAAATAAACTACAGCAACATTTTGAACAAGTAAACAGGGCTAGCCACAAAACACAATTGCTAAAAATTCTCCAAAATTTCGTCCACATTCAGACTTCATCCTACTAATATTTCAAGCGATGCAAGTCCCGATACTGACACACTATAGTTACCAATGTCTACAAAAGGTAAGGTAAGATGAATTTGCCATGACAAAAGCAATGCATTCAAGAGTTGAGGAAAAACTGACCTTAGTTAACTGGACAGTTCCTGCTCTTTCACCCTGGATTCAGTACCAGAAACCGAGGAGAGCTGCTATCACTACCCAACGCTTACAGAAAGTAACACCAGAAAGGAGGAAATGAGCCAGCCCTGTGACTGTAAAAAAGTTAAAGGCTCAGGGGAATTCCAAAGAGGAAAATGAAAAGGAACCTCCCTTCTAGCAACCCCTTCATAATAAGCACTGTTACCTTTACCGGTGACTTGTCACTGCTAAGAAGACCTTGCACTTGCCATTAGTTAGGAAGAGATTGATTTATTCAGTTGGAAAACGAAATTGGATGAGAGCCAGCGGTAACGATTTCTGGTGCTCCCCAGAAATCTACCTCTTCTTTTTTATTCCAGTTCAAATCTGTCCTGAAGTCAAGCTGTTAAACAGTCCATCAGTAAGAATAAAGCGAGCAGCATGCAGACACTCTTACCTTGCAGCTCCATTTCGTGTAACGGAAGTGAAAGTATTTCTTCGCATGTTCACAGACTCTACCCATACAGAATTAGTTTGATATCTCCTGCCATTGGCCCCAAAAGACAAGTAGGATGTTTTACAAAACAGGAGGTTGTAAATCTTGTGTGTCTTACACATGGTGTTCAGGGTTTGCTTCTGACAGAACGTTTATTCATCTAATCATTGCTTACCCTGCCAGCGCCTACCTGGCGTAAGACAAACAACCTTTTGAAAACCAACTTCATTCATGAGCGTTCCTGTCATGATTCTGTGTGCCTCTGCAAGGTTATTTGCCTATTTTTTTATCATGCATAGACCTACACAAATTAGAAATTAATTATGAAAGAGAATATATTCCCAAGGTAGTATTATTCCATTGGCTACAGCTTATAACAAAAGTTCCACCAGAGTCTGAAGGGCAAAGGAAGGAAGTGGGATTTGATGAAGTCAGTGACACCCAGGACTTGCTGCTACAGTAAGGCAAGTTTTTAACCATCTGCTCCGTAACAAATGGCTTGTGCACATGGCAGCAGGTCCTATAAGCAAAGCAGCTGCTGACCTGCGTCAGCCTTTCCCCATTGCAGAGGAGATCCCCTCCCACCAGGTTCCATTGGAACATGCTCACTGAGAAGAGAAAAAGCTGTTTCATTCCTGGGAGTGGCTGATCTGTTCCCAGTAGTTACAGGGATACAGGGCCCAGCCTGCAATGCAGACCATTAGCCTCTTTCGGCTCTCTAACCTGCCAGGCAGCAGTGTTCTTGGAATTCCTCTACACATATTAGAAGAAAAACAACATCTCAGTACAACAGCATTCACGGCAGAAAATAATGAAAGTCTGCACAAATACAGATTCTATATTTTAGTGCTCTGTTTTGATAGGAGACGCTGCGTGGGAAATCCCTACAAAAGTTAACAGGGTTATTTGTTAGCCCTGTTCTAATGTGCAGACAACCCCGCAAGTTATAAGCTCCTTTACAAGCCTCAGCCCCATACAGGCAGATTTTTTTTTGCCAGCTTCTGAGGCTGTAATCCCATGAGGCAATCTATATACTTCAAGAGTGAAAGTTGGGAGAACAAAAGAATTCAGCTGTTTACTGTGATTCCAGTTCATACCTACAGCAAAGACTGGCTGTCCACTTTTTGTACAACACCCACTGCTGCTTAGAAACAGCAGAAAAGAATTGCTGTAGCAAATCAGAGTACTGGTTCATCTAGTGGACTGGTCTATAAAGATGGTCTTAGAGAGAGAGGGAAAAGTAAACTGGAAAACAGGAGCCTGTGAGACAGCTGAGAACTGCCTAAGCTTCTCAGGTGACCATCAGCTTCTTTGCTTCAGTGATTGCTGATACGCTGCCCTACTGCAAAAGGAGGGAACAGAAGCTATTGATTAGTATTGGAAGCACTACAAAACAGATGTCAATAGCGCACTTTGCAAGAGGGGGAAAGCTGATACTTTTTTGTCCAGAAATTGTAAAGATCTGTTTTGTGGTAGAATAAATAGTTGCAAAACTATCAAGTAGAAAGTGAGAAACCTGCTGATACCAATGTTCCTAACCCCCAGTTTTCTTTGCAAGGCTTGTTCAGAGTGAAATAATGATTGAACATAAGGGTGAAAAAATCAAGGAATTTCAAAAAGAAAGTCAGGAAAGCATTTGCTTCAAAGAAAGCTGTCGTCTCTAATACAATTTGAGTAATTTCCTGGTGGTCTTTGAAACCACTTATTTTTAAGCCCATCTCTCCTACAGAACCTAGAGAACAGTGACAAATGGTTGAACATGTGATGGATGAAGACTAATGCTTCTGATGCACTTCAGGTTCCCTCTGTTATGGCTTTGTGACAGAGACACAGAGCCAGGCATGAAAGGATCAAGATCTTTGAATGGAAATTTTAGGTGCTACCATTACAAAAATGAGAAGGAGCAGATATCTTTTCAAGCACTTAGCACTTTTTTCAAGCACAAAGGATTTAATTAAAAGTAGAAATCAGACTATATATGCTCCTAGCATAAGTGACACTAGGCCGCTTGCTATGATATTCTACATTTAAAATATGAATTCTTGGCATTAATTTGAATGTCCGTAATAATAGAGATAAAATCTTCCAGGTTGGTATTTTGCCTTCTCGTGAACTGTCTTAATTCTTTTCCCCCAGCTTTTCCTCTTGTACTTTCATCCATGCCCTGAGAAGCGATGTCCAAAACTTTAGGAGAGGAAGAGATTTATACCCCTGACTACATTGCAGCCCAAGGTTCCTTCCATCAGTTTTACAGGACTACCCCAATATTCTACTAAGTATTCTTTTACTCTCCTTTTACGGTTGCTTGGTTATCTAAAAGTAATTCTGAATGCTATAATTTAAGCTGGGGTTCTGTCATTTTACATAGGATGGACAATGTTAGGATTGTCCCAGAGCTATCCCTGTTCTCCAACATATACAGTAATCCTCTGGTAGGTAAGACTAAAAAGTGAGTTTACTGCCTCAGGATAATAAGGTGTCTGGATTTCTGTCTCTCCTGCTGCCCACTAAAAACCTCAGAACTCCTGAATCCAGCCTCATAAGTCATGAAGTATTTCCCCTCCTTAAATCTGCAGCAGTCTCTTGTAGGCAGTGTAATTTTGTTGCTTATAGACATCTGGAATTTAAAAGTGGAGAGCATTCCTCCCATATTTGATTGAAAAAGATAGGAGATTTCCCTACATAAATTGCCAGCATATGCCAGGAACAAATGCTACTCAGACTATCAACGCTTGGTATGTCTGTTCAGAAAAACTGACCTTATCATGGTCTCTTTATCTACTTTGCATTACTGGTTCTGCAAAAGGTAGCAAAGAACAAATTTTATTATGGCCTGGCTATGAAAATAGGTATCCAGTAGCTACTCTGAATGATCATCTCTTTTTAGCTGCTCTTGCATTACATTCTGCTCTCTTCTCTTTCCCCACCTGCTCTCTACTGATGTACTTTGCACTATACCACAATACAATCTCAAAATGCAATAAACAAAAGTAAATCTTTAACAAAGCAAAAAAGAAAAAAAAAAAAAAAGCTGATTTACCAGAAATGTACTTGCTTCCTGTTGGCTCATTATCTGTCATGTTTTGAGGCTTACTGCCACAGAGGTTTAAACAACAGAGGGGAACCAAAGTGTTCAAGTACAGGTCCCATTTTTCCATAAAGGTCAGAGATATCTTCCTTGCAAGGTCCTCTCTGTCTTTTTCATGGAGCAAGGCTTGATGGTACTCTTTGGATATCACATCTTCCTTCAACATGAGGTTAAGCAATGCGCGGTCATCAGAAGCTGTAGCAGTTGAAAGAATATTCCTTACTCTAGGTAAGATCTCCTTGAAGAGATTCATACCTGCATCTGAAGACGTTTGAAGGAGGTCTGAGCAAAATCTGAACTGTTTCAATAGAATTAAAAAAATCCACTCAGTCAGCATCAAAAAGATGAAGTGAAAAAAAAAAAGTTAAGAGACTTTGGCCTGCAATAGCAGAGGTATTTCCTCATTCGATTAAGCCTTTAAATAACATTTCCAGCAACAAATAACTTCTTGATGAAATGACACAACAGCACAACTCTTCCAAGCATTCATAAAACACAGTTTTCCAATCAGCAAAACGGTAACCTGAAAAAGTAATTAAAAAAAAAAAAATTTGTCCCATTAAAGAAGGATTGCTATAGGTGGACCTTTGCCTCCTGGACAAGTCATTGCTGAATCAGAACAGTACCAAAAGCTTCAGCACAAAACACATCCTCTGCAAGAGGGATAAGTTTAAAACTTGGAGACTCCAATGTAAGATTAGAGATTAGGTTATGAATACATTTATTTGCTGCTAGGTTTTACTACCTTGAATATTGCCATGACTTCTTTTCAGCACTGGACACATTTGAAAGTGAAGCAATAATTCCACCTAGTAAGAAGTAAGGCACCAAGAAGAACTTGATAAATCTTAATAAATCTTTTAAGTACACTACTGCAAACTCTGGTTAAGATCCAACATATCTTTGTAGAATAACAAGAATTTTATGCTCTTCTGATGTTT
Source organism: Rissa tridactyla (assembly GCF_028500815.1). NCBI lineage: Eukaryota > Metazoa > Chordata > Aves > Charadriiformes > Laridae > Rissa > Rissa tridactyla. The sequence continues at coordinate 12,586,168 of NC_071473.1, forward strand.
ATGTTCAATATCAGGAAGTGCATGCGAAACGCTGGAAAAATAAGCTATCTCATTATCCAGTAGTATGATTTTGACTTGCAGTGCAGATGGGTAACAAGTTTTACTCTAACTATATAAATGGCAACTGAGAAAAGCAGATTAATTTATTTTCCTTATGGAAAAGTAAATACCTTGGATCTTTCATGCATATTATCTCAGTCAGAATTTGTCTTTTAAACATATTTTCCTTTAAAGTTGTTGCCTACATTGATTCAAAACAAAAGAGAAAACATTCGTTTTGTTGAAGTATGAGTAGGAATAAATGCCAACTCATTCAGAGTAGCATTGTTCCTGGGCTAGTACGTGAAAAGGACTGTTTCCCATCATTTTATCAAAATAAAAGTGCACTGAATAAGATGCCTTCACTTGTACTTTACCATATTGTGGAGCAGAACACATGCTAAAGGCAGCTAGGGGTTTGCCTTGCAGAAAGTTGGGAACTGCTTGCTATCACTGCAAATCTGAATGAGTTTACCATGGCTTGGGGAAGAGAGACAGTCTCAAATCTCGGGTTCTTCTGCAATCACTGTCCTCTTGAATGGGTGCAACAGACTTAAAAAAAAAAAAGTATTGTCTCCATTATTTGGCTATTATTTTTGGAGGTTTTCAGAAACATTTCTTAGCATCATTAGTCACATTCAAGGCCCCTGTAGACAGCAGTTATCCTGACTAAGAAGTCTCCTTCTTGATGGAAGGTGGAGAGTTCAAGTCACATGAGAAGCTGTGTAATAAAAGAAGAAACTCAATTTAAACTGTAATCCTCAGCCAGTCTCTGCAACTCATTGACCTGCTGCACCTTACCTCTGGAAAAGCCAGATACAGAAAGCCTTCCTCAGTGCTCCAGGGCGTAAGTCTGTTTGACTGTGAGGGGATATAATAGTGTGGGAAAGGTGGATTTCTTTTTGTGGGCAAAGGACTCCCCTCCACAGGATAGTTCCCTTCAGAAGCAGACAAGCAAGTGAGCAAATACCTTGTGATATGTCATCATGATTGCCACTTAAGCAAGAGAAAAGCAGATTTTCTTCAAGTGCTTCACACCTTAACCAGTTTCCATCTGCAAATGTGCCCAGGCAAAGTTCACCATGAATAGGAGATTACAGGCTTTTCAACTCAGATACAATATTTTTTCTTCCGTTATGTCTATATTTAACACACCTTTGTGTAGGTGTTAAGATATAAAGATTTCAAGTTGATTCCTGTCTTACTCTTCCCACATATTTTAAGAATTCCTGAGGAGTTTTCCAAAAAGATCTCAAGATCATCATCTGGGAGGAAGTGTGTTTTCTATACAGTTGTCCCCAGCTCTTGTTGGGCTATAGGCAAACATAGCAAGAAATACTGTGCTAGAAGTACTCTGCCTTTGACCTCAAAACTGATTATCTCGTAGCTAAGGCCAAAATAAGGGAAAGGGGACTACAGTGGCTTAAGCTTTGAAAACTTAATTCAAGTTCTAGTGCTGCTACAGTCCTAATTTGCAATTTCAATAAAATAATCAAATGTGATTTCTATTTCTGCTTTTGTTTTTGCATTTGTATAAATTAAAAAAAATATTTCGTATTATCTTGACACTAGATAAAATCTGCTAAGGCTCGTGACATACCCAGATGCCAGGTACTGAAGGACATAACCCGGCTTACATCAGTACACCTTCAGCTGCTTTCGCTGTAGGAAAAACGGTGAAATGAATCGCTAAGATTTTACTAAGATTATTTGGATTTCAAAATTAGCTGTAGACTTTGCGCAGCATCATATTTACTTAGAAGTGATACTTCCTCTCAATGCAGAGAAATCAAAAGCATGAGTTCTCCTTTTTAACTAACTTTCCTCTTTAAAATGTATCATAGCACAAACAATGTGTGTGAAAAAGAGAACTAAGTCAGGCTGTACATTTTTATTATTTGATACTTATTATGTTGTTATTGGTTAGCACTTTTTATAGTTAAGGCATGTCTTTTCCTTTGGACTTTGACAGGAAGACTACCATGACAATCCTTAAAAACAGACAGCTGCTATAAAACATCACTCTGACATAGATAAGCTTTGTGCCAGTTAAAGAGAATCCTTAGAACAGGAAGGGAAGTTGTGCAGTTAAATACATACATTCATCTGTGAAGCAAAGTAATGAAATGCTGATGCCTATATTATACAGGCTTGAGTCATTGCAATCAGAAAGTAGGGAAACTTGTTAAATAGACTTTCTGTGGAAAATTGCTCAACCAGCAGCACGTCAAAGCTATTCAGCCTTGATAGAAGGAATCCCAAACAGAAATTCTGGTATTGAATCCAATTTATGTCTAGAGAGGCCAAAGACACCAGCTAACTGGGAAACCAGAGCTCGAAGATAGAGCCAACAGCTCAGACAACATGAAAGGAATTTTCAAGGAAGCACAGTTCATTCATAACACACTCTCTACTGAAATTAATAAGGACTTTGCAGCAATGTCCATGAGCATTAGAGAATGCTGCCCTCAGTGAGTATCTAATTACCAGCCTACCCCTAACTTTATTATATTTTGCAAAGCTGGACTCCGGGAACTTACTTCAGGTAAATCTTAGAATGGAGACTTTGGTTACCAACGTTGTATCTTTTGTCGTGCATACGCACTCATGCAGGATTTCCTAAGTAATTCTGCCAAGGTTTACAGCTCTTAATGCAAAATATCTTACGTCTATTATGAAAATGACTTCCTGTAGGAAAGTAAAGATATGATATTATGGAAGGTGTTTTGAGCATAAAAGGTCTGTCTTTTATATTGCGGAGTTTTGCTTTTTTCCCCCAGAGCTTGTTTTTAAAACTGACTGATCAAATCTTTTCCCTCCTTCCTCACCTCAGAAACTAGCTGTGGTTCCATTAATGCATAAAAGTCCTTCAGCATCCTTCCATACCTACACATTGCTTCCCAAATACTATGATGAGCCTCAGTAGCGCAGCACTGCAGGTGAGACACAGCACAGAGTCCAAGGTAATGCGCTACAACGCTGCTGGTCATCCTGGCAGCTTCCCCAGAACATCATTTTCTCAAGTGAGGTTAGGAACTCAAAAGGTTGGGAATTTCCCATCTAGTAGGTGTGAAGAAAGATTAGGGCCTCAAATATTTGCGGTCATTCAGAATCTCATGGAACTTTGGACAACAAGACAGAAGGCTGACAGAGCAAAGCAGGCTGAATGAAAGACCTACTTAGACAGCTGCTTTGCAAAATCCTGATAAACTAACTTCAAAAAGCATTCCGGCAGAAATGACCTCGGTTTCTACTTTTATTAGGATGGGATATCCAGGTTTGCTGCTGGTCTGCCATAAACATTCAATGGGATTCTTTTGCTTCTTTAAAATATTAGAATTTAAAAACTCATAATCCTTGCATTTTTAGCTTAGTAACATAAATAATAGTAACAACATAAAAACATCAGTTTGCCAGCCTACCTTGTGCAGTCCAGATTCATTGTTGTGCCAAGGGGACACAGCTACCACAAAGTGCTCTGTAGAGAATTAGGTAGCTATATGAAGACAAAGCCGTGATGCTGTTTTCAACAGCAAGGAATCAAATATTTTCTAAACTATCTTTGTGTTATAGGCCCACATTTAAACTATGAATTCCACCACTTTCTTCTTCACCTGAATCCCAGTGATTCATAACTTGCACTGGCATTAGAATGATTGTGCTATGGTACGTGCTGGAACTTCCCAGAGAAAAAAGTACTGAAAAAAAATGAAAATTAACAAAATATTGCTGTTTTATCAATATTTTGCTAAAGCACTGTGGATTTATAAGCATGCTGTTCTCTTATTATACTATTTTACTAGCACAAGGTATTTTACCAGGAGGCCAAGGATGGAGCGTGAAGTGTTTTCACTAGCAGTTGGCTGCAGCTGTGTGCTCTGCAAGCACACCATGAGCACCAGGACCTGCACCAACACCCAGCTGCTGCCTGGCCTACGGACGGAGGAAAAGACACTGAGAAAGGATCTTATTTCTTCCCTTGGTTTTCAAGAGGTCTGTAAGTATCAGAAATGCACAGATGTCTTAGCAGCAGTTTTGGGACAGGCAGTGCACAACAGTATTCATCTTGTTAACAGAAGGACTTGTTATATAGCGGAGCGGAGAGGAGAAAAGAGAGAAGAGCAATGCAATTCCTAGCCTTTCTGTCACCACCACTGGACTTCATATACCTAGTCCAGTACACTGGTACATTGGAGAGTGTGACAAAAAACCCTGTGGATACTGGTGCATTGGAGCATGTGACAAAAAAACCTGTAATTCTCATTACACTGAAATAAAATTAAGCAAGAACGGGAAACAGAATACAAATGCAAACCCAAACCAACAAGGAAAAGGATGTTTGCAAAATCACAGCTTGTGTCGAGTTTCAGAATGATAGAGGCAAGAAAACCGGGCAAAAATACTACACTGACAGTTGAAGAAACCATGTATTTTAGGGGCTTCCCTAAAGCATTTCTGATTTTTGTCAACTAAAACACATACCAGACACAAAAAAAATACTAAAATCCGCATCAGACACAGTAGCTCTACCTTTAGTCACATGAATAAACCAGCACTTACCACAACTTTCATTTCAGTAGCTGTGCTATTATTCTTGTAACTGCAGACAGTGAATGTGGTATCATAAACACAGTCACACTGCCTTTTTTTTCCAGGAGCTTTAGGTCCATGTTTCCGCAGTCCGGCAGCGCGGTCTCTGGACTGCTCTGCCACGGGGAAGGGGAACTCTCAAACTCTTCTGCTGAAGCTGCTCTACCCTGCATGAAGGATGAAAGCCAAACGTTTAGTGCATTCTCTGAAAAACAAACGGGTTTGGGCCCTTGCCCTTCTTCCAAGGTTTATTTCGGTATTTTTTTATTGATGATTATTCATAGATTTTAAAGACGTGTGGATCGTGAATTCAGGCCCATTCACAGGAGAAACAAATGCTTCACCCCCCAGTTGGGGAGTCAGGCAGAACAGCTTTCACAGGAACAGCTGTGGAGGCCTCTACTACAGCCCAGAGCTTCCTCCTCTTCTAAGCTGGGAGGCTGAGGCTATCACCTTTCAGGCAGCAGAGGAAATTGTGGTCTCTTCCTGAGCACAGACTCCACTGTAAAAGGGGCTCTTAGGCCACTGACATGAACCTTGCTTTTGGTTTTGCCAAAAGAGGTTGGGGTCCTACCTCCAGGAGAGGCTCAAGAGCTGTGTATTGCTCACAGAGCGAGTTATCGTCGGTAGCATCTGGTATATCTTGTAAAGAACATGCAGTCAATCTGCCAGCTCCCACTCCAAGGCACTTCATGTTCTGTGGCTCATATGGGGGATCCAGCTACCTAAAGACCAATCCCGAGCACCTCTACTCTTTGTATGATTCAGGCCTACAGAAACAGTATGGATTTTGTGAATTTTAATTCCTCGGACATCCCTTCTCTGTAACTGAGTACAAGGAATTTTAAGGAGTTAAAGCTATTCAGTGAACTAGAAAAAACATATTAACAAATCAAGGAAAGATACTGTTAAACAAGCATGCTGTAGAAGTAGGGACCACAGTCTGCTTCACAAAAATCTGCAGGTCAAAAGAATTAAGAACTGTAGGTACAGGTTTCTCACGTCATTGCATCACCAGATTAGGAACCCTTTCTTACTTCTCTTTTTTGTGTTTTCTCTATATTCTACTTTTTTCTGAGAAAGTTATTGCCTTTACCACCCCTTTGACACCAGTTTAGAATAAGCAAAACCAATAAATGCTGGTAAATAGAGCTGCTTAACCACAGCCTCCACAACAAAAGATGAAGTAGACATTGCTAGTGAAAGCAGTGGTTGAAGAATTGTCCAGCAAGCACCTTAGGGATCTGAACAAACCTATGTAGATATTACTAGCAAAAAAAACCAAAACCCAACACCAGAACAAAACAAACACCAAAAAAAGCACAGCTAGGGAATAAGCAATTTACAATTTTATAAACAACTTTGACTTTTATTTTTCCAGAGAAAACAGTAGAAGTAACAGTACTCAATTTTTCATATTAATCTCTTGTTGCACTAAGCTTCTCAACTGTTTGATAACCCTTAGGGTTGTTTATCTAATAGGTTTAGATTATTTCCCCCCCGCCTCCCCCAGCAAGCCCATAGAGGACTGTCTTAAGTCAGGAAAGCTATTGGATACTTGTGTGAGTGTATATAGGCCTTTTAAATTCATATAGCAAAGGAGAGAAGGGACCCCAAGCACCTCTTCTGGTGAAATCAGAAGACTGGCACTCTGGGAAATGGATCCTATCCCAGCTCACTGCAGTGGATCTATTAAGTCACTTAAATCAAACTTTTGACAGGTGTCCAAACAGCCCAAGTTCCTTATTTTTGGAGTTCCCAAACTGGGTAATAAGAGATGATTTGCAGAAGTAACAAGTACCAAGAACTGCAGCTACGAATGACTGAAGCTTTGAACATATCAAAAGATATATAAAGCTAAGCACACTAAGAAGTCTGCATCCAAGCGTTGGGAAGCAATGCACCCCAAACTGGAAGAAAGCTGATGACTTTGCTTTGGTCTGCCTTTGTTTTGGCCGTTTCTAAGTGACTACTGCATAGTCTCAACAGAAAAAGATACTGAAATAAACTCAATAATTGCAGAGCATTTTGTCTCCCAGGTAACCACAGTACAGATTCCTACAGCATGACTTAAATAAGGCCTAAAGCCATACAGAAAATACAGAGGAGAAAATAAGCTATTTAATAAAAATATGTAATGTTTTCTTGATTTTTTCCTAATTGAAAGGAATGCAGACACTACTGCACTTTTTAGAATCAAAACCAGTTACTGTGCAATAATGGGTATTTATACTCCTCTTGAGGTACTCAAAAATTGTTCATCTTTTTAGATATGAGGCTGTATTGATCGTTTCCTTCATTCAGTTTGTTTGTTGTTTGGGTTTTTGTTTGGCTTTTTTTTTTTTTAAATCTCCATTTATATTTAGGGCCCAGACCTCTTCCGCTTTGACATATCTTTTGGTTACCCGTTTCTTCCTGATGTCAGAACCTGATCTCTTCTAAGAGTGTATTGCTACATATCACCCAACTAAAAGACACTATCCTGATCTGTCCAGTAAATGCTATGGCTTCTCAGCTGTTAATACAGAGCTGCCAATTACAACAATTCAGGTATACCAATTACAACAATTCCACAGAAATTGGTTCTGGGCCAAAACAGGAAATCATCTTTTACAAATTAATTAGGTGACAGTCTAAGAAAGTTATGTATTTAATACCTTCTCTAATCTGGCCTATCTCCTCAAAATTTAAACATTTCCCTGAACCTCCAAGAAACCCTGTAAGCATATCTAATGTGAGAGAGGTAAGAGTTATTCTTGGATTAATAATATTTTCCAACATTCAGAGGAAGAGAGTATTTAACTGAAAACTGAATTTAAACCAGAGCAACAACTGCCAAGTTATTCAACATACCTTTGTCCAGTTTACAGTGCAAGTCTCTGGTATCGTGCCAGTGCAAGATTCTGGGCAACGGTCCAAAGAAAGAGAGAAATCAGCTGACTTCATGTTAATCACGTGAATGAAACACCATATTCGTCATAGAGGAGATTCTATTTATTGTTGAAACAGACAGCAAGAGAGATTTCTCAGTTATTTGTACCAAGCCTTTGGCACTGATAGTCCTCTATGATAGAAAGGCCATTACTGCAGCAAGTGCACAGCAGCAAATTTTACAGTTTTGAACTGTTTTATGCTATATGTTTCGGTCAGCAATTAAATGAAATCTTAATACATTTCATAAACGGCCAAGGTTTTCTTGTGTACAAACCTAAAAACCAAACCAAAACTCATAAATTCACTGTAACTATCTTTCAGTTTTGTGCTGTTGAAGCAGTATTTGAGGCCTTACATCACCTTTAAGGTGTTGCCAATCTTTCCAACGTTCAAATAATTTGTAGTTAAATCAGAACACTGAAAAAATGTTGAAAATAGGACAGTTTGTTCTGTGAAACCCTAGAAAACATTGGAAAGTTCTGAGGTTTTGCTTGGATGTATTTATTTTAAAACAGGGAAGAATGCTTTTCTAAGAATCACAAAATGAAGAAATTCTTGTTTGACCAATGGTTCCTTTTGTGACCTTGTGACCAAGGATTCTTTCTAGCCCCTAATTTGCTCTAAAAGAAAATGATAACTCATACAATACCTTGAATAATCACACAACATAATTTGACATAGCTTTTTAGAGAGCGTTACTCAAAGCATTCGCATAGTATAGTGATAGTCTTCTGTGGGATTATCTAATAGATTTTGTTAGGAAAACAGATAATCTCTACCGTGAATTAGTGGAGGTGAGCATTGGAAAGAGAGGAAAATTAAAGAAACTTTTATCTGTTTTAAAATTAAAAAACAAAACACAGGTTGTGTTTCTTTTTTAGTTACATAATTTCATCTCTAATGAAATCAGTTAGCAGCACCAGAGTACTAAATCAGATACCTAATGCTGTTAACAGGCCAATTCTCACTTCTCCTGTAGAAGCAAGTACTGTTTTGTCTGATGAGAAACGTGGCACACAGTTATTTTCTGGTGCCTTAGAACAAAAATGCTTCTGAGTCAGAAGCCTGTTCTATTTGAGTTATTGTAAATGTGTTGCTCGTAAGCAGAAGTGCATGTTGATACAGTAAATGAAGTAGAGGTCAGCTTCAGGTATGCACATAATTATTTAATAATTGTAACTCATGATAGCTCTCAAAGAGTTTATGTCATCTTTGTGAGTGAAAGCCTATTTAACTATTTTAATATTGTAAACTATCATGAGCCATCCCATCAAATTACAGACTGCCTATTCAGTTTTTTAGTGCTAGTCTGCTGTACTGACTGACATTCTATAAAGTGCTGTTTTATCACTACCAAAGCCAAAATATGACTACCACAATATTAACATCATTAGTCATAAAATACACCTTTCACGCTCTACAATTACAAATCCTACTAAGAACAGTTTTACCAGTTTTTCTGATTCATTAGATATTGTCTTGCTCTAATAACTGGTCTTGCACAAAGCTACTTTCCAATTAATGTTTTTGAAGTGTTTGCCATAGTAACTTCTGTATTTATTCAATGTTCTGGTTTAGTTAGATGTTTTAGAAAAGACTAGGAAGTTATTATTTTGCAGGCTTATTTAATGCTAGTAGCTAGTCTGATCTACAAATGACTGTGATTTATCAGATCTTCCGTGATCCTCCACTTCATACCTAGCTGACTGGACTATTTCCCCTCATTATTGTGAAACTGTTGTCCCGAATCTGGGTTCTTTACCCAGCACACAAGGAGCCGACGCACACAGAGTCAAGATATTTATTTCATGTCTGTGCAAGATGGGTGCTAGGTGGAAAAGCCACAAAGCTAGCACACCTTAGCACACACATTGAAAGCTTTTACATTTTACAAAAATTGACTAATTGGCATACTATACTTATCATTGGCAGCTCATGATTTCACAGTAGGCTCCTACTGGCTACTTGTATTCTTGTTTCGAATTAAAGATATAGTGCATTCATAAATTACTATGCATGCTCAGAGAGTAGGGTTCTCATCTAGGAGGCACATAGCTCAAGATTTGGAGGTGTGGTTTTCGCAGTATAATGTGCAAAGTTCACCTAAAGAACACATACTTTTTATTTTCAACACTTTGTAACCACCAGCAACCTTGCAGTTTTAATGGAATGCCCCAGTGTCTTTTTCCTATCTACAGAATGATACAACACACTTGTTTTCTTTGATTTCCCAAGGTCTCTTCTTCCTTAGCAACATCTTATCTGCTTTGCCTTCATTGGGTTGACCAAATTTGATTTCTTACCCGTATCCTGAAGCTCCGTTGTCTCATTTCACTTTCCTATGTCCTTAACTCTGCTGCATAATCCATCTGCAATTTGAGTAAAAACAGGAGAAATCTTTAACTAAAGGGCTGTTACCCATATTACACTATTAGTACATCTGCAGTATTATTGTTGTACTGGATTGCCCCTCAAAAGCCATATTGTGACAGCGGTGCAGGGCCTGCTGCGAGGTGGGGGACATTGGCCCATCACTGACAGGACAACAGAGTGCTGGAGCCTGATGCTGTCCTCAGATGGGGGTCTATCATACACGTACAGGTACGTTCACCTTTCTCTCCGCTACTTTTTCCTTTTGGGGTTTATCATCAGCAGGAGGCCTAAGAAGCCCTGTCCAGGTGGGTGCACTGGCGAGCAAGCAGCCCTCTCCCGCGGAGCGGACACCCTGAGAGGCTGGAGGCAGGCTCCGGCTCCTCAGGCCCCAAGCGTGGCCCCCTGACAAGGCCCGTCGGGCCGCCCTGGCCTGGGCTGAGGCTGAGAGCCTGGAGGTGATGGGGAGGAGGGCGGCAGCTGAAGGCACCTCAGCCACACGGACGCAGGGCAGACGGCCGGGCCCCCCGTCGGGCCCAGCGCCGGCTTAACCGGGGCGGCCCAGCTCCGAGGCGCGGCCCCCGGGCGAGGGGCAGCCCCGCGCTCCCGCCCCGCCGCCGGCTGGCCCCGGGCAGGCGGCAGCCCGGACACTTTTCCCTGAAACACCTCCCGGGCCCTGACAACCATCGCGCCTGGCAACGGGGCTGCGGGGCCGGGCCGGCCGGCCGAGGCGGAGGATGAAGCAGGTAGAGGCGCCGGCGGTGCGGGGCGGGAGGCGGCGGGGCGGCTCCCCCGGTCCCTCCCCGCTGACGGGATGGCTCCCCGCCGCAGGCACTGGTGGACGACACCGAGGATGTGTCCCTGGACTTCGGCAGCGAGGAGGAGCTGGCGCTGCGGAAAGCAAAGATCAGGTAACGGGGCGGGGGGGGCCGAGCGGGCCCAGCCCCACCGCGGGGGCCTCAGCCTGGCGGTACCCGCCTGAGGTACCGAGCCGGGGCAGCCCCTAGTGCTCCAGTTGGACTGACGCGATGAAATACAACAAGCTTCATCTAAGCACCTAATGCCCGTTTTTTACAGGGAGGGCGGTCGATCGCTGGAACGGGCTTCCCGGGAGGCCGGGGAGCCGGGCAGGCCCTGCCGGCCGCAGCCCGCCCGGCGTCGACCTGCCGCTGGGAACAGGAGTTTTACATACCCAAAGCCAACATATCACAAAAAAAAAAAAAAAAAAAAAGCGCCCACCCCAAAACACCCCAACTAAACAGTATTGTTGTTAGAGCTGGAGAGAGCGGTCATCTTCCAGAGAACAGGCTGTGCAGCAGAGAGCTCTGGCCTCGCGCCCGGCTGAAGGGAAACAGCAAGTTATTTGCAATAAAACCATAGTGTTTTCCTAGCACGGGATGTGGTCAGAAATATATGTGGAATATAGGATATCTTATCCTTGTAGCTGTTATCTGAGAAAAGCCATGCCATCGATCCATCTGTCAGGTGAAGCAGTCTACCGCGGTGTTACCGGGGGTGTCACTCAGCAGCTCTGTCCACACCGACGTCCCAGAGCCACTGTGCCATCAGGGGTTTTTTTGAAGAATCTCCCATCAAAGGCTGTCAAGGGAAAAGTTTTATGTCAAAAGGAGTTATACATATGCATGCACTTGCCAATAATGTGTGTAATCAGCTTTGATTTTTATTGCTTTACTTCCCTTTCACCTTGCCCCAGTTTACTCTGGTCTATTACAATATTAGTATATCTTGTAGGCATAAAAAAAGGAAAATAAGAGATGTTAAGCATAACATGAACGTTATCTGAGATGTGCAAACAAGCAATTACATAGCTTTACAATATAATTACTCTGTTTTACTAGTGTCTGGTGAAGCATTTCTGCCCTTCCAGTGCATCTGACTTTGCAACTACATGATAAGCAGCCGCAACACAAGATTAGCATTCCCAGAGTGGCTTTGTTTCTGAGCTTTAGCAGCAGCACACAGCTTAAATGAAGGCTTATATTTTGGTGCAGTCTTGGAGACCGCAGTCTAAAGGATTACACTAAACTGGGAAATACAGCTTATGAGCGTGTCTTGAGCACGCAAGCCACAGATTCAGTTGTCGGGACCAGGCTAGCGTTAGCATGAAGTGAAACCACCCTGAAATGTTTGTAGCAGGTCCATGGCACCAGTTACTTCACTCTAGAGATCTGTTCCTACTTGTTCACGCTGCCCAGTAAAAATAGACAGGCAAAGTATCAGTGAACCGTACTATTAATTGATCCACTTTGTGTGGATACATATTTCATTAGATACTTTTTTTTTATTTGCCCTCGTTGTGACAATACTAAAAGATAATCTCAAACTGAAAAATTTTCTTCTATAGAATACAGAAATGAAACTCCTTACATTGTTCTCACAGAAGTCTGTTTTTATATTTCTAAAGAATCTTGTGCAAACAAGCTTGGAACATGCCCATGTGCTGCAAAATTTTTTTTGTCTTAAAGAGATCAACAAGATGTTCCAATCATTTTTCTTTATTTAACTTTATCCCAAGTTCATATATCTTGAACTTGGTTGGAATTTGCATAACAAAAGCACAACTTGCTGTAGCTTATTCTCCAAGGTAAATGCAAGTGCTCCTTAAAAACAAAAGGAATGTGGATAGTGATTTAGTAAGTGGCTACTTTCATAAGGAGGTTAGGACAAAGGTGACATACGTCATCTTTGCTGTTCGTTGCAGTATCAGAACATTTGATCTGGAACAGTTAGGAGCATATGATTGCTTCTTTTTCAAATCAGCCAGGTAACACAAGATGATCAAGTCAGAAAGCCTGGATGATCAAGTCAGAAAGCCCGTTTGCTCAAATTTTGCCTAGATATATTTGAAGTACCAGACAGAGGTATAGAAAGCAGCTTATAGAATGCTGCCATGGCACTTCAAGCAGGTACAGGGAGCAATTCTCCTGTGGTTCAGCGGTATTCCTTAGGGTTGACCCCATTTGATTCCTTAATATGGGACGCAACTAAATTCATAAGAGCTCATTCCTATCCTAATAGGCATCATGCTTGCAAACTGAACAGAGGTTACTGTAACAAGATAAACGGGAATCATTTAGCCTCAATGCTTCAGTTCTACACTGTACAGATGTTAGGATGCAACAAGATAACTAGAAGTCCAAGCAAGTGGGTTGCCATGCTTTCAGAAGCAAATGTATGCCGAGCAGTTATGTTTTAAAGCCCATACAATTAAAGAAATCATGTTAGTTTATACAATGATTTCTTAATGCCATCATATTTATGGAAATTAGCTTTTTAAAAAAATTTATAAAGTACAATTGAATTCAATATAAATGCATTAACTTAAAAGCTGTACAGTTTTTTGTTTCAAAAGGACACAGATGGTTTAGCTTCAAGTTTTAAAAGACAATTTTACCTATCTGGGATTATCTGCTTGTTAAAAAAAAAAAATCTCTTCTTATATGATAGGAGTTACAAATTTCATCTGGTGGCTGTGAATTAAGAAAATACATTTGTTCTGTTAAATGAGGAAGCAAACAGTTTATTTACTGGATTCCATTAGTTTCAGGGTTATTCATTTTTTTTAAAGGTGGATATTTTCTGAGATTGAGAGAGTTGTCCAAAGAATGAGGTGCAAGTTTTGATATATCTCCATATTCCTCCCCCAGGATGAGAACCTGCAAGCCGGAGTCTTTGGCTTGACTAGCCAGATCCTTGTGAGAGGACTGCTAGTCCATAGTCTCAATGAAGCGTTTCATGCCATGATAAATTCGAGCCCCTTGCTCATGCACTGTTTTTTTAGTAAACACCCTTCAAAGTTTGATGTTGGAACAGATTCAGCATCCGCACAGTAATACATCATCTGACTTCCAAAATGAAACACTACTTCTCCAAAGTTACTTTCACATTTGAAGCACCAATATAGTTATAAAAGCCCAGTCCACCCTGATGCGCTTTAGGGTTGCGATCTACAAATAGCTTGTATCAATACAAGACACGATTTACGCAAGTGAACTCTTACGTCTTCTTGAAAGAGATCAAGACTTGAAGTAGCAAGACACTATCTTTTTGACAGTTCACAATATTCCCTCTGCTTCGCCCACCCACCTGTCTGCTTGTGGCAGAAAAAGCTCCTTTCACTTAAAATGTCACATGTTTAATTTTAAGTCAGGAGTAGCTTTTGGAAAGTTTGAGGTTAGCATGAGTATGATCAGGAGTAAATATAAGCCACAGCTGTGCATCATTCTTGCTTCTCCGGTCACATGTGTGTAGTACTACAAGCACAATACTGCCTTTATAGAACAGGTAATTACTAGAACAGTTAAACAGCTATAGACTAATAATATTACAATAAAGATATAACCATTATAATTTAAATCTAATTATAGGGTAAACTTGTAATACACAGTTATAATTGCGTATATATTATATGTACATTTTGTTATACACAATCGTAGAATAACAAATTTAATAGTTGAATAGTTAATTATGACCTAGTCCATACTACTGTTAATTATTTATAGAGGTAGAGGAGCTTAATGAGACAATCACTGACCTAAAAAAAAAAATTATTCAGAAAACAAGTTTTATTCATTCAGCTCACAAATATCCAGTGAAATTAATGAACATTTATTCATAAGAACTGCTAGATTCCCAAATCATACTCCCTCTGTAAAAGGAAGTGTTTGGTTTCAGACATTACATATGAAGGTTTGTTTTGTCTTATACCCAACAGTTATATTTGGTTGCGTTTGGTTGGGTTTTTTTTAATTTTTTTTTTTTATTTTCAGAGGTCCTGTTCTTTTCAAAAGAGTTGTGAAAGGCATCAGGTCTGTCTCAATTCTTTTGTGCCTTGCTATGCTGATTTCTTTCATGAAACAATGAGGATTTTAGGGTGCGGTGTTGAACACAACCACTAAATTCCTTCATGCACTACCAAAGAAACTAATGAAAGACCCAGCTTTGTTCTATCTTTGACATGAATGACACATTCCATCTTTGACATGAATGACACATTCCATCTTTGACATGAATGACACATTCCATCTTTTAGCTTTAGATTGGAGGTTGGCTATTGGAAATACTATTGCTCTGATAATGAAGATATACATCAACATATGAAATAATAGCAGCTACAAACCAAAATACCGTTACAGACTAGAACTAGTTGTGTTATATGACATTGTTAGCAAATACTGTAATATTCCTTCCTGTCCCATAACTTCCTAAGTGCTCTGTGTTGGTTTTTTTTTTTTCCTAGGCACCCACTGGCCACCTTTTTCCACCTGTTTTTCCGAGTGAGTGCTATTATTACCTACTTGTTCTGTGACTGGTTCAGCAACAGCTTTGTTGCCTGTTTTGTCACTATTCTGCTCCTTCTGTCCTTTGACTTTTGGTCAGTTAAGGTAAGATGACCTTGAATAGTAGTTACCTTTGCAAGTATTTTGTGTGCCATTAAATAAAGCAAAAAAGAAAATATGTATACTGAAAAAGGGGACAAAAATATTATCTGTTGATTTATTAACTACCTAGCCCATTTTAATGAAGAAAATTGCATATCTTAGTGTTTATCACCGTGTTCTCTGTGGCTGATGGGAGCTACTGACATGGTGAGAAAATTGCCTTGCCATAGGTAATTTGTTTGTATGCTTACCCTCTTAAAAAAAAAAAAAACAAAACCAAAATAAAGTAATACTGGCTTTCAGTAATGGATACCAAAGGATGTCTGAAGCTGCGGCACTGCAGGGGCTGCAGAAGGTGCCTGGGGGCACCAGTGCCCTGGTCATGTGCAGCCCAGAATCCCAGGGACTCCACATGTGGAACAAGGCTTTTGTTTTGTAGAAGCAAAGCATTGATGCATCCCCAGTATACTGAAAACTAATATTCATCCAGGTGCAGAAATATTTTCTTAATTTGTTTGCTCAATTCCATGCAGCACACTTGCTTATAATTAATATTCCATTTTTTTTTTCAGTGTCTTTGTTTGCATTTCTCCTCTCTTACTAAAGAAATTTGTTTATTGGGTGCTTCTACAACTAACTGACTTATAAAAGTTACATCCTATAATTTCTTACCTAAATCAACGTTATTGTGCTAATTACCATATTAGAAGAGAGCAGGCCTCTAAATTTGTGGTAACTCAGCCATCCTTAATGGCTGGCACAGCTTTTAGAACTAATTGTATTCTTTGATAAAAGAATAAGATTTTCAGACATGCTTGTCTTTTTTTTTGAATGTTAGTCTGACAAGTGAATTATGCAACTGAATAATGTAAATAATTGTTTCTGTCACTAGAATGTGACAGGAAGACTCTTGGTTGGTTTGCATTGGTGGAACCAGATTGATGAAGATGGAAAAAGCCACTGGGTGTTTGAAGCAAGACGAGTGAGTATGTTAATAAAAGTAGGCACAGGACAAACAGAGTCCGCAGGAAAGCTTACGAAGCTGACGCTAAATCAAATAAAGAAGTAACAAAAGAGCACCTTGGTAACAGTTACTTTTTATCCAGCTTCTATAGAAGATAACGTAAGTATTCAGTTGCAAGCACACCGGATTGTCACATCCTGGAAGCATTCAGAACAAACCGGTCCCGCAACATTGGCATCATATGCGCCAGCAGAATAAATATTCATACCATGGTACTATAGGTATGAAAGATTTTTGGTAGTTCTATTTTATTTTCTAGTGAGAAAATCTTGTAATAAACACATCTTCCCATAATTAGTCCCAGTGCAGAATCCTCTTCAGGAAAGATCTGTGCTGAAAGCAATGCTGAATAGTTCAAAAAATCAGCATTTTAAAATGAACGTTTTATTCATGCTCAGGGAATACAGTGGGGAATAGAACCCAGATCACAGAGCATTCTGATACTGCTAGAGCTCCCCCAAATACCCTGAGCAAAAAAAAAAGCTATAAAATGACTCTTGGCATCACTGCCAGAGCCAAGACTGCAGGTTTTTGCTTTCACTCCACAGCTCCATTCAGGAAGGGGCCTGGCAGAAGCACACTAGACATCCCTTTGGAGCCCACACAGCTGCACATAGCCCCGGTGGCTGAGCCCGTGGTAAAACACCCCAAATGTGTGGGGCCAGGGTGCCCTCTAGCAGCCCCACTCCCTCTGCAGAGAGACTGCAGCCCAGCAGCAGGGCAACTGCAGAGCAGAGGACAACAGACATGAATGTTCTTCCCATAATTTAGGTGACACCTAAAGAGCCAACGTAGGCAATCCTACATAAAAAGCAAAGAAACAAGACGACCTTCAGAATTTCTGAGTTCCGTCAAGTCAAGACAGTGAGCAAGAGTTTTCTTAACACTTAAAAGCAATGACATCCATAGAAGGACCTCCTGACCTCAAAATTACTGTAAAATGAGCAAGCCAAGTCCATCTATTACAGTTTGTTAATTCTAGCTGAGAAGTACAACGTTGAATCATCTGCGTGGGCTAAAGCCTTCCAAAAATTCTGGCAAGTCATAGCTTGATTAAAGTGAAAATGATAGTACCGCAAGAAGGAACATATCATTAGAGTGGATTGTATTTTTACCATGGCTTATCCACGAGAAATATTTTGTCATGGCAAGGCCCTAGAGTACATGCAAGTCTCTTACTTTCTGTAGTCAGACGTTCCCCCTCCTTCACCAGTCCCCTAGCAACTTTTTAAGATCTCTTCCTCTCTGGGTCAATTTGCTTAGAAATATTCCAAGTCACTCACCAACAATAAACAGCTAATTCCAGGCGTGCTGCTGATGCAACAGAAGTTCACCCTTGAAATCCCATCATCTGCTGAGATTTGCTGGAAGAAAATTAATTCTCACACTTGCATTTCAAACATCACAACTCCCTTCCTTGGCATGACTGCAGCCTTTTGTAATCTTGCTCATCAGGTTAACTAGGTCCTTTAGGTGCAGAGTTCTCAGGTGCATTGACTTTTTTTCTCCTAAATAGTCGGTGCTAATGCAATGTCACTGTTGGGTCATTTGTCAATAATTTGGGATACAGGTGATTAAACCTTTTTATTGACTCAGAACATCTGTCTTTTTTTGTAACTATAAAGGTATAGAACGTTATTCTCTGGACCTCTGCAACATCACTGGTTTAGAGGGTACATGGAAAAATTAAAGACGCCTTATAATCATTGCATCTTGCAGGGTTTTTTTAGGTAAGATAGAGTAACTTAACCATATTTACAAGTTGGATGCTATTATCTGCCTCATGAACTCTGGTCTCCTGTGAAAGGTCAGAATCTTCTGAACAACTCTCTTTCTTTAGCTTCTCCTGAGTGTTAGGAGTTAACAATGATCCTCGCAGTGCAGATGGAGACACATGAGTTGTGCTGACAGGAAGAAATCTGCAACCAGGGTTTTTTGCAGCTGTATGAGGTTTTTTTGCCCTCCCTGAAGAACACAAATAGAGCAGCATGAATAACGATGCCTCTTTCAGAGAGGTGCCAGCAGTTACTACAGTGTCCAACGCTAGTATTACAGAAGAGGCATTTTCAAAGCCACAGTTCTTCATTTATGCAGTATCAGTGGACTTCACAAGCAAAATGGAAGTATTAGTTTACGTAATAGAAAACTAAGCTTCATGCGAGATTTAAATTAAGCTAAGATACGGCATGCTTTTGGGAAAATGTATGGAAACAGACCCTGTTATGAGAATTCCATTGTCTGAGCTGGAACCAACTGATAAATCCCATGGGGGACGTTTAGAGTTTGCTTGTTAGCACTTGCAACAAACGGCTCGTTGCAGTTTCTACATTCAGTGCCATAGCTTTTCTGATACTGGGCTGACTTTTTCCCCCATACTTTTGATTTGTGAACAGGGCACGTGTCAGGAATCTGCAGTGCGGACAGTGAGGTACTCGACCAAAGCTCAGCTTGTATCACTGTTTCTGTTTCACTCTTCTCGAAGGCCTTGCTCAAGTTTGAATCTATTCTGAAGTTTAAAAGCAATTGTCAGCGTAACAAAACTTTGACTTAAAAATACTACTAATCTGTAGTGTTAGGGGGAGCTATCATTAACAAAAGGAACAATTATCTCATTCAAATGTGAACAGTGATCAGAACATTTTGAAAAGAAAATACTGTCACGTACAGTAGGGCAGCAGGCAGAAAACTTGGCATGAGCTACTTCTTTTCTTACTCAGTGTTCCTTCCATGCATATAATAAGGGAAATCTAGGTAAAGAAGTAATTTTGTCCATTCCTCCTCCTCCTCTGCTGCTTTGTTATTTATTGTGGAATTTATCTTTGTGGCTAGTAGTTTCAACAATTTTCCTTCTAGGTGCCTACAAGAGCTGCCTCAACTGAAGCTGAAGCTCGAATCTTCTGGCTCGGTCTCATTATCTGTCCTGTTATTTGGACAGTGTTTTTCTTTAGCACCTTGTTCTCCTTGAAGCTGAAATGGCTGGTAAGTTGGGGGTACTGACAGACCTGCGGCTGACAGACAGTGTCAGTAGAGGGGAGACTCAGATCTGTTAGTTTTGCAACGGTCTTCGAACCAAATCTTCCAACAATACAAAAGTCACACCAACAGTTTCAAGAAACCAGAGGATTTCCCTGCACTCTGGAACGGATTAGCAATTTTTAGCCCCACTTCTGCCAAGTTGTCGGATGTCACGTCCTTCATCTAACTTGAGAACCTTAAGTGATTGGCAGAATTACAGACTTTTTTTTAACTATAGCAACTTACTTTCCCCAACTTATTTCTGTCAAAGGAAACTAATAGGAGAGGACAAAAACCACACCTGGTTTTCAGGTTTTCACATCTCCTTGGGACTTGAATGTTACTTGTTTTTAAAAGTATGGATTTTAGATCTCTGGTACAATTTCCTTTTGAAAGAACCAGTATCATAAGGCTTAAAACCTCGATAAATTGAGCCGTAACTGTGTATTTTGTTATTACTGTATTTATAAGCCATTTCTCTATGATGAAAAACATTACACATTTTTCTAAATACAAGAGGAAATTTTCCCCACGTAGTGCATTATATTAAGATATTTTTGTCTGTGAAATCATATTTTCCCCTGTAAACATTAAGTGCTTGGATAATCATAGAATTCTTTTGTTGAGTTCCTAGCCATGCTACATACAACTTCTTAATTCAGTTTGAAAAGATAAAAAGTATCTTGCGCGTGTGCAGCTGCAAAACCAGTAACAGCCAAGATTATACTTTATTATTAAACAAAACGGGAAATTCAGCTACGGCTATAAATCAATTGCAAATTATTAACTGCTTTCTAGTGCCCAAAGTGGCATAGCTAAACAAGCAAAATTAAACCAGCAGTCTTTCTCCACAGCTCCACCTTTATTTTTGAAAACCAGAGATTGTTTGCTAACTAAGAGCTGGTTGGAGAAGGAGCCCTAACTAGCACTGGAGGCAAGTTGCTCAGTGCTTGTAAAAGGCCAGTTGCACAGATGAAAACATGATGCCTTCCAGGAAACTCTTTCTGCGGCTAAGAAAAACATTTTTTTTAAGTTATTTCATTAGTCAATTGGATGGGTTCCGCCTGCTGCTAAGCCTATAGTACCACAAAAGTATCCAATTATTTTCACTGCCTGTTAATGATAGATATTGATTTGTATCTATCGCTGCTCTTTGTAAATCTGTAAGTTACAGGATCTTATTTGTGCATAAGGTATTTGTCAGCTAAACAAGCCTGCAGGCTTGCTGTGTATTCGTGTGTGAAACCTTCAGATACAAACCCAGCTGAAAAAAAGTGAAATGATTATGGAATCAGTTGAACAGGCCTTTTTGAATAGGTGCTTCTAGGAAAGTAATGAAGTCATTCAAGATACAGAATGATGAAAAATTCGTATCTCCGTGTTGATAGAAAGGCATTTTGTAGAAAGTTAAGTTTGACGTGATTGGATCTCTTTGAAGGTTATTAATTACTGCAAGGAATATCCTCCTCTTATAGCATATATGTAAATAGTATGTATACTTACACACACAGTTGTATGTATTCTACACATATAGTCTACATATAGCAGTGTGTTTGTCCGAGCTGAACTGTTGTTTGTCCACAGGCTCTTGTGATAGCCGGGATCTCCCTGCAGACTGCTAATTTATATGGCTACATCCACTGCAAATTAGGGGGACACAAAAGCACCAGGAGAGCAACTTCAAGTTTTGTCACAGCAGATGTTCCCAAGAGTAAGTACCGAGTTGCTCTGCCAGCTACAGCCCCGAAGCGTCACGCACTGACCTGCCTCACGCTCTTGGTTTTGGGTCTTCCCAGGTCTTAGTTCCTAAAACGACTCCTGGCAGGGCTACCTCCATTCTCCAATAAGCCCCTTGCGGAACTTGCCCGGAGGGGCCATACCCCGTGTCACCTTTCTCAGTGTTGAGAAGCCTGCGGGAGCTTCGCAACTCAGCTGCTTCCAAGCCCCATGAAGAATGTCCTCTAAGTTAAATCCCAAGGGATGTCTTCTGAGGCCTTACGATGCCACTGCCTGAGCACAGCTGGGAGAACGATCTACAACCCTCGGGCTTCCACCTGGCTCTGCCCTGCTTTTTGTAAGAGCTGCTGCCATGCCAGGTTTCGCTAACAGCCACGCTTCCTCTGCTCACTCCACAGGACAGGCAAGGAGAACAGCAGAAGACCACACTGAAGAACATGGGAAGACAGGCACCAGATAATCAAATAAAGAACAAAAAGGATAAGCAGTAAAAATACTGATTTATGAAAGCTGTTCTTCATAAGAAGATATTTAAGTAAAGCTCTTCTAGAATTATGCCTGCATGAAACAATAAGGATTTTACGTCATTTGTGTTTGAGTCTTTAGATTCTGAAAGGTTTCGAGCCTTTGTTACTTGAAAGTTTCAACAAAAAGCAGGTTGTACAGGCACAAACCCAACGCTTATGGTTTATACAGAGCACCCTTCATTAGGAAAAGATCTTGTCAACTAACCTGAAACTGTTGGATTATCTTAACCAAGAATTAGAATGTAATCAGATGACAATGCTAATTTGTTTAATTTTGGAGCTACAATGAACAAAAATCAAACCTTTCCCTCTTCTACACAATACTGATTTCTTGAAGCTTTGGTTCCTCACTAAAAAAAGGAATTACAATCACAAGAGCCTCTAAGTTATTGAAGATACCAAATGTTTAATTTTTAGTGTTCAGGCTGACGATCAAGTAGAATAAAGTACAAAAGCCATGTGGCAGGTTCACACAATGCACAGTGTGTGTGTGTACAGCAGTTCCCAGTGCGTGAAGCAGCCAGTTACGTATAAATAAATATGTTAATTTTATTGTGATACCTGTAATAAATATTGTACTCATGCTTTAATTAACTTGCCTAAACTCTAGCAGGTTTTTACTTTAAAACTGATGCCAGTTATAAAAAAGGAGACAATACGACACTTAATTTCACTCTAAATATAGATCTTTTCCACTGAAAGACACTAAAATGACCATTATTCGGTAACAGAGAGTGGGCATTACAAGTGACCCTAGTGCAGAAGGCAGGACAAAGCCTTCATGCAGAGCAGACACATCAGATACAGCACCCCAGTGTCAGGGAAGTGTATTTTATATTCAGCTTTCTAAATAAAATCTTGTATCTGCATGTCCACAAACACTAACTTATATGCAGTTATTTATTAGCACCATGACAGCAGATGCAGATTGCGCCTGTGTAACACAGATGAAGACTCAGTTTTACAGCTTTCTAGCAAGCTTTGAGAGCACCTGTGAACTACAGGAATCTCGAACTATGGAAAAAAACTAAAGAACATTTGTATTAAGAATTTATTTGCAATATACAAAAAGAATACATTCCTTCTATTAAATCAAGGCATAAGTTACTTTTCCATAATTAAACATGAACTACATTTTTATTCCATTCATAGACTAGATAATCTTTTCTTCATGAAAATGGTGTTGATCACAGTATTCCTGAATTCCTGCAAAGACAGGGGAAAAAAGTAATATATTTCAGTTGCACATCAGGAGTTAGTTATTGCTGCATCGCTCTGTCCCCTATTGGTACAAATATCACAAGTTGGGCCATTACCACAGTGAAAATGGCTTTAGGAATTTCCCAGCTGTTTGTAGTTTTAAACTGCACATCACTGCCTCTTTAGGTAGTTTCCGTAAGGTTTTCTGGTGCAATTACAATTAGAAGTGGAGGCAGTAATTAGCCAGCTGTATCACCCCTCAGCAGGCCTGCTCGAGAATCTTAGAAGTCTTCTGTGAGAGCAAGTACACGCATGTCTTTTCTGAAAATTAATGACTGAAACCAAACATTGAAACCAGTTATTAAACGCAACTTTGCTATCGCTTTAAAAGCCTGTAATAACCGATGCCCAGAAGCAGCGATCACAGTATCTGCATCTGTTACTTTCAGAATTGCTGTGCACACCTACTGGTTTTATAATTCGTAACAGAATAACGTGATGCTGTTTAGCACCTTTATGTATTGCAGAAGTGCTCAGAACCAAGAGGATTCATTTGCGCAGGGACTTTCAGACTTACTTTGAATAATATTCCTATAAGATGACGTAGCTGGAGACTCAGGTGCTTCAGACAAGAAAGACTGGCCTTTGTCACAACTTTTTCCTTGAAGAACAGGGAAAAACATGAAAGCAAAGCAGTGGGAAAAGGTAAACTTTTCTTTATTTTACCCTTTATCCTGCTCCCACTTACACCCTTCCAAAGAGCCGCTGGCATCTATTCCTTTTACGGAGTCCTCACGTCAGTAACATAACCAGAACTACAGCTTACAGTTTTACAAAGGAATACTATTAGCAGAAACTGCCAGTCATTACTTTGGAATTACTGACCTGTTCCTTGATGTCATTAAATCAAGTATTAATTGCTAATAGCTACTCAGTGGGCATGAACCAAGCCTTCTCACTAGCCACAAGAGGATTTGGGTGGTGCCAGTAACAGTGAAGTTAGAGCACTAGTTTCAACGCTTAAGGCCTACAAGATATTATTCTTCCTAGTGGTTATGATTTTATTCAGTCTGCACCTCCAGGTGATTACACCAAAGAGAAAAAAACGTTCTTCAAATATGATTAAACAGCTGAGAAGATGCAGAATATAATCTTAAGTTTCAGGCTAAGGAAGTTATCCCAGCACTTTCCTCTTTTCATACCTTGCTATGGCGCAGTTCCAGTAACTTTTGATTCAAAAAAAAGTTCTATCTACAAGTGGATATTTACTTAAGAGACAAAACGTTTAATATTCTAATTTACCAGCATCCAAGTCAGGGTTTGCCAGTAATAACATCAGATCAGTATAGGAAGAAAAACTTATTTTAAATGTAGTGCAATACAGTAACTTTACCTATTTGAGGATCTAGAGGCACTTTACCCAGGAGGGAAACATTTAAGTTTTGGCACATCTTCTCTGCACCTCCAGTAGTCGGGGGAAAGATCTGAGATTCATTCTGGGATAACATAAAATTAAGAGTTAAAATATTGCTATTCAGAAAACAAGGCATTTTTGGAGCAATGTTTTATATACAAACACCACCAATATAAAAAATTCTGTAAGATATAGATTGCCTTACCTTACACTTTGGACATATAAAGCCACTCATATTTTCCACAACGCCTATGACTGGCAGTTTCACTTTACGGCAGAAGTTGATCTCCTTCCGAACATCCTGAAGCGACACTTCCTACAAATAATAGGAAACACACTGCTATTTTGACTGTAATGTTTTGATGCTGAACCCATTAAGTTAGATCCTTAGAGCTACTTTAAATACAGTTCATAATGAATTATTACTGCTGTCTTCACATTTTGAGGAACATAAACCTGTGGTACATGCTCTAGTAACAATTCCGTGCATGGCACTGGAACAGGTACAGCAGTTCTAGCCCACTGAATGTGGTTCTGTTTTGAAATCTGACTTGACTCTAGTAAAGATTCAGCCATATTTATCTTTTATCTCCTATTAACGTCGTATCTTTGGTTCTTTAAATGTAACTTTTTCACATTTTCAGTTTACAGAAAACCCTGGGCACTCTCAATAGACCACGCAAGGGCAAGCACCCTTGTTATCTCTTTTCAAATCCAATGTCAAATAGCTTATTATCCCCTCAGACTTCTCACATATATGCCTGACCTCATTCAGGTTCCCCTGTTCCCTTCTTCCCTCACCACCTATCTGGTATCGCCCTCAACATTTCACTTCCTCTACATTTTATTCTTTCAGCTGTTGTGGAAATAGCAGGTGTCTTTTGCTAGTTTGATCTCCTGCTCCTTTCCAAACCAGGCTTTAAAACCTAAGTTTTAATCCGATGTATTTTAAGTTTCAGCTCCCCAGGGCCTCATTTTTCTTTTAAAAATGCAGCACAAAGTTGCCTACTGGAAACAACAGGCTATTTCACATGGTGGCAAACAGTGTGTCAATCCTGTCACTTAAAAACTAAACTTCTTACTGACTTCTGGACATTAAGCTGTTGGTGAGTAAATTACAAATTCGTAACGATGTGAACTCTAATCTCGAAGAAGGAAGTGAAAGGGAAGCATTTCCCTTCACCAGACAGATCATGACAGCTTTTGATTGTGAACTGCTCAGCCGTTTAGTGACCCGCTCAGATCCCCTGCTCCACCGAGACATCCATCTAGCTCACAAACCAGCCGGCTGCAGGCACAAAGCAAGGAAGTCAACCCCCTTAGATTCTGTACCATCGTTTCTCTGAAGTTAAATAGAGACTCTAAACCAAGGATTGGCTTTAACTGCCATGATGCTTCCATCAATGGAAATCCAGTTCTCATACCTGAGGGGTAGTGATTATAACAGCACCATCTATGTGCATTGCACCAAGATACTGCACAATAGATAAGTGTTCATCTGATGTTCCTGGAGGGGTATCTACAATCAGGTAGTCAATTTCACCCCAGTCCACGTCACGAAGAAATTGCTTGATCAACCCTAAAAGAAAGGATAAGAATGTGGAAAAGAGAAAAAAAATACCTCGCTGTATTTCAAATTTTAGAGTCAACTTCAAATTTTAATAGTCTAGGTATGCAGATCCTTCTAACTTGTCAACCTAAGTACAGAAATATTTATTTTTTCCCCAAGGGTTTAAAAAAACCAAACCAACTCCAACCCACACCAGTACAGCATCTGACCTTCTAAATTCACCAAATGAATATGTTCAACTAAAGAAACGAGTAAACATTCACTAATTTTTTCCTGTAGCTTACTATATTATACTTACATTATTAATTAAACAAGTTCATAACACTAAATCATTCAAATACAGAAGTTGTTGAAAACACTTGACACATACCATTTTTTTTTGGTCCTCTCCAGATGACAGCATCATCAGGACTACTAAGCAAGAACCCCACGGACATAACACCTAAGTTTTCTTCAACATACTAAAAGAGAAGTAGAGAAACTCAGTAAAGCACACAGAACAGTAAAGAAAGAGCACAGAAACCAACTCTAAAACCAGATTTTATAGAAAAAGCAGTTTGGGTGCAGGAGGAAGACATTAAAAAAATAGAGGCAGAGAACCTTATGCTTCTCTTTTATTAAAGACCATTGAAAACTACAGTTTTTGTGCAATGGTCACCAACTACATTCATAGACTGAAAAAAATACAGTTGCAGTACGATTTACAGTGGTTTATGGAATAACTGGAAACAGCATAAGGATAAAAGCAGCTTTCCCTCTCAGCATCAAGCTGTCTTTTTAACAGTGTACACGCTAAAGGTGATCTTTAGACAATCAACACTCCTGCAGAACTCTGCCTGCATTTTCTAAAGATGAGTGAGGTTTTTCTTGGGTGTAAGATACTTTTTGTCTGTCATTGAATAGGTGACACACTGCACAGCTGCACGATAATCAAAAATAATGAGATCAAGTAACTTATATTTATGGCCCATAGTACAGTACAAAGTCAGTAAAAAAAAGATACTTAAAATAATGACACTATTTTAGACATGTAGTCGTATTACGATTAATAAAAGAAATTTAACACTCTGATCTATATAGCCTATAGAATCTGGACATTTACGTCATTAGAAGAAGAACCGATAGAAGTACCGCCTGCTCCACCCTCACTTGTTTTTCACTTTAACAGACAGTGCCCAACCCAAACAAACCCAACAAATTTTCTGAAACAGTTACACCAACTTACCACTGGAGACCATCCAGATCCACTCTGATGAACCTGAAAATTGAAGTGACACATAAAGTTACATTAGAAATAAATACAGACATTACATAAAACATGAATGTAAGTCAAAACTGGGTAAACAGATATCCTGCCTACAAGTACAATACTGCTTTAACGGAGCAGCTGAGTTAAAAACTGCAGAAGGGCCAGATCGCCATTGATCACAGAATCACAGAAACTTCAGAGTTGGAAGGCACCTCTAGAGATCATCTAGTCCAACTCCCCTGCTAAAGCAGGACTGCCTAGAGCACATTACTCAGGACTGCATCCAGGCGGGTCTTGAAAATCTCCAGAGAAGGGGACTCCACAACCTCCCTGGGCAGCCTGTTCCAGTGCTCTGTCACCCTCACTGTAAAGAAGTTTTTCCGTGTATTTGAACGGAACTTCCTATGTTCTAACTTGTGCCCATTGCCCCTTGTCCTGTCACTGGGAACCAATGAAAAGAGTCTGGCACCACCCTCCTTCAACCCACCCTTTAGATACTCATATGCCATAATAAGGTCTCCCCTCAGCCTTCTCTTCTCCAGGCTAAAGAGTCCCAGCTCTTTCAGCCTTTCCTCATAAGGGAGGTGCTCCAGTCCCATAATCATCTTGGTTGCCCTACGCTGGACCCGCTCCAGTAGTTCCCTGTCCCTCTTGAACTGGGGAGCCCAAAACTGGATGCAGCATTCCAGGTGTGGCCTCACCAGTGCAGAGTAGAGGGGAAGAATGACCTCCCTCGACCTACTGGCCACGCTCTTCCCTGTGCAGCCCAGGATGCCATTGGCCTTTTTGGCAACAAGGGCACATTGTTGGCTCATGGATAATTTACTGTCTATCAGGACCCCCAGATCCTTCTCCTCAGAACTACTTCCCAGCAGGTCCACCCCTAACCTATACTGGTGCTTAGCATTCTTCCTCCCCAGGTGGAGGACCTTGCACTTGCTTTTGTTGAACCTCATTAGGTTCTTCTCTGCCCAGCTCTCCAGCCTGTCCAGGTCACGCTGGATGGCAGCACGGCCCTCTGGAGTGTCGGCCACCCCTCCCAGCTTGGTATCATCAGCAAACTTGCTGAGGATACACTCTGTCCCATCATCCAGGTCATTAATGAATATATTGAACAAAATTGGACCGAGTATTGACCGCTGGGGGACACCACTGGTTACAGGCCTCTAACTAGACTCTATGCCACTGATCACAACCCTCTGGGTTCTGTCACACAGCCAGTTCTCGATCCACCTCACCATCACCTCATCTAGCCCATACTTCCTCAGCTTCCTAATGAGGATGTTATGGGAGACAGTGTCAAAAGCCTTGCTAAGGTCAAGGTAGATGACATCTACGGCTCTCCCCTCATCCAGCCAACCCGTTATAACATCATAGAAAGCTATCAGATTGGTCAGGCATGATTTGCCCTTGGTAAATCCATGCTGACCACTTCCAATAACTTCCTGTTCCTCAACATGTTTGGAGACGACATCCAGAATGAGTCGCTCCATTACCTTCCCAGGGACAGAGGTGAGACTAACCGGCCTGTAGTTCCCTGGCTCCTCCTTCTTGCCTTTTTTAAAGATTGGAGTGATGTCAGCCTTCCTCCAGTCCTCAGGCACCTCTCCTGTTCCCCATGACCTTTCAAAGACGATGGAGAGTGGTCTAGCGATAACATCTGCCAGCTCTCTCAGCACTCGCGGGTGCATCCCGTCAGGGCCCATGGATTTATGAATGTCCAGATTGGCCAAGTGGTCTCTGACCCGGTCCTCCCCAACTGAGGGAAAATCTTCCTCTCTCCAGACCTTCCCCCTTGCCTCCAGGGTATGGGATGTGTGAGGGACGGCTTTATCAGTGAAGACCGAAGAAAAGAAGGCATTCAGTAGCTCTGCCTTCTCTGTGTCTTCCACCACTAGGGCACCTGTCTCATTCATCAGTGGGCCTACATTTTCCCTACTCTTCCTTTTTCTATTGATATACTGATAGAAACTCTTCTTATTGTCTTTAACTGCAGTGGCCAAGCTGAGTTCTGATTGAGCTTTGGCCCTTCTAATCTTCCCCCTGCATAGCTTTTTTATATCTTGATAATCCTCATAAGTTGCTAAGCCCCTTTTCCAGAGAATGTAAGCTTTCCTTTTTTTCCTGTGGTCCAGCCAAAGCTCTCTATTTAGCCAGGCTGGTCTTCTTCCCCGTCGGCTCATTTTTCGAGACATGGGGATGGCCTTCTTCTGTGCTTCTAAGAGCACCTGCTTGAAGTATGACCAGCCTTCCTGGGCACCTTTGCTCTTCAACACTGCCTCTCAAGGGACACTCTCGACCATGCTCCTGAACAGGCTAAAGTCTGCCCTTCGGAAATCCAAGGTGGCAGTTCTGCTGGCTCCCCGCCCTGCCAGCAGAATTCAATTCTTCAAGAATTGAAAATTCTACCATTTCATGGCCACTGAGCCCAAGACGACCTCCAACCTTTACATCCCCCACAAGACCTTCTCTGTTAACAAACAGTAGGTCCAGTAGGGTACTTCCTCTAGTTGGTTCCTTCACCAGCTGCGTGAGGAAGTTGTCTTCCACACACTCCAGGAACCTCTGGGACTGTTCCCTCTCTGCTGTGTTATATTTCCAGCAGACGTCTGGGAAGTTGAAATCCCCCACAAGAACAAGGGCAAACGATCGTGAGACCTCTGCCAGCTGCTTATAGAACACTTCATCAGATTCTATGTCCTGATTAGGGGGTCTATAACAAACTCCCATCACGTCGTCTGCCTTGTTGGCCTTCCCCTTAATTCTTATCCATACACACTCAACACTGTTATTCACAGTGTTGAGTTCCAGACATTCAAAATTGTCCCTAACATAGAGGGCCACCCCGCCACCTCTCCTTCCTTGCCTATCGCTTCTGAAAAGTTGGTAGCCATCGATTACTGCACTCCACTTGTCTGTGTCTTCCCACCACGTTTCTGTGATGGCAATCAGGGAATAACAAGTGTGGCACTCTTTTGCAAGAAATTTACCCATGACTTTATATGTTTACTTATAATATTCTAGGGCTGATAAAGAGCATTATGCTAACATTACTTAAGTTTCAAGTAGTCATGAATATGTGGCAGATATGCAGAAAAAGCTGGTTTGCAGAACTGGTCATCCTGAAAGCGGACAACTCTTTTAAAAACTAAATTACGCTGAACTTCTCTATTCCACCATCTTTATTTCCCTACCCATTGCCACGCAGGTTTCCCAATAAGCAGTCCTTTTAGAAGCTTTAAGTCTACATAAACCCCAAAACGTTAATGAAAAATTGAGCGGAAATCCTTTCAACAACGTTTGAACACTTACCTGTTCTCCTTCGAGACCCATCATTTTTGGGATTGATGGCCCACAGATATCTATGTCCAGCAGAGCAACCTGGAAAACAAACCGACCAGCGCACCCCACTGGAAACAGGCCTACACAGGACTGCTTCCAAGGTTTAAATCATGCAACGAAAACACTGTCGTGCACTTAATACCGCACAGAAGTTCAGACCCCTGACGCGAAGGGGAACGCGACCAGCGCAGCCGCTGCCCTGCTCGGTTACCCGCGGCGTGCCGCGGGGCAGGACCCCGGGGGCACATCCCGCCGGTGCCAGCCCCTGCCAGCTCCTCCCGCCCGCGGCTCCGGGACCCTCCGCCTCCCGGCATCAGCCCGCCGCGCCGCCCCGCGCAGCCCACCTGCTTGGTCTCGTCGGCCGCCAGCCCGTGGGCCAGGAGGGCGCTGAAGGTGCTTTTCCCCACGCCGCCCTTCCCGGAGAGCACCAGGATCGTATGCTTCACCGAGCGCAGCCGCTCCCGCAGTTCCGCCGCCTCCGCTGCCGGGCGACATGCCGCCGGTCAGCCCCGCACAGACCGTGCCCCCCGCCCCTCAGCGCGCCTCCCCTCAGGGCCTCCCTCACCCGGATCCGGTGCGGCGGCGCCGGCGGCGCAGAGCCTCTGGTTGGGGCATCCCTGGCAGGCGGCGGCCCTGCCCGCCTCGGCGCTGCTGGTCCCCGGGCAGTCTGCAACGGACAACGACAGACGGACTACCGGCACACCGGCACCCCGTCCGTCCAGCTGGCCCGCCCGGCCCCGCCGCGGCCCTCACCCTCCGGCCGCGACCCGCCCGCCGCCTCCGCCATGGCGCCCTCCGCTGCGCCACCTCCGCCGCGCGAGACGGAGGCGGGGCTTGGAGAGGGCGCCCTGTGCGCACGCGCCGGCGATCTCCGTTGCCGCCGGGGGGCGGTGTTCCCGGCGGCCGGCGGGTGTGCGCCGCCCCTGCAGCGCGGTCGGCCGGGCCTGGGCGAGCAGCCGCCTCGGCAAACAGCTTATGGAACGATAGACTGGTCCGGGTTGTGAGGGACCTTAAAGCCCATCCAGTCCCACCCCTCTGCCCTGGGCAGGGACACCTCCCACCAGACCAGGCTGCTCAAAGCCCCGTCCAGCCGGGCCTTGAACACCTCCAGGGATGGGGCAGCCACAGCTTCTCTGGGCAACCTGGCCCAGGGGCTCACCACCCTCACAGCCAAGAATTTCTTCCTAATATCCAATCTAAATCTACCCTCTTCCAGTTTAAAACTGTTACACCTCATCCTATTGCTACACTCCCTGATCAAGAGTCCCTCCCCAGCTTTCTGTAGCCCCTTCAGGTACTGGAAGGGGCTCTAAGGTCTCCCCGGAGCCTTCTCTTCTCCAGGCTGAACAGCCCCAACTCTCACGTTGCACGTATGCACTGGGGAGATGTGCACGGGTCTGTGGTGACGAGCTAAATGAGACCCATTGTGGACAGTGGCGTGTTTTTAGGGCTACGTTGAAATTTCTCCGCTATAACAGCATTAGAGAGAAGCAACTGACACCAGTGACACCAGCGCCCCAAACCCGCTTCAGTACCAAAGCCTGGGTGCTCATCAGGACGCGGCCCCTCGGAGCTGCCGCACCCGGCTCCGCCGCTAGGAGGAGCCGTACTCACACAGCCGAGCCGGCCCCGCCACAGCACGGTATTGGACAACTCAAAGAAAACACTGCAGATTAACACGCTTTGCTTTTGTGTTTCAGAAGTTTCATACCTAGGAGATCATGTATAATTTCAGTAAAATCACGCCATTACTATATTTCACGCCAATACTATATATAGCATTTCTGAATACATTAATTTCCATACCTTGCTAGTAGACAATTTCTATTAATTTAATGGGTACATTCATTTGGAGGATTACTCTCCCTGAACTTGGCCAATCAAATTCTGGGCAATCAGATAGCCACTGTATTTGGTACGGTTTTTATTTGGTATGTTTTATTTTGGTACCTTATTAATGAAATAAATTAATAATTAATTTTCCAAACCAAAGAAGTGTGCACCCGCTGGTGATGTAACCTTATTACTGGCCACCTTACCCCCACCACTGCTCCCTTTCTGCCTCTCCCACGGCTGCCTGAGCATGGCCTTGGCCTCTCTTCTATTTGTAACACACAGCCCAAGAACTGAATTACCGATTGCAAGCATCGGTGGTTATTCCTTGTACTGCTCATCACCCCCGCACAAACTGACGGTGCCCCTGACTGAAAGCTGCGTGACGAAAAACTGCAGTTGTAGGACTGAATCACCTACAGAGACCGCGAATCCCCAGCAGGGGATACCTTACCAACATTCAGCAAAAAACAATCCTGCCTCAAAACGCTTCCAATCTACACAGAACGAGCACTAAATCACAGGACCGTATTTAGTCTTATGAGGAGGAAAATGCTTTTCCAAGATCTTTGGCAATCCTTTCACCTTCCCTTCAGTTTCCCATTACCTATGTATAAAGCTCTCACAGCACTGTTACGGTTAAAAAAGTGTAGAGTCCAACCGTTGCAGATGCAGCGACAGCCACCTGAATGGCTGTTACACAAGTAAAACGTAGGTGTTCAGAAAAAGGCATTAAACAGTGTGACCACTTTGCTTTGGGAAAGCGCACACATTCACATCCTTTAAAGAAGTTTTCAGTTTCTCTCCTGGAGATGCATTAACAGGTATGAACCTCGAAACAACAGCCCCTCCTGTGGTGGTCACTCCTCCTGAGACAGACTGACTGACTCCTGGGGCAGGGCCCGTGAATTCTAGTTTAAAAACCACCGATGGTAACTCAGGCTTAAGAGAAAGGCAGGTCGGGGCGGTGGTTTTGGAGGAACTGTGAATGAACCAGCACATTTCCTGCTCACAAAGCCCCCTTCTCTTGCTTTGGTTGCTGTAAAAAGGGTCAGGAGCCTCGAGTATTCCCACTTCTAACCGATTAGTCACAAAACTTTATTTTTTTAACATACAAGTCTTTAAGTTACTATTTAAGGCGGCCTCACCTTGGAAACACAATATATAGAAAAGAGTATCTGGTAATATTTGGAAAGGTACCAGCTCATCCTGGTGTTACATACGTCTTTTTGAGAGAAAAATACTTCAAAGTTATCTTCTTATGAACACTCTCTGCTTCAAAAAACACAAGCTTTTCAGAAAGAACACTCTGGGTAAAAAACACACACCAAAAACTTCTGAATAACTGTCCACCTACAAAAAAAACCTAGAAAAAAAATCTTAAAATACATTTAGTTAAGGTACTTGAGGAGTTTGGCCTCCATTTTTTGGCCATTAATAAATAGGGTATCGCCCACTTTCCATTTCAAGTATGTTTACCTCAGGTAAATGCCCATCACCGCTTCATACTTGTACAACTTCTGTACTTCACTGCTCTGTAATTCTCTTCTGTGGGAAACTAATGAAAAAAATGTTATGTGGAAGTGGATCCAAATGTCTAAGCCTATTTGGGGTGGGAGGAACTGGCCAGTAAGATGTATCTGAGAAATTCATACTGTACCTTCCCTATGAAAAATTTGGCTCTGTTGTAGACCACAGCTCAGTACAGCACTTTAGGTCTGTGCTTCCTTTCAAACACATGGATTAGATTCACTGATGTCAGCAGGACTTTCCACATTTTAAACCGAGGTACGTGTTCAAATATTTTTCTTTTGGGGCCAACAGATCATTTCCTGTTCCCGGGGTTCTATCGAACATTCCCCACAAAAAGCACTAAAAGGGAAAAGTAAATCTCTTCCTCAGCACCCCCCTTCCTCTGAGCCAGCAAGGGCTCTTCTTGCAGGGGTATCGGGGCAAAAAATAGGGTTTATTTAGTGCTTGAGCCAGGCCAAACTCAGCGGTGAACTCTGGCAGCACTCTTGCAATCTCTCATGCTCAGGAATAACTTTACCCTCCTGGCAGCTGCTGACAATTAGTTCCATCAGTTATTGCAAGAGCAAAGTTTTTTGTATGCGTGAGCATTTGCAGTATCAATTGTACCCTGCTGAGACACCCCGGTCTGGTGTCTGTCCACCGCGTGTGGCTCCACGGCCTGCAGCTCACCTTCCTACAGTTAGCACTTACACTTGTGTGTATTTTAAACATCAGGAAAAGATAAATTTAACTTACAATGACCATTGATTTAAAATTACCTCTACTTTTTTTAGCTGGGGTGTAATGTCATACTAGCTTTCTGAGACAAGATATGTTGTAATGTAATGCACATATCTACACATGTATTTTATTTCCCCAAGTTGGAAAAAAAAAGGTTACCAAGCTGTTCCATAGGTATATATCCGGAGAAGAAGAAACAATAGCAATTGTCTTGCATTCAACCTAGAAGAAATTTGTGCTGATTTAAGGACTCTTCGGATAGTGAAATACAGTGCCTAATTACAAATAATTATTTATGTTCAAAATTCTTGGCACAGATGGTGGGTCACAATGCAATTGTAGAGCACTGGATTTCAGAAAGAGTTTTTTGCCAGAGAGGCCAGAAGGCCAAAAGGAAAAATTAGAAAAGTAAGTTATCTGGGAAGTTACTCAACATTTTAAAGTGGAGAAAAATCATCACCAGAGAAAGGTTTCTCCCATCTTTTATACTTTTTATGAAAGATGAATACAGTTGAGGGGAAGAGCAAAACCCAAGAGAGTTACACTGGTTTTGTCCATTTGGACCAAACCACCTGCAGAGATCACGAAGACAATCGTCAAGAGATGACTCCCAGAGTCTGCGTTTCGGTTCAGAATGCTTGTCTCCACCGCCCCATTTCCCTGCAGTCACCAACTGACACACGTGAACCACTCTGAAGTAAAACTTGTATTTTGCTTCGCTGCAGGTAAGCTCACTGAAGGCGAACCTACACGTCCATCTAGAGTGAGCCTCTGGAAACCCCTCTGCACTGTAAGCAAACAGTCTCCATCCTGCCTAGACCTCTGGGTCCCACCATGCACAGCGCTGCTCTGCAGGAGAAAGCACTGTTTCTTTCTGGGAAAAACAATGTGCCCTAGGACAGGGGGTAAAAATGGGGCCCCCCCAGGTTTCAACCTGCTGGCAAGATGGAACAGCCCTCGGAGCCCCGTGACACGCACGGGTGTCACAAAGCACGGCACAGCCCCCAGAAGGCTGGCAGAGCCCTGGGGCTGCTCAAGGTGTCTGTGGCCACTGGACAGCCCGAGGGCAGCTGCCGGAGCCCAGGGCAGGATGGAGTTTCTGGGCACCACGCAGGTAGCCAGCTACTGCGGCAGAAGGAAGGGCTGCCTGTTCCCAGATCTAGCTCCCACCAGCACCACCAAGGACACCTATCAGTCCTACTGCCTACCGGGCTACCGCTACCTCAACTCCTGGAGGCCCAGTCAGCTTCACAAAGTGGTTTTGGTCCCTGACAGCTCTGACAAGGAATTTAATTCCACTGGGCGTCCGCCCACTGTTCTGCCTGCATTACGCTCCAGCCTGCATGCCCGCTACAGCACTCGTGACTGGCACCATGCAAACATGGTTCAGTTAAAAGGCTCCGAAGCCTCCAGGTACTGTGCTGGTAGACTGAATGCTGATTCAATGAGACTGATGCAAAATAAGGATCAACTGACTTATCTGATGCAAGAAGACAGTAGAAGAAGCCTAGGAGAGAGGATCACCAACATCGATTTCTGGAGATCTGAGCTCATCTATGAGCTAGAGTGCCTGCTGAAAGAGACCCAAGCCTTGGAAACAGCAAAGCAGCGGCTCCAATGCGCTGCAGATGCACTGCAAGGACCACTGAACGTAGGTTTGACACAGCTAGTCATCTCATGACTGTGTTGTGGAATGGGTAAAGCAAATGGCTTTATCTCTGTTGAATACTAGTAGGACGTTTACTGTTATCATCAAGGCATGTCTTGGTGAAACGTTATCCTCCATAAGAAGGAAACCTGGCCACCATGGGCTTTATGTATAAAAGTCAACAAAGGAACCTATCCACACGCTTCCAGGCCTTCTTTTCCTTCCTTGCTGCTTGAGGCTCCAGGAGGCCAAGTGTCCCTCAGGCACTGGCCGGTCAGCTCAATACATTACAGGAGAGCAGCAGACGGCCCTCTAAGCTGCGATATCCTGATGTTCTTATCTAGTTCTGAATTTTCTGCTGTTGCTTGGGGAAAATAATATTTTCACTGAGGATGGCATATCATTTGTGTTACATTTTGAAGTTCTCCAGAATCTTAAAGGCAAATTAATTGCAACAGAAAAAGCAACAGTAATATAAGAGTCAAGGAATGATGCTAGCAAAAACTCAAAACATGCAAAAACCAGAGTCAAAGTTGCCTCATAAATGTCGTCTGGAGTACTGCTGATGGAAGATATGTCTATCAGAAATGTTTCTAGGCAAATACAAATAGAAAACCAAATTTCAGTATTCAGTAATGACTTTTTTATCTGTTTGTACTGATTCAGAGTGGCAGGCTGAGGATGCTTTCTATTTTCTGCTGAAAGGCATTGTGCCCGCTAATGCTGTTTCATTTATTAGTACGGTTCTAAACAAGTGGATGAGACATTAAGAGCCAAGTTAACCTGCTGGGGCAGGTTAACTGAATTCCCTACTCAATGACTGGAGTTACACAGTCATTCTCTTGTATAGGTATGAAACTTCCAAATTTTGGCATTGGGCAAGGGAGGATGAGGGGAGATGAAATTAAAGGATTTTGCTATGGAAGAGTGTAGAACACCACAGGTGTTTTAATCCACACAATTTACAACAAAGCTTGGGCACGTTGAGAAGTAGGCCCTGCTACACATTAATAAGCAGCTAATCAAACGGCAGCTAATCCTTAAAAGTATGTATTAACCGGTAAGTAGGAATGAGCCGCTAAGACGCATCATCTACCCTCAGTAGATGTCCATTACTTGACATGTCAGCTTGGTGGCCCCGTCAGCAAGGTTCAAGGTTTCACTCCACAATGTGGTACTGAGCCTATTACAAATGTCCCTTGGTTTGCTTACAGACAGCCCTAGAATGCTTGTACCACCGTGAGATGCGGAAGGGTATAGACTTAGTTCATGATGATGTGGAAAAGAACCTCATAAAGGTAAGATCAGACTTATTAGTTCATTTTTCAAACTGTGGGAATAACTAAAATCCAACTAAATGCTTATCAGGGTAAAAGCATTGGAGTATTTTCTTCCTTTGGTTCATTTGGAAGACTGAGGGGGGAAAGGGGAAGAAACCAGGTAAAACTAAATATATTGGGAATGGTTAACGTTCTATTCATCCTTCCTGGAGCAAGAGAAGCCCAGCATCCTTGTAAGGTCTTGTCCAGTTCTATCTTCTCTCATCCTATAAAACATTTCTCAAGATGTTTTTTTTGGGCCATGGTCTATACAATCTCAGAATTTCTTAAGGCTTACAGTATAAAATGCTGGTTTACTGCCTTGGTCTATATATAGTGTTACTGAACAAAGAAAAAGAGATGGATAGTAATGATTGCTAAATCTTTTAAATAAAAAAAATAATCAAGTAACATTTTGCTAACATATTTGAAAGAAGTTATATTGGATGTGTATGAGAACAGAAATACGAGAAAAGAACATTTCGGGACAATGGCATTGCTTCGAGCACTTTTTTGTATTAATAGATTACAGAAGGATGTGCAGACCACTTGGATAACCAAGATGCTTGTTCAGAGCCTATAGCCTGCAACTTGAGTTTTAGAGTTTTAATGAAGAAACAAGGAGCGAATATATATGAGCTGAAGTATTTCAGCACTTAATTTAGCATGAGAATTCAGGGTAGGATGAAATACTGCTAAGTGTTCTCCACGAACAGATGAAAAAAATTATTTTTTCAAAATGAAAAATAAAGACCATTTGCCTGATCTCTCCAAGCACTGCTCTGACTAGATAGTGACAATAAAGGACAACAAAGGCTCATTTTTTAATAACGTTCTAAAGTTGCTGTCCCTCCTACACATACTGGACAAGTACAGAGACAAAGCCTGTCTTTTTAAATTTGGGGTGTCTTAAAGACTTACAAATAATTTAAAAGAGTTTATTCACTGTTTCAAAACTCACAAGTGTACACACTTAGGTAAGAGCCTATGTTGGGCTAAAACAGAGTTTTTACAAAAGAGGTTGGAACACCATAATGTTGTTTGAGGGATGATAATTACTATGTTTGCAGAGTTTGCAGTGTGGTTGGTTTGAGTATTTTTTATTTATTTTAAGCTGAGTGGAACCTGGCTTTGAATTTGAGTAATATTTACAGTTTTGAAGAATATTACAATATACTTCCTTAGGGAGCCTGTTTCTGAAATCAGATATATTTCAACCTACTGCACTATGAGCAAAATATGTGGATTGTTCTAGAAAAATACAGAAGTAGCTAGAGAGAGTAGTTTAATGGCTTCGTTCATGTTTCAAGTTTCTTCATTATACTTAAGCCAAGCAAAATTTGACTTTATATTTATTAGAATAACTTCATCTGATAAAATGCAGTATCATGTTTGATATAATATAAAAAGTAATACAAAACTAAGTCAAAAGATACAACTTTGTAGCACTGAGGAAGAGAGGGACGAAAACACATCCTATGAGGACAGGCTGAGAGAGTTGGGGTTGTTCAGCCTGGAGAAGGTAAGGCTCTGGAGAGACCTTATTATGGCCTTTCAGCACTTCAAGGGGGTCTATAGGAAAGATGGGGACAACCTTTTTAGCAGGGCCTGTTTTAAACTAAAAGAGGGTAGATTTAGACTAGATATAAGGAAGAAATGTTTTTACAGTGAGGGTGGTGAAACACTGGCCCAGGCTGCCCAGAGAAGTTGTGGATGCCCCATCCCTGGAAACATTCAAGGCCTGGTTGGATGGGGCTCTGAGCAACCTGATGTAGTTGAAGATGTCCCTACTTCTTGCAGGGGCTTGGACTAGATGGCCTTTAAAGGTCCTTTCCAAACTATTCTATGATTCTTGACCTACACTGCATTTGAGATATGTGAGAAGGTTGCAACATCCAGATTGCAGAATAAGAAGGGTAAATAACACTGAAACAAATGAAGTTTGATGAAAGCACTGACACTGTATATTTTCCACTGTAGGAGGTTGATGCATTCAAGGACTGTCAAGAAATATTGACAAAACTTGCACAGAAAATCAATCAACAGCTGGGGTAAGACTTTACATTTCATTCCTGTTTTAAAGATAGGAAAGCTGAATTCAGTGTTAGCTAGTATCTAACGACAGACTGAAAATGGCAAAAGCAAAATGAGAGACTTAGTCTGTTAGATGCTCATTGTCCTCCACTTCTAATTTGTACCATTGATAGAATTTGGATGTTAAACTGCAGAACAGCAATACTTACCATTTAAAGATGACTGTGACTCAATTTTTAAAGTCATGTTTATTCTGAAATTTTTCATTAAAATTAGGGACACAAAAATTATGGCTTAGTTGTGCCAGTGTTGCTATGTGGCGCACTGCAGTGATGTTCAAAGGGATTTTTTTTTTTTTAATTACAAAACTAAATTCAAAGGAAATTTATTATTGACAAAAGAAACAGGAATCTAAGCACATCATAAGGTATGCGATGAGTTGTGGAGTGGACTTAAATTATTTTTAAGTATATTTGTATATATTTTTGCTATGGGAGGCTTCGGAATTTATTTCATGTGTTTGAGAGTACACAAATATCCTAGTAAATGCAAATTAAATTTAAGTCTCACCATTTGATTAGGTAAAACTATTCTGAATACAGTGTTTTGTCAACTACACAGAACTGATACAAATTTTAAAAGCCATGTTTACATGCCACGACACGATTCGCAGAAGAAAAAGTCCAAGTATTCACACACAAGGAAGATAAAATTGTACAGCTCTTGATTATTATGCTATAGGAGAAAAAGTCATCAGTAGATTTTATAAATGATTGCTCTTATTAATGGCAGTCAGGACTCACGAGTCAGGTTAGATGTAGTTCTGCAGTTCATTCTGCTACTGTAACGTATCGGGTATACGATCAGATAAAAGCTAAGTTCTTATTTGGTGGCATGAACTCTGTCTAGCCCTTTAGGCTGGTATTTCTGGTTACCTTTGATTCAGTTCTGTCACCACATCAGGCAGACCAATAGTCATGTCAGTTGACAGAAACTGCAATATTTGCAAAAAAGTGTCAATACGTCGGCTGTCTTCCTGATGCTCTGGAAAGCAAGACTTTGGTTCTTTTTTCATCCATATTAGTCCAATTCTAGTCCAAAGTCTGCCAGGCCTTCCCCCTTTTGGAAGAGCCAATGGAGATTAAGTTACTCCAAAAATTCCCTGTGGGTAAGAAAGCAGAGATGGAGCAACATGTTTCTCTCCTCGTGATCAAGATGAGCAGAAATATTTAAATAGGTTTTCCAGTGATGTACAATTTGAATTACACCAAGTGAATGTGCCCCCCAAATTAGGAGAGATGGGAAACCACAGCTCTGGTCTGCCCTTTTCTTTCTCACTTACAGCTTTGCTGACATGAAGATTATCACTGAAAACCTCCCCTCCATTTCCTCTGGGGCTTTCCTTTGTGCCACATAACAACTATCTGTTGTTTTTCACCCTCGTGGCTGTCTCTCGTCAAAATGACAAACATTATTCAATGCAGTGAGTTAAATTCAGTGCTTTGAGGAACACTCACTAGAGGCTGAAAGGGATGAATGGTACAGCAGCTCCCTCTAGATAATTACAGCACCGAGCATTTTCAAGCCACTGTAAATGCCAACAAACTATGAAGTGAAGCATTGTAGGAAGATAATGAAAGCAATTAGCTATTTAGCATAACAGCATTAAAGGTGGTTCAGATTAACGTAATTCTTTCCCCTTCACAGCATCAATAGAGATGCCCAGCATGCCCTGGAACAGGATCTTTCTGACAAAAATACAGCCTGTTTTATTGATGAGAAGTGCTTTAACCTGAATAACACATCGAACAGCATCAACTTTTACCATGGAGTGGAGAAAACAGATGGGACGTGAGTATGAGTGACTACTGTAGCCTTCTCTTTCCATGCTCCCTGCTCTAAGAGCAAGCCTGATTACTGCACAAGCCCTGTCCTTATCTTTGAGAAGTGATATAGAAAGAAGTGGCCTCTCTCTCTGTATGGCCCTGTCCTTCCTTGGTGTGAAACGCTCCATCATCCTCAATTATTCCCTGCCTCCTAACAGCTGCCCTTGTTGGAGGCCGGGCAGAAGCTGGCAATCTGCAGCACCCACAGCCCTGGTGTGCAGTGAGCTGTGTTCCTCAGCGAGGACGGCTGGTTGAGCCGCGGTGCAGCTGACTCCTTGCCCTCAGCCTCCTTCGTGCACATCTCTCCCTCTGGTTTTCACTTACACTGTTCTGTGGCCTTCAGGTTTCAAAACCACTTCCAAACAAATAAAAATTCAGCTAAGGTGTGCAGTTAAGTGCAATGTGGTAAACAGCATGCAAGTGTACACCAAAGACTATTTATATTTTCTGCAAAAATAGCTTGGGTTATCTGGAAATCGGGCCATCAAGCTATACAGAGATACATATTAAACAGGATGATCAAAAAGATTTGGCACAGCTTTAGCATTACAGACAACTAAAATTACTGAACTAAAATGTCCCAATTGTATACAGTTTCAAAGCTGTTTATTAGGAGTGGCCTCATCAAGACCTGCATCCAATCCAAAAGCAACAGCAGAAGAAGAGCAGCTTGCAATAGAGGGCAGTGTTTTTGTGCTAATGACTTGTTAGTTCCCTTATCACTCTCTAACATAGCGATATTCGAATGGTGAATGTAGTCCGCAATCTCAAATGATAACGACTATCTTGTTGGAAGGAGAAAAAAAAAATCAGTATACTTTGTTTACTTATGTTCTGCTTTTCATTAAAAGATCACCTCATTCACTACTGAAACGAGGGCACATTCGAAGGAAACTTGGCAGCTATTCTGCTGACTGTAGTAACACTACCTACTTTTAGGATTAGCAATAAATAAAATTATTCTAGGCAGCTCTGGTGAAAAGCAAATTCGTGGGGATAAGTTTTACAGCCCTTTTCCTTTCTCACCAACCATTATCCAAAGAAATGCCATTTTTCATTAACATTTTCCTGAAACCATTTGGCAGACTGAGACATACCTGCAGCACTCAGGAAAAGAGCAGGTGTTTTCTGTGCACCAGAGCCAGCCGGATGAGTTACAGTCTGAAAAAGCAATGTAAAAGAACAGATTAAGTACTAAGTATTTCAGATAGTCAAGATGGAAACCTACTTGGAAATTTATTTTTCTGATGAGAATATGAATATAATGATCACACCACAGATGGAAAAAAACCCCAAACCCAATACTCGGCAGAAAGTACACTGAGATGGTCTGGAACAGTAGCTGTAAGCAATGTCAGCTCAGGGGTAGCATACCGATTTATGTGCTTTACTACGGTATCATGTTGCTTACCTGAAGCTGCCTAAATAGATGTGTGGCACTAAGGAATTCTAAATTGTTTAGGAAGACCAGTACTTCTGTTTGGGGAGAGAGGAACACCCTATGAAAAACTGAGAAAAGGGCCCCTGAGAAAACAAGCACCAACAAATTTTTTTTTTTTCGCATCCCTTAATATTTATTCTCAGTGTTCAATTAAAATCTAAAGTTAATGTAAAGCTCAATAAATAGTGACCTTTCCCTGCAGAGTTTAATACAGGCATAATTCTTAGAAAGAAGTTTTGTGTGGAGAATGAAGTCTAAACACAGGCAGAAGTTTGTCTCAGTGTTTCAGTTTGGCAAGTAAAATATCCGTACCTTTTCATAAAATACGCTAAATGTTTCTGGGTGAAGGGAGAGGTGATCTATTAGGCTAAGCAATGCATTAATGAAGGTGGTGACTTTAACTCCAAAGAGAGTAGCTTATGCTGCATCAGTTTTCAAGCTGGGGGCTCTTTAAATTCTCAGTTTGGAAAGACTTGAGTGTGGGATTTATATACATAATTACGTTAATTATGATAATGAAGGCCATCTGTGAAGCTTGGACACAAACCCAAGCATCCCAAAGTTTGTTTCCATGCAGGACGTTGCAGCAGGAACATTCATGGGTGGCATTTTTTAGTGCAGGAGCCCTATATTCAGTCGTTCTCTGTGTATTCATAGGCCTTTCCATAGCAGCACCATTTCTGCTTGTCTCATAGATATTATTGAATTTAACAGTAACAGCCACGTAAGTTAAAGCAGAGGTGTTCATTTTAATACATAGAGAAGTAAGAGGATGGAGATATTTATCTGAACAACACAGCACAGAAGGACAGTGTTGGAACTGGGAGAAAAATTCCAGTTCTCCTTATTCCTAGGTCCGTGCCTTATCCGTTCTTTCTGATGATGAGGGCTACTGGCATCTCAGCGCCACACGCTTTATTATATAGTTCATGCATATGTTACGAGGTAGGGCTGCTCTGACAGCAGACAAGAGCTGTCTGAAGAGCTGTCTAACAATCCTTCCCTCCTTTGGTTTCTTGCTTATTTTCCCTGTAGATGTCAGGATACAACGTCAGGTGCTCATGTTCTCTGGTGGTTGGTGACACGTAACTCTGTTTCCCCAGGATAAGGATTTGGGTTCACAAAAATAGACTGTATTGGAGTCTAATTTGATGGTGTGCAATGTACAGGAGGTCATGCTACATAATCTAATAATCCACTAAGGCCATAAGCACTCTGAACCTTGATACAGAGAAATGTGTCAAATTTCAGCTGAGATACAGCAGCAGGTATGAACTCAGACCATCACCTAATCTGTTAAAGACAAGAAGAAGGTGTGTTGCTGACATTGATACCTGATCTTAAAAACTATATTTAAGCAAAAGGTATGCAAGAAAAGGTCATTCTTTATACAGCAGAACATAAATCTACTTACTTTGGTGATGACATTAAGACCTGAATTAGCAGCTACGATATCGAAGCAACCCATAGGAATTCTGTTGAAGCAGCTCTCCAAAATCTTCACTTCCTGTTGCCAAATCTTTGGTTTATAGAGGAAAAAAGGAAAAAGAAGCGAGCATGAAACCAACAGAATCACCTGATTTATGTGATTGCACAGTTTGCACAGTTCAGTGGATGAACACTTAATCTCAGTGCATTTCATTGTAATTATCACTGAACAGAAAATAGCTCACCTCCACTTTTATCTTTTGTTTTCCTCT
This sequence comes from Rissa tridactyla, assembly GCF_028500815.1. Classification (NCBI taxonomy): domain Eukaryota; kingdom Metazoa; phylum Chordata; class Aves; order Charadriiformes; family Laridae; genus Rissa; species Rissa tridactyla. The sequence continues at coordinate 12,630,695 of NC_071473.1, forward strand.
TATTTTCAATTTCTAACTAGTGTTTCAAATCCTGAAACATGGGCTAAATTCAGTGAAGACAATATCAGGTGCTCTCAACATGCAAGGGCCAACTCTGCTAAGCTCCGAGAGGAAGCAGAGGTTAGACTGGAGAGCAAATCTGAGGAGATATGGAATCATTTCATCAGTACCAACCTGGCCTTTAATAATCGTATTGCTGAAGTAGCTGATGCAAAGAATAAACTCCAAGCACAACTGGGCAAGGTAAGACTCACTAAGAGTTGGCAGCTGCATATTATCTTAGTTGTACCTGAAAAGCATAGAAATCCTCCTTCCTGAATAAGCCCCTCCTCAAAAGATATACCTGTATTACCCGTCCTCAAATGGTGCACTTGAATCACACACGGCCTGAGAAGACCCCACTCAAAGACAGGCTGGCTGACAGGATGACAAGGTTTTATAAGGAACCATGCAACGTCCGTCCATAATCACCCACTGATTATGTTCATTTGCAACTTACATGTTTAAAGTGTTTAAATCTCAGATGGTATTTTTTTCTATTTTACATTTATTGATGATATTCCCTGGCTGTTTCCTGATACAGAAATAGTACATGAATTACTTTTTCCTTTTTTTTAAACAGTGAATTAAATTTCATTTTCATAGACTCATAGAGTGGTTCGGGTTGGAAGGGACCTTACAGCTCATCCCGGTTCCACCCCCCTGCCCTGGGCAGGGACACCTCCCACCAGACCAGGCTGCTCAAAGCCCCGTCCAACCTGTCCTTTAACCCCTCCAGGGATGGGGCAGCCACAACCTCCCTGGGCAACCTGGGCCAGGGGCTCACCACCCTCGCAGAAAGGAATTTCTTCTGATATCCAATCTAAATCTACCCTCTTTCAGTTTGTAACCATTACCACTCATTTTTCAGAGCCCTACATTAACTAAAATTTGGAAGTATTGACATAGAGAATATCATTAGTCTACCTTTTACACCTAATTTACAAGTTTTTCTCTCCCTTTCGATAAATATAATTCCACATCTTTAACCTGAATTTTGGCCTGGTCGGGGTCAGAAATGGCCTGATATTTCGGAGTGGGTCAGACAGCGAACTTCTCAAACATTTGTTCTGCCTTTGTCTTCCTAATATACAAAGCAGAAATGACACAGAAGGAGAGAGACCTGTATTAATCTCTACCTGTATTACCTTTTCAGTAAGTTTTCACTGAAATAAGTGATGCGTTGGATGTGTATTAGTTGAATTTTGGAACATATATTCTGAAGTTAACGAGAGCTCCTGCCTTTGCACTGACAGCTAAGATCTTGTTAAGCTAGCAAGACTCCCTGTGTTACCTTCATGTGACTTCAGTCAGAGTTCAGTAAGTTCTTCCGTTGAGACTCTCTCTCTCATATTGGAGCCTCGTGTTCACTCATTTGTTTCAATGCACATTTGGAAACAATAGAGTTTTCCTGCCATTCTATTTGCCATAAGTAGTTTATGATGTTTTCAGTTTATTTTTAGGGACTCTTAGGAAAGTGCAAACTAATCATCAAAATATGTGTTAAGTCACAGCACATAAATTAACGTCTTCTTGGGTTTTTTTTCCCCTGCTTATAAAGCATGGAAGATGTTGAATGTAGTTTTTCGTGTGTTTTTGATTGTATATGATCTAGCCAACTATAGCACTTTATCCCTGAATTGCCCATCCATCTAAGTTTCTCATGGATTTAATCTATGAACATTTGCTTCACATTTTCCATTGACCTTTTCTAATACTGTTAAGCGCCCCTTTTATAAAAGAACTTCTAGCATAAGGTAGGACATGGTGCACATACAGAATCACAAAGTGCACTGTAAGATATCAACATACGAGCAGGGATTTTGTCATGGAGTCCAGCTGATACTGTGACATAACTGCTGACAACTGGTATATAATTGGCAACTGGCAAAAAATTATTTATGTCTTTATACCGTTACACCATTAAAAAGCAGTAATAAGCTATCTGGAGAAACTTGCATAATCATATTTGTGTAAAGAGTAAGTTTGTATGGTATACATGGATAAAAAATAAGATTGCAGTCTATGAACGAATGCTGCTGTTACCGCTGAGTTACTAGTTAGCACGTACGTGCAGAAATACTTTACTCGTCACAAACTCTATAGTAATGCAGTTACATCAAAATAACAAAATGCTAGAGAAGAAGAAAGCTGCCCATGCCGGTGAGGAGTAATTCAGGCTTGTCAGAGTTGTCAAAGGTAAGGAGAATACAATAGCTTTCCTGAGCAAAAACATTGCTGGTTTCGATGTGGGTGAAGTTCCATGGTAGAAGTCCTGTTAATTCTCTTGCTCATGACCATACCTCAAAAGGACAACAGGAAGGAAAAGGCAAGTGAGGGCAGAAGTGAGTAAGGAACGAGTGCTCGTTTACCCGTTATCTATAGGTAAGCATAACATAGTACACTTTCTTCTTTCTCCAGGCTTGCAGCATAGTCTGTAATAATCGGAGAAAAAAAAAATTGCTAGGATATGCTTTAATAAGACAGCCAATGGCTGTCCCAAATTCTGCTGCACTTCTGTTCTTCCATTGGGATGTGATTATAGTCAAATGCAGCTACTAGAGTTCCTGTTCCCTTCAGGTCTACCAGCAATTGGACAGTGGTGCCACAATTTTGATTTTTCTGTTTAAAAAAATCAGCCAATCTTTCAAAGGCTGTTTTTGCACTGACTTCTCAAGCTATGAATGCCACTCTCTGAGACATACTTCTCTCTGCCAAATTATTTCCCTAGCTAAGCAGGCTAGCTCCATAAAATGAGAGGAAAATGAGCATAGAAAAGATTCGCTATCTTGGAACCAGGAAATGCTATTAATTTAATGAGGTCTGGAGCCCATTTGGAATGTAAAATACTTTTCTGATTTGTAAAATAGGAAAATCTCTTCCAGACAAAAAAAACCCCAACAACCTACAGGGAACCTCCTGCAACTGTTTGTTTCTAAAATCTGTACCCTGAAAAAGGAAAAGAAATCAAAAAATACATAAAAGAGTAAATAGTGGGAATATGGTGATGATCTAAAAATGATCCTATGTTGAAATGGCACATTTTCTTCTGTTTGTATCACTTGCATATCAAAGATTGGCTGGTTAAGATCACAAACCAAATGCCTAATGCCTCAGCTTGTTGTCCGCTGCATGCTCTTTAGAAGCATAGAGCACCAGGTGGAACAGCTTGTCTTACATTGTAGATTTCATCTATTGGCCCTGGAAAAATATAGTTTTCCTTTGGAACTAAGCTTTTTGTAAAAACTCATCTAATTATGCTTAAATTCTTGGATCAGTACACTGTACTAGTGCCTGCCATTGATACTGTGGTGGGGATTGTGCTGTGCGCCATGGTTAGCATTTGTCATATTGTACTTAAAATGTTTCTCCTGGCCTGATCTTTTTTTTTCATATTTAGTTTATATTGCCTATACGTATGATGGCTTCATGGCCACACGTTTACAGTCCTGACTTTCTATGCAAGAATGTCATTGCTTCAAACTTGTTTAGGGAAATCTACTACCAAAAGGAACGTGGGCATTGCTCTGGTAATGATGTATTGGAACATTTTTGCACTGCTGTACTCAAATGGTAAAGGGCCTTTCTCTTCCTGCCTTTCTTTCTCTTGCTTGATGACAGTATTATATCACATAGGAGATTATGTGAGCAGAGCGCTATTCATTAATTGCTTGGAAAACAATGAATAGGAATAAAAATACAAGAATGAACAAGGTTTAGTTAGTTCTGAATTTCCCCAAGCAAGCTAAGGAACTCCATGTGCAGTTTGCTATACCAGTTACTTCTAAAGAGGAAGGATTTCCCCCTTGGTAGGCATTTGCGCATGTTGCATCATTCTTTCCTGGGTGCCGTTGTCTGCAGCAGTGCCTCACAGGACTGCTGCTCCCAAGAAGGTTGCTGGGTTGATATTCTAGTTCAACGGAAGTTGATAACAGTTGTGTTATCGAAGGCTCTGTATGAACAATCTACAGCAGTCCTTCCAAAGCTTCCTTCTCCTCCTAAGTACCACCAAATTCGTATTTCTCATATAAACAAAATGTAAAGAAAAACAGTAATCCATTATTATTCTGTTTAGTTTTATTCTAGGATATTTTCTTCCCTGATGGCTAGACAAGTCTGTTCTTTATACCAAAAGATACATAGAATGTATTTATGTGATGAAGGTATCCTGTTTTTACTTCTATCAAGCATTATGCCAGGAGTTTTGCCAAGACCTTCTCCATCAATGACATAATGTCTCCATTTCAGCTTACAAACTGTACAAGTCGGAGTAATAACTGTACCAGCAGTCCATCTGTTTTTATAAGGATTTTGTCTGCTCCTAGAACTGCTGGTGGGCTTGTACCTCAATTTCTAACATGTTCCTGCACCATTTACCTTGAGTTACTGAAATACAATTGAATAATAAACTCCAAGAATTTTCCTGTTGTAACCGATTGAGGTGCTGTCATAGTAATTAACCTAGGTTCACACTATAGAGTGTGCACACATCATATTTAGAAGAACATGAAAAAAATACAGTCTTCAAAAAAAGACTTCAGCTAGTTTGCCTTAACTGTAAGCACTTTCCAATCCAGGTAAGCCAAGAGATGCACCTAAGAACTTTTCCCGGTAGGCATTTGAAAAACAGATTTTTGCTCCTTAAATAACTTTCTCAAACCCCAACATTCAAGCTGCTTTGCCTCTTTTTCATCTCTAAAACAGTGCAAACAAGACCAAATGCCTTCAATTTCTGGTCATTAGACAATACATACGATGAAAACATGCATACGCTATCATAATATAAATTCACCTGTCCCATCACTTTTTTTTTTTTTTTTTTTTTTTTTTTTACTATAAACCTACAACAACTTGCATTTAGTTAGAGGGACGGTTTAGCAATTTACAGATGTCTTGTCTTGGGGCAGATCAGATGCGTTTTTACCCTTTATTCTACTTGGAGTTTGGTCTGAATCCCAGTACTGAATAGGCTCCAAATTCAGATCAAGTAACCAAGTCAGCACAAGGGAAGTCTCTAAAGAGCGCTGGTCAGTGATTCCCATGTGCTTTTCTGCATTCTCAATCCAGCTGCTGTCTGCTCTCACTCTTACTTCATTGATGTATTCAGGAAATTGTCTGATTTTCATTGTCTGCTATTTGGCTCTTGCTGCCTGCCCCTTCTTTGGGAAAGCTGGCTACAGAGGCTGAAAAACCCCAAGTCTATCAGAAATCTTGGAAGTGATTTGTATAGAGGAACGGTAAAAATGATTAAATTGCTTTTGTATAATTTTGAACAGACACCCATTCAATGCAGAAGGGAAATGCTGTCCTTGAAAACCTGTTTTATATGTGTCCGCGTCCAGTTCACTGTAGAGCTTCTATGTAAAATTACTGTCTGCCCACTTTTGCTTGATTTTCTTCTAGAGGACTAAGACAATTTGCCATCTTACAGTGGCAATCAGAGTATGTGGGAGCAAGGCTGTGGTATAAAGCATTTCCTACTGCAACTCCAAAGCCCGAAAGTCATCACAGCTGCAAGAATGATTAAAGGACTGGAAAGCAAGCAATTGAGTTCCCCAACTTTCTCTTTAGCAGGGTGAAAAGGTTGATGTTAGTAGCACTAGATGACACCGCTTTATTTACCTTATCTGAATAATAGTTGGGGTTGGGGCAGAGAACTTGCTAAACCCAGAAGTATCTATACAGAAGAAAAAAGAATCGTAATAAAAGACTTTTTGCTTGAGCAGACAAAACCAAAAGAAGAATCAGTGGCCAGACAAAAGCCAGACGAATCTAGATGAAAAATATAAGCATTTGTTTTTCAGAGCAAAGGAATTCATCACTGCAACATCTTACCACAGATAGATGGCTTCATTAGCACCAGGAACTCAAAATCAAGATCATTGTTCTCCCTGAAAGCTCTGATCTCTCTACAGGCACTGGCTTACAAAGAGGAATTTCTACACGATAGGCTAGTGTGACCTGCAGGCACAGCAGACTTAGTGCATAACTAAGACGTCTTTCTGACCCTAGGACTGAAAACGTCCCATTTCCATTTCTGTGTCAACTGCACAAGTCTATGATTAATTTATCTTTCTTGATTCTGGGATTACTCTTGGTCACGACAATGCGAAGTTCATCCAGAATTTGGATAGCAGAACGCAGGAAATATGAAGTGCTGGAGGCAGAAGCCCAGAAGCCCTAGCTAAGTATTTGGCAAGAGTTAGATCACAAACCAAAAAGGGTATTACAGCTCCACTGTGTTTCATCATCATGGCGCTCACAGAGCATGTGGTTGTTTGGACATGCGAATATTCTGCAAGAGTCTAATCCAAGTGTATGATCCTGGTCAGGCTCAGAGCTGCTATGGACCCGATTTTTAGGCTAGTGAACAGAAAATATAGTGTATGCAATTCAAAGGAGAAGAGGGTGGTATGCTGTCTTCAGCACGCCTCAAGAAACACTCAATTTATGCCAAGAGAAATTACAGTAAATATGTTTTACATCTGGTGTAAAAGTACACAAATTTTTAGAAAAAGAAGGAAAACGTTTAATCATGGTGCCAGCCCCACATTAATATGTTTGCATCTCTTTTCCATAAAGTTAATATTAACATAAATAGTTACTTTGGCTTCAGTCTCCTGGAAATAACCAACAAGGCAGGATGTTTACATACATTAGCTCTGGGAATCAGTCAGACCAGACAGCAAGTGATGTGTTTATATAGTCCAGTATTTATACCATACCTAAATAGTAGATTATCTCCACCCGCTCCAACACCTGTACTGTGCTCAGAAGCGTTTCTCTGCCCAGAGGCAGAGTGCCCAGCCCCACCCTTCCTGCAAGCCTTGCTATCCCTCTACCCGGGGGCACGGGGATCAGAAAGATGCTAGAAAAACAGGTACGTGTTTAATAGAACCATGAGAAAATAACCACTCACTCCAATAAATGAGTAGCCATGATGCTGAGTATTTCCACTCAGTTACTCAGTTCACTGAGAATGTGTGCTTTTAGAAACAGCTCCAGGTTTGGTTTTTTTTTTTTACCCCTGGGGTGTGAAAAGGCATTATATTACATCAATATATGATGGAAATTAACTTTCACTTTCCTTTCTGCCTGGTATATTTTTACTCTATACCTGAAGAGCCTACAGAACTTTGTTTTAGTAAGTTAATCCATCTCTTAAATAAGTTACCCCCCTCAGAGTCTCCATCCTTCACACGTTATTTTTCGTAAATTTATTTGTAAATTTAAGGAAAAAAAAAAAAATCTTTTCCTGTCTTAGCAACTATCAAGTATGTTTATATGGTGGCTAGAAGGAAATACTGAATATATTTTATATTTATATAACTTTCTTCTAATTCAAGTGATGAACCTATTTAATTTTATAACTAGCATAAAATATCGAATGAAAGCCAGGAAAACCTTAGCGGCAATAAAACCAGAAACTGCCTACAAGCCTCTGAAATAGTTTTCAAACTTCTTATCTGAGAAATTCTGACCAGAGCCCTCCTACGGCTGTTGAAAGGGATACAGCCTGCTCCTCTGAACAGGAACGTACAGAAATACTAAAATACAATGGGAGGTGCCCACGCAAGAAGTGTGCAGGAGAGGTGCAACAGCGTTGTGAGCTGCAGGCAGGAGTATGCATATAGCAGAGGGAGTCCCTTCCCTGTGGCACTTGTCCCACAGAGGCTTCCATCTCAGGCCCCAATGTATTCTCCACGTAACTGTTTTACTGTATTTCTGTTGATCATTTTTTTCCCTTCCTCTTTTAATGCCTTAAAATCTCAGTTATTTACAGTTTTTCACGCCCGTTCACGGTAGCTAGTTATACAGTTAATCTTATCATTTGGTACTGGAACCTGTTTGAGGGTAAAGTTTTCAGATGATTAATGAAGAGTGACTCAGAAGCGGTTGGGAAGGTGTGTGCGGGTTGGTGTAGGCAGTTCAGACTTGCCTGGAAAAACCCGTTTGAAGGGGTAAATAGTTATTTAAGCTAGGAATAGGCTTTTGCCTACAAACCAAGAGAAATTACAGATGAAAGCTAAGGCACTCACTTGAAGACAAAGCCAGATTTCTCTGTCTGAAAACTGTTTCTTAATCTCATGAAATCATAAAGACTTGCGTAAACTACATCAGAGTACAAACTATGGGTAAGTGGAGAAACCACATAGGAGAAGCCTTGCTCCTCAGCATGCCGTGCAGCAATGCTCCGCTTCATGGAGTAGCCTAAGGGGAACATGAAATGGGGAAGGATAGAGTTATCATAATCAAGTGACAGCCATTGCGCATCAGGATGTATTCAGCTTGTCGTGAATCCAGTTGTCTTTATTTGCAAAATATCAGAAATCTCTTCTCGCACTGAGGGGCACGCAGCTGCTAAGTGAAGGCAGCCAGGATTGAATGGATGTGAGACTTTGTTGGCATTGATATAGAGATAAGTTCTTTCTGTCACATTTACGTGTGAGAAACTGAGGTGGTTGCTACTATTACTGCTCCCTGCCCTGCAACCCATCTGCACTCAGGCAATTCGTGGAAGCTTGGCAAAGGAAACAGGACTTAGTGCAAAGCAGCAGCACTCATACGCATTCATAAAACTGTTCCTAATTCTCAGAAAGGGCTGTCTTGCAGGAAAGAGAGATGGACATATGTAGTAGCTTTTCTAGAATAGAAGCATTTTCAGGCTCCAAAGGATCATGAGACAAATGCATTGCATTGACTTTGAAGTCAGGGCAAATTTGGCTTACCATGACTGAGTTGAAATTTCATCAATGACTAAGAAGAACCTCATTCCTGATAAGAATCGGTATTACAGAGTAGCTGCATGAGCCATAGTGGTTTCTCTCTGGCACCATCTCTTTCTAGAGACATGTTCTCTCTATTAAAGGGATGTATACCCTTCTCTCAGATGAGGTAACTTGAGATAAAACAGAACCTGCAGAAGGCCCAAACTGCCAGTTTTATTGTTATTTTGTCCAGGTTTAGCAAAAATATGTTAATAACATAGCACTTAATTTTGTTCTCCTAAATGATGACGTACTCTAAAATTGCTGGTCCTGCAGCACCTGAAAGCATGATGCAGTGTAAAATGGAGGAGAAATAACAGAACTCTGATACTTGTTCTTCGATAGTTGGAAGTGTAGCAAGGAGGTATGCAAAGAGTTAAGCATTTCCTTGTGTAAAGTTAGTGCTTCCTCTGTTATTTTGGAAATATTTTAGAAAATTCAGGCCAAGTTAAATGATCCCATGTTTTTCTCCTCTAATTTTAATAAAGCTTTTTTGAAATAAACATCTTGTACATTTTTAGGACCAGTGGAAAAGTTAAGTAGAAACTGATTGCATATAAATTTGAAATTGATTAGATTATTTTCAGAGATTAAAGTAAAAAATGCATACTTGAGTTCAGTAGAAGGAGGATTTTTGTAAGATTGTAAATTGTTATACCAAGCAAATAGTGAAAGGCCCATGGTCCCTGGGTCCTCTGTTTCAATCAATGCTGAATAGACCAATCTGTGTCAGGACACAGATTCAATGTCCATATGTATATTTGTTTTAGAAGTATAGTATTTACATTCTGATAGTTTTGACAGTTATAAAGAAAATGTTTATAGGTATTCTTTGGCATGTGTAGAACTTAGAGTATGCTTTAGATTTCAGATCCGTTGACTGTATTTAGGCCAACCCTATTCCCATTGTTAGGAAGCTTTATAAATAAAAGCTTGCGATATTCCCAAATCCAGACCAATCTCTCCACTCCTGATATGCTTGATGAATTGTGTAATGCATGGGCTTGAAGATATTTCCCCTGGGCGCAAACGAAACCGCTGCTTCTCTTAACTATGAAGCTCAGATATCCCATATGGGTACACACAACAAATGCCCCAAAATTACTGCTCGGAATCATTCTAACTCTGCTCCAACACAGTTTAACTATTTGAATGCATTACCTGCTGATGTCACATTCTGTTGAGCGTGATTTTTTCTTTTAAGTGTGCTTTTCTTCTTTTCTTAAAAGATTCCTGGACTATTTCCCACCACTATCTGATTAAAAACAAAACAAAATAAGTCATAAAACAGTGACCTGCAACTAAGCTTCAAAAGAAACAAATAAACCCTAAACCAAACAAGAGCAAGGGACACCGTAATCTCTATCAAGAATTTGGCTACGACATGACAGTAAAAACTATCAGGTCCAAATCCATTTCAGATTCAAGATCTAGGTTATACTTGTAATCCAAAGATTACAAGATATCACAGTTTTACTTTGAAATAATGTGGTCACATACCCTAAAATTAATTGTGAAATCAGTCACAATTATACTATTCATTCAATTACGCATGATAACCTAAATAAATGCAACTTTTACAAAATAAATTGGATGAAATGTGGAAACATGGATGAAAAAAAAGTTTAAAAAAAATGGCTGAGAGGCAAAATATTAAATATAGAGAAATTTACAAAATGAGGAGGCACAAGAACGCTCCTCCCACCATATTACTGGGCTGCTGCTTTTTGCATTCAGATATTGAACACTGAGCAATCTTCAGAAACAACAAAGAAATAAAGATAGCTGTCAGACCATAGCATTTTAAAAATGCTTACGTTGTACATAAGACTATCCTGAATACATGATGAAACACGTATTACTTCAATGGCTTCTTCTCTCAATCTTACTGCATCCAGCCTATAAAAATCCAGACCTCGGTGAAGTGAGAGAATAGTGGGAGTGCAGTTTTCTACAAGCTCTCAAGAACGCTGCAGCACAAAACTTTACTCATGTCCTGGAAGGGAAAGTTTCCGGATGGGCAGCTGCCCGAGCCAATCCCTCACCGCGCTCTTAGGAACACGCTGCTTAGCATTTGTTGTTTTTGCTTCCTGCCTTTGGAGGTCATCCAGAAATGACGTAGACTGGTGCAACACTATCTGGTGATCCTCCCCACCAATCTGTTTATGTACAGCAGATTATCTAAATCATTTTACCCAATGTGTGGCCAGAATGAGTAATCAAAAACTGTTTGTACAAAGCTTCTGCAATGCGTTGGAGGTGGTTCCCCCGAGGACATTTTTCTTTGTATGTCTTAAATGACAGCACTTAAAAAAAAAAAAAAGTAAGAAAAAAATTTGAGAACACACAACGAACCTCAACTACATCCATTTCCATGCAGCCAAGCAGGGCTTAAAGATGGATGTATAGTTTCACATCTGAATTTTGGGCTCACTGGCAGATTTAAACAATATTTTTCTTTAATGAATGAAGGAGGGGTTTGCTCAGTAGCGCTAATCCATTGCCTTGGTTGTGCATAACGTGCTTGCAGACTACTCCTACCTTTATGAGCAGGACACTAGAGCGTGTAGGGAAGTCACATGGCACGGGAGCGTAGTTACTGCACATTGTGGTGACATAAAACATTATAAAGGGTGACATAAAACCGCATTTTCAGTGACTTATAGATAAAATCTCCCTTTTCATGACTAATGAACTACTGTATTCTGAAGAAAGAAAAACATTTTCTATTTAGACTTCAGAGCTTGCCCTTTTGGAACATTAACGTTGTGTGAACTTGCGGGCTGTGCGAGCTCTACAAACTGAGTCACTTCTAGATACAAGACTGCTATTATCCTGTGTCAGTTACATGCCATTATTTATGGGGGAGCTGTACACATGATTTAGTATTCTAAAAAGCGAGCACAGTAGAGTCTCCTGCTTCTGTGTCGCTAAGGGAACACCTCTGGGTTTGCTACGTGTACAGCGGGCAACGAGGCCCAGCCAGGTTCTGCCCGACAGCACAGTAAGTGCTGCAGAGGAACAGAAACAAACCTCAGTTTTGATGATTACCAACATTCACGCACTTGAAACATTACTACTGAATTTGAAATGCACAGGTTTGTGGTCTGGCTGTTGTACTTGCACTGTGGCCACACATGAACGCATCAGAAGAGGATTTAAGAAACGTGTGGGTTCAGAAAACCACTCTTCTAAAGTTCCCTCTGCTAGCTGAACTTAAAAGAAAATGGCCTTGCCAAGAGACTGAGGACAGTTTATGCACAGGCAATCTGCTCAACGCTGTCTGTACTAGAATCAGCTTGTTGTTTTTACATCTTAAAAAAAATATCTGATAAGTAATTTATTTTTTCATGCAAGCAGAATAGAAGCGTAAAGGGCACCCAACCATTCCAGAAGCACTGTCACATAGTACTGGGATGGCCATGGCTTGCTATAGGCAATCATTATATGATAAGGGTTTGTGGCAGAGGAGCGGCACTGTTACCTGAAATATGAAAGACTACTAGGTTTCTTCCCTGGTCATCTTACAAATTTGTGTAGTGCTTCCAGAGCCCGCTGCAGTATGTTTCTGTGCACATACTATATGCTATACTGCTTTCAAAGAAAAAGAGGGCAGGAAAAAATTTCTCGCAGAAAACATTAATTTCATCCTCTTCTCTAACCTGATTAGAACAATTAGCACTAATTAAGCGTAAGAGATCTTGTAACCTAACTCTATTCACTGTGTTCAAGACCAGGCTGAATGGGGCTTTGAGCAGCCTGGTCTAGTGGGAGGTGTCCCTGCCCATGGCAGGGTGTTGGAACTAGATGAGCTTTAAGGTCCCTTCCAACTCTAACCGTTCCATGATTCTATGAATAAATTAAATTATTTTTATTCATATTATCACAGGACAGGAATTATCAGCACAGTGACTACATTACGTGCTTACCATAACACAAGCACATCTGTAATCTGTGGCATCGCTCTGGGGAACTGGTTTCACAGTCGTCGTTCATTTCTAACCCAGTGCTCTGGCCTGCTCTAATCGCACTGTTTCGTTGATAGATTTGCTCCACAAAGATGAATCGCCATTTCCCCCTGCTGCCCAAGAAAGCGTTACTACCAATAAAGCTCAAAATCTGAACCACAAAGGTCCTACCCAGGACCTGAACTGAGAGCGCAAGTCCCCTCTTCCACCATAAGCAGAAAACAAATAACCCCCTTAATCCTTTCTGAAACTGAGACATAACTTTCCCCAATCCTTACTCTGGGTTGAGATACTTACTGCTTTGTTTCACTGTTTTTACTTTGAATCATGCTTTTTATGGAAAAGAAATAAATCTGCTTTAATAAATTTGCTCTAAATTGCAAGTAGAATTAACGTGAGGGGCCGACATCTGCACCGCACCCTGCTGCAGGTGACAGAACTGCGCCACTGTGAATTTGGCTCACTCACAGAGCGAGGCGTAGCATGGGAAACACCGCCGTAGTGACAGAAGCTATAACATAAACACAGGAAAGGAGGACCCTGCAAAGCAGCGGATGACCTCTCAAAGCACTGCCTATTCTTTGCCTCACAGCCTCGGTACGTCCCTGCAGGTTGATGTTTTTGGTTAGCAATGAAGGTGAACAGCGGGAGGAAAGGACAGGACTGACGGGCTTGTAAAACTCTGCCTGACGTACATCTGCTTCATCACCAGCAGCCTGCCTAGGAGCTGGACCTCATCTTTGTCACGTACAGATAAATACACGCTGGATTCTTAGGGAGGTTGTAAATAGCAAAGTTCTGACAACAGCACAAACTACTCAAATTCTGCATCCAAACAGCAGAAGACCCAAATCCTTGTTGTTTTCACAGGCAAAAGCAAGGATGTGGGCTTGATGCATAATGAAGGCATTTAACTTTATTAAGTCTCTTCCCTTTGGTTTTTATCTATAGAAATAAGTATGCATAACCAGTAAAATTGTAGACGAGATGCAAAACAATGTATCTAACAACACACTCTTGTCATAAGTAGTGCCACTGCAAAACAAACAGCAAAATGGATCACCTGCACAAGTATTCCCTGTAAGACACAGCTAGCTTACAGTGATTATCTACTTAAGAAGGAACCACTGCAGAGTAAAATTATAGGGAGAAATTTACTACCGTTAGCTTCACTTTCTTCCATCCCGTGTTTCCTTCATAACAAACCAGATTTTCTTCCCTGCAGTCTAGAAGCAATTAATGCTTCTTTTTTGGGTGAGGGTGCTCTCAAGCTGGCTCTGGGAGAACCAGCCTTGGACCCAAAGGGCTCAGTACAGCACGGAGCCCTGGCTTCAAATCTGTACAGTCATGTTCATGCACTGCTGCTTCAGGGTCCAAGATGATTCATCTATTGGAAAATCGTGTTGCTGTAAGGGTTGGACTGGTTTGGACAGTGCTAGCCAGGAGATCTTTCACATCACTCTGCTATATAACATCAACACGCCCTTAAGGATTTGGACTGGGGTGCCGGTTCCTGGCATCCTTAACTCTTTAGGTTTTGTCTATAAATAACTTTTCAGCAGCAGGAACTAACTGAATTTTCAAACCACATAAATCATTAACAAACCTGGTACGAGTTAGTGTGTAAGCAAGATCTAAATAGCAACATAATTTAAATCACATTATGTCACTTTTAGTGGTTGTTGAAATTCAAGTTGCATTGATTTTAGTAGACTGGCTGAGAAACTACATTAGTTCCATTTGTTCTCTTCCATTTTAAAGCTGTCTATAGGAAAAGCCTGAACAGGCTCAATACATTGGCTGTAATGAATTCTGATAAATGAAAGTAACATAATCAATTGGCGGGGAAATGTGATCCGAGTATAAACATTTTCGCCCTTCTTTCTTTTTTAAGACGGAGCAAAACTTTTCCCTTGCAGTTTCTCTCATTTTTTTATACAGATTAAAACACACAACCTGATCTAGTGGGAGGTGTCCCTGCCCACGGCAGGGGGTTGGAACTAGATGATCTTTAAGGTCTCTTCCAATCCTAACAATTCCATGATTCTCAGGGATAATATGGTTGTATGGTAACATGCACTGCAACTAAAAGCTGTGCTATACTAATTCCATCAGTCTGTCCTTTTTGGTGATGTTTCACTCCCTATCTTGTCCATTTACAGGAAATAAGTCTTTGAAGGAATGTGGCCTTCCCTCTACAACTCCCAGTGGAGTTTTAAAAACTTTGAGAATGTAGTTTCAGTATGAAAATGAATTGTGTTCTTATGTTCTTGCAGCAAATGTCCCCAAAATACTTGGGGTATGAAACAATTTCAGAGGGAACATATTTGATTGCTTTTGAATTTTCATGAGGCAAAAGGAAATAAGAACTGAACGAAGGTTTAAATGAAAATGGCAGTTTACTGGAATGTTACATTTGCAAGATGTTCATAGATCAAGGAGCAGATTTTTATTTAGGAGAAAAATTAGATAATGAAGCAAAATGGAAATAAGTCCCTGTAGAGCTATAAACACTGCCTCTATGAAAATGGCTTTATCACAAAACCACTGTTGAAATTTCTCCCATCAAAATAATTCGGTGCTTGTAATAAACTTATATTCCAATTTGCCTACAAACTTCTTAATTTTATAACAGGAAAGAGATGGTGCATTTCTTAGTGGAAGTTGTTTGTCTGTTTTCCAGGAACAACTTCAATAAATGCTTTAATGTGATGTATGAGTGTTCAGCCCCCTCCTTCTGGCTCTCCTGTGAGATTCAATTACCATATGTCCTTTTAAAGAAATGGCAAGACCAAACCAACATTATACAAATCCATATGATTGATGTGAGTTTATAGTGATCTCCTCCCCTAAATTAAGCAGAATGACATGCCAGAATGGAAGCAGTTCCAATAGGAGTGTTTAAAAGCAGGGGTGAGTTTGGATTTTGTACGCATTCGAGGCTTACAAAAGCATTCTACTTTGTTCAGGTACTTCAGGAAATCTTCCAGACAGAAGATACAATCATGTTACTGGAAAGAGCCATAAAGGCAAAGGAATACCCACTGAAAGTGGCTCAGACCCGCCTGGAGGGAAGAACTAGACGACCCAATATAGAACTTTGCTGTGATGCACCTCAGCTTCAGTAAGTAGAGGCCAGACTACCCCCTCCCTTCCTGCATCAGTCACTCAAGGACAGGAAATACAGTGACAGTGTGAAGCAGTTTGATGAGATGAGAATTGCATTCATTATATTGCAATACAAATTCTGGGATAAAGTAGCTATGTTGAAATAATGGGCCAAAACATCTGAAGTTCAATGCCTGTAGTTGCCTTTAGAGCTCAAGTGCTTGTTGGTGACTGATGTATTTTGGGATTCAGTCTCATGTCTGAGCTGGGACTTAGGAATTAATTTTAATTCCATTCTGTATGAAACACAAGATTTCACTTTAGGAAATACCTAGTTTTGGGAACATGTTATCCCAGAGAAAAATCTGTCTTTTGATGCAAAAAAATATCTAATGGTCAAGCTTATTAAAAAGTTAATCGCAAACAAGACTGAGGCAGCATCTCTTACTGCCTCAGCTAATTTTCAGCTCTATAGTGACTCCAGTATCACCTTTGTGCAGGTTAGCTCATTTGGCATACATTTTGGTTATAGAGCTGTGGGGGCTTCTCAGCACATGTTGGCATCAGCTAGGTGATCCCTGTGCTATGATCCATTGTACAATGTGTATTGTGTTTTTCTGGATATACAAGAAGATGTCTGAGATACTAGCCTTCCTTCCCTAAGGACTGAAGAAGGGTCTTCTGAATTTTCATCCCATTTATCACATCAGTGTTACGAAAGAACCCTACCAAGTATATCTTATTTAAAATACTGTCTTCAAAATATTCGGGAGGGTGTTTCTCAAGAAATATTGCACCAGGGTTCCTCCCATAGCTGAATTTCAGTGTTCAGTAAGACAATTTTGCATATTTTATGAAAAGTAGAAAACTATTCCCTTTTTATTTTTGTCTCTAGCAAAATCCCACTGTATACAACAGGTTAACATACAATGAGATTAAAGTAGTACATCATACTTTAAGCTGAGTATTTGTATTACTTTTCCTGAACAGCATTTTATCAGCTCAAAAAGCTTCTATTCAAACAAGGACAGGGCAATAAATCATAATTTATTGTACTGGCATCTTTTCACTTTTTCTAACTCCTTAAACGATAAATTGTAATGCAATACGCCTTTTTTCCAGCCTCGTACCTCCTTAATCAGATTTGACATTTCCTTCGGTATATCCATATATTAGATTTCTTCAGCTTCACACTCTGCTCTCTGCATCCATTCTGTCACAAAATATTGCTTTGGATCTGAATTCATTTATATCCTTTTGGATAGTTTTATTCACGTGGCTTTTCATATAAGTCATGCCTCTTCTAGATGCAGGAAATCAGCCATGAGAAACCAAAGAAACTTCTGATCACAGTGTAGCATTCACGTAGTAGTCACATTTACTATAGGAGCAGATCATTTGCCACTTCAGCTACCACCACACCATCAATTAGGTATGCAAATAAGCTAGTACCAGCATTTTATTAAAAAAAAAAAACAACCCAAAAACAATACAAGATGGCCTTAAATATTAATACACAACTCCAGTCTTATACTCAACTGTGAGTCTTGTTCTCTCCCTAATTCCTTCCTGAAGATCTCTTCCACAAAAATGTCTGCAGCATTATGATCGATATCAGTCCGGTCAACAGGATTGCATGTATCCAAGATAGAAAAGTTGTTTGATTTAGGATCAAAAATGTTCTGAAGCAGAGTGTTGCATTATCCCTTCTTCCCACATTT
This sequence comes from Rissa tridactyla, assembly GCF_028500815.1. Classification (NCBI taxonomy): domain Eukaryota; kingdom Metazoa; phylum Chordata; class Aves; order Charadriiformes; family Laridae; genus Rissa; species Rissa tridactyla. Next base: position 12,648,299 of record NC_071473.1, read on the forward strand.
GCCAGTGATGCTGTTAATGTTCCAAAGGGCCCTGTCTAAAAAAAGTTTGGGAGCTCCATTTAAAGTCACTGGAATGTCAGAAGGTCTTTGAATATTTTCTTCAATTAGAGTGAAAGAACATTAATGTGACATTCTTAAAACCAAAAAGTACATAGGGGTTCTGAATCAATCGAACTCCTACTAGCTTCTAGGTTATATGAGAGCTTCACAAACCTGTGCACAGCTATTTGGAAGTATTTTAAGCTTAACATACACGCAAGTTCTCTGTCAGTCTAATATGATTTCTAATATTTTAACCAAAATGTTTATACAAGTACACTGTTTACTAGATGTAGTTATAGTGACAGATAAATAGCATATCCTGTTCTCCTTAAATGCATAGGAATTTTGCTCTACCACAGCTCCCTAATCCAGACCAGGTTATTTTGGATGCTTTACCTTATTCAGATCATTAAATATTATGTTCCTCATAACTGCAATTAGAACCAGAAATTCTGACAGGGTATTGAAATTTGGACACTTTTTTCTATCATAGTTTTTGGCTGGGCTCACATCTCAAAATATATTTTTTTAGAGACAAAATCCTATCTGAGAATGTAAAACCATTTGCTAATTCACTTTTTACGGATTTTTTGCTTTTAAATACATGAGAAATACACTACACAAATTAGTTTAAAGCAAGAAGGAATTTAGCCGAATAGCTCAACTGTAATAGGGAAAGAAAATATCAAATGAACTACTTCTTTGTAACATGTACATGTTATCTGAGTTTGCTGTTTATTTAAAAGGAAGTGCTGATGTTGGCACTTGTTCTTTGTGTGTGCTGCCAACTTTGTAGTTGAAGGGATAAGACAGAAAACAAATTAATAAAGTCTAGTTTTTCTGTGCTGAAACTGGGACTATCACAAAACAAGTTAAAGTTGGTTCTGAAAAAAAATCAATCTTTCTTATATTCTATAGCGCACTGAGCAATTGATAGCACATTAGACAAAACACAAAGTTGACAGTATTAAAGAGAGTTTACCAGCTCAGAGACTATACAAGAAGATTTCCACATCTCCATTGATAAGCCACTGGAAGAGATGTGGCTAATATCAGCTCCCAGAAAATCTTGATTTCAAAGCTCCATATTCCGTATTTATTCTGGGAAGTGATTCCTGTTCTGATTAACATGCTTCTGCGCCAAATCTAGACTGTTTAGCACATACTGCTGCACAAGTTTAAGCCCTCATGAACACCACCAACACTTAGCAGTAACATCCACCCCAAACATTCCACAGGACCACATGCAAGTGCTCAACACAGCCATGGAAGCCCTAGAGATGCCATGCAAACAAGAGGCTGCAGGTGAAGAAGATAACAATTAGAAAGATATATCAAAGCAAAGTGGCTTAATCTGCTCTGAAGGTCAATGCAAGCAAGAAATCACCAGTTCTTATAGGTGCTACACAAGCTAGTTTGGCAAAGAGGTTTCATATTGAATCAGTTCAAGGCAGCTGTTCAAATCCTGCCTGAAAGCATCACCTGTCCACTGTCAAAAAAGGAATATGGTGAGGGTCTGATAAAGTTATGTGAGCAACCTGTCCCCTTCTATTTTTTCAGGCTTGTCACTGAAGTTTACACTACAGATGACACCTTACAGACCTTAAAGCGACGTCTGCAAGAAGCCCATGATACTCTGCAGATGCTGACCCTCAACAAATCAAACCTGGAGCATGAAATTTCTGTGAAGGCAAACTCCTTCTTCATTGACAAGAAGTGTATGGACATGCGCAAGGTCTTCCCCAGCACCCCACGGCTCATTGGCTATGCTTGAATTTTAACCCTTGATATCTGAGCACATGATATAAAAGTTGCAAAGGTTGCAAATATTTCCTGAAGGAAACCACAGTTATTCTGTTTTCTCAATTAATGAAGACCTTCAGAAATAAACCAATGAAAATTAATATCACAGAATGGTAGGGGTTGGAAAGGACCTCTGGAGATCATCTAGTCCAACCCCCTGCCAGAGCAGGGTCACCCAGAGCAGGCTGCACAGGAACGTGTCCAGGTGGGTTTGGAATGTCTCTAGAGATGGAGACTCCACCACCTCTCTGGGCAGCCTGTGCCAGGGCTCTGCCACCCTCAAAGGAAAGAAGTTCCTCCTCATGTTTAGGTGGAACCTCCTATGCTCAAGTTTGTGCCTGTTACCCTCTTGTCCTGTCCCCTGGCACCACTGAAAAGAGCCTGGCCCCATCCTCCTGACACCCACCCTTTCAGTATTTATAAGCATTGATAAGATCCCCCCTCAGCCGTCTTTTTTCCCTACTGAAGAGACCCAAATCCCTCAGCCTTTCTTCATAAGAGAGGTGCTCCAGTCCCCTCATCAACTTCGTAGCCCTTTGCTGTACCTTCTCCAGCAGTTCCCTGTCCTTCTTGAACCAGGGAGCCCAGAACTGGACACAGTACCTCTTTTCTTCTAGCAGCTTCATATTCTCAGCTGTAGCTGCTACTAATTCAAATAGAATTAGGAAACTTATTCTAATGGAATCAGACCACGCTTAAATAACCAGACAAATATTGCAAGACATATGTGAGTTACTAGCTAGAGAAAACATTAGGTTGAAATGTAGTATTTCAACAGAATTAGTACAGTACAGGATTTAACTGTTACAGGATAACATGCCATCTTTGTTCCAGTCCTTGTCTGGAAAAGTCCAGTTTAAAAGCTTCCCCCATCTGTACACTCTCCTCCTGTCTAGTACTGCTAGAGTTGGTGTTTGGAATGAGAGGACGTTGAAAAAACTTGATTCACAGAAGCTGAAGGGCAATTTCAGTGCAACCACTTCAGGTACACATGTAGCCTGTATTCACTGAGAGGGAATCTTTCCATCTCTACCTCTTTTTTTCTTTTTAATTTGATTTATGACTGATGTGATATTTGCCTAAGTCTGAAAGGTCTTAACTCTTTAGAAATATGTACTATTTATCTATCTCAAAGGACTTCATGAGCAAAGACAGTACTGTTGCTCTATTGTGACTAACGAGAAAATTAAAGACAAAGTGGGAACAGAACCTGCATACAGGCACACATGCTTAAAGTGCGCCAAAATTGTCCTTCAGTCTGTAAGTCACGATCACTCAGCTTTCTAGTTCTCAGTGGAGCATTACTCTGTGTGGTGGAAAGGAGAAGGATGGAATGGGCTTTGAGATCCAGCTTGTCCGGATGACAGTATAAACACATTAACAATGCAGTAATCCTAGTGAAGGATTTGAGGAAGAACGAGTTTTAACTCATGGTAAAGCAGTCTGACTGTGCTGGACAAAATGGAGTAATAACGTTGTACTGTTATTTGCATTTCTTTCCTGGAGTTACTCACTCTCATTTACAGAGTAACCGGCAAACTACAGTTCTAGTAACTGAGCTGTTTCCTGCCACCTCAGGCTCCTCTCTACGGGGCAGCTCCAGGAACACCCAAAACGTATTTTATGCTGGACCAAAGCCACATCCGAAACAATGCTAGATTTGAAAGTCTCCTGAACAAACCGGCCCTGTTCCTTTTCCTTTGTTTTGTGTGGGTGGTGGCTTAATCTAGCGACCAATAGAAGCAGCATTGCTGAGGCATGCCGAGCTGAGCGGTGCTGAGACTGCCCCGCAGCTTAACCTCAGTGTTCGCTGAGCACAGTCAAGCCATCTTACACCCGATTTCTCTCCTTCAGTTAAAAAAAGTAGTATCTCCTACTTATTGTGTCAAACCATTTACATAGCAATGTTTCTAAAGATTTAAAAAGCATGGGAAACCATTTTGGAACACAGGGTTGGGAAGTGACATCCAGGCCTCCTCCTGCTGCAGGCTGCCCCAGCCAGCCAGCTGATGCCAAATGGTGGCTTTTAGGGAGGAATTTCTTCAAATATAGTGAAAGTTTCAGAAATAATTTGTGTTTGTATTGCAATACTGCAGAGCAGTTCAAGGGGTCCCAGTGATGGGCTGCCAGAGATAGAAAGAGCTCGGTCACCGAAGACTTCACTGGTAAATCTGGTTTGAATTAATAGTTAATTATTTGAATTAATAATACCTCTCTGTTTCATACTCAGAAGCACTTCACAACAAACTTCATCACAGAACCCTCCTTGGGACATGACTTTAGGTGGGAGGAGTGAGGAATCTCACTGTTTTGTTTCCCAGCAGGGAAGGCTGTTACCACTGGTAACATTTTCTTCCCTCTCTATGCCTTTGTATGGAGGCAAGGGAGATTTTATCGCTTGCTTCTGTTACTACCAACCCGTAGAATAAAGCATTTGATTTGCATTTCATATACTATTTTTACAGGGTATGAAGAATAATATTTGTGTTGAGCTGTTAAATATTGACAATAGTCCCACCCTATTTATCAAATACTGACAGCTGACCAAGCAAAGAAGTAAAAATTATTTGGAAATTTGGATCTTCTTGAAGCCTTTAAATATATTTCTAGAAGTTGGAGGCTTTCCCAGTTCACACAGCTACTCTAATAGCTAGAAATAGTTTCTCCCCCCTCCTTATGCCAAGAACTCAATTAAGAAATATATAGCACAAGGGAGGTACTTTTAAGAGAGATGAATTCTTTTAACAGTTCTTGACAGAAGAAGAAAAAAGAAAAAAATCTTTGTTTGAAAACAATCAACATCAGTGAAAAGTCAGCCTGAATCAAAGCCCTGAATTTGAAAATTTGGGGACTTTGGGATAGAGATGGTGGGGCTGAACAATAGTTCTGAACACTACAAATTCCAGCTCCTTCCTGACTGTGCCTTTGTTCGGCAGTGCTCTCTCCAAGACCTCGGCTCTGCTTTTGGGTGGAGTACTCACTTGGTACATTGTCAGTGCAAACAACACTGAACTTGTTTGAACACAGCGTGAACTCCTACTAGCAGTGACTGCCTGAAACCACGGATCTCTGACAGTTAGTACTGTTCTTTGAGAGCATCATTTTGCATGATAACAGTAATTCCCTGAGATTCAGCTACCATCAGCAAGAATAAATTTTTACTGAGTACTGCAAAAACAACAATACTGTGCAAAAATTCCCTTTTTTCCTAACTATAACTGACTAGAAGATACCAAGTATATTATCCTAGTGGAAAAAAAACTCAGTGAAGAAAGTGCTCTTGTCTTTCACTAGTGGTATCCACGTATGCAGCGTATTTCAGTTTGCTGGTGGCATACAACCTCTTTTTAAAAGTAAACAACTTTCTTTAGGCTATCAGAAAGGGGGAGACTTCCATGGACTTGCACTATAAACCTATATAAATCCAAAAAGACTAGAAATAAGTCACCATTTGCTTCTTAGAAGTCAAGGTAGATGGACAATGCAGAAAACCTGTATTGTAGTCTTGTTTTGCCACTGATTTACTGTGTAAATGAATTACACTCAGCCTCCAGAACACAGTTAATCCTGGTTGTGATGAGCATACGTCAAAGGAAACACATTTCTAACAATCATAAAGATACTTACCCAGATAAACCTGAGAATTTTTTTTAAAAAACCCAACAGAATATAAACATTCTTTCAGCTTTCTTCCCATAGATCTCTCTTCTTATGAACTAAATCATAAGTAAATTATTGTACTCACAAGCAGCCAGACATCAATAAGCAAGATCTACTGTATTTCCATGTATAAAACCAGAAATTTAACACGCAGTTCCATAATACTTGAAAGATAAGATCCTTTTTATAGCAAATAGACTAATGCAGAAGAGATTGAAACTTGTCCCTGCCTGTTTCAAACAATGAGATAATTTTAGTTCCAGACAAGCTATTTCCTAACATTATCTAAACTATAGCTCATAAAAGTTTATGGAGTGGACCTCCAAACAGAGTAAGAAAACAATGGATCTAAGTATCTTCACTGATAATAATCCCAGTTCAATGCCATAAGGTTACTGATTATAGTGAAGGTACCTTATTTTACCTAAATATACGAGTAGTTTGTTTGGTGGTTTTTTTAATTGAAAAAAATCACAGCATGGAAACAGAATTTGTCATATATAGATTAAATGCCTTGTGGCACAGAATTCACAGATGACGTACCCAGTCAATATATGTGATGGTGCTCACGTGACAAGTCTTTTCAGTATAGCTACTCACCTGGGTAAGACCTGGCATTTGCTTTCAGCACACGATACTAATGTATGAATAACAGGAGACGAGGAATATTAACTATGGAACCAAAAGAGTGCTGAGTTTGGGAATGTGCATTTAAATACCATTACAGTTTGATAATACAGTTGCACAACTGCACTTTTTCATAACATTTAGTTTTACTACGGGGGATAGCATGAGAGGTGTCTCTCAACACCTGCTTTTTGTTTTTCCCCTCCCTTCCTATTGGTGCATTTTGGCATTTCGATTTTTATCAAAAGTCAAGCAATGTCCAGTTTTGTATTTACTTTGAGCACTAGAGAAGCTGTGTAACTGCTCACTAATGTAATAAGAAATCCCAAGTCAAATGAAGAATTATGCCAACAGTGGTAAGTAACTACTGTTGTGGGTCAGGTTATGCGCTGACTTAAGACCTCTGCAATATTCAACCTGAAGATATGGAGTAAAACCTTCACGTCTTCACTCTGCAGCTGCTTCAGCAACACTAATTTCACAGAATCACAGAACAGTTGCTGTTGGAAGGGACCTCTGGAGATCATCTAGTCCAGTCACTCCCTTGGTCAGAGCAGAGTCAACCAGAGCACATCGCTTAGTGCCGTGTCCAGTCAGGTTTTTAATGTTACTAAGGATGGAGACTCCACAACCCCTCTGAGTAGCGTGTTCCCATGCTCAATAACCCTCACAGTAAAAAAGTTTTTTCTCAAAATAGGATTTCCTGTATTTTCATCTGATCCTCCTCTACCAAGCGTAAGTTTTCCTTGCCCCAGACCTTCCCATTGGTCTCAAGAACCTGGGATTTCTGAGGACATAGAATGGTTCAGGTTAGAAGGGACCAGTAAAGACCAAAGGTGAAGAAGGCATTGAGTATCTCGACCTTTTCCATATTGCTGTCACAAAGCCACCTGCCCCACTCACCCAGTGGGCACACGTTTTCCCTAGTCTTCCTTTTGTTGCTGATACACTTGTGGATGCCCTTCTTGTAGCTCTTCATGTCCCTTGCGGGATTTTGGCTTTCCTGACCATCCCTTCATGCATGGACATTGTCTTTGTACACTTTCTGGGTGACCTGATGCTGCTTCAACCTCTTGTATGCACCTTTCTCATGCCTGAGCTTTGTCAGCAGCTCTTTCTTTAGCTGTGCAGGCCTCCTGCCACATTTGGTTTATTTCCTGCCCATTTTAATGGGCCATTCTAAAGCTCAGAGCAGGTCATCCTTGAAAAATCAGTAAGATCTCAGGGACACCTCTTCTCTTCAAGACCCATGGGATCCCTGATCGGGCTGAAGTCCACTCTCCTGAAGCCCAGGGCTGTGATCTGACTATTTGTCTTATTTCCTTTCAGAGCCTGATCTTCAGAATTATGTTCCTTGAAAGAGGGAAGTAAAAAAAAAATCCACAACCTGGATATCTCATGTGAAACCTCTGAAGTTAAACATAAGGAGAAGTTAACCCTCTTCTGATTGTAGTGCTACAGAAAAAAACCCCAGACATTATTTAAGTCTGTTCCTTAGATAGTAATTCTCTCCTATTCCCCATGAGAACAGAGGTGGGTATCATTAAGTTAGAAGAACTTGGGTAACCCTCCCCTTTCACGCTCTCCTTTTCAGATCTGTTCTTTTTTTTTATTGGTGGAGTAGTGTGACTGGAGCTTGTTCTTCGGCATGCTTCTCCATGCTCTTCTTCAGAGTATATGCTGTACCTTCTTTGAGACAGATCCAGCAATTCAGCTCCAACTGAGCTCCAAGCCAGTTTTGTTTCACTTACTTTTTTCAAAACTAACCATCTCTTATTTATCATTAAGAGACAGGAAGGAAAACTGTAGGTTGAAACTAAAGTCATGCACCCACCATTCTCCCTAAGGAAACCATCTTTCTCATCCCACGTGTCAGCTTGGAAGTTTTTAACTAGAAGACACTGCTCATTCCCTAGTATGGAGGAACTAAGTATTAGCTACTTGGAAAAATAATAATCTCTCAGCAGACCTATTTCTGAAACCATATTGAGTCCAACCATTTCAAACCAACATCTTTGGGCCTTTTGAATTTGAATCTAAGCACAATCTGAACTCTTACACATCCCCAATCTATGCTACTACTTTTGCCTCAGAACAGATCAAAACTTATTTTTGTACAGCAGTAACATATAGGAAACCCAAGAGATCTGTATTTTTCACTCCGCATGGACATAACGTCATTATCATTAATCAAAATACATCACAAAGATAGACTCTCACACACAAAAAAAGGTCAGAAACAGCAAGAACAGTTAATGACTGCAGACAGTGTAAGCCACATGGTAGGATGGTCAATACAACGGATCTACAGACCAAAAAGGATTTTCTGGGATACTTCCCCCCCCCCCCCCCCAGAAATTACAGGCATGAATTTAAAGCATTATGATCATGCATTTCCCTAATACAACACAACTCCTGACAGCTTTTGGAAATAATGGCAAAGTGCAGGCATCTAAACTATGTTCATCAGAGATGAGATTTCAAATTTCTGTCTCCTTGATTCCCAAATAAGAGAATTTTCTGTTAGATAATTGTGCTTTTTAACCCACAAGCAGCTATGATATGTGCTTGTCACTACACACAATGGTTTTGGCTCGTTTTTTTTCATCATTGTGAGGGAAAGCATACAGGGCAACACATTCTATAGAAGAGGTTCATGAGAACAGGAGAATTGCAACATGGTAGTAAATATACTAGTGACAAACAAAAGCAAAAGCAGATGACTCCGGACCTGCATTCTGACACCAAAGTAGTAGTTTATAAACTACCAGGACATTTTCGGCTTATTTATGCATTTCTCCCCCCCCCCCCCCCCCCCCCAAGTTCTTTTTTTTCAGAAGGAAGCCCATCCCATGTAGATTACAGGCTTCTTTTTTAAACCAAGGGATTAAATTCTTACAGTAAAGGTACAACGAATTCCAACAATGAAAAATAATCAACAACAAAAATAAATAATACTTCACTATGCAATAAAGAATTTAATTTTATAGAGGATGTAAACCAGCAGCTCTTTCTTCCAATGCAAATTGCTCTGAAGTATTAGAGAGTAGTAGAAGTTTCAGTATCACTGAATTATGATCCCACATCATGTAAGAACATGCTTGCGCTCCTCAAATCATAAAATAACCGCTGGCTCCTTATTACATGCATTACCAGTTCAGATCTGTTCTCTGGCCTCAGGGCTGCTGAAAACCATGCTATAAAACAAACCTTCTATTAAAATTTAGTCAGGAGAGTAAGATACAGGTCAGACTGGTCTAAGTATTATTTGGTGAAGGAAAGATCATCCCTAACTATTTGGGCTTTGTAGCTCTAGTTATTTTTCAACTGGAATCCACAAATGTTTATCCAGTCTTCCTATGATGTCCTTTGATCTCTTACATTTTTATTTTTAAAAACACAGATAACATTCCTGTATCCATATTAGACAAATAACCAGAGGAGACAAAACAGTGGTTTGAACTTTTGTTTGGATTTTCTCTCAGGATTTATAAACACCAAGGCAGTCCTTCATTGGTTGCCAATGCAAAGAAATTCAAGCTTATATAAAATATCCATGCTGATCTGGCGTGTTTAATGCAAAGCAGACCTATTCTATACAAATGAAACTCCCAATCAGTTTTGTTTGTTGTCATTTTGGTTGTGGTTTTTTTTTTTTCCCTAAAGGCATTTACTATTGTATTACTACCACTAAAGCCTCCAATACTGAATGGAATTTATTTAAAGTGGAAAAAAATTGAAGGGAAATATGTCTAAATAAATAAGGCAGAGGTTGTCTTCTGGTGGGAAATTTCTTAATGTTGTGAAACAAACATTCATAAGAAAATTTAGCACAAGAAAACCAGGCTTTAAACAAACAAACCAAGAAAGGCAGTGGTGAAAATAATCTCCAGGTCAGAGGGCAACAAGCAAAGCGTGGTCAGGAAGGTGGTGGACAACAAGTGTCAGTGGGTCCCTACTCTCCAGAGTCTAAAGGCCCATCACATGTATTTCGCAGCAAAGTGGGGCTGGCACAGCAGGAGTAGGGCGCTGCAGTGATGCCATGGGACACTGAGCAGCACAGGCTGACGCACTCAACCACGTTTCAACTACGGTCACAAGTGCCATCCTGCACGCTGCTGACCACCCAGGTCACAGGCATCCCACAAAGCACTCCTTTTGGCCTATACATTCTGCTTTGGTCCTTTGCTTTAGCATACAAGAAGGAAAAGCATTCCTTGAAGGGGCATCTGATATGGTAGGGCTCAGGCTAAACATCCAGACACTTCATATGCCACTGTGCAGTTAAGGCACTGTAGGAGGAAGAGCAACAGTGTTTTAAAAGCTCAGCTTCAGAAACACACACAGTCATGTTATTACAAACATGCAACAAAGAGGAGCGTATTCACCGCCTCATATCACATCTGTACCCTGCAGGCAATGTTCTGACAGAAGTCTGTGAAACTTGTACTTGCAGCTATCTCAGACAGCTCCACCTATAACTGTCTCAGCTCCAGCCCTCCAAGTACCTGACACCATGCCAGAAATGTGTACGTGATCCCCTAATGTTCCTACGAAGTACTAGCTTTGTTTAACCAGCAAGTATTTACAAACACACCATACAGGAACACAAGGTAAACATGAAAATGGACCCAGTAGTTTTATTTGCATCTATTGTGTTCATTTGCGTACACTGCAGAGAAGCCCAGTGATCTAACAGGCTAACACTCCTGAATTTCTCAGGGAAGGACTGGGAGCTGCTCAGTCCTGAGGGAGCTCTAATCCAGCCCTGTGTCAGGCAGTCTGTGGTACTTCTGTACCGCGGATGCCGCTGTGACTTCAGCCCATGGACTGAGATGACTAAGTGTTAACCAAGGATTTTGTACATGTTTTACAGTCAAAATTGAGCTCCATGCTGTTATGACGGCTGCATTACCTCCATCAGTTGCAGTATTGCTGGATGCTTTTGTTGCAGTCTGTCTGTCCTGTTGGCCACTTTCTCCTCCAGCATCAGGATCTTCTAGACCTCGAACATCCCAACCCATAACTGGCACTAGCAGTCCTGCTGTTTCCCACTAGCCCCAGATTCCTTGTTCCAAGGTCCATTCCTAATCCCACTCCTTTGAAGAATAGCAAGGGCCATCTGCAGAGCTCAGCGAGGTGTCCTTTATTAAGGGAGCACAAGAGGCAGCGACCACAAGGCTGGTCTATCACTGGCTGAACAATAGCTGGTTGGCCAAACCCAGCAGGTGGAATTCAAATTCAAGTACCCACAAGCATCCTTATGCATTACACACATTTTACTAGATTGCAGGGTATGCTGGCTAACTGGCAAAAAAAGCATGTTTGCATACAGTAATCGTTTCCTCAGCATGTGCTTTTTGTTGCTTTTGGAGCTTGCCTGTCTTATGAGCAATCTACACATATTGCTAAGTTGAACTATGGGTCCCTCATTTTCAGTAGCCTGTCAACATTAACATGGAGTAGCATCACACAGCACTATGCAGAGTACTTCAAGGATCTGCGCTGACTGACAGTTCCCTCATTGGTTATCATCCTTTTTATGTTTCTGCTATGCCAAGGTCTACTGTAACCATTACCGCAGAATTATGCAAAGGTACAAAAAATGGCTGGTGAAGAGACACCAGAAAGAGACACTCATTTGGAAGAGCACAGCAATTTTTGCTTTACTACTGCTGATGGCTCCAAGCAGGAACAGTGGTGTTACTGGTGTCTGGAGATGTACGCTTGTGAGCTTTTGCATAATCACAGAATGGTCAGGGTTGGAAGGCACCTCTGCACCCAGAGCAGGCTGCACAGGAACGTGTCCAGGTGGGTTTGGAATGTCTCTAGAGATGGAGACTCCACCACCTCTCTGGGCAGCCTGTGCCAGGGCTCTGCCACCCTCAAAGGAAAGAAGTTCCTCCTCATGTTTAGGTGGAACCTCCTATGCTCAAGTTTGTGCCTGTTACCCTCTTGTCCTGTCCCCTGGCACCACTGAAAAGAGCCTGGCCCCATCCTCCTGACACCCACCCTTTAAGTATTTATAAGCGTTGATAAGATCCCCCCTCAGCCGTCTTTTTCCCGACTGAAGAGACCCAAATCCCTCAGCCTTTCTTCATAAGAGAGGTGCTCCAGTCCCCTAACCATCTTTATAGCCCTTTGCTGTACCTTCTCCAGCAGTTCCCTGTCCTCCTTGAACTGGGGAGCAGCTCCTGCACAGACTTCAACAAGAAGCCTCTCTTCATCCTCCTGTAGCAGAGTACATATTAGAGTGAACTATGACAGTACTGAAAGGGACAACTTTTGTTATCAGGAAATCAGCTATCTTGGTTAGCTATTTCAGGTACCATGACAACTGCTTTAGTATTGGCAGGTCATCGGTTCTAGCCATAGTGGAGACTTGTTATGAGTGTCAGCACCAGTGACGTACCTGAAACAAATACCTGCCTCTCAGGGAATGGATTTTCCATAGAGAATGGAATTAGTGGCAACTACTACACATCCTACCTCAGAACATTTGAAGGAAGGAACAAGAATCTGCTTTTTCTGTAGTGTTTAGGGGGGCACAGAGATCCCCGTGCACAGCCTTGGTAGAGTTTCAGAAAGCCTCACAGCCTGAAGAACAAGGAGCCACTGAGAAGGCTCAGTTATGCATGTGGCTATTGCAGACCTGGGGTTGTGCGCTCTTACTGGTTCAGTCTAGTTTAGCTGAACTGGCTGCTGAAATTGCAGTTGCTTGTTCTAACCTGCCTCTAGCAAGCTCTAGTCTGTGCCACCACAGCTCCCTATCCGGGCACCCTGCCCTGCCCCCTCTCCTTGGGAGCTACAAGGCACAAGCTCTTCTCTTCCCGCTGTTACTGCTTTCTGCTTGCTCAGGCTCAGTGTCCCCGCTTCACCTTTCTCATACATGGGAGAGCACAACCCTTGCCAAGTCCCTCCCTCCCGCCATCTGACACACAAAAGAAAGGGCACCACCATGCCTCCCTTTCATGCAGGAAAATACATATCCAACACTCAGGGAAAAAACTGTTAGATGCCAGCATCACATATGCTGTCCACAATGTCTACAAAGACACACATACTCCTATGAAAGCAGCCGGTCACAAGAAGTATTAGCTTTCCAGCTGCATTCTGTAACTAGAAAGTGCCCCCGAGCTACATGGGCTCAGGGATGCTATGGAAATTAAGTGACATATAACTCATGTTCAAAATGGGGAAAAGTTATGCCCACACATCAAAATGTTTCTCCCTCTTCCAGAGCCTTAAAGCTGAAATTATTCCCTAAGTCTACGGGGAAAAAAAGGGAAGAGTTCACCTGTACAAGTTACTTAGTGCATTGGACAGAGCATGAATGGATTGATTTGCCCAATAAAAATACCAGTTCATATATTCCTCCTCATGTTTGTTAGTCTGAGCAGAGAGTGTACAGATTTACAGCTAGATGGAGGAATGCCTTTTAAAAAATGTACTCTGAACACTTCATTAAAGATTTTTGGCATAGCTGAGGTTTCCTGTGTCCCGAACACTGAACAGACAGTAAGTGCCTAAGCAAACAACGGCGCTTTACTGAAGTCACAACTCTATACAAAGAAAAACTCAGGAATAATATGGCCTAGCAGAGAAGTTAAGCATCAGGGGAGACCGCTGAGCGGGTTTGGCTTGTTTGTTAACCTGCAAATGATGTACGAGGCTTTGCTTGCTAAACAGGTCATCCAAGGGTGGGTGGAAAAATATTAGTTTTTCCTCATCTACAGTTTGTGCAGGCAAGTTGACAGACTTGCCAAGCAGACAGCCCTAAACGATACATTATTTTTTCGTACCCCAACTGAAAGCACTTATGCAAAAGAACTGCTACCCGGTTCTCCCCAGGGACAGTTAAATTATTGCTATGGATTGGAGAGTTCCGCAAGTTCTACACATAAACATTTAAGCACTGTGATTTATTACTAGTAGATAGCTCCACCATGTTCATGTTAATTTTTCTTTCATATTCCAAGAGCAGCAGCAGAACTATTCTCGGTATGACAACATGTACAGAGTTTATGCAGCCAGATTTACCTACTTAAGGCCATCACTTTGTATTTAGGCCTGTCATAGTCTTGCAGAGTCCCCTGGCACACGGCACCGAGCTTGGTGGAAAGGATGTTTAATACCTTGAGCAAAGCAGAGGCAGGGCTCTCCAACTGGGGAATACTTGAGGCACAGATGAGGGGAAGGGCAAACAACTGATGAGACGGTGACAGACCTGCGTTTTTCTGAGCTGAGCAATGTACAGGGCTTTAGAACAAGCTTCTAAAAAAAAAAAAAGAAAAAAAGAAAAAAAGAGAACAGCTACAGATATGGGCTAGGGCCCTCACTACAAGACACACTGAGGTTCTGGAGCATGTCCAGAGAAGGGCAACGAAGCTGGTGAGGGGTCTGGAGAAGAAGTATTATGAGGAATGGCAGAGGGAGCTGGGGGCGTTCAGCCTGGAGAAAAGGAGGCTGAGGGGAGACCTTCTCGCTCTCTACAACTCCCTGAAAGGAAGGTGTAGCGAGGCGGGGGTCGGTCTCTTCTCCCAAGTCACAAGCAATAGGACAAGAGGAAATGGGCTCAAGTTGCACCGGGGGAGGTTTAGATTGGATATTAGGAAAAAATTTCTTCACTGGAAGGGTTGTCAAGCATTGGAACAGGCTGCCCAGGGAAGTGGTGGAATCACCCTCCTGGAGGGATTTAAAAAGATGCGTAGATGTAGCTCTGAGGGACATGGTTTAGTGGTGGAATTGGAACTGCTAGGTTAATGGTTGGACTTGGTGATCTTAAAGGTCTTTTCCAACCTAAATGATTCTGTGAGCGCAACTGAAAAGAGGACAAAATGATATAGATTTAACGCAGGCAGAAGGCATCCAGTAACCTGATCTCTTCCCCTGAGAGGACAACTTTTTTTTGTTTTCCCTTTTAAACTAGGGAAACGTAGTAGATCTAGTCTATCTGGATTTTTGATATAACACTTTGTAACTCATGAGGAATTCACTCTGTTGAAGGCAACACTGAATAACACAAAAACTGCCAGGTAAGGAGCTGGCCAACATGAAGAGTTTTACAATCAGATGCCATACTTCCCCCCAGCTCTCTGCTGGTTTCCTGCTCCCTCTAGTTCCTTGGTTGGGCTGCTGGGCAAGTACCAACCTGGCTTCTCCTGCATCCCGAAGAAACGCATATGATCAATGAACCATAGCACAGTGGTAACAACTGGTCAAATAACTCAGGGCCGAGTTGCCTGAATGCATCCTGTGGAATGAATGATTTCCTTCAGGTTTGGGTACCTGCCTAGAAACCACTTAATCAGAATCACGCCATGCATCCTCTTCCCCATACCACCAACACCCTCCCCAGCACACGCTAGAACTTTGTTAGAGGTATTCTACTTTCTATCCTTACAGTTTCTTTTTTTCTAAGCTAAGATTGTTTGATTTAGAAGAAGCCCAGGAAAAAAAAATCTGAAGGACTTCAGTGAACAGTCGTTTTCCTGATAATTTTGCATCAGCTAAGATGAGCAAAGGCTGAAATAGCCCAAGAGAGCTCCAAGCCTGTTTTTGTATCTGCTTTTGTCAGTTTTGATGGGTTAGGCTCTCTTTGCTTTTCTGCATTCCTGTAGGCATTAAAAAGCCTGAAATGGAGCTTGCAGCGTTTCTCAGAGTTCCTCCTTTGACACCAGATAGTTCTTGGTTTGGCATTTCGGCTCGTCAGAGGAAGACTCTGCTAGCTGTTACTGTGAGGGAGAAGGCTTTACCCCACAATGTGATTCCTGACACAGCTGCAGATCTCTTGAGAAGCCAAAAAAGACTAATTCTAGCATGAACTAACAAGCATGCCATGATCCTGTCAGGCATCAGGAAGCACACCTATTCTCACCATTCCTCTTGGGGTGTGTTTGGGAAAACTACTTTACAACACTCTCAGCTTTGTACATAACCACAAAAAGACCCTCCAAAGTAATTTAGAGTGAAAAAATCCAACCCAACAAATAAAATAAGCAGTAAACGGAAAGAAATTAAATCCTGCATCAGTAGCACTGTGTTTATACAAAATTATTTTCCAAGAATGATCCAGAAATTAGAGTTCTGTAACAAGTGGTTTAATTTTTTTCCCTCTTCATTCTAAATTCAGATGACTTTCATTTTTCAATGCTAATCTTAGAATGAAAATCTAATTTCATTTGAAATCATGAACATACAGGAATTTCTGAAATCAAATGTGTATACACTACTACCTTTGAAGGACAAATGGTGGGAAAGGAACAGATCTCACCAAGTGGGAAGAGTAGTTTGGAATAAGTTGTAAAGGATGGGGGAAGAGGGGAAGCATACTGGCAATACAGGGACAGGGGAAGGTGTTCGAGTTGTTTCAGGAACCAAGATAATTTTATCATATACACAAGTGAAGTAGAGAATGTAATAGTTACCATCCAAATTCTTTCTTGCAGAAGGCATTTCCTTCCTGCCTGATGAATTCAGCAATGGCAGCGTAAGCAAATTGTGACCTTTGCTTTTCAGCTTGTCTCAGTAATGAAGTGAAAGAATTGCCATGAACAGCATTAGCTACAGCATAAGTATACTGATTTTTCAGACTTCGGGACTGACAATGAGATATTCCAGACCTGCAATTCAGTCTGAGGTACACAGTTACGCTAAGTGTCCTCACTGCAAAACCATATGTGCTTTATTATGTCTACCCTGTTCCCTCACTTGCCTGCTTCTGTACAACAAACAGCAGATTATTGTCTTAGCCAAGATTCTTTGTGTTGAGATGTTTTACAGTTCTTTCCCAGGCCACTATAGAAGAACAAGTCTGTCCTTTGGAAAGACGTATGGAAAGTATGTTAAGGGGAACCAACATTTGAATTATTTTTGCCTGTTTCCTCACAGCAAAACAATCAGGCTGCACCAAACATAAGTTTACAGTTCCAGCTGAATGCTAATTAAAGCACTTCCATAGGTATGATGAAGCTGAAGTATACTTGGCCAATCATACAAAGTATAATTTTTTAAAAAAACCAAACAAGTATCCTTCCCTTGTGAGCAGAAGGAAGTGACACTGATGCTCATCACCGAGAATCCCCCACAAACAAGTTTTGTTGATGTTAGTTATCAACCAACCAGCCACTGCTCACAGAATTCTGTCTGCCCGACTGCTAAGTATTGGCTCTGGATGCAATAGGCTCTAAGTACCATAGCTACAGGGGCACATTTTTGTGATGGAAAGTCCTAATCTGTTATTGTTAGAGGCCTTCCACACCAAACCTGTAAACAAGCTTTATATAAGAATAAGATGGTTTAAGTGTGCTCCACTTTCAGTAATGACAGTAATGAACAGTCAATTGCTTCTTTAATTGCTACTTTACCCATTGGGCCCTTCAATCTTCATGACTTACAAGCTATAGTTCATCAGTAATCCAAATGCTGAAGTAGTTTGTCACGCAGAAAATGCATGACATTTCTTTCTTCAGAAAGAAACAGTCTGGGATTTATACTGGGTAGAGAGGTTTACAATGTATGACTCTCTAGGCATTTCTAGTTGTTCTGAATATTTCTCATAAACCATATCATTACCAAATCAAAATCAGTCAAACTTCTCATTTGTTATTTCTTGCAAAACTAGGAGAAAATAATATCTCCTACAAGTGTTCTGCATTCTTCTCTTGTTTAGAAATGTCAGGGTGTAAACAGAAAACAAAGTAGTAGCTTGTTTCCATTTTTGCTTCCCCATAGCGCACTGAACAAGCAGCTTCTTACATACTGGATGCACGGGGGGGAAATAAAGGATTCAAGTAATTACAATGCCAATTTTATTATTGTCAGAATTCTCAAATACAGAACATTCCTCAGCATTAGCAAAGCTAACACCCATTTATTTCAAAAATAAAATTCTTCTGAGAATCTAAAAAAGCCTTGAGGAATTTCCTCCATCTCTCTAGGACTAAAGATGCCCAACGTTTCCATGCAATACTACTCAAACTAATCTTCCCCCTAAAAAGCTTTCTACTTGCCAAGTTTTTTTTTTCCTGTTCCTTAAAAAACAAACAAAAGTTTGTTTTGAAAGAAATATGAAAGGAAGTAAAGGAGTTGTGTTGAGCCAAAAGTCCTTTCTCCACCCTCACTGTACTCATCTGCAAAGCATCTGGCAAACAAATCCATTGATAGTTTAGAAAAAGCTTTTTATCTGTCCTCACAGGCTTAAGAAGGAAAGTGAATAGCATACATATTCCATGGACTAATTGTACATTCCCTTTATATTATTGCCATTTTGAAAACATAAGGGTACAGCACAACATCTACCACCTTCACAAAAACCCCCACCCACCTTCCCTAGTAAAGCTGCATGAAACCCAGGTTAATAGAACCTGCAGCTACATTGATTCCATACTGGCCTCCCAACAGCAGCACAGCTAGGAGACACCAACACATGGAGTCTCCTTCAGTCCAGTTGGGCTTATTGCTTATTATTTGTTTATGCTGATCAACTACACCCATTGCCTCAACCTCATTTTTCTGCCTTTTTCTTTACTTCAAAACAGACGTCCCAGGTCTTTGAGATACAGAAGTGGCTGGACTGCTGCTGAACCCAGGTAAAAGGAGCAGAAAGGAATCCAAGGTATTTCTGTACGTATTTGCTGGGCTCTCCCTTGATCCATGCTCTGCAGCTCCCACATACTTGTTACTAATGATCCAAATAATGAACAGTGGACTGCAGTTCCCTTTAAAATGTTACCACATTCAAATGTAAATCAGGACTTAAACTTTTTCTCTGTCTTCCATGCAAAGTCCTTTAAATAATTTTGAATGTTCACTATAAAATATGACCATTGCCTGGACAAAGCCAGTAGGCAGATTACTTCTAGAAATACTGTCACACCTTCATCTTCACACAGACTAAAGCAGGGAGATCAAAGGCATGATATCTCTTCATTTCATGCTTGTATTAAAACTATGTAAATACCCACACTGTAGCTAGACATTAAACTGGCAGGTTGGGAGGCACATGCAAGTAGTCATGAGTCCTCCCAGACCTGATTCATCCCATATGATATTAAGCCACATCCTTGTTCTCCCACTTCCCCATCTTCAGTCAAAACTGATGTTTACGTATCTGAAAAACTGTTTATGTTATGGTAGCACTTGTAATGGCTCCTCAGTCCAACAGACCACTGTACAAACTGTCTCGGTTGCCTCAGGGCATTAGTTACAGTTCTTGCCTTAAAGATACAGTAGTCAAAGTGGAGTTTTCCGCTGTTGCTGACAATGAGAAATAGGTGCAAGTTCAGAGATGGACCCGAAACTTTAGCTGTTGAAATTTAATGTTTACAGTTTGACCCCTTATTGTACCACTGGCACAGCTATCAACACAGATTCCTGAAGTATCTTCTAAGTTGCAACCTAGATACTTCAAGCTTTCACTAAAGCTTCAGTCATTACATCCTATGGGAATAGTAGTTTTCTTCGTGTATCTATATTAACATACGTTCATCCCATCCTTTATGGCCCAATTGCCATTGTAATACCAGGAAGTACAATTCTTCCCTACTATAAAGTATAACAAGTTCTAGTCTCTCAGATGACCACTTTCCAGTCCAGTTTTTGGCTTTTGAAAAAGAAGTATTTTCGTGCTATTTAATTTTGAGGAGATTATAATACTGACACACCAAAATCATAGATCAGTACGTGGCACTCTACACAAAGAGCTGGTTAACAATAAGTAATCAAAAAAACACAGACGAAGAGCAGCCTATAAATCCTGCCTCCATACTATAAGTCATGAAGACCAGGCAATATACTGTGCTTCACTGGAATTACAAAGTATACATTCCTCTCCTGGTACATAAATTTAAAGCATGTAAAACACAGTGAGAAAAGGAAATTATGAGCTGCACTGCCTTTCATGCACATTTATGTGTATTCCACAATTACAATAAGCAACCAAAATAGCACTATGTAAATTTGAATATGCATCACTGAAAATATGCAAATATTTATATAACCGTTTAAATGAGAAACATTTAGGATAGTTCTTCGTTAGAAAGAGATTAATTTTCAAATAGCTGATCACTGTAAAGCTGGAAATTGGCTGTTTACTAGAATTCAAGCATTCAGCTCAGCTTTGGGGACCTAATTCCTTTCTGTGCTTACAGGTACTGTCAGGAATCAAATTTCCCTTGGAGTGAAAAACTTAACCCTGCAACAGCATAAAATGCCTAATTACTAGCCTGTATATAATAAAATACCAATTTTCTGTTTTTAGTTTTCATAGTATTTGGCTTTGTACAATAATAAATACGAGTACACCAATGCCATTTCCCATATGAAGTGGCCACAGTATCACTTTCTCACTCCTTCCTCAAATATGTAAGACGCATATACAAGATTAAAAAGAGAATAAATATGTTTTTATAAAAACACCACATTATATGAACCATTATAATATATTCTTTGGCAGATGCATAGTCTCAAAAGTTATTTTAAATCTGTTAAAGAGGTTAAAACAGGTTTGCAAATGACTCAGACTTTGAGGAGAGTTCTTGGGAATGCTTTCTTGGCTGTCTTGCAATCCAGAGCTGAGAAGAAATGGGGGAGGAAGAAGTAGTACTTTTTTTTGCAGGTAGTTTCAGTTTTTTAGCACTATCAAACTGAATTTTGCAGGCCATCATTGCTGTCTTTAACACTTCACATGTCCTGCAAACTTCTTTAGCTCAGCTGTACGGCATGCAGTATACAGCACAAAGTGTGTCAAGTTACTAAATACTAGGAAGAAATCCCCTAAATATCACGAGCCACTGAATTTCTGGGATGATGCTTTCAGCTGGAAAGCAAAATGGCAGCTCTCATTTGTCCACATTTCTACTTCTGATTCATAATGAGGGCTAAAATTTCTTTTGAAGGGTCCCTTTTAGAAGGCAGTACAGATCTGTGGAAGCTGCCGTGCTAATGATATTACACGATGTTTGGCAGTTCTCACTGTCTTGCCACGTACTCCTCCCAGCTGCGGTTCCATTTTAGCCATTCCACCGAGCTCTCTTTAATGGACTGTCAGAGCCTGAGGACACTGATGTTAACAGCTACCATCAGTTTAAAACAAAAGCAATTACAAATAAAAATCAAGTTTCCTTTTCCTGAATGGATGACTACTCTTCTTTTTCTAGAGACAGCACTTACTCAAGACTGAGTTACTGTTCTAATACCATGCTATTACTTATGAATTTCTAATTGACGGTCACACACCAGGGAGAAGTCTCATTGTCTCCCCAATAATCTGGTTTACACACAGAAAGGTGCAAGAGGTTCTCCACCCTGTTTTTTTGCTTTCTTTGTTTACTTTCCTTCTACTCACAATGTATTTTATCTCCCCATCTTTGCATTAAATTATTATTTAGAGCCTAACTTCAAATAGAGAAGAGCTATGCTATTAGATTACTTATACACAGAGAGATCTGGGTTCTTTTTCAGGTTGAGTAAGCTAGACTAAGATTTAGTAGCAGAAAAAATTTCTAGCACTGCACAGAGAAATTCCAAGAGCTGCTCGTCATCTGTTGGCTAGGGGAAAGAGACAACCCCCAGACACATTTTAAAATAATTCTCTTTCAGTAGAATAAAAACCAGATTTATAGGATTTAGACTGAGCTAACATACAATGAAATATTACACCTGCCAATCCTCAGTCATTCTTTATTAGTATTATCTACTTCTTAGTAATTCTTACAGCATCCCACTTCTCTCATGAAGCACTGTATAATGTGTTGAGAATTTTAAAGTTTTTATTATTTCAGTGACTTAATTCTGTCTCAGAGTGGGGGGACAGAAGATATTCCACTACATATACACACACACACCAGTAAAATCATGTCATTTCTACAGTACTCTTCCAGAATTTCTAATTTTAAGCCACAAAGGTGATCTCATTGTATGCTGTAGTTTTCATTCAAAGATAGTCTAAATAAAATATGAATGCACTGTTTAGAAGAAGATACACTCATTTAGCTGAAGACAGCATAGGTGTGCACATACCTACCTCCTCCTTATTTCTGTGGTGAGGCTCTATTCCCATACTCAGTGGCACTGTCATGAGTTAATGCAGACAGGCACAAAGAATGAGCATGGGCTTCATGCAAGCTTCATTTAGTGCAAAACCATGAATGTCACAGAGTTAGAAAGTGACAGGAGGTGACTATGTGCTTGAAGTTGTTTCACACTGCCATGAGCACAAGAGAAAAAAACCAAAACTTACCTGCTCAGGTAGTGAAAAGCACAGCCGTAAGGCTAACTCTGCTAACAAAGCAGCAGGTGCATTTAGGTTAATTATATCCTGCCTTCAACAACATAAAGGAGAGCTAAGCCTCGGTTTTAAAGACCCTGAATGTCCTGAAAGGACATGCTCAGATTGCATGCTGACCAGTTAGCACCTAATACACATGCTTGCCACCCCAGGAGGCTTCTGCTCTGCCTTTCCCTTTGCAGTACTGGCTAAGGTTCCATCTATAAGAGCATGTTAGAATCTTCTGAACTAAGATGTTTCATATTATTAATTTAGAAGACAAGCAGCAAGCACTAGCAGCATTAGTCAGTCTAGAACAAGGATCACAGCCTCGTAAGACAAGTTTTCCAGTTTTTTGCTAAAGGCTTTCAGCAGAAGGAAAAATTAAACCTAGATTTTGCTATTTAACACCTTTTTTTTTTCCTTTTTTAAATCCACATTTCTCTGAAGAAATACAAGCAAAAACATCCGTTCTACTTAGGTTTGCTGTATGTGCATTCCTCTGCAGGAGCTATGCATCTAACTGATTACTACTTGTGTTGGTTTCATTAGAGATCATGGAGCCTTATACCCTGCGGCTGTTAATACAGCTCAGCATTTCGGGAAGAACTGAAGCCTCTCCTCCCCTTCCCTGGTTCACACTGTCCAAATTCTCTTTATTTCATAATGCCTTTGTAGGTCCTAAGCCTGCTTTGACTCTGTTGATATTAACCCACAAAGCTGAAAGTATTAATGGCTAAGGCTAGAAACACCCGCCCTCGTAACTCTCTCAGACAGGATCTTCAGGTTAGACGCACGTTTATGACTATTACACCATGTGTGTTAATGTCTAGTTATTTTTAGGAAAGACACTCACAACTAAAATGGGTTAAACCAAGTATTGTTCTTTTCACACCTTCCATTAACTAGGATCTTGTTCTATACCTGCAAATAAAAGAAACTCCTGAAGTTTTACTCACTTCAAAGATTGCTCTTCCTGTTAACTGTTACCCAAGTATCATCTTAATATTAACTGGATATTAATTTTATTATTAAAAATGATGCTTAATTCATGAGATGGAAAGCAGGAAGACGATAAGTATTTTCCTTACACCAAGAAAACTAGAACAGAAAATAAAAAGGAAGCCCCAAATACACAGAGCACTTAAAGCTTACAAAAAGGGAAAAAAATAAATCAGTAGTCATTGCCCTTAAAGTATGTCTCTACTTGGGGCTGCCCTCAGACCAAACTGGAACGGCCTGCAGCCTTGCCAGCCCGAGGACAAAATCCAGCCATGACTCACCGGCAAGCCAGCAGCAGTGAGAACCTGGCAGCTTTCCACATCTCCCAAGGCCTGGGCTTGTGATGTCCTCTACCTCCCTTCCAGCTCTGCCCACAGGACTGCTGCTAGGTCATGCTTACAGGTGAAATGCAGCGCCCTGGCTAAGAACAGGTTTGTGCTTCAGAAGGGAGCCCAGTCAGGAACCTGTCAGGTCTGCACTCCCACAGCAGCAGCCAGGTCAAGCAAACCACTTGCCAAACAGCGCACTCTCTGCATTTGCTGGTAACATTGCCTCGTCTCCCAGATGGCGGTGTTGACTTTCTGCCAAGTGGCAGGGGATATCTGTGCCCCTTGGATACCATCCTCGAGGAAACGCAGCAGTGAGACTGAATCTAGATGTATTTTAATGGAATTGCTTTTGCTAACACATACAGCCCTAAAACCAGGTGCCCAGTTTGCAAAGCAGTATTATAGCTGGTTCCTACATTGTGCTTACAAAACCCACACTAACCATATCACAGAGCATGCCCTTGTACTTCTTGGGGTCTACTTGTGTCTTCCAGATCTGAAGCCTCACAAATCTTGACATGCCTGAAGTTACCCTTTCTTAAGCAAGAGTCTTCTGTTTCTTCCTGCTTACCCACCCATCGTAAGTAAATTTACCTATATTCCCTTTGATTAAAGCTGCTTGCAAACTGACCCTTGCTAGATACACAATAAGTGAGGTGAGAAATATGGCAGGCATACCCTTAAAATTCCTGCACGCTTGCCAACAGCACAATGAGGCAGTGAGTTAGTACATACCACTAGAAGGTTTCTGGCAAAGCAATCTCCATCAGCATATTACCTATATACTCCTATGCAAATCCTAACAGCATATCATTTAACCATAGTCTGTCAAGCAAACCAACCTCCTAGATTTTTTGTTTTTCCACTGGAAGAACCTTAAACCAAAAGTAGCCCCTAGATTGCACTGTCAGTGGTACTATTATGCATACACACATCAGATAACCAAATAAAGGTTCTTCTGTAGTCTATACTGACATGTTATGATGACTGGACAACCTTTATTCACAAATCCAATAACCTAATGCTTCTGCAGTCTTAACTTAGCCCTTTGCATCCCCTAAATTTCTGACTACTGCTCCCTAACATCAGTATTTGCATTGGCAGAGAAAGTGCAGGGACAATTGTTTTTAACAGAAAAGGACAAACACATCAGCATTGAGTCAGGATCTCCACAGACATCTCAAGAGGAACCTAGAAGAGCAGGGCTCCACTCCGGGCTAACTACTGTATCTTTCTGATCATCAAGAAGCTCTACCCACATAAGCCAAAAGCAATTAACAGATCACAAGTGCAACACTTACAGGAAAACCTATGAAATGATGAACAGTCACGTCACCCAATACATCCAGTAATAAAGAGCAAATTTAAGATACATTTGGTTTTATTTCCAGAGTGACACTACGGTCTTTGTAAACTCAAAGCAGTATCACAAGCCGAGACAATATTCAAACCTAACACTAAGATCAGTATTCAGCTGCCTACACATGGTATTCCTGGTGTCATTTACTCTGTGCCTCTTACTACCATGCTGGAAGGGTGTTGGTCTCCTAAGTCCTGCACCACAACCGCCATCTCCCCCTGTGCACAGGTCTCAGGCACCTAAGGGCATTTCAAACAGAACCATAACTCATTAACCCAAACATAATCCCTCTTCTCACATCATCCCTCTCCCCAAAGACGAGCACCCTCTTCTCCAAAAGCTACAGAAGCTCTGGCAAATCAAGAGTGGGAGGGTAATTAGCTCATGATTGAGTTAATCAAAGTGTTCTGAAATAAAGTGTATCTATTTATAGGCATAATGAGTTCATGGGTATTCAGGTCTTTCTCAGGTAAGGAATGAGCTCAGGAACATACTAGAACTCCAGAGTCTGGAAGCAACACTGGTTTGCGAGCTTGGGTCTGTGCCTAAGCTCAGATTTCAGTCACTTTCATTTATTATAGTGCTCA
Source organism: Rissa tridactyla (assembly GCF_028500815.1). Taxonomy (NCBI): domain Eukaryota; kingdom Metazoa; phylum Chordata; class Aves; order Charadriiformes; family Laridae; genus Rissa; species Rissa tridactyla. The sequence continues at coordinate 12,673,976 of NC_071473.1, forward strand.
ACTCCACAAATTTATTACCAATCCATGTCCAGTCCAGACACTTTTCTATATAATTATCCTCTATTCTTAACTAGTTTTCAGCATACGGCAAGTGGAAGTTGTTTCTTGACTTAGGAAGAGGTCAAATAACTAAAAGAAGCAGCAAGACCAGCATTGCTAACAGTCTGAAAACCTCATACTTCAAACAAGAGAAATATTGTTACTGATTGCCATGATGATGTTGTTGCATGACCTGGAGGAATATGCAGGAATAATTTCCAGGGCTCAAAGTGAGGTGCTGTTAGAGAAGTATTATAGCCTACAATTCTTTCTTTTGTAGCTAAAATAGAAGCAGCAGTTAAAATAGATACAGGCCCCCAACATACAGCAGGTCACATGTAAATCAAGAATTTACCTGTTTAATGATTAAAAAAAGTTTTTATCACAGAAGATACAACAAAATCCTCAAGTTCCACTGTTGTTACAAATCTGGAACTTAAGGCTGGGATCTGAGAGCGACATACAGATGTCTTCTCCAGCACAAGAGTCCTTTATTGGGAAGATTCTGAATTTTTATTTAGCAAATTTCGTAACTATTGCAGTGACCCAAAAACACATGGTAAACTCCATCCTCTCATGCTGTCCGTGGCTTTGGGATCTTCTTTATTGATATAGGATTTGTTATGTGGTTTTGGAAAGCAATTTTGCAGTCCAGTGGCCTATACAGTTAACTCCTTTATACCCTTTTGAACTGGCTACTTCTGCACCGTTACATGTAACTGCAAGGCTGACCTGATCCAGGTTAAATTGGTTCAATGGGTTAAATTTCTTCTTAAAAGGAAAGAAAAGGAACCTTAATTTGCATTACCAGCAGTAACACATACAAAATGCTACCAGTAACAATATTACAACATATCTAGTTATACTACAGGATATACCACAAGTATGAGTTCTTTTCCTGTTGTAAATATGCCTGCAGAAGTGTAACACAGAAAACAGAAAAGTACTGGGTTGGTGTTCCCGCCCCCCCTTGAAATCCTGATAGACAGCCTGTCAAAATGGCAATCTGTAACCCACGGGCTTTTCTTTTACACCAAGAAGTCTGTGACATTTAACGTCAGGTTTTCTTGCAAGGAAAAATATGAAGTCTTACCCAGAAAGCTAGGAATAGATTCCTGTATTTTGCTATACATTTGATATATTTTGCTCAATCATCTCTGCTTATAGAAAAAGAAAAATTAAGACCCATTGCATCTAACTGCATCTCAGACTCATAGGCTTCCTCTATGCTTTGAAACTCAGTGCAGTCTTATCTACATTGGCTCCTTCCCCAGGGATATCCCTCCCACAGCCCCAGTACATAGCAGAGATTTGCATTCCTGCTGGGTGCCCATGTTTAATTTTTAAAAGTATACATTCAGTCTAATGAGGAAAAAATGAAACTGGGTGCCTAAATTGATATGATAAGCACCACTGAATGCACAACTGCAGGCAAACAGTAAGCATGTTTGCTTATTTCCCACAACCGGTTTTATCCACTGAGACATGCCTTGAAATTAGAGGATAAGCAAAAAACTTAATAAGCAAGAAGGCAAGAGAAGGAAAATGAAAACAACCCTATTTAAGCATCCTCTTTGCCACTCTCCAGACTACTCCTATTTAATCTTGTCTTGAGGTATCATTACTAGATATTACATGGAAATAAATACACCATTATAGGGATATAAACACTTGTCCACATACATATGGTTGTGTTGGAAGAACAGGATTATTTCCAGGGCTGGTTCACTCAGTGATGGGATCATCCAGTACCTTTTACTCCTCCAGACCTTCCAACCAGGCTTTTCCTGACAATTCTCTTATTTAGTCTTTCAAGGGTAAAATTTGCCTCTCTACGGTGTTCTAGAATACCAGGCAAAGGTATTGCATGATCTCCTGAAAAGTCTTTGGGAAAAAAAATTGAAACAACTACTGCCCTTCTGCACTCCCTTGTGACTCCTGGGGCTTACACAGTGTAGCAGAAATTGGAATGTATGAAATACATGAAGCGGTAGTCAGAGGAACTGTATTCTGCCTGGTCCTTGTCAGAGAATGTTTACTGCCTGGTATTTCTTTCTCATATTCAAGCCATTGTTACATTAGCTATCAAACCAACCTCTCCAGCTTGGTGCTAAGGTCACCCTGAATTAGCTTCCTGAACTACTTCTGGAATCAAGTGCTCTATTACACTGTAATAAATACAGCTATTTTGGGAAAAAGACAAGATACTTGGCAGAATTGTGTGAAGCTATCATTAATGCTAGACAAATCCAAAAAGGCAAATAAGTTTAGTCTAGCAAAGCAGAAGGTTACATTCTTGATCACAAAATAGGAAACAAAAAGTTATCAAAAACAAAACAAGTAAGACACAGAACATACTTGAAACAGCTCAGCTCTCCCAGCTGTCTCAAGACTTTTCTGAGTCATGTCCCAGGAGCAGATATGGGATTAGGTACAACTACATTACATCTTCTCCTAAGTTTTGACTTTCAAAAATAACCTCATATTACTAAGGAACTACAGTTAGCTCTGCTGAAGTCACTCGGAGCTGAAGGTACCACTCTCTTCAGTTCACGCAATATCCATTTCTTCCCCCTCATTTTTATTCCCAGCTTGGATGACACTAACATTTTCTCTGCCTGGGTGATTTTCTGACTTTACAGTCTGTCTTTGTACATTCTTTTCGCTTAAGTGATCTTCAACGGAGATAACGTTCTTCAAGGCTCATACAGCACTTTAAGTCACATCTCATAAGCAACGCTACTATATCTACTCTAACTGAATGCATTTTAGTATGCCATTATATCTTCGGAGAGTTCACGATACAACATTAATCATACAGATGATACACTTGGTTGTGGACGTTTGTTCCCTCCCTAACATTTAAGGGAAGGAGCCCTCAATTAAGATGTGTTTCACTTTCCCCTATCACAGAATGGTTGAGGTTGGAAGGGACCTCTGCAGGTCACCTGGTCCAACCCCCCTGCTCAAGCAGGGCCAGCTTTTCTCTGCTGGAGGAAGAGAAGAAACATCTCCGTCTTTGGGGGTCTCCTACAGTTGACCTGACAGCAATAGCCCTGCTTCACATAAGAAGCTGGACCAGATAACCTGCAGAGAAACTTCCCATGCATATCTCTAATCCCATAAATATGAGTGTGCTTCATTCAACTAAAAATTTTTTCCTCTTTTCTTGGTCAAAAAGTACCCCCATCCAGCAAGTCAAAGCTCACTTCAGTCAGCATGCCTTATTCCATCCATTTTCATTCACATATTGCAGTTCTACATCCACTACTGGCAAGCAGACGACTCCCTACAAACCAAATGCTTCAGGTGCTGTCATACTAAAATATACACAGCTATGTATTTTTAATGCTATGATGGCTTGGTTCCTTAACAACACTACTTGAACCTCGTCTTCCTTACATGAAATATTTACAGCATTTTGATAATATTTTGTACATCTGTATTTCCCCTCCCCAATACCTCTAAAAGCCATTACTAGTGTTTGCGTAATAATGGATTGTTTTACTGAAAAAAATAACTGTAGGTAGGTCAAGAACAACGTGAACAAGTTACAATTAAAAGAGGAAATAAAGCCACTTAGAATTCAACTATACAATACACACAGCCACAATATTTAAGTGTATTATTGCCTATTAACCTAAATACTATTTTTCACAGTACATCTTGTATTAAATGAGTCACCTATAGTAGCACTATCAGCTTTTATTAGATGTTGGGGAAAATTTTGCTATGTTTAATTAGAATCTACAGAAAAGCTTTATTTTAAATTAATAGAAATAAATTTTGATGTCATTGAAAACTACACAATTAGTTGCTTTTCCTTTATTCACAGGTTAAGCCTGTTCTTGGAAAAGTCACTTCCCTCCTTATCTTAGCATTCCCCACAATGGCTGGAATTCTTTAGTTCCAGCAGAGTGCAGCCACCATCAGAGCTTTGAACGTTCAGGCACTTAGACTAACCCCGTGGAAGGTATCATGCAGGTCTTTGGCCTGGTATAGACTCATATTCAAGGGGAGCCAATACACAGAGTAGTAAACAGAAGCCAACTGTTCCTTGGAGTCATCTGTTCATGAAAGACAAGCTTTAGCTAAGGTTTCGTAGTCCTTCGATTTGATAATGAAAATTTATTTTTGTGTGCATACATACGTAGCTTGCAGAAGAACACATATCTTTGTTATGTAGTCATACTGCTTTGTAGAAGAGTACATCTAAAGCTACTCACTAGTTTATTTATGAAGGAGAACATAAATCTGAAGTTTTTCAGTATTTATCATTTCTATTCCCTTAACTAAGTATCTGGATGAACAGGTTCAATACAGTAGTTTTATACTGAATGAACCTGGCAAGAGATAGAGTGAATATGCAATAGCTTGATCTACTGATCATTTAAGATCATGAACCATTTAAAAAAAAAAACAAACACCTTTACTTACATACTAAGAAATTAACTGGATAGCAGCATGTATCTTTGATAGTCCAAAAGTACTGGCTGCACATTAGTGAATGGATTTTAAAGTTATATTGGAAAAATGTGATCTAGCTACTGGCTGTAACATGAGAACTGTCTGCTACAACTGCATGCTGGAAGAGACAGGAACCCAACTCACCATTTCCGTAGTGGAAGTGGAACAGGACTGATGGAAGAAACTGCTTAAGAGACCATGGAGACAGATCATATAAAGAAAGGCGTGGATCACTGTTCTGATAAAGAAAAGAACATTCTTTCTTGCTCAATTAAAATGATTACACTTAATATATGCCACTAATCTTCCTACATGCCCTGGAGACCTAAGTGAGCCTATGCGCATTGTTCTCTAATGTTTCTGATGGCAACTAATTAATCTTAATGAGAAGGAGTGCTGAGTTTAGGGGTTTTATCTCACTGTACTGCAACTTGGTTTCACTGGCAATTGGTTGAATTTTCCTTTACAACATGCATTATGATTGTCTCATTTATTTTGACAATGCACTCAAGGATTGATACATTGATGTTTAAAAGCATTGCGTGTTTAAAAGTTGCAGTTCAGAGTCCCATTTAGGTACCAAGACAAGACCTGATTTATTTCAGGCTTTATTGTGTTCTCAGTTACCAGTTAAGTTGCTTTTGGAGCTGTTTCTCTGGCCTCTACCCTCAGTTCCTACTTGGACACTCTTGCACGTCCTCCATTTGCTATTCTCTGAAGACTTTGGTATCCAAACCACTGCCTTACTTTTTTCTTGCTCAACAACAGCAACAGAGAGCCAGCAGCAAAAGAATCTGGCAGAGGAACTAGTCACCACTAACTAGTTCATTAAAGCACATAGCATCTGGAAGAAGTTACATATAGTAAATATGCTGCCTTAGTTCCATTAATCAAATAATAAAATTCTACTTGAACTATAAAATGTGAAAGATAAAGAAATACAGAAATGAAAATGTGATTTACTATGCTGATGAAAGCAAAACCACCCATTCCTTTCAGCTCCTGAATTCAAGTGTTGTGTCAAAAGTGCATTTTTAAATTTAATTGAGTGTTTAAAACTAAAAATAAGGTGTGGAAGCAGTTTGTTAAAGGTAGATTTATTTATTTTTTTTTTTACAGGAGAAGAGAATTTGATCATTTTGGGTGACAGAAGTAATGTATTCTAAGATGTTGCCACAAGCCCTGGACTTTGCATTTTTACAGACTGTAGGCAACTAGATTTATTTTAAATTATTAGCTCCATCACAGCTTCTTTCTGCTGAAGAATGCGGCATTATTTGTATTTAAAGTTTCATCTTTAAATCAGATGAAACATTTAAATGCTTTGGTAGCAATTGTGGCACTCACTGCTGGTGACATTTCCCATGGGAGTATTATAAGCCTCCATCTTCCTACTTACACAGGAAAATGGGGGATGTCCAAACATCATACATATCATACATGAGATACTTGTTAAAAGGAAAACATCTTCTGTTAGGCTGCAAAGCAGGCAGGACTTGTCAGAAACTCACTAGTAGTGGGTATTTCTCGTAACAAGACTGCTGGATAGTTGCACATATACAGTAGGCTCCCTGTTCCCATTTCAGACAGTCTTTCATTTCACTTGTTGGCGCCCTTCCAATTGCATGTGTCTTTAAGAAAGTCTTCCCGGGGTTTTGCAAGGCAATAGGGACAGTTTCTGAATTTTCATGAAGTCCAGCCAAACTCTGCTAGCCTAAATCAGAAGGCTCAGGCAATTACTTGGTTGCAAAACAATCCTCAGTGCACGAATCTAATTGGCACCATCCCTGTTCTACCAGTGATCCCCTGTAAGTCACCATTACTAAGTCCTAGATGCTTTCCTTGGCAATCAGGATCCTTCCACACCCACACAGAAGTGGAACACAACCTTTTAGCTTGAGGCTTTAGTACTCAGCCCCATCACACACAATTGCAGAGATGCAAAGTAGAACTACGACTGTAAAGATGTGGTTGCACTGCAGTTCCTACATTTTCTCCTTCCCAGCACAGGCAAATCTCATTTCAAGATAGACCTTAATAGCGAACTGCAAAAAAGGACTTAATATTGTAACACCAGCCACCTGCTTCTGTTGATCAGCTATAGTTTTTATCCTTCTAAGATATAAGCCAAGTAAAATAAGACCCTGCGCTGCCCTCCTCCCCTCCAAAAAAAAGAAAACCACAACAACAAAAACTCCCAAAAACCAACGCCAAACCCTCAATCCCCCCAGTTAAAATCTAGCTTGATTTTCAAGGCTGCTGTGCAACGGAGACTAGTTACTGCAAGTTTATCTTTTAGTTCCCTCCATCTCCTAGATCATTTGAACGCTGAACAGTGGTTTCATGTTAACATTTAAAATCTGTTAATGATCTCAATTGTCCGAGACTGAACGCTACCAGAATACCCAGCACAGGTCACAGCCTTGCCACAAAACAAATATGGATTGAGACCCAGTAGTATCAAGTTGGAACTTGAATGCATTCAGGTTGAACAACAGGCTACGAGTAATTTTCTGTACAATTCCTTGCCACTGCTCTCCCCTGGAAAGTGATGATGAAATTCAAGAATTACTCAGGCACTAGTTTCAAAAACATCAAGGGTTTCTCAACACATCCCGTACATCAGCGTAGTGAACTTAAACTATTCACTGGCTGGACAACTTACAACAATAAACAGAAATAAAAGTCCAAGTTCAAAACCTTAGAGTTACTTTGCTATTATTTCCTTAAGTACACATGAGGACAGAAGCATTTTATTATGGCATTAGATATGTGTTCTTAAAAGCCGTGAACTACTTGCATTTTAAATTGCAGAGCTTGAAGAGAATCATGTTAGAGGAACTTTACTATCTAAAAAACAGAGGAGTTGTGAAAGCTTCCAAACTTACCTTGCCACATTGCCCAGAAGTATTGCAAGGCAAAAGAATAAAACGCCCTAAAGTTACTTTTCTGCTTTAGTCTGCTGTAGATTTATCTAACATTCAGAAGATCTTCCTGCTCCTTCTCCACAAGTTACTCAAAAAGGCAAATGAGGGCATTCACGAAAGCACTCTACTACCTTAGTCACCTTTACTGGATTAATTTTCATCATTAACAAACATATGCATTCTATTTGTGATTAAGGGAAGTCTCACTTATAACATTCATTTCTATATAGGTTTGTTTGCTTTTTTAAATACAGATAACTTCACCTATAGGAAGATTTCTGATATGTTATACACATAAAGAGGACACCCCCTCCCACTCCAGTATAACTTGCTGGGTTTTTTTTAACGATGTAAGGTAAGAAAACAAAAGGTATGAAAATCTGACTTCATCAATGCTTGAGCATACTTGCAACCTGCTCTAGGTGACCCTGCTCTGGCAGGGGGGTTAGAATAGATGATCTCCAGAGGTCCTTTCCAACCCTATGATTCTATGATACTTCTGTCATTGCACTTGCCCATGTTTCCTGTAAGTGCTAACCATATTGATTTCATGACTCTCTGGCACTGTGTCAGAAAGTTTGAGTCCAAATCCTATTGTTTTTTCATTAAAATTAACTTAACTAAACGCTCCCTATCTCCTGTAAGAGGAGAGGCAAATAAGTGGCCCAGTGAAGATTTAAGAACTGCCACAACATCAGACCAACCAGAGATGGTCTCATAAGACTCAACTACTTGTAGCATAAATAGACTGTCAAGACATAAACCAAGCCAAATACTTGTGTGTACTTTTCCCATTATTTTTCACTTCTTTTCTCTTATTATCTTATGCACATTTTGTCAAAGTTGCACTTTTCCAGAAGAATTTCTACTGACAGGAGGCTGTGCTTATGGTTAAAATACCAGAATAAACAGTGGGATTATTTTCCATCCCTGCTGTACTATCCAGTGTCTGGACTGTGTATGTTCCAGTACGTAAGCTAACACGTCCTTCACAGAGGGATTATGCATCAATATTTCTTAATGATTAAGACCCTACATTGAACTTGGTGGTTTATTCACAGACATTTCTCATCAGTATCATGTGACAATCCTGCACGTGTATTGCTGTTAGATTTCTCCCTCTTCTCCTCCAGCACAGTAATACTGGCTTGGCTTCCACTTCTCTAGACTGTTGGCTGTAGAGGGAACTAGGATAGGCTGCTTTTAACAAGCAGCAGATTTCATTTTAAACCCTTTTGTACAGAATGCAAAACCTTGAGTGTTTTTCACAAGTCTGAAGCATGTTGAGTTCTGTACTCAGAATAATAAACAACTGTGCTTGTCTGGAAAAAAAAAAGAGCGGAAATGCAGTTCTGTTACCTGTTTGTGATAGAGCACTCAAAATACTTTCACCCTGTGATCAATAAAGATAACAGTTGTAGCTACAGCGATGTTACATATTGCCATCTGTGCTTCTAATGAAAGCAGGTATTCATCCTTTAACTTATAATATCAGATCCAGGTTTCTCTGTGTGGAGGTGGTGTTTTTTTTAGTGGGTTTTTTTGGTGTGTGTTTTTTTTTTAAGCAGTTCCTTAGACTGGCAGCCAAGATTTCAAATAGTTCCCATTACATAGATGGCTAATAATCAAGGTGCTCCTCAGCCTCTACCACTGCATTGTGCAATTCTTTCAGTACGGCATTACGGTATGCTATGTGCAAACTGAGTGCGCCACTTTGCATCAGCAGCAGACAGCCTGGGAAAATACTGCTTGCCTGACATTGTAATTCTTTAATTAAAAAAAGTCTTCAATTCTAAAGCCTCTAGGGATGTTAAGTTTAGCTAAAAATCTAAGTGTTAAATTATACCCATCTGGAATGCATAGCAGCATCTCAAAGTAAGATGCTGTGACTAAAGATACAGTAATGCCAAAAAAAAAAAAAAATGAAGAGATGAAAGCACAGCCATGCCCAAGTTCAGCAGTTTAAAACTGACTGGTATCACAGAAAGCAAGTAATGCCAGCTCATGGGGAGGAATTACCCAGCTTCACCCCGTTCTGCTCTTTTATGTCTAGGCAATACTGATGCTCAAGCCAATACACAGCCAAGTCTATACACAGTTCTAGTATCAATGCCATAGCTAGGCTCACTCCGAAAAATTTAAACAGTCAAATTGTTCAAGTCACAGCTAAGCTGGGGCAACAGGAGATCAGCCAAGGACACGGATTGTGGCAGTTCCCTCTGAAGTCAGCATGAGGTCTTACTATAACCATTTCTTATCAAAGCATCAGCCAGAGGGGAAAAAAACCTGCACCAAACGTGGCCAAAGTAAAGAGGTGCATTCTAGGTACTGGCACTGCCTCCTTTTATTTATGTCCTTTTCTGCTGTAGTTAGGCAGAGAATATTTGTCTTTTGCTGTACATGTTAGTCTGGTTTTCTAACTGCATTTGTGTTGCTTACGAGTGTGAGAACAAACTCTGGTCTTCAGCTTAGAAGATTTTCCATCCTTATTTGGTATGAAACCTTAACTGCTTTATAAAGTGCAAGGGCTGTTGTGTCTATGCTTTTATGCTTTTTATTAACAATCTAGAGAAGCTCTCAGGTGTTATACTATGATAGAACAAAATGTGGCATAGACTGAACAACACTAATTGCCACCTAATCTATCATCATCAAAATACAATAGAGCTCACAGCATCTTTAAGACAAATAAAACCGCTGTTTGTGGAATGATTTTTTTTAATGGGAAGTAATTTCACTCCAGAAGATCCCCCTTCCCAGTTTTATACAGGAAGTCACAAGGAATTTTAATAGGGAATTAATGTGAGACTGTGTATTGCAGTTGCTTTCCTATTCAGTGTGATCTACTGCTCTTCTCACTGCTTCCTTTAATATTTGAACTAGAAAAAAAAAAAAGGGAAGTCCATCAAAATCTTTAATTCCTTAATCCAAATATCAGAGTTAACGAATGAGATTTTTCAAATGGCAAAAAATTGGTTCAGACAAGAGCAGAACAAAGTTGTTTCCCTTTCCCAAAAACATAAACATGTATAACACTTATGTACATTTATAAAAATATAAAAATCAATAAACAAGTGTAGCCTCAAACAGCCATTCACTTTGCTTATTGGACATTAACAGCTATGCTAAACCTTGAACTTCATACAGAGGACCATGAGGGGAAGTTTCGTACAAGTGACCAGATTTCTCATCTATGAAATACTCAAGTACAGTTGTTAAGGAGACACAGGCAATTTGCTTTCCTACAGTGTTGCTCCATTTGTAGTGAGAGTTGAACTGTTCACTGCTCTGGTAAGGATGGCCTGTTTCAAAACACCACCGCTCACACAGCATGTGGCAAAGTTCCAGTTCCACACGTGCTCCCTATTTAAAGCCTGTCACTGCCTCAAAGATTCAGCTGCACTCCAGCTCTACCACAGCCCCATTCCACCTTCACATCTCCATGTTACCTGAACTTTCCCTTTAAAATCCTTAAAAATAATCAAGCCCCATGATTGTTGAGAAGATTACATCAGTATTTTGCTTTCACTTAAAGCAGCAGAACAAAAGGAAGAGAGCCACAAAGCCCAGCCAACCAGCTGGGATCGAATGGACAGAGAACCCTCATCTGGAAGGAAGCAAATGAACAACTTTTACAGCTTTCAGGTAACTTTTCAAATCACAAGATCCCTGCTAGGTTCCCATGGAAGCTTTTTAATATTATGAAATATTAAAATAAATATTTCACTTAAGACTCCACCAGGTGAAGTCTTCACTGTAGCCCTTAGCACAATGCCACCTCACAGCAACTCGTACAGTGTTCTGCCGTTGGGGATACAAGGCAGTGAGAAACAGTAAGCACCAGCCGTGATTTTGGACTCTCTTGGAAGACTGCCTAACTTGTGCTTACTGTTTAGTTTGGTTTTGATTCTCCCTGGCCATAACACATACTTCTTATTGTATATGTCAGTCTGGCATCCACAAATCTACCCTGGACCTAAAAAGCACCATGTAAATACATTTACCATTTGATGTGGTTGCCTCTTGAGAATAAAAGCAGAGGCATGAAATGGGGTTTCAAGCCATCACCTTCCAAAGCCCACTGGCTTTGCTGACTGTGGCAAAAGACTACCCTGAAGGGGTCTGTAAAAGGACCTAATGCAGACTGCAGCACGAAACCAGATTGGCTACTATAGTGTTGGGAAGACATTGCCATTAGAATTCTCCTCCTCTGCTCCCCTTTCAAAACTTTTTATTGCATAACCCAGGGTCAAGGGGGAAAAAAAAAAGCTCTACAACACCAGCATTTTAACAAGGAGTCCCCTGAAATGTTCCTCTAGTAGTTGGTGATAAAACTCACATAACTCACATCACATAAGCATGGAAGAAGCCGTATCACCTCCTTTTCTCTATAAGCCATTACTCTCCACTAGATTAGTGAGTAAAAACAGAGTAAGATAATTCACATTTATTAATAGCAAAGGTCTCACTTCTTCCTGTATACTTCAGATTTCACCTGAAGACCTTGGTCTTCAAGCCATCAGTTGTTTATCAGTGCTAGGAAGAACTCTGAAATACTCCTCCCATTGATAACATTTGCTCAGGATCACCAGCTACAGGGCCACTGATATCTTAATACGTGTTATGTGCTTTTAAAAAAAAAAAAGTAACTTTGGCTACACAAACTTGAAGCTACCTGGATGCTCCTCCATGCCAGGGCTTCCAAGACTTCTACCTTAATAGACTGCATTAGAACTAATAATAAAACCCCCAAATAGGTGTGAGTGAAATACTGAACTCCACTCAGTCAGAAACACTGTCCCTTCTTTTCACTGATAACAGCCAGAAGAATAACCCCCTTTAGGGGGAATGCAGCTCAAAGTTCTGGAAACAGGACCTTCTTGATCAAAGTACTGTAGAAACAGAGCTCCAAATTAGGTCAAACTAACAGAAATCACACTGAGGCACATGCAAGACCAAGTTATATCAAGAGGACTTTTTGAAAGAATGGAAAGTGGATGATGGGGAGTGACATGCATATTTCAAACATTGCCTTATGTAAGAGGGAAAGGGGAAGATAAGAAGCTGTGGGAACAGGGAACATGTGGGGAGTTCCACAGAAATCTAATTTACATAAGCAGCATTTATTACTCTCTGCAAGGCTCCAAGACTACAATACTTAAGAAATGTGGAATGGCATACGAATATTTAAGGAGCCTCTCAGTAAAAAAAACTAAACCCACAACAAGACAAAGACACAGTGTAGTCTTGTGCATTCTTGAGGCAACATTTCAAGATGGTTCTCAGACAGGTGGTTCTGCAGTCTCCAGCACACAATGGGGTCATCATCATCATCAGTGAAATAATCCCAGCAGTTGCTGCTGAAGAAGCATGCTCAGGTAGTAATACCTGCTTTGAGTAGTCAACTTCTGAGCTGAAGCAACTGCTGAATTTGGATCCTTTTGTTGTGAAGCCAAGAACAACATGTACTGCTCTGCTGTTTATGGTGAACTCATTGTATCTCCATTGTCAGGGACTGGACTCAGAAGAGTCTGTTGTGTATCAGAACAGGCAAGAGAAATACTAGGTAATCTATTAGATGACTAAGTTTCTAATTTACTTGGTTAATCACTATTTTTTTTGGCTAGTAATACTAGAAAACCATTGTGGGTAGAGAAGTACCGTGAACATATTTGTCTCAACTGTTAATAGAGGCAGTCTAGGAGGTGCCCAAATTTAAGTCCACAGTCTTATCTTCTTGAGCAACATGCAAAATCTCCATGTACAAGACAGTGTTGGTTATACACTGTCACCTAGTTTTCACCATGCCTATATCGGTGATGTTGTGCCTTGGCACTGGAGAAATCACAATCTCATTTTCCCTTCAAAGAAAGGACTTAAGGGCAGTATTATCTGGAGAGATCTTTGGGCAGTTTGCTGTTCATACAGCACAACATCCCAAGATGCAGGAGATCAATATGCTGTAAACTCTCCACTCAGGAGCATCCCTTCATATAAATCTCTCCTTCTAAGGTCCCATTGGCAGAGTTCTCCCCTTCTTGTGTCTGGAATCAGCAGACAAGAGGGCCTACCTGCACACCTGAACTCAAGATAGGACTTTTCATGTCCACGGGCGGCCTTAGAAGTGTCTCTGTGTATTGTGCTAGACAGCACTAGACAAAAAATTCTTAACTGGAAAAGAGTTTCAGCAGCTAAATCAGGAGGCCAAGCAGCACAAATCCTATGTAAGGATAAATCCAGCAGTTGTGCCTTTTGCTTTCTGTCCTCCTGCCATTTCTGACTTTGGCTGACAGTATTTCCTTTGGGAATCTAGAAAAAACATGCAATTCCCAACAGCTCCAGCTGCAGTGATGAACTTCCTCTTGGTTAGAAGTACAAAGAACTAAATCTGAGTGTGTTTTTTTGTTTGTTTGTTTTTTAACTGGTGAAAATCCAGATAAAATTCTATAGATTTCATTAGTCACTCTTTAGAGATATTATAGTGAAAATAAAAACCCACTCCACGGCTTTGTTTATTTGTCATAATAACAAGGTTCAGACATGTGGGGGCTACGTGTAGCCACCTAGGAGCCAAAACTTAACATCAGTAACAACTGTTAAGCTAAGAGTTATAAGTTACAACAATTTGCTAAGAGCCACAGCAAGTTTAAACCCATTTCTTTTCAGAATTCTCATACAGGATAAGCCATTTACTACTGTTTGAGGTCTATAATCTAATCCTTACTTCTACTCCTCTGCTTCCCAAATCAAGTTTTATATAGATTGGCAGGCAAAATTCTACCAGTTTGGGTCATAATAAATGCTACTTTATTTCATTAATAATTTTACAAAATATTATCAAACCTCAATAAATACCTGCACTATCAAGCTGATATTCCTTGAGCAAGAGCACTGTCCAGTCACTGCTCCATCCTACCCGTTTCATTTTAAAAGGTAAACATGACAAAATGGGATTAGACTGTTGCGCATGGATTACTTCAGAATATTTTGCCATTAATTCTGCAAAGAAGAGTGAAACAAGCAACCAGGTAAGAGTGTGTTTCATGCAAGAAGATACTTTGGCCCAGATTTCAAGAGAATCATCTTTACCACTTTCTACAACAAGAAGTTAATGGTCATCTTCCCAAAACATGAGACTCAAGACACAACAGGAGTAAAATTCAGTTAACCCTGAAAACCAAGGACTGACAGACTACACTAGGTGGCACTGCTACACACGGCTTAAGTTTCTTCACTGTGGGTTCAAATTAAGCTTCGTTTTTGAACAAATATCTGTATTAAGTTTGAGGGAAGAGTTTTAAGGGAGCTTTGGCAAGCAATGAGGAAGTATTCTTTGCTCTCCTGTAATTACAGACAATTTTTGCTATGAAGTTATTACCTAGAAACCAGCCAGTAGGAGTCTTGATGATAATGCTGTTCCCTCCTTCAGGAACTGCATACCTGCTGTTTAAGCCAGTCCTTCAACAGTCACACACAATCTAAACCAAACATTGCCTTCACAACACAGATGGGAGCCCAGTCACTGGCTTTGGCAAAATGGAGGACTTGACCTGAAAGAGCCTTGGTGTTTCACTATATGCATAAAGGCTTCATAAAGTTTGTTGTGGTTATCACTACAAAACTTTTTATTTGCAGCCAGTAAGTGTTCAAATGCAACAATTCTAGAACATGAGTTAAACTTGTCATAGTGATTGGAGGACAGCTGCAAGAATTCGTCCAAAAGCAAGTAGGGCAGACTGATTTTTAGATAGAAGCATATGCCTACCCTGCAGAAGTACAAAGTTTCTGAAAGTAGAATTCAATATACCCGAATTCATCTTTCATTCTAAGTTTCAGAATTGTTAACTCTATTGTCAAAGAAAGTACTGAAACAGAAGAATTAGTGAGTCAAGTGTCTTCGCATATGCCTAGAGAGGACGGTATGTTGGGTTTAATCCTATTCGTGTGCCCTTAGGAAGTTATACTCCTATTTTGCCAAGCATCACAGAATTCAGAGTCACTTTTTCTTAAAGTTATCCTACAAGAAAGATTCCTATGATCTAGGGGGGGAAAAAAAAAGCATTCTTTAGGATTCTCTTCTGTGATAAATATCAGCTTTCCCTTAGAATCTCCTCCCAAGTCTTTGATTACAAGCATTTTACAGTGCAGTAGAAGAATCTTGCTAAGCAAATCAATGGAATTTTTAACATCAAATAACCATAAAATAGGTCTTTTTACTTAAGGCTATTTTTTTCAGTATAATCAAAAAGTCAGTCTCAGCAGGCAAGAATACATTTTTTTTCTTTCAAACTAATATCTTCACCATCTTTTCCCCAGAAAAAAGAAAGCATTTAGTCTGAGTTTTGAGAGCTTCATAGAACTTTTTCACTACTTGCTTGATTCAAAACAGGAAACAAGAAAGAGTAGAGCAAGAACTATGACCTTGGCAACCAAAGTGTCTTCACTGTACTAAAAAGCCCTAGAAGACAGACTTTATAGTGGTCCCTTCTTCAAAGAAGCATTAGCAGACGTAGCTACGCCAAACACTGATTTGTGGGACTGCTGTTATCTTTAAACCAAGTCTGATTCAAATTTCATGATCAGAACAGGAAGCAACAAACTGAATGCAGACATTCCTGCTCCAGTCAGCTTTTAATACTCCTTAGGCTTTGGTTTCATTTCAAGTGTGTGACTTACACTTATCCAAGAAAGGGGGAAAAAATCCAGCGTTTTATGGAAAACTGCAGAATGGAAATGTTGAAATGTATAAAACAGCTCATTGGCAGGTCCTCCTGACAGCAAGTCAAACTATTCCAACAGATTGCATCTTTCTTGGAAGGCCATAAAGTATCAGACAGTCCTAAGTTATTGAACATGTTCTACTACATAATTTCAATTAAGAGAAAACCAGTACTACCTATTTTACCTTTATGAACTTGAAAACTAGCACTGTAAGAAAAAGTCCGCGTATTCATGCCTCTTATCCTGTGATGGAGTCCAAAAGCACAGATTTAAACTCTGATAGCATCCTACTGAATTCCATAAGACTGGAGTGGTGGTGGGAATCATGCTCACTTCAGAGAGGGAAACAGTTTTACATCCCATGATGTCACATGATTTAAGTACCCTTTTCTCTATGCAGATGGAACACGTGTCACTAAGCTTTTTTTTTAAAAAAAAAAAATAAGTGAAGAACAGGAGAGAAAACAAACATGTATAGCTGATCCAACCTAGAAGGGTAAACAGCCTCAGAGACAGGCTGCTCAGAGGTAACATAAAACATGAATTGGATTCATCAGTACCCTCAGCCTGTCTCTATTCAACCACCAGATGATTGGCAAACACTTCCCAGGGTAGATAGCTGGCATGCACTAGGAAAGGCACCGCAGGAATTTCAGCCAGGGGAGTTGCCTAAGCAGACTACATACAGTCAGTCCCAGTTCTGTCCTGAAGGATGTTGAACATGGATAAGAAGTTAAACTACTTCAGTTGGAGAGAATAAAAACCCGATATGAGTTACCCAGCAAGGCTGCGAGCAGAACTGTGAGAAGAGACTTAAGGACAGCCAAATTCGATGGAAAGGGGTACACACAGTGGAATATCTCTTGTTCAACTGAGAAGAAGCCTTCCCTGTCAAAAACCCCAAGAAAATTATTGTTTCCCACAGAATGATTTGAATTTTGACAAGTCAGTATTTTCCCTTATGTATTTTATGTAAAGCAGTCATTTTAGGTAAAGCCATTAGGAAAATTCCCCAGAAGAGCCCATACTAGTATTCCACTGCAAGGTCAAGATCTGAAAGGCAATACTGCATTCTGCAAGATTTCAAAAGAAACAGGCCCCTGCAGTTCTTCACATTACATAAAGTCATTTCTAAGAGTGTTTTATATGTCTTTATCTACTGGATGAACCTATAAGGCTGGTTTCCTCATGCTTCTGAGGAGCCAGACAAAACTGCTTTTCTTTCTCTTTTCTTAAATGAAAACTTTGAGTCTTATGAAATACTATCTTCCATGAGAGATGAAAGGAGAGACTGGGAGAGGATGGGGGTGAGGGATAGGACACAAACAACCCCGGATGGCAAAAAGAAAAACAAATTAAGATGTTTGCTGTCCTTAAGCCCATTAACACAACAAAATGTGGAAACTTGTTTATATCAAAACTGAATTTGTTTATGAAATAAGAGTTTGCATTCCAATATCTACTGACACATGCAAATATCCCATTCAACAGTAAAGCTACTGCAGTACTTTAGTACAGGGATTAATACAGTGGAATTGCTTTTCAGCTGGCTGTACTACTGGGCATGGGCCTGTGAAGTGAGGCCTTCAAGGCAGGCTATTGCCTTTTTTTTTTATTTAAAAAAAAAAAAACAAACCCAAACACATCCCTACTTATTCTGAATATGCAGAAAACAGTGAAAATATAGAAAGTTCACAAAGTAATAATTCTGCTTTTGGAAGGGTGGAGAATGTTGTTCTCTCAAATTCCAATGGAGCCTACATCTTAGCCATTAGGAGAAAACAAGCAATTCAAATTCCAAAGGGATAAATTCTTATTTTTCCATTATGGGTTTGATTATTCAGTATTAACTGATACCCCTCCACAGCAGCGGACGAGGCTGCTTTCACCACAGGTGGTCATCTTGCAGCACAGTATCTAAGCTCAACATTCCCTACTAAAGGTTGGTAAGCACAGGTTTCCCAGCAAAGATAAACACCTCAGCAGAAGGCAGTTCAGCTCCCATGCAGCCACACCTTGCACCTGGCAGAGCTGCAGGCACTATCAAAGCAGGCAAAAAAACCACACCAGAAAGCCTGTTTCTCACCTGTCAGGCTGGTTTTAGGTGCAGGCGAGGGAGGAGGGCAAGGGAATGGCTCTCCAGCACTGGCTCTTCAAGGAGTTCAATCCGTCCCCAATGTTTTCAACACAAGTGACTCAACATTTGAAGAGCTGTTTCATTACACTATGCCTTAATTTACGGCATATATTTGTGACTCCCCTGTTTGGACAAAGCTACAAGAAGTGTGGAGCGCTTAATTTGTCACAAACATAAGCCAGAGGAAGGAGACTGCAACAGCTAGTCACATGGAAGATTTGAAAAAACAGGCTTAATTGGAAAGCTGGTGCTGCTATCACTTGGAGTACAGACATACACACAGAGCTGTAGTTCCGGGTTAAAAGTCAGAAGAAATGAGAAGATGCACATCCACACAGCCTCCTCATTCCTCATGACACACCCACTAGGTCTGGTTCCAATTCCACCCTCTTGAGGAATTCAGCAAGCACTGCCAATCAGCCAGAGCAATCTATAAACTATCTTGAATATTTTGGAACGACTGCCAACAGGTCTATTGACAGTTGATTATTTTAAACTTTTGTTTTGATGCAAGTAAAAGCTTTAATCCCATTTGCCAAACACTGAAAAGTTAAGGCAGAACAGGAAGCAGCTTTTGTCTTCTACAAATGTGACTGTCAAAACTTGCAGGGGATTAAGGAGCTCAAATATAATCTTGTTAGCCTTAAAAAAAGGGACAACCTAGAACCTACAATCTCAAAAGGCAACACAATTTTAGGATCACATGCTAAGCACTCTGAAGTCAAACTGACCAAGTTAATGCAGCATCACATGATCTGTGCCTTTGTAGTAGCTATCACGATAAAGTTTAATATATGATATATATTATTAAGTCCCATATTTGGATAAAAGTAACAGTATTGAAAAGCTTTGCCTTCTCTCCTGAGAGGAACACTGCAGATGTAAGGACATTACAGGAACGGTTGCAAGACTCAGCATGGTTTATATACACAAGGGGATGAAACAGTGCAGTACTGGCAGACAATATAAAACAGATTCCATATGTGCGACACTGAGGTGGTTGGAAGAAGTGAATCATCTTGTACAGAATGTCATGAGCAGTTTATGGCATTTTAAATGCACATGAATCTGGATTCAGAACTTCAGAGCCTTCACTCATAGATGACCTCTTATGTACACGAAAAATGTTTTCTTTAAAGCACTTTTTTTCCTTTTTTAAATAAGTATTGCACTTTTGACTTCCTGAGGGAACTGAAGTAATTTTTGTTCTCAGGTGTAAGTAATTATTTGCAAGTGCACCTTGCTAAAATACAGCAGTATGCTTTGGGCTGAAGAAGTTAAACTGACACTGTACAGTATCTTGTGGTTTGCAAAAAAGAGATAAGAGCTCTTGCTGTGCATGTTTTGATTAAGTTAATGCCTGAAGCAAGCAGTGAGTGCAGCTAACTCCAAAGATGAAGCTGGTTTTTAAAGTGCTGATAGCAGTCCTAGCAAGGAGAAGCCCCTTGTTTATAGTAAAGCCTCACTGGAGAAAATGAGTAGCGTTGTGTACCTCAGTGGACTGGCTGTCTCCTGTTCTTTCATACCTACCCCAGGGCTGCAGGTTCCTTTTCACCTCTTGTTTACTCTGAGGCTGCTGCCAGGGCCAGCTCAGCAGCTGGTTGAGCAAGAAAGGCAGAGAGAGCTCAGGCAGTCCACAGAGCCAGTCTCAGGGTGTTCATCTGGGCTGGCTCAGCAGCTGTGAGCAGCACCTGGCTCCTGGGCTGTAACCAGTGAGACAAGCAGTCAGCAACTAAATTATGCAGACCTGAGAGGAAGGGGAGTTAGATAAATGTTACAGGTGAAACACAAGAGGAGCTCAATATGTTCTCTTGCAATTAAATGAGGATGGCTATGTATTATTACTGTAAACGTATGGAGAAATTGGGAGAATAAGCCACTATAGTGGCAGCAAGTTTGTGCATAATTAATAAAGGAATAATGAGGAAAAAATACAGGAATTTTTTCAATTATAATTTAAGAGGCTATGAAATAGGCAACCAATGAGAGGTGAATAAAGTGCTTGATATGGTTCATTCCAAAGACTTAAGTAACATAAAGGCTCAAAGTTCTCAAAGACTCCAGGTCTTTTTGAACTTCAGTACTGTCTTTCTAACACATTGACTAGAATGAATTCCGCTCTTCTCACGCAAGGAAACAGCCTGTTTCAGAAGAGTGCTAGAACATGTAAGGAAAGTGAATATTTGAAGAAACTTGATGCTGCTCTAGGATCTTTCATATTTGTGTCCTTCTGGGGCTTAAAAAGGAAGCTGGTCTTACTGGCTTGAGTCAAGCCTGTTCATAGTGAAGGCAGAATACCAGCTACACTTAATTCTAATTAGATCTTTAAAACAAAATACTCAGCAGAGCTTCTTTATTGAATGGGCAGCATTAGCTTCCACCTAAGCCACATCGGAGCTTGAACAGGAGTTGGTCATGTGGCAAAACGGGACATGTGGGTGAAGCAGGAGAGGAACTGATCCCCTTTGGGATGACGACTGGAGGTACCGCTCTGGGACAGCAGCCTCTCAGGCAGAGCAGGTATTGCAGCGTTAGACACATGTGCCCAAGAACAGATGGAAGCAACTCTGACCAGAGGCCCACTGGGAGGAACCGACACACAAAAATCCAGTCTCCATTCAGTTCAAACCAGACAAAGCCTGTTAAAACAGAACAGAGAAATGCACCTAGAAACAGAAGTTTGGAAACTGAGAGCCAATGCAGCATTTTCTTAAGATGTGGTAAAAAGCTCCCCAGGAACTTCTGCAACGCCATCCTGAACGAAATGAAGAAACCTAAGACAACATCAATGGATGAGCCTAATGAGGAAACACTCAGATGAGAACACACTGGATAAATGACTCATCCCAGGAGACTTCACATATTCTTTCAGGAACAATTCAGAAATCCCATACAGCTTTTGAACTCAAACAATTTCAATGCTGATTACAGAATGTTACTACATCCCACCAAACCCACAACCATTTGCACCTACAAAGTGTTGTTAGGTCCATATTTTCACAACAACTGGTCTGTTTTGATCTACTAACTACAATAGCTTCCACATACATAAAAGGCTGCTAAGGACAAGACCTTTACCTTCCCACACCTTCTGCAAAGCAGCACTGCACTGCGACTAGAGCAGTCCTACAAGGTTGTGGGAGACTAAGAAACAAGCTAATTTGTCCTGTCTGTAAGGAGGAAAAAAACAGAACAATTGAGAAAATATGAAAAGAGATTGTACCTTTCAAGTAAATAGAAGGATAAGAAAGCAAAGAATATTCCCTCCCTTCCTTCCTTTTGGCTAGGGAATCAACCAACCAACAACCCAATCCTGGAAAAAGCAGAATTTCAGGGACCACAGCCTTACAGAAGTTACAAACACACAGGAAATATTCTATTCTCCTCCTTTAAGAGGAATTTTCTCAGGTATAATATTTTTGGGGATTGCTTGTCACCATCCTTCCAAATACCTGACGCTTTTTAACATTTAGACACTGTTCTCTATTGCCTCAAGCCAACCAACAAAGCTCTCCAGAAATTAATAGCATATGACATGCATTTGTTCAAGGTGTAGCTTTCTCCACCCTCTCACTTCTGTGAAAGTGTGAATTTATATATGCCTATAACTGTTCTAGGAAAAATAAGATTATATTTTAAATATCCTAACTGTGTTATAAAGTGGATTCTTTCAGGGGGAAGTTGGGGTACTTCCTCTAACAGGTAAAAACCACTGTTTTTTCATACTGTACTGCATCACAAACGTTGTAAGATGACAGATGCCAAATTTCCAATTTGACTTCAGTGAATTAGTTGATGAGTAGAACATAAACGCAACAAATGGCCAAGTTACCACAAAACTGAAGATGACTGGGTTCCCAGATGAAAAAGCTTCTGAACGTGGCTCTTTCATCACTTGTTTGGAAAGTATTCATCATGGTTGGGATGATCTTTTTCCTAATGAGAGGAAAGGAAATATCTACTTCTAAATATATAAGCAAGCACACTTCACACAAGCTTCGTATCTAATAGAACATTATCATCATATCCCTGACTCGCCAGCATTCACCATATGAGACCAACAGAAAGGAGAAAAAAAGAAAAACAAACATTCACTTACTTTATCAAAATGCCTCTGATCAACTCAGGCAACAGACACCAAGATTCTCTTCCTCCCAGCCTGCAACTCACCTAACTGTGCCCAGATAGATTTATACTATGCAGCTGGGGTACCCTGATAGCATAGGAACAGCACCTGCTCAAATTTCAAACACCAAGTACTCAATATCCCAGGTCCAGAGCTAACTTAAATAGCCCATCTTGTATGCTATCGTTATTATCTTTCCCTGTACCCCAAGTACCTGGTTCAGTTAGCCTAGACACAGCTGTAAAAGTTACAGCTCCATCTCTAGCTTACAGAAGATTTACCTCTTCTTAGATAAAAGATCTAGACATTCCTACCTTTGTTGCAGAGCCACTTGTTGACATTAATATTACTTACTGAGGGAAAAAGAATCAGAAAGGTAGACACTGCTCCAGCCCAACAAAACTAGTATTACAAAATACCGAAGTAGCTAACTAGTACTCTAGATTGGTCAAAGATGTTTTATCACAGCCCTAATCTTTTGAAACTGTTACAATTAACACTTCGAGCTCTTTCACAAAACACCACTTGAAAAGCCTTCACCCATTTCCAAGGAGATGATAACAGCAAGCTTATCCAGACCTTGATGGTAAGATTCAATTTTAATTCACAAATTCACATTAATTATGATACTGCTGAATAGCCAGTGGAGACTCGCAAATGTGTGAATTTCAAGTTACATTCACCCACAGTACATCGGCAGTACTGAAAAGTACACTTATAAACTAGAAAGAGAAGGCATTAGGAAAAAATGGAGAATAAGATTTGAAGAAAATCCAAGGATCTGCTGTGGACATGGAGATGGTCTACAAGTGCCAGAAAATCGAGAAACAAAGCATGACCCAATACTGATTACCTACAGTGTGTCTGCTCAAAGGGCCCAAAGATTTTTGACAAAGGTTAGTAACTTGTGAAGATGCAGATTCACAGACAACACTAACTGGTAGAGGTATGTATAAAGTGCAGAGTTTCCAGGCAAAACATTTTTGTCTTAAAGAGGAAACTAGAAGGAAGAGAACGGTTAAGTAACAGGCCGAAGAGTTAAAAAGGAAAAAATCTTATTTGAATTAAGTGCCTGTCTCTCAAGCAGATACACATTTATCTGCATGAAAATCTGCTGCTAGTTCAGGAGAGAGGGAAAAAAACCCCTTTTTTAGGTTATTGGCTGACTGGCTGAAAGACTCCGCACAATCATTTGACTCCAGATTTTGTTACCTAGTAAAAGCTCTCAGAAAGAAGAAATGTAGAGATAGGTAACAAAAGTCAAAGCACAGGAAACATCTTGAATGAGGACACTTGAAAAGAATGAGTCTAGCTCATCAAAAGATGAATAAGACATTACAGAATAAAAGTAAACAAACCAGTGAGTTACATAGCTAATGTACTTCAGAAATATTTCTTGCATTATGAGTACTGAATATTCACTTTAGAAGAGGTGCCAAATTCAGAGCTGGAAAAAGTAGCACCTTTCAGCAGTGCATAGTTGACTCACTGTCACAAAACATCACTGATGTTTATTGCTTCACCGGACTCAGAAATGGGTGAGATGATTCTATTAATAGCAATATCCACAGTTCTAAAATAAGTATTACAAAATAGCTAAAGCTTTGAAAGTGATATAACCTCTTCAGCTTTGGAATGGGAAGAACTTTGGCCTTTTGAAGGTTAAATGAACTGTCGTAGTAGTAACTGTAGCATAACTGGTAGTACATTAATAGCATTGCTACAGGCATTTTACCATATGATACCCAAATATTTTAAATTTTTATATTTATTGCACTATTAATGACCAGATTGAATGCCAACAGAGTCTGATTTTCCAGCAGTACTCTTCCTTTCAGTCTGTGTATGCAGACCAGCCTTATCTCCTTCAGTGGAATAAAGGAGGAGATGGATAATGTGTGACATGTCGAAAACATCCTCTATGTTTATTTCTCTAGTACAAGGGCAGAAAGTGGAAATTACCGGGGGGGCGGGGGGGGGAGGGGGGAAGAAACTATTCCATGTCCCACTTTATTATTTATTCCCTGTATTGTCTAATCTCTTCCAACTTCTGCTTAACAATGCAGTTCTGTCTGACAGCAGTTGGCAGGCACAACAGCAGACTAGGTATTACGCAGTCTTGCTATCTAGAGAAAAATTCCACTCCGTGCTCTTCTTTCCTTGCAACCCTCCAGGATGAAGAGGGGAAAAAACTATGGATATAGTAGATGCACCGGATAAATAATTAAAGAGCTGCTTTAACAGACTTCTTGGCGGACAAAGGTTACCATGGAAGGGCACTGCAAGCAATTAAAAACTTAACACAGATTTGTACAGGTTTCTTTAAAAAAGGCATTCTTTTATACTCAACTAAAAGTCCAACTCTTACAAGCCCTACTGTGAGTGGCCTGAGATAGTGTCTATGCATTTAGTGACTTCATAATTTGTAGATCATTAATGTACTGAAACATGTTTGCTAAGCAATAAATCTCCTCAAAGAGGGATTACTGTTATCAACCAAAGGCTGAAAATGAGAGACCCTAAAGAAGTTCAACACCCTTCCTGTACATTTAAACTAAACGCATACTACATTGCAGACTGCTCCACTGTTTGCTCTTTAAACAAAATGGCAGATGGACACTTCTCAGTCCAAAATGATGGAGGTATAGGAAGAAAAACTACTGACTGATATTTAGGACTATGCTCTTGGTAAATGAAAGTTCATTAGAGCATAGAGGAAAAGATTTGTCAGTGTTTTCCAACAAAAACAGCTGGTACTTACGAGCTCTACTTATTCCATTGCACTTTTCACGTTGAATGTTGCGAGATTCAAGGAGTACAGACAGTTCCACGCCAAAACATCATTAAAGGTGTTTCTGTTTCTGTAAGTTTCATTGAAGGTGTTTCTGTAAGTTTATCATTAGAACATACTGGAAAAATAACTTACAGTTTATATTAGTTTATATATTGTACAGTTTATACTAGTTTATATTATTTATATATCCCTTGGCATCAGATCAATTCCAGTATATTATCTCACCTATATTCTTAACTCCCCCTTGCTCTGTGCTGTGTTTAAGAAAATAATTTTGCTCTTAGATTAGGGTACACACTCTCATTTACCGAATTATATGTATTGCCAACCATAATGGCATAGGGACAAAGCAAGAGCAATTAAAACCTGTGAGCTTTAATAAAACGTAAATATTCTCTCCCACTGATGCAGTGACAGCTTCAGCTAAAAAGAGACCAAGCCAAACAGCTCACGTGTAACTTTTTTCTAGTGCATTCACGCTAACATATGGCCCTGTGCCACAGGGAACAATTTCCAAATGCATACTATTACATACATAAAGAAACACAGAGCTTTAAATTATTAATTTAGACATAACTGGGAGCAAGATAATCTTGTTGCTCTTGTGCTGTTGAGGGCCATAGTTTCTTCATTCCTAAGATAAACTGTAGGTTATACAAAAATGTAAATTATCATATATCCTGACTGGTTGATTATATATTGGATATTCTTCTCTTCACATAGAGGTCTCCAGAACATGGGCCCTGCATGCTCACAGATCTTTATTCCTAGGGTAATCTGTGCACATGTGAACACATTCAAGTAGAAATAGTAAGGAATGGTTAGACACGTACTATTCACATTTTATGACCAGATGTCATTTTTAGAATTTTCAGCTTTCTGATATGTATATGATTCACTTACCTATGTCTAAAACCTGAATAAGTAGGGAAATAATGAGATAAATACATCCTTAGATCATTAAAAAAAGTCATTGCTAAGAAAATCCTTGTCAGGCTCAATACCTGATACCCTCTGGTGAACTGTAGATAGCAAAGCATCACGCGCCTCTCCCTTGCGGGTGGCGCAGTGCTACCCACCAGATGCAGCCACTCTGGCACCCCGCTCTCATCTGGCTTTCCTGCTTATTCTCTCCTTGCTGGTTTAATTCTGTACTCTGCAGGAAATTTTGCACATGTCCTACAAAGAAAGTATTTGTTTAGGCTGGCAAAAAGGAGACTAATAGGAATTCTAATGACTGCCTACAACTGTTTGAAAGAGATATGTGAAGACATAAGAGCCAAACTCTCCTCTGTAGTGCTAGACAATATAGCAAAGGCAATGACCACAGATTTCAGCTCTGAGGATTCAGACTGGAGGTTAGGAAAACCTTTTTTACCAGGAGGGTAGTGCAGCACTGAGCCAGGCTGACATACAGGTGGTGGGATTTCTGTCCTTGGAGGATTTAAATACTTAGCTAGGCAAGCTTCTCTCAGTCTACCAACATTTTTCTGACTCTATCATTCTTCAGATGCAAGTGAATCTCAGATCACCATGAAAGTAATGCAAAAATACAACAGGAACCATATCAGATCTATGGAAATAATCACAACCACTGTCTTGAAAGGTTCATAGAATTCTTCATACATGGGCTGATGAAGCTTCAATCAAGTCTGGATGGCAGGTAAGTATAAAGTCCATTTCATGGGTAAGAAGTGAAGTCACCAGCTAAGCTTTATGAGAAGAGTAACGCAAGCAAAGGCCCAGCAGCCTTGAACTTGTGTTCTAGTCAACAGAATAATTTACCACAGAAGAGAAGCAAACTCCAAAACCCCCTACATTGTTCAATGAGCTCCCCAGGAGGGAAGGCTGGTTATCTGCCCAATCTCAAAATATAATTATCATCATCATGATCATCATCATCTGATTTTGAGTCTTCTGATCATTGCTGCAAATGCTCTTTTACCAAGCTTTTTACCTTCAGGACAGGTTCAAGAGATGCACTTGACCCCTTTGGTTACTCTGCAGGCTAAACAGACCATGTGATTTACATTATTCATGTGGAAATAAGTTGCAAAACCTCACGTGAACTCCTGTTATTCCTTTCCTTCTGAAATATTTTGGATTTTATCTGCCGTTCAATCTTTATGAATACATACCTACAAACCAGTTTTGTGCAGGAACAAAAATGAGATACAGATTCTGTCAATACTTAGTGCCCCTCCTTGAATCTTAGTAGCCATTAGTCCCTCAGTTTAAGTGAGACAGGAAGAACCGCAAGGCTAGATGTGATATGAAAATATGCTTTTCCACACGTAGGATTGTAAATAGCATCCTACATGACGTTTTAACCACAGAGAAAAGAACACAACACAGTTTAGATGGAATTCTTAAAAGGAAAAGAGATGAAGCTGCTGTGGTTTTCCGAAAACAGGCCAGCCTGGGCACTCCAGCCACAGCTCGTTCAATCCAAGCAGCCCACATGCAGCCAACAAGACATATGTTTCCTTAAAACTGCCAGGAATGCAAAGCAATGCTAGACAAGTCTAGACTGATCGCAGGATAAATGCAAGAAGTAAAGAAGTGGATCCAACTGTGTGGTGGATGACATTTGCCTGGCACGGGAACAGTTACAAGTGTTCAAGTCCTGGAACAGGGTGGGTGTGGGGGGAGAAAGACACAATTTTCCCAGAGGTGCACTTGGTTCCAGAGGAGACTTCACCGCCCATCAGTGGTGAAATTCAGCTTAGCTAAGTTTGCTCTCCTCTTTGCTAGACAAATACATCTCCCTCTTTCTTAACACAAGTATGCGCAGATCAGGTTAAAAAGCCAAGTCGCGAACACAGCTACTGCACAAGTCACACAAATCAACCATCTCACTGAAATCTTTCTGCTTCTACACAAAACACCAGATTATGCCTTTATCTGTTGCTCTCCCCATCTTTTGTAGGCGCGTACGTGATGTCTCTTCAGTTATCTAAAACTTATTCACACAGATCCCACACACTGCCTAATCTCACTTCCTGAACATCCTAATGATACTGTCTCTTATAAATTGAAAATTAAAATACAGCTTTAATAATTTCTACTTAAAATTTATAATGCTACTCCTGCCTTCAACAAAGACCTGCTTCTTGATCTAAATCCTACCACTGTCCAGTTTACTCCCAATGATGCTGTTCAAATTGCCCAGCTAATTCATTACCTGAAGGGCAGATGTCAGTCCTGGAGAAGTGGCCATCCTGGTGGAGCACACTTAGATGTCCTTTTGACTTATGTGTGTGTGTTTCCTTCCTGTGGAAACAGGGAGCGGGTCAGAGGGAAAAGGGAGGAGGGCTGTACACACCGAGATCCACAAGCCTGGTACAGACAGACCTAACTCTCTCATTAGTACTTTCCTGCTCAGCTTCAAATCTTCTTCCATTTATTAACAGTCTTTTGGTTTGAACTAATCAGTATATCTTGTTCATTCCCTTTATAGCAACCTGACTTTTACAGCGTGCTGCAATGCTGAAACATTCCCGAAGTTTACTTAAAATTAGAATACACATACAAGTCCTAGCTATTACAATACAGCTTCACCTCCTTTGTGAAATTATTAATATTTTTGTGGAATTATGAATATCATTTGGACAAAGACAGGATAACATCTCAGTATTGGCAAGTACCTACATTCAAAAACCACGAGTCAGGTCACGATACATTTTATCATTGGCCTAAAAAATGATAGGTTTCAAAAAATGAATTTTAGGCTTCCTTCAGATGACAAATATATTTTCTTCCCCTTCTTTTTAATATGAGGGTAAAAGGCTTTCTCATATTTCTATGACTATCGGAGAAAACACTAAATGCCTTGAGGCTCCTCATAATGTTGCAAGAGTTACAACACACTGCTGTTTCCTGATACCCTTATGCACTATTCATGTAGCAGGAGTTAAAATGTAAAATTTGTAAGATTCGTTAATACTTCTAATTTATGTTTTTTATTAAAATTGCCTATAATTTACTAAAAACATAGCTCTTATTAATGATAGGGCTCATGCTTCGCCCATTTAGTATTAATACTTGCAATCACTATGAAAACAATTTCCGCTTTAAGAGTATACAGGTCCAAATCCTGCCTGTGGCAACATCCGCTTCAGTCAATGACATTAAAAAATGCATATCTGCAGGCAGAATCTGGTTCATTGCCACGTCTGTCATGCAGCACCCCAATGCTCCCATGAAGAGTTAAATTTGAATTCCATTGACTTCAGCAAGTGTTAAAATCTGTAAAGGCTGATTTTTTCTCTTTTCTGCAATGCTCTTCCTGTGAGATTCAGTTATTTAAACTTACATAAGAATTCATTAGAAATAGCAATATTGGGTTCTTCTAATAGACAGCCTTAGAAGGAGGTAACACTTTACATGCATGGAGACATATCAGAATAATAAACAAAGATGATGAATTTCCAAATGGTGTACAAAATAAGACCCTCTGTAGTGTGTGCTGGTCGTCAGAAAGCATGCTAATCCAAAAATTCTTTTCAGATGACCCAGTTCCTGGATCTGAATTTTTATATGTACATATTTGGAAGTGTGCATGTATACATGTGGACAAATTTATATGGAGACAAGTGTATCTGCACAGCAGGCTTGCTATTTAAATGAGAAAGCTGCAGGAATGCTGTGGTTTGCTCTGCAGGGAGGGCAGCAGAACCATCGTATAGATGGGTCAGAGTCCAGAGCTGTTTCTGTACATGTGTTTTGCAGAACAGGGTCATACAGAAAGACAGCGTCCTCACTGGTGGAGCTGTTTGTCATTCACCTTTTGCTGCAAATGGGTAAGCCTCCTTGTGTGTTTAGACACTAGTATGAAATAAAAATGCTAAGTAGCTTATTTTACTGTACAGATTAGATGAAAATGTGATTTATTAATTCCTTACGTTCTAAAGATTTGATGTTATTTGAAACGTGCTGAGAGTGAGCAGTTCTCTTGGGGGAGCAAACAGGCATATTTTCTAATTTATTCTTAATGATTAAAGATTTGTGCTTTTTTGGATGACAAGATCAGTAACCAAAGCGACAAAATATATTCCTTCTCTAAGCAGTACAAGTGGCTACTTTTCAAAATAGTTTCTTCTTGTAGGGCACTTTGACCTTGTTTTGGATTTTGTTTGTACAATGAAATCCTAGTCCTGCCATTTCAACCACACACTGCTGCAGATTTCAAACAATGGTAAGTTTTCTGTGGCCAAGTCCTTATTACCCCTCCTTAATAACAGGATTTAGTCTCCTTTGTTTGTATCTCTAGCAGAGTGACTGGTTACAAGTTGTTTTCTTAATGCATTTGATTTGTAAAGCTATATGTTTAGAGGGCTGGGTTGCTATTGCAATTGTTTTGGCAGGATGGTAAGCAATGTACAGGCTTATTTGTAATGTTTTAAGTCCTTGACATGCTGTACTGTACTTCAGAGGCTCCACAATTTATTTTTTGTTGCAGCTTGCCTTTAGTCCTTGCCAATTTATTTCCTTCCTTTTTCCAAACAAAGCTAGGGTTGTTAGATCCTAACATTAAAGAATTTTAATACCTAGATCCAGTTACGGAGCTAATTTTTAATTTACCATTATCCATACAACCTTTGACTAGATAGAAAAACTCTGCAAATGGGCTAAAGAGATGTGACCCACTAGCATCAAAATACCCTCCTGACTCAAGGAGGCCCCTGAACTCAATGCTTTTGCTACCATCATCCATAACCATATTTTTAAATACTGCTTTTAAAAAGTTCTCATAATGAGATCACTGCACTGGCAAACAGTTTTGTCTGATCCAGTAATAACATTTCCAGGGGCAGCACTGCAGTTTGTCTTGGCTAGTTTTTGCCAGAAATTTTTATTGGTTTTCTTAAAGTAATTACAACATTAATATCAAAAAAAAAGCATTTCCAAGAGGGGGGAAGACAAAAGATCAGCAAAGAAAAGAAGAGTAAGCTCTTCCTTTTCATTTATTGTCATCTCCACAGATCTGCAGGTCCTGCAGATCAGCATGGTGAACAAAAAATTTAATTAATATATCCTGTATATGTTTGCTGTATAAACCATGGAACATAGCTCCCTGACACATTGTGCCGTTTATGCCCAAATCTTTCACATGTTTCAGCAAAGCCTTACTGCAGCTAATGAAAGGCATTTGTTTTCAGCAGTATTTTCTGACTCGCGCACCTTTTGGTCTGGAGGATGACAGTGGAATAAGAGGTAGTGAATTACTCTAACTGAGATGAGGGAATGAGAAAAAGGAGGTGTCTTCAGATGTCTCAAGATCTCATAAGTTTGTCAGAACTCCTTACAACCTCCTTGTTCTAGGCTCATGGACTTCAGTTCTCAAGGAGTTAAGGACTGTTGGAAAGCTGCTGCTCTTACTTAATCTCACCACGTTCCTTTGAAGGGGAGAAGGAAATGTTCCCAAGGCTGGAGGGGGATGGGGTATGTGAGTAAGGTTGTTTACCAAGGACACACTATGGTTTGTAAAGATCTGAGACACTTTTTATGAGTACACCAGGGCTCTCAGGGATGAAAGCAAAGAACCCTCTAACACCTGCAGAGGGGAAGGAGAAGGGGGACAAAGCTGTGAGAGCCTTGATGTGCCTCAGTGGTTTTTAGGGTGACTAATGAAATGATGTTCTACATTGGGCATGGCAGCTCCCCTTGTATGGACGTTTAAAGAACCATGAGAGAGGATCTACTTTCTCATTGTTTTCTCCATTCCTCCCCTCACAGAGCTGTTCAACAGTGGAATCGTTCTAGAGCATACTTGCTAGGGTCCACAGGCGGGAAGAAATATATGCACCTGGATTTTGAGTGTTAGCGGAGTGTGATTTTGCTCCAAAAGACATAATACATATTTATGGTAAATTGAATGGTATTCCTGTCTCTCTGTCTCTAACACCATGTGCATCACATGACAAGGCATGGATGCTTCCCAAGCAAGCAGTTTAGGAATCTCAGCTCCAGATTTCCAAAATTTCCAATGCTGAGAATTTACTGTTGTGTTTCATGTGACCTTTGAACTCTGCAGGCCCTATTTTATAGAATTTTCTGTAAGAATTTTTAACTTTAAATAAACAAAATATGAGTCTCACTTTAGAATTTCTGCAAAGCTTTTTTGCTTGTTAGACCTTATGTTAAGCAGAGGTGACAAACAATGGAAGGATAAAAGCTGCAGCATGGGAAGCTCTGTGGACGACAGCTCATATATAAATTGACCTTTCAATTACCTAAAGCTGCATGCTAATTTTCCCCCTGCTACAGTACCTGGTAGGTACTGATGGAAGAAACATATGAGGTTTCTCCCATCAGTGCTTTTTAAAGAATGCTTTGAAGTCCATTCTACTCCTCCCTAAGTATTTGGCAACTATTGCCTCTTCATGTGAAAAACTAATATATAAAAACCACAGCTCAAACAGGACTACGTTCACTCTCAAACACTGGGGTTTTTTGCAGCCAGAGGAAGCGATGACTGGGGTAATTCAGGATCCATCCTGCTGGAAGACAGAAACTAAGAGAAATCTAACAACCTGCAATCTTCTTATTAGATCAGCACTTTCAAAAAAATATAATGGGCTAATTGCAATGAAAGGGTTATTCTCTCACTCATCTATATACAACCATCTCCAGGAAAAAAATCCTAAGGAAAATATCAGGTGTTTCAAACAGGTCTAATTTTGGACATTAGAGAAGAATAGATATGTGAGAGTTCACTGTCTTATGGGACTTTAACTCACCTCACATCTTAAGGAATATATAAGGCATCTGCTGGTACTGAAAAAACAGGTCTAAGCTTGCTAAATAAAGCCATTATATTCAGTCTTCCATTCTTCTAATTCAGATGCAAAACTAGAAGTGTCTTCCCGAAAACTTTGTAGTATAAAATCAACCGCAAAAGAAAGAGATCAGGTTTGTTAGGTCTTCTTATACAAGCTCCTTATACAAACTCTTTATATAAACCCATTTGCTACTGTTTACAGGTATAATGCATGTCACCAGGTCTAATAGCTGTAACCATCCTATATTCAAACACAAGAAATGGAGTAGACAGGAAGTAAAATAAAACTAATCAGGAATGAATGACACAACTATTGGAAGAGAAAGGCTCCTTCATGACCGGAGCCCCCAAATGCCTTGTCCCGATGGTTTGATGATATCGTTAATGATATCATCACCACAGTGTGAGATATAGACTGGGTAAGTGGGCGATACAATGGTTGGAAAATTGGCTGAATTGCCAGGCTCAAAGGTTTGTAACCTGTGCTGCAATGTCCAATTGGCAGCTGGTGACCTGTGGCGTCTTTCAGGGGACAATATTGACACTAATGCTGTTTAATGTCTTTATTAATGACCTGGATGATAGCATGGAGTGCACACTCCAGAAGTTGACAGACTACAGCAAACTGGGAGGCATGTTTGATAAGCGAGGTGGCAGGGCTGCTAATCAGGACGACCTTGACAGAATGCAAAAATGGACCTACAGCAACTGCATAAAGTTCAACAAAGTTCAAAAAGTGCAAAATTCTGCAATGTGGACTGAATAATCACAAGAAACAATATAGGCTGGCCACCAACTGACTAGGGAGCAGCTTTGCAGAAAAGGACCCGGGGGCTGTGATGGGCAAGTTGAACATGAGCCATCAGCACGCCCTTGCAGCAAAGAAGGTTTACCACTGGATGGCCTGTGTTATCAAGAGTTGCCAGTAGACTACACAATATGGTTATACCACTCGGCACTTTTTAGCCCACCTAGGGAATACTGTGTCCAATTTTGGTCCCCCCAGTCCAAGAGAAACACTGAAAAATTAAAGAGGATCAAGCAGAGGTCCACTAAGATGATTAGAGGGTCGGAGAACTTGACTTCTGAAGAAAGCTTGAAAGAACTGTATTTGTTCAGCCTCGGGAGGAGAAGTTTCAGGGAGGATCTAATCATGGATAACTGAAAGATAGTTACAGAGAAGACGGAGGTACTCCCTTCCCAAGGATGCATGGTGACAGGACAAGAAGTGACAGTCACAAGTTGCTTCATGGGAAATTCTGTCCAAATATAAAAAAAAATTCTTCACTGTGAGAAACAACTGTGAGGTTGCCCAAAGAAGTGGTGGAATCTACCTTACTGTAATACTCAGGACTCAGCTAGACAGGATCTTGGATAACCTAATCTAAGGCCCTCCTTTCAGTAGAAGGCTGGCCCACGTGATCTCCAGAGGTATCTTCCAACTTAAGACTTTTCTGTCATTCTGTATATGCAAACACTTAAAAAAACCCTAATGGCTGAAAATGAAAAATATTCATAATACTGTTCATATATATAATGGAAAGTACATTATTTGTCCCTTCACACTGCAGTTAAATCACTAAGGAAACTTCTCCATAAACCAACGAAAAATAAAAACTACTTTTAAGGCAAAAATAGCATTGGTATTTTATTACAAAGGAAAACTGAGTGATTTAAACTTCTAGTCCCATTTATTTTACTAATGATACATTATGTCTGAAAGGCCTTAAGGAAGTTAAGAGTCTTCAACTTCCTATCTGAATGCTAAATTACAGCTTCTATATCCCTGTTCAGATCTTGAGATTGAAATCAGTTGTGCCCGTGTCCTTTTTTTTTTCATAAGTACATAGTTTTGGGGCTTGCAGCTTGGGAGCCTCGTTTCCTTATCAGTGGCAAAGGGCAAAATCAAGGCTCCAACTTTCAGTCTTGCTTACAGAATACATCCATCCATATCTCTCTTCCTAGCAGATTGATTTATTCATTAATAAAAATGGCAGCACAGCCATATATGCCTGCATTTGAACTAATTTTCATTGATGAAACCTCTTACCATTCATCACTAGCTTTCTTGGAGTCACTGGCAACCGTGAGGTTCCTTTCTTGCAGGTTCCCTCCTATTCCTGTTCAGATAAATCCAAAGATCTTATTAGCCTGTGTTTTTACTTACAACCTTTTATTGCACAGCAGAAAGCATGCCCTGATCCCTTCTAGCTATGTAAATACTGAACTTGTTTGATGATTTTGATAGATACATGATAAGGCATAAACTGTAGCTACGTAATCACTAAATGTAAAAAAAAAAAGAAAAAAAGAACTTATTATTCCACTCCTTATATTACAATCTAATGAGACCAACACTTATACTAGTGCTCCATTTAACATATCTGCAAATTGTCTGTAAGCTGTTTTACATCGAACTTTGAACATTCAGTGCACACACATATGCCAGTAAGACCAGCATTTGAGCCTGTATTTCCATTTTACAGTCTCTCTCAGTCATGATGGCTACCCAGCCTGCACTTTCAGACCTTGCTCTGAAAGTTCCTCATGTATAAAAGGGAATTATAGCTAGTGGAAAAAAGGCTTATCTCAAATATACAGGCAAACTGTGTCCACCGTATAACAGCTGGTAGTGGGAAGTGGGAGAGCTACATCTGTTCATTAATGAATTCCATCTGGTTTCAATGATACAGTCTACCATATGGCAAAACAAGCAGCGTGAACTGGCATGGAATGGTTGTCTGCTGTTTGCCCACTATGAATTCTGTTGTCATTAACTCGGTGACTTTGCTTATCTCTCAAGATAAGCCTGCAAAGGTAGAAGGAGATACTTGGATATGCCACGTTTTCTTTCACACCATCATCCTTCATAAAAATGAGTGAAGGAGGAGGCAGGGAAAAGGTCAACATCACTTCCAGGCACTTAGCACTGCATTTAAAATAAAATCTCGAACAACTCACTCAAAGCACATCAGTCCAACATAAGTCTGAAAAGCAGAACCTAGATAATTTGTTTCCAGGAAAAGCCTGAAGTCATCTGGCAGCGTGTTGATATTGCTTTAAAAATATTTATTCTTAGCTGCTAGCTAAGATAAAATATGGATGACAACTATACAACAATTAAAAACACAAGTAAGAGAAATTGAGGGGAGAGAAAGGAGACTATTTTTACCAGTAAATATTTTCTTATAGGGACAATATTATACACTTATTAGCAAGCAGTGCCTTTAATGAAGTACATGATGAAGTAGAACAGTCAATTTTCCTCTTTCTAGTCACTTAAGTTGTAAGCAACAACATCTTTTGTTTAAAAATCAAGTGTTCTGTTTCATTGCACCACAATTCCACTGGCAAACTTAGCTCTGTATGAGGGGAGTGTTTTAAGTGACTTCAGCCCTAACGCTTCAGCCCAGTGAAGTCAGGCTGCTTATGCTTACAGTGCTTGGCTCAGCCTGAGGTGCCACTTTCTTTCCTGAAATCCCTGGAAATCAGTAAAGCAGGGCCGCCTCCTCCACGGATACTCCCAAGATTCTCACTTCTGCTCCTTCAGCCCCAAAGCTCTGAGCATCTCCCCTGAGCACCACTTTGAATTCCTATTCCAGTCTACCCACAAGGCAATTACCAGAACGCAGGTGATGTACAAAGCAAGCAGCCACTAGAGGTCTTTGCCAGTCCTCCTCCCCAGAAACCTGGAATATATATGAGCGTACAGAAACCTAAAGTTTTAGTGAATGGTGGGGACTGTTTATGGCACTGGATATTCTTGTGCATGATTCCAAGGTGCTTTATGAACACATTTTTTTTGATGTTTGGTAGTTCTAACAGAGCTAAAGCTAATATCAAACAGTGAAAATTACACTGTAGGAGGGATAACCATGCCACCAAATGCCATTTACTCCAGTTGAATTGCTTGTAGTGTTTGGCAGAGTTGGTGGTGCTTAGACTGCTGAAACAACTCTTTCAGTGTTTCTATAATTTTGCATTTTGGCAATGCTTGAGATTCCTAACAGCTTTACACGGCACCATCGCTGCACTTCAGTAGGGGTGAAGATGCAATGAAGTGAAGCCACACTACTAGTTTTGGAGTAGAAACCAACACAGTGTTTTGCTCAACACAATAGTTGCTAATTGTGTGAAGACTTTAGGAATAGGGATGGTGCTACTGGAATTCACTGCAGTTCTTATGGAACAGGTAATCTCTGGGACTGGGAGACACTGCCCATAAACTTGCGTGTACGGTCTCAATCCAAAGAGTCATGGTCTAGTTGATTTTTAGGTAACAACCAAAGCAAATGTTAACAGCAACTTGTGCAGAACTGTAATGGAAGATAAGACACCAAAGAAAACAAACATAAACTGGGCAGCTCAACAGCCACACTGGAGTAGCAGGATTTCCTTGCCAACTTTACGCCGTGGTAAAAGCTCATCGTGACCAGCAGGTGAGACCTTCTGGCCCTCCAAGTGAGCAGGGGCTGTACCAACATTAAAGCCTGCAAGGCCGCCAGTAAATTGAATTACAGCCTTAATTCTGCTTATGAGTAGGAATAAGTACCATCACCCGGTTGGTGATGGTCATTATTTCAACTGTTTTATCATGTATTTTGTGAAAACGAAGCAGAAAATGGACACGGCTTATCCCTGATAGCAGCGATGGCGGTTGGCGAATCCCTTCAGGAGCGAGGGCTCTGAGGTGCGAGCAGTTACCCCTGGGGCTCACCTCAGCTGCGCGGAGCCGGCTTTATAAACACAGATTTCCTCAGATCTCCACACACAAGTTTTCCTCCTCGACGAAAGCCACCGAGTCTCGCCGGCGCTGTGCTCCCCGCCGAGGAGGCTCTGCCTTAACATGGCCCTCGCCGCCGCTCCAGCGGGCCCGGTCTCTCCCTCAGCGCCGCCGCCGCTCTCCCCGACCCACCGCGGGAGGAGGAACCGGCCGCGGCCCCGCCGGCCCCGGCGCGGATGGGCTGGAGAATCGCGTTGCCGCCGGCGGCGGGCGGGGTTGCCCCATCTCCGGCGGCAGGAGCGCGGGGGGACGCCACCGCCGGCGCGAAATGGCGCCTTCCCTCCGCCGCCCCCCGCCCGCACGGCGCAGGGTCCCCGCGGGGCTCGGCCGCCGGCCCGGGGAGGACACCGGGTCTCTCTTCCCCACAGACGGCTCCTGTGGGGGCTCCCTCCGCCCTGCCGCCGGGCTGGCACCGTCCCTCCTGCCCTCGCTGGCAGGAGGATGGCAGGCGGCTCTCGAGCCCCCGCCGCCTCACAGGCTCCGCCGCCGGACACGGAGCGTTCGCTCCTCTGACAGGGCCGGCGCCCGGCCCGCTCCCGCCTCAGCCACCGTCGCCAAGGCGCAGGGCGGGGGCCGCCCGGGCAGCGGGACAAGCGCCCTCCCGGTGGCATCCCCCGCGGCCGGGGCTCGGCCAGCCCTGCCCAGGCGCCGCGACCCGACGGGGCAGCGCTGCCGGGGACCGGCCCCGGCCGCAGGGGCCGGCGGGGAGGGCCGGGCGGCGGCGCGGCTGGATGCCCGCCCGCCGCCGGGTGGAAACGGGCGGGGAAAAGTTTTTGCCGTGGTCGGGCCGTCCCTCCCTCCCTGCCCGCGCACAGTCACACACACACACACACTCGCACACCTCTGCCTCCTTCGCCGGCGGCCGAGGGGCACTTTTGAGAATTATTTCCTCTGCGCACCCAGCCCGACCTGACACTGTTCCTGCAGGAGGGCGGGCGGGAGGCAGCCGCCGCCGCCAGACGGTCGCACCCGCCGGCCCCGCGCCCGTGAGTAGCCCCGGCCGGGCGGGGGACAGGGACGGGGGGGCGGCTTTGCCAGCGGGGTGGGGGAGAGAAACCGAAAAACAAAAAAGGGGGGAGGATTAAAAGTGAAGGGTTTTCGTCGGCCGCTGTGCCGAGCCGTCTCCCGGGCGGGGGGAGCTGCCGCCGCCCCCGGGCCAGCCGCGGCGGGGGAGAGAAGGGGGCTGACGGCGGGGGACGCGGCTGGGCCAAACCGGCAGAAAGTTCGCCGTCTCCACAGGAGAGTTTTGTTGGGTTTGTTGTTTTGTTTTGTTTAGTTTTGTTTTTTTTTAACGTAGTCTAAGCGGGTTGTGCGTATACTACAATAACGTGTGACTGGTTTTGGCAGCCGACCACCCCCTAGTGGAAGGAAAATACGCTTAGATATAATTCAGTGCAGACTTCGGCTTGTGAAGTTTTTGCCAGCGTTAAACGTTTTTCCACTTGAATCAAACTACAGTTTTAATAAGCCGTTCTGTCTTTCTCACTGGTGGGTTTTTTTCTGCCTGTAATGTCCAACTTATGCCGGGAGGTTGTGCCAGGTCCCAGACAGGCAGCTTTCAGTAACGCGGGTTGCTTGCAATATCGAGTATTGGATTCTAGAGGCCAGCTCCTTGTTTGGACATCTCCGGGAGGAATGTTGCACCACTCCTTTCCTCAGCAGACATACCCAGGGTTTGCTCCTGCTCACCCAGCGCTGCCACCAAGAAACCTGCTGTTCGGCCTCTCCATTATTTTCTTGGCAGAAATACTTTGCTCACGTGGTGCAGGGAGGTCTTTTTTTTTTTCCCCCCAGCACCTGGGAATAATATGTAAATGGTCAGTAATTGTTGCAGTGGAGCATTTTAGAAGTCTCTTCTGGCTTGATACAGGCCTGTGAAGAAACCCACAGAATAGCTGTAAAATACACGCCCGGTTTTCTTACAGTTTTCTTCAGGAACTTTGGAAGTAAACAGCTATGGTTGGCTAATACCCATCAAAAAAGAAAATGTAGCACTTTCTCTTCACTTTCAGACTCTGTACGTACAGTGCTGGTATGTTAACTATGTAAAATAAGCCGCCTTGCCTGCCTGAGCGGAAGTTTTTTCTGTCAAATAAAATAGTCTGTAATGAGTCTTCCATCCAGACCTGCTCTCTGCTGTTGGTTTTGAAGGCTTTGCTGTCCGGGCAGGCCAGGGTGGTTCAGGAAGAGAACTGTGAGGCCGGACTGCCAGGACTGAGGTGGCTGCAGACACGGACAGGCAGGAACCCACACGAATGGTGGGGGAGCACTGGGCAGGAGTTTCAGTGAGGGGAGAAGTGTGAATTGCAGTTTACTGGAGAATCTAGCTACTTTTTAGTAAGAGGGTGTGTGACAAATTAAATGTCACGCT
The DNA here is from genome assembly GCF_028500815.1 of Rissa tridactyla. NCBI lineage: Eukaryota > Metazoa > Chordata > Aves > Charadriiformes > Laridae > Rissa > Rissa tridactyla. The sequence continues at coordinate 12,714,124 of NC_071473.1, forward strand.
AAGGAATGCAGCTGGGGTACAGGTACTTACCACAGCTGGTGAAATGAAAGTGTGAGTGGAAACAAAGGTATATGGAAAACATGTTCACCAGAAGCTGATGTGAGTTTATTCAGTGTAAGATGTAAGGACTTGACCTTTGCTTCAAAGAAGGTACTCTTGCTATCCTCTGTATCCCTTGTGAACTTGTAGGATAAAGTTGGAGAATAGACTGTTGGCATACCTGGGGGAAGATTCATCCTCCATGCTGAATAACCATGTGTACAGATTTTATCATGTCAGCTGCGTGGTTGACATGGACGTTACCAGGTCAGCTGCCTGCCAAGCCAGGAAACCAGGAATTATTCTGCTCATAGCCATCAACGTTAACTCAAGGCGAAATGCAGTAATATTGTGAAAACTCTTAGGAGGCGATCAGTTTCATGTTAGCATGCTCATTTGGGAAGGAAAACAGTCTGTTGATATAATTAAAAATAAAAACAGCATACTATCAGTAGACAAGACACTACTGGTGGTGTATTCTTTATTTGTGGTCTCTGGAAAGACTTCTATCATAAGCACCCAAACAGTGTTGATTATGCTGTGGATCTGCCAGTAAGGACAAACAGTGTATTGTATTTACTTACACAGATTTAAAACCTTGCTAATAAAGGAAGCTGTTTGACAGACTGAGCAGGTTAAGACTGAAGGCTGCTGCAACATCATCCTCTTCTAGAAGGGTTCTTTCTCAATTCTTAGATGCTGTAGTTATTGTTTCTGGCCAACATTGCTTAAAAGAAATCAACATCTCTGCCTTTCTCTTATACCCTCTTTCAGTTAGTGAAAAGTTCACCCCTTGGTTTATTAGCATCTCTCACTTCATAGTTGCCTTTTATCTTTCTCTAACTTCCATTTTCATGCCTTTTCTTTAGTTGTCTTGTTTGTCTCAAGGTTGTTTCCCATCTTGGGCTTGACGTTCCTACAATGATTAGAATGTTGTACTGATGAGTCCCATATGGATATTTAGAGGAGCAAGACCTTCCTCCACATTTCCTAAGTACATTAGACGTACTCTGTCTCCTTTCACAGTGCTATTTCCCTGTCCATTTAAAAATGAGATAGCAGCAGAAGGAGACTCTTCTTTCTACACCTCTGCGGATTGTGTATCTTTTGGTTTTCCACTTATGCTTCATGTTCTATTTTTGTCTTGAGCATCATGTAAGACACACCACCACCACATAAATCAGTACAAGAACATCTTTAATTAAAGAGATAAGTAGGTCTCTGGGGACAAGATCTTTTATATTGCTAGCTGGCAGAAGATGTACTTTCCAGGTCCTACTGCCCTGTTCCTGTTGGAAGAAGACCCAGCAGAATAAGGCACTGTGTTATACAGGAACTAATAAGAAAGAGATTTACTCTGAAGTGTACCAAACACTTAATATATAAAAACCATGCGATAGTTCAGTGCAGCCAAATTGGAAAGTAGAAAGGAACGCACAGCTTTTATTGAAATCAGATTGGTCTCAGAGGGACAGCAGGGGAAGCATAAGCACAGCACTCAGGAATTCCATTCATGGAGCTGCTCAATGTTTGTTTGTTTTTTGGATGCTCAAAGCAAACCAGTGATCTCTGCGGAGGGGCGGTGGGGAGGCGGTTCAGTGTTCACTATTTTTGTTGAAAGCTTTAGTATTTTAGAGAGAAGATAATTTTGTAAAATATATCTCAGTATGTCAGGTGATGCTCATGACTTCATCAGGAAGATAAGCATCTTAATTTTTAGAAAATAGATCTTGCTGGGTGGGATTCAAGAGAAAGCCTGATGGCCTGAAATCATTCATCAAAGGAATTATTTTTTCACTGAATGGGTAAAATGTAATTACACCTTTTTATTTTGCCTATGAAGTTTCATGGGCAGGTTTAATGGTGGTATGTTCATGCCAGGTGAAGCCTCATAATTTGGGTGTGACCTTAAAATACAGCCCTCTGGCTGTGTAGAGATGTTCACAGGAGTCTGTAGGTGGGGCAGAAAGTGGACTGACTCAAACACCCCTTAGAGATGGCTATAGGATATATATTTATGTTTTACTTCACTGATTCTTAAACACTGCGCTGTGTTCAGAATTGGGCAGGCCACAAACAGCCAAGGTGGGCAGTATGAACGTTCCCTCAGGTGTTTAATGCAGGTGTTAAGTGTCCTGAAATACATCAAGTGATGGCTTTCTTCCAGGCAGAAAGTAACCTTCCAAAGTCCCCAGCTGTCCCTGTTGAGATGCATGTGCTGATCTCTGCTGTCAACCTGCAGGCTCGTCAGTTCTCAATCCAGGGAAGCAACAAACCAGCCGCTAAATTCAAACGCAGAAACAAACTGAAGTCTAGAGACTGCAAGGAGAGTCTAAGAGCTGAAGAGAGCTGGCTGAGCCTGCCCATTTATCACGTACCAGCATGCTTGATGGGGTCTTTCCCTGGCACTGGGGCTCTGCAGTGACCCGTGCACTGTAGGGGCAGGCAGCCCGATGGAGGTGGAGTCGTCGGATAGAGCGGAGCTGAGGCAGGTGGTGGCAGGAGGTGGCTGAGCTCTGCTTCCACGGAGCAGCCGGAGTGCAGAAGAGCAGTGCGACTAAGGTGGCTCATCTCTGCAATGCAACTAGTGCGGGAGATCCATCCACCTGAACTGGTGGACTTCATGTGGCAAGCTCTAAGGTTTACTTTAATTGTGCCAATTACAAATTAGAATGTAAAAATGACATTCTGAAGGCAGGCTGAATAGTAAATCCAATCATATGCCACAGTATTGCTGTGAAACAAAATAGTAGTAGTTGTGGAAGAGTTTGCTCTTTTTATGTGATAGCCAACTGTTGCACTGTCAATAGAGATGTATTTTCACACTCTTGGTAGATGATGTGTAAACTCTGAAATAACTAAAACCAAATTTTCTCAATCCAGACCTAGTCAAAGCCAAATTAAAACAAGCAGTTTGAAAATTTTACACAGTGAATGTAACACATTTAATTGGTAGCAATTTCCATAGAGCATCTGCCAAAGTTAAAACAATATCAGCTTTCATTTCTACTGAATTAAACACATTGCTTTCAATCTGGAAAGACAAACCTTTTCTGCCTTTGTTTGTTGGTTAATTATGTGGAACAACATAAATCACTTGAGCTGTTCTGTTGTATCTGGAATAATCTCTGGATAAGCAGCAGTCTGTAGTCAGTAGAGCTCAGGGTCTGAGATTTGCTCTCAGAGCTATATTAATGCCTAGAGTTAATACTGCAGGTGTGCTTTCTTATTGCTTTTCATTGGATCAAACTGAGGACACGTTTAATCTGATGAAAAGGTTTGGTATTATTCTTGGTCTGTCCCTCCCTGCCCTGACGAGGTATTGAATGGGGACAACCTTGTCATCAAAATGTGGCCACACAGTGATTGAGCAGGGGTGAGGCCAGGCCACACCTCAGCTCAGTTATTTCCTTCAGAGGCAGGTTCCCAGGAGGCTTCTCATAGCTTGAATAGCTTATCGGTACACCCCCGTGCCATTGTCCCCGCTCCATGAAATGGCTGCCTGATCCCCAGGCCAGTGGCAGGGCTGCGCCAGCAGCGTGACAAGAGCTCTGTGGTTCCTGACCACTGCTCTTGGGCATTGGGAGGCAACGGTGGCCCTTAGGTCACCCTCAGAAGAGGGGGACAGGCCTTGCTTGCTCTTCGTAGCTTTACCACCCACCTGAGAGCTGAATCCTCCCTTAAAGCTGACTGTGTGTTGTCAGTCCCTTGGTCACTGCTTGTGTTACTCCACTGTACAGATCAACAGGCGGCTTTGCTCCCAGCATTACCTGAAGTCTTTGAAGGACAGGAGAGAATTCAGCAGTGCGCCAAGGGCATGGGTATCATGCAAGAGCATGTTGCAAACTGTATGGAGACCTCAAAGAAACTGTTGGGCTAACCTCCACAGGAGTGCAGAACTGGAGGGACCTCTCGGGTCACCAGGTCTACTCCCCTGCCAGCACCATCACTGGACCGCATAATCCCTTTTTGTGGAGGCAGGTCTTTTTCTTCCCTGCTGTGGTGATTGTAAGGTTGTTCCAGAACCTGTCAGCTCTAAGAGTTATAATTTCCATCCTAAAGGCGCTCACATGTGATTTATAGCCATTTATTTTCATCTTTTGGTTAAACAGTTCTTTTTCCTTCCATGTGCTGCCCTGACCTGCAAGCCAGTGTATCCCCAGTCTGTCTTCATCTTTGGAAATGAACAAGTTAGAACGAGAAGTTCTTGTCTTGTTTAGCTTAGGAAAACAAGCTTTTAGTGCTTTTAGACCGGCTTGATTGTTAAGAAGGTTTTAATGTATACCGCAACTTTGTTTATCCTGAAGTGGTATCGGTACACGACTTAAAGCAAACTGCCTGAATGGAAAGGATGGATTGAATGACTGAAATGATGTGTGCTTTTTTCAATTTCTAAGCATACAATAAAGCTCTACCCATACCTACTTCAAGTTACAAACATTTTGTAACATGTTTTGCAGATGCCACTCTGAAAGCTGAGAGAATACATTCATGTTTTATAGGAAACCAGAAACTACAGCATACAAGCTGTTCCTTCTTTCAAATTACTGCTGGGTTTTCTCAAACAATATGTGCCCTTTGAGAACTAGTCTCTTGAAGAGATTACTTCCGTGGGGTATCTTTCATTAAATACCAGTTTTTGTTAGCATTTTTCCAAAGGCATGTGGCTCTCAGCATAAGGTGAAGGTGGACGAGCAGACAGCGGAGGGCCCAAGGAATGACTATGATGGAAATTAGCGATGAATTGTAACCATTTCAGGTGTTATTTAGTAAGGAGGCAGCCCACCTTATGCGCCTGTGGGTTGTGTTGGGATTTAGAAGCAGACATAGAACAGGTTAAATATGAGATTATGATTATCTAGTATAAAAGTGCAGTTACAAGAAAAAGTGCTTTAGGGAAAAAGAATATATAAAAGATTTACTTCTGAGGAAGATGCTGGTTTGTGCTGCTAGAGGAGTGTCGTGGTGACTGCTGAACAGACAAAAACCTCCAAAGAACAGTTTTGAAAAGGTGAAGGCTTAAAGACTACTGTTCAAATGTGCCTGTAGTCAAGGGTCTTTGTACCTGCTGAATTGTCTTCTAGGCACACGGTGGCTGTTACACTTCTCTCCCAGGTGTGGCTGGAGTATTTGAATACGTCTGTCTTGAATCTTTTAAGCTTGAGGCTCTTTTTTAGGATTTTCAGGTAAGACGTCACAAGGCTCATTTTCCCTGTAAGTGCCACTTCCCCACCCCGCGACAGGGCATTGTGATTGTGTTTTCCCATAGATCCTGCCTGTTTTCTCTTGCTCAGTCTGCCCACAAAGGCTTCGTGGCAGAGTGACTTCCCTCTGCAGTGCACACAGTAGGGCCATAGTGAAAGGAGTGGTAGGGCAAGTCTAAACCCAGTCCGAACTTGTTTGCAAATAAATGACCCATAGAGTTACAGAAGTGGCAGCAATGCTGGCATCCCTCGGTCAGAACTTTATTAAAAGCATTCCTGAGAAATTAGGAATGTCAGCTTCTTTGGGTCTCAGTACTCGAAGCTAGCACTTTGCATTTTTGCTGCAGTTTTTTTCTTGGTTTTGTCTGGAAATGTATGGCATAGCAGGGTTATAATTTCCCAGACTTTGGAGTTCTGGCTTAATAGCATAAGTAAGGCTAAAGAGGAGGACGGGGTGAGAAGGAATGGAGGAAGTCCAGGGAAGATCTGCCATGCCTAACTGTAAGCACCGTCTGTTCCACTTTTGGTAACTAGGTAGGGCTTCTGAGGAGGAGCCAAGATTTAGCGTTTATGAAATAGATTCAGAAAGAGCTGAAAGGGTGCTTCGGTATCCCCTGACACATAGGTGATAGGTAGGCCAAGAACATGAGCTTATTCACTCTAAGTTCACTATTGTTCGGGCAGTCCCACACAGCACCAATAGGATGGACAAACACCCAACCACCATAATAACAAAAGGCTTTATTAAGCTACAGATGCACGTTTATATTAATCTCGGTGCACACAAAAAGCAGACCTCAGGGCTTTGGTTGCAAGGCAAGATTTTCTGAAAGAAACTGGATAAAAATCTAGGTCATATCGTATCTTGCCAGTTTGTCTCCAAGCCCCTGTATTTTACTATCAAAATACATCAAGCTGACTGCTTTAATTGTGCTGGAGTTTGCTGCGTCTTAACACAGTCTGCTGCAAGGGCACCAACAAATCTAGATCTGGAAAAATGATCATACTTTCATTTTCCGCCCGTGAGTTAAAAAAGCATCAATGTTGTAATTGAAATAGAGCCCTAGAAAATACCGTGAATTAATTTTTGCTGCATTGATTTTTTTTTGCCTACAACGAGTGATTGTATGCAGGGAGCATTGTTTCATTTCCTTCTGATTTTATGATGAAGGGCTTTAAAAAGTAGCTGGAATTGTGAGAAGCTCTCTTCCTTCCACATAAAACAGGTAGCACAAAGAGCTTCGGGCTTGAGTGTGTTCGCAATTAACCGATTGCTTGTAAGGAGAAAAGAGCTGGTGGTGTCTGTGCCATCTAGGGGCTGACAGGACATTTAGCCAAGTCCAGCATCAAGCAGCGGCCTGAAATTACTTCTTGAAGAGTGTACGTTGTTCTTCATGCTTAGCTTCACACCAGGAAAGAATGGGGCGGGAGCCTGTCAGGTGTGTGGGCTGTTACTTTTATTTTGCGCTTCCCTCCTGGGTTCCCATTCAATGTTGTAGAGGTCTAGGCAGAACCAGCCAGCACTTCTTGGAGGTTTGCTAGCTGGCTGAAGAGATCGCTGGTTGAAAGAGGACCTACTGTTTCTGTATTGACTGTTAGCTCTCTAATACCCGAGCATGAACACAGCGCAGAATTTGAATCTACACCTGGACATGACAAACAGGTCAGCAAAGGTCCAGTTCTACAATATATTTGATCCTTGAAAACAGAGAATGTGTCGGCTCAAATATGGAGACTTCCACATCTGTTGGTAGACCTATACTTTTAATTACTGAATTACACTTGTAAATAAGACTTAAATAAAAGAAAATACTCATTTTTTATGTAGTTTGTACAGCTGTGAGCTCTAACAGGAGCAGCTGACTTTATGCACCAGAGGACTATCAATACGTTTTTCAGGGATTATTGACAGCAAAGCCTTTGCATGCAGTTTATAAATCTACATGCAATGTTAGCTTCAAGATTTGGACTCCTGTCCTACAAAATGTTTAAAGGCTGGTTCCTTAAAGCAAGCCCCCCTAAGTCATCATCTAAAATAGAACTAGATTGCTTTAGTTGTATTTTCTTTTCTTTTCCAATATGCATTGACGACACAGGAAAAAAATAAGAAAGAAAGAAAGATAGAAGGATGTGCTTATCCTTTCTGGACTTCTCCTTGCATGAGAGAAGGATTCTTCTGTAGCTGACATGGAAAGGGTCCAGATGTGTCACAGCTGGGGAATGTGCACAGCAACGCACGGGGGTGCGCAGAAGCACTGAGGACAGTGAGGAAGAACGGTGAGGAAGGACGGTGAGCTGTGCTGGGCAGCTGTGCAGGCCAGCCCTGAGGCTCGGGCGTGTGGCCACGTTAACCCTGCAGCCATGAAAAACGACAGACAGGATCCAGTGGAAATTACTCAATTGATGGATTGGTGTAGAGATGCCACAGACCGTCAGTAGGGTCAGAGCAATAGTCGGCTTGGAGAACATTGAAAGGGCAAAGTGTAGAAAGAAAGTATAAGAGTTTTGAGATCATCTGCCTTGTTTTATGGAATATCACTCAGTAAAATAACTTGTAACGTTTGCATTCCCAGCTGTTAAATTAACTCAGGCAGAAGGAATAATGAAATTGGAGTAAGTTGTTTCAACTGGTTTAATTATTCCCTGGGTATTAAATTTCCTGATTTTCTTGTCTTTTATGTTGTTTGATACTTAGGCATTAGAGGATTGTTGAAGTCCTCAAGGCTTTTGCTAGTTTGGGAGAAACTCTGCTGCCTGAACTTACTTGACATTTGGTTCCAGTTCTGAGAATCACACAAGAAAAACAGAGCCCTTGCATATTCGGTAAAAAAAAAAAGAAAAAAGAAAAAAGTCAACAATATCACTCTGTTCCTTATAAACCAGGGAATTTTATGCAAGTTTAGAGACAATGTCACAGGCAAAACATGAGCCAACTCCTGAGTTCTCTGTCATGAGACACCATGAGATGTGGCACAAGAACGCTGAGCAAAACGAAGTGATTATCGTGTAAATCCAAGCATCTTATGATGCATCACAAGATGACAGACTTCTTATGCCACCAGTATACAAGCTTTTTCTTCTAACGTCACATATGCAGACTTAATTATAGCACTGAGGGGCAGAAGAATTGGTAATTAAGAAGGCTTGCTTTGATTCAGTTTTACACTGGTGACCTCAAGAAAGTTCAGCTGAATCGAATGCTTATTGATGGACCAAAGACCTGCTGTTCTAGTTGCAATGAAAAATCTCGGTGCAGAAAGCTGCGGGTATGGTAACTTGTTTAGCAGGATCCTCTACCCCTTCTTTTGGGTGTGTCTTTTCAGCACACAGAAGGTGGGTGACGAGCAGTCTGCACACCTCCAGCCTTGCTCTGTACAGAGCAGCAGCTGTTCTGCTGTGTTTTCACCATGTTTGTAGGAATATAAACCAGGTTTGTCCATGTTGAGATTTTCTTCATACGTGGACTCAGATGAAGATGATACAAGAAACGGACTTGATCTTAGGAAGTGAGGGCAGCAGACAATGTTGTAGGATAAGCTTCAGCCTTCTGAATGCAGATGAGCTCAGGATAAACATACTGTACTACGTACATGTTTCTGTGGTTGCAAAAATCAAGTATGCACAAACATGAGAAATGGCCTGGCAGCAGAATTTAACCGCATGGGAAGAGCTGAAAGCATGGGTTGCAGAGATGACATCTGGACTGGAAAGTAGTCATAAACCTGCTAAGAACTGTCAAAGACAGAGGTTTGCTTTTTGCTTGCTTGCTGTGCTGAACAGCAGAAAAAATTCAAATAGGCATGTTTCATCCTACTGCTGGACGTTAAAGAGAAACTTCATCTTAAAGAAACTGAGGCTTTTTTTGCGGGGGAGTGTGGAGTTTGACTTAGGGAGGCAATCCACTTTTGTAACGTGTTTGCTTGCTGCAGTGCAAAAGTGTTGGGAACCCCGGACTGGATACCTTTTTTGCTGTGCAGTTCTGAGATTGTCGTACTGTTTTATCTTGTAAAAAGGTACTTGCCTCTGCACGTCTAGAAGATTATAGCAGAGGCCCTTCTTAGCCACCTCTTGTAAAGCACATCAGGCTCTTGAAAGTGCAAAATACTGCTTCCAGTAGTCTGCATTACTGAAAATATTAAAGATATGTGTAACTGCTGCATTTATACTCCAAAACTAAGGTAGCACTGGAGTATTACCCGGAAACAGTTCTTCTGCACTAATTGAAAAAATCTTTGTTGTCAATATAGCTAGCTTTCTGTTTTCAATGTGTTTTGTGTAACCTTCCTACGACTTAACAGCATTTGTGGGAAACCTTATTACTACAGCAAATCTGGATGTGTTCAGTAGGATTCTCATAACTTACTCTTTCTGGATTCAGTGGCAGTCTGCACTTCTAACTCTGCTGTACCTGTACATTTCTGCCTTACAATGTACTTCGTAAAGTGGCGTTAAATGCTGAGGCTTGCAACTGAAGAATTCACGTTGACATCCAATGTCATTCTTACTAGAACCCTAAATCTGTTTTTAATGTCACATGTGATGAGCTAAGTAAAATTTTATGTTTTCTTTTGTGAGAGCTTTGCTGGAGATTAGTAGAGGGAGGTTCTTGAAATAGCTACAGATTGAGAGCAGAGCAGAGCTGGAAGAGGCCTCGGGAGGTCTCTCGCCCAGACTCCTGCTCCAAGCAGGGAGTTAGTTCAGGATGCTCTGGGCCTTGCTTCAGTCAAGTTATGAAGGTGTCCAAGAATGGTGATCCTGCAGCCTCTGGGGCCCTGTTCCTGTACTTAATCATGCTCACTGAATATAATTAATACACTTTTCACAATTGGAATATTCCTTGTTGCAACTTGTGACTGTTGCCTCTAGTTTTTTCATCATGTACTTCTGAGAAGAGTAGATCCGCCATCTCTATTAAAAAACAACTATAGCATGTCCAAAAAGATTTTAGTGTGTGTGTATGTACAATCTATTGAAAGAATTCAAGCCACTTTGGGAAACGATGAACAATATCTGTTGCATCATCCCAGTCTTCATCCATGCCTAAAGGCGGCGTACTTAAAAATCTTAAACACCTTGACTTGAGAGCATAGTGTGTACCACTTGACATGATAGAAAGTAAAATATTACTCTGCCCAGGAAGCTTTTTTTGATCAATACAAATATTCTTATCTATAATCAAGAGGCTAAAACAAAATAATCTGATCATTTCCATGCATCTTCTTAATATAGTTGTTCAGTGCAATAGTACAAAGTACTGGATTCCCAAATTTATGTGATTTGAAAATGTTTCTGTTCTTATTAATAGCCCTTTTAAGCAATATTTTCTTGTGGCTGCATAAATTAAATGTAAGAGATGATAGGATTTTGATCTAACACAAATTGCTGGTTTTTCTGTTGATCAGAATTAGTTCAGCCAGGTTAAAGAGTAGTGCTAGCTTGTTTCTTCTTGCAGGTACCTTCCATTTGGAAAGAGGGAGGCAAAAGGCACTGCCAGGTGGCCTGCTGTTGGTTTGGCAAGCTTTGGCAGGGGCTGCAGCGGCTGCTAAAAGAACTGGGAACAATTGTGGACCTAAGAGAGCCCTTGAGAAACAGTCAATGGTGACTAAGAAACAGAGGACTACAGCTAGTATGCAGAATAGGATGTCACCAAAGTGTTTGGTTAGTAATAAATGATTAAAGCAAAAATTATTAAAGTTAATGCAAACAGTGTTCTCAGAAATTCTCCATGTGAACATAACTATGTCCTTCCCTTGCTCACAGAGAGTGGAAAGGAACTGCCTGCTGCTAGGCGAGGTACCCAAGTAGGTTGTCCTCAGACAACCGGGGATGGAAGATCTTCTTGCTGAGGGAGTAGAAGGATCTTGGGTCTCCAAAATAAACTTTTAAATTGCAGCAGTGTCTGGAGTGGAGGAGGACTGGTTGCTAGTAGTTCCCCTGAGAGATGAAGTCCAGAATTTCTGCCTTGAGAGGGATGCAGATTCTGTAGGAGCTTGTGCGTTGTTGCTGGCTGCATCTCAGAAGAAGGGAGCTGCTCTTTGCTTCCTGCGCACAGATTACATAGAGTTTAGCTTGAAGACCCTCCTCCCCTCCTGACTCCGTGTGCAGGCCGTGCTGAACCAGAGACATTCCGCTTGGTCTCCATGGGAAGAGAAAGTTGCTAGGAGTAATTGAAATCCACACGTCTTTCTGCGCACTTCTGGGAACCCCACTTAGGCATCACAGATTGGCTAACAAGTTGTTGTTGTCTTTTCCTGCTATTAATTACTTGAAATTGGTCTGTTCCTTCCTCTCCCACAGTGTATATCATTTCCAGATCTGTGTACAGCTGTTGTAGCACTGTGTGCTCAGAAGTTGTAGCAGTTCATGAAAGGAGCCATTACCAGCAAGTCAGGAGGAAGTATCTAAAAATGGCTGTTACGAAGGTTCTTCAGAACAGAAACATCACACTATTCTTCCTGTCCTTTACTTTTTTGTAAAGACAAAACAAAAAGCTTTTTCGTTCAATCTTGGCTTTATTTGGGCAAAACATAAAATGTCTTCTTCTCATCGCCCGTACATGTTTATCCATCCTGTTTGAAACACTTCTGTTTATGGCTGAAAGCAGGCAAACAAAAACATTCACTTGACTGAAGATTAAGTGGATTTTTCTGTGCTGGCAAGTCTTGATTTTGCAAGATTGGTTTTAATTAGGTTACATTTTTCTGTCTCTCTTACTTTATGATTCTTCATGTAATAAGATGAAATTCTATTGTTATTCTTAAAATAATACTGAGTACAATTTGATTCTCTCTCCTTATATGGCAGATGACTGTGTTGAGTTATTGTCTGTGTCGATACCATCTGTGCAACAAACGAAACTCAGAAAAAAACCCAACCACAGGACAAGAGAGTGCTGTGTGAAGACTGGTACATTTCACAATGAAAATATTTTGATGTGGCATTGTACAAAACCACAAAATATCCGCTTTTCCTTCTTCCTTCCTTTCATTCAAGAAAGGCTTGATAGAGAGCCATGAATGACATTCTAGAAGCAGAACTAGGTTCAGAAGATCTTGAGTCATACAGCAGAATCGTCTCTTTGGAGGAAATTACCACTTCTCTTCTTTGTTGTGGCTGAGAAGGCAAAGTTTAACAGTGAGAAAATGGGAAGGAATAAACACTTGAGTAGCTGCTTTCCTTATTTTAGGATTTGACTTAGCTTTCCCGTACAGTCATTCCAATTAGATACAGACATAAGGTTATCCTATCAATTCTCATTTTCTCAAAAGCACTTTAATACTATTTTGTTTTGTGCTTGTTATAATGCTGTACTGCAGTGAAACACTCCACTGCAATGCAGATGTAAAGGATTAAACTGGAACTCCTAGTCTCTATTCGGCGTGTTTATATGCTGTTATCTTTTTGTTCAAGTTTTGCAGAGCAGTTGTATTTTGGCCTGATGAGAATGCCAGTGGAGCTGCCTTAAAAATGCTGTCGAAGTAGTCCTCTTATTTGGTTAAATTCTGCGTGTGGTTCGTGATTCTAGTAAATGGCAGTAGGGGAGAGTGTGTTACACATGAAAAAAATCATGGAAGTCTTAAAAAAAATCAAAACTGCCTTTTCTTCTGGATGTTTGCTGTATTATGGGAATGAGATCATTTGACGTAAGAGATGTGTCCAAAGCAAAGGAAGTGGAGAAACATGCGTTAACGTACTGATGAGAGATAACATGCAGATAATGCTACAGAATCCTGCACTTTAAATGCAGAGAAAATACCTGCAAGAATGCAGATTCCCTAGAGAATATAGCATATTAATTGGCAAGCATTTTAACACAACAAGAAGAAAAAGATAATAGACATACCAAGCAATTGTACATTTCTCTGTATTAGTAACAGTAGTTTTCCCTAACCTGTTTGTTATTGCGCCCACAGATTTCCTGGGGATTCCAGTTCAAATGAAGTTTGTGGTTCCTTTGTACATAAGATTTTTTTTTTTCATTTGAGATGTGAAATAGTGATAAATGGGTTAGATAAGGTATGAAGATAAGAGGTAGACTAGAGAGAGCATTAAGTGACTGAACATAAACACAACTGGATTATTACATGACTAATGGGTTTATTGAGCCCTACCAGTCAGAGCAATATATTGGAGAAAATGGTAGCCCTAAGTCATTCATCAATGGATAAATCTTGCAACCATACGAAAAAAGGACAACCTGTATGAGACCTAAGGTGCAACATAGCTATTTGTTACTAAATCTAGGAGGTAGTTCTTGATGCACTTTATTTTGTTCTACAAGCATCCTTTTGAAATCTGTGTTTCTTCCAACTTTGAAAGCATGGTTGAAACAAGACCTTACAATAGCCAGTGGAAAATCTAGCATTGCATGCAAATGAGGCTGTAATTTCGAAAGCGCTTCTCTAAAAGTCAACACGAAGGAGATTTATAGCCTTGCTGGAGAAGCACACAGAAAGAAGCTTCTCTGTGTGTTTACCCAGTGCAGCCATCCCACTGGCAGGTTGCAAAATGCACCTCTTGGCTTCAGTTCAAGCTGTGATTCATGTTAACACCAGTGGTGCTAGTTACGTATCACATGTAACAAACAGAAAGCTGTTACGCTGATGTAAACTCTGATTAAGTGAAATCTTTTATCTCTGGAGAAAGAATGTGTGCTGTGGACTCGAACAGCATGCGATGTTCCTGACTCTAACAGCACCTCGCTCTGAAATACGCTGGCGCTGACCTTGACTACTCACAGTCACAGCAAAATAGCGTAATGGCAGATTGATCCACTGACAGCTTTTAAAGACTGTATATTCTTATTTTTAACAGATTTATCTCAGACTAAAGCCTCTACAGATCAAGAATGTTGATTCTTCTGGCTTTCATTATTGTGTTTCACATAACCTCAGCAGCACTGCTTTTCATCTCAACTATTGACAATGTAAGTCTCATTTGCTCTCTTTTTCTCTCCAACACACAGGTGTTTCTTTGCTTTCTAAAAATGAAGTTACTCTTCTCCAGTTGTCTTCAACTTGCTTATTGAAGGCACCTGACTTTGTTAGGCACGCTGGTCTCCTTATACCTTTTTGTAACAAAAATGCCTTGAATACGCATGTTGCTGGTACATGTGGGTAAGACTATACAAGAACATGCCATACATGTTATAAGCCCATGTTAATGCAGATCATCTTCTCCCCTGTGAGGTACTTGGCCAGGGAGCATATTTACAAATACTACCATGCTTGCAGGGTGGAGCTATGGGACTTGGTCCAGCTAGGTAGGGGGGAAAGGGGGGGGCAGAATCTATCATCCTTTTGTGTCAAGTGCATGAAGTCAAACAGGTCATCATTAATGCATGGGGATAATTTCAGTCAGGTATGCTTTGCCTCGGAAGTGGTCGTCCAAGATTCACAATTAAATCATTAAAGATACACCGTGAATGTATGTTTCCATTCAGTTGAAGCAGTTTCAGCACAAAGTTTTAGAATAATGTATGTTGCATTCTTTTGAAATTTCCTTTTTATTTTTTGTGACCAGAAAGAATTTACCTTCCAATATTTACATCTAGCTCTTAACTGAATTTTCCTCTTTCCAAAACAGCCCGGTATTCTGACTCATACTATTAACTGTGCACTGTAGTTTTTCTTTCCCTAAGAGGTTTGGTGTATGTACAGACTTTTAGGATTAAAAAAAATTGCCTGCTGAAAATACCTTACTGTACTCAGTGAAGCTGGTTTAAATTCCATAGTGTTTTCTAAGACCACACTCCAAGGGAAATGATGTGTTACCCACAAGTTTTTATTGCAAAATTATACAAACTCAGATGTTCTATCTTTCAGTCAGCTGGTTGATTTATTCCATTGAAGTAGGTCATTAATGGAGCACCAAAGCAGGTCGTCTTACCCTGTTCCTCTGAATATTTAGAAAGTGAGGACAGTAGGCAAAGCAACTTATTCTTTGTTCAGATCTGCTACATACAAATCAAATTAGGGAAATAAACGCCCATGCACTCTGCTTTGTGTCACTAGCTACTCGTAAACAATTACAAACTTAAACTGTGTAACCACCTTCTATTAATCATTTTCAGAGGTGTTTTATAGTCATGAAAATAACTCTGAAAGGATTATATAATGCTCAGAGCTGAAAAATAATATATTGAACTTGGACGATAAATCCAAATGAATGGCATCCAGAGAAAGTAATGCTTTTTCTTAAAACAGTGTTACTATTACACACATGCCTGCTGTCATAATACATTATAGTTTTTATTGTTGTATTGTTTGCAAAGCTGCACAGTAAGCTGTGAGGCTTCTGGAATGTCTGTTTAAGCAGCAGATGCTACCAGGAGTCATATTTAAAAAGTCATATTTTTCCAACTCTAGTCAAAACAAAGGCCTGGGTAGCTATCGGAACAGGAATGGGTTTCCTGAGGAAATGCCACTTGTGTGGAGTGCTTGCAGCATTTCCCAGGCTACCGTAAAAATCTGTTCAGTCACCGTAGTACCAGTTTGCAATAAATGTTAAAACATCAAAATAGAAATACCACAGGAGGATCTCGGTTTGTGACGAGCCATTTCCAGTCAGGTGCCATAGTGTACATACTGCATTTGCACATTGACAGCACAACTACATTGAGATTAATTCAGCTCAGTGTCAGTGAACCAGAAAACGTATAAATGGCTTCTGTTTCATAGATGTATCCCCTGCTATTTCCTGCAAATTAAAAAATGCTGTGCCTTTAAAGAGTTGTGCATCCTAAACGGGGTCTGGAGAACAAAACATATTTTGTCTAGGCATCTTAAGGAGTGAGCAATCACTGGCTGTCCAAAATTTGTGAACAAACAGTGGAAAATCCCTTGTGCTCTGGGATTTTTAAGATTGTCATCTGTTCCCTTTTCTGCTTTACACAGGTCTAAACTGAAAATGACATAATGAATAATGATGTACCCTTCATTCCAAAATGCCCTTAGACCTCAAATGTAGTTTGAAGAGTTAAGTATCAAAAATGAAAAGAAATTTATTCCAGCTGATGTATCTGATCAGGAGATGCTCAGACAAGTAAGGAGTTTTGTGGGTTTGGGTTTTTTTCCCTGTAAGAGCCCTTTACTTTTATTTTGCAGGCCTGGTGGGTAGGAGATAATTTTTCTACAGATGTCTGGAGAATGTGTGAAAGGAATACCAGCGTCTGTATGGCGATTACTGATCGATTCAGAGGTGGGTGTCTCTCCGTGCCTATGTCTCAGTTGCTTCAGCAGGAGATCTGGTGAAATCGCTATGAAATTTGCAGGGGCAATAATGTATTTATTTAAACTACTGAGGTCTTCTAAAAGCTTCAGCACTGGTTTTCTATTTTGGAAAGGCAAACTGTTCCAACAGTTTCTGTAAGAGGAAAACAGAGGGAACTGCTTGTCAGGTGCACTTGAAAGCCCAAGTGTTTGTGTTGAGTAAACACAAACAACTAACAATGAGTACTAAAGATTTCTTAAAAAATTAGATCAGGTAAAAACAGTGAAGTTACTGAAAGTGGGACTGAAGTGATAGAATCTACCTCAGAATTGAACTTTAACTTTCAAAAAAGCACCTAAAAATACTGGCTGTGCACAGGAATGGTGGAAAAGTGGAAGAAAGTCGGAACACAAGCTGAAGTTTTAACAAAGACGACTTAATATACAGCACAGCCTAACATCCTGCTTTACAAAAAATAAAAAAAATCTCAATTGTTACATTTACTTTATTTCTACATTTTCAATCTTTGTGTATTGTAAAGAGGTGGATGATTTGAAGAGCCGTGTGCCCATGAAGTAACTTTGCTTTCCAAGCATCAGGTTGGTTTAGAGCGTATCTGCGCCGCAGTGCGGTGATCCGTTACGCGCAGGCGTATCTAAGCTAACAAGAATTTAACAAATTGGCATTTGATGTCTGTATTACTATGCATTCATTGAAATTAGGTACCCAAACTAGCTAGATGATGAGTAGCTCAGGTACGTCTGCTGTTCACGGCCCTACTAACTGCAGCGTAGCTATGCCAGAGGAGAGGGGCTGCAAGGAGCTTCTCCGGGTAGCTTAGCTTGGCCATGGCATTGCAGCGAAGTGACACAAAGCAGCTACATGTAGTTACAAATTTATGGGCTACGTTAGCTCCTAGTTAGGGGGAAGTAACTGACAGGATGCCAAACCTGAATTGAAGGAATCCTCTGTGCCAAGTCTGGATATCCTGTCTGGTTACATCTTATCAGACAGAGCTGTCTCCAGGTCTGGTGAGAGACTCGGGTCAGCGTTTGTAAGCCATTTGGGACACCTGGCAGTTTCCCAGTGCTTTTAGAATGTAGATGGTAGCAAAGGATGTGGTGTGGGAGAAACAGTCCCCTCTGTATTTTTACTTAGTTTTATGAAAAGCTTTTAAAAGTCCTTATACCACTGGCTCTATTAATACGAAGGAAGCGGAGAAGAGCCACCCTGGGTGATGCATGCACCACTGGCTTGCTGTATCTGCTGAGCTCCTGCCTACAGGACATAGCTCTGCCCCTCTGCTCACCGCAGAAGCCGGCAAAGAGAGAAACTGTATTTTTAATCAAGGCTGCTTTTGTTTTTGCAGAGTATCAATCAATTCAGGCTGTTCAGGCCACCATGATCCTATCTACTATTTTCTGTTGTGTGTCATTTCTGGTTTTCATTCTCCAACTCTTCCGTCTAAAGCAAGGAGAAAGATTTGTGCTAACCTCTATTATCCAGCTGCTGTCATGTGAGTGATTTTTCAACATTTTTGACCTTAGTAATGTTTACATGAAAGTAGGAAAGGGAAGGGGAAAAAGGTTTCAAAAAGAATGAGCTGCATGAGAAATTTGTAGGGCTCTTGAGGTCACAGCTTATCCTTCATATTTGTTTAAACAGTGAACTGCTCCATTCTGTACTATTTAGGCAGTTAAAACATGGATGATAGCACTGCTCAGAATAAAGTCATTTGAATTTTGAAGGGAATAAATCTGAGATTCTGAACTGCTTGTTCAAATTAAATAACTCTGTGATTGTTACAGGCAGGTACTTCCTTAATTTTTGTTAGTCTTTAAAACTATCCAGATGTTTAGAATCATTTTGTGCTCATTGCAAATGCCATAAATACACAACAGCACTTGAAATTTAATCCATGCCAAAGAAACTGAAAACGTGTCCTGAAATGCTCCAACTTTAGTTTGAGGATGGAAAATGATTGTCTGCAAAAAAAGGACATTGGTGGAAGAAGCTGACAGAAGGGAGAGAGTGAATAGTTGTTATGCATATTGACAATATTTTAAGATGCTAAACTTTGCTGTTTTCTTTGTCCTTCAGGTCTGTGTGTTATGATTGCAGCTTCCATTTATACAGATAGGCACGAAGAACTACACAAGAGCATTGAATATAGCATTGAAGTTTCTGAAGGCCAATATGGCTATTCCTTCGTCTTAGCCTGGATCGCGTTTGCCTTTACTCTGATCAGTGGTGTTATGTACCTAGTATTAAGGAAGCGTAAATAAATGTCAGCAGCTAGTTATTTCTGTCACTACAGTACAAAACCAAATTCCAGTAACCATTTTGTATATAATCATTTACATGGTTTTGTAGTAAAGGTATTGTTTCTCTAAAAATGTACTGTGTTCTTGATATGAAACGGAATAAAAAAACCCGGCAGGTTTAATGGAATGCCTGGCACCTACAGGTCAGGGGGCTGAGCAGGACAGAGCCAAGTTGTTTCTTTTACATTTTTCAGCATCATAAATGGTTTTCCCTTTACTAGATGCTAACAGTTTCTTCCTGGCCTCTAGTAGATTGCAAACAAAGCCTGTGCAAATTAATTTGTAGGCAATATGCTGACTATATTCCTGGTCCAGATGTATCCCTTTGGGATGGGTTAAATGTAGGGGGAATAAAAAATGAGGCCCAGATCACAGTGAAAAGCAAACAATTATAAAAGCCCAAAGCTGTACTCGGTGCGTCTGTTCTGGCAGAGGACTAGTGTTCGGCTATTTATAATGTGCAGTAAGTGTCATCGGGCTTTTATTAAAACCACTTGCTTTGCAAAAGTAAACAACTCCTTTTGTACTCCAGCAAATGATTCTCTTGATTCTCTTTCACATTTAAGTTAAGCATACAGAGCCTTTGGCGGGAGAATTTACCAGCAAATTCACTGCACAACATGGGACTGGAACAGTCTGGGCAGTCAGAAATACCCCACTCAAGTCCTGTATCCCTTTAGTTTTGCATTGTGTGTAGCCTTTCTGGAAGGAAGAAAAGGGAAACAAAAAGCATTACCTTGCCTACATCTGCAAATTTCTAAGAAAATTAGTGATCAAGCAATGCCAAATTTAGGTTTTTACAGCCAAATCCAACAGGTTTATTACACTGGGCTTTTATTATATAGCAATTTCATGGCTAGTATATCATTTGCAAAAGCATTCCCTGAGTCTGCCCATTAGGAAATCGGCCTTTAAAAAATTAATTCTAAATTCCTATGTGGATTTTACTTGAACTAAACACTCCTACTAAATAAATCAGACTGCAGTTACTATGCTTATGAATTCCAGGGTAGTTTTTCAAGATAAAATGACTTGGTGATTTTTATTTTTCAATAATTTCAATAATTTTGTGAGATAAATCTGTAGTGCTTACCAGGCTTAACTGTTCAGCAGCGTAATACTGGCTTTGGCTGGTGGTGATTTTGGATTGGGGAGATCAGTGTGGAGAATGAATGAAGTGCCTTTTTCTGGTTAGTTACAGCTTTGATGCTTAAATACAGATTTGACTTTGTAAAAGCACTAGTGACTTATTTATTTCAGTATATTCACTACAGCTGGCCCAATACACAGGCAATAAAAAAGTAATTAGGTTTTGAATGAGGTTTTACACTTAATGTAGAACAAATTCATTATTACAAAGTAGTGTAGCTCTACTAAAGTCGATACTTACTGCATTATACATCAGCTGATGGTCTGACCCATTCCTTCAGATAATTCGTCCTTGATTTGTCACAAAGTAAAAGTTCAGGTGCATAACTGTATAGGAACTGTCTCCAACATGAGTAATAGGTCATGGAGTTCCATCTCCATCCCTGGAACATCGTAAAATGCTTTGGCATGTACTACTTGTCTTTCGGGAGCAAAGAAAGCCCAACAAGACTGTTAAGAAATTAGACAAGTAAGCAGGACAATGCATTAAAATTAATAATAATGGTAAAAAACCCAGATCAATCTGAGCAAAATGCATTCTTACCAGTCTAGGATGATGCTAGTATTTTGTCATTTTCTTTCTCTTAGTGGGAATGCTCTGAATTTCAAGAATTATTACCCTACTTTTTAAAATGTTTCTGCAGTTTGCTGAATACATTTCAGATTTAAAACCTGAATTTTGCTAACAAGCAGAATTTGTCTTAAATAAGCAGATGCAGGTTTAAGGTTGAAAGTAGCTAGACTATTAGCTAGGCATTTTGCTAGTTTTATTCAAACATGAAATAGCAAGGGAAATTCTTAAGCAAATACGGACTAAAACTATCTTACATCTAGAAGACAGTCCTGTAAAATATTAAGTTAAGCTGTTATGCCACTGACTTGAAGAGACGCTTCTTCAGTTTCTTGTCTTGATAAGGCTCGGGTCATTTATAGAGCAAATTATTTAAAATAAAGATGTATATATACATGAACACACAGCTTAATTCCACAGTAAAAGCTCTGTCCCTTTAATTAAAAGTGAAAAGCATGCACACCATGGTGTACAAACAGCAGCGTACGCATGATACCACATAAAACAGAACAGACGGGAATGTGCTGCATACCAAGAAAACAAATGCTGAAACATTTTGAACTAGTTTTAACAGGACAAATATATTTTGGATATTCTTTCTACCTGATATGCCTTTAATATACCTTTTCCTATGCTCTATATATTCTGAAACTGTACATGAAAATAAAACAAATTCTTGTACTGTAATAGCAAGCTCGATACATTTTGCAATCTGACGTTGTCTTTAAGCTTGGGATATATTTACACAATGTTGGATGAGAAATAGTTGAGTATTTGTGTGAACAGGTAAAATTAAATTCTTCCTGCCTGTAGTAGAACCACAAGCTGGTTATTTTTGTCCTTTGTTGTTGAAGACCTCCCAGGGTAAGCAGAGCAAATATTAGTGTATTGAACATTTAAGTGTATGGTGACAAAAGAGTAACTACTGAGTAATGCAAAATCCACAGATGCTCTGATAAGTAGTTTGCTTATAAGGGTTTTTCTTTATCGTTTGCAGCAACAGCTGTGTATTTAAGATTAGGTGGAGTGCCTTTACCATGTGAGTAAATAATGTTACAAACAGGCCAGTGACTTCTATATTTGCTGCGGTCCAAGCTTCAGGTTTGCAGTGAGATGATAACGCAGATGGATTTGTACAGATTGATCTGAAAAAAAAACCAACTCCCCAGAAACAATTTCACAAGCCCCGTAGAACTTCTGCCTTCTAATCATAGTGAACAAAAGGAAAAAGTCCAAACTATTAAATTATTCACTAACAGCTGTGAACCTACCTTGACATTTTTTACCCAGCAAGCAACAAACTGAAAAGAAGTACAGGAAACAATCTTGGAAAAGAAATCTAGAATATTTATGTGAATGTCTTTTTTCTTTTAAAAAAAATAGGTATTTTTTTAATTTATTCCATCCAGGACAAGAAAAAATGAAGTTCTGCACTACTTTGCTACAAGATACCTTTTTAAAAAAATGCATTGTAGGCGATAGGAACTGTGCTGCTTAGGCATGAACTATCTAATTACCCCAGCTACATCAACCATTCATTTTACGTGTTTTTTAATGGCTCCAAAATAACGTAGGGACTACAGCAGTATTATCTTATCTTCAGCATTGTGGAAGCTTGTGCCATTTAGCTAAACAGACAAAACAAAAGAATCCTTCCTATAGTTTCTAAAAAGAGGAGTAAGATGAGCCACTACCTTTCCAAACACTAAAGAGAGCTAAGATCCCTAAAATTCACGGTTCATCAATGCCGCTGAAATAAAGAAAATAACGAAGCTGAAATGTTATTATATTTTCCATTTCTTTCATATGTGCAATAATACCCTCTGAAGTAATAAGATGAAAGAAAGTGAAATGTGGAAGTACATTAGTTCTAAAAACAAAACTTCATTTTCAAAGCTGTAGAAGTACAGCTTTAAAGTACTTCATACTTTATATAGTACTTCATAGCGGAACAACACTAGACCACTTGTTAAGGTAGTATGGGTCTCCTAAAGAGTTTTTTAAGGAGTTATGGATTGTACATCACAAAATGGTCGGTAATGTGCATGTATATCTTTTCATTGAATGACAAAGTAGTACTTCTTTGGGATGCTAAGCTGTGATAAATGGCAAGTCATTGAAAGTGGCAAAGCCCTTATTTTGCCTGTTTTTTTCCAATGTGATGCAGAATTGTTACTAAGGTTTTCACAGAACAGATAGAAGTGATAACTGTGGAAGGAAGCACACTTTGGATCAGTTTCTGTAAAGGCCCGTGACAGTGCAATCCCCCTCAGATTTTGCACATAAGCCACTTTTAGGAAGGTCTTTGAATTCTTCAGCAAACTCTGGACAGAGAGGGATCCTTGGCAGTAGAGGAAGATGTGGAAATTGCTTGAAAGTCTAGGCCCCAAGACAAAAACAGCTGTTACTTAAACAACAAACATAACAAATAAGCCAGTTACACTGCTGCTATTCATACTAACTTAGCTTCATGGGATTATATAAACTTCTGAATTGTTACTGTCTCTATAGTTTCCAAACTGAAAACTGATGTTCATGTATTAATATTTGGCACGTTGCTGATATTTGGTTCCAGTAAGATTTTCCCTGAAGTAGAAAATACTCCTTACCCATTAGTAATAACAACTTAGAACAACAACTTGTGTGCTATCCAAAGGAGTGCTGAAGAGGTTACCATTACATCTTCAGGGATATTTGTTTACTTTGGATCATTACTGCACTAACTGAATTTCTAGATGTGGGGGGTTTTTTTGTGTTGGTTTTTTTTTCTCCCTGTAACGAATTTAGCCAAAAAGCCACAAACCTGTGCATGTACTTAATTGCTTAGTTTTAAAACGGGTGTACATTGCACAGATGAGTAAAATTCCAGGTGCCTTCATGAAATTCAATTACTATAATAAATTTCAACAGATACGAAGCAATTCTGATGATATCTGAACTGTATCATGTGGTGCAGATTTTGATCTATTTTGCTGCTGCTATTTGGAGAAGAAAGCTCATGTTCTATTTCTCTTCAAAGAAACACAAAAAAGCGAAACTGTATTTCTAAAAAAGGTAGTTGTGTTGCTGTCATAAATGCTAAAGTTCAGAAAACTTCATTTAAACCAAATACGCACCCACTGCTACAAAGGAAAAGGTAGGAATATAACACCTGTGCACTGCTTCACACACTCGACCTTCTTAATATATTATCAGCAATGAATAAAAAAGGTGCCATGTTCTTTTTTTCTTTTTATATTAGATATTTTTATTTACTTTTTAGTAAAATATTTTCAGCAGAAAAAGCTCACTTATGCGTAAAGTAACTGTACTGAAGAATTTAAACTGTTTAGGAACCTAAATGCTCATAGGGTAAAAGTTTAAATCTTGTTAGCAAATAATGGTTTCACACATTTTTAGGCATGACAAATTTGGAGGGGGAGAGAGGGAAAGGAAAACGCAAAGTAGAGGAAAAAGAAGATAAAAGGAGGAAGGACGACTGGAACAAGTTTTGGGGTCGGGTTTTTTATGTGTTTGTTTCTAATGACGGTATGTCTTGGCACGACTTGTTTGCATGCTTCTATAGAAAACGTTTTGCTGTTCCAATACCGTTGCAATGGAGCCTCCTCGTGGTGAAAGAGAAGCCTGCTCCTTCAAAGCCAACTGTTTAAACACCGCTCCTTTTCCATTTGAAAAGGTCTTTAAAAAGTCTTAACTTTCCATCAAGTTCTAAACCATCCTGCAATATGAAAATCCACAATTTAAAAATTAATAGAGTACCTCATCTGCTGTTTCTTCTCTCAGCTTCAGGAACCCTTAAATGAGGCTCACTGGCTTTGAATTCTGTTTGTTTGCTAAGTATTTCTGAACTTTTTCTCTTCTGCCTGTAAACAAGATGCAAGCTTTAAGTATTGTTTTTCTACCTATCAAAAGACAGCTTTGTTAAAATCTTTACTTCATATATGAATGATTTTTCTCTGCATGCTGTGGGTTTTTTCCGTATTGTGAGACTTGTCAATGTCAGGCTAGGACTCTTATCTTTACAAAACAATTCACTAAGTGACGATTTCTTGAAACTGGAAGATTGCTTCAGTTTAGTCCAACTATATTATCATTAAGTGAAACTGGAACAGAATGAGTATATCTTGAATCCTTGTAACCACTGACTTTCATCTTTCAATCATACAGACACTAGAAGGACCATATAGATACTAGAAGGATAATTCATCCCACACAGGGTTAGCAGCAAATTTTTTCCACTGACCAAAGAGCTTTCAAATTTCTCTCAAAGCTATATACCTGTTATCGAAAGTGGGAAGCCAACTGAATGGCACAATACCAATGGGGCAGTTTACAAAAATGATAATTAATTTCAAGTAATACAGTAATTATCAAATGGATTTCGTAACACATTCATTCAAATCAATTTTGATGTCACTGGACTTAAGAATTGTTCTAATAAGAAATGTGACCAGTAGTAATTACAAAGATTAAGATTAGCACAAAACACAAAACCACCAAACACTACACCTAGATTCACCAGAAGTATTTATTTCATACGCGTTCGTTGCAAGAATAAGAGAATCTACCTAAGTACCTGCAAACAGTGTACAGAAGGATGCCGAATCTTCTCTTTTTCCTTGCATTTAGGTACAATTTAGATTACAGGACCAAAGTAGTAATTAAAAAATTTTTATATGTATGAGCGCACAACAGAAGTTCTTCATATATGCTTGCAAAGAAGGGTAGTTACAGAGATTGCAAATATTTCCTCCTCATCCTAAAGCCATTCTTAATCTGTGTAACTATTAGGGGTGTAGATATCACAACCCACACATCCGCTATTCCTTAAAACGGCTTAGGATCCCCCCACCCTGGTTTGCACATGTCCTTCAAGTGTTTTCCAATTCGGATTGATCAGCAAAAACTCACTGTAAATGTAGTAAAAACCATATGACATATCAAGGGAATTCTTATAATTAAGACTTCATCATTACTAATTTGTTTCTTTAAATTGCCCCTGACAAAAATTAAAATGCATAATCATCTTTGAGAAGGAAAGCTCACAGACAGAATTTCTAAATTACGCCATCTCCAAAGGTAAAACAAACAAACCAAAGGCAAATAGGGACACACTGTTATTTATGTGAAGCTCATTAAGCAAAAATCAAATTTAAAACTTGTTTGACATACATGACAAAGACTGTGGTTTTACATTAGTCACAAGTCCACCTAATAATATATGGCTTTGTAATATTTTAACGTTCCTTTTTCAGAGCATAATCTAACTTTATCCTTTTGCAGCAGTCAGTGTAAGAAAACTCAATGCCAGACTATACAGAAAGCAAAGGTGATATTTTATTTATCTTCCTGCAAAAGGTGACTCTGCCCACTTGGACTCACATAACCACAAACACCGAGATATGAATCCAAACAGTCCAGTCAGGATTACTTGTGCGCAACAACAGGGGACGAGGGAACAACAGCAATCACATCCTTAGCGTATCTTCTGGATTCCTTTTGCTGCTAACAGTGAACTGGTCTTTTATACCCTTTTAAAAATGGAAAGTTAATGTCACCTTTTGCTTCTGTATCTTATGTCACTCTGTCAGTCATCAACAAAAATGCTGAGTGAGATACTGTCTCCTCTTTTCTTTTTCTAGGTTTCCTATGGCACTACTTGTCTTCCTGTCATTTTATCTTATGGCTTCAGTTTGTTCTTTGTCTTCTTGCTGTCTGGTCACTGAACGAAATTGCACACATACATGTATACACAGAGGTTGTGGTCCATGAAATGCTAAGCTCTGCTAACAACCCATGCTATTTTTTGACCCTTTGTTTCTTTCTTTCTCTTGGTCTTTCAACTGGTACTTCTGCACAAACAGATTTCCATTCATGTTTCTTTCATGCCAATCTTAATACTTCTATAAAATACTTCTATAAACTTCTATAATCTGATTCTCCCAAACTCTAGAATCCCATCTCTTATCTCAGCATGAACCTCTGAGGAGCTAAGAAAGCAATGGCTCTTTTTAATATGAGTAAGACACATCTGGTCAGTTCCTATCATTCTGAGAACAAGTCTCCACTTAGCTGGATGAAGAACAGGAGTCCCTTTTGTTTGTATCAACACTGTCCTTTACAAGCACGTGGTGTGACTAGCTTTATTACCAAGCAGTTAACAAGACTGTTCAGTGTAACAGCTTGTTTTAGTAAGTTGGTAACTTTTCCTTGTAGGAGTAGGGGTTGTGACAACAGACAGAATTTGTAGTCAGTAAACATACGTCCCTTATGAGAAGACAAATTCTTTAAATACTGCCTTTTAAACACTTCATCTCTGCTGCTTCTGTTCTCCTGCTCCAGTATGGGGTCTTCCCATGGGATACAGTCCTTCACAAACTGCTCCAACATGGATCCTCTCCATGTACAATCCATGAGGAGCATATTGCTTCAGCATGGGTCGCCCACGGGCCACAGGTCCTGCCACAAAACCTGCTCCTGCATGGGCACCTCTCCATGGGCTCCTGTTAGGAGCTGCTCCAAGACTCTCCATGAGGTGCAGCTTCCTTCAGGGCATGTATACCAGCTCCAGGGTGGGGTCCTCCTTAGACTGCAGTGTGGATATCTGCTTTGATGCGGTCCTCCATGGGCTGCAGGGGGACAACCTGCTTCACCATGGTTGTCTTCACAGGCTGCAGGGGAATCTCTGCTCTGGCTCCTGGAGCACCTCCTCCCCCTCCTTCTTCACTGACCTTGGTGTCTGCCAGGTCTGCAACCTGCTGTAAGCGTTTTTTAGCCTTTCTCAAATATTTTATCACAGAGGTGCCACCAGCATTACTGATTGGCTCAGCTTTTGCCAGCGGAAGGTCCGTTTTGGAGCTTGCTAGAAATGGCTCTGTCCAACATGATCCAACTGACCCATCTGATCCAATTCCAAATCTGTTCTCAGAGAAGCCACTCCCCACTACCAAAACTTTCACAGGTAAACCCGATACAGAAATGGATATAGTTTGATGATTACACAGAATTATCTCATCCTTAAAGTTACCTACATTAAGTTACACATCAGACATTAAGTTTAGGGAGATGGTGAAAAGTAAATGAAAATATTTTTCTCTTTTACCTTTGCTACAATCGTGGTTTTCTTCTTCTGATAGATCAATCACTTTGCGTTTTCTTTCCTTCATTTCACTCTGATAAAACAATATAGAATTTCACTGGAAGGCTTCTCTGTTGTCAAGTATCGCCAAGACTACTTAACAATTAGCAGAATGGAACACTACCTGTTAGCTTAGATCTCTTACAACAAAAGAAAATTATTGTAAAAATGCAAAGTTATAGAGCCAGTTATAGCATATATCCAGAAATTTAAGCCAGTAGAAGTATTGCTTGATTGTTCACAACAAACTATTTAAAACATCATCTAATTGTTTGAGGACACTTTCCTGTACAATCAGATGTAGTACCAGATACACTAATAATAATTTTTTATTTTTATATTCTTACAGGAAATAGCTACTCAATTGATCAGCTCAATGAACCATTACACATCATGTTTTTGTAGCAGTTTTTACACAAATTTATACCAACGAAGTTTTGTCTACTCCCCCCTCCCATTGAAAAAACCCCACAGTTAACTTCTTCCCATGGACTCAGCTGCTGTCACCAATATAATTGAACTGGTTAAATACACTGGGAAGGAAGAGGTTATGAAAAACACTTCAGTCCCAACATGATCCCTAGATTTCTCTGAGGATGTACAGATTACCATGGTAAAAGACGTGCTCCTCAGGACTTGGATTTTTGCAATTATCTATGATTATTTTCCCCAAACAATCAAAAAATTTCAGAGATGGACTACCCAGAATCAAAACTCCTCAAAAAGCATTCTGAACACATACTAATACAAATGTGTCCTTTCAAATGGGAAAGCATTAGCTTGCTTTTGTTTAAGGGATTAAAAAGCAAGCTTGACTAAGCTGTCAATGCTGGGAGAGACAGACATTTTTCTTTAAACTTTTCTTTAAATATTCACCTTGTATCAAAAATGAAGAACAAAGCTGAGTAAGTGCTTACAAAATGAACATAGTTCAAGATTGACCAATATCTCTTCCCCTTTGATTTGCTCAACTTTCTGTGCCCTGCAACCTAACTGTTTCTGTACCTTCCATGCAATACAGTCATCCAGGAGACAAGGTCCCCATTTCCAAGGGAAAAGTAGCATGACATTTCATCATCACTTTTCACTTCATTCTTTTCCCTGTAAGTTTACCTTTAAGAAGGTGATAGAACAATAATAAAAGCAAGAGGTATGACAGCCCACATACCTACATTCTGTGTTCATACATTTTACCCAAAACTATGCACCTATAATAGTAACTCAAATGCCAGGATATTGAAGCAGTCTATGTACAGTCAATGTCAACTGGCTTTACTTGAAGAAAACATGAAAAATATCCTTAATTTATTTTTTTACCTGAACTGTTGTTGATATTTCTGCTTGTGTAGACATTTGGTTATTTGGAATAGCTGTAACACAATTTTCACAGAAGTTTAAAATACGTAAATGTGTTTTATCTAAAAGTCTTAATTTACACTGTGACAAGAATATTTTTTAATCCTTGTCAGAGCAGCAGAATATTAGCAATCTCCCCTCCCAAAACACACGGGACAATAATCTTATGGAAATGACAGACTCGCCAAGAATGCTCAGTATTGCCTCTGTCGAAGAAGCAACTATCTGGCAAGTCAACTCAGCTGGCCCAGAATTGTCTTAGAGGTTTCTAACTATCAAAGACATCTCTGTAAGGAAGCAGTGTGTCAAAGTGTGCATTCTGAGACGCTATTCAAGATTTTGTGGTCTAGTGTTTCCCTATATTTTTTTTCCCCAGTGAATTAGTCCAATTACAATGAAGAAAATACATGGGTAGAGAGGACGAAGAGCCGATTGTGTGTTACTTTTTGATTAAAGGGTGATACTTGTTTCCTTTAAGCAGCAACTGCTATCAGAATGAGCTGCTCAGAATGCTCACTTTGTCACTACATTATTTATATGACAGAGTCAAGCTTGGTAAAAAAATGTAGTGTTTCTACTGTTTTAAAATATCGACTAAGTTACAATAATTTGATTTTTAGAAAATTAAATTAATCCTCTCCTCTTTCTATGCTATTTCCTGAAAAGAACGTTGTAATAATAAAACAGTGGGTTGGATGTATAAAAGTTTTCATTAGTGCACCTCATACTAGGCTTTTAATTGGTTTCATTTAAACATTTTAAAAATAATGCAAGTCTACGAATAAACATCTTGATAAAGTGAAAGCACGCTAACATATCAATTAAAAAACCACACACAAAAACCTGGCACATCTGTAAGCATTTCAGAATCACAACTGGATTTTAATGACATTTTAAAAAAGAGAAAACATGAGTAGTAGTTTGCAATATTCTAGATGTACTTTGTATATTCTGTAGTAAATGCATTAGCATGCATGGATTCGACGTTAAATTTCAATACCTGAATTATTTGCAGTTGCTGAATTTTGGTTTTCCACAGAGACCAGTATGACTTCATCAGAACTGATAAAAAATAGATAAAACTTGTTGGAGATATACAAGAATTAATTCTTTAAATAAAAAAGCATTAAAATAGCTACACAAATATATCAACCATTGAAAGTTGAACTCATTGATTAAGACATAATTAAAATAAAAAAATAATGGCACAGTAAATAAACTTTAATAAACCTCTTAATAAATTATGGCACTGAGAAAAAATTTTAAATCCACTCAATTTACTAACTTGTGCATTGCTACATTTTACTAACAGTGGAAGATGGTATGCATCAAGAACATTCATATTCTAGACATCTTTTATAGAAATAAAGCCTATTTGCTTCTGTCTTAGTAAAACAACAAAGTTATTCTGTTCAATTTATTAAAATAGGGGCACACTTTAACTGTACTAGATTTCTCTGCTCTCTAAACTGTAACCATCACTTACTCACATTACCCAAAACCTAGCAATTTCATGATCTCAAACCAGACAGCAAATGGCACTACTGAGGTACATTTTGAGATCGACTGACGTACATTTTGTTATCTCAGACCTAGGATCACTTAATACTCAAAAATATCAACAGATGCTATTAGGCATACTGAAACATATTCATGCTAATAGTTTGATTTTATAGTGTGGATGGTTAATTAATTTTATCATAAATGCTTTAAAGCAATATAAGGACATTAACTACATTTTACTATTCAACTCTAGATACATACCTTATATATTCTGAAACATGTGCTGAAGTGAAACCAGTGTATGGTGACAGCAAAAGTGTATTTGAGGAACTTGTTGGTATATTTATGATATCAGAACAGAACGCAGAAGGTTCAAGCTGGTTTAGTACTTTTTTTTGACTGTCTGGACTTGGAAGCATTGTCTGACAAAGGAGGAAAAATACTGCTTTGTCATAAAACCTACAGTATAAACCTGGTCATATTTGCAAAAAGTGCTGAAGTAATTAAGGTGTAATTAAACACAACAACAAAATAATATCACATTAAATCCACTGTAATGCCAAACCACTTTTTTTTTCCTTGAAGCTTAACTTGTTTTTAAAAACCCCGAACATTTACTTAAATTCTGAGGCGTGTAGGCATCTTACTTGACCTTATCCTGTTTTATGCTGTGTTGAAAGTTTTTGGGAAAAGGCCAAGAAGATATGAAATGAATTTTGTAAAACATGTGAAACCCTTAAACAAAAAGACTGCATGTTTGTCATGTTTATCACATGCAATTCTTTTATACTTTTAGATGTGAAAGAACAAAAAGACTTAGACTCCAAAGACTTCTTTTAAACAAGCACATTTGTGTAAAAGTGAGATTTTTTCATTAAATATACAGTCAGCATGAACCAAGAGGCTGACAGTTCACAGAACTCCTTCTCCCATAATATTAGCTAAAAGAATTTCAGCACAACAAAACACAATCATGCTAGGGACATGAATAATTCCTGTTCTTCATAAGAATGAAATGTCCCTACAAAAAAATGATGTTTTGTAATCTTATCACTTTCACACTAATGTATCAATACCATGAAAAAATGCTCAAATGCTCACGTATTGGTAGCTGTGTGTGACAGAAAGGAAAAGGCTTCACTGAGAAGTACAAATTAACAATTTATTTGAACTTCACTCACAGGTCCGATATGCCACTATTTGCAAGTTTCTATGGATGCAATGGAGGAATGCACTATTGCAATTTAAGGGAAAAGAACAAAAACAATTCACAGAATACACTATTGCCACCTAACAAATGATCCTGAAAAGTAACAACACAAACCACCAGCGCGCTAGATATGAATACCTTAAACGATCACGATCTTAGAGCATGCTAGACATCATAGATATGTTATTAAATCACTTACCCACTCTCTCAGGTAAGGCCACTCAATCCCGGGAAGTTACCTTGCACAGCGTCCTGGGCAAGGGGGGGGAAGAATCTCCTACAGGCCAGCTATATCTTTGGAAGACTCCCCCCTTTGCTCCCCAAAACTTTGGACTTAAATATCCTGTTTCGGGACTGTGCTTGAATGGATTACACTATCTGGGATGGTTATCTCCGGTGGTTTGATAGCTCCTTAGATAGCCCCATCTACAAAAAAGGCAGAAAGGAGGATCCAGGAAACTATAGGCCTGTCAGTCTGACCTCAGTAGCAGGGAAGGTCATGGAGCAGATCATTTTGAGTGCCATTACAAGTCATATAATGGACAAGCAGGGGATCAGGCCTAGTCAGCATGGGTTTATGAAAGGGGGGTCCTGCCTGCCGAACCTGATCTTTTCCAACCTAAATGATTCTGTGATTCTATGTTTATTTTGTGATGTCTGGTCTCACGCTCACTGAATAGTGGTGGGACTTGACTCAGGGCATTTTGTTTGTTAAAGGCATCATTCGGGTTTTGGTTCTGGTTTCGGTTCTTATTGTAATGCAGTGTTGGTACCACCCGGGGCTAAGCCATTTCCACAGCTCCCCCCAAGTTATCTCTGCATAGACAGGGATCAATAAGGGGCTGCCGAGGCCAGATGGAGCTGAGTCAAATGGCAACTCCCTGCACCCCACCTTTTGTGTTCTGAAACCGGTTTGGCCAGGTGCTCCCATTCACTATGTTACTAACTTTTTCATTTACTCTATCATATTTTCAATTTAATTGCCTAAGGAAGTGGTTTTCAACTTGCAGTTCATGGCCCCTATGCAACTGGTGGACTATAACTAAATGGTTGTTGAAAGGTAACTCAAAGAGGCAAGTATGCTCTAAGAAGCTTTAACTTTGCAATGAAGAGGTCTGACCCTTCACTAGAAAAATTCCAGTGGCCCTCCAATAGGACAGCACCAAAGCAAAAGTTGTCAACACATGTAGTGTCTATGCCCTAGTTTTCAGTTTGCTTAATCATGATGACTGAAAAGAACTATGTTGTAGTCTAAAACTGAAAACAAATTCTCAAAAGATCAAACAATTAAAGAGCTCTACATAGGTTTTTCAGTTCTTAATGTAAGCAACAGCAATGTAGCTGTTGTCAGTCACCAGGTTTCAGTGTAATGATCCACAGTCATTTATTAGTTTACAACTAAGCAGTTTACATCTGCATCATACCTGATGAATGGCCATTTTTGAGACTGCTTCCTCCTGAAATGCTATCAAAGCATCAATACGTCTCTCAAGTTTTGAT
This sequence comes from Rissa tridactyla, assembly GCF_028500815.1. NCBI lineage: Eukaryota > Metazoa > Chordata > Aves > Charadriiformes > Laridae > Rissa > Rissa tridactyla. Next base: position 12,747,329 of record NC_071473.1, read on the forward strand.
ACTTTCTTCTGCAACAGAAAAGAAACACAGCATGGGTTAAGAAATACTTAAGAGTTCACCTGAAATAAGGAAGTTATATATTATTATCATATGAAGAGTAGACAGTGAAACAATTGTAATGAAAAAAGGCTAAAAGCAGAACTATTATTAACTTATCTTTATGTCACACAAGATGAAAAGATTGCATACTTTTGGAGTCTTTCTCTAAGGTAGCATAATAGTCAGATGTATAACACATGCAAAATATTCACACAGTTATGCAAAGAAACTTACTAGGAGTGTTTGAGCTATTTCTTCGTGGTTTTTTTTGCATTGTATTTGTTCAATTCTTCTATTTAAACTTTCTAGTTTTTGATTAAAGAAGTCATTATTTAAAATATCCATCTGCTCACCAATCATAAGTTTGATCTATAATAAAGAAAAGCTGTTTCAAATCTAAAAATCTAAAAACATTGAAATGACTACCTAAACACTGTGCTAAATTTAAAATTTAGCTAAATTTTAGGAGAGTAGGGTAATTTTCTTTCTATTGTTTGTATGGCGTTTCTAGCAGGTACAAAACATAGAATTTTGTACCTTGGCACTCTCCACTGGACTTACCTCCTTTCTAAAATTTAAAGAGATAAAATCAATGTGTTTATATTAATCACTACCAGTGTGCTAGCATAGCTTTAAACTTTTTAAAAATGTTTATAATTTCTCTATGTACAAAATTTAAGATTTTACTTTCTACAGGACTGATGATCAAAAATTGCTGACAGGCAAGATCTCTGCTTTCAAGCAGAGAGTACTCATGAGCAAGTGAAGGGGAAAAAAAATGTTTCCATTAAAAAACATATAAATTCCTGATCAGTATTCTCTACACAGATTACTTGTTTTCTGCCTCTGTGATAAAAAGAAATTGCCAAACTCATTCCTTTCATTCAAAGATCTTACTGAATTTCTTCTGCTTTCTTGTGACAATAGAATAGTTCCCTCTTTTTTACAAAAAGCAAAAGAGCAAAGAAAGTGTTTAGCTTCTTTAATTCTCTTAATTAAAATATTTTTATTATACCTGATTGTTGCTAAAATGTTGAGGCTCTTAAAATACTGTCAACTTAATGCCTTGAACAAAGTATTGTCTTCGGTCCCAGTTTGGAAATCTCTCTGTCTTCAAGACATTATTGATGAACAACAGATACTGATGTGCAACAATACTGCTAAATATGAAATATGCTGATGACATGCATAGGACCAGATTTTTCACTCTTGGTGGTCATTCACTGCAGCCGTAAGTTGAGAACTAACTATACTTTTCCTATACAGCTGTTCTTTCTCCCTCTTTTTCCTCCTCCAGATACCCTCCTACACTTGTCAGTCTTGCCTCTCCAGTTCCAATGCAGACAGGAAGGAAGTTTTACCTGTGTCCACAGCCCCTCACTACCTTCCTCCCACCTTTCCACACAGAAGTACCTCTGCATCATCAGGGACTGACTGCTGAAATCACAGGGGTAATACACTTTGGGAATATTTTATATTTTATAGAATCATAGAATCATTTAGGCTGGAAAAGACCCTTGGGATCATCGAGGCCAACCATCAGCTCCACCCTACAAAGTTCTCCCTTACACCATATCCCTTAACACCACATCTAAATGAGTCTTAAACACATTCAGGGATGGTGACTCAACCACCTCCTTGGGCAGCCTATTTGAGTGTCTGACCACTCTTTCTGTGAAGAATTTTTTCCTAATGTCCAGCCTAAACCTACCCTGCTGCAGCTTGAACCCATTCCCTCTTGTTCTATTGCTAATTACCTGTGAGAAGAGACCAGCACCAACCTCTCCACAATGTCCTTTCAAGTAGTTGTAGAGAGCGATGAGGCCTCCCCTCAGCCTCCTCTTCCTCAAACTAAACAGTCCCAGCTCCTTCAGTTGGTCCTCATAAGATTTATTCTCCAGGCCCTTCACCAGCTTCGTTGCCCTCCTCTGCACTCGCTCCAGCACCTCAATATCTCTCTTGTCTTGAGGTGCCCAGAACTGGACACAATACTCAAGGTGTGGCCTCACCAGTGCTGAGTACAGGGGGACAATCACCTCCCTACTTCTGCTGGTCACACTATTTCTAATACAAGCCAGGATGGCATTGGCTTTCTTGGCCACCTGGGCACACTGCTGGCTCATATTCAGGCGCTTGTCCATTAGAACCCCCAGGTCCTTTTCTGCCAGGCAGCTCTCCAGCCACGCTTCCCCAAGCCTGTAGCGATGCATGAGGTTGTTGTGGCCCAAGTGCAGGACCTGGCACTTGGCCTTGTTGAAGCACATTCCATTAGCATTGGCCCATCGGTCCAATCTATCCAAGTCTCTTTGTAGAGCCTCCCTATCCTCATGCAGATCAACACTCCCGCTTAGCTTGGTGTCATCTGCAAACTTGCTGATGATACACTCTATGTCCTTATCAAGGTCATCAATAAAGATGTTAAACAGAAATGGTCCCAACACTGAGCCCTGAGGGACACCACTTGTGACCGGCCTCCAGCTGGATTTAACTCCATTGACCACCACTCTTTGGGACCGCCCATCCAGCCAGTGCTTGATCCAGCAGATCGTATGCTCATCCAGGCCATGAGCTGCCATTTTTTCCATGAGAATTCTATGGGGGACAGCGTCAAATGCTTTTCGAAAGTCTAGGTAGACAATGTCCACAGCCTTTCCCTCATCCAATAATCAGGTCATCTTGTCATAGAAGGACATCAGGTTCGTCATTTTGGACAAGTAGAGAATGCATTGAAAATAACTTCAGTATTTTCTCCCCTCCAAACACCTATTTGTATTCTCTGTAGAAAGACAGTTACTAACATTGCTAATCTAAATCATTAGTCCTCCCCTATCTGTTTTAAAACACATAAAAACCAACAATCCAAACATTCAAATCACTGCATGTTACCTTTCCCAAAAGACTTTCTTCCTTTTTTGACACTGTACAAATACTCTTTTTTCTTGATTTCACCAGAAATCTTAATACACTTACACTGGGTATTTTCTCTGCTTACTGAGCTTACCCTCTTCCAGTGCTCCCTGAGGGGGATGGCAGGGGGAAGCCACCATCAACCTTTCAAACTTCTACATTAGAATATAAATAATTACAACTGAAGGCAGTGAGGGAGGAGTTGTATCATTCAAATCACTGATGCTCCTCCTTAAAAATGCTGCAGCAGTTTGATCTTGAAATAGAGTTGGGACATAGTATTTTGTGCAAAAAAAGAAACAGAAACCAAAAACTTAGGCAAAAGCCTGGGGAAGAGGGGGACAGAAACAAGATCAGGCTGCTGCTATTAATTTTCTCACTACTAAACTTCATTACAGATACTTATTTTACCTTCTTCCTTTTTTTTTTTTCCAGTGACAACAACATGTTGCCTACCTTGAGAACACTGAGATATACCTGAAGGCTTTTCCTACCCTATTCTGAGCCAGTGCCTCTCATCTCTCATTTACCTAAGAGCTTTTTGACGTATCATAGAAAGCCTCTTCCCAGGATTAGGGATTCTTTAAGCCTTATCAGCTGAGTAGCCGGCCTCGGAGGCATGTCAGAACCATCATCATTTTAGGAACACTCTTTCTTACTAACAGCAAATGAAATGCCTCTCCTCCTACCCCTCTTTTTATTAAAATGAAAAATGACATAAAGGAAATATTCTCTAGGGGTTCCAATGGGGTAATACTTTGTAGTCAAGAAGAATCTTGCACCTGCAACTTAAAGATTGTACCTTGCCAAAAAGGATAGCATTCCTGACTCATCACTTGACTGTGATGCTATATAAATTTAACAAGTATTTTATGACTGTACAAGAGGTGTTTTGCACCATAATTTAGCAGAACGGGGTACTTCAGTTTCACTCCACTGATCATCTCAAGCAGTAGCACCAGCAGTAGGTGCAGCTATTGAAGTAACAGACAGGGCTGGACCTAATTCCCCACCCCTGAACAATGGGAACACCAATGAGCTGAATGCCAACAGGCTAAGGACACTGGCCTCCAAGAAACTTTGAATTTCTACCAATTTAGAAATGTAACTGAGCTACCATTACAATGTGAAATGTGAAAAACTTACTTATCTTTTTCTAAATAGAACATTAAGATCCTGATTACTATTAAGCGAACACAATCAAACCGAAGTCATTAGGACTGCATATAACAAATACCTTTCAAATAACTGAGAAAACAACTGAATTGGCTACATATACTTTAATTTTCTTTGAACAGTAACTTTCAAAGCACTCAGCACCAGAACAGGGTAACTATGAAATTCAGTGTCTATTCCATCCTAGCAAGTTTCCCCTTAAAGCAAGCATAGTTTTTTGTATCCACGAAATATGAACTACTCAATAGAGTACGAAGTGCTAAAAGATACTTCACGAGCATTTCAAAGATTCAAGAGAAAAAAACTACTCTGAATTTTGTCCCATGTTTTAAGCTCACCTTTTGTAGGATGGTAATGGCATTGTTAGCTTCCTTACCCTTATTATCACTTGCAGTTGCAGCCTTCTCAGAAGCACTCTCTCTCGTCATCCAGGGACAGTCACCTCTGACTCCAGCAAAAATGGAACTGCTGCTGATGGTGGTATGTTTACATCATTACATCTTTTATGAAGTATGTATTTCAAACAACCAGCATTTAAAAGTTGTTTTGCATATGAATTTTTGTTGCAAATTATCTCAGACATAGGATTTTGACACTCTTCTTGAGTAATATTTTGATCAACATTTACACCAAAAGATTTTGTGTTAGCCACTGTTCTGACTCTTGATTGGAACACTGGTGGTGTTCTTCCATTGGCACTGAAAGCACATTTGATTCAGAATACACTTTTCTTCTGATATAAGCCTTACTTTTGCAGATTATATCTAAGGTACTTGGCTGAACAGAATGATCTTTAGTTTGAAAGCCATATAAAATCTCCTTTGCTGAAGTATTATTTATTTTATTCAGCTTTCGTTTACTTAGAGACATCGATTTTTTTGCTCTCAAACATTTATGCAAATACTCCATCTTTTGTGCCCTGCAACAAAGGACTGGATTTTAAAAGCAAATACATGGAGTAACTCTTATCTGAAGTCTTTTATTTTTTATGGTTTTGCAAATGCAAAATACTTTATAAAATATTTATTATGGCAGTTTATTAAATCCTAATACCTCTTCTTGTTTCAGAGCAGGAAAACACTGTCATCAAGTTGTCGTCCCTAGCAAACTAAGTGCGTTCCCCACATTAGTTTTAGAAATTACAATGGACAGAACACTAAATAAAATGCAAAGAGCTGGCACCAGCAGTACTCAATGGTGTTTTTTCAGACTTCTCAGTCATACTCAGGTCAGCACAGAACACTCAGTAGTTGTGCCGGAAAACCTTTGTTCATAGTAATGATAAATATGTGATTATTAGAAACTTGCAGCTGTATTGTGTCTATTGCTTGCATTTAACTTCAGCTAGTTAAAAATACTGTTAATAGGGTTTATCTACCACCTCGCTTTCAAAGGTAAATAGGCACCTGTTTCTCATCTTCTGAAGCCCCTATCTCTGTGGTACAGCTAGATTCAATTCTATTTTCAACATGATTCAACACAAAATGACTGAGAAGTTAGGAAGACAAAGATAAGCATTCAGAGCTTCTTGGTGTTCACTAGGTCACCTGCCCATTCCCTATCCCATGGTATGATAAATGATACCTGTATTATCCCTGGCAAGCATTTGTCAAAAGCCTCAACACAAGCTGAAATTCCACAACCACCCCAACACATGTTTCAGTCTTCACAACTTCACACTTCACAAGTAACTGGCAATTTAAGCCTGTTACTTCTCATTCTGTCCTCCAGGACCATTAAGTTATTCCCTCCATCTGCACGAAGATTAATGGAAGACATCCAGCCTTCCATTTTCCAATGTCTCCAGTATTTTCTTGTAGATCATACTTTCCAGAAACTTCTAAATATTCTAAATATTCTAATTTTTCTCTTCTGGATTTGTGCCACTTGCAGAGCATCCTCTTGAAATGCCGTGAACACACTGTGTAAGGTAACATCTTAGCAACACTGAAAAAAATGGAAGAATTTCCTCTATTTCTTCTACAGTTTTCAGATTTTCCATCACATGCTATAACCCACACTGTTTTTGCAAATTGCACAGAAGTAGAGATACCAGCCTCCTCAGACAATGAAAATGGACAGGCTTTTGGCCTCAGAGCTAGCAGATTCTGAACCTGACCACACCTATACTGCAAAATAAGTTGATTGAGCTCTTTTCTAGACCCATGCAGTGCGTTTTTGGGAGGATTAGTCCACTTACGGCCTCACAGAAATGGCAAGGTGGAGCCAACATGTCAGAAGGCTCGCATGTCCCAGGCTGAGAGGTTACAAGGAGGTTGTTGAACTAGGTGATGTCCTGAGGCTATTCCAATCTGAACTATTCTATGATTCTATTCTATGTGCTTAAGTCCTATTCTATAGTCTATACTCACACTGTTTAGACCAGGTCTGCTAAGAAACCATTATGTGCTCAATGTGAACAATGCAAAGAAATCACGGTTTGGGAATGGGAGTGAAGACAAGCCAAACTGATGATGTTAACACACTTTTTCTACAACTGCAACTAACACCACAACATTTCAGCCAACGACTCTCCCTGGCCTGGCTCTCCCTGTGCTCCTTCACTTGTTTCCTTTCTGCTGTGTAGCCAGCCAGATTTCACTAAAATCATTTATTTGAACAGTTCAGTCTCTGATGCAAATAACCATAATTTCTGACAAAGAAAAGCAAAGTAAGCGGATTGCGTGCTTTTCCCTCTGACATCTTTTTTTCTACCCTGCTGTCACCATTTCACCAGTTTTCCAGTGGTCAGAGCCTCTTGTCATCTCAACCTGTGTCTGAAATTGACATTTAAAGTTTCTTATTTCAGATACAGGTGTTTTATTTTTTATGAAAACCACAGGTAACACTTACAGACTAGTACATTATGCACCTTCCATACAGAAATAGCTACGCGTCCTCATGCCGGTGTGACCACATACACTTTGGGAGTTTGTTACAAGTCAGTTACAACAAAACGTCTGGGTATTCACAAAAGCTTACTGGTATAAAGTAGATCCCAAGCCATAATCTTTTTTTGACAGCACGGGTCATGGCTCACCATAAAGCAGCAAACCATGCTTGTGCTCTCTGCCCGTGCCCCCCGTCTCTCACTGCCCTCAGAGTCCCCTGCCCCAGCGTCTCGGCAGGACCCTACAGCCGCTGAAACCCCTCCTCGGCCCAGGCGAGGCGGCCAGCCCGGGAGATGCTTCTCCTCTTCCCCTTTGCCCAGGGGGCAAACGGGAGGCAGGGCTGGGGCAGGAGAGCCGGCCCGGCCCCGGCGGGGAGGCGGGCGGGGGAGAAGGGCAGAGCTCGCAGCCGGCTCCAAGCGCTGCCCTTGGCGCTGGCGACAGCGCCCGTCTCCGGGGATGTGACGGGAAAACAGAGAGTCGCTCTCCTCCGCTCCCGCCTGCCCTTCACCGCCCGAGGAAGTGCGCTTGGGGCGGGCCGGGCCGGCCGCCGCGGCCACTCACCAGGCGGAGAAGCGGCGCTGCCCCGAGCTGCTCCCTCAGCCCCTCGCCGCCCCGACGGCCGCCTGCGGGAGAACCTGCTGGGGCAGGAGGAGGGGAAAGGCGGCCAGGAACCTGCCCGCCAGCCGTGGGGCTCTGCCCCGGGCCTTCCCCTTCGCCCCGGGCGAGGGACCCCGCCGGCTCCCGCCGAGGCGCCCAACCAGCCCCGAGCGACCGTTACGGCGCGAGGCGCGGCCGCCGCATGAGGGGACGCGCGCGGGGCGCCCCGCACGCCGGGCCCGGCCCTTGTCGCCCGGCCACCAGGGCAGGTCGCGACTCCAAGACTTCCCCAGCCAGCCCTCGTCAGCGGCTGGTTACAAATTCGAGCTTTACTGTCGCCACGGACATTACTTCTTACCTGTAAGAATTAATTACTGAAGTGTCAGTGCATCCAAGGGGATGATTGATGGTGAGCCGGCTTAATCGCTGAAAGGTGAACGCTGCTCCACCCTGTCACAAACTTGAGGCAAATGGAGTCCCTTTGCACCTATTTTCTGTCACTTCTGGTCAGCAACGTGCATTTTGTGGAGGCTCAACCCGAGGCAGGCCAGCCCTTGCTCTGCCTGCCCTTGAGGGAGCGGGGCCAGGGACTGGCCGTTCACCAGCATCCAGGGTCAAGCTCGGCCCAATCTCATGGTTTCTGCCCCGGCTGTGTCACCTGGGAGAAGAGACACAGCACGTGGAAGGAAGTTTTGTGAGATACTTAAGCACTAGAGGAGGAATTCGGAGAATAGCACTTCCTTATGACAAAGCCCAGAGGTAAGAGCGACTTTTTTCCTCAGTAATTGCCCTACTAGAAACGAGTGTTACTAAAAGGCTGACGCGGATATGAAAAACGGTGCTTTTCTTGCTGTGTATGACAAGTCCAGATAACATTTTTTCATATACTTTCTAAGTTTTCTTACTTAAAGTGATATTTTATGGAAGTAAATACATGCAATTGTTATATACTGTTTTTCAGTTCAAGTTGGGCATTTCTTTATTCTAGTGCAGCAAATTGGTGAGTCCTATCGCATGAACAACCTCCTATAACAAATACAGGTCTATTAGCTCACAAGCAGCTTGTGAAGCTTTTTTGGAGGGAAAATTGATGCCATAAACCAGTGATTAAGGACTCTCTAAGACTCAATTTTGGAATGTTAGAAAGCAGGCATTCTTTATTGCAGCACTGGGCGCACAGGGGATCACTTCGCCCAGTGTGCGCGCTGAGTTGTTCAACTACAAAGGTTATAAGCAATCAGAATATACATATTCATTACCTTTCCCAGAAATGATTAACATATTCATATTATTACCTAGAACTCATTAATATATGTAAATATCCTTGACGCAGGTGCATCCATGACCACTGGTGGTCTTCCAGGGTCCTCTGGTGGTCGTCGATAGTCTTCCTCACCGTGTCTGCTGGTTGAACTTGGTCTTCGCGCATACTCAGTTTGTCATATGTTCTTTTTAACTCGGTATCAGTAAGGCCTGAGGGGCCTTCCACCCCAGTGTTTTGTGCTGTTCAAAGCTACTGTATCACCAGCTACAGTATCAAAATTATTTGAGATTCTCAAATGCAGTCTGCTGTGAGTAGTGTTGATGAATACAGTTGGGGTGAAAGCTGTTTCAACACTTCAAAATGTAATATCTTGCATTCAGACTTTTTTTGTTGTTTTATTGTTAGGTGAAAAGTAGCAGCACAGAGGAATGATGGATGACCTCTGTTAAGTTACGGTCTTTAGTCTTGCTGGGTTTAGTCACAAACTCACAGTTAGAAATACAGAGGAGGTTGGGGTTTATTCTTATTTTTCTCTGAAAGGTCTATAACATGCATGATTTTCATTAATCAAAACAATTTATTAGGTTTCCATTTTCTCTGGTTGCTCCATCATTGCTGCCCTGGTTTGACTACAATCTTACCTGGCAATTCTCATTTCCTAGGGAAGTGTATTTAGAGTGTAAAGTGTCATGTATCTTTCCTCAGTGACTATTAAACAAAACTCCCACATACAAAGCAACCCATGTGACTTCAGCTTGGCTATTCCTGTGTAAAAAATAACTACAAAATAAAAATAACTACAAAAAAGTGCGTTGTTTCTGCTCTGCTATGTATGGTAGAGGTTTAGAAATTCCTTAGACAAATAGGGTATTGGTAGGCTAGGTAAGCAAATGATTAAAGAACTACATATATCTGGGATGGCGTGATATCTCCAGGTAATAAAAGAAATGATTTTCAGGCTGTCTGGACTTTAGCTTAAAATATATTTAGTACACATCCTACAGTTTCTTTGTATTCCTGTAATCCCTTCCTTCTTCATCAAGTTGTTTGAATGTAGACACTAGTTTTCACTTACAGGCTAAATGTAAAATAAATAAAATAATTAAATAGACTTGTTCTTTTTACTCAACGACAATTTCTTACTAGGATTGTGTAGCAAACAGTTAATATCAATATTGTTACATATTGTCTTGAGCCTTACCAGGCTCATATACCAAAGTCTGTTTCTGTGGACCAAGGCCATCTGGGTCTACTTGATTTTTTTTCAGCATATAACTTTTGTTGGAAGCAAATCTATTTATAGAAAAGTTGCTCAGAAGCTATATTGCTATGTGACTAACATTGCTGGAACCTACCAATAAAAAGAAAAAGAAAAAAGTCATATCAGTGAAACCTAAACCAATTCAGACTAGTAATGCTTAATGTGACTTACAGCTTTTCTCTAGGAAGGGAAGCTGAGAGGTTGGCATTTTTAGCAAACAGGGAATGAACACTGGAATAGACCGGATAGGGGTGTTTTAACTCTACCTAAGAAGAAAATGTCTTTAGAAAGGATTTGTAGGCAGCAGAAGAGTATCTTTGCTTGCTAAGCAAAGTATTTGCCAGTATTTGGCAAATAAGCCAGTATTTGGACTTGTTCAATTTAGGTCTAGGATAGACTGACTAGGGAATCAAAGTCCCTAAGAAACAGGCGAGGCTTTGAACACCTGCCAGTTTTCAATATTACTACTAGCCTTGCAAAATAAACTTTGTCTTGCTAAAATTTGCTTTGCAAGGCACAATTTATGCTGTATTTTTTTCTTCTTGGACTGAACTACGATACCCTTTTACTTGCTGTTTTGATTTACAAATTTAAAGAGAACAGGGAAGAATATTCAAGTTACTGCTTTCAGAACTTGTTTCTTTTTAAGTATACAAGCTTATAGGCTAGCAACCTCATATGCTATATTACATTTATGTTGTGCCCAATGCTTGATAAACTTGTGTAATTCACTATATTACATTGAATACATTATTTGAGTGACTGTTTTAAAATGTTTTTAAAAATCAAATAGAAATTTTAGAAGTACATATCTGTTAAAGTAGGACTGGCTTTTCATCTTAACCTGTTACACAGTCATTTCCTCTTCTCTGTCCTCTGGGGGGAGGTAAAAGCACTCCTCTGCACCTGCTTCAGTTCAGACTTTGGCTTCTGTCTGCATTAGCAATTAAGTACAGAGCAGTAGCGCAGTTTTGAAGGAAATGCCCTGATTATTTCAATTTGGTTCATGTTGGTTCAGTCCTTAAAGCAGTGTTTGCATGTATAAATTAGATTCCTTTCGAAGGAAAGGAAAGCAGAAGCTCTGCTCCAAATGAATTTTGAAGGCTGATGAGACCATTAGGTTCTGAATCTGCCCATAGAAGCTCCAGAGAGGTGATAGTAGTAGTTGGAGCTCTTACTGGAGATGCTTCATTACCTTCTAGAATGATCATATCCCTCATCTAGGAAGCATTTTCTGGGGAAGCTGTATGAAGAATCAAAAAAGAAGAATGTTTGGCTGAGCACCCTACCCACTCCACGGTGCCAGAATTTGGCTGGAAGGACAAGGTGTGACAGCAGGCTCGGACCAGCTTGAGCACTGCCAGGCCCTGTTCTTTTCTCCCAGCGTGTTGAGGCATTGTGTTTGCCCCGTAGGTCATATTCACTTCAGCAGAAGTGAAACAGGCAAAGATCTATGGGATAATGTTCTGAAGTTCACTTACGCTTTTTAGTTTGTAATATTTTAGCATGATGCTCCATCTTCTGGAGAAGAGGTGACATTTAACAGGCTTAGAATGTCTCATTGGCTTCTTCTCTCTATTTATCTAATAATTATGAGTCCTATTGAACATGTTCTTAGAGCATTTCTGTTGAGAAATTTGTTTACCAGTAATCCCCATTGTCTTGCCTCCTTTCCTACTGTGTGTGGGGTTTTTTTGTTTATCCAAACACTTTTTTTTTTGATTGATTGATTGTTTTTTAGAGGTCTTTAAAATATATATATATTTATACTGATTACAAGGTTTTAAAAAAGTGCCAGAGAATTTGGAATTTACATTAGAAAGAAAGCAGATGTTTGTCAGTTTCCAGTCAGTTCAACCAGTCACAAAATGTGAAAGAGAAAGAATGACATAAAGAAAAAATAAGAAGAACTAAAGATGTAGGTGTAGGCTATCAGTTAATGAGTCAGTGTTACCTCTCTCTCCAGCTTCAGGGACAAAATCCCAAAGTTTTTACCATTTTTGTAGTGAAAATTTCATCTCTGACCACATTTCAAACCTAGGTCTTGAAGTTAGGGTTTAAAATCATTTTTGTGAAGTTAGGCTGATCCTCAGAGGCCCCAACACCACCCATTCTTTCCAGAATTCTGACACATTTATAATAGTCTGCCATTTCCCTCTGTAGGGAAAAATAGAAACAATAACAAGGTCAATTCTTAGTACATTAATTTGGTGGAAAGGACATTTTAAGTAAAACGGAATGCAGTTCCTGAGTGCTACTATAATTCACCGATGCTGCAAAAAAATAATAAAATCCCAAAGCAAAGAAAATTAATTTTACAACAGTAGTCACAGGTAGTTCTTAACATTTTCCAAATCAATATTAAAAATATGAAGTAGTACTAAAGGTCATATGCAATTACTTTTCATCCAGAAAGGCACTTGCAGGTTGCCTGCAGAACAAACAGATTAAGGTAGAAGGAAAGAATCATATTCTTGCTCCCAATCTTTGACAGCAGTGGTATCTGACAGTGGGTGAATCTGAACGGCTACTGATAACAGCAAGTTATGGTGTTTGGATTAAGTTCTTTGGTCTTGTCAGAAAATGGGAATTTTTATCCTCCCCCCTCCTCGCTCTTAGATTTTGATATAAGTTGTTTCAGATTCAGGAGGTTGCTTGCAATACTGCTGAGATTGGATAGTTGATTTAATTCTTAGTTTGTGGTGAGGTTACAGTCTGAGGACCTCATTAAATTTTGCTAATTTTAATGTGGAGATAGATAAGCAAGATATGTCTGATATGCTTGGGTCCATAGTACTTCAAAATGTTAATGCTTTTTGAACAGAACAAAATAACTCACCAGGAGTGGTTGTCTGCTGTGGCTTCAGTTATATGGCTTTCTGTTCTTTGTCTTTGATAGCAGAAACAGACTTGCATTGCACCAGTGAAGAGCAGATGAACACTGCTTCATGAACATATGGTATATGGAGTAGTGCTGTGATGTGGTATTTACACACAGATCTGGAAAAAATGGCTTAAAATCACATGAACCTTATATTCATAAATCAGGATATAGAATATGTGTTCTTGACTTTTACTTTTTGAATGCAGGTCACGGTATTGTTTTGTTTTATCTTGTCTTATGCGTGCCTTAATACACAGAACTTCCATACTGCATCTTTTCATGTGGCAGAACATACGTGCTGTGCTTCAAATTCATGTTAATTGCTTACCAACTGTAATGAGTAGCAGGACATCAGAATATAATCAATGCCTACCACATGCTATTCTGTTCCTACGCTTCTATTCTTAAATTTAGTTTAGCTCAAAAATTTTCTGAAGCCACGTTTAGTCAGGCTAGTAATTGGAGGTAAGTTCTGCTGTTGGGAAAAATCTGCAGGATAATTGGGATTCCACTAGTAGCTCCATCAGGTGGTGCAATTGCTGCATGGGCTGGATAAGAGATTTTTCTTCAAAGGCTGGGAGCAGGGACTAAATGGAGTCATCCTCTTGTTTTACTGAAAAACATCTCAAAAGAAATGCCATCCTGCAATAAATAAATTAAATTTAATGTCTCATATAGGGAGCACTAGTTATGAAACAATATTTACAGTAAAAGATGATCTTAACAGTCAAGAATGAACTAGCAGAATTGTCCAAAGAACGAAGGTGCTAGTAAGTACTCTCTATAGCAGGACTGAAGACAGCATTCAGCATCTGGAAAGAAAGTCACCCAGATGAACCTTTACATCTTAGTTTTCCCAATTCTTGTGCTGAAATTAAAAGTACCGAGGTATTTTCTTGTGTGGGAGGAAAGGCATAAAATGATAATGGAATAGTTTTGTATAGAAGTTATAATTTTGTGTAGCTTTTATTTAAAAAAGGCACTCAAAAGGATGTATGAAATAGCCTAGTATCATGTGAGACTTTTTTCAAAATTATCCTTAAGAGGTTCTCAGAGGTACATTATGCTAAAGTTTGTCATTGTCCAAAAGATTGAAATAACCCATGGAGCTAAGTAAAATATTCCTAAGAGCTAGAGAAAAACTTGTTTCTCTACAGCATAGGGCAATAAAAAAACAGGGAAAAGTAAAAGCCTTTGATAGAGAAAATCTGATAATTCTTCTTCCCCTCAACTCCATATCACTAAGAGAGGGTTTAACATGCACTTCTGTTTTTAACTGTCATGAATTGGAGACTTTGGTATGGTAGTAGAGAGGAGCATCAGCCATTGATTCTGAGCACTGCCATATGAGCTGCACAAGTGTGGATGAGACACAAATCAGATTGACCATATGCACTTAGGCTTGTATGTTTTAGCACTTTACTATATAGTGTCTGTAGGAAGAGTCTGTATGGCTGCCAGCGTCTATATGTCAGAGCAAAAGTGGATGCTTAGATATGACTAATAATTGTGAATCTACCCAAACTGTAAAAATATACTTTCCAGATAAAAAGCTGTCAGATGTAAGACAAATATATGAAGATTTATTTGGGAATACAGTCTTGTTATAAAATTAGGAGACATTTGAAGTATTACTAAAAAGAAAATATCCAACTGTTCTCCTTAACTGTAACAAATTGCATTAACTGCAAAAGTCCAACTCAGTGTAGTGTAAATCTTTGATAAGAAAATGTATTTGATTTTTCCTCCTTACCTCTTTGGGGAGAAAGATAAAGAAAGTAAACTTTTAAATGTTACGTAGAAAAGTAGAACTTGAATTCTACAGTAGCCCAGTACAGATCTTTACAGAATGCTTTTGCCTATCAAGCATCTCAGTTAGAATTAGTGCTGTTGGTTTTTAACAAGCAGCAAGCGTCATATAGTAAGCTGAGAGATATGAAATGAAAGGGAAATAAGTCAAGACGTGGTGGCAGAGTGATGATAAATATTTTAACTGTTATCTACCAACTCTTAACTTTTTTGTCTAAATTTTTAATACAGATCTGGAATAGCACAAGGAGATCTAAGGGGGAACTAATTGAAAAAAAAATGTATATTGATTAGTCAGATTAAAAAATGAAAGTGATTCTTTTTAATAATTTAATGTCTTATATAGATTTGTAGAGTATGGAGATTTGTTTCAAAACTTTGGAAAACTTACTGAATCAGAAAGTTAGTGGTCGTATTAAGAAACCTTCCTTGAAATTGTGCAAAGTAGCATAATTTTGTTGAATTGTTTTATTTTTGTGTTTATTGATGACCTTCCATAATTTCATGGCTTGCTTTAACAGCACTTCCAGGCCAAATGATTTATGATTTCCTAGAAAAGTCACATTTATTGCCTTTCATAAAAACACAACACTAAGCTTTCCTCCATTTTCTTTCTGGAAATAATCTGGAGCTCCCCTAGTGTTTTCAAGAATGATTTAAAAATGAATATAAATAGTTCATGGAGCTCTCCAGCATATTCTTTTGCTGTTCTGTGGTGCATATTTGGCACGTTAAAGTCTTTAATGACTTGATATTTCTTATCCTCCCTGTCATGAATAATAAGTGTGCCATTACCATGCTAAAATATGAACTTCTTACATGAAATATACCTCAAGTATCAGTTCTTATGTGCAAACTTGGATATACTCTGTAATTGCTGTATTAATGTGCTTCTTTTTCCCCATGCTAGCTGCAGACAGCAGTCAGACCTAACTAAATAAACATCAGTAGTTATTACAGTAAATTTATACTGTAATTTTAAATACTGAGTGACTCTTGTATCCCGCTGGTATTTTAAAAAAAAGACTGGTTCATTGATTAAGCATAGTATGTGACAACTACCTTTGCCTTCAGGGGAAAAAAGTCCCTGAACTTCCTTCATACAGGAACTCCCAAATTTGAAAAAGTTACAGCTCAAGTATATATACAAGGAAGAAAATAAGTTCAGCAAAATATAATACAAATTGTAACTATTCATCCTAGTTTTCACTTATATGCACATAGGATGACACACAAAAAATTCATGTCATCCCTAAAGGCTAGTATTTTCTTGTGAAGTCAGTAACGTCATTGTGACATCTACAATCAGATTAATTGTCCACATTTTCCTGAACAAAAGGCATTATACTGGATTCCTGCGTTACAGCATACTGTGGACATACTTTCATTCTTTTGTACTTATGAGAGAGAAGCAAAATTACCTTTTCTGACCTATTACAGTAAAAGTGTGTGTTTGTTTTTAATGCCAGAAGTCAAAATATTATGGAAGATGCACTGTGGAACTGGAGAATAGCAGAATTAATTGTGCCTTAAAATCAGCACTATCTGGATCACAAACTTGGGATTTCATTATAAAAATAACTGAGAGTTCATTGTGCTGTTTTTGTTGACCACGTCCCCTTCCTTGAACTGCAGTAATCAACTGCACTGTGCCAAGACTGAATGATCACTGAGAATACTAATGAAAAATGGTACGAGTATCTCATGATGCTTTTATGCCAACTTAAAAAAATAATTTATGTTCTCCCTATATAATTCTGACTCCTTCGTGTTCTATTTGGGCAATCCTGGCTTATAATATGAAGTTATTTTCCTCATCTGTGTAAGTGCACTTACATTACTTTTCCTACATCTTCCCAAAGGGAAGCCCCGAGAGCTGTTGTTACACCAGTAGTGGATGCTGCCATGCTCCAAGGTATGCTTGTCTCTTCAGATCTGTCATTCTTCTAGGGACCAGCTTCCAAGCTTTTCCATATGTTTTGTTCGTTTGTCTTGTCTTCTTGCAACTTCTCTTAGTGTTGTGACAGAAGCAAATGAGAGTATGTTTACCTTCATTTTGCAAGTACCAGTAAGGCGTGATAAAGACGCATGCTACTCAGGTGGATAAATGTCAAAATAACTATACCTTTCCCATCTACATTAGAGTATAATCAGTAAAAGTCTTTTAAATTATGAAGTTTGGGATTATTTGGCCACCTTCAATTAAAGGCTAGGTATGCTATCTTTATGCAGTAGAGATGAGAAATAGCCACTGGGATGTGGCAGCTTTATAAAGGAGAGGACTTGAATCATTCCTCAAAAAGAGATGCCCAGTGTCTTGCTTAAACGTGTTAGTTCATGAGGATATTGGTAGACTGGGGAGAAGGCACTAGCTTTTGAGGTCTTAGTAAGTCTTCCAGTTGTTTTGGTTTACATGGCCATAGTGAGAATTTGAGTCTTGTGGTCTCTGTCTTAGGTTTTTATGGCTGCCTTCCCTGGGGAAGCCTAGCACTATCTGATGTACTCCAGGCTGAAGAACTTCTTCTCCTGACCCTCTCATAATTTTCTCAAGTTTTCATATCTTTGATTTATTGATGTAGGTGTTTCCTCTGGATCATCTAATCTTTCAGTCATTAACTTTCTTCCTCTGGCAATAATATCCAATAGCCATTTAAAACTTGGGGCTTCTGGCTTGGGAAATAGCAGTGGATGACACACTTTCCTTTAAAGTAAAGGCCTGAACTGAAACACTTGTGTCTCATCTAGAAAGCACACTGTAGCTTGTCCTTAATACCATAAGTTAGGTAACATTAAACATCAAACCTGAGGGTAGCCTAAGTGTGTATTGAGATCGTATATGAAATTTTTATGTATGCATCCTGTCTGACAGAATGATTCATTCAAGTCTTTATTTTCTAATCACTTTAAGCTACTAAATAAGTAGTTATATGTGCCGTTACACAACAGCTTAAACTCATTCAAGTCAACACTGTCACAGTTCCACCTTTCCCCTTCCCTCCATATGACGCAGTCTCATAGTCTCTCTACAGGGCAGCTGTATAATCCATGCAGAGCTTGTTCAGGGAGCTGACTAACAGGATGTGCGTTGTGCTTTTTTTTTCCAAGTCAGCTTTGTTGGGTCAGCGTAGAGCCAGCACCTGTGTGATGGACAGACTGATAATTTAGGCTGTGGTAATGCTGACTTACATTATCATAGCTGTTTTGGAAACGCATGAGTGGCTAAGCTGATCTAATAGCTTGCTGCTGCTGGCAGGAAGGAAGGAGTAGTAGTTCTCCTCCCCTGCGCCCCAAAACAAAAACTTGGCTATGTTCCCTCCCTGCTTTCATTGTTAGTTCTGGAGGTCTGTCTGATGGTGTGATGTTCTGATGACTTTGCTAACAAGGCAGAAAAATAACCTAAGATGTTAAGTAGTTTGCTCTAGGTTAGCAGGGAGACATGGTTTACCATAAATTCAGATTAACTCCAGAGGCAGTGCGAAAGGGGAGGAAGAAAAGGAGGTAACAGGATTGTAAATCTGAAAGAGTGAACTAGTAGGTAGGGTGTAGTTAAGAAATGTGTACTCATAGCTTGAGTATGGCTAGTCAGATCAGTGACATTTGGCCTGTGGCTTTACAGAGCAGTTCAGTGTAAGTCTCAAAGAAAGTGAAAAGATCTATTAAGCAACATGAACAAAACCCACGTGTTACTGTGAAGTCAAATTTCAAAGTAGTACTGTCACGCAGCATTATCATATGGGACTACTTGCTGCTCCAAAAAAGACACTCTGGCCTTTGAAGGATAAATGTGATTTAGGCCTCTGCTTTTTCTCGTTTGCCTTATTTGCTTTGAACTTGTGCAATTTCATAGGTAATGAATTTTTGGCATCTGAAGGCTGGTCCTTGCATGATGGAGAAAAGGAAATGCATGATTCTAGAACAGTTAACTTGGCGCTTTATACTGTGTGTTCAAATAGGTTCAAACTTGTATTCTGTCTGTTGTTATGTTTAGGGTGTCCTGTTGCTCCTATCTTCGATTCCGCATGTTTTTGTCTTGACTAGACATTCATACCAGAAGTTACACGGTGTGCAGATGCTAGTCCATCTTGCTTTGTGTAGGTGTCATTAGCAAAGCGGAATCACTGTGTGTGTGTGTGACCTGTCTTAAGGTGAATGTTAATAAGGACACTGTTGTACCGTTCCAGTTGAGACATGTGTTTTGGCTCTGTGAAAGCAGGGAAGATGTTATGGGCATGACCCCCAGGGCTTATGCTGATTTGCATTTTATTTTGTACAGCGGAACAGTGATGTCGATTGATTTTTGGTTTATAGATATTTCCCAACCCCTTCTAAGGACACTAAACAGTACAAGTATTTTAACTGCTTTTAAAAAAAAGTTTTACCTTCAAAAGTTGAGATGCATTAAAGTAAAAAAAAGTGAGATGGTTTTGTCTAAATTGGTGATCAAAAGGTAGTATTCCACTCAAAACTTTGATAGAAGGATTTATGCCTCTTTTCAAAGATTGAGAAAGTACCATGACTGTTTGATGAAAACTCTCATCTCCCACTAACACCTACATCAAAAAAAATTGATCTTCTAGAAAAATACCAGGCAAGTTTTATGGGGAAGATACCCTTGAATCAGCTTGACATGATGTGCCTGTTCACGCAGGGAACCTGGGATTGGAGCTGCTTGCTTTTGAGAGCATATGTCCTTTGGCTGCAAAAGTCAAAGGGTCTGTGCTGTAATCCTTCCTACAAGCGACTCAGTGTCTCCTAGTCATGTGGTCATCAAAACATACTTTACTGTTGTGGACAGGCAGATAAATAAGGCAAGCAGTTACATACAGTGTCTAATGTAAACCTTTCTTTGGAGATACTGTGGAACAGTCAAGAAAATGGATATATGGGTGGGATCATATGTGTCGTTATCTTCAGTTTCAAGACACTGTTTTGAGTTGAGACTATTGTATGCTTTTGGGTGTTATGTTGCACTGTATGTTCTTTCGCCGTAAGTTGTCAAAATAAAGACGTGGAAGCACACTAGCTAATTGGCTGAGCAGGACCTCTGGGAATAGAGGTCTTGACTTCTAATCCCTGAGCTGTTTCTACGGCTCAGGGAGAAAAGCCTTTTTGATTGCCTTAGATAAATTACCACTGCACAGTACAATTCATTTTAATGTTCGTGCTTTCTGCATTCAGTGATTGAAATTTGATCACTCAGAAGAGAAAGAACATACAAAGCCTAGTATGCGTGACTGTCCATATTTGTAAAGAAGATTTATGTTCTTAGGAAAATATTTGCCGTTTGTAGCAAAGCTCTAGAGTCTGCCTCGGGTATCATTTCAACCCATTCAAACTAGGATGCTATTATTTGAGATAGTTGCCAAATGATGTCTGTTGAATTATATAGACTGAAATAGCATCAGGGCTTTCAAAACTGCTTGAACAGTAAGTTTAAGAAAAGGTGAAATGTGAATTCACTCATCTACTATTTAGCAACGTCTTTAATTTCTTGAAATATAGTATAATGTACCTCAGACTTGGAAGTGGGAGAAACTAACTTGTGTTAACAATTGGTTATTTTAAATAGTGAGAAAAAAAATCCACCTACTGCATCATTTAGCATCTGAAATGGTATTCAGAACTAAGAATCAGTGGTGCAGGTTGCTCTTAGGAATATTATTAAGAGTGTCCCTGAAAAAGGCTATTTTTAAGAAGAGGCAAAACCGAAGTGCAGTTCACCTGTGTATTTAGAAGTTTGTATTCCTATTCATCATATATATATTATTAGAGAAGATGGGGTAGAGAAGAGAAGGATAGATCATGGCAGGAAACACTTAGAGCAGAAGGCGGTTGAGCGTAGCTGTAGGCAACAACAGCAATGGACAAAAATATATGTGTAGGTGAAACTGGAAGATCAGAAAAAGTTAACAGATTTTCATAGATGAAGAGTAAATTATAGGCAAATAAAGTGCAAAGTGGAGCAAGCAAACTGTATCCAGGACAAACTTAAATGCAGATGAGTCAGAACAAGCTAACACACCAGCGTATGCCATAGCTGCAATATCAAAGGCAAAATGAGATTCCTATATTTGCCTTATTTTAGAAGGCAGGCGGTCTTTAAAGAGAAACAAGTAAACCGGTAAAGAGGAAAGTGCAGGTTTTAAAATTGCTGCTTTGACTGCTGTTGTCAGGGCCATGAGGGCACTAATAGGCCTTGATAGCCTTGACCAGCCTCACCTGGGGCCTCCACCCACAGCCATGGGCCCAGGCCCCATTTAAACTCGGTCTTCAGCTCATACCCAGTTGTGCTGTTGGGAGTGCTGGTCTCTAGCTTAGCCATGGCTATGCCCTGCCGGGCTGTGGGTCCTATGGAGCTGGACCCTGACCCATGGGCTGATGTCCTGGCCTTGGCCTGACCCTGGGGACCTGGCTGTCACTGGGCCTGATCCTGATGGTGTGGACTGACTTCTTGGTTTGACCTTGGATCTGTGTCGTCATCCTGGATTTGCCTGATGATCTGGCCTCTTGGCTGAACCTGCCCTCCTCCCTTGCTTGGGTTCTGGCTTTGGCTGGCAAGGCCCTTGCCCTCTTGGCTGTGCTGCTGTGCTTGGCTCCCTGTTCTGTGGGGGAGCAACCATCCCTTGCTTTGATTTGACAAGTGCTTTATTGGCTGGAGTATGGTAGGCTCAAGGAAAATCACAAATTTACACTTTATTTATTCTTTTGAAGTATTAGGTTGGCAGAGGAGAACCTATCTATTCCAGAAATGAACCACTTTAACTGATTTTTATCTTTCAAATAATTCCTTGCGTAATAAAATAAGAAAAAATATAGTAGTGCATGGTATTCTCCCAAATACTATTTTCCCAATAATCACCCCTTCTAGGTCTACAGTTCTGCTAAAATAAGCTGGGTTTTAATGACAATATATGTGACTTGGTATGTTGCTGTAATAGCTGGGGGAATCTAACAGTAGATGTTTGTAGTAGGTAGTAATGGCACTGTAGCCAATGATATCAGATCAGAGTTTGCAAGTGCTGAGCTTTATGACAGCTTACCTGGTATTTGAAACTGTAGTTTTAATATTCTTAGATATTTCAGCTGAAACTGTGTAACAGATGTTATTAACAAGTTAATTCTTTAAGCATGAATTACATTAGTTTGGAATAACTTTAGATCTTGAGATCTAGTTCGTTTGACAGTTAACAGTTATACAGAAATCTTCTTGCCAATGATTACCTTCTATAGTTTATTCTAGTCTTCTAATGTATGACTTCTCAGCAAGAAAGACTTTAGCCTTTGTAAGTACTATTACCTTGCAAAAAACTTATTGTATTCATCTGTTCTTTCTTTTGTTAGAACAGCTAGCCTTGATACGATATCCAGTTTGCTTCCCTGCATTTACAGTATATCTGCTTTCTAAAGGAAGTGTGCCTGACTTTAAGTTAAATGCTTAATGAAATACTTCTTCGATTGATTAAGATATGTTCAATGTTTCTTCTATTGCTTCTAATTACACAATACAAAATAACATTTCCATTCCCCAGAATAGACTTTTCTGCTCAGCCTTTTCTGTCCAAATGATAGATGAAACTGTCCTATTAACTAGCCTGCATTAAAGTGAAGATAAATGGTAAAGCAATGGCAGAGGCATCAACCATGACCCTAGTCTTTTGCTGGTTATGCAGGCTCTGCCTTGCAAGTCCTCTATTTAGGAGACTAAGATAGGGCATGGGATTACAAATACAATATCTAATATATGTTCTTAAGGATTTGTTTTATATGTAGGTATTGGTTAAATTGCTTTCATTGATCGCTACTGTTTCTGACATTACAACTACCAGTACTTCAGAATATCACTTCTAGATTTCAGTTTGTTTTCTAGCTCAGTAGCTATTGTTTAGATCTAATTAAAATTTTATCTGTAGTCTGACCTTGGCAGTTGGTCCTGCCCATCCTCCATTTTCAGAGATGCAGCATGTGCTTCAGCTATGTTATAAACACACTGCAGAGATGAGCAATTACTTAAATTATTTCTTGGCTTTAGCTATGTGCTTACTCACAAAACTAGATGCTTTACTCATCTCCCTGTGAGATATGGGAGGGTGGTTCTTGGTTCTAGGAATTATGTAGAACTTCAGATTTCCAATAGAGAATGTCAGAAAGTGAACTAACATTATAAACAACTCAGTCTTGTGCTGGTTTGTTAGGCCCTTTCAAAAAACAAGCCAGTACAGGGTATCATTTTCCTTCAGTTGTGTAAATGTAAGAAGGACTTCCACTTCCCAGACTTCTTTGCTTAGTTTTGTTGTATGAATAATAAACCATACTCATATTTACCAACAAGTTTTACAGTGGAGGGGGGAAAAGGGTAGAGCAATAACAAGGTCATCAACTGTAGCAGAATAAAGAACTTGCCTTATGCAAGTTAGAATTATCTGGAAGTGATGAATAAAGTACTTTATGAAAACCACAGCTCAAAAAGTCAAAATGGAAACAAACTACCTGGGATCTGTGCTGTGACCTGGGGACTTTGGCCTTATGTATTAGGGATTCTACAGGAAGCAGTAGTGAAGATAGTCTAGCTAATTTACTTTTGGGCTGCCAACCTACAGAAGAAAACCAGAGCAAGACTAATATACTGTATTTTGTTGCCAGCTGGTCTTGACATTATTCTGGGATTGCTGTCCCAGTACAGGACCTTGAGCTCAGATTGGCTTTCCTTATCTATGCTTTAGAAGATTGAAGTAACTTGCAAACTTGTTTTCTTGGGCTTCCTGTGCTTCTTCCTTTTATTCACTGCCCTTTGTGAAGTACGGGTTAGATGAACCCTTAGATTAATAGTGGAGAGTTTGAGTAAGTTTGCAAGCTTGCTCTCTTTTGTGCTGCTGAGGAACAGCGAGCCTCTTGTGTTGCTCTCTACCCTTCTAGATTTTTCAAGTAGTACTGGATCGTGGTCTTTTGTGGGAAGTTACCATCTTAAAGTCTTTTTACAATACAGTGCTATTATATTGCAGAAAATGGAAAGTCGTAAGCAGAGTTACATTAAATACAATAACTTCAGTCACCTGAATAAACAGATCCTAAAGAAGATCCATGTGGAGTGAAGGATTGAAAATATTTTCAAAACTGTGTCTTTTGGTCAGTTGCAATGGAGATATAACCATACTGAGATTGCTGTAAAAAAAATTTACCACGTGTCTCCCCATGAGATGCAGCATAAGAGACTGAAAACCAGTCCCAATTTTACTGAAATGGCATAACATTGATAATGTAACTTAAAAACTTGACATGTCAGTTCATTACATATCATCTGATAAATAAAAGCTACTTCAGACGTGATTGCAGGGATGTAGTGACTTGCCACTGAATAGTCGTCTGATTATAACCTCTCTAAAATACTTAATTTAACTTGTTCATGAATTATTGAAAATATATGATAGTGAAACAGATATCTCAGTAATATTTTCAATGTTCTTTCCTCCTCTCATTTAATCATGTCACCTTTTTACTGTGACTGTTCTACATAGAGCAAGGGAATAATGTGATTTTCTCATCTTGTAGATCTCAAAGGGTGAAGTATTCCATTATCACAACAGCTGCTCTAAAAGCTGAATGTCCCTGACAAAAGGATGTTCCCCCTCCACCCACCACCTTTCAGGTGCGCAGTTTCTTCCTCTTCTCCAGTGTTGTGCTGTCAGACCCCTTGCTGAGCCAATTCAGCTAACTGAGCTGCACAGCCAAGAGGAGTGAAATATTTTTGGTAGGGTAGGGAGTTGTATCAATTCAGCAAAGAGTCTCAGAAGCCACAACAGGAGGAGCTGGGACCATTTGCTTTTAGCTGTGATGAAGTTAGTTTCATCCTCAGTCATCAGTCTCCAGAGTCCTTATATGATTTGCTGTTGCAAAGAGTATCTGGCTGGCTTGCTTGGTTGACTATTACAGTTTTCTGAGTTTAAAAAAAAAAAAAAAAGCCTTAATCAAAATTCGTGTTGTGTTATTCAGAGTGAGAATTGAAAATATGGAGGCTGGCCGCTTCAAAGGCAGTGAAAAAAACTATATTTTTATCTTCAAAGTAGGGATTTGATTGTTTCTGCTTATTTCTGAAATATGTATGAGCCACGAGCTGCTGCCTTGGCCGGTTGTGAGATGCTACATTTCTGATCAGCAAGTGGGCGGCATCTTCTTTGTAAGGGATGCTGACTTCCGGTTCCTCTATATTGTGAAGCTTGAAATTCAGGGGGAACAGGAAGCAAGAAGCAGCTGCCCCTCTCAAAAAGATGTGACTTCCAACTTCTGGCACTGTTACATGGCTGTTGTCCTCTAATTCTGTCCTTTTCCCCCAAGTTTTAGCAGCCATGTTCTGGGTTTTTTGTCTATACTTTCCTGTGCCTATTAGTTATTCTTCATTACTCTCTTTCCTGGTCTATTTTTTTTTCTATTAACAATGTGTTCATTTATTGCTTTCCCTTTTTTACTTATCGTTCCTGTTCCCAGAGCTTTGGTTGCAGACGAACATTGTGTATAAGTTGTCATGTGACTAAAAATACAGTTTTTCTCTGCCGCTTAATGGCTGTAGCTTTTGGAGAATATACAGTGCTTTCCAGAGGTTCAAGTGAAACTTAGCAGTTATTCTGTTAACTGGAAATTATAAAGTTTAACAGATTCTTTACTTCTGCATCTTATGTGGTTAGTAGATGAAAGATGAAACATATCTGCAGACAGTGAAGAAGATTTTGGCTGTGCTATTCAGGTAAACTTCCTTTATGATGACAGTTAAAATAAAAAGGGTTAATAAAATTCCATTAGTATGGATTTGTCACAGCCCTCCTTTCCATGAATATAAGACATGGCACAGAGTAATCTAGTTCTTTAAATAATGCAGTTGTCTTGAGCAAAGATTTATGAATCCTTCTGTAATATGAAACATATAAGATTGGCGTGGCACTTTTTCTGTCAAAATAGTTCACCCTATCCTAAATTTGGATTTAATGGCTTTGGGGGAAGAAGGCAGAGCCCTCCTTCCCTTATCAATACCTCAGGCTGTGTGACAGCTCCTGTATCATAAGACAGCACTGTGCAGTCCGTCATTCATGTTGGGGCTGTATTTGCATTTGTTTGCTGTGTTTTTCAGCAGGTTAAACTTTAATTTTAATTTGCGTCAGGAGAAATTAAAGGTGATTGCCTTCTCATCCTACTTTCAGATGCTTACAGTTATATATTCTTACTGTTCTAGGCAAAAAAAAAAAAAGCTTTTCTGTATAGAACATTTACACAGCTATGGTCCGTGTCATAATGTTCCTAAGGCTTTAGGTGTTTTTTGTTTTTTTTCTGTTTCTGGTCAAATTATCTCATAGCATCATGATAGTGAATACGTTTTAAGTGTTTGTTCAAATGTATTAATCGTGCTAACGTGCCTGCAGTTACTGTACCTTGTGTGTTTATGATCTATGCTGCAGTATCATCAAAACAAGGAAACCCTTCTGTGCTTATTGTACTTACAAGATTTACTCTTTTATTTCAGAATCTATCTCTGGGCTTAATCAAGTATTATAAGGGACTGGATTTCCTGAAGTACAGTTGGACTCAGTACCTTGGTTGGACAGCGTCCTACTTGCAGGCAGTGAAGTTGTGAACCAGGATTGTGGCAGGTGAGCAAAAAATTCAGTAAACAGAAATAAATATAAGGATTCATTTGTACGATAAGGAGACATCTTGGACACTGGTAGAATCTCTGCTACTTAGGGTACTGGGTATTAGGATATTTAAATTTTAGTATAATTCAGACCGAAAAAAAACCCAAACCACAAAAAAACAGATGAATATAATTTAAACTTTATATATTTTCTCTACCCTCCTTTGTTTTCCGTCTCTTTCTGACCTTTTCAACCAAATCTTGGATGGTAAGGTAAGGTTTCTGGAAAAAGAATCGCTGAATTGCAGAACACTTGCATCTTAATCAGAGAGTAGGTAGGTTAAGGGATCTGTACTGGCTCTGAGCAGGAATCCTTAACTACAGGATTCCCACTGTAGACTGTCTAGCCATGTTCTGTTCTGTGCATTGCAGTGTCTGGGGAGGTTCAGGATGTCTTTGAGTTTTGCAGAATCCCCGTATACTCTTGAAATCTGATCAAAAGGTAATAATGGTGATTTCCCAACTGCAACTGGGCAAGGAGTGTGGTGAGAAGGATATCTTTGTGCTGCATTTCATGGCTTCAGGTGGTGACAATGGAATTAAGGAAATCATTCTTCAGGATTTTGTGTGTTTTCAGCCCTACCTCCCCCTTTCAGTTCACACCTAAGAACAGATTGACCAGTAAATATGATTGAATTGGTCTGAAGTCAGGCTTTAATGATGCTAGCAGAGGGCTGGTACATTACAAGTTCAGTTGTTACTGACTTCAATGACTTGATTTGCAGGAAAGAGAACTCGAAATAGACTTTTATATAAGTAGCCAATTCTTCAGCATCATGTATAGGTCTTCTAAAACTTTATTGCTCTTCTTGCTAAGGGCAAATTCAGTGATTATTTTTTTAAAAATTTTTTTTGTATAATTATTTTCTTAACTCTATTTAAACCAGAGTGCTGAATACTAGACGTCTGCTATGGTCATCCGGGAGTTCTATCCATATTTTTAAATCTTAGTGATTTTTGAACTAGGGAGTATCTTGACTCTGTCAGCAGTTTCCATGAACTAAATCCTTCTTGCATTTAACAGTGGTTACTGTTTTAGGTAAATCTGTATAGTTTTGTTGCCTGTTTTTCTCTGCTGTGGTCTTGTGAGTCTCTAAAATGAGAATAGAGCTTGCTTTTTCTGGAAAATTTGAAAGGCTACATTGCACAAAGGATGCCCCTCTGATGCATAATATGCACTGAAGGTTCAACTTTGGGCACACTAGAGGTACATGGGAAGCAAAATATCAGGGAAGTTGAGGGTTCACATCAGTAGTAGTGAAACCACTGGAATTGTGCCTTCATCCTACTTTCATCCAAACTGACAAACATAATTTTTTTGTCTGTGAAAGCTGTACTTTAAAAACACTGTCATTTGAAAAGTGCTTCCTGAAATTCAATGTCACTGAATACTTCACAAGATTATGCTTGTAAGTAAGTGGGTCCCAACTTTTTGGTAGCCAGACCTTACAGACCCAGCGTTCTATGGGTAACTGGGTCATGCTCTGAATGGGGAATACTCTAAGAGGCAGAAAGAGCACAAGTCTACCACAGATGTGCATGCATAAAAGAAGACATATATCAGCAAATACAGTTTTCGGTATTACTGTTCTAACTTTTCCAAACATAATTACCTTTCTTAAGATGGTCTCCTTACATACATGACTCTTATTTTTGTTGATGATTTCATTATGGAAATATATGTGGACAAACTATGTAGTGTCCATGTATGCTGCTTTCAAGTCATGTCTAAATTGCTGCGGAGCTAAGGAAAGCGCTGGTATTACTCTCTGTGTTATACTGTCCTACTGCCCATACTCTCTGCACAGATTAAAGTATCTTAACCTCTGGCAATCATTTTGAAGCTACTTTCTGTGTGCAGTGTTATTTGACCTCAAGGAATGTTTAAGTAGCTGAGTAACTGGATAAACAACCTGTTAGGTGCTTGAACAAAACTTACTTGTGGTGAAAATGGATGTGCCTGTGAAAACAGAAGGCCATTAGCTCTACCACTGTGGGGAGGAAAAAAATTCCATCAACTTAAAAACTGTTTTGACTACTCTCTGTTATTCAGGTAGTGTTTGTTACTGATATTTGAATAGCATAAGGTAAATATAAAACCATTGCTTATCATTCTTGTATTTCATTTTTGTACTTGGTGGTATAAATACTCATGTCAGCACAAACTCATATGTATGCTAATGACTTAACTATTATATCTCAAACAGTAGGAATGCCTACTCAAAAACAGAAGACAGAACAATTTTGCTAGGTATTTCCGCAAAAGTCCCATGTATTGCTTCAGGGATGGGGTTTCTAGTGATCATCCACTTCTCAGATATCAGTAAATCACTGGTTTTCTGAGAACTTTTTGGGAGGGTAAGAAAATCAAGAGATACTTAAGCATATCTCCAAAATGAGTACTTTATAGACATATGGCTAGGCAAGTAAATTAACTTCACTTTTTTAGTGTCTTCACTGCACAGCTGGTATCAACTTTTCTTTTTCATTTTGAGATAAAGAAATGTTAAGTCAGTTTATTTTTGGTGATAATAAGCAGTTTGTGTAATTGCTCTTAGGTAATAAAAATAGAACTTTTTATATGATTTTTCACTACTTTTGGATACCTCATTCATATGCAGAAAGACCTTGAAATTAAAACATTTATTATCAGCTGTTTACAAGGTTATATCTATTTATGACTGCTTAACTTGAAATATAGGAGCTGGCACTCAGGATTTCCCTTTTTGAAATTGTTTCTTCTGGTGCACTCTCCTCTGGCTGCATGAATTGTTGCACTGCACCTTGTGCAACTTGTGGGCTGAAGAAACACTTCATATGCAAAGGCAAAGCCAGGAATTTATTGTTAGCCTAATTAAAGTCTTAACAGTCTAATTGAATAGCATATTATTAATCTAGGAATCATTATTGCAGAGAAAGGAGAGTACTCTTGTAGAAAAGGTCTCAGTCATAATACAGTTAAATTTGTTATTCACATGCACCCTAGTATCTACCCCTTTTTCTCCTGGTGGTGTTCATCCATTTGCTACCCTTCTGTACCCTAAGGTCAACAGTCACAGCCTTCCTTAGCAAGGAATACGGAGGGACTTAAAGCCTGGCAAATTTTCACAAGGAAGGCACTTGATGTTGATGGTGGTGTTTTATTCTTCTTCTAGAGCCCCCTTGGGGCTCTATTTGTTTTCTAATGCATGCCGGGACCTTACTCTTTCTACCCCTATACAGCTGAATTTCCCAAACGTAAAATATACTGTATGCATATCTATATTGGATGCTTATTCTTTGTTCTCCATTATATCTGGTTTTGCCCAGCTCCCAAATTTGCATGCATTTAATGACCAGTAATCAACTATTCATGACTTGAATATAGCTGAGAGCTCTCTTACTTTCCTCTTCTTGTACTTTCAAGCCCTATGCTGTCATCCTCTGCCTGAAGTACTCTACACACGGCAGGGAGATGTGGAATTCATCCTCACGGCTCCTCTTTGCTGGCTGACTGCTCTGGTGCGGTCCTTTTCTCTACCTGTCTGGGGCTGGTTGAAGAGAAAGCACCTAAATTTAAAGAGAGATTGATTTCAGTTTTGGTGCATTTTCCAATAACAGGAAATAGACAAACCGAAACTGAGACAATATAGAATGTGCAAAGATAGTTACATTCTCTAATGTGAGATACAGGAAATGGTAAAAGTACCTTTTCCCTCAAATGTGTGGGGAAGAGATAGTCCATAAATGTTTTTTTTCATTCTCTTGTACATGCTTTCTTGACATCTCTGTTCTGATCTCTCTGTTCATTTCATCTGGACATGTTAGGAGCTTTTTGAAAAACAAGTTGTGATTCTTCAGTGTGTTCATTTCTTTAGAGCCTGTTTGGAGATGTACTAAAAGTGCATTTTAGGAAAAATCCTGAATATTTTATTTTTCATATCTCATTACAAAAATGCTAACCAATTTTGAAGGTCTTGGCTGTGCTTTTGATACAAAGTTAATTATATGCTTTCTTAATACGCTGTGAGAGGCGAACAATGCTTTAATGTTTATGGAAGAAATGCAGATACTGTCTGAGAAACTAGTAGTGAGGCAGTTGCCCAAAAATGTTCAGTACTGCAGCTTGGTGTTTGTAATAGCCTATTATAATAAAAGATAAACTTCCTTATAGGATTTAAATCTGTAATTAGTAAGCGTGCTGTTGAGGATTCGGTCAGTTAAATGAGTAAAGTGGGTATTAAAATTCTTGTTGTGGTTACAGGCCAGTGAGAAACTGACTGCCTGCCAACCTCTTTGACTCATCTTGATGCCTCAAAATTAACATAAAGCATTTCACTTATAGATCAACTTGCTCGAAGATTGAAGCTAAGGATGAGGTGACTGATGGGAGATTAGACTGGAGTTTTGTGGTGTAAATAGAGAATTCCCCTGTATCAGGAATAACAAGTTCATGTTTCCATAGTTCTAGAAGGGAACAGTAGCTCCTTGGACTTCAGTGTACTTCAGGTGGGGTTGGCTGCTCTATGTACTTCAGAGCATGGGAGTAATAGAGATGATTTGATTTATTAATGAAATTTCCGTCACTGTTTTCTCCCATCCATTTTCTTTTCTGGGCAGAGGGGTTCAAAGCATTCAGACATCAGTCTCCAGTGTTTTTTTTACACTTGTAAATTGTTAAAAAGCATTGAGGGTTCAGATTTTGACCATTTTTTTCCTACTGCTTTGTCCTTTGCCTGAGTTCTGATTTTGCTGTGAAGATTAAATGTTATATGCAGTGGTTGTAGAGTTAACCATTTTAATAGAAGTGCTTTAGAGATTAAATAAGCATTGAGACTTTAGTGTTGCACAACTTGTGATGGTTTTGTTGAGGATTCTGTATACCGGCTTCCCAAAGTTGCTGTAGCATGTCACATGGATGCCACTGAGGATTTCTACCTCTGGCTACGCTATGCAGCATCTGCTGTTGGAAGCTTACTAGAAGCATCTGGGTTTTTTATCCATTTTTGCACTTTTTTTAAAAAAAAAAAACCAATCCACAAAGTGCCAAGGAAATTTACCCTATCCAGATAAAGGAAATCTAATCCCCAAAATCTGTGTAGTGCACCTTTTTCCCCAGGTAAGAGAGCTGCTTTTACGGTATTTTCACAAGACTCCAAAGAGTTCCTTGAAACTGTGGGTTTGTGCACATAGGGACAAGAGCAGGAGGTTTGTGAAAGATGTAATTTTCTACCCTTTGGTAAAGACAAACTGAATTTCAGAGCAATTAGTTAAGTATTTGTTTTAATGTATCCTAAATTTCATATCCCTTTTCGTACTAATATACAGCATGTGATTTAACTGTGGTATACAGAAATACATTGCTTTTACATCTCGTGTAAATCTCATCTCATGAATGCTTTAGATGAGGCACTCATTTCTGACATGCTTCTTAAAGGTCTCTAGATACAGCATTTGGAAGAATGTCAATTTATAATTAATACTTAAATGTTGAAAATTGCTAAGCTGTAACTTGCAACAGAATGAAGCATGTGGAAAAAAGTAATACACAGTAGAATGAGACAAACTACTAAATTTAGATCAGCCCTCAAATTTGAGGGCCTAGCCATAAATATGAATTATTACCTAATTTCTTTGACTTTGCATGAGTATATAATCAGGGTCTCTTGAGTATCAGAGTTCTTAACTGATGGCGAGTCAAAGCTTTGTGAATTCTTGAATATGCAGTGGTGGAAATCTTTGCTGTTCCCTTTATTGGAAGAGGTGAAGGTCAAAACTCTAAATCCAAACCCCATCCCAGGCCAAAAATAAAAATAAAAATCACAAACTTAATCATAAGCCAAGTAAGGTATGGGCTGAAAAATACATAAAAGCCCATCTAGTGAAAATACAAGTTATTTTTCCTAGAAAGGGTATATAGAAATGTTAAAGTGTCACACTTCAATTGTTACTACTTCAGGTGAAATTTATATTGAATTTGAGAAGAAGCTCTGATTTGAAATATTGAGTTCTACTGCCTCAAATTGTACGTAGCAAAAATATAACGCTCTGTTAAGTGCAGTTCCTAGTATATTTTTGTCTGGATGGATACAGGGCTGAGATGCATACCCGGGTGTCTCTTGCCTTATCAGTTACTGCAGAGCAGCTTGACTGTGGAGGCTGTAAAATTCATTAACCTTTTGCAGTGAGCTTTCTTTATTGGTACGTCTCCATATAGGTAACCACATCCAAGTCAGAGGGAGAGTTAGCTAGGGAGTAAAATCCTTGGGCAATGCAAAGTAATTCCCTTTGCTTTATTACTTGTCCTGCAAATAAAATAGAGAAACTACCCATTAGTCAGTGGCAGTTTACTACATGTGTCCCTAGCATCTCAAGGAAGTAACGTAAATTCAATGGGAGCATGGTCTGTGATGTGAATCACACACAACTGCAATGCTTGGCATCATCATTCATTGAAGGTCATTACCCAACTTTTAATTTAAAACATTATTTTAGCTATGACCATAAGGACAGGATATTGAATGTAGGTTGGAAATCACCTTTTAAATTAATTTAGAAAAGCTAAAGAAACCATTAAAAATGAACTCATACAGAGCTGGAAAATAAACATTGAAAATGCTTTATCTACTTTGTAATGATGAATAAGTGTTAATTAAAATGGTTCACTATACCTGTTTGACAACTGCTTTAGTGGTAAATAAATGTTTTTTAGTGCTGCTGAATAAGTACCTGATCAAGAACGTTTAAAGCAATCACGATGGTCTGAACTGACTTCTAACCATGACATTCATGCTCTGCAGTTCTGAAGATCTGAGCATTTAAAATTTCAATGTAATAATCAATGTACAGAGACGAGGTTATTTTTTGCATAACAGTAACCTTTTGCATTTCTTACACAAAACTGTTGAAGGTAAAATACTTTTTGCTCAAACAATGAAGCAGAAAAATCAAGTTTATGTTTTGCAATATAGGGTATTACTGTTGATCTCAGATCAAATTTGGCCGGAATTCCTTTCTTGTTGAAGGGCATTAGTCTGTGTATCTGAGTTTATTGGTCTAATGCCTTTGTTGGTGGTGTGAATGAATGTGTGCTAGCTATTTTTAAGCTTAGTTAGTCTTAAGGGGTTTAGTTGCATGTCATTTAATTTTGCATGGAATTGGGCTGACAGCCCAAATGATGACTGTAATGACTTTGGTTCTAAGTGTGTGATGAATTTGTTTGAGGGCAGCTTCTGATGCGAAATGCTAGACTTGTGAAGCAAGCATGGAAAATCTGAAGTTTGTTTCATATATTTTATATATATTTTTATATTTACTTTATATATAAACTTCATAGATGTGAGTTAGAAAATAAGTTTCTGCTTAGGAAAATTCATGAAATGCATAGAACAAATAGATACAGTGCATCAAACAGTAGAAGAAGAAAGGACGCAAGAGTGGGTTTATTGGAAGACTCATATGAGTCATTAGTGAAGACTAAATTCTTCATGGCTGTGTTGGTTATGAAAAATGTATATTTTGATTACATACCACCACCACCTCGCCCTGGTCCTCCTTTTCTCTTTTCTTTTTAAATGACAGTTAACTGTCTGTATAGCAAGACAGGAGGCTTTTCTCATTTTGCATAATTTGGTTTTAGGCTTTGATCCTTACTTTTCCTGTTCTGCATGGGGATAAATCAACTTCTCCCAAAGCTCATGAATTGGGAGCCAGTCTCTTCAGCATTATGTGAATTGCGACTTTGAGTCAGGGGTTTTGTATTCCAAGTTAGTGTCGGTAAACTGTTTTCTTTTCTGGGCCTCTTTCTGCTGGAAATTCAGCAGTAGATTCTTTATTGGGGCTGCTACTCCCTATGGAAACGTTTATTTTCTAGAAGAGCAGCTTGTTGGCAAATTTCTGATGACATGTTCTCCCTGTACAAAGTGAGAGGGGTAGGTAGATACTGAGAATACCTAAGAGAAGAGAACAATCCAGAAGGGAAATGAAATTGTGATTAGCTCATAATGAAAACAAATAGAGGAAAGTGATGTTAGGGAGTTTGAAAGAAATGCATATAAAAAAAAAAAACATAAGAAAAAGATGACGTTCAAGTGGCAGATGAGGTATTTGAAGAAGCTGGACTGATGAACTACAAGGTTGCAAATCTTGATAGGGAGGAGCTATTTCACCCAGATCTGCAAAGAAGGTGCAAGTGGTTGGAATAAAAGAAATACAAAACCAGAAATGGCTCGTGGCAGATAGTGCTGGCTGGTTTTCTGAGTGCAAAAGAATATTGCCTCTTGGTTTTTGTTGTTGGCCAGTGCAGCTGTGGGACCTGCATAGCTGAAACAGTCTCTTCTTGAATCACATCTGTGTTCAGTGGCAGAAATCTCTTCCTCTCCTCCGATTGCCTGTGCTCAGAGGATTTCAGGGGCTCTCTTGCTTAATGTTCCTAAATTTCACAGAGGCATAAGTTGGTTGGAACTGAATAGATTATGAAATCCTAATGACTCCTAAGAGAGCAGGTTGCATTACCAGCTTGCTTGTGTCCACAACAGAAGGCCACAGTTGCCTTTGGCAGGTCTACCAGAAGTTATCCATCTTCTTACCCTAGAGGATGGCTCCGATAGATTTTTGTTGAGAAGGAATGAATGAGTTGGCCAAATTTTTTTGCAGCGTGACATTTTCTGACTTAAACGTATTTAAAAAGCAAAACAAGTAACGTGTAGTAGAATAAATGTGCATACTTGGATAAGTAGCAATTCCGTAATGATTTCAGTGAAATTCCCGGAAGGGGAATCTGTAAAATAAAATAAACCAACATGAATTCCCACAGAGTGTATTTAATTTAGGAGATGGTGAACAGTTTTCAGTCAAGTGAATGGATGGCACCTGCTGTTTGCCAGTTGTGCTGAGGCTGCAGTGGTAGAATATGCACTGTTTTATCCCTTTTTATCCTTATCCATAATGAACAAGATGAAAGTAGAAGAGAATAGAGGCATTTCTACTGTATCGCCAAGAAGCAGGTGTCCCTGCTCAGTTATTTATAGACCACAAGAATGCATATCATGGAAATGGGCTGTGAATGGCCAGTTACCCATCTGTTTTATCTGCTGGGTATCGTAACTGATTGTGTGGTAACTGACTGATTTTAGCTGATGAAAATTGGGGTTCTGAACAAACCATTATATGGCTGACTTCTTGTTTCTGCTATCCTGTTAGCCCTGGAAATTAGTCATATGTGATTTCGGTTTTAAACAAAAAAAGGCTCTTACTGTAGACCTTTTCTCATTCCTGCTGAGCAAACAGATTTCTTCTATCTGGCCTTGAATGCAACATTCTAGCTTGTAGATATTTAGTACAATTGGTTTACTAGCTGATTTCGCCTATTTCTTCATTATGGGTCTATTGGTTTCTGTGTTTGCTTGTTGTCCCTTTCAGTTTCAGACACTTAGCTGAAAGAAATGTCAATACCTGCTTTCCAGTACTTCCTCCCCGCATTAATCTAAGCCTGTGTCCCAGAATTGTGGCTGTCACTGAGACTATGTAAGCTCTGAGTTCTAGCTTGGAAATACCCTATTTCTTAAGATCTAGGTCAGAAGCCAATTCAAATGTAGTAATTTATAATAATGAAACTAGGGCAAAAGAAAAAAATAAATGCAGCTTTTCAAGTATGGAGAGAGGGGAATAATCCATTACAAACAAAACAGACAGCACCTCATGAGTTGAGAGAACGTATTACTGGTCTTTAGCAAATGAAGCTGTACAGACCCACTCAAGCAGTTTTCTTTAGTAACCATTGCTAGTTCCTTATTGCTTAGTTCTTCCCCTTTCAATTTGTGGAGAATGGTGACATCTACAAATATTGCTCTAGCTTTCACAGAGAAAATCTGACCTCCTTTAATGCACAGTCGTCTACACTATGAACAGTGAAAATCTGCTCATTGGTAGATTAATTTTGTGTGATTATGCATTAAAACAGGTAAATATTTTTAAATGTCCTGCTTGTATACATGATAATGTTATAAATAAACCAATCTTGTGCCCCCTCTATAACAGTGAGATTATTACATCTTGGAGTTGCTAGTATTTTCAGGTCTGCATTTAAAGTATAGCTATTCTGGGTAAAATAAAATGCTAAAGAATATATTTCACTTTGCATACTTGTTTAAAAATTTGAGCTTGTAACAGTGATGTTGCTTCTGTTGCTCTGAAGTTATAACCTAGAGCATGTCTTTTATTGAAATTTTGTACAAAAAATGCATTCCCTCTGTGGAACGTGGGATTTGTCATATTAATTTGAATTAAATTGATTGGGGAATATTTTTATAATTCAAAGTGTAAGTTCCTTCTATAACATTTATATCCAATTTTGTTTATTTGTGCTACCTAATATCAGAGTCTGTTCATAGGGCATATTATGAGTTAACATTCCCAAAAATGCCCTGGTGGAGAAAGGCTTATTGAAGAGTCAGTGAATGAAAAGGTTGCCCTCCTGGGGAGTAAGGCTATAAGGTAAATACTATGGTGTACTTCTAGTGGTTAACAGCAACTAATCCTCTCTCTGATCTGCTCAAAATATTTCATGAGGAAGGCAGAGGAGCATTCGCTGGAGGCACTGAGATCCTACAGGATCAGCAGTCCTTTTGATGGGTCAGGACAGATAAAGGGGCACACAAAGTGGAAAGCTTCTAAAGTGTTCTATTTATGAGTAGAACTGGGCTGTATTTTTCTGGATACTTATTTATTCAGTACGAAATACAGATCTGGGTCAGCCAAAAGTCTGATATTGATATGTAATCCTATTGAATTTGTCCAGTTATTACAGAAATAATTTTGACCCGGTGTTTTTGAAACAAATCTATCTTGCTGAGATATCCATTTAAAAGGTTAATATCCCAGCATTTCCTTCAAAGTAAAGTTTTGATTTAAAGTGAACCAAATTGTTTTCCTTTATTGGATTAACCAGTGAACTGAAAATATCCTTCATTCATGTAGCAATATTTGCGACGCTTCTGTTGGAAGAAGCTACAAACAAGTCAAAGCTTCAAAGTAAATCTGCTTTAATGTGTTTAAAAAAACATGTGAGAGATTCCTTGATGGGAAACAGAACACTTCTATATTATTATGTAATATTATGTAAAGATGAAGGAGCTGAGGAAAAAAGATTAAATGACTCATAGCAAAGAAAGATGATGGAAAAACATTTGCTCCTTTTCTCCATCACAAGAGACCTGTGGATAACCGTATTAGGAGATCGTGAGCTGCTGAAATACAAGTGGGGGACGTATCTCTAGTTTGAGAAAATCCCATACATTACACTTTCTCTTCTGTCCTGACTTTTGCATGGAGATCGCTTAGCTTCTTTCAGCCATAAATTTTTAAAGTTTTTGCAAAGGCAATATAGAGTTGGTTGACAATGATTATGCATACAGAAATGCTAGTATGCTAGGAAGAAGGATGTGGCATGGAAGAGTTAGGATCTACAGGCAGGCTAGGTTCCTGTCCTCTTTCCTTCTATTTAGTGCCTTTTCACCTATTTAAAGTGATAGGAATAGTCGGGACTGAGGTACAAACTCAGCCCCATTGAAGTGAATCCATGGTTGCAGTGCTGAAGCAGTAGAAGGCATGCTGGAATGAAAGTGGTTGATAAAACCATTCTTCTGTCTGTCCTGGCATACAAAGCAGACAGAATTGGTTCCTCACAAGTCATGGTACTAACACTTCACAAAACGTTGTTAAATAGTTGAAGCCTGTGCTTCAATGCAACCCAGCTTGCTTTGGCTATGCCTTAGGTTCCCTTTCAAGTCTTTCTTTAAAATCTTACAAAGGAAAAAACACATGAATATAGAACTTCTATAGTGGAACAGAAGCACAAACTCAGTTATGACTTGGGAATGCCAGCCCAAACCTGAATAATCTGATCCGAGCTCTGTGTGTGTAGAGGATGGAAAAGGGATACAAAGAGAATGGTATCTGCTTTCTGTCCTTTTGTTTTTTCCCCTCCAGACATTTCCAGGCAGGCTATGGCAGCAATGTAAGCTGTAAACTTTTAAAGGGAAGGAAGCTATGGTTCCAGTTATAAACTTGGCATGCTCTTAAATAAATGACCAGGGTCAGAGTATATGCCCACAGCCTTCACAAACTGATTAGAAGAGCATCAGGAGAAATAAAGCAATCCTACTACTGCATTTGACAAAGCAAAAAAACCTCAAATCTCCAGGCAGTGAACTGAAATGTTGGTCTCTTCAGAAAGGTCTTGAGACTCATTTTTTACCAGGGTCTGGGAAGAAAGGAAGCAGCATCTGTAATTTGTTTTGCTTGTCTGTATACTCCAGAGTACTTGAAGGCACTTCACGTGCACGCATGCTGTGACTGCATGCTTGCTGTGTTCTAGAAATGTTCCCATGCCCCAAGCAGATTAGTCTTGTGAAGAGCTAAATAAGGGGATTCCTCCAATGCTGGCTATGCTTTTGCTATTTGTTGGGACCATCTCTGAAGAGTTAAATGTGCTATTCTTAGCTGTCTGTGTTTCTTGCTTGTTTCACCTCTGATGCAATGCAGTGCTGAACTGCAATGTATTGTCAGTTTATATCACATTACACCAGTAATGATTATTAAATCAGCACAAGGTTACATGATTTGTTTTCCTTTCCTGTGGTTAGATGCCTACTAAGTAATCAGGGCTGCATGATAATGACTCAAGAGTAGTTACAGATCATACCTTGACAAAATAATTTGATGTGGACAGTATGTGAATAGCTTCTCAAAGAGTTTTTGTGTAAACAATATAAATATAGCTGTGCACTGGAAAACTTCAACCCAGTTTTGAATGTAGTTTCCATGCAGAAGCAAACTAAAATAACTTATGCTGAACACTAACTTTGGGCTGTTTCATGCAGGATAGACTTTATTTTGCAAAAACAAATGCAGTTGACTAGAGTCAACTGTTTTACTCTGTGTTCTGTCCAACTAATACTCTGTAAATATTACTGGCTAGAATTTTGCTCTGAGAGCAAATATGCCCAATCATATGGCCACCCAGCGTTAGGGTGGTGACGCACTGGAACAGGTTGCGCAGAGAAGCTGGACGAGACCCATCCCTGGGGCATGGTTCATGGGCAGGTTGGATGGGGCTTTGAGCAACCTGGTCTAATGGGAGGTGTCCTTGCCCAAGGCAGGGGGATTGGAACTAGATGATCTTTAAGGTCCCTTCCAACCCAAACCATTCTATGATATGTTTGGTATCATTCTGGATTTGACTTTTTGCACAGTTGGACAGAACCACAGAGAAATTTTTCCATAGCTTGTGCAACAGGAATTATAATCAAGTGTCCAACCAAGAAGCTTTATGGACTGGTTTTCTAGATCCAACTGGGCAAACTGCAGTACAGTTGCAGGCCTGGATTTTAAACCTAGTCTGAGACAACTTCAAGCATTTGGTTTAAGCACAGTTTATTTCAGTGTATCATTTCACTGCTGCCTGCAAGAGTGTAAGAAGCTTGAAGACCGGCATTCACGCCGCACAGGAACAGAGGAGTTCTCACTAGGTGGAATTAGTACCAATGACTCTACGAGCAGCCTGAATGGTTTGCAGTTTTAACAAGCTTAGTCATTCTTCTGCTGCAGTTGGAAGGTGTGGTTACTGCTGAAATAGCTGTTTTCAGGTTCTAAGTTTACCTTTCCTATAGAACAACGTGCAGCGTGCAGTTGCTTTGTGCTTATGCAAGGCTGCTGTACTCTGGTGACATGCAGCATATTTTAGGTAATTGCTATTCAAGACAATGTATGGAGTTGCTTTTTGTCCCCTTGAATAGTTCTAATGTCCTTTGACTTTTAGACCATCTTTCCATCCATTTTAGGGAGTGGATTGTACCCTGCTGTTCCCTTTCTTTTTCTCAGTGGGAAGTCAAACTCTGGGATGCTGTTCAGCTTGATACGAGTAGTCATAGTGGAATTTTGGGATTTAGCCAGAGCTTTAACTATTCAAAAGCCCTTGTGAAAGAAGCGTCATATGCTCAGAATAACTTAAGAGGAG
The DNA here is from genome assembly GCF_028500815.1 of Rissa tridactyla. Taxonomy (NCBI): domain Eukaryota; kingdom Metazoa; phylum Chordata; class Aves; order Charadriiformes; family Laridae; genus Rissa; species Rissa tridactyla. The sequence goes on from NC_071473.1 coordinate 12,787,830, forward strand.
CATTTTATAGAGTGATGTACTTGATACTAAAAATAGACATGATTTCATGTACTTAGATTAACAATCGCATGCTCCAAAGGTGACACATATACAATCTGTTTCAGTCTGCATGCGATTCTTGAAGATGAGATGTGATGGGCTCTTGGCATTCTCTGTAGTCACTAGAACGTATCTTTGTGTGATGCTTGTTACTGTGTTTATCTAGCTGCAGCAGGACATGGTTTGTTGGGATATGGCTCTACAGGCTGCATCTTGGGACAAGTGAACAACTATCACGTCAGACCTTATTTTAAATGGTAAATCATGTTATTATGGCCCATAGTCCTTTTCTACAGGAACACAACAAAAATAATTTGAATATAAGAAATATAAGGGAAACAATTTCTTTCTGCCGCAATCCCCTTGATGCAGTTCCTCAGTAAAATACCTACTGGGTTTATAGAGGATTCATCACTCACCCTTTAGAGAAGAAATTATTGATTACATTTTTAGTCTTTCTTTTAGAAATTGAGTGCTTCATACTATAATGTTTATAAGTTCAGTTGGAATTTTTGACTTAATGCTCCCTCCTATCATAAGCTAGTGTCTTTTATGGATCTATATATAAAATCAAAGATTCTGGATCTGTGCTGATTTGTCAGATCAAGCGTGTGTTTATTCTTCATGAAATGAACATATTTGCAAAACAGTCTGAATGAGAAAATACTATCCATTTATCCCTAGAAAATGAGGTTCATTCCTCCGTATGCTCTTCTCTCTCAGCAGTCTAGGTGCCTAGAATCTTACTGCCACTCAAGAATTGCTAGAGACCACATGGTCCAGGACAGCACTGTGGCCCCCCTTGGCTACCAGGGTGATGCTCCTGCACAGGTGCCATGGCTCCCTCACCTTCCCTGGTCCTGCTGGGATTACCATGGCTGCCACTCCCCAGGCTGGAGCCACGAGTGACCAATAGGAAGACGCCTTGCTGCAAGGTGGGGAAAGCAGTGGCCAATCAGAGAGGCCCTCATGTCTCTCGCACTGGGGTGGGGAGGAAGGACATTGGCCAGTCCTTGGCACTGTCACTCCAGGGTGGCAAGCATCACCGCCAGCCACAGTGTGGCTTCTTGGTGCGTGCTCCAGGCGCCTGGTGCCATGCAGCATGGCTGACGTTGTGGGGCTGTGGGCGGGGAGAGCGGGGCCATCCCCATGCACAGAATGCGCTGGAGAGCCAGCGCAGCAAGTGCATCTGCTCCAGCACAAGGTGCTGTTGGATGGACACCTGCAATGGAGACTGCCACCACCTCTCAATGTGACTGTCTGTGCTCTTTGAGAAACTCCATCCTTCATTTGAGCACTACTCTGTGTTTTCTTTTTAAAAAACACACAGGCCATGTGTGTCTGCACAAAAGCTCAGTGCAGCTTTGCCCAGCAACAAGTGAGCAGTGGAAGACTGTGTTCTCCACCTCTTTTGACTCTTTTTAAGACTCTGTATTTCTTCAATATCTCAGTGGACTGTGATAAGAGCCTTTTGTCTGGATTCTCGTGCTTGTTGTAGGAGGCTGATTAAATCAGGGTGGTGAAGGAGTTGTTTGATTATAGTTAGATTAATTCCTGTAGGTGTGGGTTGTAGCTCGCGATAAAGCGTGTAATCAAAAGACAAATCATCGTGAGTAGTTATTGGTACAGAGAATTAAAATCACAACGAACAATAATGGAAAAGTTGCATACATATAACGTAAGCTGATTGGTTATCATCTATCAATAAAGATTCACACAATGTTCACATGCAGACGCATCCTTTTCCACTGTATATGACTATGGTTTCAGGAACTTCATTTGGGTGGATTTCAAAGTGGCAGATGTCTTGTTCTGTGTCTAGACAGATGTCTTGAGCTTGAAAAGTGTTACGTTCACAAATGAAGCCTTGTTGGTCTTGCACAATGCATGCATTTGCATCAATTGCCTGCCAGTTTTCCTCTTTTTGATGGGCCCACACTCTGTGCTCTAAGGGATAGATTATGGTTCCATTGCGATTCACTCCCAATGCAAAGATTGAGTATATAGTGTACACTGAAGCATTGTGTATTGTGAGGATGAAGGCAACAATCTTACCACTTTCTACAGGATAAGTGGAGTTGATTAATTGACACCATGATTGAAACTCCTTTCAAATTCTGAAGCATTGTCCCAAATTAATTTACGAATATCGGCGGGTAGGGTTCCTAGTTCTCCTTCTCTAATAATGGCTGCTACTATAGACTGTATCCACCATTGTTCTTGCATAGAACACAAGGCAAGAGAGGTATTACCTTGGGTTGCTATGCGGGCTTTTACAATTCCTTCCCAATGAGGTAAAATGTCTGTTACAATTCATTGACTTTCTTCCAAGGCTCATAAAGATGACTTCAGTGGGCATTCCAACTTGGTTAGACCATTGGCAGTAGCAGTTAGTTTGTTCATTAGGACTTCAGTGTCTATGCTATTTAGTACTCCTAATCCTTTCCCCAATAAGCCGATGGTGTCCCGTCGTGTGCATTGGGATTGCTTATTGTTAAAAGATTGTCCATGTAACCATGCTAGCCAGCCAGTGTGAGCAACTCCCCAAAAGGTAGAACAGTCTGGGTTAATCGATCGCTGATGCATTAACGTGCAGCACTCGACCCACTCTTTTTAGAGACCAACTGGGGTGATAGAGAACTCGCTGCTGTCCAGTATTTTTAATTATGTAAGAGCCTGTGTAGTATATGTGAGGAGACAGTTTAGTAGGAGGCCGAATTGGCAAAAACGGTTGTTGAATTTTGATTTTTAACTTGGAAAGCCAAACTGGAATGGAAATCGCAGTCGGCCCAGAAACACGTTATGAGTACTGAGCGGAAGTTGGTAAATGTATACCAATATTCATATCCATAAGGACAACCATGTGTGTGGTCAAAGTCATGTTTATTTCCAGTGTATTTGACAGTAATGTGCCCCACTGTGACCTGCCACATGCCACTGGGCAGGGAGCCCACCCACGATTGGCCCATAGGCCCTCTCGGGGTGCCACCAGGCCCCCATCTGCCCTTTGAAAAGTTTCTAAGATGCTCCTTACTTGTGCCTTTAGAGATTTCTTGAGATTTCTAAGGTATGCAGTGGAGAGGATAGACTTTTTTTTTATGGTGTCTGCAATCTCACTGCTTAACAAAGCTCTCGTTCATTTTTGTCTTCATCAATGCTGGCTCAAGGTGCAACTCACAGCTTTAAAAAGAGAGAAAATGTTGGAGGTTGCAGACCATGAAAGGAGAAAACTAGTTGGCCTGGGGTGAAACTGATGAGACTATAAAGGGAAAACCTGTCAGACAAAAGATCGGAAAGTATAGCATCAGGATAAAAGAGGAAAAGACGGAATAGAAGGTGCAGCTAGGAATGAGACTGGGACTCCTGCGGGTCCCAGTCCAGCAGCCCTGTACCTGCCAGTGCGGCCTGCAGCAGGACAAGAAACCTGTTGCCCTGCCTGTACCGCCTGTGTGTGACTGGCTGCTGGAGTCAGGCGGACCTGGCACACTCCCCGGTGCCAGCCAAGGGGTACCTCAGAGAGGGCGCGGGGGGATCCAACCTCTCCTGATACAGTAGCTGGTGATACAGTAGCCTTGAACAGCACAAAATGCTAGGGTGGAAGGCCCCTCGAGTTGCAAACTAAGCCAAAAGATGAACTGAGTAAGCGCGAAGATCGAGTTCAACCAGCGGACACGGTGAGGAAGACTATCAATGACCACCAGAGGACCCTGGAAGACCACCAATGGACAGGGTTGTGCATGCGTCAAGGACATTTACATGTATTAATGAGTTCTAGGACATGGAAGAGCTATGGATATCATCTACCTGGACTTCTGCAAGGCCTTTAACACAGTCCCCCACAACATGCTTCTCCCTAAGTTGGAGAGATATGAATTTGATGGGTGGACTGTTTGGTGGATAAGCAACTGGCTGGATGGTCGCATCCAGAGGGTGGTCGTCAATGGCTTGATGTCCAGATGGAGAGGGGTGACAAGTGGTGTCCCTCATGGATCTGTACTGGGACCGGTGCTGTTCAACGTCTTCATCAATGATTTAGACAGTGGGATCAAGTGCACCCTCAGCAAGTTTGCCAATGACACCAAGCTGAGTGGTGCAGTTGACAGGCCAGAGGGACCTGGATGAGCTAGAGAGCAAACCTTACGAAGTTCAACAAGGCCAAGTGCAAGGTCCTACACTTGGGTTGGGACAATCCTCGTTATCAATACAGGCTGGGAGATGATGTGATAGAGAGCAGCCCTGTGGAAAAGAACTTGGGGAGTACTCGTGGATGAAAAGCTGGACATGAGCCAACAATGTGCACTTGCAGCCCAGAAGGCCAACTGCATCCTGGACTGCATCAAAAGAACTGTGGGTAGCAGATCGAGAGAGATGATTCTCCCCTTCTACTCTGCTCTGGTGAGACCCCACCTGGAGTACTGTGTCCAGCTCTGGGACCCTCAACAGAAGAAGGACGTAGACCTGTTGGAGCGGGTCCAGAGGAGGCCATGAAGATGATCAAAGGGCTGGAGCACCTATCCTATGAAGGCAGCCTGAGAGAGTTGGGGTTGTTCAGCCTGGAGAAGAGAAGGCTCCGGGGAGACCTTATAGCGACCTTCTAGTACCTGAAGGCGGCCTACAAGAAAGATGGGAGAGGGGCTGTTTGCAAGGGCATGTAGCGATAGGACGAGGGGCAATGTTTTTAAACTAGAGCAGGGCAGGTTTAGATTAGACATTGGGAAGAAGTTCTTTACAATGAGGTTGGTGGGACACTGGAACAGGTTGCTCAGGGAGGTGGTGGAGGCCCCATCCCTGGAGACATTCAAGGCCAGGCTTGATGAGGCTCTAAGCAACCTGATCTAGTTAAAGATGTCCCTGTGCTTACTGCAGGGGGGTTGGACTGCATGAACTTTAAAGGTCCCTTCCAACCCAATGCATTCTATGATTCTGTGATTCTATGATTTAAATCCTCATATGAGCCCACTCATGCACCAGCCCCAACACCTGTCTACTGCTCCCTTGCCCCCCAACACCCTCTCAGCACAATACAAACCCTTGTGTGAACCCTTGAGCAAGGCTTCATGCAAATCCTTGTTCTAGCCCCCTTGTACACAACCACCCCTCCTCCATCATAATGCAGATTTTACAGCCTGTTTCTGCATGTAGTGGTCACAGTCACAGCCTGTGAGGGTGACCCAATCTCTGGGTGGGTAAAGATTGTGACCAGGGGGTTCTCAGGATTCCACAACACACAAGGACACAGAGGTTTGGGTTTCTAAGAATTTTGTTTCTTACAAATTACTGTAAAACTACTGTTAGTGGAAAACTTATATGTATATATACACACATGTACACACATATACAAAACCACACACTACAAGTCACTACAAAATTAGTCTCCAGAGTGCCCTGGTGGTTGAGCCCACAGGGTGTCCTAGGACTCCTAGGGTTTTCCCCTTGGATCTCAAGTATGCCAGGGCAGTCCCAGGGTGTTTCGGGTGGTCCTAGGTGTCCAAGGCCCCTTTGGGCAACCTGTCCCCTTACTCGCAGCCGTTGATCCTGGAGGGTTGGGGCTGTCTCAAGTCTTTCTGTGGCTACCGCATCCAGGTCCTTCCTGCAGGGACAGAGCTAAACAAGGGGATGTGGGGGAGGAGGAGAAGGGGACAGTGGGTTCTGGTGGGAGCAGGAGGACAGTTGGGCATGAGGGGACCCAGCTAGGCAGCTGTGAACACAAGGACCTGGGGAGTCCTGGAGGGCAAAATAAGGGACAGGAAGGATGCTATTATGGACCTATTATGATTGGTTGGAGAAAAGAAAAATTGCCAAAGTTATTCAGCAATCTTGCCTGATGTGATATATTTACAATATATACATTATACAGTGTGCACAAAAAGATGTATTTTAAAATAGTAAATGTATAGCAGTTTTGTGTATAGATTGTTTAGGTGATTTCTTAAGGAACCAAAAGTTTCTGTCGTTAAGAGGATAGCTGAGTGTTGAGGTTGGTTTTTTTCCTTCAGAATATGCCCAACTGAGATTCTTGGAGGACAACTCTTTTGGGTCAAAATTGTACATTCTTTTCAAAGGGGCGGGGGAGGGGACTGTTCTTGGCTACTTTCTTACTCCATTGTACAGTAATTATTGGTGTTCTGTATTGCTCTGTTTTGTGATTTTCAAACTGACACCAGACTTTAAAAAGGAGATGTAATAGAAGGCAAACCTGTCTCTTACCTTTCCCTGGAAGGTGACTTACTGCGCAAAGATAGTCAGGTGGTCTTCAGGCTTTCATTGCTTCTCTTAACTAGCGTACTTTCTAATAAGTTGTGTGGAGGAATGAATGGAAGGTTGTAATTCTTTTTAAGTTGAAGCTAAATTTGGTAATCCTTCTGCAGATACACAAATGACAGTGTCCAGTTTGTAGAGTAGTGAAGATCTAAGAGCTAATAGTCCTCTGAAGAACAAGAAACTGGAAAGATAGTGCAGGCTTGAGGCACAATTTTATTGTGGCAAGAAGTGACAGTGATTTGAAGTTATAGAGCAAGATATTAGTGAGAAGGTTTGTGACATATTTGTTTGGCATAATCTAAATAAATTGAAATTGAGTGAGGCAGCTGGTGATGGAGGGAAGGGTGAAAGTTGGAACGGTAGTAGGTAAAAACCAGGATGCTTGATTTACATTAGAAAGCGTATTGAAACAGTCTTCTCCCTGTTACCTTTGAACTTGTTTTTTTTCACTGATACTAAAAGCTTTTGTTTTGGAAAGTCTGTCTCTCCATCATCCGGTACTCTCTTCAATAACAGTGCTCTTTTAAGTACTATCTTTAACTTTCTGAGTGCCTGTGTAATTGATGGTGGTGGTGTTTTAATGACTCTAAATCTAGAGGAACTGGCTATGCCAAACATCAAAGCTCTCAGGATTGTCAACCTCAGGAAATTATGTCAACTGTGAGCATGTTTCAAATGCCATATGTTAGCAAGGGCAAAGGAACTCTAGTAAGTGAAAAAAATGTTCTAGATGAGCAAAGATGAACATCTATAAATCTGTCTTTATGCATGTATACATGCTTATGGCTAGTGGAGCTGATGAAGGTTTGAAGAAGGTAAAAGACACCAAAAAACCACTTGTAAATGGTATGAACACGTTTTCATAATAACGGTTAAAATTAATTGCTTAAACCCCACTCCATGTGTGCTATTTAAAAACTGAGCCAACTCCTACTTCAGAGCATTAAGATGTCCCAGCCCCCAAATGGTCATTGAGGAAAAATTTCCCCCTTTGCAATTTACTCCTGGGGTAAATGACTAGTCTAGGAACTTGTGTTATTAAAAAGATCGTTTAGTTCACCTGGGGTAAAAATGAAGGCTGGAAAATCTGCAAAGACTAGGCACGGAGTCTATTTTTCATTTCGTTGTTGAACCTTGAAGTGTTTATCTAGGATGAACAGCTCTTACACCTGCATTCAAGGATGAATGTTGATAACCAGCAAAGATGAAAACTGAATTGGTAAAAAATACGATGTTTAAAGTTTTTCAGACTTGGATCAAGGAGAACTCAGAACCATGAAATAAATCTGTGATGGACTAGGACAACAGAGATCAGTGAGGTCAAGCAGTTATTACTTTAACAGTTGCATAGGAGTGAATATAAACGCAATGTCTTTTGAAATTTCTTAAATAATATAGCTGTTTTATGTTAAGTATCTTTAACTTGGGATACTGTGGAAGCACATACTGTTTCTCCTGCAAATACTCACATATTCTGTGGGTTTTGATATGGGAGTATAATCAAGTATGTAAAGATAAACACAACAGAAGGTAATTATGGATGGGTAGCTCATGAACCCTTGCCCAGCGTCTGTACCTTGGAAGAGCTCATTGTTCCCCACTTAGCAAGAAGGTCTAAGAAGGAAGTCTTACCTTTTGGTTATCATCTTCCATCATTTTATCTTCCTGGCTAAAATCAAGAAAGCAAGAAATCTGTCTGATTTTTGCAGATGAAAGATAAGATCTGGCAAGCTTAAACTAGAAAAGTATTCTTGTTCCTACATCTATCGCAGTTATTTTGGGATCTGTGTTACAGAAAGGACTGGTGGGAACAGAAATAGTTGTGTGAAAGTAGATAGCATACAACTGTCTGCCAAGCAAGATTCCAGTTAATTGACTTATAAAAATTAAGTGATTGTATATTAATTCCAGAAAGCAGGTCTGGGACCATTTTTTTTTCAATAGATTGGTGAATACCTTCAGATGTTTAGGTTTGTTTAGATGATTCCACATATGTAGTTGTCACCTAAAAAAAAACCCTAACCCTGCATGTATTTTAATGTGATTGAATGTGATTGTCAGGTAAAACAAAACTGAGGATATTTAAAGTTTAAAATATATACTTGAGCATATACTTGAGTTGATCTTATGAGTTTAAAAAGAGGTTTAATACTTGTTGATATGTTAGTGCTATTGTTTAGCAGATGGTATTTCAGAGTAGTTGAGCTCAATTTAAAGAATGTCAGTAATGTAAGCAAAGATTCCGTTCATATCCATTTAAGTTGCTATAATGAGGTCACGATCATGAAGTCATTCCAGTGAATCATGGAAGACTCCTTATTTGGAAAAAGTTACTTTTTGTTTTGCTTTCAGTTTCTGTATTTCTTAATGGTTATCATAATAAAGTTTAGCAGAAAGCATGCACCCATGTATATTTTAAATATAAAATGCATTTGGGTGTCTATGTTCAAATATGAAAACAACAAAACAACACAAATCTTTGTGCAAGTGATTCACATCATTGAATGTGAACAGAACTACTTCTTGAACACTGAACCAGCTTGGAAAGATCAGATCATAGCAATACTGCAAGCAAAGTCTGCAGTCAGCAGTATTCTCCCTGGTGTAACTGAGGCTCCCGAGTATAGGATTCACATAAATCTCAACCTCTGAACTCGACTTCCTTTTCAAAGCAACATAGAACTGTATTGTGTGACACCTGGAGAACTAGGAGCTTCCCATCTCCAGTCAAGTGTTTAAAGCTATAGTGTGACCTTTGAGGTTTAGAAGTAATGATGTATAAAAGCTAGAAATGAGTCTATACAGTCCTTGAGCTCTCTTTGTGGAATTCATACAGGAATGAATTATTTTTCTGTCCCCTTAGCGTGGGAGAGGAGGAAAGAATAGGGTTCTCAACAGTAACTTTTCTGGGAAAAGGTCTATTTAAACCTGTAACTTTTGACAGTACAGAAACCACCACAAGCAAAAGCTGTTTCTCCTCCTAAGGGATGATTCCGTATGAGTTACCTTGAAGGTAGGCAAGAGAGCAGACAATTCCTGTGTTTCTAGCAACCTGAAAAAATTCCTTGAATCCTTCCATCCAACTTGACCTTCCCTGCCATAAGAAGCAGAAGCCAGCTCTTTCAGGCTTAAGAGCTACTGTCAGTCAGACAAAAGTTTAAAGGCAGGTGAAATAGTATTTGCTTTTTTGGGAGCGGGTTCCAGAACTGTAGGAATAATTGATTTGGATATCAATTCCTAGAAAAATGTGGTCATCTGGGTAAGTTAAGCCTGCATTTTAGGTAGGAGACAAATGTGTTTTAATATGTTATTTTATTTAAAGTTCCTTTGTCTTTTTCGTTGTTCCCACCAATGAGATTAAGCTATGCAAGGTTTGCAAATGCAGTAGAATGAAACTAATTAGATCTACTGGTAATCACAGTTGGTGTAGAGAGCACAGCAGCCCAGAATTCTCCTTGGTCAGGGGAAAGCAAGAGGCTTTGTTTCTATAGGAAGCAAGTAATAGGGTTACTTAGACTGGACCGAGAGCAGACTAAATGCAAAACCTGGAAGCACCAGGACAATTGCTTTTTAAAGAAAACTGATATTCAGGTGGCTCAATAGAATTCCTGTATGTGAACGAAAGCCACATAGCATGTATGCAGAAATAGGTAACAGAAGGCTCTGACTCATTATGTGGAACTGTAATTTAAATCCGATGGGGATTTTTCTATCTTGGATCTATTCCTACTGGCTCAGATGTCTCATAAGCCTTTAGCACCTAGTTTTAATAGAGCTAGTGCCTACAATTGAGAAATGGGTTGGATGCAAGGAGCAAAATACTACTCGTCTTAAAAATATCTTCCAGCTAGAGCTGAGGTAACTTTGTGTTGATAGGAAGCTTCCATCGACCTTTACTAAACTTGATTTTCTGGATTTAGAAAAGTCTCAACTCCCTAAGCAAAAATTTGCTTAGTGAAGCACTGAGAAGCAGATGCAGTGTAGGCATCTTGGTGCTTCCCACTCAGTACAGCTTTCTTTTAGCAACAAGTTATCACCAATGAGCAATGTGTGAGAGGTCGCTGCTGTCTCTTACCAGTCATAAGTAGTAATTTTCTTTGTGTTGAATCAAATTTTGAGTGAAATAAGTTCAGAATATTCCATGAGAGTTTGTTTTACAAGCAATACTAGTATTGGTAAGACTAGTAGCTCACCTATCTTCAAGACTCGTAAGATATTTTTCTGATTAATATTTTCAAAACTAACAAGTCTGCCTAGCTCCTTGAATACCTTATACTTATTCAAGGGACTAGGCTTTAGAACCATGTATTTTCCTCAAAGATCAGAATGACAGTAATCTCTGATTTAAAACAAATTTTTGGTAAAACTTTTGAAAATATACATCCGTTATATACATAGGGGCTTTTTTAGGTACATAAAATCAGTGTTCATCACAAAGACCATCGCAAATGTGGAGACACAGAGAATGTTCCATGTGAGGCAGGAACAAAACTAATCCTGTCGTTACACACTTCAAGAATCTGAGCATCCTTTAGATAGACTAATACAAGCTGGTCCTACTTGGCTAGGAGGCCCATTTTGCTGTCCAGAAATAGATACAGAAGAGACAGATTTATATAGTTCGGGGGGGAGTGAAAAGAAGACTTAAAATAGCATTTTTAAAAATTCTGATTCATAAAGGGTTGTCACTTTTACTGAATTCAGAGAGGAGTGGGAGATCATGTTTTGGCCCTAAATAAATAATGGTCGTTTTTGACTGCTCCTCTACTGTTCTAGGTATTAATGAACAAGCTGTACTGGCTCTGCAGTAGTCAGGTGTTTTCTTGGGTGTTCTTAGCAGGTTTTATTAGAGATACACTGATACTTCACAATTTCTGTGTGGGGAGAGCAGGGAGAGAAGAGGAGCAGTCTTAAACTAGGTATTTACACCTGATTTGATTCCCTGAAGCCCAGACCTTGTGCAGGCAGTTGAATGTGTAATGGGATTGTAACTAACACAGTCTTCACAGGGCCGCATTGTTGTGACACAGATTTCTTTGTTAATAGAGCAGCTTTAATTAAAAAGTACAGAGTTCATCACGAAATTCTGGCTTCACCCTCAGAGTTAGATTTGACTAATTCAGTGATTTCCCAGAGAAAGAGAATTCATCTTGGGAACTGCATAGCAGAGTTTGGAAATAAAGCTAAAGATTAATTTGATGCGGAAAATTGATTACAAAAGAGGCAAAGACACAATCCTGGTGAATCCTGGTGAATAACTCTGATAATTGGAGGTGAGGTGGGAAGGCTGAACTCTGGAGCTGAGCTTTCCCTGGGGTGTTCCTTCCCTGCTGGATGTTGTTTGCAGAGAAGCTGAAGTGCTCTAACAGCCTCAAGCTCCATTCAGCGATGTTGCCTCCTTTTTTTCTGTGACAGCCAGCTCATGTCCTTTGCAAAATGGAGAGTAGCTTAAGGCCATCATTTCATGCATGACTTGGTAAATCGTGCAAGAAAGGACACTGCCAAATGAGGAGCGAAGCCAGTTTTCAATAAGAGGGCCATCTGTGACCAAATGTTTTAGCAAGTTCGAAAACAATTGAGTTCTTTCCCATTTTTACTTTGGGTTCATTTAGCACGTATGTAACTCTGCTGCCCCTCAAGAGTGAGCTTATGTTACTGTATCCTTGTTTGCTATGAATTAAACTTTTGTTGACTCAAGTGGTTTCTTTTCAGACTTGATCTTGTGTGGTCCTGAAAAATGACTTTGCATCAATATCGCTTTCGATTCCTGCTTGAGAGTTTTCTTGGGGTACATGAATTCAGATATTTGTGGCAGGTAAGATAGATGCATGTAAATATATTGTTCCTGGTTACAGAAATACTCCCTAACTGTAAGAGGAGATTATTGCTGGAACTAGAAACATTTTTAAAATTGGAATTAATTCTAAGTAAGCGTCTCTCGCTTAACCTAGCCAGTTACTTGTAATCTCTTGTTACCATTTTGTTTCACAAAACGTGAAGTCTTGTGTAATAGTGTTTGCATGTAGGAATGGTTACTCAGTAGATCTGCAATTTGTTTTAGAGATCTCTTGAATCATGGCTTAAACTTTTGTAACAAAGACTACTCCTATTGAAAATACAGTGGCAATAATTTGATATTTAGTGTGTTGAAGGATTTTTCGTGGCTAACTTTAGTGTCATTGCATGAGAACAAATTCTTTTTAAGAAGGGTGACTGTACTTACCTTCCTTAACGCTGCTTTCTTTAAGAGCAAGAGGAAAACGATGGAGTTGTTTCCATTGATCTGGGGGTTAAATCTGGCTTTTAATTTAGCTAACATGTCTGAGGCAAGCATTTTACACCTGGTAAAGTAAAGCAAATGGAGAGAAAGTAACAGGCACGGTGTCACCAATGAGTCAGCAACAGAGACAGAAATGTGCCTTGTGCCTGACCATTAGACCCCACTGCCTCTCTCCCCTCCTTTGGAAACACTGCTTCTGCCTGATAATTTGGCTGCTTGTTTCTGTTGACAAGTGTACTCTGCAACAGGTAATTTTCAGGAAAGGGAAACCTTTTTGTAATTTAATGTTGCTTTGGAAGGGACTGAGTAAGAAGAAAGTTTCTGACCTTTAAATACGGGTTTATGTAGCAGGCGGGAGGTAGGGAAACCCCAGCTGGAAAGTATCCTCAGAAGTGCATGATTCCAAACTTCTTGAAGTTATGTTGTAGCTTCTTTTAGATAAGTGCACAGCTGTTTGTGTGGAGAAGGCAATCACTTACATATCAATCCATCTGCCTTTCAGAATAAATGTTCTCCATGAAAATACTAAATTTGTAACTGAATCTCCCAAGTGCAGGGATGTTAGTGTTTGTTACACTGCTTCTAAAGTAAGTGTTCCCTTTTTACACACAAATTACAAGGGTAGGTTAAAGACACTTAAATGCAAATTTTGTTTTCTTGTTTCTGCTGAGTGAAGTTGATTTCTTAAAATGTTTGCAGCCCTTCTTTTAAATCTTAAATTAAATTGTGCAAATATACCTAGAAATGGACTATGGATGTCTATTAAAATAGCAGTCTAATTTTGCAGCATTTACTCAACTCTGTAGGCAGTAATCTGCTTGACTTTGAGGTTTTTGGGAAGACTGCATATGTACTGCCAAGATGGGTCTCAGTGTCTTTGGGCAAACTTTTAATTTGTAAATTTATTTGGACTAAGTTTTAATGTGATATTTCACAAGCTTTTATAAGAGTAATTGAGGAAAAAGATTGAAAATAATGCTAAATATGTCTAAATTTACATTAATGAAAATCATATAGCTCTGTTGAAGTTGGAAAACTTGGCTATTTCTTGTATTGGTCTTTCAAACCATTAAATTCAGTCAATGCACTGTGCACAGCGTATTGTATACTAAGTATTTTCCAAAACCACTGTGTCACTTCTAATATTTTAAGCATATACTAATGTTAGAGCCACATTTTTTTGCCATTGTGGATTTCACTTGCATTTGAGGATCTTGATTGCTGCTGTTTCATTGAATCTACTGAATGATCACAGTGAAATAACCCTTACACAAGGATGGAGATGCTACCTAATCTCCAGTAACCGCAACAAACATCACTGTAATATTTACAGGAGAAAAGTGTGCATCAAGGGTGAAATGCAAAGATGCCTTAAAACATCAAACTTAAAAAAAAAAAAAGGCACAGTTGTAGCTGCTTAATTGCTTTGCTTAGAAGGACTAATGCAATGTCTAAGGAAGTAATCTCTAAATAAGTTAGGAGATGAGGTCTTTCAAAGGAGGAAAAAAGGCATAGACCTATTGGGGAATTTTATGAAGACACTGTCAAGAGCAGTAAAGCTGATGCATTGTTAAATGTCTTTGGGAGCGAGTTCTCAGTATTCTGTGGCTTAATGTGGTGAAAAGCAAACTTTGGTGAGTGGACGCTTGGCATTATCCTATTTGAACCCAAAGGTTTCCTCTGGCACAGGTGCCTCGTTGAGTGGGTCTGTCAAAACGTGTGAATTGGCCGTACTCTGAAGTATTCAGCATAGAAATGTGTATGGTTGTAAAGGATGGAGCACAAAAGAGGACATCACCTACGCGGTAGTTAGCCGGTATATTCATTCGTGCAAAAACAAATAAGTTGTGGCAGCTGGAGCAGGATGGTGGAAAAGGGAAAGCAGAAGAGCAAGGGAGGAGGTGTGGTAGTGTGTGGTGGAGGAAGGTAGTGGTGGCGTGGGGTCTGGGCAAGGAGGAAAGAGCTGCTCAACAGCAAGGTGGGTCTGACACCAGGGCTGTGCTACATGAGTGGGAGATGGAGAAACGGGCACAATGCTGTGGGGGGATGGAGCAGTGGGGATGCCCAGATGGAGCCAACTTCTACAGAGCATTTTTGTGATATTTGGCTGTGGTCTGGAGCTTTTTAGGGCTGCTTTTAGTGTGGAAGCTGCTGCTCCACATTTGTTCCCCTGAGCCTGTGGCAGGAATTTCTGGTTGACAGCCCCTGTATCAAGGGAAAGGAGAACACTCAGGGGTTTCCTGGGCTACCAGCCTTTCGCTGGGGCTGTTAACGTGGAAAGAGCGCTCAAGTTTGCGACTCTTCTGCCCCAAACCTGGCGTTTTCGCTGCTCCCCCAGATCTGACACCCCCTCCCCCGATTGTCTGCCTCTGACTCATTCGCTGGTGCTTGTGGAAGCGGAACGGGGCGGGGGGAGCCTTCAAAGTAGCCGCGATTGGTCTCGGTTTGACAAGGCGCCCGTGAGCTTCAGCCCCTGAAAGGGCGGCGGTGCCGGGGGCGGCGGAACGGAGCGGAGCGGGCCGGCGCTGCCAGTCCCCGCAGCGGCGCGCAGGCGGCCCCCGCGCGGCCGCCGCCGGGTGGATCCCGCCGCGCCTTCAGCAACCGGCGCTGCCGGTCCCCGCCGCTTCCAGGAAGCTGAGGGGAACGTGGGCGCTCCGAGGCTGCCGTCCTGAGGAACTGCTGCGGCAATATTGCAATTGCCCTTTACACGGCCAAAAAAAGGGGGAGGAAAAAAAAAAGAAAGGAAAATAAAAAGATGAAGACGCTTAAATGTCTCCTGACAAAAGTAAAGAGCAAACCTCAGTTGCAATGGCTGTGCTAAAACTTGATCATGCGGGATTTCAAGCGATAAAGAGGTGCCGGGCTTGTATTTACTGCGGTGGGAACAAGTTGCAGGATGAAATCCAGGCATTAAGGGACCTATTTTCCACTTCGTTGTTTGCAAAGGAATCTACTGAAATGACTTTGAGGATCTTTAAACTGGAACTATGTGGAGGGAGAATGCAGTAAGTATTGCCTTTCTGGCCAGCACTAATACGCGCCCAGGAGTTGGGAAGGGGCTGGGAGCCCCGGCGCGGCGCAGCGATGCCAGCGCTGCCGGCCCCGCGCTTCCGTGCTTGGCTCTGAGTTTCTAGTCCGCACCGAGGACCAGTTATAGGGAACGCCGGTCGCCTTTGCCTGGCGCGCCGGCGTCCTACATTTAACTGGGGGTGCTTGAAGGAGTATATTTACTGGAAATAGTGAATGAAAAATCAAAGCAACCCGAGCTTTTCGTGGAGGATCTGCTAGAGTGTGTCTCCCTGGGTTTGTTTAGGATAAATTGAGAATGAATCTGTTCCGTTACAAGATCAAAAAGAGCTTTATCCCACACCGATTTAGCTGTTTTCCAGATTATGCTTATTTTGAACCTGTCAAGAAAACTCCTGGCCTTGATCATGTGAATTAGTTTGCTTCTACCTGCTCTTTCCAGGTTGGATGTCTGTTCCCTTAGAGCTCAAACCCCTGCGTTTCTCCTGGAAGCAAACGCGCAGTTGGGAGCCCAGGATTTTCCTGACCTGGATAGGATGAGGGACGTTTCCCGGACGGCTGCGGGCTCACGGGCGCTGCTGTTAGGAAAGAGCTTAAATTTATTTTGAAGTGAAGCGGGGGGGGGGAGGGAAACTTTTGAGTCTAGCCACTTTATTTCGGTTCACATGCCACATGAGATTAAATTATTTCTAGTTTATTTTCTTTCCCGCTGTCAAATCTTCAACCTGACTAACGGCTTTTCATCGTCTCCTCTTCTCCCCCCACGTTATCCCGTTCCGTCCCCTTCCCCGTGTCCAGCCCCCCTTTGCCTGTCTCCCTGTCCGCCTAGCTGCCCTCCCGGGATGCGATGTCGCCGGCAGGCTGCGGCGGGGATCACGCGTGCGGCCAGCGGCGCGGAGGCCGCCCCTGAGCCCGGGCACCGAGGGGCGCGACATGCCTGCGGCCGCGGCATGCCCTGCACCAGCACCGGCACCACCGGCACCACCGGCACCCGCCGCCGCTCCGTCTCCTGAGGCGCAGGGTACGTGGGACGGCGCCCCGCCGCCGCCAGGGGGCGCCATCGCGCCGCGCCGCGGCGGGAGCCGCGGGCGCTCCGGGTGCGGTGCGGCTGGTTACGGGCAGCGAACTGTGCCCGAGGCGGGCAAAGAGGGGTTCTGCGGGTGGTGTTTGCTATTATAATTAGTATTTCTCGGGGTCTGAAGGAAGCTGAAGCGTCTTCACGTCTGCGGGCATTTAGGTTTGTTTATTTCTGCCCCTTTCCGTGCTACCTCTTGTGCTGCAGCGG
Organism: Rissa tridactyla; assembly: GCF_028500815.1. NCBI lineage: Eukaryota > Metazoa > Chordata > Aves > Charadriiformes > Laridae > Rissa > Rissa tridactyla. Next base: position 12,804,722 of record NC_071473.1, read on the forward strand.
CGGGAAGCTGGCCCGCAGTGCAATGACTTAGGAAGCACAGTGGCACTGATTTGCAATTAAATGGTCTCTCAAGTGCTCATCTCCTTGTCTGGCCCGAAAAGAGGTGATGATACAGCAAGCCCTTGTCTTGGTGTCTGTTTTGGCAGCAGATGATTCTGATTGATGATGGAGGTAGGGCTGGCAGGATGAGACGGGAGATCTAAAAAATGCCACTCCTAATTGGACAGCCCTGCTAGTGTTTTCTGCGTGGCGCTTTGCAACAAGCTTGGCTTTATGTGGCACAGGGACTCCCTTCTTGCAGCTAGCAGAGAGCCAGTTATGGGGGTGGAAATCCCTCGGGGCACAGAAACAGAGGGAGATCTTGCAGAGTCAGACCTGCTCTCCTCCTTCTCCCTCCTTCAGATAGTTCAGATCACTTCTATGGCTCATTTCTCTCCCCGTCCTACTCTGTCTATATTCAGCCCCCTACAGAGATTCAGTGAAGACATGAAGTAAACCAATGCAGTGATGCTCATTTATGGAACACCCTCCCCTTCAGCACCAGTGACAACTTTGTGTCTGAGATCAGCAGTTCTGAGATACTCAAGTGAATGCTGCGTAAGAGGAGGGAGAAGAATTAAGATAGAATATTGTGCTTCTGAATCTGTTCCAGAAATACAGTAGACTGTGCTTGAGCAGCAGCTGTCTAGGAGAGATCTTCAGAAATAAAACAGCATGGTTCTGGGATGCTGTGAAATGTATGGAATATATGGACTGGGGTTTTCAGCGGACTTCTGGCTCGCTTCTCTCATTTTGAGCTAAAGCACCTCTTCCTGTTAGACTGACTAAACTTTAAATAGACATTCAGGACAAAGGAAGATAGATTTCTGTGTTTTACCTGTTTTAGGACGGCAAGGATGATAATGTCTCTTTTTAATGATGTCAGTCATTTCAGTTTTGTTGGCTGTCCAGGAAGAATTTTAGCAGGTCTTTCCTCTGAACTTATGCTACATTTTTTTGCCTTGCTTGCGGGAGACCAGTTGTAACACTGTCATTGGCAAGCCAACTTTTTGAGAGGATGTAAGAGGCTTGAATTGAAACTAAGGTGAAGAATGCATTATAAAAGGCTGCTAAAGTTTGCATTGTGTCCAGAAGCTTTCTGTTTAAAACCTTCATTGGAGATACACAGTATATATTTTTTTCCTCTCTGTTTTTCTCACACAATGTGATCACTTTTGCAGGGGATAAAGCTGGCAAAGATGAGGAAAATTGGCTGTGCTCTCCTGGTACTCCAAGCTCTTCTGGCGCCTCTGGATCTTGTTCATGGAGCGGAGAAAAGTTATCCCATCCTGAACATTGCAGTGATTCTGGGAAGGACCAAGGATATCACGGAGAGAGATATCAGAGCTCTCTGGACCAGGGAAATGTCAGCAGACCTGACTGTTGATGTCAATGTAGTGACCCTTCTGGTGAACCAGACTGACCCTAAAAGCATCATAACACATGTTTGCGACTTGATGTCAGGCACCAAGATCCATGGAGTGGTTTTTGGAGATGATACTGATCAGGAGGCAGTAGCTCAGATTTTGGATTTTATTTCATCTCAGACTTCTATTCCAATTCTTGGAATTCATGGCGGAGCCTCCATGATAATGGCAGATAAGGTAGGAAAATTTATTAAAAGCTTTTGCTAGTCTAATGTACTTCACTGTTGGTCTCTATCATGAATAATCACTACAGGCAGTTCTAAAAGGATGCTTCTAATTGTCTCTCTGTACTTTAAAAAAGAAAAAAATATACAGAGCAGTGTCCTTGTTGATCACTCATCAAATATTCTGAAATATTTTGGGATTCATTCCTGAAACAACTTTCTGCCCATTGTAAGAGCAGTCCTACTGAAATTTTACTCTCCGGTCCACTGAATGCTGGTCAGTTTGGTAATTTTGCTAGAAAATATGACATATGGCTGTAAAAACAACCTCAAAATAGTAGGTCCATAAAATGATTGTAGGGATAAGATGTAAAATTATAAGCAGATATTCTGCGGTGCTTATAAGAAATAGCAAGCAATAGACCTGAATGTATTTGAGGACAATAGTAGTAACAGGACAATTGTATCAAGTTGGACTTCTGTGATCCACTACAGTCTATAAATTAAGTAAACTTGAACTACCTTTTGTATTTATTACATTTATTAAATTAGATTTTGCTAACCGGATACTTCTAATTTCCGACTGTAGTTCATGAAAATCCACAATGGAGTTGTCTGAACTCTGGAGATAATGAGAAATTTTTTTGTTGGAAAACATCTCTATATAATCTGTTGTGGGACTGTGGAATGACAAAAGCGACTCATGTACCCAGCTCATGTTCCTTAACATTGTAAAAATTTTTTAAAAATCCTTGCTGTCCTTACGGCATTGATCTTGTAAAGTGATCACTGCCGTTTCTGAAACAGGTGCTTAGCACCGCACAGGACTAAGCTCTCTGGCATGGACTGCTGCTTGGCTCGACAGTCTGAGAGGAGCTCCCACCGTGGTGTAAAAGAGGGTAGCTGAAGAGGGAGTTTCAGTGTGGGAAGTCACTTACTGGTTTCCCAGCACACAAGGCTTTTCAATGCTAATTGCAACTTATTTCCTGATATTTGCGCCCTTTAGGGTTTCTTATTCATTAAATATTGTTATTCCTTACAAGTGGCTTTTCAATAGTACTTGAATAGTAAAGAGCTCTCTGAATCCAACTAAAAATGAAGTGGTCCAGATACATTATTTCATAACTTGAGTGGTAAAAAGAAGCAGGAAAGATGCAATGAGTAATTACAACTGAGGAATCAGCTTTGAATTTTTGAAACTTTAACCTCTGGGAAAGACATTTTTCATTGGGATAAGAGATCTATCTCTCTTGTTATTCTGAATGGCCTTCCTTTAAAACTTCTGTCATACAAGGGGAGGACAATAAGTGCTGAATTATAGCAGAGATTCTATAATGATGGCTTTGACATCTTGATTTTTTTGGAAAGATCATTACAGTCAATGCTACTGTCTTAAATGTAACTGTAGCGACCAAGTTACAGAGGCAGTTATTTCATGTGCTTTTAAATTACTGTACAGATTTACCCATCTTTATAAAGCTCGCTTTATCTGTATTTAGGAATTTTATTCAATATGTATTTCACTCAACTTTCTATGCCAGTGTAAGAACATTTGAAGACTCCAGCCAGTGCTGAGTGATGAAACACTGGCAAAAATCCTTACAGAATCAACTTCACGCTTGGTTAGCAGATGCAGGATGTTACTGATACAGATCTATTTTTCACTTTTATGTAGGAGTCTCTAGAAAATGAAATAGATTGTATTTTTCTTGTCTCAGTAAGTTAATACTATTTTCATTGCATGTTAACATTGTCATTATTATATCACCGTCTTTGATTTTAGGGGTTATCACAGTTTGCTAGTAAAACATTTTTGTGCTGAAACTTGGCTTCTAAGATTTCCACTTGGGAAATCAAAATTGTTCTTTTGTGCATTAAGACAATCTAACAGAGCTGTCTTCAGTAGCTTGAATTGGCTGAAGGAATTGTTCAGGTAACTAGACTTGCCTTAATTTTTACCTTGGCTTTTCCAATGTGCAATGTCTTGCAACTGGGTTTGGAACATCACAGTAATGAGACTCAATTAACTATTCATTTGGGAATTAATTCCTGGGAGTTGAAGGTGAAATTCACATTGCTGTCATAAAGGCAGAGGAGATGAAATCTGAGGGAGAAGGACTGCAAATGTAAAATCTGTTTTCCAAGTTAGTGTCAGGATTTCAGTTGAAACACATGGGTGTTGGCTGAACTGTGAAGTTGATCAGTGTTTAAAGTCTTCTGTTTTGTCTCATACATTGACATGCTGGATATGCAAAAAAGATGTTTGGTCCTGATCCTGCCTGTGGACGTAGTTCTCTGGCACTCTAATAAGGCCATTTCATTTATGTCCTTATTGTGTGGCTCTAACAGATATTTTCTTCCTCTGTGGCATTATGTTGGTACTGTGTTTTAGATTACTTTTACTTCAAAATGAGTGTGTGTGTAGTACCTGCTCCTTTGTAGTCTACCAAGCACAGCTGACACAAAGGCTGCATGATAGTTCAGTGAATTCTGTGCCAGGTGGTTGTTATATGCTGCTTTACATCCTTAACAGTCCTAAACATGAAGTAAACTGAAGGCACAGAAATGAGCAGTCATCTATAATGCTCTATACTGCTAAATACTGGAATGACTCAGAGTAGATAAGCCTACCATATTCTCTATGGCTCATAAATACTATGTCAATGTGAATCTCACACGAAGAGCAGTGTCTTTAACAAAGAAAAAGTTTCTAGGCTTCTAAATATGAGAGATGCCCACATTTGGATTATGCAGTGATTAATGCAGAACATACAGCTTTTGAAGTACCGAGTCCCTGTGTGAACATCTGCTGTGAACGGTGCGTAGTTTAGACTGCCTCCTCCATTGGCCCAGCTGACTGTACTCAGCTTCAGTTTGGTTAAAGTTTGCCTGCACCAGCTGAGAAGATATGTTGCTTGATATAGACTATGAAAATTGACAGGCATGTGAAGCCAACAAAACTGCAATGTTTCTGGAACCTAGCCGATCTGCCTTCACCTGACATCTGCTGTCAAAACCCTATCAATAAACCAAGGTGACGCTTAAGGATTTATGGTACCTACCTGATCCCAACTGTGCTGTAGAGATACCCTTTGGACAGTGCCACATGCTCTGTCTCCAGCTGACTTTATCACCTGCTGTTGGCAGGAATTCTCCTGCCAATGAACTGCTCCTTGGCTTTGGTCCCCAGTTCTGCCACAAACTTAAAACATATTCAGATGTGGGATAGTCTACTGAAACAAGATGAGAATTGTGTCTGGGGCATCTGTGCCAACCTCCTGTGCATCAGCCTCCCTCATCCCTTGGAGGATGCTGAAAACAGACTGGTTGTTTATTCATCATCTCTCTGTTGACATTTGAGGGATCTCAAACCAAACATTACTTAGGAACTGTTTCCTGGCTTGAGCGTTTGGTTTTAAACTTGGTTATGTTTGTTTCACCACATGCTATCATTACAATGGTAGTATTTGGGATATTTTCTAAAACTGAACATCATGGTTAGTTTTACAACAATAATAAAAGATTTGTTTCCTTCAGGAGTGGGGGAAAAAGCCCCTATGTATTATAAATACATCCAGGAATACTTAGTGTCCTTGAACCATACTACTCTTGCATATTGCAAAATTAAGTGTTTCTAACTTCTCATTAGAAATCTTTCTGAAAGGCATAACCTGAAGCATTTTATCGTCATGAAGTACTGACAGTTATAATGTGTAGCCAAACAGCGTTAAAGGTGAGGCTAATTTTCCAGAAGGGGTATTACAAAGCTTCTTGAAACAGCTCTGGAAATGTTATGCAAAATAAATTTTTGCTTTTCAAAAAATAAGTACTATGCATGGTTAAATTATCCTTCTTCATTATTTTTTATGCTGATAATATTAGCAAGAAATACTTTTAATTGTTTAGTATAAAATTCCTTTTGCATTTACCACCACCTTCAGCTTTCCTTTTTTACCCGCATCCTCCTCTAAAATAGTAAACATAGGATCACAGAGCAATGGAAGTTAGAAGGGATCACTGGAGGTTGTCTAACTCAGCCTTTGCTCAGTGATGAGCTAACATCAAACTTAGATCAGATCATCCAGTCACGTTTTGAGTATCACCATGGATGTAGATACCACAACCTCTCTGGACAATCTGTTCCAGTACTTAACCTTCCTCACCATGCAAATATTTTTGATATTTCTCATTAGAATTTCCCTCTGTACCATGCCCAGGGGCTCTTGTTCTTTTGCTGTGAGTCTCTGAGTCCAGCTCTCTCTCTGAGTAACTGTAGGCTGCAATTATACCTGTCCTTTCCTACCCCTTTTCTGGGGAAAAGAGTTGTCTCAGCCCTTTCTTGCACCTGCTGCACTGCAGTCCTCTAGACTCACTCAGGTATATTGACATCTTGTATGGAGGAACCCAAAACTGGACAGAGGAGTGCAGATGTGGCCTCAGGAGGACCAAAGAGGGGAATAATGCCTCCCCTCAAGCAGCTGGCTGTGCCGGTGCAGCCTGGTTAGGCTTTATCACCGGAAGGGTGCACTGCTGACTCATGTTCAGCTCATCCCCCTGCCTCCTGCAGTGCTGCTGGGATACTTGTTAAGACATCTAACTGTGAATAAATAGTGAGGGAAACTACTTTTTAATCTTGTTTGTCCTTTTGATGGATATTTTTCAGATATTTTACTGAAATACTTGCAGATGTTTGCAGTACCTGTCATTTTTAGCTCATAGCTGGAATTGCTCTGTTTTTCCTCATTCTTGAGATACAAACCCCATACTGTACTTGTGCAAACCAGAACTCTCAGCCCAGCCTGGTAACTATGATCAGAGCACACCCAGACTCCTGGCTCTGGTAATGAAAATTTACACTCCCTTATACGTATACAGCTTTTTACGCTGCTCTTAAGGTTCTTCTACATGTTACAACTTCTTTGCCATATGTCCTCATAGTGCAGTGATCATGTAAAAAAAAAAAAAAAAGAAAAAGTTCAAAAGCTACACTTCACATTTGCACTATGCATCTGTGTGCTTCGACTCTTATGCTCTAAAAATAAATGTTGATGAATGGGGTGCGTGTGTTGAGTTTGTTATAGAATCTTTTCTGGAGATCATACTTCATGGAATGTGCTCATCAATTTGCATGTCTTTGATATGCGTTATGTAGAATTCTGTCCAGCTCATCTAGTTGGCTCATAAAAGCGGTTCTGTATTTTTTCCAGAAAATCTTAAATTTAAATTTTGTAACTTTTCATTCCTGCCCTTCCTGACAACTGATATTAGCATGTGTATGGCACTATACTCCTGAGATTGATATTAACTTTGGCTTTGGTTGGTACTGCAAAAGACTGGAAGATTAAACCATAGTTTAATAATTGCTTTAGTGCAGAAATACCTGTATTCATGTAATTGGTGTTTCAGGTCTAGATATAGTAGCTTGCACTATTCCATTGCACGCAATACTTCCAGCTTCTGCCTCTTTTAAAGAAGCAGTTGAATTTGATTTTCTTTCCTTCTAGCTGTACTAATGCTGCTATGGGAAGCATAACTTTCAGATATTCTCATTTTTATTTTGATTTGCAAATCTGTGTTTAATTGACCGTATCCATAAAAGTCAATCTATATGTGTTTTTTTAAAAATAAAGTTGTGTTGCACATCCATAAGGATTTTTTAGAACTAGGCTCCTAATCTGTGGTCGTACCTTTTATGCACACATGCATATAATCACTGTTATTAAATGGTTAAAAACATGCTTGAAATCTGTCTTACTGAGGTGAATGGAGCGGTTACAATATCTTCAACAGGAGCCAGTGCTCTGGGAGCGTGAGGTGGTTATAATACAGGATGCTGGCTTACATTACTATTCTTGTACTGTCATTGCTCTGAGAAAGTAGAGCTTTAACAGCGTTCGCTGCTTTGAGCTGTGTCTCAGAACTCGGAAGAGCATTATATTAATGACGTGAGCCTTGCTTTATTGCGCACTCTCTCTCCCACTCTCTCTTTTCTAAAGGATTTTCCTAGCTATTTCTAGAGGGGATTTTATTATTCCTCATTCTCTTGTCCACACAAAAGTTTCCCTCATAATTTAGCAAAGGAAAGCATGGAGGGTTTTCTGGAATACCATGAGAGTAGACTTGAACTGTCACTTCTGTGGAGTTGAAGGGTGGGATATTTGCTTTAATTTTCCTAAGGAGAAGGAACGTAATTTGTGAAGAGATTGGGAATTTCCGTAACTAATAAGCAGACTGTAGGAAATGGAAATTGTTTAGAGTTTACTTGATTTTTTTGATGCAGCTGAGGCGCGGGCAAGTTCCTGGTTTTTTTAGCTTGCTTGCGTTGACACAGTTGAAGGTGAGCCCACGGTGCAGGGTGGGGGTCCTATAAGCCGTTCTTATTTAGGAGAGAGGGGTGTTTGGTTTCCCTTGGATCCAATCATTTGCAGTAAGAGCAATATATTTTAATCTCAAATGTAGTTTTCTTTCTCTTCAAACTGTCTGTTCTTACAGTTCTTGAAAATAGAAATCCATAAGTGTCTTTGTTTTGAGCAACAACATTTTAAAACTGCTAGTAAGTCACTGTTGTAGACTGTCCATGCAATCGCTCCAAACTATTGCCTGCCTATAGGTAATTGTAACACAGCAGACTCCTGAGCTGTAAAAGTAGGACACCAGGCCTTCAGTGTAGTTTTCTGCTTGCAGACATTCCTGGTGGCATCTTTGGAATTCTTTTCCCAAGGACATTCTCAAATATAAAATCCAAAATTATTCCCTTTAAGCTACAAAATAATAGTAGAGTACTATAAAGCACAATAGACATTTCTGGCAATCAGAATAGATTCAGAGAACATAACTGAAAATATTAATCCTAATAAAATTATGCAAGAAGGGCCTTGATATCATGTGAAACACATTTTTCATGTTTCATCTATTAATTATTTTTGAGAGGATGCTTAGATTTTTGAATAGGCAGTTTAATAGTGTATTTTATTTGTCACTTATTTGAACTAACAATTTAATTTGAAGAATTTCTTTATAATTTTTTCAGACTTGCTTGGAAGATCTGCTGGGGTAGATCTGCATAGTGATGGTAGAAAGAGCTTTGTATAGATGAAGAGAGAAACTTCGCAGTCTACAACTGTTTTTATTTGTTAGAAATCTGTGGTCATCTGGGCCAGCTTTGCACGTACTCTCTTCTCCCCCTCTCTCCCCCTCCCTCTTCCTCCTCTGCCTACCCTCTTTCCTGAAGCTATGAAGTTGTGTGGATTTTACTGAGGGAGCCCAGCCTGGATTGTCTCCACACCATCTGTCACCATATTGTTTAAATCCTTGAGATATTTTCTTCTGTGCTTCACTGAAATAAATAAATAAAACTGTAGCAGCATCATTGGCTATTTATATTAGATTTATACTTAATGTCCTTAGGAGAAAATCCCTGTGCTTGCAGTTGAGGTGCATAAGCTAGATGCATAGTTTGTAAAAATGGAAATAGTTTAATTCTCTTAGTGCAGAGCTCCAGTTATGCTGCATGTCCACCCTCTCCCCAAGGGCCCCTCTGTCTTCTCAAGATGGAGACCTAGGGGGGGGTCTCATGGCCCCTGAGAGGCAGCGCTGCTCGTGGATCATGCTTGGGTCTCCCCATTGTGTCTAGGAAAAGGTTTTGTGCTCTTGTGTAAATGTATAGCAGCTAGCAAGCATTTCTTTTTGAATATTCGCACTCAGAGAAGCTGTGCTAGAAGGCCCATGGTGATGATGTATCTTCCTCTATCCTGAGACTTGATATATGGGGTCAGGGAAAAGTTGAGACTCACAGGCTCTGTGTGAAACCAGAACTGAAGATAAGCTTGGTTGGAACAGGAATATTTCGAAAGAGAAATTAAATTTAAGTGTCTGGAAGAAATGTAGTATAAAAGCTGAACAACCAACAGGAAAACTAGCTTGTTTCCTGACGTGCAAACATGATATTCCAAATTGCAGATGGAGGTTATTTGGTGTCCAGCAGTTAATTCTGTCTCACCTTTCCCAACAGCAATTTCCCCTATACTTTACATACATGTGAAGCTTAAGTGATCAAAAAGCCTGAGTGTTTGGAGGAAGGAGGTCCCAGGAATACAAGTTGTCTCTTATTTAAGGAAGAGCAAAATTCCTTGGAGAAAGGTCTGTGCCTTTGGGACTTGGGCACAAGGGGTCCATTGCTGCCTACTGGGGTGGGCTGAGGAGGTGGGCTGATCAGACTTTCTGATTGATTTAAACCTCTTGAAAATGCAACAGTTTCTTGCCAAAATTTATGCCTAAGGTTTCATTTGAATACGGACTCTTTAAGTATCACACACAGATTAAAGATATCATTCCTAAGTGTATCTATCTAGACAGTTTGTGTAACACATTGCTATTCCCCTCATCTCCTCAACAGCCACAGAGACTGAACTAAAACTGACCTAGGACGTCCAGCAACACACCTGAGGTCATAAACTGGTCCTAAACTTCTAGAGCGTGGGCAACAGGGAAACATCTCTATTTGATTGTATGTTTATAGAACAGAGAACGCCTAGCAAGATTAGCCTGTATTTGGACAGGGGCAAATTCAAAGCAAAAGTGCAGTCCCTTTTGGCTCTAATACACTAAAAAGCACATTGGAAGGCTGTGGATGAGACATGATTAAAACACTAATATTCTGCATGCAACTCCAAAATGACTTCCGTTTCTTTCGGAAGTCATCTTTCATTTCTTATTTTTAGGCATGATCAGGTCTGAGAAAGCCAGGTCTATTTTTTTCGGTATACTTGCAGGTTTTTCTCCCTGCTTTCTCCCAGATTCTCTTGCTGAAGGTGGAAAGGAAGGGTGAGAGAATAAAAGGTGGTCATCTTCATGTCTTTAATATTTTTCTTCAAGTCCATTGATTTACCTACTTCTCAGGATGGAGCCTACAACTAATAGTGGTTTGGTGTGTGGAATTGTCTGACAGTAGTGTAATTTTCCAGTAGGATCACATACACCTATCTTTGAGTCACCTGAACAAAGTAGGTATTTTCAGATTGAGACTGTACACCTTTCAACTTTAAGATTTATGTATCCCTTAATCTAGGTTTTGAGTCAGCTCTCCTGGGGAGGTGGTTCATTGCCAGATGAATCTTCAGTCAGTGTTTTAGGCTTCCTATCTCCATCACAGGTTTGGGAAAGTAATTTCCTTTTAGGCTTTTAATGAAGATAGGCTGGACTGTTTCCTTGTCACGAGTTACCTGTTACAGCATGACTGAGAACACCAATGCTGGTCTTGCTCAACAGCCTCTGCTGAGTGTGCGTAACTGTTTTCAGCCTGCCTTTTGTGCACCTCAGAGCAAAATATTTCTATGAACATCTTTCATTCAAGGGATTGCTGGGTGGGAAGCTGCTTATCTTTTCCTTTTGTTTCCTTTTCTTGATAGTGGGGTCTCTTTTTTTTTTTTTAAACGTCCTAACTTTGGATTCAAGATTTCTGTCTATAATTTTGATGATACAAAGTTTTGTCTGTTTGTGCTGACCAGCTTGCCTCTCCACATGACTAGAATTAACAATAGGACTGCTTTGTTTTCACTACATTGATTTTGTGTCTAGTGGAAACGCACTGCATATGTAGAACCACTATGAAAGAGGAAAGAGCAGGGATTTTATAGCCACTGTCCAGCTCAACACAATTTACAATACAATTAGGAATGACAGTTATAATTGAATAAACAGAAAATAGAATTGAGGTAATCTGTTCTAAGTGCATGACATTCCTGTAATGAGTTGCTTTTAGGAGTTACAGAAACATATAATTACCAGACAAATTACATGTTATTTTTTTTGTGTGAGAGGCTAATTAAGAGTTCTGGGTAAATTGTGTTGGCAGAGGCATCAGAGCTGTATGAAGTACCTAATTGTGACATGATAAGCTGTGAATTCATCGTAAGAAAACAGATGCAGAAACTCTGGAAAGTCTCTGTACTCTAGTCAAGTACCATTTAGGATGGTCATGTTTATTTTCAATAGTCATGTTATCTTTGTAGTAAATAAGCTAACTTTGTCCTTCGTTTCATTTTTATCTGTTTGCCATCCCCTCCTCTCCTTTCTCTGCCTGCATTTTAACTATTGGTATCTGCAAAAAGGCTGAGGTTTGCAGTTTTAAAATCTGGTTTCTAGTGAAAGATGTTGTGGATGACTCCAATGCTTAGCGTGCAAAATGTTAAGCTCTACCACTTACATAACTATGTAACAGGAAACTGGTACAGAAGTTGCAGAAAGAAACATTTTCTTCCTTCGCTTGCTCTTATTCTGCATTTGTCTTACCTAGTTCATTCTGTATAAAATCTCATTGCACCAAACAGCTGCTTCCAAACACCCTCCTGTTATGCTGCCTTCATCTGCATCCCATCTATTTGCTATTCTACTTTATACTTGGCTGTCACTCTAGTGATAGAGTTAAGATGGGGTTGGGTTTTTTTCCCCTGTATTGCCTTAGTTCACTTCTAGCAGAAGCGAGGTTGGCTAGGAGAGATTATACCACTCTGCTTAAAATTATGTGTCCCTTAATGTTAGGAGTACTGGGACTCTTTCAGTGTACACAGAGCACAGATGATAATTGTTCTAAAATAAGATTAATTGGAGCAACTAAAAATTTGAAAAGAACAAAGTAAAAACTGTTACGACTTTAAGGCAAGCCTGTTTATATCTAAAAAGCAGAAAATAGAGAAATGGTGAAAAACTAAACCAGGTCAGCTAGGGTAATATTGGTGGAGAGCCGAGGTGGTGATAAGCCAGCAGCAGAAATTGCTGAAGAAAGCTATCTATTTGTGAACAAAGAAGTATGAGAAACCCAAAAGTATTCAAAGCTCTGAACAGTTTCCATCTTAGTATCTCTTCAGGGTTCCTGGGCTTGGGATTTTTGGCAATTCTTCTCCTGTCCTAAGTGATTCCTTCTGCATTCACTGTGACCAGCTTTACACACTCAGGTAGGGGGACATTTGCTTTTCCTTGTACAATGTAGGGGGTCTGGGCTGTAGTTAGGCATCTGGAAATTGATATACTAGAGTCTGCATGTTTCTCTTCTAATGTCATTTAAAATTTTCCTACTGCTTTTGTTTTTTTCTTTATTATAGCCTCTGGGACAGGGTCAGTCTATAGGCTTTCCTAAATACACAACCCTCCCTTTATTTTGCTGTGCACTTGGCTGGCTACTGTGTCCAGCACTGATGTCCTCCTATATAAACACCCATTTCTATAGAAAATGGGAAGAATTTTTAATAATTCTCTGGTAGTAATATATGTACTTTTTTCTGTGTATGTATGTTCACTATGTTCAGGTCCTTTGTTGGGGGTGCCTACTACCTTGGATTTTTAGGAACTGACATTTGAAAATATATTTATGATTCCCTTTTATAATTGATTTTCAATTCAATGAATCTGAATTTCAGATCTCCCATTAGGGGCTTCAGAATACCTGGGGACAGGACAGACTGACAGTTAAAATATATGAAAATAAATTCCTTTCCACACTGTTAGCTGGTTCGCTGATTCTGCAGTCTCCCCTGTATGTGAATGAGTTTTGCTCTTGCTTTAAAATATTATTCTGAGACTTATGTTTCAGGCACTTATAACTGGCACTTATAGCTTAAACTGTAGTTATGTGCACAGAACAAAGTTCTGGATCATGAATAACATAAATGCTGATGTTGTCTAAATAACTGGTTGTATCATGAGGTTGAAAATGAGCAATGTCTTCAGAGAATAGAGTATAGGAAACTGTCAGACAAGGATAGTTTTGGCTCTTTGCAAGGTAAGCTTACTTGTGGAAGGAAAAATAAGAGTTTCCATTGTTATAACTACCCCCTCCCCCCTCAGGTTGGCTAAAGTCAACAAAAGATCTTCATAGCTGATTCCAGATATACTCATCCTGTCATTTTTTCCACTCTTAACAATTTTAAAAGTGGTGTCACATGCTTTTTTCTAAACCTTTTCCAGGATACAGGCTTTGGGCTAGAATCTTTTTCACTTTCCTGTTGTTGTTCTTTACTATCCATTACCATTTTATAGCATGAGAGTTACTGGAATATTTCCAATGGTCAGTGAATAAGTGAAATGACACTAAAAGCTGACTTATAACAGGTGTAAATAATAAAAAATCTTCACACTTAAAATATCCTGAACAGTTGCTCAGTAGCTTCTCAGTATATAAAAATATTTTCAGATTCCCAATTCCTCATAAAAACACATCCCATGGTCTCTGAATTAAAATTTAAATGAACATGTGGGAAGTTTATGTGGGAGCCAGCTGTCACCTGCAGTATGTGTGCCTTTAATGGTCATCGAAAGCCTTTAACAATCTTTTTTGTGTGCTTGCTTGAGTTGTTTTCTTTCTGTTCGTTTCCTTGTATGAGATGACTCTTGGCTTAAGAAGAGCTGTTTTGTGATTTACCTGTTTCGCAGTACGAGGCGGAGATCTTAAAATAGTGAGTTTTTTCATCCAATAATAAAATGTAACGGTCCAGCTCAGTAATCCTTATTCCAATGTAAATTCTATTGACTTATTAAGCTGCGGTGGACACTGCCTGAAAGCAGTGGAAAACTTAAGCCAAAATAAGAATGAATTTTGCTCATTTCCCACCCTCTACTGCTTTTTTTTACTGTCTGATAAGTAAGTTATAGGCATGCAAAACCTCAGTTTTAAATAACGGGAATCAATTCTCTGGGTCAGCAAAGGCATTTCTAAATGCCAAGGAGCATACTTCTGCTAGGAAAAGATAGCATCCAGGTCATGTACGCGTCCAACATGGAATGCAAAAATCCTGCTTGTGGGATCCTGGCTGCAGCACGATTGATTTCATTCTGAAGTAAAGGACTAGGAGCAAGTGCAAAGTAAGGAAATACTTTAAATATTTAGTCCTTTAATGCCTACTTCAATGCTTTTCCTGAAGGCTTGAATCCTGCAATGTAAAGAGAAGATGGAGGGGTTTTTGCCTTTCTAATAAGGGGCTTAGTATGTTTATATAAAAGGCATAAAGATGCAGACATAGCCTCTTAATATCTGAGGTGGAAAGTCCGAGCAACACATTAGACTTAAAGCATATTCTGCTTACGAGAGCCATCTCTAGCTAAAGGAATGATTCGGTACGTTAAGGGCTGTAATGGTACTTGGGGTGCTCTCTTTCAAATTACTGGACTGTTGGTGAAATATCTTTCTGACATGCTACCTGGTTTTACTTAAGTTAAACCTGATATTCTATTTAACGTTCATTTTTGGTAATTAGATTTTTGTCTTACTAAGTCACTTTAAGGGTTCATTTCCATGTTTGACCCAGTTTAAAACTTTGTTATTAAAACAGTTTTTCTGATTCAGCTCAGATGGTGATATATTTTCCTTCTTAACAAGCATTCTAGTGTTGTATTAAAAAAAAACCAACCATAACACAATCATTCTCCCTCCCTTAGCTTCTTTTTAAATCAAGTATGTACAATAAGTCTGACTCCCTGTTGAGCTGGTTTAATCATTTGTTTTTCCATCTGCAGAGAGCCAGTTCCCAAAGTAACTTCAAAGAGCCTTGCCTCAGTAAAAGCTTCCAGCTTTGGAGCAACAAAGATTACAGAAATATGCTTATGCAATAGCTTGAAACCTCTGGCTATCTTGGCATGGAGGCTACAGCTGAGTACTTGCCTCTCTTATTCTATTACTCTGGACCTTAAATGTTTGTAACTGAAAGTTTGACTGCCGTTTTGCTCTTGCTTCCCACAGTAACTGTGCGCAGTGTGATATGTTACGCAAGTGCGCAGACATGGCGTTTGTAGGCTCAAGGGGAGCACTGGCTTTCTGGGTCTTGAAGTGATCTCGTGTAACTTCATCAAGAAAACAACCATAAACTTCAGGCTAGACATAAATTGTCTATAGAGAAGCCTGGAGACTTGCAGCAGCAAATATAGAGTATTTGTTATATTTGAGATTTAATCTAGCCTGATTTGTGCAGGCTTTAATCAAATGACGAAGAAGCTTCAAGTGAAATGGCTCCTGGGAGAGTGGTATCTTCCCTTCTTCATTTCTAAAATTTTCTGTGTTGACATGTGTAATCTCTCAGTTTGCTAAAAAGAAAAACAATCCCCTGCCCAATACAGATAAATAGATACAAGATAAATATTTTATATGTAATGGGTATGTCATGTTTTTGAGTACAGTAACAAATATAAAGTAGTTAAAATTGCCACTAGGGTGTTTGTGAGAATCTGCTTTATAAAATTGCAATATAAGTAATTGTCTTTATTTCTGTGGTCTTTCTAACTGGATGCTGTGCCTTATTCACGGCATTCCAGTCCAGCAGCTGTCACCATCATTTTGGAGAAATGCTGATTTTTTTTTTTTTTCTTTTTTGACAAAACTCCTATCTGAAAATCAGTGTGTCTGGGATTTGTCCCAAATTAATTTCCTGTGGTGAGAAGGGCTATGAGTTTGGTCTCAGTACAATGACTCTTCTGGATTATAATATCTGTCAGTAGCAATGCACTATTTTGATTTTAACTGAAGCTATTTCAGATCTTAATTTTTGGCTTAATAGAATCCTTACCACAAGCAAATCTAATTCTGATATACTATTTCAGTTGCACAGACTTTCATTTCTGACTAAGGATTGGAAGGCTTAACCCAGATTTTAGCAGCTCTCTCCATGACCGGGTGGATAGGATTTAAAAACTCTGTGCTGCTCATTGTGCCTGTTTATTCCAGTTTCTGAATATTAGTTATGTCTGTTGACTGGGACTGGAAATTTTCTGAGAATGAGTACAGCTATAAAGGACAGCATATTGAATTCACTGGATTGCATTTTATTTCAATTAAAAAAAAACCTCAAACACACTTTGCCTGGCAGGGTGTTCCTGTATTTTTTTCTGTTAGTGTTGCTATTAGGAATAGAGACAATTTCACTCCACTGTGCAGGAAATAGAGGAACTTCTGGAATATTGTCTGCAATTAGTCTCCTACATTCTAAAAAGCCCTGGCTAATCTCGGAATTGGTTTAGAAATTAGTTATTTGAGTGACTGGGGAACGGAGAGTCTCCCCTGTAGGAGATGAGGTGAGTTGGTTTTGCTTAATTTAGTAAAAATGAGCCTGGGAGGGGAATATGGTAGCTAGATATAGGATGAAGAAAAGCTGATTAAACAACATAAAATGAATTATAGGAGGACTGAAACTAAGGTGGGCATCATTTGGGTGGGAAACTGGAAGTAGTGAAAAGTAGTGTCATGGTTTAACCCCAGCCAGCAACTAGGATAATGCAGCCGCTTGCTCACTCTTCCCCTCAGCCCCCACAAGTAGGGCAGGGAGAAGAGGGAGAAAAAGAGAGGAAGTAACTCGTCATTTGAGATAAACAAAGTTTAA
Organism: Rissa tridactyla; assembly: GCF_028500815.1. Taxonomy (NCBI): domain Eukaryota; kingdom Metazoa; phylum Chordata; class Aves; order Charadriiformes; family Laridae; genus Rissa; species Rissa tridactyla. The sequence continues at coordinate 12,821,711 of NC_071473.1, forward strand.
TAGAACAATAATGAAAAAGGAAAATAACAATAATAATAATGGTAAAAGAATATGCAAAATAAAGTGATACAACACAAGTCACTCCCACCACCTGATGATCAGTTGCCCGGCCTGTCCTGAGCAGCGATTGCAAATTCCTGTCCCCCCCCAGCCAACCCCCATTTCTACACTGAGCATGACGTCTATGGTATGGAATATTCCTTTGCCCAGCTCGTCCTATCTATGCTCCCTCTCAGTTTCTATGGGAAGCTGAAAAAGTCCACTTAGCAACAACTAAAAAAATGTGTTATCAGCATTATTCTCATACTGAGTCCAAAATGCAGCAGCGACTTGAAAGAAAATTAACTCTACACCAGCTGAAACCAGGACAAGTATTTAGAAGGAAAATTGAGAAGTTCAGGAATGGCAAGAAGCCAGTTAGTAGTGTTATGATGGAAAACTGGTCAATGAATGAAGGAGGATGAGGACTTGCAGCATGAAGTTCTTTCTAATACCACATTCTTATTTAAATTTATAAAAAGCTTCAGATAACCTTACAATACCATAAAAAGATTGTCTCCAAATCTAGCCAGGCTTATGTAAATGCTAGATTTGGTGAAGATGAAGTGGGATGAGTAGAATCCTGAAGTACAGCTCATCAGAACATCAGGGACTGTGCTTATCACCCTTGGAAAGACAGACTGGCCTTGGGATCCTTGTAGGAATATAGTAAACTATATTCCAAGAATTTCTAAAGCCTCACCTCCTAGAAAAGGATACATTTTTTTTATTTCCTGAGGAAATGTTAATTTTACCTTTTTATTTTAAGTAGGAGAATTTATGACTATTCTTTGGGTATTTCTGCCTTTTTGTATTTTATTCTCCTGTGCCTTAGGCAACAGCATAATTCTCAAGAGAGATGTGATGAAGACACACTCTCGACTTGGAAAAATGGTGCTGTTTGCTGCGTGTCACCCTGTTTTATTAGGGAAAAAGAGAACTTGTTAACAGCCATGGAGCTGCGTGGTTGGAAGGTTACAGTATTCATAATGGTGAAAGCCTTGTGAATTCTGTGGTCTTATCTCACCGTAATCTCCGCGTGATGTTGCCTGCATGTCAGACATGCTATGCAGTGGTTTACATTACAGAAATTTGTGGGCAGTCTGGGTTGCAGTTGCAGCTGAACACACAAAATGCTATAGTTTTTAATGGTTGTGCTGGACATTCATTGCTACTCTGTGGATTGAAGACGTAAGTGGAACAAAGCGTGAAAAAAATCTGATGTATTGCGTGATGGCAACGTGTACATAATTATGTAAAAATCAGATCCCCATTGTGTTTTCTTCTAGTAGCTGAGTGACCTTGTTTTTCTTTGGAAAACCAAGCCATTAGTACTCCATTTGCATGAGTATGTTCCACAGGATGCTTTTAATTTTGTTCTGTTTGGTTTCTGTGTTACATAGGCATCTAGAAGCCAATCATAAACTGTTAATGTTTTTCATGTTCTTGCAGATTACCAGGTTTAACAGGTTCCTCACTCCTATCCAATTGCTTCTGCATACTATCAGTTACTGTGATAATTTCTTCCAGAGATCTTAATTCTGTGGCCTCCAAATACCAGAAAGAAAGATTTAAAACCTCTTCATGCTCAATTAAATGTTTTCGGGTTCAAGTCTGTGGTGGTATTTCTCTCTCTGTAAATAATCAGGAGTTCTAGACCAATAAACTGCCTTTGGCACTGAGAACTGACTTCCTGAATATGCTGTCTGACTCTTAGAAGTTTGGTTCATAGAGCAAAATCCATTAGTTTGTTCTTGTGCTCTGGAGAAGGGGTTTCTAGTACTGCTGTGACACGCAGGGGATATCTCATGTGCCATGAGCTAATATGTACGTAGTGAACATAGAGAGATAATGATGGTGTGATTATTGTAAGTAACCAGGTGAAGGAAGTAGAAATTGTAAGTATGACTTCATTTTGGTGAGGAGGAAAAGTTGATGGAACTGTGTCTGTGAAGAGATGTAGACCTGTGTTTCTTCATATCTAGGGAAGGATATACTTTAAAAGAAAAAATCTAGGTAAGTGTACAGATAAGCATTTTTCTGGATTTTAGGCACTTTGTCATTTCATTTCAGGGTTCTGGTCCCAGTCCCTTGTCTGTCCACACTTCACTCCTGAGATTGTACCTGGAGAAAACTAACTATTTCCCTCCAGGTGGAAACCTGAGCATGAAAGGTAGGATAGGTTGCTCTAGGGTGTTCTCCTTGCGGGTGATATGTGCGCAGCAGATCTACTCCCACGGGCATGAAGGGGAGCACAGCCCTGGATGGGGAGGCCAGCACTTGCCCTGTGGCTCAAGAGCAGCAGTAATGCAGGGGGTGCCACTTCTCTCTGGCTGACTTAAGCTGTGAGAAAGAGTTTCAAAGATGAGAATAAGAGTTAGAGATAATGATAAATATCCTTTTAAAATTTGAAAATCTCTCCTGGCTGTTTCCCCTGGGCTACTGTGTTTTTCTCCACAGCTGTCCCAAGGAACTGACGATTTCAGGTGTCTGCTCACAGAGCTTGCACAGTCTTCAACTATGAAGGGTTCCTCAGAGACAGCAGGCTTCATGTGGCCTTGTTGAGCAATTGAAAATGAGTGTTACTATCACTGAGAATTTGATTTTATTATTGGATAGCTCTTAAAAAGGGCTGTATAAGGTAATGCATTTCAGAATCCTTAATTTTTGTGTAGATTCAAGCTAGGTAAGGATGTATTCTCAGTCTGTGAGAGAGGCTGTGCTCCAAGTGCAGGACATGACATACACATACAGCAGAACATTAGCAAAGGAAGACTGTAAAAACATTAGTTATGCTGCATTATTTGTTGCTGTTCGGTGTGACTGTGCTTAAAGAACTGAAATGGTGTCCTTGCAGGAATGGAATATTCTTCCTAAAATACTTTAATGAAATGGCCAAAGTCTTTACTGATAATTTACTGTGGCTGTAGAGGAAGGGTAAAGTGATGTGCTAATGAATGCTATATATGGTCTGCAACACATGGGTAGTACTGGTTATAAAGAATTTTTTCAACAAAAAAGGCTGAACAGCAAATAGGATAAAATTCTGTTTCAAAGTGACCAAGCCTCTTTCTTCTCTGAAGCAATTCAGACTTCTTCCAGACTTCACTAATGCTGGAATTATCATCATCTATTTATCTCTTACAGCTGTTTCATTTTCAGGGACCCGCAGAAGCCAATTATTTTGTGATAAAGTGCTTATTAATGAAAATATGTGGCCAAGTGGAAAGAAAAGGCCAGTGCAGGTGTAAAAAAAAAAAAAAAAAAAAAACAAAAAAAACAACAAAAAAAACCCCCAAACTTTCTGCTTCAGAAAGTTGAAGGCACTCCTACCTCTGCTTTTGGGAGAGAAGAAAAAAGTCAGAGCAGTATCCTTGGTTTTAGTGTTGTTTTGTCGTTTGCGTGATGACCCTTGCTTTCTTGCAGTGGGAGTAAGGTAAAAAGGATACATCTCAGTTTGAAAAAGAAAACAGATGTGTGCTCTGTTTGTACTCATGCCATTAAGTAAGGCAGCATGAAGTGCTGGAAAAAGTTAGTGCAGTTTTGTGTAGTACATGGCTTAATCTCTAAGTTAGTGAACCCAGTTCACCAATTTACCTAACAGAAGAGAGCATGTGCAGAGTCATGAAACAAAGCTGTGTTACTAGCACAGCCAAAACTCCTGGAACTGCCTTCGTGTGCACCAATAAAGCCAGTTCCTCTGAGCACCCAGGGCTTCATTCCCTGACTCTGCGGGGCAGTTGGTATCTTTCTGCTTGGGCATTTTTGTTATAATAGTTTTACCTCCCCACAAAAGCATCTGCTTCATGAACTTGAGCCCACATATGATTTTCCTCAGAAATGTAGTTCCAATGGCATGGTGTAATGTTATAGTTCCCCTGATTCTTACAAACATTCTATTGGGAATGCCTTCGCCATTTTGGATTTTTTTCCCCTTTGTTGCCTTTATTATTTGAGGTTTAGGTTTTTAATGTTTAGATGACCGCCATCCGCTTTCAGCTTTACGTTCTTCATATGAGTTGGGCCTTAATTCCCCTCTTCCTCCCCCATGCTGACAGTGTCTTTGTGTTCTAGACCTACTTCTTCTGCAGATACACAGAGAGATTTGGAAAAGTATTTTGAATTTAAGTTGTCTTTTACATTCCTTTGCTCCATTGCTGCATCTGATCTAGTCTGACTGGCACACAGAAGCCCTCAGGGCCTTAGCTGAGTTGCCTGTGGTCTGCCTCTGCTAAAAGTGAGAGCTGGCCTCCTGCCTCAGTTTCGTTTGAAATGCCTTGGAATGGCAGCTGTGCTTTGTGTGCTATTTTGGATAGAAAATTGGCAGAATTCACCACCTGCTTTTTCCAAAGTGAAGATCAACATGCTGCAAAGAGAGCAAAACAGTAAGAAACATCTAGCGAGTCAGCAAATGAACAGTCTGCTCTCTTTTGTTCAATGGCACTTTTGAAAAAACCCTCACCAAATAACTAAAACCTATGCATTCATAGTTTCTACTTTTAGTCAAGTTACAACACAGACTCAAAATCATACCCCGATTTTCAAACTTGACTGTTCTTAGAGTAAGCATTTAAGTTTATAAGTACCTAAGTGCCCAAATAGACGTGCAGGAAAACTTGTAATCCTCAAAGGACTTAAGTACAATACCAAGGCAGATACTAGTGTGTAAGTAATTGTTGCTCATGTATGAACAGCTGACACATGTGTTGCCTTCTGTGATGTCTTCTTCTATTAGTGTATTTATTTTCTATTGCTTTTCTCTAAGAGATGATTAAGAAGTCCTGGTAAGTGATAAATTTGCTCAAAAAGTGGTGCTGCCAATGAAGAGGTATTTCTGTGAAGAGGGAGAAATATGAAAGGTTGCAGGCAAGACTCCTAGAGTAGGGCATGTGGGTCAGGTTCATTTGCTCATGTAGGCACCAAGAGCTCTGAAGTTTGAGCTGGCACTTTGTCCAAGGGACAGTAAGTCTGCTTTCCCAAACTTCTTATGTGGTTTGGGAATAGCAGCAATTTTTACTTGTTACTTCAGACTTAGACTGTGGAACCGTGTTGCAGTGTTAGCTTAGTAGACAATTTTTGTGTATATTTGTAATATTTTAGGGTTGAAGCAGTAGACGTTATCAGACACGCTAATGAAAGAAGTAAATAGCCAAAGCAATATGGCAGAATGAAGCAGAGGATCCTATTATTCATGCTGTCAGAAAGGTAGCTTCTGCCAGTTATATGATCTTACTCTTTTGAGGGTGGGGAATCAATAACCCAACATGTTTTCCCACTCTGGCACTTACTGTTCTAACTTTTCCCATTTTCTCCAAGTTAGTCCAGTGAGCACAGTCTCTTATTGACCCCACCAGGTATATGAAAAATCTGTATTTCACTTTGGCATTTAGAATCCCTGCCATGTTGATTAAAATCCTGCTGATTGTTTCTCTTTGGGAACAGGGTTGGTACAGTTTTGAGTGGTGAACTAAGAACCGCTTGCTGTTGCAAAAAGAGCATCAGGTAAATAAGCTGGAAATCCCAACTGAGAACAAGTGCCCTAATAGCATACCGGGTCTGAATATTAATTTTACATTACCAAGTATTCCCAGTAGACACATAGTCCACTAGCTGTTCAAGTAACCTGATTTTCACATCTGAATAATCAGTATGGTGACAAGTACCTATGAGATAATGTATGGGTAATGAAATGGTCCCCTTCTGTAATGTTTGATTGGGCCTTTCATTGTGGACAACATAGCTTTTGATTACTGGAAGAAACAAACAAAGCAACAAATTAAACTACTGTTTATTTCTCCTTAGCTTAATGTAGCATTTACATAGTTGCACGTGCATTGAGAAGAAACCTAGAAAATGTATTTTTTCCACTGAGGCACGTCTTATTAGGGTAGATCAATTGAGCTGGAGATATATGCTGAAACAAACTGAAATATAGCAGTATAGATACTGTAAGCTATTAAGCAAGTGTTAGCATGCTCTTCTGCGAAAATACTCTTGATGTGAGGCTGCATTAATCCACTGCGAGTTAAACTGTGGATATGCATGTTGTATAGTAAAAGAATAGTACCTGGAGTCTTGAATGATGCTTTTACATTTAAAGTATTTATTCCTTTTATATTTGTGAGAATATTTATCTCTGTGTTACTGGCCTATGAAAGACCAGAAATAAATCCTGTCCCTGATCTTCAATTATTATTCTTATTGCATAATACCAACAACTCACTGAATTGTTTTGAGCAAATTCATAACATCATTTGTGACACTAGCTAACATTAATCGGAAAACTTTACATGTTAGTCCCATACAGACTTTGACACAGTCCACAACAATGAGGTTTTGCACTATATCATTGCCTCTCTATTCTTTACTTCTTGAGAAGGGTAAGCACAGCACAGGAGAACCACTGGGCAAAACACAGTATGAGGAAAGATCTCTGTGCTTTGACATCTGAAACAAAGCAAACAGCCTTGAAAGAAGGTTTAACAAACTGAAGTTGGCTGATGCAACAGTTGGATGTGTGCAAAATTAAAAAGCAAGCAGAGCTGTTTGTATGGTGGCTATGTCTCTCAAGGAGAGACAAATTGTGTCCCATCTGTGAATAATACCAGAGTGTGTCTGTAGAAGATAGACAAAACTGAGAATTTTTGCAACGTGGCAATGTGCAAAATAAGTCCTGCAAGTAGTATGCTATTGAATGAAATGGTTTCAGTCCAGGAACAGGTAACTTGTTGCCTCCTTTTATTGTCTGTCCTATACTTATCCCTTAAACTTGCTAGTCATTATTAATGGTAATTCATATTAGTTCACCCTATCAAATCAAGTTAAAATGGTAGCATTGCTGAGACTATGGGAAAATATTTGGTTATGAGGGGAAAAAAGAGTATGTGAAGTACTGTTGTAGAGGGAGAAAAAACCTGACATTGTCATATGCATAAATGCATTTTCTGCTTATCACATTAATAGTTGTTATAATTACTAAGAACAATGTGTTTTATATAGCTCATGCTATGAAATCTGTTATTAATGTATCTGCACAGTGTATGCAAATGCATTATACCATAGCAATACTTGCCATTTTAAAGGTGTTTTCTTCTGTGTCATATTAAAAGAAGGTGAAAATGGACTGTATCTACATAAAAGCAATCAATAACTACTTACCAAAGAAGTTTCTAAACAAGCATCTCAACAGATTCCTCCTGTTTGTGTGCTTGTGGCAGGTAATTTAGGGCTTTATAAAAGGTTGTTCTTGTCTGGAATACCCTTGAAGTGGTAGTTACAATTAACTGTTCCTCTCTTGGAATATAGAATAATGTTTTTTCTTAAAAGAAAGAGGAACAGTGGTCTGTTTAAAGATAACTGATAGCTTGCCTCCTTCAAACTGTGAATAATGTCAAGATCCTCATCTTGGCATGCACTACTGAGCTATTTTCAGCAAAGCGCAAATAAAAGCTGTAATTCCCTCTGGCACATTAGGGGTGTAATGGAGGTGTCTGGCAGCATTTCAGTAAAACAATTAGATTTAGTGAAAAGGATTCCCCCTTGGCATGACTGACAGTCAAAGTATAAATAGAGAGTGAGAACCTACTACCCAGCCTTGGTAACTCCTGGATGGCAAGTTTCAAGCCCTTGCCAGCTAGCACAGGTAATATGTAACTCTTATCCCAATATTTTTGGATTTATAGGTTATGTATTGACAACCTAGATTGAGCACACTTGAAAATTAGACAACATTTACAGTCTCTGAGATGGGGCAGAACTGCAGATATTTCATTGCTCGCAATTTGTAACAAGGTATGTGTCAAGGTGAGGCAGCTCAGATGTGGCTAAATCTTTGGAAAGACTTCCAGAATGATTTATTAGAAATAAGCTTTAGGGAGAGATCTGAAACAATAAACTCCATTTGGCTTAGGCTTTGCATGTGCATGATAGCATGATGATTCATATGCTTTGTATAAGTTGAAAAAAGTAGAAGCACTTGACGTTTGTCATTTGCACATCCATAGCTCATTGTAGGGAACGTAACAAGTGTTAAAATGACACACAAACAGGTACTTGAATGCTCCCTTGAATAGACATGACTAGGAACAAAATAATGACTGGACAGTGGTTGTTTGTAGAATCATAGAACGTTTTGGGTTTGTTTCCAAAGGTTTTATAATAAATTGTCCTTCTGTAAACATAGTGAAATGTGCTTTCTTTAACTGCCATTTCTGGCAATTCAGTTTGGTGACATGTCACCATTTATGTCACTGTAATGTGCACTTTTGAAAATTCCTTCAGAGTGATTGCCTTCTTTTAACAGAGAGCACAGACAGGGCTGGTCTACATGGAATTGCCTTGAGGGCACAGCTGTGCACAAACTGCTGATTTAGACTTGGGATGGGTATCTCGAAGTTTGGTAACTTCTGTTGCTTAATTATTTAAAATATGTAACAAAAAAGTAATGATTATTACATTCCTAATTTAACTTGTAAAATATAATACACGAGACCATCCTCCTCTTATTTTGTGCATGGGAGATAGCGGGGTTTATTATTTTTTTTTTTTTTCCAGGTAGGATGTATAGAACAGAGAATGAAAATGTGGCATGACTTTTGCTCCTTCTCATGTTAGAGTGACTTTTCTTAAAATACTTTTGTATTTCTTGTTGCAGCGTTAGATATTTTCATTTTCCCACAACACGGAGAGCCTTAGGGCTCTGCACTTCACTAGATTCCTCTGCCAAAACACTTCAAAGTGGTGAAAATTCAGATATTATTTCCTTGCCGTTAGATTCCACCTTTATCTCTGACTCCAGTGTTTTTGTTTGCCATTGGTTGTGGTTGTGTCCTACCTCCTACTTCCACTTCTTTATCTCCGCTAGTCTCCTGCAATTGACTTTCACAACATCTTTTTTCATACCCTTTTGCACCCTCCTCCCAGGAGTTTGCAATGACAGCTCTCCTGGGTATAGATCTTCTGCAGCAACATCTCCGAAATTCAAGCTGATCTTCATGACAATGTAAATAATTGGTTAAAGCTTCAGGGTCCCAAATCCAGAACACAGCATGCTGTTTCATTCCAGGCAGTTATCCGTGGATTGTAGAATATTTAGCTGATGGATTGAAGACAGGTTTTGTAAAAAAGCTCTTGCATCCTTTAGATCACTGCTAGAGATCACTAAATGAGATCGCTTTAAGCATGTTGTAGTCAAGCAACGGTGAGTAGAGGGAAGACACACAAGCATCAGCAAAGTAAAACTTTTGGTTGCAGCTTTTTCTGGTTCCTATTTCTTAGAAATTTCAACTTTTTTTTTTTCTATTTCAAAAGCCCATTTTGGAGCAACTTGTGTGTGGTATATGGGACAATTTATCTGGGCTTTCTGTTTTTCTGTTAACATATGTAAATGAATCTTGCTTCTTTCATATGGAGCTACCCTGAAGATTAGTCAGACTTATTCTGTGGCAGGTGTAGTGTTTCACTTTTAACTTTAATGTGAATTAAGAGCTCATATAGGTAAAAATAGAGCTTTTTTTTTTTTTTCCCCCTAGTCCACTTTATAAATTTTCCAAGTATGCAAGTTCCTTTACAAACGTGTTCAAGGCTTTGGGCAGTGTATCAAGGTGTACTAAGGTTTGTATTCAAGGGGAGTGAGCAAATTTCTGAAAAAAAAAAAGTAACTAATGTTTTAGTTCAGAGGAAGTACTCTTGATTTAATAAGCATCTTTCTTTTGTCACATTTAACGTACATCCTGTATGCTTGAACAATTGAAATGGAAAATGAGGCTGTGGAAAACTAGCATTAAGAATAACTAAACATCATGGATCAATTTTAGGTTTATTTTAAAATAGGGGTTTTAAAATTGAAAATGGATATGACTTTATACTTAATGTTGTAACTCCATGTCTTATCTCATATAAACTATTTTGGTATGAATAAATCCCGTGTATTTGATGTTTTCCAAAACTCTGGTTTTCTTTGTGCCATAATTATTTATGTTCATGCGTAACTGCACCACTGAGGAAATAACAAGTGAAACTGGAGGCTGCAACGGTCATCTGGGAGATGACTTAAGCTGTGGGATAAGCATAATAGTTGGGTATATTTGCTAGAATGATCAGTAGTGATTGGAAGTTACAATTCAGAAATGAGAACTGCACTTCCTAATGACCCTTCTGAGATGAGCAGTTTTGATTAAGGGTCTTCTGAATATTCAGGAAGATATTACTATATCATTTTACGTTTGCTTGATACATTTAAGGATGGCTTCATCGGTATGATGCTAGCCATAAAAAAATTGAAATCTGGGACTTGGTTTTAGTAACTTGCAGAAGATGATTAATTTTTTGTGCAGAAGAGTTCCCTTTGCACCATCCGTTTTGCATCCTTTGCATCCCTTTGTACACTGAAGGCAAACAAAAGGAATCCCCTGGTTTATTCCAGTAAGGACCTATCTTAAAGTCTTACAGTTAGTTCTTTCACAAATTGCTTTAGAGCTCACAGGTGTCGGAACATGATGTCACCGGAGTGCTACATCTGTGGTTCCTGCTTCTGAAGATGATGACTTAGCAGCCATCATTTCTCTGCTGTAGCTTCATTTGTTGCCTGTGTAAGGCTTTCAGCTGCAAACCTCAGGGACTGTCAGAACTGCTTGTCTCATGGAAAAATTAAAGTACTATGCAGTAGGAACATCGGAATCACTCTGTCTATATGAAGTTGTTCCTACTGCAGCTGTAGCTGCTCTGTGCACTTAGGAGCCACTGTGTACTGTTTCTGTGCAGCTGATCTGCTATGGGGGTCTCATGTCCATGTATATACATGAAAGCAGAATGGTTGTCACCAGGTGTGGTACCTGTACTGGTACTGGGCACAGACACCAGGCTTCAGTGTCTAGTGGGCTGGTCCCACCATTGGAGTTCTAATGATAACAGCCTAAGAGTTTGTGTTTGGGTAGGAACTCTGTCCCTGACAGCAGAGTTAAACGGGAAACTGTTGTTGATCGGTGTCTGTAACAACTGTGTGCACCAACTCTTGAGGGTCTCCTGGCTGTTTCTAAAATTGTGTGAGTCATAACTTCATCGGATCCATACCCACAGGGTTAGGAATTCTCTTGTGTGGGAGTGTGCAGAATAACCTCGGGAGGAGTTGCAGTGTTTTTCCATTTCTGTCTGTGAAGAATGCAGTAAGAGAAAAAGGAGTTGTAATCATGGTAGCAATTATGATTGCCGGTTTTCTTTGCAACTCATGGCCAGTAAAGTGCCCATCTGTTACTTAGGGCAAGCTATGGCTTTTGAGATGACAATGTGCTCCCTCGTAGCATTTGGTTGTTCTAGGTCAGCATTGATGTGCATTGGATTTCAGCATCTATGAATGTCAGTCTGCCACATCATTAATGTTTGGGTTTATTTTTAGTTTTTCTAGTTGAGTAAACTTAAGAGTTTGTGGAGGTGCTATAGACTTCAAACGCCCAGGAGACAGAATTTCAGCAATTGCAATCTTGTGCCTCACTAAAGAAGTAAATCTTCCTCGGCAGAGTGTCATGACTGTATTAAATGTTTCGTTCAGAATTTGTTGCTGATGAATATCCTTTTGTCCTAAGATCATGAATGCAGTTCTACACTGTTACAGCATGCTGTTTGGTGCAGAGTACATGTGGACGTCCCACTGACAGAGTTACTAAATAATTATGTTACTGAATGAAGCCTGAAGGTACAGGGATTTTGTTGAGAAGGGGTTAATTAACTGCGTATGCATCCCTACTTGTTCAGTTGCTGGGATGCTTGCCAGTTGAGGCCATGGATCCAAAAAAACCAAAAGGTCAGCTGTGTCAATAGTAGTGTAAATCTCCAATACCATGAATCTAAGCTGGATTCTCTTTCTGTAAGCCTACCAAACCTGGGACATGGGTGATTCTCCAGTATGATTTCAATGTTTACTACCACACATCCTTGGCTGCACAGTCTCTTCTTAAAAGTCCTCTGGCAACCATGCAAGGGGCATAGCTTTATAAAGGTGGGAGACAACCTGAAGAGAGATACAGGATTTTTGAATTTGGTTTATTTTGCAAGCTGTTTGGTGTGGACTGTCAGTCTGCCTGGGGACAGCCCCACATCCTTGATTTCCCTCTGCCCTGGGTAGCAGTGAGCTCAGGTAGGGAATGCACTGTGTGAGCTGCAGTGGCCTCTGGGACTGGGATAGGGAGGGGAAAGCTTAATTGCAAGGCTTTTGGGAAGGTTGCAGGGGAGTAGACAATAAAGATGATGGAAGTGTCTGCTAATAGTTGGGACTGTGGCTTTTTTGAGGGTGGGAGAGAGACAGAGAAGATGGTTAGGGTTGCTGTGTATGATGAGAGGAAAGCTGTTTGAGACACAGTGGAGATACATGTACATAAATGATGAAGGGAATGAGATTGGTAAGGAGAAGAGGAATGAAATTGGTATTGTTTGGGGTTTTGTTTTTTTTTGTTGGTTTTTTTTTGGGTTTTTTGGTTTTGTTTGTTTTTTGTTGTTTTTTTTTTTTTAAATAGTTCCTGGACTACTGAACAAATGCTTTTCTTCTGCCCTCTTCTTTCCTTATTCAGATCCGTTGCAGCTCATGCTTAGGGTCCCTTTTTTTTTCCCCAACTCCATCAGCAGCTCTTCTCCTCGGTGGCCCTTTTCCCGTGAGAGGAGGGAGAGCAGCTTGCTGCTGCAGGAGGAGAGCGTCTGTGAATAACTTCTAGTCATGTTCCATTCTGAAAAATCAATACAGCTGGGAGATTTCAATCTGAGACAGTATGCTTGTTTTCATCTACAGCTCACATGAAACCTAAAATTTATGTGCATATTTCCCACAGAAGCTCCCATCTGTTACCTTAGAGTGAGTTTTCATATGTATAAATAAACTTAATTTGCAGTTGAGAGAACATAAACAATTACCTATAGGCTCTGTAGGTATCTCAAGGGTTGCCTTCTGCATTAATGTAATGAAATGAAGACTGTCCAAGAATTAGTGTTAAAGAGTAACTCTTGTGATCAAGGGTCAACTTAGATTGAGCATTTCCCTTTAAGGGTGTATTTTCATTTTTCATAGAAAAGTTTCATTTTAATTCAGCTTGTTAAAATGGCTGAAAAAAAAAAATACTTGAAAAGCAGAACTTTTTAAATTACTTTTTTTTGATACTTAATATTGTATATAACTACCTGAAGCTTCCAGAAGAGGAAAACTTGCAGCTTTGTAGTCAGCTATATAAAAAATAGGTTACACCTTGTTTCGAGTGTAAATTATTATTGGTGTTTCCTAAGTGCCTCATTGAAAGCTTCATTGCTGTCGTATTTCTGGACCAGAAGGCAAACAGCAAGTCTGAATCAATTCAAATGAGCTGTTTATGAAATGGATCACTGGAGAGGTTTTATTTTGCATCTTAAATTAAGAATGATACTTTTAAGAGCATCTTAGTAACTATTGCTTTTTCTGAGAGATTGTAACCAGTGCAAACTCATCTTCCTTGTCGAGGACTGCAGTTCTTAAACTCTCCTTCTGGCTGCACAACTATATCGATACCTATTCCATTACTACAGTTGTGATTTTCATGCATAGTTTAGATTGCAGGTGAAGAGTGTCCATAGCTTTAAAGGACCTACTATGCAATTTCTCATGAAGTTTTCAAGTTTTACAAATTCCAAACCGCTATCACGTCCTGCATGAGAAGTCATCTCCTTTCAGTTATCCTCCTCTTACGAAGCTTTCCTGCAGTTTCCTAAAAGATTCACACACAATTCTTCTGTTACATATCAGTGACTTTTGACCAATAATGAGAGGCCCGTGATACTCACATGGTGCGCAGGAAAGTGAATTGGGAACTAATGCTACTTGTGTTTCAGAAGTGGGCATCACTTCCAGGCTGGGAGCAGGGATGGGTGGACTTGTGGTCTCTGTACTGCTCTTCTGCCTTGTATGAGTAAATACTCATTGAATAGAAAGTTGGAGCCTTCCTGGAGAGAAAAAGCCTTGTCTAGCATCAAGTAGGAACTGAATGTCCTGGTAGGACAGAGAAAGCACATCTAATTCCAGGAATTCCACCTGAGTTGAGGAAACTACAAGAGAAAGGCTTCAATAAGTCACCTTTTCTGGTAAACTGTTTCACTGTGCTATTTCTACAATCAGATATGTTTTCCCCACCACTGAAGGGTTATGCAGTTATAGTCCTGAAAGCATCTTTTGTTCCATTTGGATGGCTCAGAAAAAGTCCTGACGGTGGAAAAGAAACCCTGGTCTTCTCTATGTTACTTTTAAAAACAGTAGGTAGTATTTTCTCAAGTAACGTCATGGTAAAGAAGACACCCCGTTTTGCTTACTACTCTGGCTTCTGCTGCGCTTGACGAACTTCTAACTGTATCAGCTATAATTAGGTAATATCCCAAATGTTACACTGCAAACACTCGCACCCATCTAAACTAGAAACTACTTCATTTTGAAAATTTAGAGGGATTGAGAAATAATGGCCCATTTTGCATGAGAGAACAAGTAATGAAAATTAATGTGCAGTGAATTTGTCAAAAAGCATTAACAGGGAAAGTGTGTGTGTGTGGGGAAGCAATTAAACCTGAGCTGATGAAGGAAGTTCGCTGTACTGTGAGTGAGATTACCTGCCAAATATGCTTATGCAAACAAAATGTACATTGTAGAGAAACATTTCATGTCATAGCCATAACCTTGAGGGATATTTTAAAAGGGTGTTTAATGATAAAACTCATTAATTTGTGCAAGTTACTCCTGCATTTTATTGGTTGGCTTTGCAAGCTTTGAGAACTAACAGAGAAGCAACACAACCAGGTTGAAAAGGTCCCTTTCCAATTATATCACTGAACATATAGGGTCCTGTTGTATAATGAATGATCTAGATTAAAGTTGCTGACATTCAAATAAATGCACCCAGTGAGAAAATCCCAACAGTTCTCTTACTGGTTCTACTTACACTTCTATAATGTATTTTACACCTTCTTGAACAGATGAGTTTGAGCTTTCTCATAGTGTTTTCTTTACTCTATACAGAAGTGTGAAGCAGCCTTCTGTAGAGAAATAGGCCAGAGTTGCTAGAGGTTCTTTGACATGTTCTTACAATCTTCTAAATTTTCATGACTCTACAACAAGGACTCCCATCTGATGCCTATTTTAATAAATTCAAGCTATGCATTTTGATTTTAATTAATGGTTGCTTGTAGATGAAATATACAAGCAACTTCATAAATATAGCAGTGTTATTCAAATGTCCATCAGAATTGCCACCTGGTCCTCCCTAGTTTCTTAATGTAGGTAGGAAAAAAAGATATGAAGACTGCTAGCCTTGAGGCTGCTACAATAGGTATTGAACCCATGGCTATTCTGGGTTATTCATGGATTATTTGTTCCTTAAGCCTCTACATTTGTTTGTAGGATTCTGCAGTATAAACTGGGTACTAGTTGATGGTGAAATGATGAGGGAGAAAAAGCTCTAGCCATTATCTCAAGGGATGTTTTAAATTAATTTTAATTCCAAACTTTTTGAGACAATTAGCTGGATACAAAATAGCTGTAAATGTCATATATAACTCTTTATAGGGTTCATTGAGTAGCGCCTCTTTTTTTTTCTGAACTGCTGTCTAAAAATAGACAGGAAAGTAAGCCACATATTTATTTTTTTTTTTATCTGAACACAAATACCTCATGTTTCGGTTTTCAGTGCAAAATTTCAGCATGATCCTTTGAAGAGAGTGTTGGGCTACTATAATTGTGCAATGACTGAGGAAAAAGAATTGCTGACAATGAAAGGCTCATATCTTTGTAGCAAAGGAGCTTATGAAAATCTATCTAAGAAATTAGTTTAGATCTTGCCTGTAAATAGAAACTGTGTTTTTCAAATGAAGTTGTTTTTTTTTTTTTTTTTTGTTCCTGCCCTCTGCTCTCTACTTTTGAATGAGACATGAATCAACCATTAATCCACTTCTGCTTCTGAGTTCTGAAGATAAAAGAAAGGGGGGATAATTTGAGTGGTGCAAGGAAAATGATTTATCTTCCTATTAGATCTGCTGCCAAAGGTAGTTTATTTTATTAGATCCCCTCAGCCGGTGCACATAAAGATCTCGTTCCTATCTGCAAACTTCATCAGTGATACTTAACTGCATTTATAGAACGTGGTTTAGTCAGCTAAGTAGAGATGCTACACACCAGACTGAAATCTGCTGGATCCTGTATGCGTGGATACAAATGTATTTGGGAATGTGGTGAATAAGTCTCACTTGTCCCATGTTATTCTAAGGAACCTGACTGTATCCAGAGAAACAGAATTGCCCAGCATTTTGATGTTTGCAATACCAGCTGTATTTCTAATAAATCCCATATGAAGAAAAGATCTTTTCAGGCCCCTCAGAAGCTTTTCTTTCCCTTCTGTCTTGTGAGATGTGCTTATAATCTCTTCTAGTCTTTATCCCCTAGACTTGCTTTGTACTCACCTATTCACGTATCTGCACAATGAAGAAAAGAGATCTTGAAATCAAGTAAGCCTTCAGTACTATGAAATTAATATATAGTATTTGCAGTTCCTTTAGTTATTTTGCTTATGCTTAAGTTAAGAATTCATGTTCCCCAAACAGATATTGAAGAGTAGTACGTCATGCAGTGGGCCTAAGTCAGACTTTGCACAGTGTCCATGTAGCAAATGTAGCTTCCTAAATTAGATGTTTAAAATGGTGATGTAAATACCCTTCTCTCCTGACCCATTTTACTACAAAATGTGCATCTCTTTTCTATTTTATATTGAGTTTAGCTTTTAATTCTGTAGCCGCATTTAAATGCAAACCATTTCCTTTCAAATTTGAGTTCTTAAATGATGTTTTTCCAATTCAAATATCATGGTAAAATATATTCCCCCAGAGGCTTGGTACAGCGTGAAAATGTGCGAATAATGGATGCATGTGCATTGTACATCTTCCTACCAGATGGTACTGCTCAAATTTATAGTGTGTTGCGTAATCACTTTAGAAGAGGCTGAACAAATTTCGTTAATTTTAAAATTTCCTTTGTAAATGTTAAAGGATTTTTCCTGTAATGTCTGGTGTTTCATCTCCAATTTTGCCACAGCACTGACCTAGGCCACAGGAACCTGAGTTAAAAGAAAAGTCAATATTGTGTCTGCTATCAGTTGGAGGGTAGACAGCTTTTGATTGTCGAAAAACTAGTTTAGCTATTGATTTTGGCATATCAGTAAAATAAGAATTTTTGCTTATAGAGCTACAGTTCACATGAGACAATGCTTTAGTACAAGGAATGATTTTTGTTGATTATTACGAGAAAGCTTGGTAAGCTTCGATTACTGATTACCTTCCCCCAACCCGTACATTTCTGTTAGGACACATATTGAGTGTCCAAGCTGTGGCCCTGCACACCAGTAGTTAGAGTACAGAATTTAGCTACTTGTAGCGTATATATTTCCTGATGTGTCGGAAATTACTGGGGAAACTGAGTGAGGTTAGTGTTGGCTTAGGATGCTATCTTAATGAAACATATACTCCTTCAAATGTACTTACCAAACTTAGGAAAACCTTCTATGTTTCTTAACATTATGTTAAATGTAAAGAAAACCAATAAAGCTGTCTGAGAAAAGACGCTTGCAAAAGTACACTGGTTGAGTCATTTTGTACAAGCAGATGTCTTCACTGCTTAAAATGAAGCCATTTGTAAAATACAAATTTTTAGAGATAGAAATTATCAGGCTTCTGACAAACTTGACCTTGAACAGAATTCTGTATACAACTAACAATCTATTTGCAAAAATATCTGTGTATGATTGCAGCTTCAGGGCAGTTTACTTTGGAGGAGGAAGGAAGCAAATTTGAAAGCCTTAAGATGCAAGCAAAAGGTTTGCATCGTGATTTTCTCAGCAGCTCTATCTGCTGTCTTCTGAGTAGAACAGAACAAGATCTTATTTCATCACCAGTTTCTGTCCAGCTTATAACTATTTTGTTTTTGATAAGTTGGATGAAAGCTCTCTTCCTTTTATTTGTGTCAGGTTATTGTGTGAAGTTTTTAAATTTTCAGCCTTGTGTTTAGTATGTCTTCCTCTTGTTGAACTTCTAATCCGTTTTGGTTTTGCTTTTCTGTAAATCCTAGTGTCACTGCCACCACTTGTCTGAGACTGAGTCAGAACTGAGATGATCTATTTAAAATTCAAGTAGAAAATTCTAATATTTAAGTATTAGATAGTGTCCATCTGGTTTGGAATCTAAATATAATAGCACAGCATAGTGCCAGACTACCTGTCCTGTAATTCTGCCTGCTGATGAATTTTCAGAGAAGCTGACAGCATCTTTTTAGTTTTCCTCTTCAGATGAGAAAGGAATGTTTTGGTTGGTCTGGAAAACTTTTGCACTGTAACAATGCACTCATGGTTAACTATGAGCTTGTTTCCAAGTGGGCTGTGACTTACAGTCAAAGAACCTCTTTGCAAAGTTATCTCTTTACATTTCAACCTTGCTCGTTTTTATCAGGAAATTTCCTTTCCTGTTCAAAAACTCCACTTGGCTTCCATCTTAAGAGCTGCATAACAATATCCCTGTCATAAACTGTGCAAATATTACATTAAAGATTCCTTGGTCCACACAATTTTCCTTTTAAAAGGATGATGTTTGATAGACTCTTTATTTTCATGGTTAGACACCTTTCTTTATTTTTGAACCTATATTTATTCAGGGTTACCTCATATACACTATGACTGTGTAAGCAGCATTCTCAAATTTAGACAGCTCTTACACTTTTCTAATGCTTTGTTTTCATCCCATTCACACAGTAGACAGGAGTCTCTCTGTCAGTCTTCACTTTGCTAGGCTAAACCAGCCTGTGTGATGGGTTCTTGATTTACCCTGTTATTCCTGTAGCCTTTTTTATACTTGTACAGTTTCAGGTATCTTTCCTGAATATGGACAATAAGACCTGTACAAAATAGGATTATTTCAGGTCATTGTTCACTAGTTCTTTGTCAATTAGCACTAATATTTCTGTAGCTGTGCTGCAAACACTGGCTGACGATCCAGAGATGAATTTTTTTCTCAGGACTACGTTACATCATGATCAGTGGTTAATATAAATCATGCTAGGCTATACAATTTTGGGATAAAGTATCACATTCGGTGATATGAATGTAAGGTATCTTAATATTGTTTACCTTGTCTACTAAGACAAATATAAAATATTTATTTCTGCAATAAATGTTAATTACCAAGGGTAGCTTTTTTAACACTTCAAGTGTCATTTTTCAAGGTTCGATAGTGTTGAATGTACAGCTCTCCTCTCAATTCAACATATTCTACAGGAAAATGCTCATTGTAAGAGGCTGTGATTTCTTTTATTTGCAGGGAGCAAAGTGGGAGCCTAGTTCTGCTTCAGATTGCCTTCCTTTTTCTTTACAACACAGTTCCGATCCTTAATTTGAAAAGCCCAACATAACTCTTTTCAGTGTATTTAGAGTGGTATCCAGAAGACTCAGTGTCTAAGGTAAAAGCAGCGTGTTTTCTGCAATTAAAGTACTGTAACTTCAGGGTACCTTCATGGTTCTAGCTGAACAGCTAGAGTAAGATGGTGATTTAAAATCACTAAATGGTTTAAGAACGATGAAAGTTTTATGTCTGTTTCTCATTATAACTATTTTTGGGATGTATACTTTTCCATAAGATCTGTGGGCTTGCACAGAGTGGATTAGTCAGGGCTATAAAATCCGGAAGAAATAGTAAAAAATGGATATAGCTGCTTTAATAAGCTAACATTCATATTCTGGTACAGACAAGATCTGTGAAATTAAACATTATGTTAATAAGTATTTCTTCTGGTCAAGCTCTGTCATTTCATTGGCAGTCAAAATGCTACTAATGACTGTTTACCAAGACTGGGACTATCTATCACAGAACAGTTCTTCAAGTGCCAAGACCAGCTTTCCTTGGTCTTTCCTGCACTCTTTCCTGCCAGTTGCATAACAACTGAAATTATACCTGTCATTCAATTTGTCTGTATTTTGGTAATTGCACAGCTTGCTGAACTTTGTTCTGAATCTGTAATTAGCTATTTCTAGCAGAAAAATGAGTTACTATTCTAGTCGACTCAAGATCTGTAATGGACTAAATTTGGATCTTCCAGGAGTCAGTATGTCTGTCTGTATTTTAGCCTCATTTATAATTTCATAGAAGACTGATCTTTGCTTTGTCCTTCATGGCCCATTGTGCTCCCATAAGGTTAAATGTAGCCTACTTTGTATAACTGTTTTATAGATCTAAATTAATACATTTGTTTTACTAATGGTTAACTTCTTTTAAAAGTTTCAGACATACTTGTTCCTGTACTTAGAGCATATGAGTTTCAGACTAAAAGGTTCACACTTAATTATATTGAATTTAATAAATCTAGCAATCAAACCATGCAAAGTATAATTGATGTGTTGGCAATGTAGCCAGACTGTCTAGAATACAAAGTGATTTAGAGACAATAGCAGGACCTTGGGGGGGAAAGACTGTGCTATAACTTTTAAGCTTTCAGATGCAAGATTTATAATTTCACTTTTTTTTTTCCCTTTTCAGTAGAGGGATAAAAGAACGGTGTTTTGTTAGTAGAATAAGAGCTAATGAGTTTATAGGAAATATTTTACAACTGCACAGGAAGAGTAGGTTACATCCATACAATATACATACAATACTATGATGGATTTATATATAGCCCTGCATATTTGTGGTAACTTATGCCTAGATTTCCTATCTGTAAAACAGATATTAAGAAGGATAACTGTTTTAATGGATTTTCTCTTGCGACAGTGTATGATACTGTTAAATTTGTGTCTTCTCTGCTCAAGATTTTACATGGTGGGTGGTTCTTCTGTATAACAGAACCTTCACAGAGTTTTATCCTTTAGAATATAACAACATCCCATTGTTAGTACAGAGGGACCTGTACTAGGTCTAATCTAGCAGTAATAAAAACTGAAGTCACAAGGAAAATCATGACCTAAGAATGTGACAGTTTCCTGGAGAAATAATTCACCAATTTAGTAACTTGAAGTTGTTCACTGTTTTGATGAGCTCTTGTTCACAAGTCAAAGAATGTCTTGAAGTAGTAGAAGAAAGGGCTTGGCACCATTTGTTCTTTCTTCCAGACAGTGCTGGTGACAATATAGGTTACATCTGTTCTCATGGACATGTGATGCTGACTAGTGATGACTTCTTGAAGTCTGGCATATGTGTCAAAGCAAAGTGGTGAAGTACAGAACAAGGCCAAACCATTTAAGGACTTTGGTGTAACCTGGAACAAGTCCTGGAATATTTTGCTTCTTGGCCTGTGGTAGGTCTGTTGTGCAGGTCTGCACCTCAGTCAGCATTACCAAAGCGTGAGAGAGATCCAAGAATAAAAGAGTGAAAAATTGTTCTCTGTAAATGGCTATAGGCAAAGTTATTTTGATGGAGAAGCAACTAGAACAGCTGTGATGAATAGGGCAGCGTGGGGTGGGAGTGCAAGTCATGCTGTCTACAGCATGGGGAGGCAGGTGGTTGTGAGGAGCTTCTCCCCTTCCTCTGCTGCAGGCTGACGTATGTGTCTGTTGGCTCTGAAATGGCTACTAAATGTTGCAGTCCCCAGCCCCATGCTGAACCTTCTTATAGGAAAAATGGGATGAAGGCAGAATGAAGTGTTGTTGGAGAGTGTGTGTAAAAAATATATACAAAATTTGTATATACACACAAGTAAAAAAACAAACCAAACAAACATGAATTTGTGATGTGACATCAAGAAATGTGACTGTTTCCTTTGGAACTTCCCACTATTCCCTTTACAGAGGGAATATCCAAGTCAACCTGAGGCATAAAAATCAAGAGCAGTGAGTTTCCGGCTCAGTGGGGCATATTTCACCTATTCCCCAAGGGGAAATGTAGAACATTTCCTTATAATTCAGGTGTGTAAATGAGAAGTGCTCTGGGTGCATTATATCAGTCTTTTCTTGTGGCTGCAGCATACTTACAGAATCATTTTTTCAATGGTGGCATTTATTCTGTGGTCACTCTTACTATTAAAATAATTTGGATGTTCTGATTCATTTGGAGCTGACTTAGATGTCAAATAAGAAATTTCGGTTGTAGCGTGCTCACTTGCATAGTTTCACACATTGCAGGAGCATGACTGTCAGCATATAAAAGATATCTTTCAGAAAATAATATCTCGTCTATGAATGTACCAGCTTTTTCTTTAGACCTCTGCACTGTTCACTTAAATTAATGAAGGTACCTAATTTATTAGATAACAAAATACTGTTGTTGCTTACATTTATAAAGAATCCTGCAAGGTATATAAAATGGGAGTTTTGATCCAAGTTGAAATGACAGCACTGTCCTACCCTTTTATTCATTAGATACTTTGAGGAAATAGCCTCTGACATATGCACCTCAGAACAAATGTATTTTACCATATTATTGACAGACTAACATCCCTGTATAAATCAGTGTTTTCTGCAGTTCATCTGTTAGCCTAATTTCCCCTAATAAGTTGCCCATGGGCTGAAATTGCTGTACAGAGGACTGATGATTCCTTATTTTGTTCTCTTAACATGGCTATCGTCAGTCGTAGTTTCATTATTTCAATACTGCTGCACCATTAACCACAGAGCATTCACGGAGATGCGCATGGGTATTCAGAGGACTTGCTGCGTCAGTGAAACAAAATCACAGAACAGCTGAGGTTGGAAGGAACCTCTGGAAGTAATCTGGTCCAACCCCTCTGCTCCATCAGGGCCACCTAAAGCAGGTTGCCCAGGACTGTGTCCAGACAGCTTTTGAATGTCTCCAAGGATGGAGACTTCACAACCTCCCTGGGCAACCTGTGCCAACGCTCGATCACCCTCACAGTGAAAAAGTGTTTACTGATGTTCAGAGGGAACTTCCCGTGTTTCAGTTTGTGCCCATCGCTTCTGGTCCTGTCACTGGGTGCAACTGAAGGGAGCCTGGCCCCATCTTCTTCGCACCCTCCCTTTAGGTATTTATATGCATTAATAAGAAATAATGAGAAACGTTAATAAGAAATGATTGGAAATGAAAGTGGAAGGACAGAGGAAGCTAGATATTGCTGTCATACCACTTGCAGCTAATTCAGAATTGCTGTGGGAAGGCCTTCAGCATTTCAAGTGGTATAAAAATTGCCTGCCTTGAGGTCTTTATCTGGTTTTATCTTAGTATTTGGTATTTGATACAACACCTTCCTTAGATTTTAACATAAGAACTGAATGTATTTTTATCTTTTCTGCTGTTCTGTTTATGTTGAGATATGGGAATGATCAAGTGTTACAGTTGTCCTAGTTTTCTTGTCTAAGCATTTTCAAGGATGATGTGCTTTCAATGAGAGACAGCAAAACAAAGTGAGGACTGAAATATGGTGAGTGCTGCAAATCTATTTACATAAAAGAAAAGTTACGCAACTGAATGCAATATTAGCCAAGAAGTGAATCCTTATGCCTGGAATAAGGCATCTGCATTCACTTGCTACTGTTGCCTCAACCAGCTCTTTCCTTCCTTTGTCCTTCAAGCAGAAGTTTTCTTTGAAAATGGTTTTATATAGAGCAGAAATGTAAATAAAGTGGACTGCAGGTGACTTTGAATAAGAACAGTATGAGTCCTGGGGATATTTGCTTATTTATCTATTTACTTTTGAAGGGTTTTTTTATACACTTTTTCCATTTGAATTCAGGAGAACCTTAAGTTGTCTGTAAAATTTTTCTTAAACTCAGTGTTGAAGACAGAAAGTTAGACATGACTGGTTTATACAATGGAATAGACTGTGTCTCATTTGCATATCCTGTGCCAAAAACTGGAGAATTGCAATGCCACAGGGGATGAGCTCATAGCTTAAAACTTTAGAGCATGAAATTTAAAAGGCTGAAAAAATAGTGCAAGACTATCCCCCAAATCTGATAATTCAGTAATAACTTAATCTAAGTATATTTTTAAATGGTGATGTTACAAGTTGTAGAAAAGAAAAGTTCTGGGTGAAGATGATATAATCTCTGAGAAAAAACAATAATACAATAACAGGTTTTTAAAAGTAGATCGGATCATCAAATTCCACTCAGGTCAACTCACGACTAGAGCGGGCTCTGCAGGACATTGCAAGTAAAGATAATCTGCATATATGTGAGTACTTGTTAACAGAAACATTAAGTAAAATAGTGCTTCCTTTGTTTGACTCCATGAAGACCTTAAAAACCCTTTTGGTGTGGTAAAAAATTATTCCGATATAGCTTCTAAGCTCTCCTTCTTTCTCTCTGTCCTCAAGTACAGCGTGATGTAGAAGTTCCCTAAGCTGTAAGAATCCATGGGTTCTGGGTATACCTAAAATGTTTTTAATAATTTGGAATGTGTGAAGAAGTATATGTATAAATAATCCAAATCCAAACAGACCTTTAAATTTTTTGAAAGAAGTGCATAGTATAATAGGAACTCAGTGACCGAAGTGTGAATGCATATACTTGATTACTGAAGCACAAAGAAAATCTAATAATCTACGAGAGTCTAATTCAATGTTGTAAAGCTTTATTAGCTGCTGTTTTAATGTGATTTCAATTAGATCAATATTGGAGGACTTATATTATCTTCATTTCTCTATTTATCATAGAAATGCTTCTCTTCGCTAGTGAATACAGTGCTTGAAATAATTTTTCTCTGGCTAGACAGGATTGTTTTTCGTGACAGAAGGATGTGTTTTTGCAGCATTGATAATGATCAGAACATATTCGGAGAAGCTCCATTCAGTTCTGTAATGTAGTACACGAAGCACACTGAGATCTGAAAAACAGTTAATCAAACTTTAGTTCTCCCTTAGCCTTTTTATTAACTACAAAAGTATAAATGTGTTTCTTTAATGTATTCCTCATAATTCAATTTCTTTAGCCATTTAAGTAATTTTCTGTTCTTTAAGTGTCCTTCTTCTGTCTGACACTTCTACCACTAAGTTTTGAAATGGCAGACAGTTTTATAGGTGAATCTTAGCAGTACCTCACAGAGATTTTCTTGATTTGTTCCATGTCTATAAAAGTGGCAAAAAATGATAATGGCTTTCTCCTACCTTTGGTACATTCTTTTATAGCTGGTTGAAAAATAGAAAGATGTTTAAGCGAGAACTTCTCTCTAACTGTCATTAATATTCAGACAATTCATTTTTTGACATGTTCAGGGATAGTTTTCTGATGGGCCACCATTCAAAATGGCGTACAGCTTCTCATGACAATCCAAGTTCAGGATCTTGTTTTCTATTGCCTATTGAATTACTTCAAGTTTTATGTTTTAACCTTACTGCTGCCATTGGCATTTGGCTGGATTGTTCTGTAGCTGTTGTCTAGCCTCTACTGTTCCACTACTGCCCTTTAATGCTTGATCTACAAGATGCCCTGATTCGTGCAATGGCAAGGCTTGAGACTATTCTATGGACTCGGGGTCTAATGGTAAATGGCTACTGAAATATTCCAATGTTCAAAAAGCCAAAGTTGTTTAATTTTTACATAGTGCTGAGAAAGCAAGTGGTTCAATGCACAGCTGTTGGAATAATAATCAATATGAATATTTGTGTCCTAGACCTTAAGGAAAAGACAAATCCATTGTCTCTATGTAACTTTTTTACCTATCTGATTGTCCATTCTGTACATTTGTCTTTGTCTTGTTGGCCAAAACAAAAATGAAGTCCACAGAAAAGTTTCAGTGGCATATCCCTGAACAACCCTTTGCTTAAAAAGGGCTGCGTTCTAGCCCAAGAGCTATGTTGAAGCTTTAGTGACTGGAAACGCATCAGAAGGTCTTTGGTCTGGGGTCAAGCTTGAAAAAAAGCTCCATTCTTTAAAGTTCACCAAATGGTCTTTAAAATACATAAGCAATGCTGACTCTCCTGACTATACTTAATAAACTGTAGCAATCTCACCTTTTTTATTTTTGTTAAGGCTAGTGTAAAGATCTTTTTCTAGCTCTGCCAAAACGTGTTTGAATGATGATTTTGGGTGTAGTGTAGGATTCACTTTTGTCATCAATTGCAGAAATACTGGCCAATGCAAAAGCAAAGCTGGCAGAAGCCAGATCTCTAGATGGTCTTCCAGGACATTGTCCAACATGAGAACTCAATAATCAGCTGTCAAAACCACTCTCAATTCTAGTAATTCAAAAAGTTTGCAATTAATTTTAGAGAATTTATGTTAGTCTGTTTCCCAGTGCTGATGTTCCCATGATTCTGCAGTGTTCTCATTTAACTTACAAGTTTGCAACCTGTCAAAGACTAATCTTGCTGCAACAGAGGTAACAACATCTGCGAATATTTACAATAAGAATTGGGAGAAAATTCTAAATGTACAGATGTGATCATTTTTCTGTTACAGAAAGGACAACTGTCACACATGCACAAGCACACCTGTGTGTGCACATACAGCCAGTTACCCAAGGGTAGTCTCTGTTTATGAATATGCCATTACCCAAAACACTTCACAATGCAATTTTGCTTAATCTTTAAGCCTTCTCTTGGAATGAAAACATTTAACCTCTAAAGCTGCTTTCATGTGGAGCAATCTCAGCAGAGGTTTACCTAATTGTTCACAAATGTTAGTCATTATGTTTAGCAATGCCCTCTAAAGATACGGAAAAGCATATGATTTATTCTGAAGGAGGTGCAGTTTTCTTACCATCCTTTTCCTCTGATAGCTTCTCACTTTTTTTATCATTTTCTCTGTTGAGAGCTTTGTCCTTCCCAGTGAGAATTCTGGTAGGAAAGATACCCCCCTTCCAAATGTAACACAGTGATATTTAATTTTTTAAGTGTTGTCTCTTTTTATGGTACCTGTGCAAGCCATGCCAATTTACATGTCAAATATGAGTACAATGTCTTCTGTGTGCCTAGACCACGTGCCACAGATTGAAATATACTGAGCGTACCTAGTGAGAGGTAGAAGAAAACACCATACATTTCACCATAGAATTTAGAGAAATCTCTGACTCTTCCATAGAAAGATACTGCTGCAGTGTCTCCTGACCAGGGAGGAGTCTGGTTCAGGATATTTGCTGCTCTAAGAAAATTCAGTAATACTTCATGTAATGATAAATGAAATACAACATATGAAACGGAATCAATTTCAATTTGTATTTGAGCTGGGAGATCTATGGGCTGTGATCTGTTTACAGGACACAGGAAACTGGGATCGCTGGGGGCCATGGTGAGAGAGGCACGGGAAATATCCAGTGATCTTTTCTGGTTGGGTGTAAATGTGCTTTCTATTGGAGAATGCATCTTTTCAGACACATTGGTGGCTCTTAATAAGCTTGTTTATAAACCCTAGATGATAGGATATATGCTGAGTGGGAATCCATATAAAAACTCTGAGGGCAGAAGGTCATTTGCACAACCCTTTCTGCTTCTGACATGATAATCTTATGATGCATGTGCTGGACGGCTGCAAGGTTGTGGGGCTTGCAGGGGATCTGGGGGAAATGTTCTATGTCACAGGCTGTTGTTAGCAATATCTGCTGCACCATTCCTCTCTGAAAAACAAATGAAGCCTCTATGGAGTGAAAAGGAGGGAGCAGCATTTTTTTTTTCAAGTCATGGAAGACAGCAGGCAACAATCACTGCATGTAGATAAGCCTTCTTTGGAAGACCTTTGCTGCTTTCTGCTTTGGCTTTTCTTTTGTATTGACACTCTCCTGCCTTTGAGTGTCCAGTATAGTTTGGTTTCTAAGTAATCAGGAATCAAACCATTCAACTAGCAGAGAAATAAAGGAGATGTTTAAGACTGAAGGGCTTTGCAGATCTTTAACCTGGTTCAGGGATTCAATTTTTGTATTTTAAGACTAAACAGTCAGAACAGACATGTCCTCATAATATTCTGAACCTGTTGCCTGCCTGGGTGGTAGAGGTGGATGATTAAGCCTCATCCACAGTGCGAACTTGTGGCGCTCTGCCACTGTGTTAGTACGCAGTGCGTGCTCTCAGTGATGAAATATGAAAACATTTTGAATGGTACTTGGGAACAGGACATAGCAATAAAATTTGCTTTCCACTGTGGTTTACTGCTGTCTCTTGAGCAGCATATGCTAGTGCTTTGCTTGTTTGCTTCATCACTGCCTGTGTTGTTGGGCAAACAGGTTGTCACAGGTAAATCTGCAGATGGTTTTCTTAGCTTCGATCCAATTTATCTAATTTGTAGCTTCCCTGTGACTTCCTGCTTCTCCCCTAACTGTGAGACATAGCAACATTAGAGCCCCATGAAAACACTATGCAGCTCATTTTCAACTAAATTACCCCTAGCATATAATTATAGCTATTAGTAAAGCTCCCTCTGTCTTTCAGCCTTCTCCAAAAAACACCCTTCTCAGACAAGTCAGGCAAAAAGCCCACGGAGGTTAGTAGCTAGATAGTTAAACAAGTCAATCATTTAAGAAATCTCTCGATGTGACCAGCACAGAGTTTATTGTATGCAATAAGATAATATCTTGCCTGGGCAAAAGAGTTATTTAACAATACTGTTGTTTGGAATTCACAACTGGAGAAAAACAAACTCTTTGTTTTACAGTTTTTATAGTTACCTCTTTGCAGTGTACTCATCCATTTCAATAGTGGCAGAATTCATAAACACCGCTGGAGAGCATTCAGGATGTTACAGAAAGTATCTCTCCAGAAGACAGATGTGGTTACTTCTCTACTTTATGCTCTGGAATCTAAAGGGTTTTTGTGTTTTGTTTGTGTGTTTTTTTTTTTTTTTAAATTCAGGTTTAATTTAATTTCATTTAACTGCCAAAAGCAGAATACTTTAAAAGAATTAAATATACAAACCAGTGGGATTTAAATTCTGGAAGGAAATGAGGCTTTTAAAGCAAAATTTGTCTGTCTTTATTGTTGATTCTATACTGCGGTGGGATCCTTCTCACTGTTGGCCCATCTGACCGTCCACGTGGCTGTGTCAGAGTTCAGCACTATTGAGAACTGGCTTGATCAAGCATTCTCAAGGAAAAGACCATTCCTTGCCCCAGGAAAATCCTGTCTAGCATTGTGGAGAAAGCTGAGGAAACCAAAAAATGCAGCCATGTAAATGACTTCAGCTCAAGACATTTGTGTTATTTTCAACATTGGCTCCATGATGGCTTGGTTTAACTGGTTTACTGCTCTTAACTTCTGCACCAAATCTGTTAGCTGCGGGTATTGTGGTGGACGTGTGAAGTGGGTGTTCTGCAGCATACTTCTTGGGTAACTGAAAGATTTGAAAGTGTTGCAGAGGTTACTGGATGGAGAAGTGTTGACTTTCTCTCACATTTTTACCTCTGCCCTCCCACCTACTTCAAAAAGATTTCAAGCAGAATTTTGTACTGAAGCAGATTTCTTGCAAACTCCTCGCTTTCCCTGTGTGTCTTTGCATGAGATGATAGGGAGTGGGCAATTATCTTCTGAGGGATATTTATATAGATACTGGCTCTGTTGCTGCATGTATGCTAGTATATATTAGTTCTTTCTTTTTATAGACTGGTGATCTGAAATAGAAGTGACTGGCAAAGAGAAATGTCTTAAGGGACTTGGGCATCTTAGCAGAATACAAAATGTTCCATGATATATATTTACCTACCTAGCCAACACATCTTCCATACAATTCCTGTCTTAGGTTTAAGTGGGACTGTTAATTATTCACGCTGGTCTTCTCTCCTGATTTTCCTTTTCTAATCATATTTGCTTATAGTTATTCTCA
Source organism: Rissa tridactyla (assembly GCF_028500815.1). NCBI lineage: Eukaryota > Metazoa > Chordata > Aves > Charadriiformes > Laridae > Rissa > Rissa tridactyla. Next base: position 12,851,467 of record NC_071473.1, read on the forward strand.
AGACAATCACTGCATAGCACAGTTTCTTCAGTATATCCAGTATTTCAAGAGGTGTTTATGCAACCTACCAAGCAGTCTATCATTCCGTGCACTTGGCCTGGTATTTGTTTATGAATCTCACATTTTGAGCTCAAGCTTGTAATAGCAAATGTGGTAGTTTCTGTGGGTGCAGACGTCCCCTTCTCTCAGTGGTAGCAGAGGGACAGTCATTGTAGCACACTCGCTGCTCTGGAACATTGTATGGAATGTGATAAGCATGTGACTTTTCTAGGGGGTAGTTCTTTGTGTAGTTTACGGAACCAGAAAAGACTATTAAGCAGAAAATAGAAGCAACTACCCAGGTAAAAAAAAAATAATAAAAAAATTGTTTAACAGAAAAAAGTTAGCCATCCTTTGTCTATGCCAGTAACAATTTTGTGTGAGGAACTTACTAAACCAAACTATAGTTTGCAGAATAGTGAAATTAAGGTTATGTGAATGTGGAACAAGGTTTTCTGTAGCTTGCTCCATAGTTCTTTAGACATCTTCATTGTATTCAAAAGAGCAGGCCTGAACCTGGGCTTTATGTTAACAGCTTTCCTGTCTGCTTGATTACTAGTCTTCTGAGCACCTTGTGTATCCATAAATATGGTTTCTATTCCTCATGGCCTTTGCATAATTTGATGTACATGGAATCTCTTGCTGTACGCAAATCTGGGATAGGACCATTTTATTACAACTGCAACTAGACATTACCATAATCTACCCAAAATTCAAGTCCTGATTACATAAAGAAGTATACAAACACAATCAGTTTCTTCTCCAAAGACTTCACTGAATTCAGTAAACTATTTTCCTCATGCTTTTGGTGACAGAATCTGTATTAGCCACAGGAGATTATCAACTATAGAGAGATACCACTGTGTAGATGCAAACAGCTAACAGAAAACCAAACCAAGGACGACCAGTTGTTTTACTTGGGAGCTGATGAGGGGAAGCAGCAAGAGCAGGCTGCTGTGGGATGGAAGGGAAGCCGAGAGCAAGGCAGCGTCCTCACCAAGCGTGCCGTCCCACAGTAGCCAAACAAGAAGGGCAGAGCAGGTTTGGTGATAGCAGCCAGGTTCAGCCCACAGTCATTTTGAGATAAGTCTGTGGTGACCCGACAGGCTGGTGGTTATGCTGGCAAGTCAGTTGGCAGCCAGTGTCAGGTCCAGATCAGCGAGGCAGGTGGCTGGCACAGCCGTACTTGGAAAACAGGTTATTCAAAGGCAAGAGCCTGAGCTTCCACACAACTCCAGGTGAGTCCCCAAGAAGGTTTCTTTCAGCTCTTTTCCCACCAGTCTGAGCCAATGTTACACAGCTGAACTGTATCAGCTGGCCCTCAGTGCAGGCAACCAGACACACCAGAGAAGGGGAAGAGGTTGCAAAACTCAGGTGCGTACAGAAGCCTGACAGGTGGAGGATAAACTAATACTAATGATTGAATTTATAATATAATTTGGAAACAGTCTTGTTCAGTTTCTGCTCTGACAAATGAACCTATTTCTACAGTAGTAACTTGCTTCATCTCCTCCTCCTCTTTGCCCCTTCTCCATGGTTTGCCATAGTTTGTCTTTCTCTTTTTTCCAAAGAGAAAGTCACAGATTTTAATAGTTTTCCCCTGACCTTTCCAGCTCAGCTCTTGAGAAACTCCATATTTTGATGTGCTTATTCAACCACGTCTCTAAACAGCCTTATGCCTTAGAAGAAATATATTGTCTAATTACATCTGTGTGCCATAGGCAATTGAGGATATTTATTTGGGTGCGTAATTGGCCAAAATATTTTTATAAGCATCCTTTATCTTTTGTGCTACCCTTCACTACAACAAGAAAGAGAAGAAATCTAAATGTCATCAGTAAGAGAATAAGTCATTAAAACAATAAAATCCCTTACGTTTGTAAAATAGATAACTCAGTGAAGCGTCTGCTTTCATAGCAAAGTATGCCTTGTTGAACTGGTTGTATCATGTATGCAAGCCTCACACAGTTTTCTTGCTGCAAAAAGTATGAGCAAAGTCTTTCCAAAACTATCTTTTTTTTTTCCTAAAATGTTGGTCTCTGAGGTATCTGAATTTAACACAAAATTGAAGTACTTACACCCAAATGATGTTGATGTACTAGAATGCAAAGGTTGTATAAAACTTTTTGAAATGTTAAAATAAGGACTGTGTTTGAGCCGGAGATAACTAAATTAATCCCATGAATGAAGGATGGATAGTAGGACAGCCATGAACTACCCTGAAGAAACTTTCACAGCATATAGAATGCCAAGTAACATTTATCAATAACCAGATCCGTTTCTTACCGGGTGCACTGTAAATCTTCCTTGTTGTAGCAAGTCTCCTTGTGCATCCTGCAGCTGGAAAGGCAGAGTTAATATGAAAACCTTGCAATTCCTTAAGAGGTTCAATTCTAGTAAAATTAGGTATGATAAATAAAAGTCTTCCATGCAGACTATGTCGTTCCTTTGCTTACAAAGGAAATATGTAGGAAATACTGTATTTTTACATTTCTCAAAAGTACTGCTACGCCTTCTGTGAGTGATCAGAACCATATAAAATTACTTCTTTTGTGGATCTCTCTAACTTTTTAAAATATTTGCTTCTAGTACAAAGAAAAAGGACTTAATTCGGGGGGAAAGGTGAAAGTGGAACTAATTTTTGAGTCATTCCTTTGAATCCTGCCAAGAACAGTCTTCACCAGCACATTGACTGCCATTGTGGGTGGCTTGTTCCTAGTCACAGGGGAAAGAATATCTTGCTGCAGTTCAGATGGAGGTGGAGTACTGTTTATTTTGTAACTCTAAGGATGGTTTCCACACTCAGTTATAGGTCAAGAAATGGTATAAATATAACTCCAGAAACTAGACTTCTGTTTTTTTTTCTGCTGCGTATGTGCATGTAGCACAAAACCCTGGAGTGTCGCATTGGTCAGGCTGTGCCAAATGTGATTTTGGTTGTTTAGCTTCAGTGAAACCACACGGTTAATGTTTCTGACTGAGCTGCCAAGATCTGGCTTTTCTCATTTGTCTGGGCACGGCCACTTACCCTGCATGTTAGTTGCAGCTTTGTTTGCCTGTGGATTGTTTCTCCTGTTTCTTGACCGTGAATGAGAATTTTGCTTCTGCTGTCATCATGAATAGTTTTGAGGGGGGTAGACGCAACCTTTTCATCAGCCTGCCTGACCACAGGCAGATGCTTCTTCAATGTAAACCCTAGTGACCTCACCAGGTCTCCGTCTTTTTTAATTCTGTTTACGGTTGATTGTTTTGGTCTGTATTAATGTTCTCTGGACCAAAATAATAGTAGGACTGAATTATTCAATAGCTGCAGTGTACTGGTCTTATACAGATAGATCAGAACTGCACAGAGGGCTGTACAAAGTGTTGCACAAATAATACAAAAGAGGTGGAACGGATGAATTCTCTGGACTCTCCTTCCTCTCAATAAATGTCTAGGTACTTCACTAAAATACTAGTAATTAATCTGCTGGTCAGATCCATAGAATCTACTATAAGAGTAATTATCAAGAGATTCCTGGTCCAAAGTCACCATAGTTATTATCTTACATCTTATTGTCCAGTTGGATGAGATGATCACTGTAGGCCCCTTCCAACTGAAATATTCTATTCTAAATATGAGTTCAGCTGTCTGTATTTTAAAAGACTTGAATAGAGCTGAGCAGATGGAATCTTTTTCATGTCAAAAGCTTCATAAAAACAGTTTAAAAAGATAGGAATTCACTAACAACATGAATTAGTTTTTAATGTCACCACCTACTGTGCCAAGTCCTGTGGCTTTGTTACATACATATCAGCTGTTGCAAAAAAATCATTTTCTTTAAATGCAGAGTTATTTTAGGGCCATTTGGAGTTTGGCCAGAATCCAGCTCTGTCAAAATATAACTAAAAGATTTGATTCAGTAAAGAATTCTTTAAGGAGCTGATCATTTATATTGTTGCTTTCTGCTTGGAAAGAGTTTCTGTTCTGTAATGTAGGTTTCTGTGTAGGGCTGCAGGAAAGTTTTCCTGTTTGGGGTAATGATATCATGTACCACTACTGGAAATGGTGCTGTTGTTTTTTGTTTTTTTTAATGTAAATTGCTGGTGTGCCCTCTGTTAGAAGACCAAAACTAGTCACACTGTGTTTGATTCACTGCAAATGTAGTGATAGTTGTAACTGTATGATTTCTTACTTTACAAAAAAAAAGGATTGCTATTATATATATAATTATGACTGTGTTTTGCATTGTGACTTCAGATCTTTAACTTCATATCTTCAGAGAAGACATCAGGTTTGTGCTCTATTTTGTCACCTGACAGAGGTGAGAGAGACCTTTCTATTGATGTATTTGTTTATGTGTCTAGAGGAGAATGAAGGGGATGAGATGAAGGAAGGCAGGGCGGGAAGAGGGCAGAGCATTCATTGACTCTAAAACCAGAGCTCTGCTGATTGGAGTTTTCTTCCTACGTGAACGTGAGCAAGCTGTTTAGTTGTTGTGTATAACCGCAGTTGCAGGGAGTCCAAGTTATTCCCAGCTTCTGCAGCAGATCATTACTTGCTGGATCTGTTGTTCAGTAATCACTTTGAGCCAAGGAGGCTGAAAGAAGTCTGCTTCATTTGGTGTCTGCTTCCCACAGATCAATAGTGTGGATCATGAGCTTCTGCACCACCTGTCAGCCAGGTCCAGCTGGTTCAGGAGAGCTACTTCTATCAGGGAGCACTTTTTGTTGGCTTTAAAAACAGCTTTTACAACCACAGATGCTGGACATAGATTTGTGGATTATTAGCTTGAAATTGGAAATATGAATCTGATATACAACAAAAGTACTGTTGTCAAAAATCATAATTAGAGCTCCTGTGCATACATGTTTTCAATGTCTTTTTTTAACCCATAAATCTTATCTGCTAGAATTGGAGCATGTGAGATGTTTGCCCAGGCCACCTGGAAATCCTTGGTATATCCACAGAATTGTGCAGATGACCTATTCCTATACAGTGAATTACTCATATTCTGATGTGTTAGATTTCCTGTCCAGATGGGTGACCTGTATAACACATGTACAAATTTGGGAAATTCTACAAAATAATATCATCTATGTATTGAAAAAAAACTGTATAAAGGTCAGTGGATATTATTATCCCTTTTTGCTGAATTGGGAGATGGCAATGTGTCTCATTTGAAAGCTACTGTTGTATAGGAGTTGTTTTTCTGCCTGCTCTTGGTTCATTCTCACATTTTCTGAGGTACATTAAAGATCTGTTCAAACAACTGTGCCGATAAAAATGCAGAAGAGCTACACTATACAAACTAAATGTGCTATATAACTGCATGGTGTATTACCATTATGTAAAGAAAGATACCATAAAATCTTTTATTTTCAACAAATTCATTCAAAGGTGAAATCTTTGAGGTTTCTTCAAAGTCAACACAAAAAATGAGGGCAATTTTTTTTTTTATTAAGCAAGCAAACGTTGGTGAGAATACCCATAGTTATTAATTATAAAGGACTTCTAATAACCTTGAAAGTTGGAGGGTGTTTTGGTTTTGTTTTTTTGGTGTTTTTTTTTTTTTCTCCTTATGACAGAAAGATAGAGAATGTAGTTATCTCGGAAAAAAGAAATGATTAGACAGGCATGATCAGAGATGAGGGAGCACCCACGGGACAACTTCACAAGCCTTTGCTCAGTCAACCCTGCAATGAAGTGCAACCTTGTGGAAGTAAAAACACCCGAGAGGCAGAGGCAAGGCACATCCCAAACCTGAAAGTCTCTTAAGTCTTCTATAGGTGCAGCTTCATGCTAAAATACTTAAACGTTATCCTAAATGCAAACTGTGATTTGTTGCTGAACTTGCCAAAGCATATAAATTCTGCATAAAATCAAATGCATTTTTATTATAGCACAAAGATAAAAGTATATACAATTAAGCAAACTGAGTTTCATTGCTCTGGCAAATGAAAGCAGGCAAGGACTCGTGACTAGTCTGAGTTAATGTTAGCTTGAACAGCATATAGGGATCACTTCATAAGGTAAAAAATTAAAAGGTTGCTTATAGAAGGTGTCAGATATTTGATTTGGCTGTTTTCTATATCTCTTAAAGTGAATTATCACTAATATTTAAGGATTTGCAGACTAGATCAAATAGTAATTTTTTGTTAATGTTTCACATAAAACCCGTCAAACTATTTTGTGATCAGAAAACCTATTAATACTGTATCTATTTAAATAAATAAAAGGCTAGTGCATTGATACCATCTAACATATGAAAAAGATTTGTTGAAACATGGCTGGATACTGGCAAGTGTATTTTTTATATTCTTCAGGGAAGTGGGCAATGTGAATGTGACAATGACTTGGAGATGTGCTGGTTCCACGATTGCTGGTGGGATCAGACTGTGTGATGCAAGTGTTAGTTTGCCAAATCTTGAGTATGCAAGGGCTGTTCACTCACTGCGGTGAAATCAACGGGTCTGCTTCTTTCTGTGTGGGCAGTGATCCTAAAGTCTTTGCTTATGTGCCTCTATGTGTAGAGACCTTTACAAAAAACTGAGGAGTATTTGGTCTTACTGAACCAGTGGGCAGTGATCCCACAGTCAGAAGGAGAACTGGGACATGTCCAGCTCCAAGGAAGAGTTTCAGCAAGTATCAGAAGTGAGAGGGAAAGTAGTCGTCATAATGCAGAGACATTGTTACAGATATTTGGTTATGACTGAGCAATTAGAGAAGATTTATACTGGATGTCACGCTGAATCCAGCAGTGAGCCCCTAACGGCAGTTAGGTAGCCAGCTTCCCACTAAAACAGGCGTGACATTACCCCGGGAGCCTCCGAGGCTGTTCTGCACCTGGTATCCCAGGTGTGCTCAGGGAATGGAGCGCCTCGTGGTGTTGGATGCTCACCTCGTTGTGCGTTGGTGCGTTACCCATTTCTGGGTAGACTTTGTCTCCACAGGCAGATGGTAATTCAGTGGTGTCAGAGAACTCACTCACTGCTTGGTGCTGATATTTAGTTTCCTGAAAAAATGAGCATTTGAATTTAATTTCAAAAAGAATTACATGCAGGTTTTTGCTACCTACCTGAGATGTAGCGGGCTGTTTGATGTTATGTATATTCCATACAGATTTGGGATTTTGGAAAAGTTTAATAATACATTTTAATTAAATTTTATAATGGCTTCTGTTACTGGATCCTGCACTGACACCCAAAATGTCATTGGAAATAAAACTAATGCTCAGTAGGCAGATCAGAAATAATGTCCAGTCCAGACAGAGATATCTGTAACTGTTAGGTGGTTGGTGGTTCTTCTGTTACAGACCTTCAGCAAAAACATCTGCTTTTGCAGCTTCCTTCCCAATTATGGTCTGGCATACAGATGGAGGAAAATGATTTGACTTTGTATTGTAAAGCTGTTAGTAACTGTTTAAATTCCCGTGCTCAAAGCCTTTTAAAGGTTAAGAAAGATTGCACATGTACTTGCATGGGGAAGTTGGTGTTTGCTCTGATGGATGAACTGCCAAAGGGCATCCTTTGCAGTAAAATTGAACAAATGGATATGATAAAGGCTGGCATACTTTTACCAGTGGTTTGTATAGTTAGAGTTACCATTTTGTTGTTCAACTGTAGTTAGGGAATATAAGAAAAGAGGAAAGTTGCTTCTCCTTGGGCTGAATATATCAAATAGTGCCTGAGTGGCTTTCATTAGACAATGAATGAAGGCCAATTAAAAAAGTGAATTTTTACCTAGAGGTTTCTTCTAGCAATGTCTGTTTTGTATGTAATCATGTTTGGTTACAGAATTAGCAGCAAACTTGATTATTTGCCATCACCTTTTTAAAATATTTGTCCCTTTCATCCATGTGATGTCTGCATGTCTGTTGAAAACTTTTGGCAGCTTTACTTCTTACATAAGTTTTTTTTTTTTTAGGCAGGTACTTGCTGTCTACAAGAACGTGATGGTTAAAACTGTCTAATTAAAGTGTATCCTCTGTGCTGGTAATTTCAGAGCTGGCCTAGCCAGTTTTGCTTTCAACAGATTTTTTATTTTCAGGCTTAAGATAGGTTGCCTAAATCTTTGGCTTCTAGATAACTGTCATCTTTAAAATAAAACTAAGTATTTGAAATTCATATGAAGTTAGAATAGAAACAACTTCTCTCCAAACTATGATGTGTACAAAACTCTATATATAAATTTAAAGCAAACACGTGTTTGCTCCTTTGAGCTTGCTGACACGTGTTCCGCATGGTGTCTGATACGTGCTCAAGGGAGCATCATTTTCCGTGCTCTACCATTGCTCGTATTAGATGCTTCCATCGCGAATGAATGTAGGGGAATGCGGTAAAGTAGAAATACGTCCCTGCACATTAGCTGCACAGGTGTTTATTTGCACCTGCACCATGCTCCAGAAGCATCTTTCGCCCAGCCTCAGGTATATGGTGCTACAGCCAGATTGTAGAATTCACCTGGCAGACATTGTAAGTTTTAGTTTTGCTGGAAACAGGGGGAAGATATCAATGTCCAGTGGCTCAGCAAGTGTGACAGCAGCATTATATTTTCATGTGTGTGTGTAGCTTGGGTCTCTGATCTACGCTAACATCTCATTGCTGTACAAAAGCGACTGGAACATTACTGCCCAGTGGCTGAATTTTGTGAATTACTGAGCATGAGCTTTGAAAGTATACAGCTGTTAATGCCACCTTTTTTATTGACAAGTTCTGCTTTGGAATGTCACTTACTGGAAATGCTGGCCGCTGTGAGAGGGCGTATGCGTGCCTGTAAAACCCTCTGCATGCTGGGTTCACTTAGATCATGTATTGTAAATGCTTTGCTAACATTTTCATAAACTTTTTTAGTTTCTGAGGTACGTGTGCTCACTGCAGCACCCTGCTGACTCCCCTCTCAGAACGGATTGGTGCTCTGGATGGAAAATCAGAGGCTTTACCACGTACGCAATGAGTCCTGTAGGTATGCTTACAAGTGATGATCACTATTAGCTATCAGATCATCATCTGCTTAAGATGCCAGTCAGCAGGGGAATATGAACTTGCTGGAATTACAAAATACAGTATGGATGAGGAGCAGGCATCGTGCCCAGGATTGAGCTGAAATTTTTGGCAGATCCTGCGTGATCCTGTGAAAAGGCATCAGGATGATCACAGATCTTGAATATGAGTCTCCCTCATGGTGGAAGTGCGGGAGGTGGTTGGTCTGGGAAGGGCTGTGAACAGGATGAAGGCTGGAAAAGGCAGGGCCATTTTTCTGAAGGGATCCCCTGGGCAGGAGGAGCCGTTGGTGGGAGAGGACAGTCTTGGCTCTGCCACGTGAGGAGCAGAAGGAGCCGTGGAAGCAGCTCTGGCTGCACCAGGCTCTTGTGGTTGTGCTCTCCCCAGCAGCATTCCGAAATGCTTTATGCCAAAGGCTTCGTTTTCTTTCTGGGTTTTCAACCTGTCCTGGCAATGTGTGCAGCTTGAATAGCCAAATACACTTTATCAGGAATCTCACGCGCAGAAGAAAATGAGTCCTTTTCTGCATTCAGTTACCATGTCTCTAATGGAGTGGCGAGGTGTTGGAGCAAGGCCAGCTCTCCCTGCCAGAACAAACAATGCTGGGGCTGTGGAGCTAACCTGGCACTGTGTATTTACACTTAAAGGTTTAGCACTGGAAATGCATGAACAATTATGACTTCATTTCCTAACTGGAGTGCATTTTGTGATTACAGAAGAGAACACACCAAATGGGACTTAGTGTATTTGGGGCTGAAACATGGTTTTACACAATGAAACCTACTCTTTACAGAAGAGTCGACTGAAGACAAGACAAAGCAAAGTTTTCACCATAATTGTACCTTCTACAATGAGATTTATCTATATTAAAGAAAGTTGCCTGAGTTTGTAGTAAATATAATTCAAACCACCCTTTCAAATTATATAGGTTATTGTCTCTATTGTAAAGCAAGACACAATGTTGCTCTAGAGATCATTTTATCTACTTTCATTTGTATTTTTTATTTTGTCATATTTTTTGCTTAGCTTTTTCTGTGTAAAGACTTGCTTGTACCTTCTGAAAGTTGGAAATTGTGACATGAAGCGGTTGTAGTGGTAGATGAAATAGAAAATGTTATATTTTGAGATAGAATGCATTTATCAGAATGAATTATTTATTTCAGTCATATATTTATTTACTTATCATCTTTTTTTTTTTTTTTTTGGTGGAGAAGCCAAAGAAAGGTGATAATGTTCCCGGATGTTTTTAGTTTTAGTTCAGCTATTTACGTGCAAATCTTTAACTTTTCCTCCTCGATTTTTATCTTCCCTGTAAACTGCTGAAGTGAATGCTGTATTACTCCTGCAGGTGACATCAGCTACAGCAGCATGAGTGGATGTGACTTGTCTCTGAAATTGCTTGGAAATCACTGTTATCCCGAGGCTCTTTATCCCTTTATCCCCCCAGGAAAAAATGCGTAGAATGTAACTGTATTTGGGACTGCTGCAAGTAGAAACTGAGGTGGTGTACATTTGGTTTCCAAGTAGTTTATTACCAGGCAATGCAAAACCTCAAGGTCTCAATTTAAAAAAAAAAAGAATAATGATTTTTGTATGGAGAAATGCTCTGTAGATGGCAGCATTGATGAGGCCTTACTTGCTTTCACTCTCAAGTGAAAAGCAGCAAAAGTGTGGTTAACTGAAGGCATTTTCTTAGTAGGTTTTTTTATACAAATATAGAAGTAGCACTTGGCATTTTGCTTACATAATAAATTGAAGTTGCTTCATAGTCCAGTGAGGTTCATTTTAATGCTATAGCTACTGTAGGTAGAAAGTTTTTGGTAATTTACAATTTCCACTTTTAGTGGGACACATCTTTTTTTCAAACTGCATATGATCATTTTTATTTTTGAGGCATTAACTGATCAGTTATTGGTCCTCTTATATGGTTAGATATATTCTGAAAGATTTTCTGGCTTAACTCCTTAAATAGCTCTACATAGTGTATGATCACAGGCATCATGATTGTACTGCCTACTCCTGCTGAATTCTTTTATATATATCAAGACATTTTTCTTGCTAAGGATCAAATAAGCTTTATTAGGAAAAGAGAGAGTACTCATTTAGTAACGTAGCATACTAACTCAGAAGTCACATATCACGTACATGGAATTTTTAGGTCCCTGCAGTAATTACGGTTTCCACACTCCTTGTTTGTCTGCACTGAACCTTAGCTTCTGTCAGTGCTGGTCTTTCATGAAGCAGCCACAGGGTTTTGTAAGGGTACAAGGGAAGTGAGGTTTTAAAGGAAGGGACAGCAGTTGTTTAAAATATGTTGACTTATTAAATAGATATTTACTTAAAAGGTGCATGACATTTTAAGTTCCAGGACACTGTAAAATGCCCTCTTTATATCAGTCGTATTTGCCTTTTCATTCATCTTGAAAATCTATAGTCAGGACTCCGCTTAGCAATAACATCAGTGGGGCAGCCAGCATTTAGTGGTGGCAATGATGAAGAGCAGGCTGAAGTTAGTTGATTTTCCTGTCATCTGTTTGTAAGAAATAGTCTTCTTGCTTGGTGTCGTCAGTTTCTGTCTATAGGGTAGGGAACCATGGTGATAGTGTTTGATGGTTTTTGGATCATCTGAACACTACTGTGTTCTTAATATTATTCCTAAACTTTAGCAGGGTTATCAAAAACTATAGCTGCTTCTGTTCTTTTGGATGCTTACAACTGCAAAAAGTTGCACCCTTAAGTGTGTGTTGGAAAAAATACTGAAAAAATGCTGAAAAGATGAAGCAAATTTTTTTTTATGGTTTCAAGCTTCAAAATTTGCAACCTCTTATATTCACACAATTATATTTTCAGGGGAGAATCTTAATTATTGTGCATTGGCAGTTACACTTGCTCTAAAGTACCGGTTTTGAGAATGCAAATGAAATAACAAGTAATAAAGTTGGAGGTAGGAAAGTGGTCAGAGTTTTATGATTAAAAAATTGTCACTTGGCTGTAAAATCTGACATACATTTGTAATTAATTTGATTGTTTTCCTCAGTCATTTCTGATTTTCAGTGCATGAATTGAGAAATAGAAGTCTTGATACTCAGAAGCGTGGACTGTGTGCAAAGCCAAAACCGTAGCTGGAAGTTCAGTATTGTTTCAGGGCTCCGGGGCTGCAGGCTGGACTTCAGGCCAGTTTCGAACACGGCTGCGTGTTGCTCAGTACATTGCTTTTGCCCCTGGAAGATACTTCTTACCTTGCAGGGTATTGAGAATTAATTTATTTGTATCAGTAAATTGCTTTGAAACTATTGACAGAAGAGTCAGAAGACTGTCAGAAAACTGAAAAATATGAATTGTTGTTGCAATAGAAGCGTAATACTTTAATCACTGATGAAAATGCTTAGAGCGTGACGCTCCCTGAGAATTAAGTAGGAATGTTCTTGGCTTCCTAGCATATTAACATGCTAAACAGTCTGCTTATGCTTTCATTTACAAGTGAGGCAGCCTAGATATTAGCCTCAAATAAGCCTGAAGCTGTTTTGATGACTTTTCAATCAATGAGAAAAAATATAGATATGAAGGTAAAATCAATAGTAGCAGCTGCTCTGCCACAGCACCACAGAATGGACTGAGTAGCGGTGATGTACAGAGATTAAAAATGAAAAGCCTCCTCTTCAGATATGTAGAAATCACTACTACAAAAGGTGTTAATGAAGTTGTATTAATAATAAAGCAGGATTTAGGATTTCGTCCTAGTTCTGCTTTGATGCCTACATGAACTTTCTGACAGTGATTTTGAGGAAAGATTTAACTTACAGTGACTTTTTTTTTGCCAAATTAGATCTAACATAATTTGGTAAGTCATAATATCTTCCAGTTCAGAGCAGATATTAGATGGCTACTTCATTTGCTGTTCCATTTCTATCAACTGCAATGAAGTCATCTTATAGACTCTGCTTAGTTTCTGCTGTTAGTTCCTGCATTATGCAAGCTACTAAAAAGCCGTATGAATTAGGGAGAACCTTTTATGTACAGTTGAAGTGACACAAATGCACAATCCACAAATAAATGAACTTCAGTCGCCTATTGTCATGATAACTTCTTTATTTTTACATGCTAAAATATGGAATATTTTATTCGTTATAATAAGCCCTATTTTTTGTTAGTCTGTTGTGTTCCTTTTAGTTTGCATAAGCCTTCCTGGCTCTGAGAGCAAAGGTTTTTTAGGTGATCGCGTGCATGTTGGTGCAGAACACTTGTGCTCCTGGCCTTTTCCTCTGAGACTGCATGTTACCCCGAGTAAGTTTCGAAGCATATGTTGGGAGCTGGATTTTGTCAGCTGAAAAATGAGCTAGCATCATGCACTCTGCATATTGAAGCCCTCTCGGTATAATCTACAGATACAGAAGAAGCATTATATTTTCTCATCCAACCCTGTGTATTCTCCTGAAGTCTGACCTGCAGAGCCCTGTTCTAAAATTCCTGAGATAACAGTACCTCTGGGGTCATTCAGTTTTGCACCTTGTATCTGTGAGCCAGAAGTGTTCAGCCCAAGGGATTAGGTGCTTGGAAGTGCACGGAGACCTTCAGATTTTTCCAGTGGAAAGTTTTGGTTTAACTGGTCATCAAAAAAAAAAAGGTGTTCTATTTTGTCTAATGGGCTAGTGATTACCTCTTTCTAAGACAGTTTTTATAGCGTGTCTGAAGTATTTTAAGGTCATAGGAGAGAAACAGCAGCGAAGAGGAAGAGAATCTCAGAATGATTCTAGAGAGCACTGGTCCTGTTAAAGTGATGCTCCCTCTACATACCTTGCATGATTTTAAGGCAAAAGAAGAACCCTCTAATATTAGCAGAGCTAATTACTTAAATCAATTAGGATGGGATTTCCACTATTTATATATTAGGCACTAATAGCTTTCTGCCGTTGTTTCCTCAGCACTCTATCAGTATTATGCAAGAAAAAAGTAACTCTTCATTCACTGCAGTGATGCTTGCCCGCTGCTGTGCGAGGATGGTGCAGCAGCTGTGAATCACCCTTGTTCTTGGGGGCCATCTGGCTTTCATAATTTCACAGTTTGCCTCTCCTGAGATGGACTTCTATTGTTTCTTTTTTCATATTTCCTTCCTAATCTTTCTACTCTGACCATGTTTTACATCATATGCTTCCTTGTTACTTTAGATATTTTACCATCACAGTGATTTAATGGACTGCAGTGGAGACCAGAACCGAGAAGCATTACTCTAAGTGACAGAGCATTAGAATTTAGATCTAGATTTTTAGCTCAGTACTCAGTCTTTGAAGTCACTGCTTCATCTTGAAATACAGCTTAAAATAGCTACCAAATAGGGAACAAGACAGTTAATGTAGGTATTTAATGTGGAATGATGGAGATAGGGGGAAGAAGGAAATTGGGGCTCTCTGATGGCGTGTGACACATTCCCATGGGTCAGTGTGACAGCAAAGGGCTGCTGACGCCTCAGTGGAGGACTAGGCTGTCACAGGGCACATGAATGCCATGACAGAAGCAAAGGTTTTGTCTGTCTATTTGTATCTGTCTCTGAAATAAATTGGAAAATTATGGACTTTTACACTTGAGAGGGAAACAGGTATAAGAGAAAAGCTAAATTTTTGTCTGTGACTCATATTACTCTTCTGTCACAGCACAGAGGAGGACTTCTATGCCAGGAAGAGCTAGACACTGCCATTTCTCAGACCACACAGCTTCTCTCAATATAAAATGAGGCATGAAAATGTTATATCTTGATAATAGACTCTACTTAAATGTGAAATGTGTCCTTGGAGCTCATTTTTATAGTGCGGTACTCTTTCCGTGCAAGATACCCTTTTGTAAAATAGCTCAGGCTTCCATTAGTGCTTCTGGACCTTCGCTTCTGGAACAAATTTTTTTTTTTAAACGTTAAACACTACTTCATTGGGATGAAAGGGGTGTGGGATACCTTCACTTTTAAGTACATGCCTTGACACACTGACTGTTGAGTTTGGCATTGCCACGTTTATACCACAGCACAGTAAGTTGAAGGATTTTGTATGGTTTTATGTGAAGGTCTCAGTCTTTCATGTGTCCTTTAAAACAAATCCTCTAAAGAGCGTATCTAATAGCAAGGAAGGGATAATTTAATATAATTTAGTAAGTTGACCTTGGTGAGCATTTTAAGTTGTTAGTTTTCCCCATCCCTTCCTATTTAGCTGGACAGCAGTAACGAGTAGAAGATGTGCAGTAAGAGGCTGCTGAAGTTGATTTCGTTTTAAAGGTGTCTCATTTTTCTTTGCTTATTTTGGCTACATCCTTGATGCCCGCACTCTAGACAAAGATTCTCTCATCAGAACTTATCTTTCATTAGTTTGTCAAACTGATCAGGTTCTCACTACTTCTAGCAGTGCAAAGAAGTAGGTCAGGTTTGCATGACCTGATGAATGCAAGCATTAATTATATCTTCATTAAAAGAATGAAAATTTTGATGGGTATTAGTCTGTAAGAATTGGACAGTTGAGTTGATGCGTGTCCTAGATTGCAGATTGCATGAAGTAACTTTGAAAGAACAGAGCTCCGAGCACTGAAGGAGCTGAGGGTTCTGATCCTGTTCCTGCTTTGGACTCATCTGAGTTACAGAGATGATTTACCAGCCCATGTAGTTCTCTGTGCTTGCAACAGCAGGTTTGAATGAAGCAACATGAAAAAAATAGCAACACAATGGCTGGATTATCTCTTGTTGGTGACTCCAGACCACTCTCCAGTGAACGTTTACTATACAGCTTTCTTCTGGGATTTGAGAGCTATATAACTGTACACGTCTTGATGTCAGTATTAGCCTTTCACATCAGTGAGTCTGAAAAGGCTTTTACTACAAAGCTGAGACTGCCGAATCACTTCCAATTAGAGCTGATACGATGTTAATTAGCCCAATGCTGCTTGGTAAGCTGTTTAGCACTTTTGTCTCACCTATAATATGTGCTGGGGAACTGTGACTTTTCCCTTTGAGTGAGCTGGTGAGTTTCTGGAAGTAGTAAAACTGCCTTGAGATTTAGTCTGATTATGTGAGGACTGATTTCAGACAGGCAAAATTTCTCCTGCTTGTGAAGCCCCGTGATCCATAGCAGGTCCATTGTTTATAATCTAAGTGAAAATTCTCTGTGAAATTGTTACATAACACTAATGTGTTTACCTACATGTTCAATCTAGAAAAAATGAATATGGAACTATGTGCAAAGCAGCTGAACTGACGCTGGGTTTATTCTACATTTCCTGTGCTTTTAGCTATGCGAGTTCAATATAGACTTAATTGCTATATATGCATTTTTTGCATATATTCATTCTTTTATGGAGGTGATGGATATCTTGGAGTTGGCACTAGCACTTAAGATTTTGTTACCTACTGAAAAAAATTCAAGTGACTTCAATATTAATAGTATGAGAGAAACTTAAACACTTAAACTGGTTGAAATCTTTACATGGTGCAGGGTTTTAAGGCAAATAACCTACTAAGTGCTTGGATGGCTGTTCTGACAACTTTGAAGTGTTAAAGTTTGTCCTGAGAAAAATCATAAGATTACTCCAAACAGAGAGCACCTGCTTATTCACACATGATCACCTAGAATGAAGCTAGGAAAATAAAGTGTATATTATATCATGTGAGCCTGCTGTCTGAAACTAGACTGATACATTGCCACACATTCCTTAACTAAACAAAACTAACTTAAATTCCAGTTGTGTCTACTAAAAAAACCCGGAAGTTCCTCCATCCTCATCTATAAAATAATAAATATCTGGTTTTATATTCTCCATGAGTAATGGCTAATAGCTATTCCATATCTTTAATATGCAAGATGTGGTTTTTAGGCTTTTACATAGTAGTTATTATCGAGGCAGCTTCAATAGTTCACCTGTTTGATTTGTCTTCCTGGGAAAGTCTTTGACAGTACTGTCTTCTCAACCTTCTGAAATGATGCTGGGGTTTTGCTCAGAAGGTCAGATAAACTTACATATGCAGCAGAAACCTCATATGACATGTCAGCCCCGGAATGGCAATTTTATATGTATTTTTAGAGAGCTGTGCATGTCGGAGGAAATGTAGTTTAAATATTTGAAAGCTTTTTCTGGTCATCAGCTAAATCAGTACTATTGTATTTTTAATAGGGAGATGTATAAAAATTAAGGAGTACTTGCTGATTTGTTAATTCATATCGGTTAGCATATTTACATGTAATTTGAAAAAGTTTGGTAGCATGTTAATGGAAAAGGCTCAGTAACTAAGCATGGAAGCCGTATCCTGAGCTGAGCATTGAGTACAGTGAATGTGGTGCTTTCTGTTTAATTAGCTTTAAAATGTCCCTGCCTTGAGGGAGCTACGTAAGAGCCAATAAAAATACGTACTTGATAGATTCATAGAGCTCATGACTTTTGAATGAAAAGACATTGGTCCTAGGACGCCCT
Organism: Rissa tridactyla; assembly: GCF_028500815.1. NCBI lineage: Eukaryota > Metazoa > Chordata > Aves > Charadriiformes > Laridae > Rissa > Rissa tridactyla. The sequence goes on from NC_071473.1 coordinate 12,868,927, forward strand.
TTTTCATAAAAAGCTTTATTAGATACTCAGGAATGGTTTTGTAGCACTGACAAAGTAATTTGGTGTATTTATGCTCAGTAGGTATTTTTGCTTGGATTGGCATGGCTCTTAGTTTAGGCCTGTCACAGAATTGCCTGGTGAAAATGAGAACTGACATTTCACGTGACCACATGATAACTGTGACTATAATAAAACAAAGATCTCAGCTTTGCCTCCTTTTGAGAAAAGAAATAATAATAATTTAAAACCCCACTCTAAAAGTCTTAGAGGAGTTTTGCACTGCTATTCAGCAGTCTAAGATTATAATTTACACAAACATTGATGCTGGTGATCAAAACCCTTAAATTACAGGAATCCCAGAAAAAAAGCAGTTGTAATGATTCGCTATTGCTGTGCCACTGTTCATTTTGAACCTTTTACCCTGTGCTTCTGAAAATGCCCAAACAGGATGTCCATTCCTGTTTTGCAAGAGATAAATTGTATAGAATTTCATGAAGTCTCTTTGGTTTTGAGAAAATGCAATGCTCCAGTTAACGATGGCGTGGTCAAAACTTCCCCCCAAGCTCTAGTCCTAGGACCTGTTGGCCTGGCAGCTGCCCCGATTGCTGCTTGTCCTTGGCACTGAGGAATCACCTCCATCTGATGCACTCTTAGGTGGAGATCTCAGCAGGGAAGCATCAGGTAATACGGCTCTTAGGAGTAACTTACGTAGAAGCTGTTAACTTGCAGGGAATGGGAGACTGGGAAAAGAAACAGATCTGCTGGGTCCCAGGCCCGTGCAGCAGTCATTAAAGTGGTTTTCTTTTTTTAGTCATAACTCTCTTTTTTGGTCATCTTATTTTCTTACCATATTGGTCCATTTGTTTGAAATCCTACCTCTAAATTATATTTCCCTGGGAAACAGGGATATGAGCATAAAATTCATGAGTTTAGGAAAAAGAAACCCTGAGTTATTACAAATAATCTAAATATTGCAAAGCGGATGCTTTCTCAAGGAGTCAGAGCAATATGTGGAAGATGAGCAGTGCTGGGTCCTAGTACTGTTCTGGGTATCACGTTTTGTAAGGTCGTATTAGTAATTTATTTAAACCCTCCATGCCTCAGATTAATGCTGACTTTTCCTTCCTGTTGCTTACAAATCATCTTTATTTCATTTGTGTTGTTATGTACAACACTGAAAGGAATTCTCTTAACTTCACTTTTTTGCTTCCTTTATTTCATTCTTTGCTGAAAAATGCAAGAGTCATTTTATTAAAACAGTCTAAAGAGCGTTACTCATGTTTCTGTAAAAATATTGAATATTTGGGAGTCTGCTGATAAAATATAGATACTATAAATACATTTTGTGATGTGACAACAGCTAAATGTGCTGCAGGCCTGGTAAACCTGCGTTGAGGATGGGCTCGCAAACTCCAAGCTTTATTTAAAGGGAAGCCCATGCACCAGGGGGCTGGTGACTTCTGCTGTTGTCAGATTTGATGGCAAGTGCTGTAAAATGCCATCCAGCATGGAGCACAGAATGGTTAAAAATTGTGGCTCTTTGGGGATCTCCCCTGTTCAAGCAGTCGTTGTTGGATGGGCAATTCTCTAACTGGCATGGCAGTTTTTAGTAGCAGAGTAGAAAGTGATATTTATATAATAGCAAGTCACATCAGACTCTTCTGCTCAGATGAAGTTGGGGAAGACTCCAGCATGACAGGTGTTACACAGATTTTATCAGGGGCTCGGTATAAATAAGCTGGCATTTACTGGTAGGGAGAGACAAGCAATAAATAAGGATAGTGAATGCCCAGAAACATTCTTATCAAATTAAATGAAGTGAACGGTATTTGCTAACTGAAGATGCTGAGTGGCAAGGAAGGAAATCCATTTTTATCGCCTGCTTTCACCCAGGCACGGTTCAGTCCGTTTCCTGCTGTTGTGTACCAAACATCCGAGTGGAGGGTGGACGCTGTCAGCTGATGTGTCCTGTCTAGCCCTGGCTCCCAGCATACTGTAGAAGTGCTCATCTCTTCACCAGCTGCCATCGTAAGAAGATTGGTGGCTGAGAGAGGGGCATGTCTTAGTGCAAAAAGGGCACAGCAGAAAAGACGAAAAAGTGAGATGAACGTAAAAGACCCATTCTGATATTTTGCCCAAGAAATCATGTCTGGTATTCATCTGTATTTGTAGCTAGAGCAGGTGTCTCTTCAGAGCATTGGGGTGTTGGGTTTTTTTTGTAAGTACTTGCTAATAGTTTACAAGTTGACTAAAAGGGATCTTTTTTTTTTTTTTCATTTTAGGCTTGAATGAGTTTGGATGTAATTTCTCTCTCAGTCCCATTATTTTTCTTTTATATATTAAGGAGTTTGAAAGTCAATGTCTGATTGTTGTATACTGGATACTTGCCACAACACAGTCTCCAAGACTTTAATTACAGTAACATTTTCAGATATCTTTTATTACAGTATGCAGCCAACTTTTTTTTTGGTGAAGAAATTGCTCTCAGTCTTTCTGGAAACAATTAAAAGTGTAATTAGCAGAACTTGGCTTACAGGCTGCCATACAAGAACTGTACAGTACGCTGTACTCCTAAGATTAGGAGTTTTGGCGTAAATTCTTCGTTAGGAAAAAAAAAATGCTGCTTTTTCTTTTGGGGAATGTCAATTGTGAGTAGCAGTAGCTAAGGATAGAAAACCCAAACACCAGTATAACGGGTTTATATAATGGGTGAACTGCACAATACAAGAACAGTGAGAATCCTTAGGTCAGGTCTGAATGAATCACTCGCAACTCCTCAAATCATGAAAGATTAAACACTTCATGTACTCTATAGAGGCTTTATTAATGGTCAAAGGATAGGAGGAGGAGAAACACAAGATTGAAATTCGAGACTTTCTGAAGAATTGGGAGACTACCTGCTCCTAGTTAGGTACTGGCTCAAAAATTAATATCTGTTTGGGCAAAATAAAGAAGTTATTTGTGCTTCAGAGGAAACTGTCTTAAAGTTGATAAAGCAGTCGCAAAAGTAGTATGGCAGGTGTAGGTAGAGGCTATGAAAAACAACATAAAGAAGGGAAGTGACAGCAGTTTCTCCCCACCTTCCATCCTCTAAGAACTGCACAGAAAACGGCAATCGGTCTCCATGCTGATGGTGTGGAAAAGCTGCAAGCTGGGATATCGAGTAGTGCTTTGTTTCAACATACTTCCTGAGGCTATTGTGAATGTTTCACAAATACCCAGACAGACCATTTATGCATGTTCTACATTAATATTTTTCAGTTTAAATAACTTTTATGAATATTAGTTATATGAAAATGTAAACGTGGAACGTATGACAATTATAAAAACAGAGCACTTCTGTTTAAATTTTTCAGTTGGGGTGCTCCAGAATTTTGAGATTAGTTTTTCATCCCAATTTAAAATGGGAATTTTTCTTTCCCTCAAGTTTTTGATGGGATGTGGAAAGGGCTTCCTACTGATCTGTATGTTTTCAGGATCCATTTTAGTAGTCTGGGACCAGGTATTTCCTGGGCATGTCTGCATAGCGCAGTGTCACAGCATGAAGAGAGACCCTAACTAGTGTGAGTGTCAGGTGAGTAAAACTACTTCAAAAACTTTCCTGCCCCTCCTTGGTAAGGTCTTCCAGGCAGGAGCTCTACTGTGTTTATTCCTCCTGCCTTCAGCAGCTGATCTTGATTTACCCTTACAGCTGTCGTAATTACAGTTAAGAAGGTACAGAATATTTTTAGAGTCTTCTATCATCAGGAGTCAATCACACGGTTTTCAAGAGATGTTTATTCTCTTAGTGGCTACTTAGAATTTATATCTATTTTTCAGAAAATAGGTAAGTTAAAACCAGAAGGTTTCATGGTGTAAAGCTGTAGTCAGTCAGTACAATCAGGAAATTATCAATAGAGAATAAAAAGCACTTTGTGTAAATAATGCATTTTATGCTTGAGGGTGCAGAATAATTAAATAAGGGTTTGAAGTTTGATAACTGAAAAATATTTTCACTGTCTGAATCTATCAAAGGTCCAATTATATATAACTAGCACCGGAAGCAAAGCAGAGCAATGAAAGTTTCCTGCCATTTGACAGTCCAAAAATCCTGTGCCATATTGATCTAAGTACAGGATTATTTTTATGTAGTGAAATAGTTTACATAGGAGGTAGGGCCCTAGTCATGAGGATGTTGTTAGTGTATATAAAGTACACTTCAGTTTTGTAAGTGAAAATCCTTCTTACTTTTTCTTGTGACTAGTGCATGTTTTGGGTACAATCAGTTGCTTCTGGATAAAGGAAGTCACTTGGTGGACTTCACTTCCAAGAGATTAATCTGTATTTCATTTCTGTATTTCAAGTTTGGGCTTCTAAGCATCCCAGAAATTAAAACAGAAGTACAAAACTTTATATTTTACGTTAAGGAGCAAGTAATTTATACCAAACCTTCTGCTTGAGCCGATGCCTCTGTAGATAATTTTTTTCACTTAGCTTGTCATTGTAGGCAGGCTGGGTGAGTGGGCTGGGTTCCTTTCTTCCCCTCCAGAATACTTTCTCGCTAAGCAGTTTTAAGCCATAGCTGATTAACAGTATATTTGCCATTATATGTATATACTTTTGAGGGAATGGACTATGTCAGCAATGTGTTTTGATGCTGGGAAAATCCATGCAGCTGATCCATTCCCTGAGGTGCTCCTGCACCCTGTAAACTCTGGCATGTTGGCAGCAAGAAGGCAGGTGCTTTTCTGTAGCTTTTATTCACAGAAACTTCTATTTGAGATGATTATACATTATGGTTATCCCTACGTTTGAGTAGTTGCACAGAAGGCTGATAAAAATGCATCTCCTATATAAATCGATCTCAGTATAATCAAAAGAATTAGGTTATGAGTACAATTGCAGTATTTTAGGGATGCTCCTCACTCTGAACTTGGGACATGCAGACTTAATGGCAGAAGCATTCAGAAATTTTTGCTCTGGTTTTGAAAAATAATCAGGTGAACTCAATCACATAATGATAGTGCAATACTTACCAACAGCTACTCACAAGCTACGTAATAGTTACTAAAAAGACATTTAAAAATCTGTAGCACATATCTGACACCGAAGAAGTGGGCAAGGAGTTCGCTGAGGTGTTAAAGCGGATGGATTTTTTGTTTTGTTAGGTTGGTTTTTTGTTTGTTTTGTGTGTTTATTTTTTTTTTTTAATTAATTGTGGACCTCTAAATATATACCAGAGAGGGCAAAGAGAATGACCTGGGGATTTCTAGACTCAGCCATACATCAGTTCCAGGTAAAACAGCAGAACAGCTGATATGTGACTTGATTAATAGAAAATCAGGAGAGTAACATAATCAGTGTCAATTAAAGTGAAAAATAAGCTACTTTTAATTTTTAATGAGATTAAAAGTAATAGTATTGATTAAATCTCTTCCTGCAAGACCTTGAATTTGGTTATACTAGATGAGTTTTTGAGGAAAAGTTACACAGTGTTCAGTTGACAAACAACACTGATATCCTGCAGATGACCACAACAAAATATAATTCCAAATGGAAATCCATTTTCAGCAGATGTACTTCTGGCAGGCCTGGGACTTGCTGGACATCTAGAAGAAAATTAGGGACACATGTTCAGAACAGTGACTCTGTGACTCTCAAGGCAGTTTATAATTGCTGATTATCCACCAGAAACTCCAGTGTTATGAGTGAAAGAACACATACAATGTTTTTACTGGTTGGGGAGTTCTGAGTAGCAATAGTGGAGCTGTTTCTGGCCTAAAGGTAACTTGTGTAAGAACTGACTGTCCAGTTCTGGTCACAGTCATGAAGAAATCTGTTGAGGGAGAAAAGCAGCCACCCAACACCTTTCTCTCCCAGAAGAATCATGAGGAGACTTACAAAAACTGGAAACATTGCTTCAGCAATTTTATTTGACAAGATAAAGTGAGCTGATGTCTTGACCACAGTACGTAATTAAATGGACAACAGAGCCTTCTCTTCTGTTGAGTAACAAAGATTTGGGAAGAAAGGTGTTTGAGCTTAAATTTACAGAAGGCAGGCAAGTTTTTAACTCAGAGTGATTATTTTTTGGAAGCTTTTACTAATGGGATGGATGGACTGAGATGGTTACTTCTTCTCTAAAAATGTGACAATCTAGGTTTGTCTCCTCCCAAAATGTGTAATGTAGTTCCAGTAGGAATAAATTCAAGGAAGGACTAGGTCTGCCAGAGAAAGCCTGCTAGGTACCAGTGGCCTTTTCTGGGCTTCAGATAGATGTGTCTTTTACAAAACAAAAATAGCACATTTTTTGGTCCAGTCTTAGGCTAGAAGGAACATTGCTTATTATCAGTCTTACATAATAGATTTGTAGTCAAATCACTTCTTATGTGCAGTGTTGTCAAATTTTTTGGTATCATGCCTAGGGCACTGCTTTTCCTCTTGACTAATGATAGGATAGCATTTGGATTCCATTTTTTTTTTTGTAGTGTAGCTTCTTTTCATTTAAGCTTAGATTTGGAATCTTCTTAATTGTTGTCAGTTTACTATCATTGAACAACAAAGACTTTACATAAAATGGAAGATATTAGAGAACTTTTGTTTAGCTACTTTGTGTCTGTTGAGTGCTGTAAATTTTTCAAATGACTTCATCTTGGATTTATTTGTATATTGTCTGTATGTGGAGCCTGTGGCTTCATGGTAAGTTGTTTTTGATAGCAACACAACATGAAGCATGCCTGTTTCCTCACCTTCCCCCAGACATCTGTTGTGCCAGCACAATGTTTGTACGGCTGTGCCGTGAACCAGATCAAGGAACTGATCTAGCTTTTAAAACAACCATGTAAAGACTATATGATACTTGGCCTCTTTCCAAAATGTGAATGAATTTCAAAAGGCAATGACTGTGTACAAATGTGTCCATATAGGTATTTCCTGTGTATGGCGTGAACTTGTTTCATTATCAAAACGAAAGCACAATTTCTCTTCCAGAAGCATTTCAGACCTGTGCCTGAACTTGCTGGGAGAATTGGTTAATGTTGGATGAGGAAGCAACTGCCAGTGAGTTCATTCACTACTTTTACAAGAGGAGGCTAGATGATTTCGGGATGAGAACAGTGAGGATGACCCCATCATTTTGAGAAAATTTCTTGGAACATTTTATGTTCACAAAAATAGATGTTCACAAAACTCTGCAATGCCAAAACCCGCTGATGTCACAGGGTAGTGCCAGTTCCTAAATTGTCTATGCAGGAAATAGTTTTAGATCTTTGAGTATATCTGTGGATTTTGACCCTCCCCCCCAACTCCTCAACCAATCTAAGTTTCACAGCTGAAGATATTACAGACAGAATAATTGTTGGAGGTTCTTTTTTTGAGTAACTTTATACAGGGTATGGTACAGTCATGGAGTCGGGGGGTTTTTGTTTGGTTTTTGTTTGTTTGTTTTTTTAATTTAAATATATAGCTAATATGGGAATTGATCATAGGCACGGTGTAATAGTGTTGTGAATATAGCTCTTAATTTATCAGAAATGCTGGAGGCTTTCCTTCACTTTCTCATCTATTTGATTAAGTTTTCACTCCACTTTCTACTATAATGGATATTTTCTTTGTAAGAAACACATTAAAGTCCTTAGGTGTCCTCTCACATACCTAAAAACTCATTTGGCAGACTGAAAACACTTTGACAGCTGGCTTTTTGGGTCAATTAAAAATAATGCTACATTGCTAATGGTACTTTTCTCTTTACGATGCCTGGTAGGATCCAGCAATCCTGAAGGAGCTGATGTCTGAATGCTATATTTGTTTTTTTGTAGTGGGTTGAAAGACTGAAGTCTTTCAGTGGGTCACAAGTGGGTCACAAAAGTGGGTCACAAGTCAAATTTACTGTGTGTTTGATCGAGTCCACGTTTTACTTGGTTTAAAAATACTATTTTCCTACCACTTCCTCTACCACTGATTCTTCTACTGCTGCTGAAGAATTGCTCCCTTGTAGCTCTTTACTGCAGACAGTCTCCTTCTATACTCCAAAAAGACCCGCTTAGACTTTTAAAATCATCCAGGCAATGCTCACTTCTTGGTGTCCGCAACTGCTCTGCTCCTTGCTGAAAAAAGTGTAAAAGCAGCAGTTGCAGATCTCTGTTTCAAATGCTGATTTTGACACCAATCCAAGGAACAGCCTGTGGCCAGCCTCTCGGCTGCCCGGGCTCACTGGACTAGAACGGTTTAATCTCAGCTGGACGGGGTGAGGCTGAGTTTAAGGACCTGTCACTGAGATGCTGTTCACTCATGTGCAGCTCGTGTGGGTAAAATCCTGAGAGAGAGGATCCCAAGTGCATCAGGTTGTTTGCTGCTTTGATCTAGGTCTGTGTTTCTGTGCCTCTGTGTCTGTATGGATATTTTAAGAAACAATAATTATTTTTGAACGTGTTTGGTATTGATACAATATATTCAACAGTTATGGGCTGTCTTTGCAGATCTAATACACGTTTTGATCTATTTTGCTTTTGTGGCTAATTTGTGGGGTTTTTTCTGTTTTGTCTTATGACACCCATCTCAGGTACAGTTGTATTTTTCCTTTCAGTAATTTTTGGATGAGTGTTAACCCATTTATATCATCTGCTGATGGGTGGAGTACTGTGGGCTCAATACCACTCAATAATTAAGAAGTATCGATTCATTTAATTGCTCTCCTGGGGAGTTCAGTAGCCATTTTTATTATAATTGCTAGACTTTTTAAGTAATTCTCCTGATCATGCGTCAAAACTAACTGGGACCAAGGCTGGAAGAATGAAAAGCTTTGGAAACCGTGGAGGCACATAGCTGTAAAAACTGCATGAGGAAATATGGTATTTCTCAGCAAAAATAGTAGCTTCAGCCTATAGGGACTAATAATCTTTGGGGCTTCATTCTGTGTTGGCATTGCAGGTGATTGCTGTGTCGCTGTGAAATGAGACAGGAGCACCAACCCTCTTGGAGTTGTGGAGGCCTGTGTGTCACCTCAGTGACAGGAACTTTCTGCAGAGAGCTTGTATGGTGCTATAATTTTGATTTAAAATTCCATGCCCTGAAAAGGCTTCCACAAAATTAAGTTGACAAACTACCTCAACTCCTCGGAGTTATGGATGATGCACCGCTTCTTGTTGATGTATGCTCCCTTTGTTAAAATAATTTGAAATTCTGATGTAACATAATGACTACTTAGGAATTATTTTGGAAGTTGATTAAGAACTGATTTTTCTTGTGCCATGCTCTGAATGGTTCTGTGTAGGCACACTAAAATTAGCTGCCACTCTTTAATAATGTAAATGTAAAACTGAGGCAGGTGTCAAAATAAGGCAGTATTGCAATATTTTGAAACATAACACCGTGGTGTCTCAAGACATTTGTATATAAGCCTCTAAGTTTAACAAAATTCTGTTAATCACAAATGGTTCCTTAGTCTTTGGGGAGTTAATATGTAGATTAAACAATCAAAATAAAATTCAGCTTCGGAAGTGCCTCTGGAGGCTGCCTGGTCCGATGACCTGCACAAAGCAATGTGACGTTGGAGATGAGGTGGCTTGCAGCCTGACGTGGCTTTACTGCTTTATCAGGTTCTCTTTGGTATTCTCCAGCTAGATAGTTGCCAAGGCTGTACTACCTTTAAAGATCTGACACTTTTCCTTCTTGGATAAACTAGAGCGTCAGAGTCTATATCGTTCACTGAAGGTTTAGCAGAAAAAGCAGGATAAACACTTCTGCTCTAAGCACCCAGCTGTTAGAAAGACATTGGGCAAATGAGATTGATTTTGTGAAACTTACAATATCAACTTTTTATTCCACTGCAAAACGGTCTATTTAAGACTACTTATAATCACAGATGCTCTATTTATGCGCAATGTATCTTACTGAGGATAATTCAATTTAGCATTTTGAAATATGTATGAAGAATAGAGGGAAAATTTATACCTTGTGCAGTCAGCAAACATTTGTACCCTGCATGACAGTAAATCAGATGCATCATACTGTTTCTCCTTTTCTGGCAAGTTATGAAGAAACAGGTCAAAGAGTGCTGGCAGCCAGCATAGCCTTTTAGACTTAGGTGGCTGGTAATGTACTGCCTGGATTCTTCAGTTCTTGCCAGGGAAAAGAAATAAGATTTGGTACTGTATTTTATTTGTGCTGCTCTGATTTAAGTTCTTCAGTTTCTGCTGAGGGAGCAGGATCTCCTCTTTGTTTTACACGCTGCAGCCCAACAGCAGCTGCAGCCCCCAGGACCTGCAATTTTGAGATTTTACCATTTGGTCCTCCCATAAGTATCATGAAATATTAACCTCCTAGTGTGCTGTCCTGTGAAAGTACAAATTAGCTAAATGAATGTAAGCATATAACCTCAGAACTGGTTAAATTTCAGCACTAATCAAAGTTAAGCAGAGTTGAGGTGACTGAGTGCGAAGTTTGTTCAGGTGATGTCCTTCTGCTGTGCTGCTCTTTGGCACTCCTGCGCCTCACTGTTTTCAGACATACATTATTTCCTGTTTAGGGCAGAAGTCCTTAAGTGGCAGGTTCAAAGTCATTTCCCCCTCAACCGTATGCTACTTTAATGGTGACAAGTGGGAGTGAGGAAATATGCCTCTGTTGCAGTGTTAGAAAACGTATTAGTTTTGGTGTTCTGGGCTCTGTTTCAGAACGTGCTAAGCAAAAGGAATCCAAGAAACAGGGCACATGGATGATCCACTCCTTGGTATCTCTTTCATCTTTTAGGCTCTAGGGAATTGGAATGAGATAATAAAAGCTTCAGGTTGTTTATATTGCTTCCAGAGGAAATGTTTTGCCAGGCTGGAACGGGTGTAATTTAAAGGTCTACTTTGTGGTCCTGGCTATTTAGTCAGTAATGCGTATTTTCTGTCTTGCAATGAGTCTTTGCACATGCTCAGAAATGTGTGCATCCAGTGTCTTGAGTCACCTTTAAACTGAAAGGTAACCTTTCCATCTGAGAATTTGGTTTTTAATTGATGTTTCAAGCATTTCCTATCTTTGAATAGGAAAAATGTTTTTTTTTTATTTTCTTGTAAGAGAAATTACTGGGTTTTATTGGGAATGATTTTTAGTAGGATTCATACTGAGAAATCAGTTTGTAGCATTTTGAAGGCTCTTTTCCTGTGCCTCGTCTTACAAAATGGTGTTTTTCATTCTAAAACCATTTTAGCATACCAGTGAACAGATTGGGCATTACAGTGTACTTAAATTTGTTCCTTTAGTGGCAGTAAAGCTGAGGCCATAGGGCAGTAACCGTGGTGGATTTGGCTGGGGATGAGAAATGCCTATATGTGTAATTCAAACCCCTATAAGAAGGTGGTGTAGTTAGTGAGTTAGCCATTTCTGAACTTACACTGGGAATTTTTGTTTAGGTTTATTCCAGGTCTTCCCTAGGGTTTAGTCTGTGCAGAGGGTGGGGGAAGGAGGCTGAGGCTATAAATACAGGTGTTAAGGAGTGAGTGATGGGATGGACTGAGAGAGAGAGATCTCAATGTGTGTTTAGGATACAGATCTGTGCCAGCGGTAGCTGAGGACACTAAGCAACTGTTGTCTGAAGCATGAACTGTTATTAAGGTTCAGAAGCTTGTGATTCCTGTTTGTTGGCAAAATTCCCAAGTGTTTAGATGGGTGTGGAGCTGTGGTTTGCTTACAGAACTGTATTTAGTGACAGCAGATACTTAAGGTAAGCTTGAAAACTTAGTGTTCCTGGTGTCCTTCCTCTCCCTTCCTTTTTTTTCTTCTACTCCCCCACAAACTCCACTGCTTTTTGTATGCGTTAGTGATTATTTTTCTATACAATTTTTATGGTAGTCTTTTGAAAGTTGCTTGGCAACTACTAATTCTCATTTGTTAGAAGTGCGCATACAAGAGTCCTGGGCTTTGAAGTGTTTATAACAATCCTAAAAGAGAGTCGTGTCCAGAAAAGAATCCTGACTTTCATACTGGGAGGCTTACGTGCTGGTTAGAAAGGCTTTTCTGTGAGGATTCACTTTAGGACAACATCTGCCGACCAAGATAGTTCTTATGAAAATGAGGATACGTTTTCAGTGTTTATAACAACGATTACAATGAAATCAGAGGAGTTGGCGAGACTCTTTGCATAATATGGGGAACGCTGGATTTCTACTCACTCTTCAGTTTGGTGGCACAAGGCAATGATAGGGATTTGGCCAGTACAGCCATGACTCAATCTTTTATTCAGTAGGAGCTTTGCTGACTGCTGGGAAGAGACTATGCCCTGCTTCTGGCTTAACTCCAACCTTCTGCTGAAACATTTCTCCCCGTGAATGGCTCTTTGCTTACTTTGTTCCCATAAGGGCAAGAAATGCTATTTGCTGCTTGTTTTAATAGTAAAAGATTTAATATGAATTCAGTCTTGACATCAAAGGACCATGCTATCAGTTTCCTTGGTGGAGGCAGGTGATCTTGGTACATCAGTTGCCCTTATTTACATCCATCCCTCTCTGCAGGTGGCCTGACTGTCACCCAAGTTGGCAATGATGAACTAAGAAGACCCGATTTTTGGTGGTCTTTGGCGACCTGCACAAAACATTAATGTTGTTTGCTCTCTACGCACTGATTAATTGTGTCAGCTTATGATTGCTGTAATTGTAACTCTAAAGCTTGTGCTTCCTTATATTGTAGCCCCATTCTGTCATATTTAAAATTGGTTTGAAAGTTCCTTGGGGCAGTATAAAACCACCTATAATTAATCACATCAAGCATCTAGCCTACATCCAGTACAAGATAAATGGCAATAGACAGTATCAGTTGGCACTCATGGATATCATGATCTGTAAAGCTATGCTTATCAGAGGGGGAGAGCAAAGAATGGAGCAGGGGGGTCCAAAGCAAAGTATACCGATGATGGTTCTGCTTATACCAGACCCTCTTTGGAAGTTTCTAAGGACCTCAAGGTGCTGCAGTTGCCATTTAGCGACTTTCAGAAATGCTATCTCCACTACAAAAGCCGATAGCTATGGGATTCACCTAAGATCTGTAGCCTTTATGTGCTTAATTCCCTGGATGCTGCAGTGTAATCCATAGGATATACAAGCCTTCACAGTTATTGTATTTTGTTGGCTCTATGGACATTATAGATGATGCTAGATAACGGTGTTATTTCTCTCAGAGGAATATTGACAATTATTAAACAGAGAAGACTTTTTGAAAATACCGTTATGTGTTAGGAACATATTAAGGAATGAGGCCCAAAGGAATCTGGGCTCTGATCTCCCTTTGAACTTAACTGAACTGGGCACCTACCTAAATATCTTCAAGAATTTGAGCCTTGAACCCATAGGACATTTTAGTCTTGCAGTGCATGTAGCCTTGGGAATAGCATTTAGCTTTCAGAGGAACTTGACTCCTGTAGAGTGAATTAAACCAAATAATGTTTTATTCTTGTAAGACACTCTTTTTTCCTAAAGGATAAAGAATTTAAAGCCTTTAACAGTGCAAAGCACAGAGTTAGAAGTATCAAAGGAAAAAGATAAGGATGGATGGTTTCTTTGACAGTTTTGTCTCCCTGCTGTGCCAATTGACAGCCAACATCTTATTTTAGAGGAAAGCTTTCCATACTGAAAATGGTGGCACAGAAATTCTTTCTTTTGGCCTCATCCAAACCACGGCTGATCCTGGTGATGCTTCATGCTTATGGCAATTTAAACTGTTGTGGATCCAAAGATAATAGGATTCATTCAAGGGCTATCATAGCCAAGTGGGACCAATGTCACATTCCCCTTAACACTTTCAGTAAATAATGCTTTGAATTATTTATTTCCATGTTTATTAGTTTGGATGGTATTTTGTGAAACAAAAAATGAGTACGATCTGTTTACTGGTAACCTGATTCTGATGGACAGTTTGGCTCTAACACTCCTATCTGAAATTACAAAGCAGTTTTAATGACTGCATTTGTTCATGGGAAAGTTAGATTTAGTTTTAGAAGAGCACAGCAAAAAGCACTTCTAATGAAATTAAATCTCTGGTCTCATCTGGCTGTGTCTCTGGAAAAACTGCTAAATTCAGCATTTAGTCATGAGACTAAATTATTCTAATTTTATTTATTGATTGGAGCAACGCTAGGTTGAACTACTATCGTATTAAATTCTTGCACTATTCAGCATTGGTGTAGCATTTTGCAAAAGCATAAATAAATACGTAGGTGTCTTCTGAAATTCTGAGAGATCAATTTTTAGACTTTTACAGACCTTGCCAAATTAACTTATGCAGTCATTAAAAACTGTTTGCAGAGGCACTATTCTTTAGGACTATTATTGAAGGTTTTAGAGTTATAAAAGGACACTTATTGCCTGCTTTTAAAATCTCCCCTACTGTACTTTGCTAAGTGGCAACATTAGCTTATTTACTTGGATAAACATATGCGAATACATAGAATCATAGAATCATTTTGGTTGGAAAAGACCTTTAAGGTCATTGAGTCCAACCATACACCTAACACTGCCAAGTCCAGCACTGAACCATGTCCCTCAGCCACATCTACACGTCTTTTAAATACCTCCAGAGACGGGGACTCAACCATTACCCTGGGCAGCCTGTTCCAATGCTTGACAACCCTTTTGGTGAACAAATTTTTCCTAATATCCAGTCTAAACCTCCCCTGGTGCAACTTGAGGCTGTTTCCTCTCAGCCTATCACTTGTGACTTGGGAGAAGAGACTGACATCCAAAAAAATATTTGGGGGAAAAACCAAACCCACACAGAAACAACCAGCAAACCCTGAAACCTTACTTTTTTTTTTTTTTTTTCCTTATATCTTTTCCACTACAATGGAAAGCAGCAGGGAACTAAAGAGGGCAATGACCAAAGAGTAGGATGCCAGGAAGAGAACAAATTACAAGCTTTTCTTAGCAAGAGATCCCTTCCATTCTGCCTGGTGACTTCTGGTGACTTCTTAAGCATTGAGTGTGGGTGTTTCTTTTGGCTTGACATGTCAGCTTGAACCTATGGTTATACTGAATTACTGGGCAGCCAAACGGAAGGTGTGGTGATACAGTAGCGCTGTAGTTAAAAACTCGGTGCATAGCAAAGGTAGTAAATCACACTAATTGTTTCTATTAATAGTAGTAATTCTTCAATAAATAATACATTATTCTTACTTTTTATTTAGTACTATACTAAATTACTAAATAACAATTTTATATATATATATAAAATTTATATAGAAATAGTAATAAATGACCTACATATTAAAACTGCAGGTTTTCATTGGGGGTAAACCGGTAGCAAATCTCACCGATGCTGAAATTCCTGAGAACTTTTTCTTGGGGAAAAAAACACAGGGGAGAACCCAGAGTTGAAACCTAGCTGCCTACTACTTTGTCCCTGTAAAAACTGAGAGTCAAGTTTTTCAGTATATGATTTAGATCTGCCAATGTGTTTATTTTTCTGAATTGAAAGTTGCAAGAATTGGTGGTGAACTGGAAGGAGGAAAGAAGTTCTAAATAATCTCTTTGCTCCTTGGGTTTACAATTTTTATGAAATGAATCTGTGAAATTTGGGCTACAGTTCTCTGAATTGACTTCACTGGAGGTGTACTAAGAGTGATGCTGCACAGAGCACTGTGGTAGTGAGCATGACTGGGTTACCTCTGAAGGTGAGAGGTAATGTGCCACACGGGTAAGTCGTGCTCTCAAGGGGAGGAGACAGACTGAGCGGCAGCAGCTCGAGTCCTGGTGTGCTTCGTACTCCCTCTGGGCCCTGCCCTTCACTCAAAGCACTGCCTTGTGCAGCGTAGACACATGCATTCTGAATTTCAATCTGTGAATAGTGAGGAGTAGGATGGGAGCTACAGGACTCTTGTCATTAATTGAGAACTTGCTTTGTCTTTTTCTTGATCCATTGAACAGCCCAGCAAGCCTGGGAGCAGGCTGACCCAGACGGCCTAGCCTAATGAGTTCTGAGACCAGAGTTTCCCATGTATCTGCAGCAAGCACTGCATCCCTGGCTGACCACTTTATCATCGCTGCCATCTAATCAGAGCTGATTTTCTAATCTAGAAATGAAGATTTCGGGTTTGGTAATAAATTAGTGATTCCAGTCAGACATTTTATCTTAACCTACAAGAAACAGATAACTTAGCCTCTGCCATTTTTTGGTCAAGTCAAAGGCATTGCTAATCGTTAAGGTGGATGTGCTTATTAGCTAGACCTTTCCCTATGCAATGAGCTTCCCCCAGAAAACCTCAAATGGTTTTAAACTTAAAGCAAGGATTTACTGTAATAAGTAGAAGCTTTTAAAAACGTATTAAGTAACAAAAATTTGAAATGGCTTTAGAAGAGAGGACAGAAATAGGAAAGGTTTATACGCTATTTTCCCAGGAATCACTTTTCTAAGATGTGATTACTCTGTCTGCTTTGCTTTCCTTCAACAGGATAATTACAGTCAGACGTGTTGGGATAAACTCCTCTATGTTTAGGAATCATCCAAACACTATAATGCGATGTTTATAGAAAGCCTGTAAATTAGCTGTGAGCACTCCAGAAATCATCGTTATGGCTCAGCACATGCGGGGTTCAACACCCACAAACAGGCTTTTCTTGCTGCAAATGACATTTTTGTTTGTCTCAAATGAGGATCCATGTGCTATGGGTCACTTGGGAGCTATGTCTCTCTTCCACTTCTAATTAAAACAACTCATTTAAAAGAGGATGAATTTAATTTTCTCTTCACTATTTGTAAAAAGCCCAAAAATGATTTCTGTCATAGCCTTTTAATGACAGGAGAAAATGCTTTCCACAAAACAGCAAGATTCCTCACTTGAGACAGCATCATGCCAGGAGATTCTGAAGGGGTCCCTCAGAGATCTGGAAATTAAGGATTCACTTTTTTTAAAGTCTTATGGAAGAGGTTTGCACTCTTTTTGTTAAAAAGAGACAGATATTTGCTTTCCTTTAGCAAAAGTCAATGCTTTCTATTCTTGTGTTTCAACCAGCTAAGCACTTGGGTATTGTCAGGCTTTAAATTTAGATTTGGAATATCAGATTTTTCTAATGTAACACTTGTCATGCATGGAAAACAGGGCATGCCAGCTCTGAACAGGTGAAGAAAAAGTAGGGGTTTTTTTCTGCTTATTGGTTATATATTCCAGTTTGCAAGTTCTCATATGTGTTTGTAAAATCTGAAAAAAAATCGGTTGTCTGTAGTGTAATTCAATAAACAAAGCATAATATGGAATTTCCTGGTCAAGAAACTTTAGAATGTGTTTGGGTTATGTTTGGAAGTTGTTATGAACATATTCCAGTTCTGGGATAATCCTGCCATTAAACTCCAGTAGTCCCCACTGCCTTCTGGTGATGCTATCTGGTCTTTTGGATCATTTTACCTGAGACAAGTTTGAATAGTTGAACACCTCTGAGATCGTTAGTGGTGAAGAATGTGGTGTACTGATCGTAACACGACGACATCTGTATTTTGAAGAAACATACTCCTAACATGATAATGACTCTACTAGGATCCCTCATAGATCTAGAAATGAAACAATAATTTAGGTTAAAATATTACGGAAAAGTCTTGCATAATTCGTAACAGATAATAATATGGGTGTTTGCTTTCCTTTTATTATTAGCAGTGCAGGTTTTAGAGCCCTGGGTGTTGACCAGCTGTAGAACTGTTTGAGATTTTGGATCGGCCTTGACTGTTCTAGGATTTTGCTTCTGAAAAACTGCTAGAAATACTGTTCTGGAAATTGATGAAGTCTTTAATTTCTTACCAGCACTAAAGGAAAGAACTTCCCTGCAATCTTATTTGTGTATTTGTATGCTTGATCTGCATGATGTGTTATGAAATTTGTTACTCCTTTCTGTAGTATTTCATCAGTCTGCCTATGTGCTAGTGTAGTAAAGCTAGGTTAAATTTCTGTCAGTACATAGAGTATTACTGACATGAGAGACAGGGATGAAAGCACTGTGGAAGAACTGTAGCCTGAAGACAATTTCAGCCAGTCCACCTTCATTAACTTTAAATGGCCTTGGCAAGTCTGAGGTGTAATCTGGAAAGAAACTTGGAAGGCAGTAGGATTGTGGAAAGGGAATTGGGATATGAAGAGGATTTATGGCCTGCGTTGGAGTGGGAATGCATACAGAGCTCAGAATGTGTCCTGGGTTCTGAAAAAAAAAAACAAGCAAGCAAGCAACAAAATGCTTTATCGCTGCTTACCTTCAAGTAAGTAAGTCTTCAAAACATCCATTTAGATTAGTATTGCTATTCTAGTGCTTAATTTGGCTGATGGGTAAATTATAGGTAATGTTCTTCTAGTAGTAAGTGAACTAGAAATCACTGTTCTTGCCTTCTACTGGAAAATAACTGAAATAGTTTTGGCATTATAAAATTCGCTTGGTTAAAATAAAATCTGATACTTAAGCTTTTAATGACTAAAGTAGTAAATATCTTTGGTTCTGTGATGGTTTCATAGTTTCTTCAAATTACTCATCAGCTGTTAAGGCACCACCTAGTATGATGGAGTCAGTATGACAGGAGGAATATGTTGTGTGTATCAGTGTGTGTGTAAACATACGGGTATTTTTTGGTATATATAGGGATTCTATCTGTGCATTGTATATAATACATGTTGTTATATTTTTTTATATGCAGTAGTTATGTAACAAATAGAGTCCACAATTTGTTCTGAAACAGATTGTTATTACATGGTCTCCAAATGTTGGATGCAGCGGTACCTAGATACATATATTGACGTGACTTGGAAAAGACTGCGAGTACCCTGCAGGGACTGAACAGCTTAATGACCATTTAGAAGGTAGAACTTGCTCGAGGAGCAGATTATTCCGGAGGTTCTTGTAGCTGCAGTCTTTCCTTTTAATCCTATAACTCCAGTCAGTTGGTGTCACTTACTTATAAACCTCAAATTAATTGGATACTGGTGAACATTCTGTTACGCAAGAAGGAAGTATGCTAATCATGCCTAATGAACTGTCATGACCTTAAGTCACAGCCATCACCCGTGCTATTTCGGAAGATATATGCATTTTGTGATCTGTTTGGATGGAAATTACATTTGTTATTCTTTTGGCTTATTCTCTTCACGGAGTTTACCCAGCACGTTCAGTTGATTGCATCGATTAATTGGTTGCATCGATTAATTGGTTGCATCATTAGTATTTGTTCTTAAATGTACAGGTTATCGTATCTCCCTGCAAAGAAATTAAAAAAAACCACAAACAACAAACCAACAACAAAAAAACAGAACAAACCAAAAAAAGGCACTTCTTACGCTGGTCTGCATGGCCAAAATTAGGAATACGAAGGGACGGTCAGAGACCTGTGTTGTATTCTAGTGTAACAGCACTACAGCATTGGACTATCTGTTCAGAATATGAAAAGAGGATGTCATATCTATATGCTGGGCAGGAAAACCAAAAATGAAATAATTATTTCTTGATGTCAGGGTCTTAATAAGAGTGCAAAGCAGAATGAAGCTGAACAGCTGATGTGTAATACATTACCTGCAAAAACTGCATTAAATAAATGCAAAGCTTGCTTAAATTTAAAGTGTTAGCATATGTTTAATATTTCCAAATAGTTCCTTGATGCTACAGATCAGAGGTAGAAAATATAAAGCCTGAATATAAGTTTAAATAGGCAGACGTGATTTTGAGATAGTCTGCCTGATCTGATTTTTTTTAATTGGAATGTGATACAATTTTTGCTTTGCTTTGAGGTTAGTAATCTATATCATTACAAATGTCAGTGAGATTCAAATCACAAGTGATTATTTTTTTTTATGTCAATACAATCTCTGAATCTAACCTAAACTTTAGAGGTGTAATTTGATTAATAAATTTCAATAATGGGAAACTAAGTCTATGGTCAGATAATAATTGCAGAAATAAGTTATTTCACTCCAGTCTGCATCTCTTGCTCCAGTCCCTGCAGTGTTCAATAGCATCCCTCTCCTTTGAGGTTACTGCTCTGGCAGCACTGAAAATCACTGCACACCCTTCATCATCTTCAGAGCAGAGTTGGCCATTTTTAAGATGAATGAGACACAAGAGCCTGTTTAAGACAACCTGACTGATTTTTGCACTGAAGCAACCAAGGAGTATTCACATGAATCTTTCTTTCAGCTGCACCACAAGGATGACAGCTGCCAATGGGAGGTAACAAATTAGAGGTCAATAAAAAGGGGCGGATGGGACACATCGATTAAATAATTTTAAACACAGCAGGTTTTATTATTGATTATCATTCATTGGCCTGAGAAATCTCAGCAAAGTTTGCCAAGCTATCTGTTTTCATGATTTACAGGATTTCCCACCATGTGGATCTTAGAGTATGAAACTTGTGCAATGGTAAAATGTTAATAAGAAGGTCGTTGGGCATTGTACTCTCCCAAACTTTGGTTAGAAGCTAAAATACTTGTTCTGAAGGTCTAGTGGTTGAATTACTTACCCTGCCAAGAAAGTAATGGTAGTTCAAATAATAATACAAGACTAACAAAATTTGTAGAAAGTTCAATTCAGCTGAGATGTCCTACAGTTAGCTATAAATTTGTAATGGTGTGACTGCTGTGCCTTCCCGGGCAGCTAGTTAAGGATCATGGCTTACTTGTAATGTTAGAGATTTGTCATCCATCCATCCCCATCCGATCCCTCCCTCCCCTTTTATAGTACTCCAGTACATAGACATTGATCAACATACCCTTTCAAAAAATGTACGTTAAGCTCTTGGTGAGTATGGGACCACAGAGTAGTCTTTGCATAGAGACAGGGCTCTGAAAACCAAGTGATGAGCATAAAAGAAATTGACTTCTCCGATTCCTGTGGTGAAGGGAATAAATGAAACTGGTTTATGAGTATATAGCCAACCAAATCACACTCGCTAACTAAACCTTTGCTCCTCTTAGTCATCAAATACCCTGAGTCTATCTGGAGATCCTGACAAGTTTAAGTGCGTGGGCCCCATCTTTCTGAATTGGGCAGGAATTCGTCCTAAGCTTTGCAGTAAATAAAGGTGCACCTGTTTTTTTTATAAACACATTCTTCAAGCTGCTGCTTGGTGGGAGTGTGAAGAGGTCTCTGTCAAAGATGTTAAGAAACAGTGAAAATGTTTAAATAGTTTGGGAAATTACCTCATATTCATGAGTAGGAATCCGTATCTTGGGCTTCATAATGCATCTGTGCGCATTTAACTAGTTCTCTGAAAGAAACTGAAGAGATGACAGAGTCTTCCCAGATAGTGGTGTTAGCAGTCAGGCCCCGTTGTATTTCTTCTGCTTGTTTGCTGAAGGAACTACCATCATTTTTCTCATAGTTTTCTCAAATTCTTCTGCTCATTGTGCACCAATTTATATGAATGAGTTAGTGAGAATATTCCTTATGCATCCATTTAATTTCTAAAAGCGCCAATGTATGTACAAATATAATTGCTCAGTTGAGCTCTCCTTTTGATTTAGTAGTCTCATTTTCAAGTAATAATTTGAGCCCTTCCTTATGAACAGACAATACTTTTCTGTATATGCTTGTTTCTGCCACAGCACCAAGCACCTGTATGTTATTTTAATGATGATGTTTTTATTTATTCTTAATTCTGTGCTTTATGTTGTATTTTGCTCATGAATAATCCATAAAATCTGTTCTTTCTTGGGGTTTTAAGTGAGGTTGTAAGAAAAACCATTTTTCACAGAAAACACAAATGGGGTATTTTAACTAGTCACCACAAGCTGTTTGATATTTTCATAGTAAGGAAGAAAATGTTACTGTGTCTTGTTTCTATGGAGTGACTGTATATAATAATAAATTCAACTCCTTTATGAGATTGGTTGGGCAAGAAAAATCAAAGGAAAATGTGCTCCTTAATCTCCTAGAGAGGGATGAAGCACTCAGTGTGCAGAATTCTTTCAGTGTACATAATTCCATATATAGTATATCTTACAGGTTTGCATTTTTTGTGACTATAATAGAAGTTAGAATATTTTCAGCTTCAATTTTTATTCTACAATCAGATGATGTGTTGTCATTTGATACACTGAGATAAAATACAGTTTTATCCTCTATTATGGGTATGTATAGCAACACATTATCATCCATATAGTAAAATATTAAAACCACCTTTTGACCAGACTTACGGTCACATGAAAGAGGGACTAGAAACTATTTCCATATGGATGGTTAGAAGACGTTTTACGAGGTGCGCCACTGTAACATGACTTGTGCTAAATTATTCTATGTATCACTGGGGGTAAATAAATCTTCCAGGAGGGAAGACTTAAAAGGAAATGCATTACACTTGCTTATTCTAAGGCTATTCTCCTTATTACAAGGGAAACCTATTATATCTTTGAAAATTTATAGCTGTTGAATTGCTGCTTTCATAAAAATGCCTTTTTATGATTCGGTCATTGTGCAAATGCACTCTGAAGTGACAGACAGATTATTGCTACATTACTAAGAATAATGGATAATTACTGCTTTAATTTAGTGAGTTAAACTTTTACTGGCCCTCACTGATTTTATTTAAAATCATGGTATTCTTAGTATTTGTTTAATAATAAGGATGATTAACTTAAAGAAAAAATGGCTTTTGTAAATGGCATTCCTTAACTGTGATTTGTGTCCAGTCACCTGTCACATTGTATTACTTCTGCTCTATGCTTTTTTTAATGTTTTCTGAAAGAGAGTACGAATTCAAGTGACAGAGGATTTTGTGTTTATGTTTTCAAATGAAGGTGTTTCATTTTAAAATTGTGTAAAACTTTCATACTTCATACTTTCATCAAAAACCAGTGGTTGTCCAAAATATTTATCAATAATAGATGATCCACAAATAGTGAAAGAAAATATGTACTGCTACTGATGAGGGAATTAATTTGTTTTGCAATATTGATCTGTTTCTAATGGTGTCTCCGTCATGCTGAGTGTTTGGCTGTGAGTCAGCTCTGGACGGCAGAGCTGGTATAGGATGTGTTGGAAGTAGCTGCGCTGTGACCAGAAATGGCTTTCAGAGGCAGTGTTGTAGATGACATTTTTCCTTGTGGGCTGCCTACCAAGGGGTCTGTTGGGAGCAGGAAGCTCAGCTCATGGGTCTGTAGGTACTGGCATACCCGACTCTTCCTCTTTTGTGGTGCTTTTTAACATCAACCCTTCTTGACCAGGTTTATGCCGAGGAACTGCTCACTTTTCAATTGATGGATTTTGCTCCTCTCCTCCATTCCCATTATCCAAGGTCCTTTGCAGTAGCTCAGTGATTCTGAATTCCTTGCCAGTGATTTTGAAGTATGTGCCAGGCTGCTCTGTGCAAGGAAAGCCAAGTAGAAAAAAAAAGATGCACGTTGTGGGACATTGACCCATTCTCTGCAGCATGTGTTTGGTAATACAAATGTGGTCATTTGCTCTTTGCATGTTTTATAGTGACACTTTTGTTCTTAATACCTGCTCCTGTCCTGATCTTCAGCAACCAGGTTTACTACCATAGAAGTCAGGGATGATCAGAAGGGAGCTTTTCTCTGCATGAGCTTGCTTCTGGTTATTTCTTTGAGATTTCTAATGAACTAACAGACTGTTACAATTGTAGCAACAAATGTCTGTCCACTGAGAAGAATCACGGATCTCACGCGAACTTCCATCCAGCCAGGTATCCACCTCCTGAAGAGCTTCCTGTGGGGGAACAGTTCTACTTTGTGTGAAACAGAGCACATCTAGCAATATGGCATAGTTTTTACATCTCATTTTTCTTTTCTTTACCAATTTTCAATACATGCTGTGCAGGAAGTCTGTTTTATTTAGTAGGGATTTGAAAAATCAACACCTTTCTCCCTAAAATGAGCTGTGTCTCTGTGTCTGCTCCTGAAGACAGGACAGTCCCTGCTTGCTCCACAGATCCATCTTCCTTGCACAAAAAGGGGAGATATTCAGTTCAGCTTCATTATTCAGCTTTTAATTCTCTGTTAATGTAACATGAAATATCATCATCTGCCGAACTTGAAGTCGCATTGCTTTTATATAGAGAATTATGTTTCATGGAAAGGAGTGCCAAAACTGCCTAGTGAAAGCTGCGCGGTGAAGTCTTCCTCTGTTCTTCCATGTTTCACCCACATTCCAGGAGTTTTGGTGGAATGTATGGTAAGGAATCAGGTCATGGCTTTTTCTTTTCCTTTTTGGTAGTATATCCTGTCACAGTAAGCCATGGCAAGTTTGAGGATCAATCCTAAAATACTTATTTAATAAGATGTTTAATCATAGTAAGATATTACAGCTGCTGTGAAGAGCAAGTATCAGATGGAAATGGCTAAGATGCTGCTTTCAAGTCTCAGTATTTTTCAGACTGGATTTTGGACACCAGAAGGTCCATGGGTTATTTATTTCTAAAGGACCTGCAAAAGAAGACCAATCTTGTAGTCTGTAAACTTAAAATTGCTATTCCAGGGTATGGCACTAGGAGACACAAATGGAAACAAATCAAGATACACTAGTTGGAGGCAAAGCACAATCCCTTGTGCCTATTACACTGAAATCTAAACTGCAATTGCAACTTTCTTAACGAGCTTTGTTACATAAGGTCCCTGAAATGTAATGAGCACTCATGTTTGATGTGTGGAACTGAAGGCACTTAGCAACATGTAAGAACAGGTGTTTTGTTTGTTAGCCAGCCTACACAAAAGGCTTTTTTTCAAAGGAACCCAAAGGATTGGCATCTAAATCCCTTTGATGCACAGTTCCATTAATGAAAATGAGCAAGTACCCCCGCTGTGTATTGGTAGACAATCTAGTTCAGTTAACTGAGTACTTAAACACTTTTCTGAGGACGTGTGTAGTAGTATAAATGTTTAAACTGGGTATGGCCAAAGTCTCACATCCGTGCATATGTTCCTTTCTGCATGAGACACCCACCTTTGGAGGCTGTCGAGCACCCTGAGCTCCCACTGAATTTAGATGTGAGCGTAGTTACAATTTAGTTGCATTATGGATACTTGAAGAAATCTATTAAATGTTGTAGTCTATACTGAGATTACTTTAAAATCTTTCATGTTTCCTACCTAGGTTAGAAAACTCTGATGTTCATTTTTATATGTTCATAGGAATCTATAGAAGTCATTGATTTGTGTGGTTGTTGTATCCTTCTAGGAAACAGCTATATGCATAGTGTTGTCAAATGCACCTAATAAAAATTTCTGGCATTAAAAACATCAACCCAAGTAATATGTTTTGTTATTTATTTGTATTCAGTAAAAGAGTTATTAAGTCTCTCACTTCAAAGTATAAAGATACCGTGCAGGTTAAGGAAGATGGCTTCAGTCTTCTTCACACTGTACTGAATGTTGTACAAACGTTTTTTTATGGCTGGAAACGAGATAGATACTCAATTTCCTGTAGCAGTGCAGTATTTACTGAATCTAGTATGACTGTCAAATCTGTAGTAATTTCTAGAAAGAATTACTATGCCTTATAAGGACCTAAACTCAGGATTTTGAACATTTCCTTCCTTGGAGTGATGTTTTCCCTCTGATATTTACTGTAAATCAGAACCATGCTTAAAGATATTTTGCATCTACTTAACTAAGGAAAAGTAACTTAAGCTAAGCTATTTCATAGAAGAAATAGTTTTACCGCCCATATAAAAATCTCAGTAATTTGAATATACGTTGGTAAAGCTTGTCTGCCTGGAATATTATTTGCTCATGGGAGTAATGCTTGGCAAATCTCTTGATGTGTGACATTCTTGTACATAAGTCCTTAAACAGAATGCTAAAAACAAAATGTAGATTTAAGTCAAAGGTGTGGAACAGCGCCAGCAGAGTCAGAAAAAGTAGGTGCAACAGAGTTTTTTGTCTGAATATCTCTGTTGCATTACCTTACTTACCATCCATCACAGAATGAAATGTTAAATGCTCGTGTCCTTGTCTGGTTAGCACATGGATACTGCAAAACTGTTGAATCTGCCTACAGCTGAATTCCACATTCTTCATTGCTATGTTCCTTCTGGTATGGATGCAGTAGCTCTG
Source organism: Rissa tridactyla (assembly GCF_028500815.1). NCBI lineage: Eukaryota > Metazoa > Chordata > Aves > Charadriiformes > Laridae > Rissa > Rissa tridactyla. Next base: position 12,894,905 of record NC_071473.1, read on the forward strand.
AGTACTGGAGATTTTACGACTACTTCAACACAGATGTGTTTTGTTTTGTGATTTCCACTATGGTTGTTCAAAGGCTCTGCAATGAATACCAGGGAAATATCACCCATTATTGGTGTACTTTGGGCTATGTTCTTATCAGCAGGATTCATTCTAAGATAAGCAGTTAGCCACCCTCTTGTTTTGAGCTAGAGTGATATGTAAGTACCGATATGGATCACACAGATCAGAAATTTTGTAACTGAATTTGCTTCTGCCCTGCTGTTATTAAATGTACAATGGAAAAGGATATTCACTGCTAGAGTGATGGGCTGATGGCTCACTTCGAGAAAGCATGTAATTTCTATTAGCATAACAGAAGTGCAGCTGTAGCTTTGCCCAGAGGCCAAAGATGGTGCTTAAAGAGGAGAATATAAAGGATAAGCATAAATGGTATTTCCCTTGAGTACCGTCTCTGCTTCAGATCTGCTGATTGTACATAGGAGTGGAGGAGCATACCAAGTATTTTGAAACACTTCCTTCTGTGAGAATTTAAAAGCAGCATGCACGTTTTGGTTAAGTTATGATGTTTTTGTGACTTTGTCTTCCAAAGGCAGGTGAGTCAGGTTTGCGCCTCATCTTGTTTAGCACCCAAACTACCTGGGGAACCAAAATACATATGTCTTACTGAAGAGATCAAGAATTTGGAATCTCTCGTCTTGTCATGATCTTCCTCTGCTGCTTGAATATACCCCACAAATCTCTGTTGCCATGGAAAGCTGCTCTGAACGGCTCCTTGAACTTTGTTTAGCCTTCCTTTTAAAAAATTTCCTTCCATCTGTCTATCTGTTTGTCCTCCCCAGCTAGCCTCCTGCTGTTGGATTTCTCTCTTCAGTCCAATGCCACTGAAGCAGACTAGGTACACAGAGGTGGCTAGTCCAAGAGTCCTGCCTCATAAAGGAAAAGCACACAGTTAGAACCGCACAGTAAAAAAAGTGAATTGGCTTTATATTTCTTTTATTTGCTTAATATTTCATACTCACCATTTGGTGAAAGGGGGCGGAGGGGGAGGTTGTTTGTTGCCTTCATTTTTACTTTTTAAGTGTAGATGTATGGAAATGAGTTAGTTAATGGTTTTCTGGCTTATCATTAGCACAAGTGAGAAGTATTTTAGCATCCAATTGAGACCAAATGTTTTTAGATAAGAAGATGATGTCTTAAGGCATTTTTATTGATATTTAATTATGCATATCTTTCTATATAGTGTATGGCATTTATGCACACATGCAATACATACTATAAGTAATCAGCCATTTGGCTTGACTCAGCTGCTATTAAATGATAAATGGTTAGTGATTCTGGATTTAATGCTGGCTTCATGTTTAAATGACATATTTAAATGTTATTGTGGGTAAGTGAAGTTTTGATTCTGTTTACAGGATTGAGTTTGGATGGTGTTGGTTTTAAAACTCCTGATGGCAAAAACTGAATGAAAATCCTTTTGCAAATTTTGTTGATGCATGAGCTGAAAGCAGTTTGTTATGCAGAATTTTCTTGGTCAATATTTGTACTAGATAAGTTAGAAAATTTGAACAGAGACTCATACTTGTCCTCAACCACTCTAAATTCTTGTTCTGATTCACTCTTCCAATAGGTTGGGGGTATAAGACACATATCTAAATTACTCTGTGATGTCATCTTACCGTTAAGTGAAATGGTTAGTGTGTTAGATACCAAATAGCTGGAATGAAATTTTGTCCCAAGGATGAATTATTGCATAGTATTGATTATTGAAAATTTCCATAAGCTATTCAAACAACTTATATTTGGTTTTTTTATTCCACAGCAATGGTAATGTAAGCACATGAAATTTTGCTTAGCTAAAATATTACCATTAAACTGGAAAATATTACCCAATCTGCATATTTTAATTTAGCAGGTACCCAAAAAGATGTCAAGTAAATTGGATTCTAGCAGATTCTGTGGCTGGCTCACAGTAATTTGTGTGCATGTTTAAACTTGTGGCTGGGGTAGAGCAAAATCGATTTGGATGACTCATTTTGGAAAAAAAAAAAAAAAAAATAGGCTGGTGCTGTAAAAAGCTGTTAATCAGATAAAATGTGGCCATTGCACTTTTTAAAGACTAATGACATAACCCTTTTGGGCAGTAAAATCTGTAAGACTAAACTATTAAAATGAAATTTTATTTGCTGAAAGCTTAAAAAATAGAGATTAGCAAGCTTCACTTTTTATTCAAAGATGAAGATAAACCACTGATTTTTCATTTGTTTTCAAGATTTATAATTAGAACTGTCTGCTCCAAGAAATAATATAACTCACTGTAAACTAAATGCTTTGATTTTTATATCCATTAAAGTTCCCCAAATTGCCCATGAATAAAGAGAAGCTCATCTCTGATGGCCTTGTGGGAGCAGATGTGCTTCAAAATAAATGAACTAATTGATTTGATAGATAATTCTCTAAAGTCACAGACTGAAACTTGAGGAAGGTGAGAAATTCCACATAGACCAGCATGGTGTTTTGGTAGTAAAATATGTAGTATCTCAATATTGATATGACACAATGTGAACATCGGTAAATAATGGCCCAGTAAGAATGTAAGAGAGTGGGATAGTGGGGATGGATAGTCTGTATACCAAGATTTTTATTTATTTTCCAGAGACCTGTCTGGCTCATTTGGCTGGTATCCTTCATTCATCCTATGTCTTTGTGGTATTTTATTTCTACAGGTAAATTATGTGAGTTCCAATGAAATACCAGTACTAGGAGAGGGAAGTTATCCAGACTTTTCCTTTCCTCGGATGTCTGTGTCTATCCCTGATGGATTTCCTGAGTCTTGGCCTTTCACCGGGCTAATTCACAAGCTCACAGATGCTCTCTTAATGCTTTTTATTTCTGTTACCTGGTGAAAAGCTTTCTATGACTGCAAAATGAATTTTTGTACTTCTGAAAATAAGCTGATGCTTTTCTCCTTCCAACAAGCACGTTTTGAAGTACGCCTTGCAGTAAAACCATAGTTTGGGTTTCTTTCTGCCTTGTTTCATAACATCGTTTCATTGTTTATTTTTCTCATCCAGGTAGGTAACCTGTGCAGAATAGGTCATCATCAGTTTGTTCTAAACTTCCTCACATTGCTGTGGGGAGAACAGGAACAGGATCCCATTTTCTTCTAATGCTGTCACCAGAGCTTCATTGTGATGTATCGAACGTGAATTGTTGGCAGATGAATGTTTACATACAGCAGAAAGCCAGTTACTTTCACCAGTATTGAAGCATCTTCATAGCAATTGCCTTCTCTGTCTTTGAAAAGTCATTAACTTTCTTGATTGCTCTCCAATCATTCATAACTGCTGTTTGAAGAGTTTTCACTGAAAGGACAGACTCAAGAGCTCTCCATGTGAACTCAGGTGTTCCTTCAGGTGAAAGATGTGCTGCATGGCTAATTTAAAGTGATTTTCCCATGGAAAATGAAATCTTTAGGGCTCTTCAAGAGGCTATTTACTTGCATCAGTTTAGTCCTGACTAATTACATGAATAAAGCAGAAGGATGCTGCTTGTACAAACCATGAGAAAATCAAGACACCTAAATTTAAAAAATGGCAAAACATTTATCTGCAGTCATGATAAGGGGCAAAGGAGAAATGATACTCAGCTATAAACTATGGCATAAAATTTGTCCTTCTTGCTAACTATTTGATATATTAGGTCACACACATTTTTCAATATTTATGTTCATGGTGAAATACTTATAGGAAATGAGAAACTTCTGTACAAATCTCATCTTCTCCATAAAGGAAAAATATTTTAAGATAATGCCAACGCTTTATAGTGATATAAAGCACCGCATGATCCTGTATGGGTTAAAGAGTGACTGGTTTATATTCAAGAAATATTTGAACATACAAAGCAAATATAACTTGTCTGAAAAATACTCATAATTCTCTGTTATCTTCCTTGCAGGCATCAGTGCTTTACTACTTCTTACATATTGGAAATCTCTTTCACCCCAAAAACTGTATAATAGCTGTTACTCATCCAAATAGCTAGGGTACAGCCAGCTCCACGCTGCCTTTTTGTAGAACCACAACTTTGCCCTTCCTCATTGAGACATTCACAGTGTAAGGCATTTCTGTAACAGTGGAAGCCAAAATTTATCTAGAAAGGAGGCATCTTGTGAATAAACCTTTCATCAAATGACCACACCAAAATCCCTGCATGAATCTTTTCAGGAGTTTATCAAGTTTGGTTATAAATGACTTGTTGATGTCATTTCAGCCTTTGAAAGCATTTTTCACTTGTCTGTCCTGGTTGAACAGGAGCTCAGACTGAGACACCACAATGTCCAATGTTTGAACAATCTCTGAATGGGAACCCAGATGCCTTGAAAACCCTGACAGTGTGCTCCAGCTCAGGGAGCTCTGTGCTAAACTAGTCGTCTTCCATAATTAAGTTATGTTGTTTCACTGTGGTGGCATGCGGACACTATTATTTGAAGAATGTAAAGGATCAAATACCAGTGGACTCTGCGATGATCTGTAGAAACTCTATTCTTGTTCCTTTGTATTTGTTTATTTGCTATTCTAGTATAGAAAAAATAGTGACTAAGGTCAACACTTGTAGCAGGCCCAGATAAGCCTAGCAGGTAGTATAAAATTAAATGGACATATTAATGGAAAAAAAAACCCCAAACCCCTCTATTATCTAGCAATATTCTTAGGATAAAACCATGACCTGAGAATACATAAGCCTCTGCAAAATGAATCTCTGCAGGCTCCCTGTGGAAATGGGAAAGAACATGCTTGATTAAACTGATGCTAACCTTTCAAAGTCATGTTTCTCTGATATTTATTCCTTGAAATAATAAAAGAAACATGTCAGATGGTGGAAAGCCATAATGTACTCCCTTGCTTGCTACTGCCCTTTTCTAACTTGAGTGTTCCTCTCCCAGAGCAAACTTTTAAAATAAAAAATAAGGCCTTCGTTTGTCCTTTTTGTTGACCTTTATACCTTTTGTGGCTCTGCATTTGCACCAGTTAAATTACAGAGTAAGAGAATTTCCATCCCTTTTCTAGCTCTGCTAGAAGGCCTTAGTCTCTTCAGTGGCAAATGGTGAAACACATTCCCAGGTCTGTGTGGGCAGATTTGGGGAACTTCAGATCTATCGTGTGGGGCTGCAGGAGCCCATATGCATCCTCGTCTGCAGAGCCCCTGCCTTGCTGCCCCCTCCCTCCCTCCCTCAGCTCAGCCCGTGCCTCGGGAGGGCTGGCCCGGGGGCCTGGGCGCTGCTGGACAAGGACAGAGTTGGGCTCCTTACAAGGAGCAAGTCAGTGTCTGCTGGGGCTGGGCACGGGCCTCGCTGCAGCTGGGGGTCCCACGCGGGGCGATGGTGGTCGGTGGGGGATGCCCGGGGCCTGGGCAGCTCCACTCCCAAGGGAGAGGTTGGTATCAGCAGAGAAACCTGCCAGCGGGGGTCCTGCATCTGTGTGCCACGTGTGAGGCCAGAGAGGTGACAGGTCCTTGGGAAGTAAGTCTTTTCTGCTGTTCATAATGATTAGTAAATTATTTCCACTCTCACAGCTCTGCTTTGCCTGAAAATACATAATTTTGTATAATTTCCCCCAAATTGCTCCCATGGTGATAATGGGGGAGTTTTCTCCCTAGGCACGTCAGTGAGATGTTTTGTGTTGGGAATTGCATGTTATATACTGTTAATGAATAGAGGCAGGAATTCAGTAACTTAAGAGTTTAGAAATGTGCAGGATGTCTTGGGAGGAAAGGGTTTCCTTTCAGCTCCTCCACTTCAGTGTTTGCATTTTCTGAAAGTTTTGCATGGGTCTGTATAGTAACACAGAAGATCATAAGGCTGAAACCTAGATATTCATGACAGATAAATGCGATTCACTTCAGGTTTACCTGGGGATCATTTCAAGTAATCCATGAAAAATGATACCAAGTTAACACACTGGGAGATACATTTATTTACCTACATTTGAGATTGGTACAAATAAATTCCTTCTGTGCGTTTCTGATGAGATGCTAGGTTATTCAGCTTAAATTAATGACTAATTTCTGGCTTAAAGTTTTTCCATAAAATGCCAAATAACTACTCTAACTCATTAAATAGGAAACAGCTTGCACTGTATATGTAGACCTAGCACCACATGCCTTAAATCTGTTATAAAAATGGAATATATGAGTTGCAGTGGTGTAAAACAGGAGAAAAATAATTTCTGCCGGTTCTCTGCGGAAGATACAAAGTGAGTAGGAATGAAGTAATTAAGATAACTTTAAAGTCCTACTTGTAGTCCCGTCATAATAATCTTATTTCTAGCTGAACAAAATCATCCTCTGGATTGCTTTTTAAACTGTATTTCATATTGTTTTTTGCTTCCTGTCATAATATTGTCTTACCAGCGAAACAACTGTCCTTGACAAGTCTGCCAAGTGGAAAATCGATTTGGTCTTACGTTGCCCCCTATTTTGTTCTGGTTTAGCATTTCATTTTCATTTAACAAAAGGTATATTATTTTAGATAACAAATGTTTCTTTCTTTAACTAACCAACTATTGCTGCTTTTTCCCTGGTGGGCATAAACTACTGTCAGGGCCTCCCTCAGCTGTTCCAGCAGCTGCGAGTATGCCCTGCTGATCCCATGGAAGAGCCGGATCTAGGAAACTAAGTTGTCATGAAAATAGCTGAGGATGAGGTTTTGAGAGAAATATTCCTGTAATTTGTTGGAACTGGGGAAGTGAAATGTGCAATTCTGACAACAGTGACAGATTTATAGACCCAGTACACTAATTAAAAAGCAACTTACTCTAACATATTAATCTATGAAATGACAGCACCAGAGAGCTCTGCTCTGTTTTGTGCACAAGCATGGGAACGCTGAAGTGCCCTTCTCCTGTAATGACAGACTTCTGTATTGTATACAAAATTCAACAATAATGTTAAACAAGAAGCAATTGAAGGATTACTTCCTTCTGGTGTGAAGCATATGGGGAGATGTTTTGCTATAAACTGTATGTTCATACAAGAACAGAAAGAAACAAAGTTTTCATTTGTTCTTTACCTTCTCTTTTCATTGCTGTTTTCTGTTTACATGGCTGTGGTAGAATCCAGCTAAGAAGCTAGAACAGAAAAATCAAATAAAGCATTGCTTAATCGTTTCCACAACTACTTCTAACTAAATTTTTGCTCGTATTGGTGTAACATCTTGGGATTTTTATGCTTTGAGAGTTCTCTGTGGAATCCCTTTTTATAAAAGTCTCTTGTATTGTATAGGCGGTACAGCTTCCTTGCATCCTCCACCAATCGTCTCAATAGGTGGGGCCAAGAGGAGAGAAAAAGAACATATTTCTGATGTGCATTTAAAGCACCTCTGGTATTGCAACTGTGTATTCCTATCTCAGCAATGAATTAGACAGATGACTTGATAGATGACAAGATGACAATTAAATTAAAATAACAGAATATTTTTTTTACATTTTTTTTTGTTTACATTGTTACATTGTTTTTTTACAAGCATCGCTTTTGTTTGCTTTTGAATATAGCAAAGTAAAACTTAAATTCTATCTGTGTAACAAAATACTAAGTCTGTACAAAGCAAAGGAATAATAATGCTCTTCAGGAAGAATGTGAGGTTTTAAAAACCCCAAAATGAGCAGTTCTGTAGACGTTTAAGGATACAGTAGTTGAATCCCTTATACTTTTTACTGAACTTCCTTCCCCCCCCCCCTACACTTAATGGATAATATGTCCTTGAATATTCTCCTTACAGGCATTTAAATATCTGCCGAAGTTCCTAAGGCTGCAATTTGCTTGTAATCTTCCATCTGTTTCAGATTTATTGTAAACACATGCAGTAAGATCTTTAGCTCTATAAAAGCATCACAAGAAGTCAGCGGAGCTACAAGGAATGTCTTCAGATGAGAATCTTACGTGTGATATTTGTATCTCCACTTTTCTTGAACTCAAACTTGTTTTCACCATATAACTAATTTTTTTTCATTATTCTGTTCACAAATTTATATTAATTGCCTGATTTTGACTAAAGTTCACATTCAGAATTACATGAAAAAGATTCTTGTAATATGGGTGTGAACTTTACAAAAATGTTTAATCAAAACTCCTTTCATAAACTGTTTTCCTAACAAAATGTTTGCAAAAGGAAAGGATTTAGTCTTAGTACTTTGCTTCTGTTGTCAGACTCCTTTAATGGTGACACAGGCCGTTGTGCACAAGACCGTTGTTCATGGCCAGGGAAGATGACAAGGACTGCTCTAATTTAAAAATCAGTACTTACTAGTTGAAAGGTCACACTTGGAAATGTCCGTGTGCATTGGTTTTTGCCCTCAAAGACTTCATCTTCCGTTGCCTTACTGGAGAAGTTGCTTGTGATGCATGAAGGAGCAAGTTGTATGTGTTGTTTGAAAGAATTATTCCACTATATTAGTAGCCATAAACTATATATAGAAATAGGGTAGAGTGAAAGGATATGGTGGAAATAATCTATTTAATTTATTGTAAATTGTTTTTACTTATTTTTACTGTTCTTTAGCATAATCACAAGTGAAAACCAGGGTAAGAGCTGGGGAAGAAAACTGAAGTGATTGACTTTGCACTACATATTTTTTTTTATGTTCCATTAGGAAGCTACAGCAAACTTGGATTCATGGCATCGTCTCTAGATATCTAATTTACTTTGTAATAGTAAATCAGTAACTAAACCATTAAATGCTGACTCTGAACAGATTTTCTCTGTGCTGGATTTCTTTAGCTGTAAGTGTCTCCAGATGAAAAGCCTGTTTGTTTGTTTATTTTTAAGTATACAGTGCAGGTCACCAGGAAATTGCTCCTAGAAGGATTCAGTAATCAAATCTTGTTAATTCAATTCATCTCCCAAATATGTTTTATAATATCTGTAATTAACCCAAACCATTGCAGATCTAGCACTGGCATTCAGAATGCCGTCTTGGAGGTACCAAAGAAGCCACGGCAGCTTATTTCGTTACCGCCAGTGGTGTGTATTTTGTACCCTTGATATCAGTCTTCATGGTCTGACACCAGTCGTAAGATTTGTATCGCTGTCAAGCTATATAAAATCCTGGTGTCAGGTTCTTAACATCTGGAAAGTCATAACACTCCTCATCTTCTATTAAAAAAAAATATAGACAGTTTGCTCTGAATAGATTTCTGTAGAAAAAATACAGAACTTGTACAGCTGAGTTACTGTTCTCACTAATAATTGTATGTTTAACACCACCTTGCCATGAAACCTAAGTCAATTAATCTGTTTCTGTTCCCCGCAAGTGTAAAATAGGATAGCAGTTCACAACCACATTCATAAAACTCTAAATTAAAAGCACCATGTATCTCTTTCCTGTAAAGGCTACATAAGAAATCTTGCATGGTTAATATCTTCTTTTTAAATCATAAACTTTTCTTTCAGCAGGAGTTCATGCTCTCTGTATCCGAAAACGATGCCACTACTGGTCAGGAATAAATACTGAAGTAAAATGAAAATAAAGAATTATATAGTTTACTGTATATAGTTTTGGTACTGTAATAATTGTCATGTATATAAATCTAGAATGTAAATTTCAAAAATAAATTTAGATCAAACAGCAACATGGCAAAAACAGACCAATGAAAATGTTCATAAATGTAGTGCCAACAAAATACATTATTGTGTTGCCTATTTCTGATAGATGTTGTTAAAACAAGAGGCACCTGCCCTTAAGCTGTATAAAATGTTATGAATGCTGTAAAAGCCTAAGACAAATATTAGAAACAAGTCTCATAGCAAATTGTCAACACAGCTGTGTCAGGCAAGGCAGCTACCAGTTACAGATTATGAGGCCAATGTTTGAATTTACTTCCATTTAATTCCTTTAATGAGGACACCAGCAGCTTCCTGGTTGTCCCTGGAGTCCCATCCTGTTAATTCAACATCAGACATCAATGGGCCATGTGCTCTGAATGAAGCATAGTCAGGAGCGAGCACATGAACAGTAGTGAACTTGGGGATGATAAATCTATTTCTGCAGAGTTTGACAGCTTCTACCAAGTCCAATAAACCTGTGGAAACGAAGTATCCCTCAGACATTAGATCTGGAAGCACAGAGCTTTTTCATGTATTTACAACATGTGCATTGCAATTTATTTCTATTGTAACTGAAAAGTGGTATGAATTTATTGGGTTGCATTCCTAGTAAGTTTGATCAATCTAAAGCTAGCTGCTGGAGATGAGTTGTTTAACAGTGGGTGACTGTCTCTAGGGAGCTTCCTCAGTTAACTACTGCTTTGAGTTGTTGTCTTCAAGTGATCGAGCCCTCAGAAATTTCCTACATAAATATCTGTTTGTCACTTTTTGGCAAATATTTTAATTAGCTGTGGTACTTACTTTTGATCACTGTTGCTTATTAATGATATGAACATGATAAGGCACAGAAAGTTATTTGAATGCAATGGAAGTTTGGTAGCTGTGGTGGACTGAAGAAAGGACTAGATATTCTATTCCCTTCAGACTTGTACAAAAGTAGTAATCTTTCACTGTCTTTGGTATTCTAGGATGTGATGTCCACATTCTTCCAGTTTGGGGCTTCCATCCAGCAAGAAGCCATCGTCATGCTGAAGATCATGCAGGATTATGACTGGCACGTGTTTTCTCTGGTGACCACCACCTTCCCTGGGTATCGAGACTTCATCAATGTCATTAAGACCACAGTGGAAAATAGTTTTGTGGGCTGGGACATGCAGAATGTCATTGTACTCGATACCGCCTTTGGAGATGCCAAGACCCAAATTCAGCTGAAGAAAATTCATTCATCTGTCATCCTGCTATATTGTTCCAAGGATGAAGCTGTCTACATATTGGATGAAGCTCGTTCCCTGGGCCTTACTGGCTATGATTTCTTTTGGATAGTTCCCAGCCTGGTTAGTGGTAACACAGAAATCACTCCCAAGGAGTTTCCTTCAGGACTCATTTCAGCATCTTACGATGAATGGGACTACAGTTTAGAAGCTCGGGTACGGGATGGCCTTGGGATTATTGCCACAGCTGCATCAGCCATGCTGGAAAAATACTCCTTCATTCCTGAAGCAAAAACTAGCTGCTATGGACAACCGGAGAAAAATGACCGGCCATCTCACACCTTGCACAAGTAAGGCTTATTGGTTTGGGTTTTTTTTTCCTGCATAACCTTGATAATTTTTCTTTCTATTGCCACTATATGTTCTTGAAGGAGGATATTGGTTTTCTTCAATCCCATCATGCCCTTTTTAAGCAGTGATTTTCAGATGTTCCAAGGGAACATGCGAGAGGACTTGCTGTATTGATAACTGTGTGTATGATGTTACGTGCTGGGGAGAATAAATACTGCTCTGGATCTGATGCAGAAGATGACAGAAATTGGTCTTAGAGAGTATAAAGCTGAGTTTATAAAATCATGCTATTGTCTACTTTAACTATGAGGTAAAATTGCCCAAATGCTCTGGAGGCTGTGCCTGAATCACTTGCATCAGCAGGAACCTGGTAATATTTTAGATGACAGGAGATGTACAGCGTTAAAGAGATGTCCCTGGAAATTACAGAAGTATTAGATTAGTTAGGCAGCTTTTATCACCTAATAACTGAAATCTGTCACTTCTGCTTGTGAGGATTTTATTTTTGTCACCTATACTAGAATAGCTGTAAAAATTAATCTGCATTAATAATCCAAGTTGATATGGATGTTTTCTCAATACAGTTTGTCATATGGGAACTGCCAAGGTTTAATTCAGGATTCTTTGCACTTTCTTTTTTGCCTTTTAATTATCTCTTTTAGACATGATCCTGATTACTTCTATCCAGGATGTTGCATAATACATGCCACACAGTAATAAATTTCTTCATCTGGTTTGTGAGAGGAAATAAAGGGAATCTTGCATGTTTTTTAATAGCCCTTTACAATATCTCATATGGAAGCTAATAAGCAGTAATTATGAAATTTGTTCTAACCAAATATTGCAGATGAAGCGCTTTCTACAGAAAAGCAGGATGGAACTGGCACAAGAAGGAATGTCAGTGTGGATTTCATATAGGAGATTGTGGAATATTTTAATATCTAAGATGTACGTGCATATTTAGATTAGAGGCTGACTGCCATATGATGTCTTGGAACAGTTGTTGTTTTCCATGAAAATGGGGTCTTTGTGCACAGCATTCTTCAGAATCTCTTTTAAAAGCCAAATACTGCTAGGTAGATGGGTTTTAACATTTCATAAACAGTGTGACCAAAGTTCAGAAACTTGCACAGCTCTCTGCAGAGAGAACTTGCCTTTAGTATAACACTTCCACATTTTTTTGGTCTCCCCGTTCCTATTCCTAAGCCTCTGCCTTGAAAACTGTATAAATTTACCAGAGGTGTTGCAGAAAACCTGTGATTCTTTTCCTGCTGCCCGACTTGCCCCTGGGGAGTGACAGGAGGCAGCACTGGGGTGGCTCTCCGGTCCGGCATGGCCCTGGAAAAGCCATCGCAGGGTCACTCAGGTCAGGGCAGAGCAGCTGGAAGCTACAGCCAGGATGACACCACACCCAGTACGTGATCCTCGTATGGTTCTTCCTAATGCATGTGCTGACAATGCCAGATAAAAGTGAAAGCTAATGGCATCTCATTAACCAAATTCTGGGCCTTAACAGTGGGATCTGCACAAAAAAGTTCAATGTTAATATTTGAACATCAGTTTCTGTGACGTTAAATTGTATTCTGTCATCAGAAGTGTTAGTGTTTAACATACTGTGGTTCAGTTGGATGGGCCACAAAAACTTGAATGTGTTTTGAAAAGGTTTTGGTAATATACGAGCGTAGACATGAATTAAGTATTCAGCATAAGTTGTCTTTCTTCAAACAATCACTTTTTTCCTCATTAAATCTGTATAACTACAAGAATAGGGCCTGTGAGTGCTAGAGCAGTGAGATTAGACTTCACCAGGAGATTCTGCAGTGTGCAGTGCATGATGCACATACAAATTATTAATAGGAGAAGTTGTAATATATAGTGCACTGTGGTTAATAAAGTCACTTCCCAATGCAAAACAGTGAGCTGTGAAGTGAGAATATATTTTCCGTACCAGAGATTCTTTGAGCTTTTCCAACACCACAAGAACAAGAGGCAGGCTGTTTTTAGTTTAGAATTACACTGAAATGAATAAACTTTAAATAGTCCTTCTTATGTAATAACTCCCCAAGACTATTCTTGTCACATATAATCTGCAAGAAAAGCAAGTATATACAAGCATTTCGCAGTGCTAAGTAGTGGCTGGGAGCTGACCAGTCTCTCCATGCCAAGGTGAATTATGTAAATTCCTTGTACTTTCTTATCCTCATCACTAAATTGTAGGTTTCTTCCTTACGTGACAAATCAGTGTCTAAATTGGGGCTTTATTCTGAGATGTAATCTTTATTGTTTCAGCTCACAGATAGTGCAGCTTTGTATTTTAAATTGTAAGATGGATGTATATGGTGCTGTATTAAGGAGTTAACTCGAACAATGGATTTCAGAGCATCCTCACAATGAAAAGGGCTGAAGTAATTGTGGACAGCTTAGGGACCTGGGATCTGCTGTACTGTGCCTCCCTGTTTGTGCTGGAAATCAATGCTGGAGAAGTAGGGTTAGGTGGAGGGACGCTGCTCGTGAGCTCAGGAGCAGAGAACCCAGTGGAAAGGAGGAAAGAGGCTCTGTAAGGCGATGCTTGAGCAAAACCAAGCTCAAGAATGGAGCAAGAGGATTTTTAGACTCCATCTATTTATAATGACAGTCTAATTCAGCTTTAAAGCCAGTATAGTATTCTAAGGCTATGCCATAATAGCTAATTTGCTTGTAAATGGAGATGGGTAATGCTTTATGTGTGACTTCCCACATCTAGATAGTGATTTTCATCTCCATTTATGAAGAAATTCTATGTAAAGAAAGCCATGAAGTGAAAGCTCCTCCTCCCTCTTTCACAAATCCTTTGAATATTAAATTGGTTTGAAGATATATGTTTTGAAGCATACAATTTATCCTTCCCCTGTCACTGCAATTTTAAGATGCTTTTATTGGCTTTCTAGACCTAAAAAAACCAGGTTTGGTTTAGTTTTTGGAATTATTTGATCAATGTTCAGTTCTGATACACATGGGAAAACTAGTTTTTCCCTATGAATAAAGGATTTCAAATAAAATACAGGGATCATTTTCATCATTAAAAACATACCTATATATAGATAGATGTATGGATTCAGATCATCTTTTCCCATCTGTGTAAGACCCAGATTCTCCCAAGACAGAAAAATACCATTATGTGAAATCCTGATACCAGCGCAGCAGGATAGGTAGAATTAGCAGCTCATTAATGCAATGTCAGTTGAACAAATGCTTGCTCTCCCTCAAAAAAGGAAAACATGTAAGCAAAGAAACAGCCAAACAAAATAACCCTGCCAGTCGTCATGGAAAATGCTGCTGCTTTGTGAATAGAAATGCTTCTGCTTTGTCTAGAAGAGTGCTCGTGTTGTGTGTTAAAGTCATAACCCTGGGAGATACATTTCACAACAACATTTCCAGTCGCTCTGATCTGTGCAGGGGTGGATGGGGATGACAAAGCTCTTGTTCTATTGGCATTATCCTGAAAAGCAAAAAGATGTGTCTGTCCACAGGTAGCCAGGCATTTACCACACCGTGCTTACACTTAGTTACATTCAGTTTCCAAATACAACCAAATAATAGTCAGGATTTAGAGACTCATCCTACGTTCGGTAGTGAAGGTGTAGGGCTAGCAAGCTGTCCAAGCCGCGCTGGTCGGGCTCTCACTTCACACTCCTCCCAAGCAGAGTTTCCTTTATTTGTCGTCACCCAGCCAGGGAGCAGGAGCGGTGTGAGGTCCAAAGGGCCAGGTACAAATGCATTAGTTGATCCCACCCTGAATCACCCTACTTTAAAAACTTGGGGACCCAGTGGGAATGGTGTTTTGAAATGTGTTACCTAATGTTGCTGTCTTTCCATGGCCTACCGCGAGGTTCATTTTCTTCTTGCTGTTGTGCTGCGGTTAGCTTACAGCGTGGCTATGAGACAGCGTCGTCTTCAGAGGGCAAGGGTGTGCTGTCTCTATAGTCCTCATTTTCATTCAGCATGTTCAATATTTTGATTCCAGCTTTTAGCAGTGACAGATAAATTTTCCTCTCTTTCTTTTGAGCAAAATCAGGTATTAAATGGACATAATGGTTTGATGAATAATCCAGCAAATCTGTTTAATATTTTCCTGCATGCAGATCAACAGCAAATTTACAGAGGGTTTGTTAACTTAAGTTCTGTGAAAAGACTTGGGAAAAATAAGTATCATCTGCTCTATTGTATGATTGAAGAGATATCATTATTTAACTAATTATATATGAAGCAAAATGCATTTTCACTAGTAGCATACTTGCTGTGCAGAAAACCAAATGTTATTTATATTCAGCTAAGACTCTCCAGGATATTTCATTTCTCTTTCATTTTTTGATCCCGCTGCGGTTTTACTGGAGCCACTGCAAGCTCACAGGAGCGCACTGCATGTAGAGCGATGATCTGAGATGGTACCCCAAGTTTCACTACTCACATGCATTGCTTATGTGTTGTGGAGGGAAACAGCTAATTTGAGTATATTTTAAATTTAGTACTTCAGTTTTGGTAACTTTAAAGCTTGAAGAAGTTTTAGATTTTTCATGCTGATGGATTTGCTGCTTCTTCTCCTTTGCTAGTGCAAATGCTGCTCTATGGAAACAAATCCGAATGAGAATGATGCACCCAAATGGCTGAAGGCAGGGAGAGAGCTGCAAGCCTTCGTGGAGTGCTGAGGCCACAGGGATGTGGGGAGCAGCAGATTTCCAGGGAGGACAGTGTATTAAGGCAAGCGTCTCCAAATGAGGACCAAGCTTCCACTCCTAGAATTTAATGTTAACAACTGATTTCAGGATTTGTCAGTGGCAGGATCCCACTTAGCCTCATTAATTTGTGAGGAGATGATTTCTGATCAGGAGACCCAGCAGAGTATTGTAGCAATTGGATTGGTACACAGGGATACACAAACTCTAATGTACTGCTGATGAGCAGATTTTAAACAGTCACAACTAGATATTTGCACTTCCTTTAATTCCTGTGCTGTAAATGCCCTCTTCTATAGTATGAGGGCATTTTCCATATAGTTGCATTAAACAGCAGGAACTGAATTGATGAAACTCTTGTCATGTTCCTCCGAAAGTAAAATTAAATTTCACTGGCAACAAAAGAGGGGTTGCAGGGGACAACACTCCACCCAAGAGATTCCACCATCACTGATGAGGTAATTCAAGAAATTATAGAAAATCTATATCAGAATTTTCTCCCAGGTTAGGTCAGTTTAGGAAGCAGAAGGTACCAAACGCTTACCAAATTAAGGGCTCTTAGAACATTTTTCCCTTTTTGTGATAATTATAAAAAATTTAAACTAAGAGAACATGCCGTTCTGGAGTTGAGCCAGCCTTCAGGGCTGAAAGCAAGCCTTGAAATTCAAAATGTAAATGAAGGTTTTTGGAGATGGAGCTGCTGCAGACACCATCCCCTTGCAGGAGGCCACGCAGGTTCACAGGGAAGAGATTGGGATATTTCTGAGCTGGTGCGGCAAAATGTGACTGTATTAGTGCTTTTTATGAAATGTTATTTCTAACAATAACATTAACTCCCTAAATCTTTTGGTGTTTTATGAGTTACTCTAGTCTGCGGCACCCTCCTAGGCATCTGGGCCCTTTCTAAGTTCGCTTCCCTGCCCTTTCAGACTTTCAGAATGGCTCCCCAGGAGTTTTATCTCTTGTCTGGCAGAGTTGGGGCAAAATTACTTTTCCAGACCTAGTGGCAACTAATGCTTTAAGGAGCAGCTGGCAGGAGGTACAAGTAGCTGGCATGCCATTCCTTTTTTACAGTCACTGAGCATATTGTTCCCAAAATTTTACTCATCCGTGCTGGCTCAAGGCCTACATCTCCAAAGCAGGGTATCGTCACGGAGCTTTATTCAGGAGAGCGAGGGCTGGGGGAAGTGGAGGAGGAGGAGGAAGCACGAAGAGGAAGAAGAGGCTCTTTGCATCACTGTGAAGCATTTGAGTTTAGAAAAAAACCATCCTACCTAGCCTAAGCTATACAATTGTCTTTAAAAAAAAAAAAAGTCTTCACTGTTTGACAAATGCATTGCTGCCTTGTTTAATAGTGACCTATTTCAGCCTATTTTTGTATGTACTTCACAAGTTATATATTCTGCAGTCAGCATTTCTTGAGTTAATTTTGTAGATGTTTTTAGGAAATCTGTTTCTTAATGTTAAATAATTTGTCTTGGGGTTTCTATTCATAAGTATCTTTCAAATTTCACAGTAGAATCATAGTAAGGAAGTTCAGCAGTTCAGAGCCTCAACAAGATAAAGAAGAAAAGACAAAATTTGGATTCACTCCTTTTTTAGGTATGATGCTGGGTGAATGCCAAGCCCAGACAGGCTGGCTGTCTAGGTTATTAAAATGGTTGGTTCATACTGTTTAGAGGAAAGAGAAATATCACCAGATGACACGTTGGTTATGAGGCATTTCATCTGCTTTAAATTTCAGTTTGGAAATTCCTTCTTAGGGAGAGGAGGGGGAGAGTTTCTTTTATGAAACCTGTATTTCCCTAAGTCTCTGCTGTTTCCCTTCATTGCCTGTGGTTGTCACTGATTTGAAGCACTGCCCCATGGTGAAGAAGGCACTAAATAAAAACTGATAGTCCCCCAGTGATGGCACCTGAGGAATTTATCAAGTTTTATTATCTGATCTGGGCTGCAGGATGAGGGCAGGAAACGTGGGTCTGACCTCGTGGCAGTGAGGAGTCCTGCGGGCTTTCAGCTCCTTGGCAGCTATCAGGCCACGGGCTTTATTTTACAGGTCTAGTAACTAAGCTCTCTTCTTTGGAGGTAGCTTAGGAGTGATATGTTTTCATTAATGTTTCTGCCTTATCCATTGTATTTTTCCCAGCCAGTGATCTCTTTGGGAGCTGGATACTATGTGGATTTCATACTAATTATAAACCAGCCTGTTATCGCAGAGCTAGCCACGTTCCTGAGCCCAACGAGTCCTGAATTTCTACTTCTAAAAGTCTGAATTTCAATAAAATTAACATTATGAAACAAAAATGGAAGGAGCAAACATCAGAGCAATGAGAAGAAAGGGCATCTGAGACAGCCTGGCCTTCCTGTCCCTGAACTTGCTTTTAAAACCACGGGACATTTTGCTGAGGGTGTTTGCACGACCACTTTGGTTTGTAGAGGCGTAATTCCCCTGGGGTGGGCAGCCCCTGGCCGGCTCTGCCTGCACCCGGGTGCCCTGGGTGTTTCACCAGGCTGGAGCACGGAGAGTTTCTCCTGCGATTGCACTTGCACCTGCCAGAGTGAAGGTTTTAAAGGTAACCCTGGGAATGCAAAATGTTCCCCCCTCATTCTAGCTATTTATTTGTTGGTAGATGCTGTCATGTTATGAAAAGAGGTTAGTGGAGAGAAGGCTTAAACCTTGGCATGGGAGGAACCAAAGGATCCTTTCTGTAGGAACAGCAGCTGTTGTTACTAATTGTGCTGAGTTACACAACTTGATCCTAGCACAGACCGTTTCACATTCATATTTCAGTGGATAGATCAAAAGAAAATAAACATGAAATAGAGAAAAATGGAGAAAACATCAGAACAAAGTTTGTAGAGGAGGGGAGGGAGTTTTTTTACTGTATTAGTTTTGGTGAGAGCATTTTTTGTCATATGTATAATTATTATCTCTACTACATTGTATGCATTTATTTTTAAGGGATTCATTAATTAAAAAGTTTTAATTTATTGCATTGCACCAAGGACTTCCTGAGTCTGTGTATGTACAGGCATGCAAATGCTAGCTTTTAAAATCTAGGGCTTTTCTAGGTGCCCTAAATTTTTACACATCTGGAAAATTATTTTCATATATATGACATCTTTTTAATGCTCTGATCCTTGCAGCTTTCTAGAAGAGTGTTTCAGTTTTATTTTAAGTGTAAGTAGACCTGTCTGGCCTCAGCAAGCGCAGAGTGCCACTGCGGCAATGTGTAGGCTAGTTTTATCCTGTCTGCAGCAGCGCTTTCTCCTGGCTGTGCAATGCTTTTGAGGGATGGTTCCAGATTTTTTACTTGTTTCTAGCCCTGTGAATCTCAAAAATCTCCATTTCCCTAGCCTTCTGGCCAGGGTTTTACCTCAACTTGGCTTTCCCCTGGCGAACACAGTTGATTCAGCTTGTGGTTCACGTGCTGTTGCCCGTGGCAAGTTACCCTGAAAAGGAGAAACGAGGGGCTCAGTCTCTTGGCTCGCTGCTCTTCATGCGTGATCAGGAGTAAACGCAGCTTGCTCTAAGGGAGAAATAAATTGTAAAATAGTGCTGCAGGGTCTTCTGGGACACAGGTGAGTGGGCATAAGAATGCCCGTCCTGAGGACATGAATATTTGGGAGGATGTTCCATGCCTGGCATCCCAGAGATAGAGTGCGCGGGGGGGACTGCTGGGTGGGGGCTTCCCTGAGCACCATCACTAGTGTGGTTCCAGAGGTGACATCGCACCTGCTTTGGTTTTGCAGCAGTGCTTTCCCGTGCAATATTGCGGTTTCGTTCTGCCACTGTTTGCTTTCTCACATCCTCCACTGAAGTTTATGAAGCCAGGGCTAAGATTGATCTTTGAGACAAAGCATTCTTTGTAATTTGCATAGCTTGGGTTTTTTTTTCCTTAAAAGAAATGCCTGCCACAGAATGCACTTTTGGTCTCAAATCCTTGCACCTATTAGGGAAACATTTCTGTATCTTGCATGTATGTATGTACATATGTATGGTAAACACCAAAAGAAATCCCATAGCTTGCAAACATTTTTGCTGTTGTATAACATAGAAGCACAGTTTCTCAAAGATCTCCAGGGATGGCTGCACCTTTGCTGGGGCTTGAAATGGTTTCCTGCCAAATAGGAAACCCTTACCAACCACCTGATGGGCAAAGAATGCCCATGCCTTTTGTAAGGAGACTGGCCAGAAAAGTCCTTCTGTTTCAGCAACTAGAAAATGGTCTTCTAAAAATTGAAGTCTTCTAAAAATTGAGGTCTGATCCTTTTGGCAAAGTCTTCCCCTATTTGCTAGTGGAAATGAGAGTCAATGAATATTTACAATGTAGGAAAACCCACCTTATTAAAATATGTTCTGTCTTTCTGGGTAGAGTAAAAATTTTGACTTGGATAAGTATTGCATGGTTTTGGCATTAATCTGAAGCTTTACCCGAATTACTTGATCTTTCTGAGTCTATAAAAATCAAGTTGGAAACCTTGAGAGCATTTTGTAACCCTGGTGTTTCAAAGGTTTGCTGTAAATATAATGGGAACAGTGTTCTGCTGTGGTGTTTCAACACTTCTCTTTTCAGTTTTGTTGGGGAAGGTGACGGGCAAAAAAGAATTGTATAGATGTTTAAAAATGTTTGAAATATATAGTACAGACTTGGTTCACTGCATGATAAAACCCTGTTTTGGATTCAGTGTGAGAATAGCTTAAATTCTGACCAAAAATCCCATTTTTCCATACATGTATCACCTGGGGAATCTTACTTACTTCAGTTTGCAAAAGGTAATTAAGACTTCAGTGTCATAATAGCATCAGAAGGCATTTTGCCATCATGTCTTTGCAAAGGTTATAGCATTAATGAGGTATGAAAGCAGATAAGGTGTACGCTGAATTGCCTCCTTGTAACAAGCTCAAATAATGAAGCACCTCATTTAGTTAGGGACAGGAATATGCAATTCTAAATCTACTTCAGAAATATATTTTGACCAATTCAGAAACCAACAACACCTTGCATGGAATTAATCTTGGGCTTAAAACTCTTTAAGAATAATGTATAATACAAATGCTTTATTTTCCTTACTCTTCCTCACTGGGAACAGAAAAGCACATAGAGACAAGCAGTTTAGGATCTTGGTCAGTAAAAGCAGAGCAAGACTTTTGTCCTTTGTGTAGGAAAAATGATGATTCAAAAGGGAATATAGGTTGTAGGCATTGGTTTCTAAAGAACACAGGCAGGTGATGAATTTTGTACAGAAGAGTGTGCTTGGGAAAACAAGAAGCTCTTTGAAGTTCTTTTTTACTGCTGCAATTTGAGAAACTGGGGTAGCTCAGTCTGCATCACTCGCTGATACCTTTGGATATGACTCAGACAATACAATTTGAAGAGACATTTACAGATTAGGGACTTTTTTTTTAACTTGCAAAATGTGTTTCACTGCTAAATGGCTGGTAAATTCACACAGTTTAAAAATATGCACTGAGTTCAATTTTTTATTTTAGATTTGTGGTTCATCTTTCTTTTTGGAGCACTTGAGCATCACTGCAGCTACAGCACTGCACCTTGTGATGGTCCTTGACTAGCTTCTAGGCGAGAGTATTTGCATATTAATCCCAAAACATCATGAGTGGTATTTGAAATCTCAGGCAGCGATCCTACCAAACTACATAAATTAAGGGTTCAACTCAAGTCCAATCACCAATGGCTACGTAATCAAAAACCCAACTGGACACAAAAGCCTGATGTAGCACAGTGTGCATGTTTGTGGTCCAGCCCTTAGGGCAGACAAAATGCTCAGCTTTCAGGTTTATTGAAATGAGCTGATTTCTGCCTGGGCCTGTACATGTGTTCATTGCAGGGGGGTGGTTATTTCATGAGTCAGGAGGGAACCTGTGAGGGAGGGTGCAGAAGTACAAATACAAGTAGTGCATATTTTCATGGTACATCCTTGTTTTCCCCATGCGGTGGCTTCCTGGGCATTTTATTCCTTGGGTCGCAACGCATTTGATTTTCAGCACTGAGCAAATGTTACGCTGATTTCTTAAAGGTATGCACAAGTAAATTCTGTCTGATGGTTTGCCACTTGCTCTCAAGGTGGCAAACAAGCTTTTTAATCCCAAGCAAGCTCTTTCAGTGCTGGATAAAAATGTAATGTACGGGAAATTAGTTCAACTGAAAAGCAGAGTTCTGCCAAGGGGAAAATTTTCACGCCGAAAGTCTGTCATAAAATTTGAGTGATTACAATGGGTGAATTTACAAATTGCTGTCAAACCGGTGCTGAATGATGTTAATATGGTTGTTTAGGGCAGTGCACATTTAATTATTAATTGTTATGATACAATGCCATTATTTCTTCTGGGTCTATATATTTTATTTAGTGTGCTTCTGCTATTGGGATTTTGAGGCAGCTATGTCAATACAAAGCCTTCTCCTTCGAATGTGGAGCTGAAGAGCATGTAAACCTGTATCAGTTTCTTGTGGGTAAAACATTACAGAGCAATGTATGAAGAATAGTTAAATTAACTTTGGTGCCCTTCAAAACACATATGTTTGAGGGGTGGAATAATATGTGCGTTGAGTTGAATTCCAGAAGGAGAGCACTTTGGTGAAAGCTCGGACTGAATTTCGTTCAGAGAAATACACTGAGAATTCAGTACAACTCAATGCAACAATGCAGTTAACTTCAGACCATGCATACAGGGTGGAAAGCACGTTACCTTCAGGAAGTGCCGTGGGATCTCCAGGATTTGGAATTGCAGTTTTACCTCTCACCCCAGGATAGCCCTGTCAGGCTCACATTGGTAGTCTGGAATTTTGATTTTTTTTCAACAAGACCAAAGAACACCAATGCCAATACCAGCCTTTTGCTCTCTTCCCTTTTGTGCCCCATGTTCTTAGGAGGAGATATCAGATAATGTATAAAATGATAGATTTCTGCAATATCCCTGTCTGGGGAGGTTGACCTACGTGCTGTGGTAGTTCAGCCTCTTGGCAGTAAGTTTCCCTGTATTTGCGCTTTAAGTAAAAACTGCAATTTCTCATCACTCTTTCTGACCCTGGTGTGGTAGAAACAATCTGTTCTCACCGAGACACACTGACACTATGTGGAACTGGAGCAAATATAAATATGGATTTATGTTATAAATCTGTGGAAAATTTTGAGAGAAAATTATTTTTGAGGAAAGTCAAGTTTGTTACATGGACAGCATGATGGAATTTCTGAATCAATGAAAGGACAATGCTTTGGCAAAGAGGGTACATGGTTCAATGATGAATGGAAAACAACAGCTAGAAATCAAAAAACTATACATACTAATCAGGTAATAGAATATTAGAATTAGTATAAACTCAGTAATGAATTTGAGAACTTCAGGGGCAAATCAGTGGCTAGAAAAGCTATAGGACTCTGAAGAGCTGAAGGATGTCTCTAAGCTGATGAGTGGAGTACCGAGATCCCTACCCCAGGGCAGATCAGGTCCGCTGCAGTGTCTGGCAGCCGAGGGCATCTGGTCCGTGGCTGGTGTTTGTGGAGCCACCTGCAGTGTCATTCTCTGGAGTTCATAAGTGTGCCTCGATGGCACAGTCCAGGTCAGAGCAATGACTCAGTAGAGTTGATGTAATCATTGCTAATGACAGGATTGCTTATAAGAAGTAATATTCTATCCTTAGAAGACACAGGTTAGCTTGGCAATACAGGAGAACAGAGAAAACAAGGAACCGTACTGCAGCACATCTCAGGACAGGTGCCTCTTGTAGCACTCTGAGTAATTTCTTTCTGTTGACATAAGTTCATACAAAATTTTCAGTTGAATAAGTCTTCTCCTTTGTAGCTGAACAGAGAGTCTGTGCTAAATAAACAATTTTATTGTTTCAGTGCCTAAGCTGATAAGTCTAAAGGCAGGAAATTTGGGATTGAACTGACATTTTCAACAAAATTTTAAAAATCCTCTTTCTTGCTGTACATTTTATTCTGAGTCCCTCTATGTTTGTTCCGCTCCCCCCCCCCCCTTAGTTTGTATATCTGTTGAAAACCATTGAAAATCAACCTAGATACAAAAAAGTTTTTTTAAAAACTCATGTTTTCTTTTTGGAAATATTGAGCTGAAATATCGACCCCTTCAAAGTTTTCATGTCTGCTTTTGGCTGAAGGCATTAGTGGAATTTACCCAAGTGTCACAAAGACACTGTGTATAGCTCCAGTGTCAGGAAGGGCTGATAGGACTCTTGGAGGTCTAAACAGTTGAAGCCAGAGTAGATGCACTTACCTCTGATGAGACAATAGTATAATGGTACATGCAGAGCTGATGTAGACATGTTTAAAACGGTCCTAAAAAACTGGTAAGGTTGCTCAAAGTGCCAGAAAGATTATGCATAGAGTACAGGCGTGCATAATGTGTAAGCTCCTTGAGAAATGATGTCTGCGTTAAAAATCATATGTAAACAATATTTTGCTTTGTCTTCTGCTAAGGCCTGCCTTGAAATGCTCAGGCCCCCCATGATGCAAGCGTAGGCTTTTCACAGCGTTAAGAGGATTTGGTGCATGTATTTCATCCCTGGTTCTGATGACTGAACTAGCTTGCTCATTAACTGCTGGACACCTCATTAATTTTTTCAATGAACTTTTTTTCCTTGCCTTCTAGGTTTATGATGAATGTGACTTGGGAAGGTAAAGATTTGTCCTTCACAGCAGATGGTTATCAGGCACACCCCAGGCTGGTGGTGATAGTACTGAACAACGATCGCGAATGGGAAAAGGTGAGCATTACTTCTGGGTAAAAGACGTGATAGGAGAGACTTGGTAGAACCCTATTAATGACAAGTAGACAGGTAAACGTCACGGATGTCAATGATGATACTCTACTGTAGCAGGGTTGTCACAACAGTTCAGAAAAGATAATTTTACCTTATTCTGAGTAGGTCTAAAGAGTTTTAACAGGGAAAGCAACATATCAGTGAAGATGTGCCATGTGGATTTCAGAAGAATGTTGTGAAACGCACCTTGCATTTCTTCTTACAACTTAGTAAAATAAAATGGATGACTGAAAAATCTGCAGAAACTTGGGCCTTAACTACCTAAATTTGGATAGATTGGTGTATCTTGGCAACTCCAGTCCTCTTATTTGCTTGGGTTTGTATTCTTCGACAGATTTTAGAGTAAAAGTACACTTTTTTTTTTTTAAACTGTAAAATTCCTGTTGAATTGGAGGATAATCCCTATAATGTTTGCCTAAAAAATCAGAATCTTGACTTGTGTTCTCCTGATGGGTCAGGGATCTCCATAAACTTCTATATTGACTAGAAGGAAAAGTGTCTTAATATCAAGGCTAATCATATATGCAAGTAATAAAAAAAGTTTTATCACGAACGTTTTTTCTTTAAAACTCCTACCTCAGCCTCTGATTGTTTTGGCTCTGAGTATTGCAGGCTATCTGCGCTCCCATGTTTTAAAAACAGGGGACCTTATAAACTGCTTGCAATATGAGACTGTAGGAAAAAATACATCTGTATCATCTACCAATTTTAATTTAAATTCATAAAGCATGATCCTGCATTATCTAAATTGCTGATGAAATCTATGAACTCTTTTTCTTATAGTTTTAGGATCCTATAAAATCAACTTAAAACTCCACTTTGTAAGACTGCAAGACTCTTCATGATGTTGAATAATAATGGCAAAATAAGAATTACTGAAGGACATCTCAGTCAATATGCTAGTCATGCAAAAACACAGAGAGTAGTTCTAGATTATGCTATGTATTTCTTTATGTTCTTTTGCTGCAAATTTAATTCTCTGGATAAATTTAATCCTATACAAATGTGTCAATCTGAATCTTTGGAGGAATCGTTTGCTCAGTTACCATTATGAAAATTTCTTACCCTATTTTAAAATTCTTCAGCAGTCTGCATATCATATATAATGTTCTGGAAAAAATATTATACTACTTAGGGAATATTAGTATGAGGCACCAAAGGGAGGAAATAGTTAGAGAGGCAGCCAACAATGCTTATGGTATGATAATTTCGTTTGTTGCGTACCTTGAAACTTCTCTAAAGAGACCACTTAAAGGACAAGAGGAGAGAGGTTTGATGTTTTTGAAAAATGAGCTAACAGCAGCAAAGAAATGCTGTATATATGAACTGACATGATTTCCAACAAATAACTTGAGTCTGTTTTAACCTTCAAGCGACTCTCCTATCAAGGAATGGAAGTTCTGGTGCAGGTTTTGCTGTATCTAATGCTGCATGTTGTACGGCAGCAGCGCACGCTCCACCTGCTGCGCTGGGCTACAAGACTCTCCGTAGGCCGATGCTTACGTTGTCTGTGCACGGTTTTCCATCTGGTAAACCCCTTCCTGCTTATTGCTGTGTTTGAGGGACTTCTAGGAGGAAAAAAAGAGTGACTGGAGGGAGGCTCCTGGCCAGAAAAAGATGTATGCATCTGCTCCTAGCTGCCCCTTTGCTTTAGAGCCCTTTTGGTAGCCGGCCAGTCGAGTTACTTGGGCAGAGACAGCCTGCCCCTAGCTGCAGCTTGTGTGTCTGCTTCTCTATCGTAGGACTATGGGAAGGGGGCCAGGTTTAATTATGTCAGAGGGGAGAAGTGGAAGGTGGCCAAGAACGGGCTGTCACCACCAGAATTATTCTTCTGACCACAAGCTGATCCCTGCCTCTGTAGATGAAGAAAAATAAACTGACTAATCAATTATCCTGGCAAGGTGGATGTAGCTCTCGGCGATCTCGGAGCGCCCCACACCCATATCAGCAGAGTGTCACTGTGCACTGCGGAAATAATAGGACAGTTCCTCTGGCTGAGAGACATGAGAAGGCCTTTGCCCACCCTCTGGTTTATTTGAACATCCCTTTAGTATTGTCTCGACATTCTTTCCAAGTTGCATTTCTCACCCCGTATCTTTTAGCCTATTTCTTTCTCCTTGTTCCCTTCTCCTCGTGCTGTTTTGCTCAATTGAAAAACTGTCAAAGGTACTCATCTGAGATCTAACATTTCCTGCTCCGAGTTTCCAGACAGGCACATGCTTTTACTTCCAATTACAATATTGCAATGAGCATCACAGAATTGTTTTATTGAAGTCTTATTAAATATCCTCAATCGTATATGGAAAACATCAAGTCCTAGAATCTAATTAAAGGATTTCTAATGTGAAAAACTGACAACGCAACAGCCTGCTAATCCTTGTAATGTAACTAATGTACAAGAAGTTGTGAGTAGCTTCTTTATTTATGTAAGAAAGAGTAATTGTGTTTTATGTGAAGATTTTTTCCCAGTATTCTCCTGAAAATGTAAGATCTAATTTTAAAACTCAGTTTTCTTTGGTTTTAGTATAATAATCTGCTTTTACTTAAATACAATTTTTTGTTGGTCTCAAAATTGATATACATGACTTGAGCCTTGAGGTTACAGAAAATCCATTCAACCACAGTTGAAGAGCATACATCTTACCCCTAGGAAAATAAGTTCCTTTTACTTTACGAATGACCCAGTATCAAAACTTTGAAGTGGTACCTTCACATATAAATGGGGTCGATGGAGGGATTTGTCCCATATCAGATTCTGAAAAAAGCTGGTTGAATGATAATAGTTTGAAGACTGAAAATCACTTTTGGGCATGTTCAGCAGGCATCCAGCAAGATATTTTGACAGATCCTAAAGCAGCTACTCAAACTTCTGACATCAACATTCATATACTTGCTGCTAATCTTGACAGGCGAAGGGGCTGCTCTTCTCAGGCAAGAGATTTTTTAAGGAGACAAGCGTGATGTGCTTGTTTCAGTGAAACTTGATAAATTTGCCAGAGTTAACGGTGTTGCCCAAATAGCAGGAAAGCACTGCAGGATCGCTGTGCTAGTGCTGAAAAACCCCTCAGAGGTCCAGCAGGACCAGCTGCGACTCCTCCATGAAGCTTATCTCGGCGAGGTGTGACCTGGGTGTCTCACCCGGCACATTAACTTCACCGAGTTGCAAACTTCACAGCCTGTTAGTCTAGCTTTTCTTTTCCTTTTTTTTTTTTGAGATTTTTTTTTTAATGTGGAAATAAAAACAGTCAATCCAATATTGAAATCATATACTAGAATGTTATTAGCAGTAGCAAAATTAGGCATTTTAATTAGCCGTGCTTATCATATATGTTAAGTAAGGTAAGGAGGACTGTACAGCATTTAAAGATGAGTGTATTCCACATGTAAAGAGGAGTTCCAGGGTAAAACCAATTTTTACTGGTGCTCCCAGATAGATACAGGTAAAATTACCATGGTGATCTGTGTTCTGGGTGAATTTGTGAATATAAGTGTCCTACATTTTTTCAGCTAATGAATTTTTACAAGAAGCAAGAGTTAACAGGTACTACATTAACAATTGCTAGTTAAATGCCACTGCAAGAACCCTTACTTATACCGAGGTTTATTCTAAATGTAACCAATCATCTTTAACTTTCTATTAATGCAGGATTTAATGTAGAACTTGATTTTGCTCTGATTACCTAGCATATGCCAGATTTACAAGCTCTGTGTGAGGTTGTACACATTTGTATCTAAGTAGGAATGAGTGGGCAGAGGGTGCGCAATTCCTGCCTGGAATAAATGAACCAAGGTCTTCACAGAGAGCTCCATCTGGCTACTCACATCCGCCATCGTGTAGCCAAGAAGAGGCAGCTATCGTATCTAATGGTGTAGCTGAAACTTGACTGGACAAGAACTGAAAAGCATCCTGATGCCTCATGATAGACTTTCCCTAAAAGTTATGAAGAAATGCATATATTTAAATAGAACAGATGAACTTGCATAATCTAGTCATCCCTTTGCTGGCTTATCTTTTGTTGGTAGCTCTGTGGCCTAACACGATATATTATCTTTGCCCATACCAGAAACAGCATGCTCTTTAACATCTGTTGGGTTGTCATTTTCTTTGTCCCATCCTTGTTGCTTTGTGTATTTGGTCTTGCTGAAATATGCCTATACTGACAGTTACTGTCGAGTAAAAATTGCATATTGTTTCTGCATCAGTGAGCTTTTACTTAGCCTGAAGGCCTTTCCTTTGACCTTTATGGTACCGAATTGTTTGAATTGCATCTATTATTATGCAGCATTTCTTAAATCCCGTATTCCCAAAGGGGATGGTTCCCTCCTCTCTGCTGCTGTAAAGGAATTGCAGCTACCGTGGAAAGCAGTGGTAAAGTGTGCTTTGCTCCTGTTCTTTACAGCTAATATTAGAGAGGAGATGAAAGAGTAGGAAGACTTTCAGGGCAGGCAGCTTTTCCTCTCTGGAGGTAAAGGTATGGCAATCTAGGCATTTCTGGAGAGCTGTAAGGTCTTCACGGAGTGCAGAGGTGACAAAAAAATCTTCCCTCGCTGGGAGGTGGAGAAAGGGGCTGTCAATTTGTTTAGCTCTTTTGCTTTCTAATGCCATAACAACTCATAAAACAGCTTCTCTGACATGAGTTTGAACTTTTGCGCTACATAGTTATTTGGGACGTTTCCCAGTACCAAAACTCTACCAACCACTGAGGATTTGGTGAGTGCTAATTACTAATTCGGTATTGAAAAATGAGGCTATAGGAGGTGGTAGCTTTTCTTTCTCCCGCTGTTTGTTTATAATCTCTCTGGGCACCACATTTTCCTCTGAGCCCTGCCGGTCGCAGGATTGGAGCCTTCCTGGCAGCATAAGGAGCAGCCATGAGGGAAGAGCGGTACATTTGCATACCCCATCTGAGATTTTGCAGCAAATTTTAAAAACTTCAAAGTCTTTAAATGGACGTCTTCAAACCACCCAGGACTGTAAAACACTCCCTATTAATAAGACATGAAAGTGCTCGCATCATATTTTGTCATTTAAATTTAGAGTGTCATTGTGAAATACAGACCTTCAGAAACGCAAAGCGACACAAAGGTTTGCGGCAGAAGGTATAGAACAGATGCTGCTTCTGGAGGAAGGATTTTGCTCTTGTGCTTGGTTCTGCAGCTGCCTGTTATTGCTAACCCGACAAACTCAATTTATGCTTTCTAGTTATTGACTTAGAACTTGCCAGCGTAGCTCTTCCTTGTAAGTGTAAAAGTGTGATGAAATAAAAGTAATAAATAGTTTTTCTATAAAGCAAGATGAGGTAGATTTTGCATTTGCTCAGCATTATTTTCTTCACAAAAGGGAGACAGCTCAAAAAGCGTTTTGCAATATGTGTGTCTGTGTTTAATGTAGAAAGAACATCCCTGAAAATTTTTCTCTTTTCAAAGGTTTGGTTGGGGTAGTCCTGGGAGTGCATTTAGTATCCATGTTGTCATGTAACATTTTTTCATACAAAAGGATGATGACTGTGTATTCCATACAGTTCCCATCTGCTGGGAAGAGGGTGATAGGACCGAGTTATTTGTTTGTTTTCTGTGAGATATGCCGGTGTGACAGACTCTCTTTTCGTGCCAGCATTGGCACGCAAGGGAGAACATACTCTGCTCTTTTCTCTCTCTGCTCAGGATCTGGCCTTGCTCTTTTTCTCTGATTCAGTGCTCTCTGTGAGGGTGTGTGATTAGGATTATGTCAATCATCCTTGTATTATTTAGAGACTGCTTTAGTGTGCAGTGGGAGGCGCGTCTCCGAGAGGTACAGCAATGCGTAACTTTGCAAGTCATCTGTCTTAGGCTGGCTGTATTTATCTAGCTGTTACACAGAAACACGGCAAATACTTCATTATCACCTCCTTGGCTGCAGTCTTCAAAAAATAAATAGGCACACGTGAGGTGGTCAAACCACAAATGTAATACAGTGAGTTTGTCAGGTGCTTTAGGCAACGGTGGATGAGATGAGGACCCTATGATTGCTAATTCAGGCCGACACCGAACAAGCTCTTCCGTGCTCTCGGCTATTTTCTGCTTTCCTTCCTGTATCCTGTAGAGATTCAACCAAAGGGAATATTCCAGACTGCATATCAAGATGGAAAAAATAGGAAAGAATGTACAAGTTCAGAAGAAGTACAACAGTGTGCACACTCGAGTGGACACACAGCTGAGTTTTGCACCTACAATAATGAATCAAGGGTTTAATTTTCTGTTGAAAATGTATTTTTTTATGACAGTCCCAGTCTTTTGGCCATAAATTAAGGATTTTTATAATCTGGGGCAGGATCTTTCCCCAGAATGATTCTATTGCCCTATTTTCAAGTGAGGCACATTTGTATTTCTCTGGGATCGCATCATGATCTGTCTAACTAGAAATGACAGAAATTTACCATAAACCTCTGGATATTTTGTGGCATTTACACACAGTAAAGGTATTTGCATGCAGTTTTTAACAGTTCCATAACAGAGCATGTCTGCATTCTTTGAGCGTTATCCCCAGCTTGGATTTTCTTTTTCTAAAAACATTTGTTTTACAAATAGAAACTACTGTGTTTATTACTTTGAAATCTTTCTTAATGCAGTTTTACCTTCCCTTTCCATTCTTGAATCTAGCAACACAGATATTTCATTGTATATGCTGAGAATAAGCTCATTTTCACTTTTAATTTCTCTAGTAATGTTAATTGGATTCTTAGGAGATCTAAGCAGGAGAGCTACTTGTGCTCCTTGCACTCCAAGCATGCTATTCTCTTCTTCATTGCTTGACCTGATATAGACTGTAACTAAATGTAGTTAATTTGGTTTAAGGTTGGTACATAAATCAAATTTTCAGACCTGTCTTTGAACTAATTGGTAGTTTTATCTTTCAGATTGCATAATCCAGAAGTCCAAATGTTCCTCCTGTACTTTATTTAATACTTTATTAATGGTTGTCATTCTAAAAAAGTCACGTTACCTAAATGAAAAGGAGATTTTACAGAATGCATTTTACAAAAATAGCTATATTTTCCCCATGTTCTACGTGTACCTAGAGGTGCTAAGGAAGTGATTCCTCAGCACATGAGATTTTGAAACAGCATATGGTTGCAGGTGAAGATAACTGTGAGTTACACCAAAATGGAGACCTTAAATACTCCTCATCTTCCAGGAAAAAGGCAAGGAGTAGGTGAGGAAAGGGATGCAGGTAAGACTGAGCAAACTGCCTTATTCAT
The DNA here is from genome assembly GCF_028500815.1 of Rissa tridactyla. Classification (NCBI taxonomy): domain Eukaryota; kingdom Metazoa; phylum Chordata; class Aves; order Charadriiformes; family Laridae; genus Rissa; species Rissa tridactyla. The sequence continues at coordinate 12,926,822 of NC_071473.1, forward strand.
TTACAAAGAAATTTCCTGTCATTAGGGAGTGGCTACACCAAGTATAAATGTTTTATCTTATATTGGCTGCATTTTAAATTCAGCATGGCTGGGCCTGCCACACCGACTCAAATACGCGAGATTCTTCTTGATGCAGTTGGCACATGTCTCTGGCTGCCTACTGTTAGTGAGCTGTGTTTCAGCTGAGTTCTCTGGGGCAGCAGTCTTACTTCCAGGAGCTAGGGGAAATGATTTTCCTGATCGACACGAAGTTTTGAAATCTTAAAAATGTTTCCATTCTGTTTCAGAAGGAAAAAAAGTTAAAATTTCAAATTCTATGGATCAGTAACCCAAACAAACAAATAGATTGGAGTAGTTGAAATTCTTTCACCTTAAATTTACTTCCACATATTTTGATAAATTAGTATGTATTTCTACATAGCAAGTCCAGAACTATAAATGAGTTTATTAAAACATCTTTATTTCTGTTTATGAGATATTTCAAATGGTGTTTTTATGTTTTGATCAGTAAATAGCCCACTTTCTGAACTGTTTTCTTAAAGAAATTAAGACAATGGAAACTATCTTCAGAAAAGTTCACTTCTTCCCATTTCCCGTGCTATCAAAATATAATTTGGGCAATCTGGCAGGCCTGTGCAGTATTTTAACTCCCTGTTGTCCTCTGGCTACCTTTTTCCAAGCAGTGGTGGTTTGAAGACTGAGGAAAGAAAAAGCTTCTGAAAGGCAAAGAGTACCCTTGAACTTGATCAAGTACAAGTGGGAAGTTTTAGGCTGCAGGTGGAAAGAATGAGAGTCATTCTTCACTGTAGTGTAAAAATTTCCACAGTAGAGGCAACGTGTTTCTGTGCTACATGTGAGTTCTATTTTTGTGGACCTGTTATTCTTTGATAGACTGGCTATGAAAATTGTCTGTGGACTCTGCTAAGAGTGTGTAGAGTTACTGTTCAGTGCTGTTTCATATTGGAGGCTTGTAGGTTGACCTGCAAATTAATGTGTTCTAGTGTTCAAATAATTTGTCGTTAACATTAGAAAATGTTGCATAAAGAATATCTGTGTCAGAGATACCAATATTAGTAAGTAAGCATGCCAATTTAAACACAGGCCCCTTCTACTTCAAATCTAGATGCTTGAACTTGGTTGGAGGATGCCACGTTTAGTTCATTTCATCAGTAGCTATAATGATCATGGAGTAGCACGCTCCGAAAAGGAGTGCTGCGAAACACTGGAGGCAATTGAATTTTGAAGCTGTCCAGGTTGGTAAACTACTTCACTGTAAAGTGGTTTATTCAAATATCACCCTTGTCTCCTAGTGAGAGCAGAAACTGAACTTTTCATATTCAACTTTTTGTACTTTACTTATGAACTTTTTTGTATTCTTCAGCATTTATAATGACCTTCACAGGTGAAACCAGGACTTGCATGCTTTTTTTAAGTTGGGTATTCTGCTTTGTTGTCATAGGGAAGCCACTTTAAGAGGTCAGTGTTGAATAAGGACTTAACATTTGTGTTTGCACACAAATTCTTACACTTTATAAGCATGCCTCTTTATAATGTTCTTTATAATCTCTTTATAATGTTCTGAAATAAAATGAGCATGTTATAACCGATTGGTTTGTTCCCTAAGCATTTGAAGGTTTTAAAGACATTCAAAATGGATATTGACCGCATCTAATACTAGATCTGACTTCCATAAGTCACATAAATGCCAATCCTGGGACACCTACATATGGATGCAATTTCATAAATTCTCTGTATTTCGATGGGGACCTGTTCATGGTTTAGTTTTGCTTATTCTACAGCTTTTTTGTTTCATTTCAACCCCTCACCCTGTAAAGAAGGGATACTATCAATTTCGCAAGGATGTCGGAAAAATGTAATAATGTGTGAAGATACAAAACATTGTGTAAATAATTAATATCATTCATATTCTTAATAACAATGCTATAATTAGTTCTGCACAAGCTAAAAGGCTTCTAATACAATTAGAAAAATCCTCTCATATTTTGACTATGTGATTCAATTGTAAAAAACTAAATTATTACCATCCACTTAAAATAAATGAGAAAGAAAGAAAAAAGTGTTTTGATCATTCAAACCTGTAGCAGAATGATAGAAGTGCAGCATGTAATCACCAACAGTATAGCTATTTTAAAAAGAAAGTACCAAATAAACATGAAAAGGGTTCACTTGTGAGTCCAGCATCAGTGGCAGAGCAAATCCGATGCCTGTGCTAACCATTTATTAATTAGTACAGGCAAATCCAACAGAAACATTTCCTAAACAAATGGAGTGACCTACAGGCTCTTTCTAATTACTGTCCTTCCTCGTTTGCCATTCTTAGCCCACTGGCGAGGATTTTCAGAGCTTTTCTGCCTTTTGCTTTTCTATTGTTCTTCATGATATTGATATCTTTCTCTTATACTTTTTTTTTCATTGTGCTTTCTGACCCTGTGGGTTGCTTAATGTACAGGTGGTAGGAGGGATGACCTGCAATGAACATGCGATTTGTGCACCTTGTAAAGCCCAGGTGAAGTTATTGTGCATCCCTGGGACTGCAGTAGTAGACCTCTTTGGATAGAGAGGTAGGAATGCCCCTAAGACATAAGGCAAGGTCTTAATTTTTAATCATTTTTAAAAAGAAAAAAGGTGAGGTGTGAATATTGAGATAAAGGAATTTATGAGACTACAAGGAGTGAATATTGAGATAAATCCATAGAATGCAACAGATGATAAAGAAAATTTTGACCTAACATTAGAGATTCACTCAACACCTAGCACTTCAATACAGATGCAACTGTCAAAAGAAATCAGCATTTGCCTAAATTCAGATATTTAAAAATATCATGGGTTTATCCTTCTCAAAATAATAAGATGGCAGTTACTCCAGTTTACGTATGAAAGAGTATCATGATTTGTCTTTTAACAGCATCAAAACAGTCGTTACGTTATTGATGGGCTTAGAGAACTCATCTTGTCATGGGCAGCATGTATCGCTGTTGGTCCATGGGATGGTGCCGCCAGTGCCGGGGGGGCTGGCAGAGGGAAGTGCTTCAGGGTCGGGCAGAGCTGCCTCCTCCCAGAGTCCTGGAGCGGGTGATGTAGAAAGGCAGGTGCTGCCGCGGCTACAGTCCTGAACGCGCAAATGCAACTCAGCCTCAGTCACGTTTCTTTTCTTCTTGCTGGTTGGAATAGGCAGGCGGTTGGGCACGTTTTCCACTTCTGAAAGTCATCGTAGTACTTGGCACGTTTGCGGTTTGACTGAAGGACTGAACTGGCTGGAATTCTCCCAGTTCCAGATGGCCAACTTCATGGCACACTTAGGGCATAGATATAAACAACACTGTGTAAGCTAACATAAACCAGCACAGACTCTGCTGTGACTGCGATTACACACCATAACTTGATGATTAAACTATTTTTGCAATGTAACTGTCTCATACAGAGTTAAAAAGATTTGTTTCCCTGTGTATGTTTTTTTCTTTCCCACGAAGGCTTCATCCATTGTGATTTGATTAAATTTCATACTAGAACTGTACGTAGTATAAATCCTGTGCCCAGTGCCCTTGATGTAGGCATGAATTCCTAATTCCCTTGAGATATTTTGAATTTCCTAATTTAAATGTATAGAGATTGTATAGAGATTTGGCATTTCTGCCTCCTACATTAAAGTTCAGCAAAACATTTTGACTTATAAACAGGATGGAAAGGAAACTGCAAAGGGTGTTTGCTTGTATGCTTCCTTAAATAGGAATGGATATAAATCATGTTCTTTGGGAATTTTTGTGATTAATTTTAAAGTCTTTAGGAGACAGAAGGTAGATGACAAATTTTTTTTACATTTTTTAGGATGCCAGTGTCTCGTTGTACTGTTAATTCCCACCATTTTCCTTGCAAAACAAATATTTTAGCACTCTCGTGATTGTTATAATTTGTTTAGCCTAAGCAACTGAAGAACTATTAAATGCATTAGGTTATAAATTTTGTGAATTGCTAGCTCTTTTTATTATCTATCATCGCTACTTGGATAAAACATGCAATTAGATTTATGGTAACAAAGTAGTTAGTTAAACACAATCTGAGGAAGAAAATGCAGGAGTTTTTGAAATATTTTAAACATATGCCCCTTTCTGGTGTTCTGGAAGTGGAAATAAAAGTAGGTTAATTTAGAAGGCATAATTAATAATAGTAAATAAATAGGCAATTTTAATATAAAGTGGAGTATGCTTTCTTAAACTCCCCCAACAGTTGGCATTAACTAAAGCAGAATTAAATCTGTTATTTCTAATAAGAACTAAATCATGCACAATTGAACTTGTGTTTACTAAAACCGTGGTTTGCCTGGCTGAGGTGTGATGGAACCCTTGGGAAAGGCTTTCCCAATGGCTTTGCAAACTATAGGAATAGAAGAGTCTTCCCTTTTGAGAAGACACAGAAATAACACTCGGATACTTTGGTTATCAGTCTGATGTGTATGGGTGCGTGGGGGGATTAGTTTTCTTCTTTTTATTCTTTTTTCTTTCTTTGAGAACTGTTTTCTTATTACTGCAAATTGGTCCTGATTACAAATGGAGTATCTGGTTGCTCTTCTGGCTCAAGTGGAAATTACACATCACATTTCAGTGCAGCTGTAGCCAGGTGATAGATAGTGTTAACTGATGCCATCCAGTCCTAATAAAGCTGTTATATCTTAAAACAACATTACCTTACTTGTCTTTACCACAGTACGTTTTCTCACTTCCTGCAATTACTAAACAGTTCTAAAGTAACTTTGATTTAAAAAAAGCACCCAAGACAACTGTCTTTGAATGTAATTTCCTGTAGCTATATCCCAGCACATTTAATATTAGGTCTCATTTGTCAAAACCAAGCAAGCGGACATCAGCAGCCTGTGTATCTTGGCATTTCAGGTGGGGAAATGGGAGAACAACTCCCTGAGCCTGAAGTACTCTGTCTGGCCCAGGTACAGCTCTTTTGCAGACAGCGACCCAGACGATAACCATTTGAGCATTGTCACCCTGGAGGAGGCTCCCTTTGTCATTGTTGAGGATGTGGATCCTTTGATGGAAAGTTGCCAAAAAAACACCGTGCCATGTCGTAAATTTGTCAAAATAAAGTAAGTAAATACACAGCATTCCTTTTTTTTTTTAATGTTTTGAGTGCAAAATATATTCCCCTGTTTTCTCATTAATTCGCTCCCTTGCTTCTTTAAATGTAGAATTGTTTTCTGGTACTTTGCTGTTCTTTTCCTCTTGCTTCCTATATTTGCTTTTCCTTCTGCATTTCATTTCCTTTCTTTTCCCTTTCCCACACGGGATGCTCTTGGTTGCATATCTTCCTTCTTAATAAGTGAAAAGGTTCTGGTTATATACATGTAAGTCACATTGAATTAACAAGAAGATAGTAAGTTTATAGTAAATTCAAAGTCAACTAGAATTAGCCCTTTTCAGTCACATGGAAGAGCACTGTGTTCTAAAATTGGATTGTTTTAATGAGTCCTCTTTGAATTGTTTCTGGTTATGTTGAACTATGCCTGTTTTAATTAGTCTTCAACAATTGGAGAATGTCTCCTATTCAAAATGTGCATTTATGTTGAAGTTTGGTACAGGATAAACTACTCTGGCGTAAAATACCACTGTGACATACCATCTAGAGAAATGTTCCCTGCTTTGATTGCTCTGTAACTTTGAAGTAGTCATTAGAAATCAGTGGAAAATTTCTCATTGTGCATTTATCAGTGTTGTTTCACCGGTTCCGTGCTTCAGTCTACATATTTCTGAACTGAATATAATAATAACAACATTTTTTACTGAGCAGATGTTGGGGGATGTGATGCATGTTTCTGAAGATTTCCAGAGACCGGTTGCGCACGTGCTTCCTAAGTACTTAGTCAATTCCTAAACTATTTTTTATTTCAATTTTCAATTCTTTCAAAGCCAGTAAAATAGTGCATTGGCCTCTAAAGATGCTTATACTGGAAACTTCTGGAGGTCATGAAATGAGCATTTCAGAAAAAAAATAAAGAGAAAATCCTCATCTTTGCACTCAAAGGTGGCCTGAAATTCGCCTTCTCAAAGTGCAGAAAAAGGTTACAGTCAACTGCTGTGCATTTATATAGCTTACATGTTGAGGAGTTCTCTAATTACTAAATGACATGTAGTCTTATGTCTTGACAGTAAAAGTAATAAATGTTTAATCTAAGGCTAAGAGAGAGATTAGTAAGAGGAGACTGTATATCTTGATGGAGGAGTGCAGCAGAGAGCATGTCATACAAGGTTTACCATTATCTTCTATTTATCTCCTGCCAAGCAACTGTGTTATGATTTGTAAGAGCTACAAACACCATATAAAGCATCCTGTGGATTGTTTCTGCATTTATTCAGAAAAGCACGGTCATTCACAAGTATGACAAAATGTAGTTTCGCACTATGCTAAATCTTGCTGTTACGGTTCTTCTGTTTTTCCCAGTAGAAATGTTTATGTCTCTCCTTTCTGTTGACAGCAACTCAACTAATGAGGGAACTAACGTAAAGAAGTGCTGCAAAGGATTCTGCATCGATATCTTGAAGAAGTTGTCTAAAACCGTCAAGTTCACATATGACCTGTATTTGGTGACTAATGGGAAACATGGCAAAAAAGTCAATAATGTGTGGAATGGAATGATTGGTGAAGTAAGTTCTGTTAGGTAAAAGAGCTCTTAAGTAAGAACTTAGCAATGTTTGATTTTAATTCTTTTGGAGAAATGAGGTATTCTCTACTGAGTAATATTGGTGGTGTCTTCTCTTTGTGGATCAGGTGGTGTATCATCGTGCAGTTATGGCTGTGGGGTCTCTCACTATTAATGAAGAGCGCTCTGAAGTGGTTGACTTTTCAGTTCCATTTGTTGAGACTGGGATTAGTGTCATGGTGTCACGCAGCAATGGCACAGTTTCACCATCTGCTTTTCTAGGTATGATTCTCCAACCCCTCCAGTTCATTTAATTGTGTTCCTGTAGGGTTGGGTAGGTTTCATTGTTTGTTAAGCTATATATTGCATTGACATGTTTCTGCTGAGGTTTGAATTTTACATTAGGAAGTTGGTACCGTGTCGACATGCTGATTAACGTGATTATTAGCACATGTGCTGTTGTGTTTCAGATGCAGTAGGTGAAAAACAATGATGGTGATTTCAGTATGAAAAAGGATTCCCTGAAATCTTCAGTTGGGAAATGACTTCCTCAAAACCTGCACCTTTACAAACTAATTTATGCTTGTTTAGCCCATCATAAATGGTTTAATATCTTCTACGCTCACATTCACGAAATAATTTTTAAACCCCTTGTAGAATAGTTAAGAAAAAGAGATTTCCTTATGATTAGAAATGATCTGACAGCTACTTTGATAAGTTACTTCTGGCTCCTGCACACCGCACTAATGCACTGGAGAGCTTCTGAGTGTTTTCTCCATTGATGCAGTTGAACAGTGGAGGTATAGCAAAGAAATTAAAGGCTGGACAGAAAAGTGATGGGATACAGAGAAACAAAGATGTTGGTCTTTCCTTGTTTGCTTCTTGCTTCAATTGTTCATTTCTTCTTTCATTATTTCCCTCGCCTTCTCTTTTAGTGCTTATTGTTTAGTTCTATATTTGGTCATTAACCTGAATTTACCTGAAACTGAAAAGAGAATGAGCCGCAAGATGTATCAAAAGTGCCTGGGATGTTATGGTCCTCATAGTGTATTTGGGCCCAGTATTTATAAAGATAATTTGCACAGGAAAACAGTGCTTGTGACACTAAAGTCCTTTAAGTGAAATTGAAAAAAAAAAAAAATTCAGTATTTTCTAGATATCTTATGGAACATTTTAGTATGTTCAAGTCCATCGGGTCAGCAGTGATGTCATTTCTGCATCACTGATTGCATGTTTTCCTTTTAGATTGCTAAGTGTAAGTTCTTCACTTCCACTGAAATCACGTGTAGCCATTGAGGGACAGACTGTTGGTGTAGTACTGGCTACAAGTGGGAAAATAATTTGGTTTTCTTGCACCAGAATCATCATCACAGAGCCTATTTCTCATACCTGTTCCATAAAGGCACGTTACAGAGATGATGCAGATAAATATGACACAGGGAGTGATCAAATAACTCCCAAACCTGCTGATACCTAAACAGATTTTGGTGGTGGTTATTATTTTGTTTAACAAATGAAAGACTTTTTGAAGAAATTATAAGAGGCTGTACTTTTAATGAAAATATCCAGATAGTGGCTTTTCATTTCTATAATTCACTGACTTGCAAAGTTAATTCATTTATAAAATTGTAGTTGCAGCATGTTGAAATTATCATTTGAAACAGAAGTACTGGGGTGTTTTCTATATGTGCTGCAAGTGCAGTTGATTTTTATTATGGACTTTGCTTACCTCATAAAAACCTGCTTACAGCTGCCATCAAAAGAGACGCTGCTTTTGCATTTTTCACAACAACATAGTTATTAGTTTTCTAAAATGCATTTAATGTTATTGGTTTAGTTGGACGTACATATAATTCAAAAAGTAAAAATAACCTTTCTTATAAAGCACTATAGAATAGCATCGTTTTGGAAGAAATCTGATTTACTGCACCAATAAATCAAGTCTGTGCTCTCAGAAGTACGTTCTGGTTTTTCAGACGTAGATGAAACTGTCACTTTACTGGAATTGACTGTGTATTTCGATGAGGTGTGCATAGTAGTAAAAAGCTTTGCCATGCAAAATGCTATCAGGCAGGTAACTGAGTTTATTCACAGAGAGAATTTGTTTCAATTAAATGAACGTCTAAGAATAGAGTCATCTTACATAATTCTTTTAAAAGATTTTTTTTAAACTGTGTGAAATACAATATTATTTCTTTAAAATAGCACTTGATTACAGTTCAAGAAATATCTGGGTTTTTGTGATTTGTTACTACGAATGTAGACAAATACATTCAAATACAGATTTTGTCTGAACTGGGTTTTCCATTCAGTGGTTGAGTCCAATAGATCTAAGTGACTGTTGGGCTGGCAGCCCCTTCCTCATTGTCTGCTGTGTTCTGTTTCTGATGTGGGTGTCTCCTTCAAAGGAGAATTTTATCCACATTAAAATATTTCCATATCGTACTAAAATTCATATGTACTAGATCCACAAATATATTTTTTTTTAATATTCTGTGGAGATTTTATTCAACTTTATTTAAACAAACAAAATAAGGGAAACCTCGAGTCCAAATTTCTATATTTTTAAGAGGGAAAGAGATCATAAGTGAGGTCAGTTTTCTCTTTTGGAGGCATTGCTGGAATAGAAAATCTATGCCCCTCCTTAGTTTTTGTATGTTTAAGTATTGTTTTGGTGGTGGGAGGTAAAACTTGAAGTTAGTGGAGTACTGCATCTTTTTGATTGCTCAATATTCTCCATTGCCAATCATTTGAAATGTACACTGGCAAGTCATATATTAGTATTTTTCTGACATATCATAGCTTTACTGAAAATTCTTATAAAACCTGCTGCTTGCTTGAGGGAAGTTCTCTTTCTGTCCTTTGAGAATCAAAGAACGGTGCTGAATGTGTAATTTGAGCTCTAATATGACAGGAAGATCGACTTTGTTATTCAATTGATTTTGTACTTGTTCCATCTTACTGCTTGCTATTCTAAATAGCTTTTTATTTTCCTATTGCTTCTTTTAATCCTCCACCTCATTACCAGAGTGCTTAAATTATTAAAGAGCATTCAGCTTAAACTGTTGTTATAGCTCACTTTTTCACATCGGCTTGTTTTGCCCTTTGCCTTTTTAGATTTTGACAAATTACCATTGCTGTTTCTACACTGTTGCTTTTGATAAAACTCTTATCAGGCTTGCTTTCTTCTATGAAAATGCTCTCAAAATTGTATGATAGTTTTATGTGAATTCCAATTTATTCCAGTTAATATGTGAATTCACAGAATATTTGTTATTAACTGTATTTGGCTACAGAATGTCCTTTACCTGCCTGCATCTGAACAGTTTGGCTTAAAATTTCCCTGCCTTGCCTTTTAGTTTGCATCCAAAAGCACTAGTGGGGCTATTTGGAATTTGCTCTTTTCTTGCTTCCAAATTTCTGAAGAACTGTAGCAACGGCAAATGATCTCATGAGATGTCCATGCTTGGGCCTAAGTTATTACATTTCATTCTAGTTCTGGGTGAATCATTCATGCTAACTCAGGCAAGGTTCAGATTGGGCTATTTGGTTTAGCACACTTCAACTCTCACTCGTGGTTGATTCCTTCAGTGATGGAAAATGATAGAATAATTTTCAGTGGTTCAAATCTTAACTTAAATTCAAAGAATAAAGAAGTTAAGATGGAGGAACCTCTTGGGCTTTCAAAAACAGGCAAAGCATTGGAACATACTAACTTCTCGTCATTTCAAGAGCTTCTTGATTCTGTCCTAATTTGAAATAGTATGCTCAGAGATTTTTTTCTCACACCTCAGAGCACACTCACACTTGCATTATCTACCAAAATTAGGATATAAAATGCCTCCAAATAAGCTGACCTAATAAAGAGATATTACTTTGCCATACAAAACCTTTCTTACATATATCCTTGTATCGTGACAGCTGCCACAGGGACTCCTGAAGTGACAGAATTTGTGATTGGGCAAAAGTGATATTTAAGAACTTTGTGTTATCACATACTATTACCATATCCAATCTCTTCAAAGAAGTTGGTGCTTAGTCTGGTATTTGAAACTGCATTTAGTTTTCTGTTCCAACCTACTCTTTTTACTTAATCATGTTTTTTCTGTCTTTCAAACTGACATTCAGTTTTCCATAAAAACCTTTTGATTTCACAAATTTCCTCCCAGATGAGAATGAGACTTTCAAAAGGATGTGTTTGCAATTGTTAAAAACAACATCTTCATTGCAGGTAGATGAAAGTGAACACAGAGAGAAAAGAATTCTGAAAAAAAGGAAAATAGTTTGAATGCGAGTATTTAGCTTTTTTACATAACACTTATTGTTGGATAGAAAATGAGACAGAATTCACTGAATTACTAAATGTATTAAACGTGCTTAATTGCTTTTGCTCTGCAGAAACACAGTCAAAATGGTAAGACCATTCTGTTGGTACATGCACATAACAGGATACACAGAAACGGGTGACCTGATTGTAAACCACATAAGCAGCGAGCCAAAGCAATTATTTGCAACTCAGTGTCAGTTAAGGCTTTATCAACGGAAAGTGTGCAGCCTTTGTTTTTGAATTGCAACTTACATTTAAGATTTTGACTGTATGAATTTTGTGTATAGTAACAGCTGTTCTTCATATATTGCTACTTAGTTATTTGCTAGCATTTTGGTTGGTAAAACCTAATTTAAAGAAAGCTGCTGGGCTTCCCTAGCCGAAGACATTAGAATTCTTGTGCTGTGACTGGTTTAATGAACTGTGTTTCTGTTTCTCTTGTCTGTTTTGCTGCAGAGCCTTTTAGTGCATCTGTCTGGGTGATGATGTTTGTGATGCTTCTCATTGTGTCCGCCATGGCTGTCTTTATATTTGAGTACTTCAGTCCTGTAGGATATAATAGGAACCTAGCACAAGGGAGAGGTAAGCTTTGCATTTTACACAAGCCTAAAGCTATAAAAAAATCATGTGTTTCCCATCCCTTGCCCTCCATCTTTTAAAATAAACATACCATAGAAATAAAACAGTAGAACGAGCTGTGAAACTGTTTGCTCTTAATTTAAAATATGATTTCTTGAGGGCTTATATGCTTATGTTTGAATTCTAATTCATTGGAATAAAGACATATAGAAGGGTAAATGATATCAGAGAGTCATATTCAGGCAGTGTTTGGTTAGTATACTGTATCAGTTGTAGAATGTCAGCTTAAAAAAGCACTGGAATAAATTCTACAGACTCCTGACTCTTCATGAATTCATGGTTAGTTCAGAGATAATGATCTAAACTGGTGTGGTTTGGTGGATAACGTGGGAAAATAGCAGTTACGTTATATTTAGTTTTATATAGTCCCTATAAAAAATCTGATGAACTCAGCCTTGAAATGAGGCCAGTGACAGAAGGGCATCTCTTCTTTCTGTGTAGCATCGACGGTTATAGAAATTTCATTTTTAAAATATACCAGCACAACAAATTTAATACAGAGCTTGCCTTTCTCAACGAAAGCTGCAGTTGTAAATTATTAGCACTTTGACCTGAGAATGAGGATTCCATGTATTGTGGTGCCCTCATCCTTCCCTTTCTTTACCTACAGTTCAGAATGCAGCCTGTTTTTAATTTCTAAATCATACTTGCCTCATTTTATAACAAGAGATCTTCCAGCTTCGTGAACACAGTTCTGGGGACTATTACAAACTAGTGGTTTCTTCTAGATTATCATTGGTTTGTTCGCTGAAAAGGGGGATTATTGTAATGTTCAGATGGTGTTATCGTTTTGATAAGATGGTAAATATGTAACCTCTGTCCAAAGTAAACACGAAGGGGAAACCAAAGGTGAATATAGAGACTGTAGATCTAGGGGCTAGGCTGTTCTTTTCTGTGCTACCTCATGTGCCAGAATTGATTATTTAGTGTACTTAAGGCTATAAAGACATATTATGGCACTAGACCGTCCTAACTTAGCTCTAGAGACTTGCCATGAATCCAGCTGCCATTCATTTGAAACATGGGAAGCTTAAAATATATGGGCATCTTTATGTAGATTACTCCTTCCCCTAGGCATTTTTGGCAGGATGAACAGAACCATAGAATTGCCAAGGTTGGAAGGGACCTTTCAGATCTAGTCCAACCATCAACCTAACTCTGACAAAAACTGTCTCTAAGCCATACCTCTGAGCACTATGCCTACCCGTCTTTTAAATAGCTCCAGGGACGGCGATTCAACCACTTCCCTGGGCAGCCTGTTCCAATGCTTATTAACCCTTTGAGTGTAAAAATTTTTCCTAATGTCCAATCTAAACCTCCCTTGGTGCAACTTGAGGCCATTTCCTCTTGTCCTGTCTCCTGTGACTTGGGAGAAGAGACCGACCCCCACCTCTCTACACCCTCCTTTCAGGCAGTTGTAGAGAGCAAGAAGGTCTCCCCTCAGCCTCCTTTTCTCCAGGCTGAACACCCCCAGCTCCCTCAGCCGCTCCTCATCAGACTTATTCTCCGGACCCCTCACCAGCTTCATTGCCCTTCTCTGGACTCCAGCACCTCAATGTCTTTCTTGTAATGAGGGGCCCAAAACTGGACACAGTAAGAAGCTCAATGGTAATACAATCTCATAAACAGAACTTTAGACTGCTTTCTTGGCATGTGCTTTCCTTATCATTGTTGCTCAGAAAATATATATTATCCTGGCATCAGCCCAATTTTAAATGGCTCTAGAAGGTGGTTTAATAAACCAAAAGTCAGCTCCATTTTGCTGCACTCTATCTTCTTAGCACTGCTGCAGAATAAAAGATGGTAATCCAAGATGTTGTGCTTGATTACATTGTGAGAAATTAGCACTATATTAGAGAGCCTTTCCACTGAAATGAGAACATGCACTGAGTACACCCACTTTGGGTTTTATTCTTTTAAGAGTAATTAAATTATTACTAAAATAAAGTGTAATTACATTAATAACCAAATCTGAATTTTTAATGTGCATCCCCTTTGACAAAGGGGCAGGGCAGGAGGTAATATTACAGGTGTCTGCATCACACCTTGTTGTGTCAATTGTGGTTTCATTAAAAAATAGATACTTATGTAAAGGTCAAATGAGTCACAGTCAGCGGAGGCATGTTTCTCTCCATTGAAGATAAAGGGAGTCTAGATGATGAGCAGTGTGTGATGACTGCACTGTACTTACTTAGAGCTGGGTAAGAACAAACTTCGCTCTACAGATAAGGCCTGTTGAGTGGATAATAGCATTGCTAACCGGCTTCTGCCACTGTGTGGGCCTGAGGGCATCGTGCTGACCACTTCTTGCTTTGGGATGAATTAAGAACTGAACTGACTGAAAACAGGAATAACAGGAACTACAGAATGGATTAGCTGGGATAGGTTTTTACCTGTAATGCCGACACATTTGAAGCCACGGAATCAACTCTGAATGAATGAGGTAGCCAGAGTCTGGTTCGTTTTAAGTCGTGTATCTATACAGTAGCTGCTTTGTGTTGGCTTACTGATTTATCCTCTGAGTGCAAGGTTGCTTAGAAGTAGGTGACGTATTCACACATTTTGATCTTAAACATGTTTATATAAAGTTTGAAAAGCGTAATGTTGGAAGACTGGAGAGGATACAAAATAATTTGGGTGAGAAAAGTACTAGAATTGAATTATTAAGACTTAAACTCCCAATTTTCCATTTTACGTGTCCACTGTCACAGACAACTGCAGGGGGCATACAGTGGCACATACCTTACTGCAAGACCCACATCACTTTGCTTCTCCTCCAAACCTGTGCTATCCTTTTTCATTTGAAAACTTTTGAAGTAAATGACACATAGAAAAATGTTGAAATGTTTTTTATAAATATGGAAATAAATGTCATTACAATAGAGAGTACCTATGGTAAATCCTGTGATTCCATTGGAAGTACAGTGAATACGTACTGAAATATTTTTTAAGTATATCTTTGTGAGTACTTCGTTGTTATTATGTAGGGCATCTTGCCAAGGTTTAATTGAATTGCAATGAAAATAACTGCTCTTTGCAATTACAGATCCCCATGGACCATCCTTTACCATTGGAAAGGCGGTGTGGTTACTCTGGGGCTTGGTATTCAACAACTCTGTGCCTGTGCAAAACCCCAAGGGGACGACCAGTAAAATCATGGTTTCAGTTTGGGCTTTCTTTGCTGTCATCTTCCTGGCTAGTTATACTGCCAACTTAGCTGCGTTTATGATTCAAGAGGAATTTGTTGACCAAGTGACTGGACTCAGTGACAAAAAGGTAGGTCTTCAGCTCAAAAGACGTCAGTGTCCATTCTTCATAATCCTTCTACAAATTTGTACTTTGTGCTAAAAAAACCTCTGAGCAAGATAACAAGCTAAAACTGGATGATTTGATTCTGAGTGTAAGCCTTTACTAACAAACCTGAGACCCACAGCATGAAAATATCAGACTGTTTTCAAAGTCTTTGAGCTGCCTTTTCAAAAGTAACTGCATTATTTGAAAAGTATCTTTATTTTGTGATGGAAATCAGTTCCTGTTTGATTAAAGGGAATGCCTCACCAATATACAAAATTTGAAAAATAAAAAAGTCAGCTTGAATGCAGGGAAGACATATTTAAAATTATTTGAACATCTCTCTGTGGAACATTAATAATATATTACTTGAAAAAATATTTATAAAACCAGCAAGTATACAGTAACTAATGGAAGCCAGTTAAGGCTCCTGAAAAAATGTCTTTTTGCTTTCTATGTCGTGTGCAAGGAAGTTACAGAAAGAGTTCAGATTTAAAGTGGTGCCAGCACAAATAAGCAAAGAGAAACAATAAAAAGTGATACATGTTGTCTGTGTATGTTTGAATGTTTTCCTTATATGAAATGGCAAGAGTAAATAGGAAAAATAAACAGATCAGATAATTTTGGGTTTTGTATTATCACATTGAAGTGAGATGTAAATTACATAGGAAAAGGTGCTGAATTTTGATATGTTTGTGGAAGACACTTTCCTAATTCAAAAACTTTTGTGAGAATTGCACTTTGAGCAGTAGACTCTGATAATTCACTTAAACCCTACTCAAGTTTCACGCAAATTGACAAATAATAAATACGCTTTTTCTTTTCGTATTGTTGTAGCTTGACTGAGCTTCCTTCTGCTGAAAGTATACTTTCCAAGTCTTTGTACTTGCAAAGTTTAATCAATAGTCCTAGAAACCTAGCGATTCTTTTATTTCGTTTGTGTGACTGCTTTGGTAATAGTGGTATTGGATGGAGGGATTGAAATCCATCTGCAAAATTATTGTTGTGGTGGATATGCACAAAATACACGAAGGCCATGCTGTTCTCGAGTTTATGCCCAGTTGTTTTAAAAGGAAACTAAATATTGACTTTAAGAAGTAATATTTAAATACTGTATAGCACAGGGGAGAACTTCACAAGGGATTTATCTCAAAGGACAGAAAATAAAGGAAATTATTATTCAAAAGAAGGCAACAGCTCAGATGATAGCCTTGTGTCTGTTTTTTGTTTTAACTGCTTTTTATGACCAGCCTTTGATTGATCTCCTGAGGTATCAAAGCATGAATTGCAAGCATGGCTAGAGGAAAGACAGATAAAAAGAAACAAAAAATGATAGTAGTTTTGTTTTTATTAAGTTGTGTTGTCACAAAACCTTTGAAAGAGTATGAAGACTGTTAAATATACCTCTATTTTAAGATAATATTCTTAGTAAGAGACAGATAAAAGGTATTCTTCGGTTGAAGATAAAAAAAAAAGGATTTGATAAATGTCTCTCCTGTTTGTGAGAAAGTACAGAGTGTTTTCCTGGGAAGTCTCAGTTTTGGCAGGATTTGGCCCGCACCTGGCACAGCACTAGTGTTCGGGGCTGCCAGAGCACCCTTATCTTCCTCTCTCTGCTGGCTGTTTGCCACTCTCACCTATGGGCTGGGAAAATGTCAGAATCTGTTCTGTAGCTTTTGGCTAATAACTTCCTTATTTTTGTTATTCTGTTCTCTAGGCTAAGTAGGATTTTATTTCCACAAAAAGCAAGTTAAAAATAGCAAAATACTTGAATTAGAAAATACTGTCTGCTTTTGTGTGGTCCTCTGATCATTTATTTCATCTGCCACCTTTGTTTTTATTTTATAGTTCTTCAAATTTTGCCTGAAGATATAGAGATAAATCAGGGCAGCCATGCCTTTTCTGATTAAATTAAACAAGCCAGAAGTCCAGAAAAGCAATGATGATCTAATTCCAAATATTCCTCTTGTCATACACAGGTTTTGCCTCCTCTACAATCCTGAGGTTTCTTGGGTTTTAAAAATTCAAATAATTAAGGATAATTTATGGGAATATAATCTGATTCGTGTTAAATTATTTTTCTCCTCTCTTTGTCTTGTTACTGCAATGTTGTTGTTGGGGGACCAGTTCTGGAATTCACAACAGTTTTATTGTCATTCAGTGGAAAACTCCAATCCTTCCTGCAAGGAAAGTGGTCATAGGCAAAGTCCAGGGAGAAGGGACAGAAGTATGGGTAAAATTAATTTAAAATAGTTAATATCTAGAAGTTAAATTAAAAAAGAAAAACTTCTGGGCTGGTAAAGCAGTTTACTGTTCCCTTCTCTCCCCTTTTTCCTGCTGCCACAACTGAAGAGTCAAGCTCTTTTGGCAATGCTCTTTTTACCAATGCTCTATTGTCAATGCAATAAAGTATTCCCAGTTAGAGGTCCCGAGGTTTCTCAGCCCAGCTCCCTATGTGACAGACTATCGAGAAGAGAAGCCAGGAAAAAACCTTTCTCTCTCTGAGCAGTCATCCCTGACCCTCAGCGTTCAATACCTTCCCGTTCAGGAAACGTCTTACACTCTAGCATCTGGTTCACCAGGTTTGCTGAACACATGATAACGTCCTCTTTACCCTTCTATGCTTTGAGACCTCTTGATACTTTCCTCAACCTTCATAATGTTGCTAATGAACTTCTGAATGCCATGTCATCTATGTGTCACGCAGAAATACATGGCACAGCATGTACTGGAGTTACTAGGGGTGGGTGTTCATAAACTCAAATGATTCAGAGATGAGAAGAAAATTATATTTTGACATCCTTGTGTATGTAAAAGAATTTAAAAAGCTTTGTGTTCATAAAAAGGTACAGAAAATTAGTCCAAAAAGTATCCAGCACAGTTGCCATTTGTAGCCGTTTTTACTTTTGAGACCATTTATGCCTTTTTCATGTAGTGAAAGAGATGAGATTACTAAGGGAGAGTAGATAGTGGTGGACAGAATCGTCTTGCAAACCGTTTATCTGCTGTGATTCCTCCACAGTCACATTTTAAAAAATGCCCCACGTGCATGGGGTCTAGGGGATTCTCTTCAACCTTCACAAGAAGCCTTAGTTATGCCATTTACAGGTTCCTTATTTTCGCAAGATTCACAGTATTCTAGTAACGTTGGATTTCTATTTTTGTGCAAACAGATGGCACGAGTTCTGTAGTTACTTAGAGATATGTCTGTGTCAGAGCAGACTGAGGTCAAAAGGCAGCACGGATGATGGGGCAGTTAGGGTGACCCTCTTACCCCAGTCCATCTTTCCACGTCTATATTAGACCTTTACAGTGCTTTTTGAGAGTTGTCAGAGTATCGACTACATTTCAGTAACTGATGAGTATAATAATAGTCTTGGAATTGCTAAACACAGTAGTTGTATTTTTCAAAGATCAGAAATCAGACTGTCAGTGTTTTCCATCTGGTAAAAGAAGAAAGCAGAGAGTTGAAATATGGGTGTT
Source organism: Rissa tridactyla (assembly GCF_028500815.1). NCBI lineage: Eukaryota > Metazoa > Chordata > Aves > Charadriiformes > Laridae > Rissa > Rissa tridactyla. The sequence goes on from NC_071473.1 coordinate 12,945,226, forward strand.
TTTCTATCACTCCAAACCAGCCATAATTCCCATTAAAATCCGTGTTAGCAGAGGGAGAATATTTACTATTTTCTACTATTTTAGTGATGTTTTCTGCAGTTCCTTAAAATACTCCAGAACAATAACAAACAACTGCTCTGAATATCACCTTTTCAGGCAAGCCTGCAAATCTTCAGATAAAGTCAATATTTAATGTTTGTGAAAGATCACCTTACTGGCTTTAATGAAATTGTCAGTTTTATTAAGGCATTTAGGTAAAACAAAATAAAACCAATAGGACAAGGACTCTCTCCCCAGCTCAGCCACAGTGTTTAGGTTCCTAGATCAGTAGGACTGGAGTTTTGTTACCACGTGCCACAGTTCTAGCAGCTGGCAGAGCATGGGGAAGCAAGATCAAATTGATTAGTTTTCTGAATAGCAGTAGATCTCTCCACAGTTATGACTCAAGCAGGGGGCTTGTTCATTCAATTTAGGGATTTTATTAGCGATTAAAAAAGATTAACATTTCAGAAAGTGTCTAGGAAGAAAATTGCTTCCTAGCAGACATGATATATTTTATTTCCCATCATGGGGCTTCAGGGAAAATGAATGCATGTAGAGTCTTGATGCTTTTTTCTTTCTTGTCTCATGCCTGCCACATAGATCTTTGCTGCAGTCACAGAGCCTATATGCTTCTCCAGGACATGTCAGTTCATAGAATATAAGTTTACAATTATTGACAAGAACTTTATACACTTTAGATGTGAGTGTGCCATTCGTAAAAAGACTTTAAACTCTTATTTCTTCTTTACAAGACATCTGTGAGCAGGCAGTAGTAGCAGACAATAATTTTCAAAAAATTATCTCCTTGTGACTCCTGTATGTATTGGTTAGTGTCTTGTGCCAAGAAATTCTAGTCAATGGATGGTGTTTGGAACCATTTCTCTCTGAATTTTCTGTATTTGAATTCCTTGTATGACTTATTTCGTAACTTGGAATTGCTTGTTATCCCCATGATCTTTGAATGAACTAGTACTTTTTATTAATCTTTGCTCTCCTGCAGAAATATTTTTGTGTTCCATGAATGTTCAATTTGGGACAGATACCTCAATTCCTTCAACCATTCCTATGGGAGGGAAACTCCTCCCAACAACTTAAACTCATATGAATGTTCTTGAAAAGTGAGAATAATCAGAACCAAACTCCATTTCTAAATTACCAGGACACTCCACCATAATCTTCCAGTTCCCTCAATTCCTCTGCCATACCTCAGGATTAGGAATTGAGTTTGCAGAATACTCACCACAGCTGAGTTTCCAAAATATGTCAGCTGTAGGACCAGCAGCACTTTTTACAGGTCTTGAAATCGGCATTGTTTCTCTTTAATCATTTTTTTTCCAGTTCTGTTGATTGGGGAATTTGATACAGACATTAGGAGGTACTGGAAGCCATCTCACTACTTCAGGGATTAATTATCTGTAGATTTAAATAAAGTTAATAGCAAGCTACATCTCTATTAGTAGAATCTCTGGACATGTATTTATGTGCGGGGTTTGTCTCAGCATTGCACAATAAACAGAAAAAGGAGATAGCAAATATAGACTAAGAACCATGACTAGTATACAGTGTAATTTTAGTGCATGGGTCAATTAGTATGTGTAAAGTAGTAGCAAAGTAATAATTTAAACAGTTAAGCTGTGAAAAGGGAAAATGAGAAAAGTAAGACATCTGTTAGCTGAACAAATAGAGAAAAATAGAGTTCATTCCTTTATGCTTTGTCAAAATATGCTTAATTAAAATGAAGCATTTAATTGTAGTACTGTAACATGAAAATATTGTTGCAGCAATAATTTCACAGTCAAGGTTTGATGGCATTGAAAATACTCCCAGTTTTAAGCTTATTTTTATTATTTTTGCAAATTGGCACTGGATCCTGGGAATTCCTGGTGCTCTGAGACCCAACTTTAACAAGAGAAGTATTACATGTGTAGCCCAAAGGAAGCAAGCAACCCTTGCAGCGCAGGGTATAAAGATTGCTCTTCTAACTCCAATAGTTAAAACAGAGTGCGTTTTGCTGTGGAATTCATGGGTGACTGCTTTTATCAATGCTCAATTGAATTTCCTCATTAGCCAATAGTTCCTCTAATTTGAGTGGCCTTTTTTATTTATTTCTTAAAGAAACATTTTAATTTAATCCTGAATTATCACTTGGTATTTAAAGGGAGATATTGAAAAGGTGCATATGAAAGTTTCAGGTCTGTTAGCAAAGGTTTATGTGCGATTATTTGAATGATTTCCAAATCTGAAACTTGAGGGTGCTCTGAGCTATTGCTATTCCTTTGCAGCTGTTCCCTGGCTTGTTTGTCTGTGCTGATGAAATAGCGACATAGAGGGTAAAATTGTAGAATAAACCTATATGCCATCAAGCAAATGGTTTGTAGTTTTAAATTGTAGGGATAAATAGGGACTAGGATTATAGGTACGGGAGCTCAAGAAACCCTTTCCATGTCAAGTGATGTAGCTGCTGAGCCCCTGGGGAAGATGCAAGAACTTCTATTCCCTTTGAGTGACGGTGGTGGAAGGGAAGCCAGCCCTCACCCTGTCCCTCCCTGCACACCAGCTCCTGCAACCACCTGCACCCAGCCAGGAGCAGCGCGTTAGACGCCGCTCAAGTGGCAAAAATGATCCTTTTGCCCTCTTTGTGTGGGGACCCACAACGTCTCAACTGACATGAAGGTGTGAAATGACTACCTACAAAATACTCTTTTCTTTTGATTGCTGTTTACCAGTGTGTCTGCTTGTAGTTTGGGTTCTCTGGGGAAATGTCAGCAGATGAGGAACATCTTCCAGTATCTCTCTGCTTCTGCGGTCCTGCCATACTGCAGTGCATGGGAGAAAGTCACATTAAAGTGGCAAAACTGAGCTGTTTTTACTTTCGATGTAGATGTTTCTGTAAATTCAGACAGTGTGAAGACATAGTTTCTGGTATAATCAAGCTGAATTACAGCATTTGCCTACAAGAAATTTGAGGCAGCTCATACACCTTCTGGTTTTTTTAACCTGAAATTGCCCTTCTTCACATTTGGAATGCCTGAAACACTTTGCTTTTCCCATTTCTCTCTAGTTCCAAAGGCCATATGATTATTCACCTCCTTTTCGATTTGGAACGGTCCCAAATGGAAGCACAGAGAGGAATATCAGAAACAACTACCCTGATATGCACCTTTACATGACGAAGTACAATCAGAAAGGAGTTGAAGATGCCTTGGTCAGCTTGAAAACTGGGTAAGCTTTTCCCATTAGTTTTAAAGAATACTGTAGACTTTGCAGAAACTGAGAAATATTGATCTGTACTTACTGTGATACTGAACAGACTGATGTCAGGCGTGCTATGTAGTACATGGTTCCTTTTTTTTTTTTTTTCCAAGTTCGCTGTACAGATATCGGAAAGGAGAATGATTGCCTGTGATTTGTATGACTGTTTTAAAATTGCATAGAAGCTTTGATGTCCTATATAAAATAGATTCAAAGGGCAGAATTAGTATTTCCCAAATTTAAAGAGATGAAACAGATGGGCCTGAGTTTGGGTGAGGGCTCAACACAGAACATGATGTTTTGTACAGTTCCTCTTTATCTTTGCAGAACTCTGTTTCATAGTAATGTGCTTTCTCTGAGTGAATTTCTGACAAAGCTTGTTTGCCTGGCCAGCGTGCAACTACTTGTTATTTCTTTTCAAGCTCCTGTCCCTTAGGTATACTTTTAGGTCTACTCTTACATTTTCTTCCCTCCTCTAATTAGCGTGGCCTTTACTGTCACATCTGAAGTATTGAATTTGATCTTCTTGAAATCAGTAGAGATGAGAGTCTCAAACATAGTATCTAATCCTGGGAATCTTGGTAAATATTCTGGCAAATATTCTTGTCCTTCTTCCTCAAGATGGGAGATTTAGACTTGAGTGCCATCCACCCTTTTCTCTCTCTGAAGCAGCTCATTCTGCCTGGTTGGACAAAGAGACTAATTTTTCATTCTTAATCCTCAAAAGGCATGGGAGTGCCTTACTACTTGTACCAGTATTCATCTCGGGGACAGGAATCTGTTAGCTCTAGTAATCTTTTCTAAACATATAGGCTTGATAATAGCATGTGTATTTTGTTACTGGATTACAGTAATCATAATTTATCAATATAGTTTGTTTAGGTTTGTTTTGTTTTGAAGTGAGAAGGCTAAGTTACCCATAGTGGATTTGAGTGCATCTACTCTAGTGGCTGTTTCAGGGCACATCTCACCTGCTATTATTTATAGCGAACACAGACACATTTCTTCCAATGCTAAATTAAGCTGTTATTTTTAGTCCTTTTTTGGGAACTTCTTGTCCTTTTAATTTTTACTCTCCTTCTCCCAAACATTTAGGAGATTGTAATATATTTCTTACGCAAAAAAGCCCTAAGTCCCCAAATCTTTCCTTAGCGTGCACATTCGCTTCTTTAAAATGTTATCCTTCCTCCTCTTTCCTCCTCTGCTATCTCCATGTTGCTGTCTGGAGTCCCTCTGTTGTCATTTCTCAAGGCATTCTCAGCTGGTGTTCCTTGAGCATGGTTTGTCCCATCCTATGATAGACACATAACATAACGTGAGATGAACCTCGCCCAAGGTCTTCCAAACTGGAGGCAGAACTCCTGCTCTGACCGAGCCTGTGCAAGTTATATTTCCTGGGTGACAGCTAAATTATGCATTACAGATAGTCAACTGAATGCTACTGTTCCTGCTGTGAATTTTTAAAGAAGCATCTTTCCTTAATTTTAGCCATTGCTAGGGCTTGTTCAGTTGGGTGGATGGTTTATTTAGGGGATGTATATTCCTTGTACTTTTCACCAACAATTTGCGCCACTGAAAGCCCTGAAAAACTGCTGTTAGCTTTAAAATCAGGAGACCTGTCAGACACTTAAGCATGAAAAGAAGGGGCTACCTGACTGCAGGGGAGTTCAGGACATTCACTGAAACTCAGGCTGGCTGCTCTTGTGCCAGCTGCCGCTCTTCCTGAAAAGCTTTAGTCCTTTTGGCAGCATAAGCTATTCATTTTTTATAGATAGATTGTTTTTTTTTTCCCCGTTGGAGTTTCTTTCCTCTTCTAAGTGATTTCCCAGTGTGGACACCCCAGGTGTCTACTGTGCTCCCCGTGACTGGCGTTTCTGTAGCAGATGGTGCAAATAAGCTGCCATGTGCGGTGTTTTCCGGATCAATATAATAACTGCTACATACAGCTGTGCTCCTCAGTATTTTGTCTGATGGCACCTACAGAAGGATTAAACAGCATGCCATCAGCTGCTGAAGTTTCTCACAATAGAAGTGTCACTTTGTGTTTGCTTATGTGGCAGGTTTGGACATCTCAGCAGGAGAGTAGTGTCAAGTGGGCTTACATATTTTCTGCCTTCAGTTTCTGCAGAGCAAGGACTCTGCAAAGACCCGATCAATGTGGTAATTGTGGGCAGTAAACTCGGTTACAGATCAGGCAGCATGATTGTACCTTCTTTTTGCCTCAGAGTGGTTTCTCCCTGGAAAGATGATTTCATTTAGCTGACCAAACTGATCAGGCTCCGTCATCCTCACCCGTCACTTGCACCTTGAGCCCACCCAGATTTTCCTTTTTGCTAAGACCTTTGGTGAGGATGTGATGGCAGTTCCCGTGGCTGACACTTCAGGGATCTGTGGAGCTAAAAGTGTCCTGAATGAGAGAGATGAGACTGTAAACTGTGGGACTGGAATAACTTGCATTTTCCGTAGGGAGGACAATAGAAAAGCAGGAAGAGGTATTTGGTAGTGTATTACAATTGCTTGCCTCTTCTTTTTCTCCAGACTCATGTTCTTCAAAATATCATTTTTCGCTTCTACAAAATTTTCTGTTCTGTTCCTCAGTATACATAACTGTTTCCTCATTTTTATATACCTGCACTCTATCTTCTTCCTTTCTCCCTCAGGAATTATTTTACCAGATTTGTTTTTCTCTTCCACGTAAAGTTTGCCCTGTCATCCTTATCTAGACTTGATCAAGCTTTCAGCTTCCCAGCTTTGCTTAATCCTATGGTTTTTAATACATCTTGCCCCATGGAGCCTATGTTGACGCTGCTCTTTTCGGGATGACCTGTTCCTCCTTCCTCATGCTGCTTCTGAGCAAATACATAATTTCTGCTTTCCTCTTCAGTATGTGTGTGTTCTGCTTACCTTATTACAGCTCTTTTGTCTGTTTTCATCTTTATTTCTTGTCAAAGCTATTCCTATACTTTTATCTTTTTTTTATCTTTTTTTTCTTTGGTAGCATACAACAAGCAATTTTCCTTACATATCATAAAGCTTGCTGCTTCTGCACAGCTTTTTGAAGATGAACTACTTGGTAATTAGACTCATAGACTATAGACCTGGGAAGGACTTGCACAGATTGTCTGGTTGATACTGCTGCTGTGAGTCAAAATAAATAGTACCTGTGTCATTCCTGAAGAATGTTTGTATAACCTGTATGTATTTCCAATCTCACTTTTAAAACAGCTTTTGCTTAATTGAAGACGTAAGATTTTATCCCCTTTAATTCCTTATGTATAGTGTATGATTCTAATTTTAAGGTGGAGCAAAAAATACCAGCAATCAGGCAATACTTAATGACTGAATAATGCTACGCGTGTGGCATCTGGTCTAAACAGAATCAAACTATTCAAGTAGCCTCTTGTCACAGTTCAGTCTGGTTTTATGGCATCTCAAACTCTTAAGTCTTTTGATCAGCTTTAATTAGTGTTAGCCTATAGGGATGTATTGGGAACATCTTGGTCTTTGAGACCATCATGTTTAATACGTAATGTTATTGAGTTGAATTGGAAGGAGAAAGCAGGAAGGAGACAAACATAAAGCTTCAGTTGACCATATTTCTCTAAGGTTTCTTTTTTGTTGGAGATGTGCTCATGTCCCTTTTCTCATTCTGAAAACAAATTAAAAAAACTAACTGGGCTTTTTATCTTGCTTTTCTCACAAGAAGTGAAAAATCATCTGCCTGAGTCCAGTCGCTAATGCGGCCAGAAAGAACCTCAAGGGCAGAAATACGTATAGGAATTTGTACAAAATAACAGATGTTTCTGCCTTTATTTCCTGTCTGGTGTAGGGATTACATAGGTCTTTTGTTGGAGTGTTGCTGTACATGCCGAGATGAGTGTGCACATGTTTGTGTCCAGGAAGCCTTGAGCAAAATACCTAGCCCCTTTGTGTTTTCATCTTTGAGGGGTGAAACTAATAGTGTTTCAAAAATTAGCTTACAAGGAAAGCATCTGCATTTGTTTTTTTTAATTAGAACAAACAACTTCACTACATGGGCAATAGGCTTGGACCTGTCTTGTTCAATTAGCATCAGAAATGTTTAAGATCATTCTAGAAAGGAATCAACTGGGAAATCCTGCAAATCAAAATGGAAGTAAGCTTTTTGCTTTAGACTGGCATTGGCATTATACCTGCTCCTTCAAGTGAATCCCATGGAGGGGCGGGGGAGGATTACTCAGCTTACTCATGAAGGTTTGTTGCTATCGATGGTGAAGGCAAATTTATCAGCTATAGTGGCTTTCCCCCTTTGTTTGATAAGAAATCAGCCTTTGTTTCTGAAAATATTTTTAAAAAATATCTATAAAGTCTCAATAATATCTACCTCTTGTCAATACTGTCTTATTTCTGAGATTCACAGATACAGTTCTCAGAAAGCCACTGAAACACCATTTGAACAAACAGCAGAACTTTCTGTACTCCATGTATTAATTAAAGGTATTGGTTTGCAACCAGGCCTATTAAAAGGGAGCAAAATTAATGCATCTTGTTATTGAAGTACTACTAAATATTTTTCAAAATGGCAAAATATTGTACCTACTTCAATGCAATTTAGTACTGAAAGTAATCACAATCTTACAAGCTTGTCAAAAAACGTACCAGTGTTCTTCCCTAAATTTCATGCATAGAAGGGATCAGCTGAACCACATGTGCTGTGCTACTTCCAGGGCTTCAGATTGCTCTTTAGGCAGGAGAGAGCAGCTCAGGAATTCTCTAGAGTTTTTTTTTTTCCTTAATGAAAACAGAAATAGCAGTTATCTTCCTGAGTGTTATTCAAAAGAGTAAAGTCTGTAAGACATTAGCTAATGCATTCTTGGTGAGTGCAGTCCAGCTCTGGTAGAGCCGTGGTGGCTCCTCTGTGTTCTTTAGATGCTTATTGATCAAATAAAGTTCTGAAAATGCATTGCAAGCATTTCTGTCTATGCTATGTTTAATTAATCTACATTTCTAGAATCTTCTGTATCAGAGAGACAGATCCTATTGATTTTTCTTCTTTAAGAGAGAATAAATCGTTGAATAGGAAGTAGCTAATTATTGTGTTCTGTTTACAGTGGCTGTTTGGGTTTGTTTGCTTCTGTTTGCTATGCTATACTTTTCCAGAAGAGGTTATAGTTAAAGGATGCTATCTTTTTGCAAGCAAAACAACCTTACCTTTGTAATTCTTCGGTGTGGGTGGTATCAGCTCATAGCTTTTGAGTTTGCATGTAGTGTTTCTCCGTATTATGTAAAACTGTCAAGAGGAGAAAATACAATGGCAATAAATTGGAAATGTATTTCATGTTCTCAGCTTTGCCCCAGCATATCTACACTGGAATATTGTCTGGGATTTAACTGCTAATGGCTGAAATCAGAAAATTTACTTGGGAGAGTCTCTTTTTACTACGGAGGTAAAATGGGAAACTTTCACTTGTCTATTGCCCATCACTCATGAATCCATCTAATTTTTTCTTCACTTAATTTTCCTGGATTGGATATGAGGACTGCTGCTGAGTATCACACAGTGTATATCTTGTTTCAAGAAAAGAGATGGTCTAACTGATGCTGTGTAGCATATTGATGTGAGGACTTGATTCCACTTTCATTGCAAAAAAGCCGAGAATATAGCTTCTTTCAAGGAAACTGCAGTAATGAATCCCTTGTGTTCCACAGGCAAGCAGCCCCTTGTACAGCTGCAGACCCTCTCGCTGTCGCGAGCAGTTTTCAGTTTTTATTTACAGCCACAGCTGTGGCTATATATTCAGGGATTTGATGGTGAAGTTTACTTGGGACTCCATCTGCCTTCCTGTTAAAGATTGCTATGCTTGGTAGTTTGTACACATCAAGTTTAATACCTTGTTCCCCGGTCGTCTGTGGCATACTGGCGGAAATATGAAGCTGCTTGGAAAGAATGTTGCTTTGAGTTGTCCCCCGAGAAGATGCTCTCGGCCTGCAGGCATGTCCTGTGCTAGTCGCTTTGGTAGGAATGTGAGATGATTCTATTCCTCAGCATTTTTTAATGACGAACAATAATGCTAGAAGAAACACCTGAAATATCTAACTGAACAGTGGGGATGGCATGAGAAGTTATTTCCTCCCTGCCAGCACACTCTCCCATGTGAAAATGACAATATGATTATTAATACTTTTTTTAGAATCCAATGGTACTTAGCAGAGAAAGTGCAAGAAAAGACCCTAGAAGGCTCTGATGCCCTTTTAACCCTCAGTCTCTAAGTTCATTGGCCTGAATTGGATTTTTGTTGTGCCTACAGTGCTTATCAATTGCGTCCAATTCACAGCTTTGCACACTCTGTTTGTTGCCGAACGGATACGAACTGGTCAGAGGCTGTGCTGGCAGCTTCTGCCGCGTGGCTCAGGCATGACCAGGAGGCAAACATCGCCATTGCTGGCAGCTGGGACACAGTTCACATTGTGCCCAGCAGGTCCTGCTGTTAATTAGGTCTGTCAGTTAAAGTGGTGGTGTACTTAAAATTAAAACCAAACCAAACTTGTCTTTTAGGCAGCCAGCTGACACCTCCACCTGGATGCAAAAACAATTTCAATATTTTTTGCAGTATTTTAAGCTTATTTTTACAGAAAAGTTTTTATCAAAATTTTCATCAAACTTGCTAGTTTTTATTCTTTCTGTGGTTCATACCTTTTCACCTAAAAAGAGGAGGGAAAGCTATGAGAGAAATTACCTGTTTAAGAGAAAAATGATATATTTTAATTTTTCATACAAATAAAGATAATATATATATATGTATGATATAAGCAGATGAGCTTATGTATAATGAGCAGAGCAGATAGTAAAAGCTTGCAACCGGAACTCAAAGAAATGTTCAGAAGACATACATTTTTAAACTTTTAATCTAGTGGCTCAATATATTTTGACTGTTCCTGATTGACAACACCTTACAGTATTTGTAATTGAGGATTTTCTTTATTTTCTTAGACTTCTAATGTTACAGCACATATAGCAATTCTTTCACCAAATTTTTAAGAAATTGCCAAAGATGGTAGACTCAAGCGTGTTTGAGGGAGAAAGGGAAAGGTCAGTGAGGCAGCATGGGATATCTGTAGTCTATAATAATTTATTGCTTGCAACCCTCCTGGATGCCTGTTACGATACATGAAGAAAGAAACTGTGCTGGAGACAGCTTTAGCACAAGCACTACTTTATGCAAGTTGAATTTTAAAATAACGTATCAAATCCTTAATATCCAGCTATCATTCTAAGAACATGATGTTTTCCTGCTTTCTCATGGCCTACTTGTCAAAGACTTCTATTTTGAGCCTGCTTGGGTTTTGTGTTTTTTCACAAGCTTCAAAAACAGGATTAAAAAACCAAATACAGCAACTGAATTAACGAGTTTTGAGATGAGTGGTCTTTGCTCTAGTCACATTTTTAACATGTCACTGAAACAACAGCCTGTAGTCGAAGTATGCACTGGTCTTAATGAGGAGGGAATGTTGTTCTGCTCTTTCAAAGTGTGAAAGCCTTAGACATCTTTTGGGATACTCAAAATTCACCAGGTTAAACTACTGAATCTGAAACTTGTTTCTTCCCATGTGACTGAAAAAATATTTTCCTGAATCTGCATTTGCTGTTATTACAACAAAATTTATAATCTAAGATAGAAATTAGACTTTTTTTTTTTTAGACAGAAGTAAAGTACTGAGCAATGAATCCAATTTGTATCCCTAAATGTTGTTTCATTAAGGAGAAATGTTTAAGAAAATTATTATCTATATTTTCATCAGATCTGTAGGATATTAATTTAAAAGATTTTTGTCAGGCGCTGAAAGGGCAAATTATTGTTCCAGGTGACCATTCCTTTAAGGGGGTGATAAATCCAAACTGTGAATGTGTGACATAAGATGAGAAATTAATATTTCAGATAATTCACTGTCAGTGGTAGTTATAACTAATGGTCAGGAATATAGAATAGCTTAGAGGACTGATTTAACTGGCTCCTGGATTGCTGTACTTCTGTACAAAGGCACCTGCTAGACCATTTTTCTGAATATAACTTTTGGACATTTTTGGACATCGATGCTTAGAAGCATCCATTTCTGCAGCTGGTCTGAAAGACAAAATAAAAAAATCAATAGAGCTGTGAGGCAGGGCCATGGGAACTCCTTAGAAAAAAGCTGAACTGAACTTTAATTTTCTGTGTCAAATGAAATCTGAAACCGAGCTAGGCCACCTCTGGAGAACTGATGAGTTCAGGCAACTTTTGTCATACATCTTATATAGAGTATCATGCCTATGTCTGCGTACTTTCTGTACTGGAAATAGAGATGTAAAAAACTTTCAAAATTTGTTATTCTTTAGTACTCTTTAGTGCTGACAAATTGAAAGCATCACAACTGTAGAACATATGGCGGGTCTTAATACAACCTCGTAGCTCATGGAATAGCTATTCATCTGAAGCCAAGAAGATGTATTCAGGTACAATAGTATCCATACATGCCTAGTTTCTCTTATTTCTCCTTAAGCATTTATGTTTTACTAGTATCATAGATTGTCGGTACCCAAGTCTAAGCCAGTGAGGATCTACTGCCCATGTATAGATATTCCTAAACCATATATACCTCTGGGGAAACTTGTAAGTTGAGCAGCACTAAACAAAGATCCAAAACTACCTGGAAGAGCACAATGTTTGCCATGCTCCAGAATGTCTATTTATCCCTATCAGTTTTGACAGTAAGTACTAAATTATTGTACAAATAGAAATACACTTTCCTTAAAACCATCTGAAGTAGCTAATAGTGTGAATAACAATTTTCTTCCTGACATTCTGTAAAAACAAAAAAATAAAAGATCTCTGCTAAAGAGTTTGGCCCATTCAGTATTTTCTCGCCTGGTTGGCCAGGTTCAGGCAACTTCCACAATCAATACCTTAATTTAGTTTGGCATCAGATGGCTGGGGTAGCTTAATTTCAATTTACATTATGATGCTTTCTTTTGGACTTCAATCTTATATTTGTTTCAGTGTTCATTCTAATATTCATTTTGGTATTACACTCTGAGGGGAATGATTTTCAATTGATGTTACGACTGTAGTCACCCAAGCTAGGAATTGGAAAGCTGGTTTGCAACTGGCAACTGCTATTTGTGCTGAAACACTGCAGAGACATGACGACATTTAAATTTGCTGCTCCATCTAGGCACATTCTTCAGAGGATCTGTTCCCTAACGTATGGATTCTGAAATCTAATAGCTTTAAAGCAATGTGTGCCTGAATCAGCATAGCTTTCCTGCTTTTACTGCTAAAGTGAGCAGGGTGCGGTTTGGACTACGCAGTGCCACCAAGCTGGCAGCACAGAGATAAAGACTTCCTATGGCATTTCCATCTGTGGCCGGATTTTCTGGCACTAGTTTTTCTAATGGCTGATGCCTGTTTCCCCATCACTTGCCGTCCTTTCAGGAAATGCAGTTATTCTCACATTCTTGTGTTTCTTCCACATTTATAGAAAAGTCTAAATAAATAACAGAGTGGGTAGAACCTAATGTGCTGTTCCAGGGGACTTTCTGGGGGAGGCTGTTTTTTACAGGCTTTGAAGAACAGGCAAATACTACTATTGGCATTTAGAGGGTTATCGGGATCTGAGAAGGCACTCATCAAAATGCCTGGGGAAGTTCATACCTCCATAGTTTCAAGTTATCTCTAAACAGAAGCAGACATCATTATGTCCTTTTAAGCTGAGTCACATTCTCAGGAATTTCTTCATGGCCATAAGATGAATGCACTGGGTGTTTGTTAGTTTGTTTGTTTTTTAAATTAAAAACCAGCCTGTCTCTCCTGTTCAACTGGACCATGGCAACTTGCCTCTAGGAAAAAAAATAATTTATAGTAATTTGTTTCTAATTCCTTTACTCAGTACCTGAGTGCTCTTCTGATTTTTTTTGAAAAAAGGTTATCTCCTGTGTCTATATTACCATTTTTTAGGAAATGCAGTTATCTATGTAATGTCTTTAAATATTATAAAGTACTTGGAAATAAAATGAACAGGTGAAAGTAGCTATATCCCATCTAACCCCTCTTCTTTTGAGAAGAAGCTATTCTAAGTTTTAGTATTCATTTGATTTGGGGACGAGATCAGGTGCTTGGTGAAATGTGCTGATTTTATCCTTCATTATGCTATTGTAACTGGGACAAAACCTTTAATCTAAAAATATATTCCCCCTACTCGACTTTTCAAATTTTGTGTTTTGATAAACTGACGCTTTGCAAGTACTTCGTTGCGTGGCTTCTGAGACTTGAAGTGGGACACTATTCCATTGCATAAATTAATCATAAAGGCACACTAAATTTTCCACTCTGTTGTTGCTAAGGGAAATGCTGCAGGGCCTGGGAAGGTGGGTGGGCAGAGGGGTGGTGCAGGGGAGCTCCTGTGCGTGAGGGGGTGACTGTGCCCGCGCAGGTACCCACAGCCAAGTGATGCAGGAAGGTTTACAGCAGCTTTTCTGGCAGCCTGAGATTGCCCTGACAGGTGAGGTGAAGCCTCCACAATCTCTCACGATGGTGTGAATGTCTGTCAGAGCTTGCTCTTTCGAATTTTGTGTCTGCGTTTTCTGTGTGAAGATTGAAGTGAGGACAGTTTGAGCTGGGAGAAAAGTTGAAAGCTCATTCCCTGCTAATGAGTTCATCATTTAACTGGGTTAAACTTTGTTAACCTGCGTTGTTCCAAGGGGGTGGTTGTTAAATTTTCCCCTAATGAATTAGCAATGTCAAGATGTCAAGAAATCCATCCAGTATATGTGAACTTAAGATCTGCGTGGAGCTATTTCAATATGTGCTAAAAGATAAAGTCAGTGGTGGTGATGAAGTGCCGTCAGATAACCTGAAATGCATTTTAGTCAAAACTGGGAAAAAGAAATCATCAGCCCATCATGCTAAAGGTTAAATTTCTGCTTCTCTTGCTCCAGCAATATCAAAGTGTCACTTTAGAGCACTTTCATTGAAGCCTCATCTTCAGAGCAGCCTTCTTTCCCTTTGATTGCTGTGTCATTCCATAGTGACCTTTTGGCACTAGATCCCCTGGACATAGCTTTAAAGATGCACAAATGACGTTGTGTCTCTTATTGTGCACTCTTGACATACATTCTTTTATGCCTTCTGTGGATAAAGAAGGGATAAAATGTAAATTATTAAATTTGTAATACATCAGTAAATCTGTAATGTAAATCCATCCTATTTTAAAGCCAGTACTTTTGCACTTGCTGCCTTACCAACAATGGTATTGATGATCTCTAAAATATATGCTTATGTTTAATCCAGCCTTAAGTGGATAACGGTTTTTTGCCTAATATCAAATTATAAATGCTACTTTAAGGGTCACATAAGGCATCTATTCTGTAGACTATGCGATTTATTTTCAAAAGCAAAAAAGCTGAAAAATAGTGCTTTTTGCAGACTGTTTTGAAAATGATCTGTGTCTCTCCAAAATTATGTTTAGAAGACAAAGCTTTAATAGGTAAAAGTGTTCTTGATGATGGGGGTGGGGGTAAAGACGGGAGGGAAAAGGTGGTGTTAAAAGTATTGTTTGAGGATTCACTGAATTGCAGTTTGATATTTGGAATAAGACAGTAATTTCAAATATTGTGCTTTCAAAAGACACTACTGGAGCCTTAGTAAACAGGTATGACACTTGCTATGTAATCTTGCTATATAATAATCTTTGTAGTCTCTTTTGCATTTATTTACAAGCAAATTTGAGAAATAACATCTCTTAATTTTTTAATTCACCTAGGCAAATTTCAAAAATAGATCTGATTTCATTAGCTATCTTTCCTCAGAATAACATTTATATAAATTATAAGGAATAGTTATTCTTAAATATGTAATCGACCCTTTAATTTTCCAGAACAAGCCCCAGAAGGTGCATATTTGAGTAAAAAGGTACCCTTTGTCAAAAATAATGTAGAAAAGTCATTGCAATTGGAATATAGCTGTTTACAGCAAAATGCAGTGCAAGCAAATTGCTATGATGATGCACTTCATACATTACATGCATTCTGGTTTTGTGTAAGTCAAATCTGTGTTAATAATAATACACAGCTTTCCTCTGGCCATGAAAAGAACATATTTGGGGTGTTAGAAAACATAAAGAAATGAGAGTGCGAAAAATTGATTCTGAAGTTAATGTCCTGGATCTGACAGATGAACACTGCACTGAATGGTACCCACTATAGCAAGAAATTAATTCCGCTATACATATTGTATGTTTGGATTTACTGCAGTAGTTGAAAACTGGAAAGTGACTTCAGTCATGCTTCAGTTTCTCTGATCCTTAATGGAAACACAATATTATTTGTTCCATAGACTCTAGTGCTTGACAGTAGAATAGAAGAATGTGAATAAACAGGACTGCGTTAAAGCATCCCTCTCCTTTTCTGAATCCTATGACACAAGTCATAACAGGACACAAAGTAATGAAAAGAGATTGATTTCTAGTGTGCTGGGTTTCTGTTTGTGTCTCCAGAGCTACTGAGCAGATTGCCATTTTAGATTTTTCCCTCTTCTTTCCATCAAGAAAACAAAATCCCTGAAGCATCGTGTAGTTGCTTAAGGAAGCAAAGTAACATTTTCCAAGTGAGCTACACTTCTCTTGTTGAAGAAGAAGCGATGACTAATAAAGGGGCATTTTCCTAATCAATTTTTATCGTAGGAATTTAATGAAAAGTATGTGCAAATAATAAAGATGGGGAAAATTATAGGGAAGTATTTTCAGCTTTTCTGAAATTACTTTTCTGTACCTTTTCCTCTAACTTTAATTTTCTTTACACAGGTATTTTCTGAATGTGTACAGCAACACTTTAGAGAATGGGCTTTTGCAATAGCTATTTTGATTTTTCAACTCTTATACTTCTTGGTGACTCATAAACGTTTAGATACAAGACTGTCCACATTGGGTTTTCACAGATTTCCCGCTTCAAATTATTACATTCAGTAATGCTCTTTCAGGTTATTTTAGAACTATTCCAATTCATAATTTTATAGCACCTGGTGTTCTCCTATGCTGTGTGAGCTAAAATTCTCCCCACCCCCTTTCCTCTTTGTGCTTGCTATGTAATGAAGGACATTTGCTTTTGTAGGCTCTCTTATATAAACATTCCAAAATATTTATTTTCTGTTCTACCCAGGATTGTTGCAGTAGTTCAGAGGAAGTTTACAAACCTGCCAGTTGCTTAGATGAGTCATAACACTGTAGTCCTCTTCCTCTGCATTTGTTGAAGATGCCCGGTGTGTTTGGCTAGTTCGTGGCAGTTACAGATCTTGTTTCTTGCTGCATTCCACTTTCTGTAGTTCTCTTTCATCTTTTTAATAATTCTTAGCAGTTTATTTAAACCTACACAATGTGACAAAGCTTTTTGCCCCCTAAAGTGGCTGCACTGAAATGACAAGTTAATTGATTCATTTTTATGTGACTAAGGTTTGCAAGAGGCTTTGAGCCTTTCTTGATGTGGGGTGCTGTACTCAGTGCGTGCAAGCTGGTTTCCAGAGGATGTGTAACTTAAATAGCAGAGCAGTCGGCACTCAGAGCAATACAAAGCTCCGTGGCACAATTGAATTTTGTTGCCAGAAGAACAAAGATCCTGGGACTTGACAGTCCTTCTGTAGAAAAAGAAGAGAAAGAAGAAAAGGGTGAGCTGGAGCACAGCTCCAGGCTTCCCAGTCCTGCCTCAAGAATGGCAAGACAAGGACGGGCTACTGCCTTCAGCAGCCACTGGCCACACACACAGCCTGGCTCGTCTGGCAGTGCCAAGCTGAACAGCAGTTGTGGCTTTCCCCACATGGACATGGCAGGAAGGAAAGTCCTCCGCGGCCCCAGCTGCCTGCTGGCCTGCACAAATGCCTGCTTTGCCTTTGTCCCGAGCTTATGCTCTCTGCCATCCTTGCAAACAACTGGAAAAGGGCCAAATTGTTGGACTTGGCCAGATTTTGCTGTCTCAGTTTTTGGAAACTCTTATTGAGGAACATATAAAGTTGTCTGGAAGTTCTTAAAAAGTCAGATGTCAGGAAATTCACCGCCTAGTGAGGGAAGAGTTGGGTGCCCTAACATCGAAGAGTTTCATCCGTGGCTCGTTATTCCCTGCCCACGCTGCAGAGGTACATCATGTTCTGAAGCTTCGCTTTGCAAGGAATAGTACTTCTGTAATCAGCACGTGGTGAAGAGATAATTAAACCTTGAGAGGTTATAAGATTTATGTTGGAAATGGAGAAAATATATTCTGAGTATGAGTTTGTATTTGCGGAAAGACTTTTTCAGGGCAATCAAGTTTTTGGTTTACAGTTTGGGCACTGAGCAGCAACTGATAGCAGAACCTTTCAGCACTTAGCATCTGTAAAGAAGGTACCTCATGTTTTTAAATTGATTTGCGTAATGAGATTTGTTGTGACCTTATAGAAATAGTATAGAGAAAACCCCTAAGTAAAGCCTTCTGCATCTTCAGAACCTGCTTTCCTTGTGTGTATGCACTGCAGCTGATGCCAGCCTCTCCAGAGGGAAGCTGGGGGGGGGGCACAGTGAGCGAGTGAGTGAAACTGTGATTGTTCCTTGTCTTTCTGTCCCAAGGTTTTCCTAAACTGCTGAATAACTGAGGAGGAGAGCTGCAAGTGTAGAGCGTGATTTCTGAGGTAGCACAAGGCTTTTGCCCTGGAGTCTTTAGCAAATATATCTTTTTCCCTCTGTGTTTCTGACTGAGTCTGTTTTGACAGAAGACGAGCTGACTCTTTATATTTTCTTTTTGTTTACCAGCATGCGTTTTATATGCCTACACTGCAAAACTATAAATCCCAGAATAAACAGATGCCAAATTCCAGAGTGTATTTAATTTAGGTTGGTTTGTTGCAGCGGTGTCAGTACCCACAGAGAGGAGCATTGCCTTCCAACCCCTTGCTTGAGCCAAAGGCATCCACTGAGGGGGGAGGTATCCTTCCTTCCCCACAGATACAAGCATGAGATTGGATTGTATTGATTATGGTAATTGCCTGCTGTAGATCAGAATTGTTGAGGGTATGGCAAATGAGTTTTTCTTCTTTCCCCCTTGTGTGCCTACCCAAAGGACGTGGATTTTTGTTCTGTCTCTCTACACAAACCAAAGATTGTCTCCAAAGTGCTGAATCAAAGCACATCATTTAGAAGACTGTCTGGCCTTGTGCTGGAGGCTGCAGGCTTGGGCAGTGCCCCAACCTCCCCAACTGCCTCTTGGCTATTTCCAGTTTAGCTACCCTCAGTGCTAGGTAGCCGTATCTTATTTCTGGGTTGAATTTGTGACATATCACCCTCTAGCTGTTTAGCAATTGTTTTCTCTATGTTTAAGTACCCATTTAAAGGAGGGAGAGAGTCAGACTTTTAGCATTGATGGAGCTAAGCTGACTTTTAAGCTGAGGATTGCACCAACTGAGTTTTAGGAAAGAGCGGAAAAACAAAAAAAAAAGATGGCCCAGCTATTTCTTTTAATGGTTGCATGAGCCACCTGTACATTCTCTAAATTAACTACTTCACTAAATTCTGGTTTGATGACTTGAATGGTGACTGTTTGGGTAAGTATCCTTGGAAGGAAGCAATAAAGTACAGAAAGTAGTGACAGGAACTTCACTTTTTCATAACAGCAGACAAAATCCAACAACCTCACTCTTTCCTGCTGTTTCTCTTGGTTTAACCTGAGATGGATAGGGATGTTTTTTAGTGCCACATTTTTGCTATCTGGTCTAGAGTTCCACAAAAGTTAGAGTTCTGTATGAATCTGTTGAATGATTATTTAAGAACAAACATTCAATTATGTCATGAGTGAAAGTTTGGGTTTTTTCTGTCAGTAGCAAAAATCTGATATGCCTAGGTCTTGCTCTGTTCTATGTATATGAATGAAAAGCTTTATCAACATAAACTGATTTAAGCTAATGGCAAGTATGATTCCAAAACTGGAACAGCAACAGGATTCACAACTGGTACGTAATTGAAGTGGATGCTCTTGTACCTGTTTGTGCCCCAATTAATTTATTTTTATAATTCCCTTTCCATGAAGACAGCTCCCAACTGTTCATGAACAGCATTTTGCCAGCCTCTGGCATTTGCATCCCATCAGAAAATTTTAGTAGAAATGCATTATGGCTCTTCAAAGGCAGAGCAGGCAGTGCCGGCAGTGCCTGGGAGGGTGGCAGGGTGAGACCCCTCCTACGACAGCCTGTGACGCCGACTGTGTAGCTGTGTCCTCCCCATTCCTCTGGCTCCTATGAAATGGGTGAAGATGTTGAAAAGGGAGAGTGTGTTACTGGGGGTGCAATAACTTTGTTTTAGTGTGTCATTTAGTGGGGTTTGGGCTGAGATGATAGTTTTATCCTACTTCCTCTGTATTCTGCTAGTCTTGTGCAAGTAGTAGAAATCTTAAAGGTTTTGGCGGCAGAAGAGGGCAGCAATACAAAATATACTTAAGTTTTACCTTTTTGCTTTTAAGGATTGCATATGAATTTTTGTAGGTATAAGAATGTCTTTCATCAATGTGTACTGCTGGCAAGTGATTGTTCTTCCAAATAGCCTCCTCTTCTTGTATATACACTTTTATTGGCATGTATTATATGCACTTTTATTTCGTGAAATACCCATGCACCTGTCTCTTCTAAAACTTGCTTTACAGTACTTCTTAAACATTATCCCTGAAGAACACTGCCTCTTCTCCTTTCCTTGCTGGTTTTGTTTTCTTTTATTGTGTTGTGTTCCCTGTACACTTTAGAGAATGGGATTATCCCATTCTTCCATTTTTAGCTAGGTGGGCAAAAAGGCTTGAAATTCCCCTCAAGAATTTCCTTTATTCCTGCTGTGCTCCATGTACAAAAATAGTATGTTTGGAAGTGTGAATCATGAAGAAATATTTTCTATAATTTTTAAGCAGGATTTAGATAGTTGTATCAGATATGCTCCAACACCTTCCTCTGTTTTAGCAAGGATTTAACTTCCACTTCCATTGTTTATTTTTGGAAAGAGACATAAAATAATAGTGTGTGTGAAAAACTGGTGAAGTCACGTTTTCGGTCTCATTCATTATTTTAAGTAAGCTAATTGGTTATTATTGTTTCAATTCTAAATTCTCTGTTGTCATTTGTGTTGCTTTTGGACATCATTTTCTACCTCAAGATATTTATTTTGAGACTTTGAGAGCAAAGATACAAAGATAACAGGGCAAGACATTTTGTAGCTGGGTTTCTCCTGCTCGGTATTTTTTAACAGCATCTCTTAAAATAGAAATGCAAAACTATGTGTCCTACTTTCCCCTCACTAAAATAGATGCCTTTTGTTAATTTTAGATACAGCAGAGCAGGATATGTAATTAATGATATCAAAGAATCCATATGATATTCAACAGGGTCCTAACATCAAGGACAAAAGAAGTCTGACAACAGCTGTCCCTAATGATTTGGTTTGTAAAATGTTTTCTTTTATTTCAGGAAGTTGGATGCTTTCATCTATGATGCAGCAGTGCTGAATTACAAGGCTGGAAGAGACGAAGGCTGCAAACTTGTCACAATTGGGAGTGGATACATCTTTGCCACTACGGGCTATGGAATAGCACTTCAGAAAGGATCACCTTGGAAGAGACAAATTGACCTAGCCCTCCTTCAGTTCGTTGGAGATGGTAGGGACCAACCTTTTTCCTCTCTTTTCTTTCTCTAGGCATGCACAGTCAATGCAGTTTTAGTAGCTCTGAGCCTTTTACTACTGTTCTCTTACAGTCTTTAAAAAACCCAAACAAATGCAAAACAAATGAGTAACGTTATTTCTCGATGCTGAGACAGGAATTCTCTTCCACTCTGTTCTAACTCACCTCACCACCAAGGACGTTTGCATCTATTTTCAGAAAGTGTTTTGATATACATCACGAAGTAATGCTGGCCTCAATGTTAGAGCGCATTTCTAAACTTATTTATTTTCTTCTTTTATTTTTGCCTTTGAGCAATTCCTGAGGAGTTTTTACTTGGTAGATGAATTAACTTTCAGCATGACTGTTTGGCTATTTAAAAGTGTTTCGCTCAGGTCTGAACTGGTGCGAGTGATCCCTAATCTAAGGTGGATTAATTTAAACTTCTGGTAAAAGAATGTTTACAATATTGAAGTAGGGTGACTAGTTTTATTGGATTTCAAACTGCTATTTTTCATTCTAACACAAAACCAGAAGAATTTTAAGTCCTCTTGGCACTTTTGTCCTGCTGAAGAAGAAAACTTACTGCACATCTTTGATACATTAGTAGACAGTAATAATGACTTGCTCTCCACATAGGGCTTGAACTACATTTTAATTGTAGAAATGTTTCTTTGCCACAGTGAAACTTCAAGCCTTTCACATGTGCATGCAAATAAAAATATGGTTTAAAAAATTTCTGTGTTATGACTGACTAAAATCCTCCATCAGGTGGGAATATGGTGTGTGTTACATAATCATTGTGATATTTTTTATTACATAGATGCATGTATTAATTTTGCATTTCTCTGACAGTGAAAAAGAGGGCTTTATTGAAGAATAAATATGCGCTTAAGATCACCAATAGCATGCCATTGAGACAGAGAATGGCAAATTTCTTTATAATGTGACAGTTTGAATGGCAAAGTGCAGGACCTTAGCATAGTGGCCTCCTGTTCCATGAAGAGCAAGACATTAATTTTCATACTGGAGACAGTGAGTGTGTTAGTCTTCCAGCACATGGATTACATTCCTATTATAATACTAAACGACTGGAAGAGATGTAATCATCATGACTGATGCATTTTGTCTGCTGTACGTATAGAGATACTAGTGTCATCATTATTGATCTGCTGGATTTAGAGAGGCTTATGGAAGAAACATCACTTACCTCTGCTAAGGAGTGACTATATGACCCATAATAGCTAGGTTTCAAGTAATTACATATGCCTGCTGTAATTCTGACCCATTTTTAGATGGGGAAGTAGAATCAGAGAAGTTGAATTATTTGTCCCATACTAAGGAAGAAAATGCCTCTGTAGCCTGAAGGAGGATCTGAGGTGTCTTTCTCAGTTGTGGGCTAACCCCTCCTGATGTTGCCAGAGTATCGCTGAAGTTTTCATTCTTTCACCAAGCATTTCTTCATGCTTACTCTTTCATCCTTTTTGATACTTCTTATCCAACAAAAAGAAATGAAATCACAGAGAAAGAAAATAAACTAAAGAGAAGGGAAAGTATTTCAAGCTATTCAAGAAAAAGCTCGTCAAAATACCAAAGGTACTGTGTTTTATGCATCACTTTGTTTCTGAATATCAGGGAGAAAACAAAATGGATGGGAAGAAAGAGGAAAAAAATCTTATCACATATTTACACTTTGAACTGTGGATTTACGTGGCACGTGAATGCTTATATCTTTAACCCATTTTTAGTAGCCAAAAATAATACAAATGAAATGTCTACGAAACTCGGTATTAAAACTTCCATATGAATAATTTATAGAAGTGCAATAGATACAGATGGCACTCAGGTGAATGAAACCTTGTCATGAACTGTCAGCTCCCATGTTCATCTTGCTCAGATATTACTTCAGAAGATAAGTAAAAGTTTGATTGGGCAAACCATGGGGATTGTGAATGTGTTTGTCATTTTTTCAGTGGTATTTTTCAATACCTTTAGAAGGTACTCTGAACAACCCATGAATGCTAAAAGGTTCATTTTCTCTTGTAAAGGATCCCTAAATTTGTTCAGAAAATGATGTGGGCACTATTAAAGAGAATAGCAGCTGGACATACATGATGTGTAGGAATTATTGTAGGCGAGTTTCCTTTAGTCCCAGAAATGTTTGCTACCTTGTCTCACTTCATTGTCTCATAGGTCTAGATGATCATTTTCAGGAAAACAAACAAACAAACAGGGGAAAAAAAGAAAAAGAAAAAAAAAGAAAAAAAAAAACCACCAACCCAAACCCCCTTAATGGTACTGAGGTTGAACTTTCTTCTACTGATTTATAAAGTATGTTGCTGGTGAGCTGAAACAAAACACCAAGAAATGAAATGTAAAGAGCGATTGCCTGGAACTAGCATGACCTGATTTTGTAATCTGCATCTAACTTCAGTAGTTCAATGAGTTTAGCTATGAATTTACAGAACTGTGTTTTGGTGAATTAGAAGGGATGAAACCAGAGTTCAGACCAACACCACTTTGCTGTATCACTAAAAATCTCTTTGAAGTTATCTAGACTAAAAGCAAGTATGGTTGGGGGGAAAGTTTCATCTGAAGATGATACTCCTGGGAAAGCCTCAGTGGAGGCTGAATGAGGTTGTTTAAGTAAATAGGCAAACACAAATGAAGGCAGAAATACTTCATTCATATGTATAGCTTCTAGAGAATTTATTTTTCTCTAAGATTAAGACTATAAAACAGCAAAGTGCCTAGTAGTATTGAATTATTATTCAGTATATGTAATAGAACATTCATCACATTATGGAATAATTTCAGTGAATGATTATAAATCTAATGAGTTTCCTAACTATAAGAAAAAAAATCCTAATGAGTTGAACAAACACAATTTCTTGATGTGAATGTTATGTTAATAAGAAGAGAGACCCTTTGGATGATACTAGATATTTGGGTAAGACCAAGTAATTTGTTTAAAACTGTCTGATTGCACCTACAAAAAAACATGAGCTCATCTGTCTTTTACTCAGTACTGAGATAGCCTTTTGAAATGTGTTTTAAAGCTTTCAATTTCCTCTGATTGTGTCCTTCTGCTGTGATTTTTCTCATTTGATATTTGTTCCTTGCTCCTTCTATATTATTCTCCTATCCAAGGCAGTTAGTTCACTTACACATTGAAATGAAATTTTTACAAAGTGGATGGGAACCTTTTCCCTCTTCCTTGCTGATATAAAACATCCAACTGAAGCATTAATGACTTGTTAATGTAGGAGCATCTTTTCATACTTTCCAAAGCACGGTGCTTTTTCTGCGTTAAAGTCAATGTCTTTGAACCCTCTTTTTTATCTTGTTGGCACTGGGAAGAAAATTAAATACAGAGGGATGTAGGTTTGTGTTAGGGGTAACTTTAAGCTTAGAGTGGGTGGTTTATATGTATCTACATGAGGATAGTTCTACTGGGTGGACAAATCATACTGACAATTAACAATTATAGTGTGAAAGCGATTCTGAAGTCTGTGGAACGATGCAGGCTACAAGATGCCCAATTTGTTAATATAACAAAGAGGAAAAGAGACAAGGGGAAGGAAGATGGGGAGGAGTTGCCGAGGAACTTGAAGAATAGCTACTTAGTTGTCTCAAAAATCAACTTATCCCCAAAATGTTTTATCACTTGGTCTGTGCAGGTTCATATACATAGCCCAGTTCACAGGAAGTTGAGATAAATATGCAGGTTAGTATAAGATTCATTGCTTTGGAACACTGAGTCTTTTTAATATAAAATGTTAGGAGTTGCTTTTTCTTATATAAAAGGATACGAGTGAAGTGTATTACTAGTGAATTTCTGGCTCTGTACATCACATCTCATTATCTGCAAAAGCTTCCAGTTGATGATTAGCATCTGCAGTTTTGTTTAAAACAGCTGACGATCAGTGTAATTCTCTAAAGCACAGTGGGAGTTGTGCTTTTATTTGGCTTGCTGTGGTCACGAGACAAAACTTTCATTGTTTTTTAACAGAGAAATAAATATATTTCTACTGAGACATAGAAGACTATTTCTCAATCTTCTGTGGAGAAATAGAAGCACCCAGGAGTTCAAAAGCAACTCAAATGATATGGCTGCTAAGAAGCAGCACCATCATTTTGTTTGGATCTTCCGCCCACAGCCACAGGAAAGTGTCAGAACAGAAATGTTGTGCACTGAAGAATCGCATGATACGTGCTTTGATTTCTTCTATAAACCTCTGTAAAGAGCAGCTGGGCAGGCTGACATACCCAGAATCCAGCATGTTACCCTAGCAGCTGTCAACTGCTTTTTTTGTGCTGGCTTGCCGTTTGATAAATGCAGCAAAGGCTCAGGCACACAGCCTGTGTAATTTAGCAAGTCTGTAACTGCTGGACTGCGACATTTGTGAAGGCACCCATGTTCCTCCAGCCTTCAATGGTAGGAACTTTTGGCCAACTGCCTGAAGGCCCAGGTATTGCTGATATTCCTCTGGCTTGGGCTCCATGGTGCCATTTAAAGCAGAATGGTACTTTGCTAAAAATATCCTGCAAAGTAGTTTGAAAGATATTGCTTCTGAAACCTGTAGCATCGTGTCTTGGGGATTTGGAAGAGAATCACTGGTACCTAGTAGGTGAGGAGAACTTATTTTTCTTTCTCTTTCTCTCCGTCTTTCTATTTTTAGTTTGTCTTTTTTTTTTCCATTTTTTTTTTTCATTTGTAAGCAAATGAGATTATTGAACTGCAAATGACAAAGCTGCTTTGGGATTAAGAGAGTAAGAGGGCTTCAGAGTCTGCATGGGATGGAGAGAAAGACAGCAAGGGGCCTTTAGCTGTGGGGGATGCAACAGAAATAGGGGGATAAAAGACGCATGACAGCAGAAATGGAAGGAAACAGGGAACAGAAAAATGCTGGGTAAAGAGGGCAAGTATGGGGAGGAGTGGGAGGATACCAGCCAGCTGGCCAGGTCAAGCATCTACGGCGTGTGAGGTGTTTGTAACCTACTGCGCTACCTGCAGGTTATGGGCTCAGTTCAAAGGAAGGTCTGGGAAGAGATCTCCAGGAAAAGAGGGGCAGATGGTCTAGCTGGATTAATCCCTTAACCCTTAAGGCTGCAACCTGTGGAGCAATTAGAGATACAGAGATATAAAGAAGAAAACTGGTTTTGGTTTGAGTTTCCACAGAGTCTGTTATCCACTTCCTAATAACTTCCAGTTCTGGTTAATCTTTATGTGCTTTTAGGATGGCTTAGTGCACTAAGAATTATTCTCCTGGGTGGATAATTGCTTCTCACTCCTTAGGGGTAATAGGTAACTGTGGAAATAAGATTTGCCCCCTTACATCTGGAAGAGGAAAGCTCTTCGCTATTTTTTTCATATTTTAGCATAAGCCTTCCAAATCGCTGTCTAGATTATAAGGAAGTGTAGCAGTGTGACTCACACAGGCTGTTAAAGACCAAGGAAATACGTATGTGATTATAAGGACATATTTTCAGTGCGTGCTGCTCAGGCAGAATACACCCCCAATCACAGTGATTTTCTGTTTATATATTTAGTGTCCTCCTTAAGCAGTGGGTGGAACAAATGTGACTGGAGAGTGTGAGTGTATAGGAGGAGGGTGTTTGTGTAGCTGAACAAGAGTTAGAGGGACTGTAATATTGAAAGTCGTGCTTAGCAGTTCCGTTAATTCATCCCTAACTAATGGGGGCATGCAGAGTGCAGTCATTAGCTCACAATAAGTTTACTGCTGTCAGTCATCTGTGTTCCTCTTGCTATTTTTACAGGGGGAAATAACTCAGAAAATGAGACTAAGAGAGATTGTTTTGGGGGATCTCAGAAAATGAGACTAAGAGAGATTGTTTTGTGGGATCCAGACTGAATTCAAAAAGTTGCTGTGCTTTTATATAATCTCTTTTACGAAACGTGCTGTATGGGTCGTATAACTAGGTCAAATTGAAATTGATGAGCTTATTGAACCAAATACACATCAACCCATTTGGCTTCTGACTCCTCTACTCAGGGTAAAGACCCTTTTACGTTAGGGTCTCCAAGTGATGGGGTGCTACCTTCCTCCTCCATCACTTAGTGGGAGTTCTCACCAGAGTAAGTGTGAAACAGTCTGTCTCTAAATTTGAAAACTGCCTTTTGTCCAGTCTGAATAAACGGATGATTCTGCTAGTGCCGCCACAGTCTTTTGAAGATGATGCCCTACATCTGACTAGTGTGGAAGTATATATTTAACCCTTTTATTCAAGATCTATAACAGTTATATGTCAGTTTCCTTTACTTGGATGCTGGCTCCTCAGGCTGAACCTCAGGTTAGCGCTTTGCGCAAGAGTCACCACCCTTATACCGTCAATACCAGCCTGCTTCTTTTTGCACCTTCTGCTCTGTCTCATGCACTGTGATCTCCTGCCGGCGTGGCCTCCTCCTGCCCTGCACCTTGGGGATGTGCTGACACTAGAGGTCTGTTATACTCAACCAGTGAAACAACAAAGACATCAGGCTGCAGCTCCGCTTGGACAGAGCATCCTTTCCTTGGACAGAGCATCCTTTTCTTTCTTGCCCTAGGCACGCTCCTGCAGAATACGCAGACTACATTTAGATAGGGATGGTTGCAGTGTGTGAAGCAACACAATGTAGCAGGGAATTTATTTTTCCAGAAAAATCTCATTCATGCGAGGCAATGTTTTTTGGAGTCAGAGGAAGGTGACTTTCCATGCAGTTGCAGTTAGTTGCCTGCTACGCCTGCTGCAGGACTGGCATTCGTGTCCGGCACTGGGGATCCACAGCTCTGGTGGTTGTGGTGCCTTTGGGCAATGGATCTCACTGCGGGAACCCAGTCTCTCACCCATGCTCAAAAGAGCAGTAGGCCATTTTAGAACTGCCACTGCCAGAGAAACCGCCATTAGATTATTTTTTTCCTCAGCTTGTGTTAGGTTTGCTGTTTCTTTTATGTTCTGTTGGTGCCTCCATGCCAGGTTTTGGTTTGCGATGAGGTGAAGGGACAGGCTGGCACTCTGAACCACCCGGAAACCGTCATTTGCCAACAGCATGTGAAGTGTTAAAAATCTTTTTCTGGATCCAGAAGGGACATATAAAATAGATTTCTTCTCCCTTTGTGTGTGAGAATAATTAAATAGGTTAAAATTAAGGCAAGAACTTGATGAAAATACTCCTCCAGAGTACCTAAGGAAGCAGTTGAGGCAGCCTGTGAACCATCAGTGATTACAGGCAGCAACCTATGGCTTTAACCTACATGGTTAAAGTAGGGCAGAAAAACACCTGTCTTTTAAAGAAGAAAAATAAGAACTCAGTGAATTATAAACTTTAGTGCTGATAGAAACATTAAAACAAATTATTTAGCAATTTACTTTGATCATCTGGAGGATAATAAGGGAATCAAAACTAAAAAGTCGATTTTCCAATTGCAGATCTTGTAAAATTAATGTAATTACTCATCTGATACGATAACTGTTCTTGGAGAGAATGTAGATACGTGAAACAGAAGTAAATAGTAGATTCTTCCCAAGGACCATTTCTGTTTCCTTTTGCACTTGGTCAATGCTTTGACTGTAATCACTGTTTATATGTTGCTGCTTGTTCTTCCCTCCCCTAACTTTTATTTAATGGCTTCTTGAGAAGCATCTGTCATGTGTAGAGCTAATTCCAAAGTCACATCACTGTTATTATTTCTTCGATTTCCCTCCATCAAACACACTGTCCAGACCTCTGCTGGTGGTGTTTCCTGCGGGGGTGGCTGAATGCAGCACACCTTTTAAAAGCAAACCGTGTCCTGGACTTCTGACTGCTGTTTTGGACTGTCATAGTCTGTGCTTAATCTGCCTGTTTTCCCAAGTCACGCTGAAACCCAGCCCAGGCTTGGCTGACTTCCCAGGAGTGAAGATCAAAGGAGGTAAATAATGGACTTTGTTTGATTTTTTGGGGTGTTTTTGTACCAGGATGGAGCTGCCCTGGCTGGCACTCCCAGGCATGCAGCAATTCTGGTGCTTGTTACTTACTGACTCGCGTTGTGCGCTCTCAGTTTTGCCATCAGGAGCATTCAGAGTTAGATTCTCCGTCTCTGTCCCTTTTTTCCACATTTGTATCCTCAGGGAGAGGGAGAGAAGGTGCTCAGATGCCACTCAAGCCTCAGAGGTCTTGCTTTCTTTCCTGGAATGGAGTAGCAAGTTGATTATTTTATTTACTTTTTAAATAAGCAGCAAAGAAGGTTATCCTAGTCTGTTTGTTCTCTTTTTGGATGTAATTATAAAACTTTGTGCTTGTTTATTTCTGGCAAGTTTGTAACTAGGGACATACTTGGGTGATAATGAAAGATTTTATTTATTTTTACTAATCATGAGGAAGGCATCAGACAAGTATTGTTACTCCCTCTCAAAAAAAAAATCTTACGCCCTACTGCTTTTCTGTAAGTACATGTAGAGAATGATGGACTGTATGGGTTTGGGGTTTCCCTTTTATATAAGTAACGTCATTTTCAGTGTGTGTGCATCTTCCTGGATGCATGTGCAGATGTAGAGGAAAAAAACCCACAGAAAACAAAAGAACATCAGTGAAATGACCCATAAGTTAGACAGCTCTAACAGTCCGTATCTCATGGCTCGCCCGTTGTTCTTTCCGGAAGGTGGTTTAATGAGCAAAGCTGAGAACCAAGGGAAGATGCCAGATGCTTACAAGGTGCTGGGCCTAGGAAATGAAGGGAATCTGGGAATACCAGTAACCTCCCCTAAAAGAACCCCGGAGAGCTGACACATCTCCAAGAGAGACAATGACAGAGATTGCAAAAGGACAGCATGTTTTTCAGCTCCAAGAGGATGGTGTCAGGGATAGATGACGCTTACCACAGCCTGCAAAAACTGCTAAGGGCTAGGATGAGGAAAAGTGTGTAATGCTGCCCTTTGATCTGTATCTCTTCTGTGTCTGGATAATGATGTTTTTATTGTGAAAAATTTGTCAGAGGGCACACTGTACAGTTTATCACTCCTTCCCAGCATGGTAAAGTGTCAAATATGCTGGAGGTGTTGTGCAAAATGAAGAAATGAAGGTATTTGTGTGATATTCAGAGTCAGAATGGCCAAGCGGGACATGCTGTGCAAATGGCAGTCAGAGCGGAGAGCACCATAGCCACGGGAACAAACCCAACAGAAACACAAAGGGATGGGAGTACTGTTTGCACTGTAACCTAAAAACATTATAAATAGTCTTGAATTACCACTGAGAGAGAATTCTGCAATTTATTAGAGAAGACTATACTGTGCTTTAAGTGAATATTTTAGAGGCTCAACACTGCTTGAAATATGGATCTTTAAAATACTTGCTTTTACTGATTCTTACACTATAAATGAGGCAGACTTTTTATGATACAGCACTATAGAAATTTTAAAACATTTTACTGAAGACACCATGCAGTTATTTGTGAGTTTTGCAGGTTAAATATACTGTGAACATATTAAACAGAAAAGAAACACTTTTTTTTTTGATGAAATATGTTGGGACTGTTAATTTTCTAGTCTTGTGCTAGTGTTGTTATGTACTTTGTTGCTGAAGTCTAGAACTATTCATTTAATTGTTAATCTCGTCCACACATGGACGGATGTAGAAAATGATTGTGGCATTACATTACTTATAGTAAGTGCTTGAATTGAAAACAAAAAGCCTTAAAATAAGTCTGATTAATATTTATAAGTTACTTGAGACCCCCCTATTAGATGCAGACTTGAACTCCATTAACACTTGGTTCATTGAGGCCTGGCATTTGTATATATTGAGGTCGCTGACTTAGATTTCCAAAGTCTTTGTTATGAATGATTTGGAGCTCTTACTTGCTAATTAGAATTATGCACACATTGAGATGACTGAACCCTCCAATGCCTAATAATTACAATTTTCTGGCCTTTCAAGTGCTAAAACTACTATATTGCTATAGGTGTCATCACCCTACACATTCACCTCATGAGTTAGACCAGCCAAAAGGATTTGAAAGACAACAATATTCCTCCAAACAGACCTGAAACTTTTAAATATTTTTTTCTGAAGCAAAGTTTAACTAGCCTGGAAGTTCAATGGTTTGAATTCCAACTCCAGGCCAAGTTTGGAAGTGGCTGATTTTTGTAAGTAAGGAATCAGCACCCCAGTTAAAAAATTCTTCATACTTGAGGATTTTGTAATAAAAATGTTATGCCTTCTGTAAATAGCTTGGGTAAAATGTAATTTTACCCAAGGGCAGGAAGAGCAATAAATAAATTGGACATTTTTTGCCAGTTTTACAGGGTCAGCTATGCAGTTATTGTGTTATTGCAGTTAAATTAGTAACTGTTTTGTCTGTGTTTCTGTGTGTACACACAGATTATAAATATATTCTGTAAATGGTAACCGATTTATATATGTAGACCAGAATTACCAGCCTAATCTGTCCATAGAATCATAGAACCGTAGGGTTGGAAAGGACCTCTGGAGATCACCTACTCCAACCCCCTGCCAGAGCAGGGTCACCCAGAGCAGGCTGCACAGGAACGCGTCCAGGTGGGTTTGAATGTCTCCAGAGACGGAGACTCCACCACCTCTCTGGGCAGCCTGTGCCAGGGCTCTGCCACCCTCAAAGGAAAGAAGTTCCTCCTCATGTTTAGGTGGAACCTCCTATGCTCAAGTTTGTGCCCATTACCTCTTGTCCTGTCCCCTGGCACCACTGAAAAGAGCCTGGCCCCATCCTCCTGACACCCACCCTTTAAGTATTTATAAGCGTTGATAAGATCCCCCTTCTGCCATCTTTTTTGCAGACTGAAGAGACCCATATCCCTCAGCCTTTCTTCATAAGAGAGGTGTTTGAATCCCCTAATCATCTTGGTAGCTCTCTGCTGCACCCTCTCCAGCAGTTCCCTGTCCTTCTTGAACCAGGGAGCCCAGAACTGGACGCAGCACTCCAGGGGCGGCCTCACCAAGGCAGAGCAGAGGGGGAGGACCTCCCTTGACCTGCTGGCCACACTCTTCTTGATGCACCCCAGGATGCCATTGGCCTTTTTGGCCACAAGGGCACATTGCTGGCTCATGGTCATCCTGTTGTCCACCAGGACTCCCAGGTCCCTTTCAGCTGAGCTGCTCTCCAGCAGGTCAGCCCCCAACCTCTACTGGTGCCTGGGGTTATTCCTCCCCAGGTGCAGCACCCTACACTTGCCCTTGTTGAATTTCATAAGGTTCCTCTTTGCCCTGATCTCCAACCTGTCTAGGTCTCTCTGTATGGTGGCACAGCCTTCCGGTGTGTCAGCCACACCCCCAGCTTTGTGTCATCAGCGAATTTGCTGAGGGTGCACTCTATCCCCTTGTCCAGGTCATTGATGAATATATTGAAGAGGACCAGTACTGACCCCTGGGGAACACCACTCATCACTGACCTCCAACTAGACTCTGTGCCCCTAATCACTACCCTCTGAGCTCTGTTTTTCAACCAGTTATCTATCCACCTTACTTGTCCATTCATCAAGCCCGCTCTTCCTAAGCTTCCCTATGAGGATGCTGTGGGAGACCGTGTCGAACGCCTTGCTTAAGTCAAGGTAGACCACATCCACCACCCTCTCCTCATCTATCCATCCAGTCATGCCATCATAGAAGGCTATCAGATTAGTCAGACATGATTTCCCCTTGGTGAATCCATGTTGAGTACTTCTGATAGCTTTCTTTTCCTCCGCATGCCTTGAGATGATGCCCAGAACGAGCTGTCCCATCATCTTTCTAGGGATGGAGGTGAGGCTGACTGGCCTGTAGTTCCCCGGCTCCTCCTTCTTGCCCTTCTTGAAGACTGGAGTGACATTGGCTTTCCTCCAGTCCTCAGGCACCTCGCCTGTTCTCCGGGACCTTTCAAAGATGATGGAGAGCGGCCCAGCAATGACTTCCGCCAGCTCCCTCGGCACTCTCAGGTGCATCCCATCAGGGCCCATGGACTTGTGAATATCAAATTGATCCCTCACTCGATCCTCCTCAACCCAAGGGAAGTCGTCTTCTTTCCCCATTACTTCCCCCAATGCCTGGGACTCCTGAGGGCTGGGCCGAGCAGTAAAGACCAAAGCAAAGAAGGCATTCAGTAACTCCGCCTTCTCCGCATCCTCCATCACCATGGCTCCTGTCTCATTCAACAGTGGGCCCACAACTTCTCTGGTCTTCCTTTTGCTTCCAATATACTTGTAGAAGCCCTTCCTGCTGAGCTTGACATCCCTAGCCAGGTTTAATTCCAAGGCGGCCTTGGCTTTCCTTGTTTCATCCCTGCACGCTCTGGCAGCATTCTTGTAATCCTCCCAAGGGGTCAGTCCCTTCTTCCACTTATTGTAAACTTCCTTCTTCCACTTGAGCTTTTTCAGATGCTCCCTGCTCAACCATGCAGGTCTCCTGCGTCCCTTGGCCGATTTCTTTCTCTTAGGGATGCACCGATCCTGAGCTTGGAGGAAGTGGTCTTTGAATACCAACCAGCTTTCTTGAGCCCCTTTGCCTTCCCGAGCCCTGGCCCAGGGGATCTGTCCAGGCAGTTTCTTGAAGAGGTCGAAGTTAGCCCTTCTGAAATCCAAGGTTGTAATTTTACTTCTTGATGTTTTGTGCGTAGTACCCATGATCCTGAACTCTATCATTTCATGATCACTACAACCTAGGGTGCCCCCAACCTTAATGTCCTCCACCAGTCCCTCTGTGTTTGTCAGTACCAGGTCCAGGAGTGCTCCTCTCCTTGTTGGCTCTTGTACCACCTGTGTCAAAAAGTTGTCATCAATGCACTGGAGGAGCCTCCTGGACTGTGCGTGCCTGGCTGTGTGGTCTTCCCAGCACATATCGGGGTGATTGAAGTCCCCCATGAGAACCAAGGCCTGCGATTGCGAGGCTACCTTCAGCTGTCTGTAGAAACCCTCATCAGCTTCCCCATCCTGATCAGGTGGCCTGTAATAAGCACCCACAACAGTGTCCCTCATATTTGCCTGCCCCTTAATCCTTATCCATAAGCTCTCGACCCTCTCTTCATCCGCTCCTAGTGAGAGCTTGATGCATTCCAAATGCTCTCTCACATAGAGTGCAATTCCACCACCACGCCTCGCTGGTCTCTCTTTCCTGAAAAGGACATAGCCATCCATGACAGCATTCCAGTCATGCGAGCTGTCCCACCATGTCTCAGTAATTGCAATGAGATCGTGGCCCTGCAACCGCACACAGATCTCCAGCTCTTCCTGCTTATTCCCCATGCTGCGTGCATTGGTGTATAAGCATTTCAGAGAGGGAGTCGTGTGTGTAGTTTTGACCCTTGAGATGTGGTGTGCCTTCTGGCTTTCAGAAATACTGGCACGCTGGCCCACGAGCGCTGAGCAACTACGCCCTGGCACCTCACCATCAAGCCCAGTACCATCCCCATCCCACTTCAAATCTAGTTTAAAGCCCTATTAATGAGCCCTGATAACTCTTGTCCTAGAACCCTTTTTCCCCTGGAAGTCAAGGTATTCCCGCCTGTTACCAGCAGGCCAGGTGTTTTGTAGATCAGGCCATGATCAAAGTACCCAAAGTCCTGCCGGCAGCACCAGGCTCGAAGCCAGGCATTGATCTGCTGGCTCCTCCTACTTACCCCCTTGTCATTCCCCGCAACTGGGGGGATAGATGAGAACACAGCTTGTGCTCCCGATCCCTTGACCAGGCATCCCAGGGTCTTGAAATCTTTCTTCATTGCCCTTGGACAACTTCTTGTTACCTTGTCGCTGCCTACCTGAAAGAGCAAAAGTGGGTAGGAGTCTGAGGGCCGTACCAGGGAAGGAAGCATCCTCTTCCCGTCCTTGACGCGGGCTCCAGGGGGGCAGCAGACCTCCCTATGTACCGGGTCCGGCCTGCATATTGGGCCTTCCGCTCCCTTCAGCAGGGAGTCACCTATGACAAGGACCCGTCTTTTCTCCTTTACCGCAGTCCATTCCCAGATAATATTTCGTAAATATGACAGTCCAATGATTCACAGTGCTTTGCGATCTATAGAATTGTGGATTACTTTTGGGTATTAATTAACAGTGATTTCTGTCATTGTCAGATACAATGGGAGGGATATTGCAACAGCAGGATCTGAGAGACTCTGGGATGCTTTGTTTTTCGCAGCTTGCCAGGGTACTGTCATTTATCTCGACTCAAAACAAGCTTGGTTGGTTTCTGTAGTGACGGTTTTGGAAAGGTTAGTGGATTATCAATAGTTACTTTAGATGTACATGCCAAAGGGAAAGAAACGCAGAGGAAACAGAAATAAAAAACAGGTTTAAATTCCTTTGTGAATTTTGTTATGAATTGTAAAAGGGCACAGCAGTCAAATCAAGTTGATGTTTGACAGTCTTGGGAGATGTGAATTTTCCTGTGGGACGTAATGAGGGCTGATTGTCAGAGCTTCGGCTACTAATGCACAAACCAGAAACATTGCACTCTCTTTGGACTTGGGTTCTTTTCTATCGCCTCTGTGAGCTTTATTCATAGGCCTTGGGGAGGACTTGAAAGAGAGACGAGGGGAACAGTCCACTGAGGTTTAGCAGCACAAAAGAAATCCAAAAAGATATGGAAATGCAATAATGAACCCCAATTATCTATGTAGCGACAGTGTGCAATATCTATACTGTTACAATTAATAATTTATTGTCCCAATGTCCTGGATTAGAAGACTTTTAAAGATTCATTAAGATTGACTTTCTTCTTTAGGGATGCTCTTAGGTATTTTGAAGATTGAGCACTGTAATCTGGGAGAAGATACACTGCCTTTTTCAGATGTAGAGGTTTAATTCATGCTTCAAGCACAGAACTAAACTCAGAATTAACTAGGAACTGAATAATCTCTCTTACAAATTTGTGAAATGCCTTTGCTAAAATGCCTGGGTACTTGTCCTTTCTACTTCAATTTTTCCTTCACATTCTATGAGAAGCAATTTCTCCATCACAGTCCTGTGTTCCAACTCACACATCCTTATTTCCCGTGGGCTGCAGCTTTTCTAATGCCCTGCAAAATGCTCTTGCACAGCAGGTCATTGATCTTCTAGTCTGGCTTGAAGGTAGCTGATATGTCAATATAGGTTCTAGACTTTTTTTTTCTGATCTTTACTCCAATGATGTATGAATTACAATACTAAAAATGTATTCCCTAATCCTTGGGTTAGGATTAGGGATCTGTAGCATGGGAATTCTTCCCCCAAATTGAAGCCATATCCTAAACTGGGAAACACACCAAGCCAGCTAATACTGTACTTTCTGTCCCTCTGTATTGCCTGCTTTATTTTCTAGAAATGGCAAAATTTATGGCTTTAAAAATAATAATAAAATTACTCAGCTGAGTATATCCTCAAGAGAGTAAAGAGGCATGTATGCACATGCAATGCTTCAGCAAGAACAACACTAAGCATTTGAAAATTAATCATATAATGCAATATAAAAAACAGTCTTGGCAGGAAGAATTGCAGTTTCTTGCACACCTCTGTCCATGTCGGCAGTAGCAACCGCTGCTAACAATGGTGTCCTTCATCTGGGGCCAAATCTCATCGGTGAAAAGTGGATTCTAAGACTAAGAATATGCAACAGAGGGAAAGAGCAGATCTGCTTCCTTAGCTTTAAGTTAATGAAGTGTTTTCATGGCAGTGAGGGTGTGGCACAGCCAGGACCAGGAACCAGGAATGCTCTGTTTCGCGCATGTGATGATGCCGTTTATTTTGCTGCTCCTGCCCAGGAGGCAGGTGGTGGCAGCAGCAGAAGGCCAGAGGAGACTGGAAAAAGAAAGGCTGGGTGATCCAGCACGCCAGGGGGGAGCAGAAGGAGGTGTCCAGGACACCAGGAGAGAGTACGTGACATGGGAAGGGTTTGCAGTTACTGCATCACCCAGTGAAAAGAGGCAGAAAGGCAGGAGAAGAGCTGTATTTGACAGATACTGCTAATTACAATAAAAATTTAAGAACAGAAACAAGCATAGGAAAATGGAGAGGGGAGAGCATAAAAGGGTCTGGTTGTGTGTCAGGATGCTTGTCTGACCTGTGTCTCGTGGCTACAGCCTGTCCCATCTCTTTACTAAACTCAGTTCCCAGCTGTTTGTGCTGTGTTCTTGCTTTCCATTTGTTGTTTATGAGTGTGGGGGCAGATATGATTTGTTAGGGGACTTCTGGAAAGACCTGAGGTCCAAGCTGGTGCCTGGGTAAGGGGCGTATAGGGTTCAGGCACAGATATCGCACAGGCATAGCCCATGGCAGTGTTTGAGGGGTCTGTGAATACTGGTGTGTTTGTGAATCACACGAGTGATCGTGTGTGCGTGTTTCCCTAGCAGACTTCAGTCCTCATCAGCTGGGCAGGAGGAGGAGGATCAGGCCATCTTTATTTGGGTTTGTGAGTGCCATGTGGTACTGCTAACGACATTGCTGTCTGTGAGGGTCTGTGTATGCATCGGCACCTCTGGAGTACGCAATGGGGGCTTACTACCAGCTGGACCTGCAGACTGGAGCAGCACCGGTGGCACATATTGGACTGGGACAGGAGGAGCCTCCTGGGTCTGAGGGTGCACCAAACGCAGCTCTCATGGATGGGGTGGGGGAATCCCCTGGGACAGGAACCCTCCAGTTCCACTCTCTGTAAGAAGGGGTACTAGTTAGAACAAGCAGAAGAAAGTTTTCCCCAAATCACAGATGCTGCTTTCTAGAGCCGCCAGCTTCCCACGTAATTTATGAAATCTGAGGACATCTGAAACTAGGGTGCTGTGAGTTGAAATCTGCTATATTTGCAAATCCTTAGTAGATAGGACTAAGATGCTCCACAAATGAAGCATTAAACGGTGCTGTATTTTTAAACTTGTAAAGACTTCGAATACTGTGAGTAGTAATTTTTGCGTTCTAACCTGTTTGACTCCTTGCTCTCCCTAGGGGAAATGGAAGAGTTAGAAACCCTGTGGCTGACTGGTATTTGCCACAACGAGAAGAACGAAGTCATGAGCAGCCAGCTGGACATTGACAACATGGCAGGAGTGTTTTACATGCTTGCAGCAGCCATGGCACTCAGTTTAATAACCTTTGTCTGGGAGCACTTATTTTACTGGAAACTTAGATTCTGCTTCACTGGAGTCTGCTCAGATAGGCCAGGATTGTTGTTCTCGATCAGCAGGGTCAGTATTACTTTCATTTCCCCCCATCAAGCAACAGATAGAATAAATGCTACCTCCCTAAAACATTATGTTTCCTTTTATTCCCACTTGGACATGTGAAATACATATTAGAGCATCAGTGTGATGCTCTAGAGTAGTCAACAGGTTTAGGATGTACTTGCACTCCATGAGAAGTCTTTTCTTCATTGGAATATTCTAAGGTATGAATTATCATATGCCAGGATAATCAATAATCAAATGCTGAAAACTAATACATTTAGGGGAAATTTATATGAAGAAATGGTAGAGCTGCTCAGATACAGAAAATGGATTAATTTACACCAAAAAAAAATCCAAACAAAATAAACAGTAAATTTATGAGAGACATTAGTTCCCAATTTTGTGTTTTTCTTAAACAAGTGTATTTTAAGCAATAAAAATATACTGGAATATTTTAATAAGCTTCTCTTGATAGCAAACTTGAATAAACCGTGTGAGAAAAGGCCAAACGCAAGTGTCATTTGTGTTTGGTTAGACACTCAGACAGGTTTTAATGATAACTTTACCAAACCCAAAGTGGATTTACATATCCAAATAACTGATACTTGTCATAAAATAAGGGAAGCGTGTGCTTGTTCTTAAATTTTTGACACATTAGTTGGGGTTTTGTCATTTTGGGTTTTTTAAACACATAATACTTTCATTAGGTAGTTGATTTTGCTGGATTTTTTACATAGCTGAAGAGAATTAAAAATGATACTAAAATGCCCAATTGCTTTAAAATGTGCTGAAATTACCCTGTTGAGTAAATTGGACTGTATTGGAACTGCATTAAAAATACTCTGCCCTTCCCTGTTGGGGATTGTCTAGAAAAGCATATACAGTTTAATCTCCACATGTTACATTTGAACTTTATACTTTTGGCCTTTTACGTGTGAAATTCTCCTAACCAATCCAGGGGAAAAAAGCACTTATTTCAAAGGCAAATTTCTAAGAATTACAAGTTCACAGGGTCAGAAACGTCAGTTGAGCTCACAGGGGAGACAGAAGAGGCCGGAGTTAAGAGACAGGCTTCAGCCTTTTGCTCAAAACAAACTCAAATTCAGGCTTTAGAAAGAGATGGGATTTTTTCACAGGCACCAGGATAGGAAACAGAAAAGCTAAAATACCATGACTAGAAGCCTTTTTATTTCAGTGAAAGTGAAGATTACCTTAACCTCCAAGAAGATAGCCTGCCTGCAGGCTTCTTTAGGGGGGTAATTTAATCACTGGCTTAAAAGAATAGAGTTTCCCTTACTGAAAGCTAGTTACATTTTGTGATGGGACTAGGGAACCTTTTGGGGTACCTTCTAATCTTGTTTTCTAGAATAAGCAGGGGATGCCAACACAGACCATTGGTTTGTAAAATACTGGCAATTTTTCTCCTTTTCAGTGCCAACAGATACGGTAGAAATAATTCTCCTATATCAATGTAAGGAAATGCTAAAAGAAGAGATATGAACTTTTAATCTTTCCAGTCGTTAGATAAGCAATGTGTAACTGTTCTTTATGGTTAATAAAAAAATAGAATGGAGGTGTTAAAAATTGACACATAGTGATTTAATTTGTTTTATATTACTTGTATTACAGGGTATTTACAGCTGCATTCACGGAGTACACATTGAAGAAAAAAAGAAGTCTCCTGACTTTACTTTGACCAATTCCCAAACAAACATGTTAAAACTACTGCGAACAGCGAAAAATATGACCAATATCAATCCTTCAAGAATTAACTCCCCAAAAAGAACAGCTGATTTCATTCAGAGGGGTTCCTTGATTATGGATATGGTCATGGATAAGGGAAACTTGATATTTTCTGATAACAGATCCTTTCAGACAAAGGATAACTTTTTTGGTGACAACATGAGTGAACTGCAGACACTTCCTGGTAATCGACACAAGGACAATCTTAACAACTATGTTTTCCAAGGTCAGCATCCTCTCACGCTGAATGAGTCCAATCCGAATACAGTAGAGGTTGCAGTAACAGCAGAAGCAAAAGTGAACTCCAGACCCAGACAGCTTTGGAGGAAATCTGTTGAATCTTTACGTCAAGAATCTGTACGTCAGAGCCAAGGTTCCCAGAGAGAAAACGGGTCAGATGAAAACAGGCAGCTTTCAGTGAAAAGCCAAAGATACCTTCCTGAAGAGATTGTCCATTCGGATGTATCAGAGGCATCAAGCCGAGCTACTTGCCATATGGAGCCTGAAAACAACAACAAGCACCACAAAACCAAGGACAATTTTAAAAAAAGGACAGTAGCATCAAAATACCCAAAAGACTGTAGTGAAGTGGAACTGACATATCTGAAAACCAAACCAAGCTCTCCACGGGATAAAATCTACACGATTGATGCTGACAAGGAGCCAGGATTCCGCTTGGACACACCTCAGTACATCGAAAACATTGTCCTTCCAGAAACTATAGAGTTCCCTGATGTTTATCAAGATCACAATGACAACTACAGGAAAGCAGAACATGCTAACAGGACTCCCTTGCATAATGAAGACAGTCTTCCAAATAATGACCAGTATAAACTTTATGCAAAGCACTACACTTTAAAAGATAAAAATGCTTCCCTAGGTGACATGAACGATAGATATAGACAGAACTCCACCCACTGCAGGAGCTGTCTTTCCAATTTGCCCACTTACGCGGGACACTACTCGAGCAGATCTCCCTATAAATGTGACGCGTGCTTGCGGATGGGGAACCTCTATGATATTGAAGAAGATCAGATGCTGCAGGATACAACGAACTTATCACTTCCTGAAGAAATCTATGAGCATAGTTGGTCACAAAACAATGCTCTGCAATATCATAAAAAAAATAAGTTGAGGATTAGCAGGCAACATTCTTTTGATAATATCACTGATAAATCCAGGGAAATTGATATTGGAAGACCTTCTCGTAGTATAAGCTTGAAAGAAAGAGAGAAATTTCTACAAAGTAGTCCATATGCAAGCATGTTTAGTGTTCCCTCAAGCAAACTGTTGAGCAACAAGGCCTCACTTTTAACTCATGCACTAGAGGACAGTAAGCGGAGCAAGTCCCTGTATCCTGTTCACTCAGATGATAATCCCTTTCTGCACTCCTATCGTGATGACCAGCACTTATCTCTTAGGCGAAGTCCGGCTGATCTTTATAAACATTCATTACCAACAAGAGGAAGACATGATAATTATTTAAGGTCATCCATAAAGTCTTCAGCATCATACTGTTCCAGGGATGGTCGGATCCATAATGACATGTACATTTCAGAGCATGTTTTGCCTTACGTTGCAAATAGGAATAGCTTGTACTCAACTCCAAGGGTTTTAAATTCCTGTAGCAATAGACGTGTGTATAAGAAAATGCCTAGCATTGAATCAGATGTTTAAATTTTCCGTGAACACTTTATCTGTAGGGAAAAAAATAGTTGCCACCATCTTAGAGGGAGAATTTATCCTTTAACAGTATCCTGCTATGGTAAATGATATGTAAACCTCTCCCTTTCCCAGTGTACTTTTGTACATGAATAGGTAAACTAGTATGCTTTTAACCATCCTTTTAAAATATGTCTTGTTGAAAAGGATAAAAAAATAGCCATTTATGTATGCTTTATATATAAATGGCAAGCTGTACTGAAATAGCCCCAATATATGTTGGCAACTATGCTGTTTTGTATCTAATTATTTTACTATTTTGGTTATTCTAATTTATGTTGCTAAGTATCATTCAATGTACTTTTGTCCTTAGAAATGTTTAATGATTTTCTAGTACTGGATAAGCAATATGGTATGCATGTAGTATGACA
This sequence comes from Rissa tridactyla, assembly GCF_028500815.1. NCBI lineage: Eukaryota > Metazoa > Chordata > Aves > Charadriiformes > Laridae > Rissa > Rissa tridactyla. Next base: position 12,987,132 of record NC_071473.1, read on the forward strand.
CAGACAAAAAGAATTAGGAATGCATTTGCACAGTTTCAAAAGTAAGACTTTAAAAGAGAACAGAAAGCTAGACTTTCAAAAATATATTTTAGCTTCGTAAGCATTTTCAAAGCCAAATAATAATAAAAAACCCCCCGAACCCCCGGGACCTTAATAAATAAAATACAACGTGTTAGCACAAAATTAGTACGTTCGTTCTAGACTGACAGAAGATAAATGGGAAGGCTGTAGGGCCAAACATGTGAACTGCTGTGTACCAAAAGGAAGCCCCATGGATATTGGTTAATGTTAATGTACAAATGCTTTTCTTATATTTCACATGCATTTACCATTACGAACTAAGTTCATTGAAAAGTCTGCAGTCATCTTGTCAGAAATTTCACAGCTGCCTAATCCAGAGTATATATTTTTAGATATCACTATATGACACTTACTGTGGAGCTGTGGACTTTATTAGTAACCTTGAGGCCTAATGTGTACGTAAGTTTGCATTTGCCCCTTACTGGTGATTACTCAGGGCTGTATAGTATTTCTTTTATTCCTTCACTTCCCAAACCAAATCCCAGCCCCCTGTAATTCTTTGTTCATAGTGTATTAGTGACATCTAATTAATTGTATGTTAATAGTATTAAAGCTCTTAATACAGTATCAAACACCGACAGCCATACGTTCAGTGTAATCAGTGAGGAGCGCAATACCATTTATTTGAAGGATTAATACCTTTGGAGGGACTTCTTCCTTCCAGAATATTGTGCATATTTGTTGAACATTAGACCATTTTTAAAAATTTCTCCAACCGAGTCTGTTATATAAATTGAATATATGCACACATCACTGAGGAACAGTATCTCTATTGTCACTGACTGCTATACAAAGGTATTCACATAACAGGGATGCATTCTTATATGAATTTACCTCTAGTAAAGATCAATCAGATTATTTCACAAGTATAATGTCTGCTACACACCCCTCCTCACCCCTGCTGGAAAAAAAGAAAGCACTAGATTTGAATGGTAAGGGAGCATGGAAGGGAAGAGAGGAAGCCTCTTGTGAGTAGAATGTAGAACTGTGAATTTAATTTAAACTAAAAAAGTAAATATAATTGCTAATGTATTTGAACACTGAAAGCATTCAACAGGTGGTGCTCTCCCATTCTCCTGCTACTCTGAGAACGGCTTTAGGTTTTTTGTGTAGAGGACGTTTAGATTATTCAAGCATTATTCCTTACATTTCACTGAAGAACAGCGAGCAGGGAGACCATTACCACTGTGAATTGGAAAATGTGAATATTACCCTAACTTTTCTCTAAACTGAAACTCTTTTCAGTAGAATCATGCCTGTCAGCTGTAATTGTAGTATCTGTATGCCAGAGGTACAGTATGCAAGTTGTTTAATTTGGAATAGCAGACTGCAAAGCGGAGCTGCAAATGGGAGATAATATAAATGATGTATAGGGGTAGGCAAAATACATCTTCTTGAATTCTGTTTTACAATTTTTGCTTGTTAAACAGATCTAAGGCGACTTTAACTACCAAACAGTCCAGAATGAGTTTGTGGTATTCACAAATATATTTGTATGTTCACCATGATGGTGAAGGATAATATTTTTTGAAGGAATGGAATGTAATGAACTTTGGGCTTCCAATCCCTTTCCAGCTTTCAAAAATCTCATTATAGTTTATTCCAGGTATGTTCAGAAAGCATATCTATGGGTATCTGTACGCTGTCCAGAGCAAATATGTGTTGAGATTTCTTTATTCAACATTTGGTCACAATTTTTGGCCCTGATTCACCTGGTATGCTTTCTGGTTCCTCACTGGATGTGGTTTTTATAAGCAGAAGATCCTTACTCGCCCTTTGAGAGGTTCACATTGCTTAGGACTAGTTGTATGAGCGAAGCAGGGCCAGGCTGTTTATGGGATGACCACTGATTTTCATCAGCCAAAAGCTTTTCCCAAAGATATAGGTATACAATTTGTCTTAGGTGTACAGGAAGGCAAATGCACTGAAGGCATAGATGTTGTTTTAACGAGCTTAATAAAAACATTTCAGGCAAATTTTAATTTCCAATCCAAATCATGGTATATTAAGTAAATCTACAGTATTTTGAACTACCCGGTGTGTTTCAGCAGACATGGTATTTGCTGGTATCATACCAAAAACTGCCATACAAGTCACTGAGAATTTTACCAAGTGAATCATAAAACTCAGTGGTGGCTCTTCTCTTTCGTATCATCCCTAAGTTCTCAAAATATTTGCTGATTGCTACGAGTCTTTTCTATCATCATCTCTATCTAACTAGACACACATAATTCAATATATAGACGAGTACTGTATGTGAAGTTCTGGGAAAGAAAAATTCCCATTTACAACATTTTCAAAGTAAACTGTTGAAATCCAAATGTAAACATTCTAAACCCAGGTGGATTTATCCTTCTGTGAAATGTACAAGCAAATTAGCTATAAAGAAATACATTGCAGTGTTTGCTTTTTCTGATTTTGAGCAGATTTCTGCTGACTGTAGAGATTTATTATTATTAGCTGCAAACATGCAGTACAACCACCTCCCCTAAACCAAAACAAATTAAAGAGACAGAGGGAAGACTTGATAATGTTGCACAGCAGTTGTTCACATGGAAATAAAAGATGCTGCCTTAAAGGGGAAAAAAAGAAAAAAAAAAAAAACCCAGATACTGAAAGTAGAGGGAACAAGAATCTGCATGCATTTGTTGTTTTCATCTTGGCATATAATGTGAGTGAATTAAGGGGGAAGAAAAGGCTGAAGTGTAGGGTTGTAGGCGAGTAGCTGGTGTGGTTGCAGATGTATACGAGTAAAGAAGAAGAAGCTGGGAAGTTGAAGAAAAGTCTTCAACAGTAGAGCCACAAGCCACAGCTTGTGAGGCTCAGCCGTAGAGCGCGTGGAATTCTGAATATTGCCTGAGCTTTGTTGATATATTTGCACTGCCTTTCAGTTAAACCGAGATCAAGACTTTCTGTATTTCCCTCTCTCTCACTCTAGCTGCTGCTATTCTTGAAGAGGAGAAAAGAATCTTCCTGCATAAGTGGCCATCCTTTCTGTACCTTTCTGGATGGTGCTGGTGACTTGTTACATTTTCCTGATTACAGCTCTAGCAGTTTGTTGGTCATTCCTATCACCAAGATTTCCCGTGACTCCAGCTGGAACTGAATCAGGCTGTAAATGATATGGGCCATTCTTGGTAGCATGTCCTGTAGTGTTACACTGCTCCCGGACGACAACTTTTATGGAGGCAGGATATTGAATTGCTGAGGAATGCAGTAGGTACATGGAGGTAAAAACAGCTACATAGACATACCTGCCTCTTGCTTTTTTCCTCTTTTAAAGACATTGTAGAATTTCTTCATGTTTTTGTCTTTCCCTTTTCACCACAGTAAATTTTCCTTTTTCCTTTCAAATGGATTTTGTGTTTTGCTTGTGTTTCTTAGAGCAGTGTAGCCACCCACTAACTTAAACGCATGGAAATAAGATATTTTAATATATAAGATAAAATTAAGGAAAATTAAGAGTTTTTGTATTTCTGGAAAATTTCATTTAATGTTTTTTCAGCTTTTGCTCAGAATTCATTATTCTGCTACGTAAGAAGCTCGGTTAGGAGAAAGAGTGCTGTGGACAAACAGAACCCAAACCACCGCCAGCTCACTGTGTTTTAGCAGCATCTCATAAATACATGTCTCCTTCTCTATGATCTTTCAGGAACACGTAGGAGGTGTAGTAAGGCTCACAAGGAAAATGAGGAGTGGGTTTTTTTTTCCTGGTGAAAAGAAATCTTTTTACACAGTTTTAAAGGAAGCAAAAGCTAGAGCTGTGTGCGTAGTGTTGGGTTTCTGTGCTGGAAGGCTGAGCCCTTTCTGTTGCCAGTGGGGAGAGAGAGAGAGAAAGCTCCGTCCGGATGGTAGTTCAGAGCGCAAGGCTTGGGAGCAGTTCTGTGTGTGATGTGTCTGGAAGATTTTACCTCTCTCTGTTGACTTTTTAGAAAGTATAGGCTCCTAACAAGGACATCTCAGTTAGGTGGGCTTAGGAAAGTAATGGTCTACTTATCCCCAGCCTTAAAAATCTGCTAGTTAAATGTGCAAGTGAGTGCCAAGTTAAACCTTGCAGGTGCCTGGAGGTTCCCGTGCTTATGCGAGTAGTCACTAAGGTAGCACCTGGCAATTGCGGGTTTTGCAGTACTCCCAGCCTCGCCTGTATCATCGTTTGCTTTCTACCACATGACTATCCAGCATGAAATAAAAGTGTCAGAATCTATTCCTTGTAGAATAACTTGCTATTTTCATAGTTCTGCAGTGTAGCGTATGCATCTTAGTGATGGGGAAGATTTTGGTACTATTCCTTCCCTTGCTGGGTTCACATCGTAGAACAGGATTGTGGCACCAATCTAAGGGTCTAAGAGTCAGCTTGGACTTGAGAAGAATTCAAGAGGTGAATCTTTTTGTTGTTTTACATTGCATTTAAGATGTTTGATATATAAAACCTAGTGAAAACAGATCTTTTATGGCAAAATCCTCTCTTAGTTGATATAGAACAGTAACTATCCTGTGCTTGACTAGATTGTGTTGTGTTAATCATCACGTCGTGTGCTTCTTTCAAGATGGAGTGTCATACGTTCCCTTGCTAAACTTTGCCTTTCCCAGCTCTAGCCCTATCTTAGCTCAAAAGTCCTTTTAAAGTAGGTATCTTTCCTGTATAGAGCAATCTGGTTTGGAACGGAAAAACAGTTTTGCAGTGATATACTTAAATTGCTTTTGTTTTAGTAATGCTTTTTTTTTTTTAATCTAAACTGCCTTCCTTTTGAGAGCTGAGCCTTCAAAGTATAACAGTGCTGAAGGAACTTCTGAAAGAGCGTAAAGGCCTTTCAAAGCGTGACTTTTATGATGTGAGCCATTTCCCTGCCCAGACTCACCTGTCTTATACTGTCTTATTTAAATGTATTAGCAATATGTTAGTATTTACTATCAGGAGGGAGTGGAGTTTGATCACAGCTGTGTGTTTATTTGTGGACGTAAATGCAGGTGCGGGCAGGTATATGATAAGGTAGAGGGCAGGCTCAGCCTGCTCTGGCTGGAGTCACCTGTGAAGCTGTGGTTAAATGGGAGTAGCCTCAAGACCGTCACGTCTCTGACATCGCTCTGATCATGCAGACTCCTCTGTCTGATGTGCACGTACTGTACGTAGTGTAAAATCCTTGTTGATGCTCAGCTTTCATTGTGGAATTAATCCCGTGTTCACCTTCATTACACTGTCACAGCCATGTTCGTGGGGTGGAGGAGTGGTTGTTCGTGCTTCCTGGTGTCTGTTGCCCCATTAAATGGGAGCAGAAATCCTGCCCTGCTTCTCTCTGCGCGGCCAGGGAGGGTTACTGCACTCTTTGTGAATAAACTTCGCCTCAGTCAGGCTTTTAATTTTTTCTTTTTCCCTGCTTCTCTCAGCCTGTGTACAGAGTATGCTCTCTGCACATACATGCTCTTCCAATGTCCTGCAACTTTGGAAGTCAGGATTGCAAGTGTGCATCGCCCTGCAATGCAGTGAAAATGCACTTCGTTCTCACAGGCTCATGAGCTTTTTTGTTACATACTGCAGGATATATCTGCTGTGTTTGAAACTGGGGTTGGTTTGTTGTTGTTGTTTTTTTTTGTTTTTGTTTTTTTTAAATGAATGCCAGTCTAACAGCTGTAAGAATCCACTGCTGATTTTGTGATGATTTTGTCATATCTATAATTCAAGAGCCAGAAATAATATAAGTAAAACTAAGTTACCTCACTATTTACCAGGTTTTTGTTGTTTTGCACTTAAGTGACACTTTTTCCTCCTTCTGCTTAATTCTTTACCTGTATTGAAAACAATGCTAAATTAGTAGAGAATATAACCACGCTGTAACATTGTCATGCAATACCTTTATTAGTAGATAACCACACTAAGTATAGTACTACATATTTAAGAGAGAGATGGTTTTGACTCTCCAACTCTTAAAAAGTAGTGGTGATAAGCAGTTATACTCCTAGATGTTTTGTCCTTTCCCTTTTGTATTAGTATTTGTTTTCACTAATATATTTCAAAAATTATATTTCTATGTGCACGTTAGAAAACTGTGAAAATAAATACCAATAAATATTGTGATACTTATTCAGTGCACTGTAAAGTTCCAAGTGAGATGATACTTTGCTTTGGAATTGATGAAGGTTTCCTCACTTCTCATAAATGGTACTAAGCTTTAATGTGGGCAAATGGTAATATTTACAGTGACATGAAATTTTAATGGAGAATGTCTTGGTTTGCACTTCTGGTACTATTAGAAGAAATATGTTTTTCTCAGCAAATGCATTATGAGAATACATTTTTTAATTTGTTTTGTGCATTGCGGCACGGAAGAATAGCCGTTTTGAAGAGATTTGTGTTACATCATTACTACAGGATTCTTTAGTCTGATAATTTTTTATTGAGCCTGTTTAATAATGGTGTTTAATGGCAAAAACCTTTTGGAAATATATTTTTGGCTTATGTTTCACATTGCAAACCCTGTATTTGGATTCATAGTGCCGCAGTGGAGGGCCCTCACGAGGTTGCTGTGCCTCCCCATGCTGCTGGGGAAGGAGACCTTTCTTGTTCACTGTTGGGACAAGATTAGAGGAGTCAAGAAAAATTTTGGAGGGTGTGTTGTGCAACATTTGAAGTGTAAATGATCTTCAAAAGTGGAAAAAAAAAAAAAATAAATTGGAGGTTCGCAGTTATCCACACTAGCGGGTGGTCTGTGACAGGCTGCGGGACGTGTGGTTTCTGGAGGAAAATGACAATTTTTAACTGAAGTGATTTGAATTCTACTTAAGTTTCTGAAAGTCACTGAAAAAACGGGAGTTTTCTTTTCTTCTCTTTTTTTTTTTTTTTTTTAAAGCCAAAGTCTTTATGTTATCATACGAGGTTTCACAGGAAAATGGGCCAAAGAATACAATTAAATATGCAAAAGGTTAATCCTATAGAAAAGGGTATCCTGTCGTCTTGATATGCACAAGCATATTAATGGTAATAGGAACAATGTGTGTAATTTTCCTGTATATTGCTATGTAGGTTGCACTATTTTGAATGACACAAGCCTGATATTTTAATTACCAAATACCATGAGAAGCTGTTTATTAATAGTTTAAACTTGTTAACCTAAATATATATACAGTATAGACACGCGTGCGTGCATACGCTTTCTAACCTAGTCATGTGTGAGTAGTGTCCCAAAGCCGCGGGACACGTTTCAGCAGTGCTGTATTTTAAGTGATTCTCTTCTCTCCTTCCCAAAGCTCCTACATCCACTCAGCCTCTGGCAGCGTTTAGTGTAGTGTTGATACCTGTTACCCGAGAGGCTAAAGGACTCGCTGGGGTCGGGATTGCATTGTGCTAGGACACGTGAAAACACGTCAGAGAACAGGTCCTGTCCAAAGAGCTTGAAACGATACTCACTGTAAATAACAAAGCCATAGGAAAAGGATGTCTTCTCGTACTGTGTTGAAAATTCATGGCCAGAGAGGGTCTATTGGCGTGATTTTAAAATTCGGTGCCAGCTTACGCCATCCACACCTGGTCATTAAACACGTTACTTAAGGTAGCTGAGGAAGCATACCTAAAAAACAAAAATTCCCCCCAAAAAAACCAAAAAAGACCAGCCAGTGTGTGCACCAGTGGCCGCCTGTGTATTCTCCACGCAGACTGAGCAGCCTGCAGAACGGGTTTTGCAGGCAGAGGCAGTATTTAGCAGTGGGGGTGAAGTCAGAATCACTTCTCAATGCCCAGGCTTTTGAGCTTGCTATAACTGGTGGCGTGGAGATTTTGACCAAGAGGTGATTGTGGTATTTGGCTTCTTTTCTAAATTTACAGAGCTCTAACCCAAACTTCTGACAAAAAAATACCTTGGAATCCTTTGTTTGAAGTAATTCCTGAGCTTTTTTCCAAAGGGAGAGTTGGATAGTTATTAATTTTTCCACCTTAACCCAGAAACAGAAAATTCTATAGGGTCAAATTTTGGCTACAGTTCATTGCGAGTGTGTCTTAGAGAAGAACTTGGTTCCAAGTCCTTCGTCTGCAAGAAGAAAAATTTTGGCTAACTCATTTTTACCTGGCCTAGGTCTGGATTCCAAACTTAGGCCAAACACCTTTTGACTTAAATAGGGATGTGCGAGCGAGTGAGTGGTGGGAGAGCAGATCCTTAGTGCAGTTCACCCTCAGAATTATAAAAAAACAACCCAAAACCTCATGTTGCAAAGGTATGGAAGTTGCATCATGAAAAATCATGTGCAGCTAGAAGGGAAACTAGTGCAATTTTTAGTAAGAACCGTTTACAGTTTATACTTGATATCAGCTATAATATTTTGAAATAGTCTTATTCACTTCAGAATGTCCATTTTGCACTGATGAAGAGCAGCGTGATCTCTCCGTCTCCACACCTCATGCCCCCATGCACATGCACAGCGTATCTTGTGTCTTCCCTGGCGAAACCAGAAGGTACAAACAGAATTCATTAATGTGTTAGGCAAACTCCTACCTGATTCTTAACTAAGTATGCTATTTTTATACAAAATTTGCATCCGTACATTTCAGGTTCTCTCAGAAGCACTTCACCGGTGAGTTAATGATGTTAATTTTAATTCATCAGATGATTGAAATTTACACTAAACCTGAAGGGCATTTTGTGCTTCCTTTCATTCTGTTTAATGATTTTTGCTGGCTTAGATGAAACACCAATATTCCTGTGCTGCTAAACAAAAACCACCAGAAATATTTTAAAATCTCAGATTATACTTTTAAAAACATTTTTACCTGTTTACTTGAATAATGTAAATTTAGTGTGTTGTCCTGATTAGTCTTTGTATACATACATACATATATATATATATAAAAGCTATATATAAGCTTTATATATATGTGTATGTGTAAAGTTTTTGGGAAGAATGAGGGGCAAGAGAAAAATTCAGCATTGTGACAAAGATTCTACAAACATTTAATAACAGTTTCAAGTAATGTATTGCTGGTTTGAGTATGATTAGAAGTTATTTGCAATTGAACTCTGAAAAATTAGATGTAACTGAAAATTAGTATTGGATCATCAGTCGTCATCCTAAGACCGGTTTAGCTTCATCTGCATCCTGAGAAAATAAGAATTCACAATATTAACTTAGAATTTTGCTCAGAAAGAAAATTATAAGTTATTAGTGCAGTTAGTACAGTTGGAAAAGTATTCTTCTTCCGATGAGGGGAAAAAACTCCAAGTGTACTAATTTGTACTGGTTACACGGAGCACTGATCTACCTTGCAGTAGAAGAAATTTGCATCCCATAAATAACATCTTACCAGAAATCTCGGAACCATCTGAGTCCATACACAGTAAATTACAAAGCCTATCACTTCTGTTATTTGCTAGTGCAATTTACTGTAAAACTCTCAAGAGTGTAATATTTCAAACCAAAGGGTAAGTCATAAACTTCCAATCGTTAGCAAAGAATAGTAGTGGTTTGAAGACCTCTTAACGCCTGGGGAAATAAATCAGGATGTTAGAGTAGAAATAAAAGAATATTGGTGAAATGGAATCAAGCATTAAATAATGTTAAGAGAATCCAGAATTTCATTATAAAATTCATAGTCTAATGGATTCTTCAAAAGAAAGGGTTTGGGGGAAAAGAGAATAATAAAAAACTAGTTTTGACATTCCAATTACTGCCTGGTTTATTAGATAGATTTAGCAAACTGAAATGAATTTTAACACACAAGCGTCTGTACACACACAGTTTTAACTGTTTTGTTACGGAGATTCGCGTACGCCCGGCTACCCCTGCCCCCGTCTGCCCCTGAAATCCTGGTGGTAGTTGGATCTGCCCAGCCCCGAGAGCCACACACTTCTCTCCCGCGTTACGCATACTGACTCACAGCAGTTCACCCCGACCATATTTTAACCCAGTGCATGACTGAGTGCTAATACTGTATAAATATTTTGAAACATATCTAAAAAAAATGTTTGCTTCAAAGTTTTTACGATAGAGAAATATATAATTATTATGGTTGTCTTACAAATTGTATTGTGTTCTTCATTTTTGTTAAATATGTAGAAAAACATTAAGGGAATGGGGGACTCGAATGTCTGTGTGTACCGAAATGTATATAACTATTTGGGGAAAACACACGTGCCAAGTATAACATGATGTAAAAATTGTAAATATATGAAAATTCATTTTTCTAATAAAGATAATTTCTGCCAATTGATACGAAAATGAACAATGGTATCATTCTTGTCTGTCTTCCTTGTTAACCGGTGCAAGATGAAGCGTCATCTATGAATATGGCTTACCTTTGGTGTTTTGTTACAGTTGATTTGATTTGAAAGGTGTTAACAGCGACATGTTTTGAGCCATCCTTTGCTGTTAGAAATTATCTAAAGGTGAAGACGCCTGAAGCTAAAGCTGACAGTAGATGCTTGATGTTCCCAGTTTAATTTAATTCATGAAAAGGACGGAGACAATTAACTTATGAAAAATTCGTTCAGTGTGAGAAGTCTACTTTGACTGATGCTCCCTCAGCAGAGGGAGCTGTAGGAGCTGAGTTCAGGGTGGCCTCTTAACCTGGGGCACCATTTTCCAACACGTCAGATGCACAAAACCTGGCGGGCCTGCATGAAGAGATGATCCCGGCTGCAGAAATGCAGGAGCTCTTTGGGCGATTGTGAAAGCAGCATCCAGCCCGAGGAGGAGGAGGAGGTGTCCTGCCAAGAACAATGCCGTCCCTGAGAAGAGGTGGAGAGCTGGGGGTGTGAAGTGCCCCTGCTGTGGCCCCGCTCTTGGAGGTCGATCAGGTGAGGATGGGGGACAGCAAACCCGGGGGTGAGAAAACGGCAGAGATGTTACACATTTTCTGTGACTTTGATATCATCAAGCTTGTTTACTGTTCTGGTTAATCATGACTTAAATGAAAATAGAGGTTCTAGTGGTGCGATCAAAATCTTTTCTAAGATTTGACCATTTGCCTGGCCAGGGGAGCTAAAGGAGCGAGGCTCGTGTGGCGCTCCTAAGTGGTTCTGTAGGACCCCATTTTCCAGGATGTCTCGTCAGCTAATGAAAGTCTTCCTTTATTCCACAAAATGGGCATAAACAAAGCCTTGGCAATTGGAATAATGTTCTTCGAGGCAGCGAGATGAAAGTCATTATATAAATCCACAGCATCGTTTTGATAAATGTGCTCCGTGTTGAATATAAAAATAACAGACAGGAGGGGAAGGGTTGCTCACAGATGTCTCCCAGCAGAACAGTCCCATCTATTTGTTCCCAAGATAAACATGACTGCACAGATAATATGAGAGATATAAAACTGGAATTCAGTCCTTAATGAGGTTTTTAATGAGTAAAGACTGCTGGGCTTATTGTCCTCTTCTAGAAAGCTATTTTAAAGGGAGCCCACTTTATTTTTATCTAAACATCCCCATTTCATGAAATAAAATGAAGTGTGCATGGGTTATTGAATCTTTATCTGATCTTGAATCTTCATCTTTATCCAATGGACAGGCCAGTCTGTTCTGCACGATAACACGTGCTGATCCGAGTGGCTTTGGTTCACCTGCAGCGATGACCACCAAAGGCCATTTCAAGTCCTTCAGTCATGTAAAAGAGCTGGGAGTCTCCGTAGGAAAGGATGGTGCAGGACACAGCCGTGTGACTGCGTCTGGGAGCACCGTTTTGAGTCCTGTCTCCCGGCCTGAGGGCTGGGCTGGTGTTTGTACCCCGGCTGCTCCTCCAGCACCACCTGCCAGCGCTGCTCAGTTCCCTCGCTGCGCCGCTGAGTCATCTCGGCTCCAGCTTTGATTCCCTTTGGGATCTGGTTCAAAGGTAGTCATATCCTCCCAGATCACTCTTTTGAGTCTTTGCTGATGTGTCTATGGCAACTATCAGTCCTCTAAGACTTTGCTTACTAAAAAAAGATAAAAAATGAAGCGGTAGCTGGGAAATGGAAGCTTTTTAAGTCTGACATAGTGTGCACAGCACTGCTAGCAGCGTTCATAGCAAACCGAGCGGTTCGGCCGGTAGGAATACAAGTGTCTTCCTGTAATTTGGATGCAAACCCACCTGTTCTAAGGCCAGCTGCTGAAGTCTGCTCCTCTCTATATAGAGAAACACTATCCACCCTACTTGTCACGGGGCGTTTTTCCCATTGATCACTACCCACTTGTCTCTGTGCTGCTTCCAGCAGTTTACAAACAGCGTTAGCTCCCCCTTGCAGATTTGTTGCAGCACAAAAAATAAACCGTGGCTTCCCCAAGCTGCATCGGATCTATCGTGTGATCCTCTGTCACTGCTGTTCTTCGCCCACTTCAGCAGGCATCGCTCCATGTTACGCAGCTTGTAACTGGGTCCTCCTTTCCACTGGAGAAAGAAAATTCCACACGCTTGAAGGTCTCTGCCTTGATTTCCATATTTTCTTTCTGGAAGTTCCCCAAAAAGCTTTATGTGGGGTAATTTATTGACTATTTATCTATCTATTTATTTGCCACTGGTTAGCTTACAGACAATGATCATTACAGAGGCTGACTGCATTCTGTTAAAATCAGTATGCTCAAATCTTGCTTATTAAAAATAATCTATGTTTATAATGTAGGTGATGATGGTTCCTTAACTATGGCAATAACGATTTTAATGCACTGAAGTTTCTTAGCATTGCAGTAGGCAACAGGGGCGGTAATATAGAAGATAATCATGATTAACATTGTTTACACAAGGTTACCACAAGATCAAAGACATTTTCCAGTGGTCTCCATCCAGCTTCAGGTGTGATAGAACAGCAATAATCCTTAAAAACCCCTTTGTGCTGCAAAAGTGCAAGGTCTGCCAGTTTCTTTCTCTCTTTTTGGAGTGGACCGTAGCCTGCTAGTTAGACATGACTCGTCCAGTGAGATCACTGAGCCTTTCCAAAGACCCCGCGCGCAGCATGGCGGTAGCATGTGAAGAGCTATGAAAGATACAAAGAGCAAAAAACCTGAGCACAGGACTCTAGAGAGAAAAAATACAGTATTAACCAGGTTTGAAAGTCTAAGGCCCTCTCATTATGGAAGTGTGTCGATCTGCTAATTACTTTGGGGACTGATGGTGTTTGGCACTTCAGAGCCTGGTTATGAGCAGCTCTCTCCCTCCGTCCGGCACAGGGAAAAGCAAATGGAGTAGGAAGCAGAACAGGCATCTCTCTATGCTCCAGAGAAAACAGAGAACTTGGACAGGTTTTACTCCCATTTTCTGAACGGGTATAGTTTTGTCAGTTGAGAGGTTTGACAAATGAAGAAAAAGCTTCTGCAGCAGTATCACAATATCCCGATGCTGGTTTTACCCTGCTCTTTCCCAGCAAGAGAAATATGGCAAATTGTGTAATTCTGGTAGCTGAAAGGCCTCCGAGTTCCTTTAGTACGGTTATAAAAGAAGAACCGTTTGTATACCTTGGAGAGGACAAAAGCAGTAGGAACGAGGATGACTAGAATAACTTTGATTTTCCTCTGAGAACAAAACTGCTGTTGCATTGATTTGGCCACAGCGAGCGTTTCCTAATATGGGCTTTGAAAACTGCAGCGCATTTTAATTCCTGTTACCCTTTTTATTTTATACATAAATGTGTGTGAAGAGCTTATGTTTAAAAATAGGGGTGGGGATAATGCTGAGGGGTTTTGCTGTGGGAGAAGCTTTCAAATAGGACTAGGCAACTCTAAGCATCCTGCAAAAAATGGCGCAAATCTCTTTGAACATGTCTTCACCTGCAAGAAATACTTGCAGTAAGTCTTAACCAACCAAGAAAATAATTTGTTTTAATGAAAAAGCAAGTGTCAAATTGTTACTCCATTTAGATTTTTACCCAAAATAGAAATGCTGGAATGATAATCAGGTCCTGTTTTGCTCAGCTTTAAATCCACTGCTGTTCCTGTCCATGGACGCACTATTATCTCAGCAAATGGGAGCACCCAGTGCGACCTGAACTATATTTGTGCTTCTGTTTGCTTTCACGTATCTCTTCTCTGAACTAAACAGCTCTGATATTATCACCTTCCTTCTTATTTCCCATTCCCTCTGTCTATTCCTAACAGTTTTCTCCATTTCTGTCCCTGATAGAACACCGTGGAAGTGTGAGCTGCACCTCAAACCAGACCTGCATGGTCAGCACATTTCCATGTGTTAGTTAAAATCATTGTAATCTCCATGTTCCTTTCTATTTCTGTCTCTATAAAAACTAACATTTCATTTATTTCTGCCCTGCCACTCTGCACTGAGAAGATGATTTCAGTATTCAGAGCATAATGCCATCCCTAACCTTTTTTTTCCAGATGTTATTTTCGCACTCAAAACATTTGGATAGCTTAAATTATTTCTTCTTGTGTGTATTTATTTTCTCGCGTTTCTAAACACTAACATTTTTTCCTTAATAAAGGAAAGCCTGACAGGTCATTTGAGATCTCCTTCAAATCAATCTAGCTTGGAATAGCAAAGAAATGACAGGTCATCTGCAGACCAGGGCTAGGGTTAGGATTTGTGTGTTTGAAGAGATGCTGGACAGATTTACGTACTTCTGTGGCCTGAATGCCTACGTGCCGGGGTGTTGCGCTCCATGTGCCGAGGACTTTCTGAGTTAATGTTCAGCATAAAAAAAAAAAGAAAATCTTGATTATATAATGTGATGTACTGGGTTAAACCACTAAATGCTTTGAAGTCAGAGAATGAGAAAGCCACAGTTTAGGTTATCAAGAAAGTTATTAAATATTGATGCCTTGAGAAAATGGCACACGTCTTCAATTCTTTCACATTGCAGTCTAAAAAAATCACAAGTTGACTTCTACAGGGAGCCGTATGCAGGTAGCTGAACCAGTCTTCTAGGGAGAAATTGAGTCGATGGCAAAAGCACTCCTATCTGATCATGGTGTTTTTACGTATTTCTCAGAGCAGAGGGTGGGTAGATTGGAGAGCGTATGAACCAGAGTCACCAGTTCACATCAGTGTATTCCCCAGCTGGTTCTGCAAACTTCTGCGGAAACATTTCTTCTTCCTGAGGCGGAGAAGGAAAGTAGGATGTGAGGTTATCTGCAACATGATGCTTGTACCCTTTTGCCGACTGATTGTAATGCTGTGCCATATTTGCCTCAATGATGTAACAACAAAATCCCATGATTTCAGACAGGAATTTGAGATGTAGTTATTTACACATGGGCAACCCACGATGAATTAAATACAGATTAACTCAGAGTGAACTGCAGTCTATTACCCCGGTGAGCATGCACTGTAACTCTGGCTCGGCAGCCCGTGCACGATCGGCTGCGCTGGTGTGCACAAAGACCAATTACACCCCGGAATGCTTCGATCCTCCTAATTGCAAAGTGTTCCCCACTGGCTTCATCATACTGGTGTAACCCGGGGAAACTTGGTCCCAGATTCTTAGTCTTTAGCAGGCACTGCAGGGCTTGAGCAGTCTAGAAATGTGACTGTTACTGAGACTGAGTCCGGGTTGCCGCTAGTTTAAGTGGCTGCTTCTGTGTGTGTGTGGCACACTTGTGCAGGTGTGTGCATATTTGAGAGAAACGGCTTCTCAAATCCTCTCTAATGTGAATGCAAGGCTCCTAGTACAGACCCTCATTTGCTGATTTTAGCAGCAACCCTATGAATGATTTTCATGGGGACAGATGGCTCAGTGGTCGGTAAGGACAGAGGACATTGCCTGTGTGTGCTGAGCAGACCCCGGAAGCGCCCGGTGCCAGGGGTAGCTGGCCAGTTTGTGTGCGACTAATGCGTCCTAGATGAAGCTATAAAATCTTGCACCTTCCTGACAGTAGGATTTTATGGAAGTCCTGCTTTGTTTTTGTTTGGGAGCAAACCAGATTGCTGGACTGGCAATGTCAAAGGCTGGTTTCTAATGGGGGCCCTGGCATTACTGTGTCGAGGGATCTTGTGAGTCACTTCACCTCTTCGGTTTCCCTCCAGCTCCTCTTCAGTCTGCAAGTAAGGTCTTTGCTGGGGTTAATGCCACTTTCTCATGTAGAGCAGACAGTAAAGTAAGAAGCTCTCAGTCTTGGCAGAGGCCAATTGGCTTGGCAGCAATAAAATAGTTAAAAATACTCAATTCCTAATTTTTCTCCTACTTTGAAGGCTATTGGCATAACCTCACTCTATCTGACCATTTGTCAGCAGAAGCCTAATGCACAGAGAGGTGTAACGAAGCAGAGCACACCTCTGGAGCTACGGACATTTAGGATGAAATATAACAACAAAAATGAGCCTCCAAACTGGTCTCATTTCACAACTACCTGCAAGACAACTGCAAATCCTTGACAGGACTGACACCATGTTGCTCTTCATCGTGATGAGAGGTGAGCACACAGAGGAAGTACCATTTTTAAAGATGCAGACCTGAAACCATGAGCAGCACATGGAGAACACTAGTCTTTTTAACCTTTGTTGGACTTTTTGTCCTAATCTTACACAGAAACTTCATTTCCTTTAAACCTCATATATGTTATGTTGTTAGATCATTTTTGTTTAAAGACTTTTCCACATCATATTTTCAGTGGACCACGCTTGTGAAACTTGCTGTGCACTGTGCCCCTGTGAACTCATTCAAGTGTCCTCAGGGACCCACGAATACGAAAGTGTTTCCTTTTTTAGCTTCCTTTTTCATTGATTTTGCTGGCTGGGTGGTTGTGTACAGTGCACAGCAGCTGTCCTAAACGTTATCGCTCTGTCCTCCTTACAAGGGGCACAGAGGAAAAGCCCTTTGGAGGAAACAGCTTGGTTTCCCCTTAAGAGCTTCAGCCTGAGAAAAATGATCGTAAAAGAGGACTTAATGAGAGAATTTGAGCTAACTATAACAAGAGAGATCCAAATATTTTTTTAATGAGATAGGTTATAAAAAGAAAAGTCCTGTAATAATGGTTTTGGAGATTTAATCAGAAGAGTTGATTCATATTCCAAAACCGATCTTTGCGGCAGAATTACATCTTCATTAAGGGCCTGCATTTTAATGCTCCACCAATCAAACTAAAGATCTCTTTGTGGATGTAAGATGGCAACAGTCCTATTTTAGCATTGTGATGTCTTTTAATTGCCTTCTCTGCACAGCCTGTGCCAAAAACCCCACTGCACCTTTTCATGGAGCCCTTCATTGAACTGGCAGGTGAGAGGGAGGAGCGGGAGGAATGGTTGTCACTGGGTAACTCAATAGGTTGACGCGAGTTGTCCGTCCACTGGCAGAAAATAAAGCATCAAATGGCTGTTTCAAAGAAAAAAAAATATCACCAGCAGAAACTCTGATTCAGGAGTACTGAAAGTGTGAGTAAGAAGTTGTATTTGCTACGGAGACTTACTTCCCGGTGCAGAAAGAGGAGTGACAGTGTTGGGGATGGGATGGAGCAGCTACGCAGCAGCTGCTGGTAGTGCAGCATCTCACCTGGCAGGGCCCCGCTCAAATTTCTCTGTTAAATAAGGAAAATAGTCAGTATTCAACCCATACATCTAGCAGAGGAAAGCCTTCCTTACACAGATAAATGCTTCCAACTGCTGAATAAAAATATTGCACTTTGAATAAGAGATGCTGCAGCACATGTTATACACCAGCAATATTGATTCAGGGTGTGACTACTGGGAGGCGTAGTGCTGTCCTGCTGCGCAACATGGTCCTGGTTCCAGCTGGGGCAGAGTTAATTTTCTTCCTAGAAGCTGCATGTTTTGGATTTAGTATGAGAATAATGTTGATAACACATACTGTTTCAGTTGTTGCTGAGTAATGCTTTTATTAATTCAATAGTGTTGCCATCTGATTCAGATGAATCTCCTGAGTGTGAGCGAGCCAGTTTTCCATTCCCAGATGTGCCGGTGGAAGTGTTACACCTCCCAAAAGTGATATAATGCCCCCAAATATTTGGATGATTTATTTGAATTCTTGTATTTATTTACATTTTGATTGCTACAGTTGGAATAAGCCTCTACTTTGAAGTTTTATCACATTAATGAAGCTGGTTTAGTGCTGCCTAACTGATTTTGGAAATTCTCTTCAACCTTTCCAGCTCTGTGAAAGATAATTTCAAGTAAAATACAATGAGGACTGAGTAAGTTGTTTCAATACATGGCAACCTGCTGGCCTCAGATGTATAGAGGGGAAGAAAAAGACACGGGTAGCAAATTTCTTAGTGAGAAAGAAGTTAAGCTCTCAACAAAATTGTTTTTCTTTTGAAGAACCAAGTTTTTAAATAACAATTTTTGTTTCAGTTCTTTTTTTTTCATTTGCTCCAGTACCCTTTCTCGTGGGATACCTTGCCTCCTCCTGAGAATAGGCACTGCGATGTATCCTGACAGACAGAGACAACATCATAAGTTTTTAGGAGCCATATGTATGCAGCGGACTCTGGCAACGTTGTCTTCAGGTACGTCATGATCCTTTAAATGGTTTGAAAATGTTTGAAAATCTTCAAATATGTATTTCTTCTACGTTAAATCTCCAACAACAATTAATGAAATGAAGACCTGGTGAAAACCAGCGTGTGGGAGTGGCAGGACCACCTTGGGGTTTGTCCACAGGTGACATGACACTGAATTTCAGCCTCGTGCGAGGGGACGCATGCTCTCACCTGTGGGTGTCTTGCTGGCATCAGGTCTGTCCTAGTTGTGGTGATGTGTCAGAGGGATTGGTTTCTACGCAGCCATCCTTGATGTTATATCCTTTCATACCTGTGAGAGAAACTGTCTACGCAGGTGCCGGTGCGCAAATACATCAGTTAAGCTGTGAACAATGAACTACTTTCTTTCTTCTAACACTAAATTCAGATCCTGAAAAAAAAAAAAGAATAGGACAGGTTGCACAGGGAACAAAAACTTTCAGTTCAGAGAGTGCCAGGGTGGGTTGTATGTGGTGGGTATGAAAGGTCTTCTCAGATTTTATGTTCAGCTGGTGTGTGCAGTGTAAGGAAAAAGCTAAAGTGCGGGTATTGCACAGGCAGGTACCGAGGATGCCATTGACTCCATTGACTTCTGTGTCAGGCTGAAAAACTTTGAAAATCTGTTTTCCCTGGTGTGGATGTCTTATCTGTCGAGTGTACCATGTAGTAGATGTTTTAAAATCCTTGTATTTTCCCACATGATTAGTTTTGCAATAAAGTGAAGCTGCAAATGGATTTACACTCTCTAATTTCCTTCCCTTGCAATGTGGCAACTTGAAGCTTGGCAAATACAGTTTTTATAACCTATGAAAAATGTGCTCATAATCTTGCATTTTAACACAAGCTGCTCACTATTCTTGCCTTAATCTGAAAAAAACCTGATAATAAACATGCAGGCAGGGAAAACTATCGAGACCGTTGACTGGTTGCTAATAACTCTGATTCAGTACCTTGAATGACTAAAATGAAATTGAACGTGATAACATCAGTTTTGCACAGCCCATATTTTCTACCAGCTTTTAATCATTTATCATAGCAACTCTCCATTAACACCACATCCTCGAAATGCATTTCTCCATTGTTCTCTGGCATTACAGACTCCTTTTTTGCTTTTCTAAATGTTTCTTGCCCTCATTCATCTATGCTCCCTGCATATCACCAGGTAGATTTGATGGCTTTCTCATATTGAAAAACTTCTGCTCAGTTATTTTAGATAACATGAACCCATCCACCAGAATGCAAGTAGACAGAAATTCCTGCTGAACTGAAATGCTCATTTTGATCCTTCTTTCCAATATTTGCTCTATGGCCAGGCCTGCTCAGCTGAAACCTTCCAGACAGTGCTGGGACTCAAAATGCACCTTTAGAGTTGGCCAGTTGGCCATAACAAGCACTGATGGGACCAGCTTGGGGAGGCTGCCCAGAGTGGACAGGAAGAGATGGACAAAGAGAGTATCCAAAGAGAGAAGGAATCATATACCCCCGTACTAGGTCATCGTGTCCAAAACAGAAGATACAGGAGAAACTGGGAGGACAGCATTCAGAGAAAGTAAAGAAACTAGGGTAGAAAATATGTAGTTAGACCGATGTGGGGAACTGCAAGCCAGGACACACAGCATGGGTTCAGGTGACCCCGATGAGGAGCAGCAGCATGAGAAGAGGCTGACCTGTGATGTGGGGAAGTTCAGCTCCTGCTCTTCTGTCACTAACACTTGTGCAGACCGTCAGAGAACTGGGCAGGCAGGTGATGGGCTTCACAAAGGAAACAAAACCTAAATAAAACTGATTATTTCTTTTAGCCAGGTTTGCCCTGCACTTGCAAGGTGGAAAGCTGTTTGTGCAAAGGGCAATGTCTGGGGCTGTTGTCCATCATCAGGGACGTCAGATGGAAAATGCATCTGCCATCGAGACCTCAAGTTGTGGGAAAAGCCCGAAGGACTGCGAGACATCCAATCAAGTTTGTAAGAGCAACATGGTGGGTCTGTCACACTCATGACTGAACAGTTGTATTTCTGCCGTGTTTTGACTGAGGAGATTTTCTGTTTGACCTGCCCTTGTGCAGAAGCACTCTGGCATGAAATGGATGGGTTGTACTTAGGCTAAAAAGGAAGTATTTCTTTACATTAACTTTTTCCTCAGCTATTTCTCGGCCCAGTCAGTTATAGTTGCTCAGGCCACCGTTAGGCATGGTGTCCCCATCAGGTGACCGTGGGAGAGGCAGAGCCTGGATGAGCTCTGGATCCAGAGCACTGGATCCTCATTTTTTTCTCAGACTGAAAGACACTGTGGTATTACACAGAGCCCAAATGCCAGTGAGTGCATCCAGCTGCATGAGAAAGTGTCTCCAGAGTTTGTGGCTTCTCAAACATGTAAGTTGTGGTATGTGTAATTTTCACCACCTCCCACAATGGGAGAGGTGGGATTTCACACTCGGAGGGATGCGTGTTGTACTCACTCCGTAGAGTCAATATGTGCCTCCAAGTGGAATTTCACAGCTCAGCCCTCCTCCTCGGAGCTCACTGGGCTTCTGGTTTCCTTTGGCAGGAAGTACACCATGGAAAAAGTCACTCCTGGAGGGAGCAAATCTTACCTGGGCTAATTACCTTGTATTGTTTACAATCCTGGAAGCGTCTAAGTTGATCTGCTGAGTGCAAGAAGGGGAAAGTGGCTGCAACCTGTAATGTAACTTAATGCGAACTAATGAAAATTTAAATAAAAAGAAGGAAACAAGTCCCTAATGAGCTACCTGAGCCATAGTTACACAAAATTTAATTAATCTTTCCTTGGTATTAAACATTATGATGCCGAGAAGAATCTGTGTCAAGGGCAGCAGTGACTAATTTCATAGTAAGGAGTGAACTTTTGTGTGTGATTGTATCTCACCACGTGCCTGGAAGAAGGTACAAAGGAACAACAACTGAGGACCTCAGGTACAGAGATGGCAGAAACCAGCTGCTGGATGGGGCAGGTCACAAGCTGACATCATCAGGTAAATATAGGCAGGAGGTGTTTAGTTTTTCAGTCAAGAAGTAAAGGAAAACATTTTTAGTGCATGTTTGAAACAAAACTGCATGCTACCAATGGTTTAGGCTGTGATGGAAGTCACTGGTAAAGCTTGGTTACCAAAATAGTGGTAAAACACTGGCCACAAGCTTGCAACCCTTTGAAAATACCTGGCCAACTGCTTCAGGAACACGAGGTATGTAGAGTTAAAGCTTTATATCTCACATTTTACCAAAATAAACACTTCCAGAGGTTTAACACAACCATTTGGAGGGCAAGAATAACTATTACATGCTGACAACAGTCAGAAGTTCCTCCCGGAGTAGCCCCTACCCGCAGTTGCTCGTTTATATATAACTGTGACATGGAAGCAATTACTGTAACATATTTCTATGTTACTGTAGAGGTAAATATTTGTTTGGTCAGTAGATTCATGCCCATGTCTGGGAACTGGCTGAAGGTCTGCGTTTCCTTCAGCCGTGATCCTATTTACAGCCGCACTTTCAGACATCCTGCCCTGGCGTTAGAGATAGCAAATGTGCCGGGGATTCACTGAAATGCTGCTCTATGTACCTCTGCCTCTGGAATTGGCTGCTGTGCTGGCAGAAGCAGTCTTCACAAGGCAGCTCCTCAGTCCTGAAGAGAGAGACTCTGGTTCGAGAGGTGAGCAGATGAGGAACGCTGGCAGCTGCACCAGCTGCTGCTGCAGGTTTTCTCCCTATGAATTCCTTCTGACAGCAGCTGATGCTCTCTGCCTACAAAAAAAAACCCAAACAAACACAAAAAACCCCTTTTCTGTTGCTGAATGAATGGATTCCCTGTCCTGGAAAAAGAAAGCAGATCAAGAAGATAACAGTCCTACCTACAGTACAGGTGTTTTGGTGGGGGCTTGGAGGGCTGCAGGGTGATGCCTCAGCCTTGGCCATAACCCCACTGTGGTCAGGTCACTGCTTGGTGTGAGGCAGCCCCAGCAAGCAGGGAGGGAGGTCTCCTGCCTCTGGGGTTGCCTGGTTTGAAGGGCACCATCTCTCACGCTTTGACAGTGCTGGGAGAGAAGCAGTTTACCAAACCCAGGCTCTTTCCACTGACTTTCTCTCTAATTTAATGTGCCATTTGTAACCTTAACCACTTCTGGTTATACCAGTAGTGTCTCTCCCCCTGAACACGTTTCACGAATCACAAAACATTCAGCTGGTGCTGGAGACCGGGTCTCCAAAACCCATTGGTCAGCCCGGAGAGCCAGATTTGCACTCCTGCTCCTGGGAGTTGTTATTTATAGAGCTTAAATAAGAATTAAGAAATGTGGCTCATCTCACGACAAAAATATTGTCTGAACTTCTCTGACCAGCTTACTTTGCCACTCTCTGATAAGGTACTAATTTGACAAAAAGCAGGTGGTTGATTAAGTGTCATTTGGTCAGCAGAGTCTGGGCAAGAATATTCATCTCACGGCTGCAAGGTGTGCAAGGGCTGGGTTATGCTGGGTGACAGCAACCCCACGCCGCCGCAGAGGAGGACACTTTGACAGGGAGAAGGAGCCATGTGTCATCCCGTGCATGTCTTGCATGTAATCTGTTGCACTTGCTGATGGCACTGTGAGAGACGAGAAGTTCATCAACTCCTCCCTTGCCTTTGCCCTCAGACATTTAGTTTAATGCATGGTGTGTGTTCCTGACTGCCTCGGTGCCAGGAAATCTCCTGCTACAGCATTTTGATTGAGTTTAGTTTTTTCACATGTTTTGTTGAGAATATGGTTTCACAAGGAATGCAGCATTGCTGCAAATCTTTCGTTACCTTTTGGTGCATGAGAAGAAGTTAGGATATTTACAGAGAAATCTAAAATATTAACAGGGAAAAAGAAACAAATGTATATGTGAATTAATACAGAGAAAAAGACTTGTTTTTATTTAAAGTGGGGATAGAGGAGCAGAAGAGCTGTCATTATTAT
Organism: Rissa tridactyla; assembly: GCF_028500815.1. Lineage (NCBI taxonomy): Eukaryota > Metazoa > Chordata > Aves > Charadriiformes > Laridae > Rissa > Rissa tridactyla. The sequence goes on from NC_071473.1 coordinate 13,010,532, forward strand.
CTTGTGATAATAAGTAGTGATAACAGGGTCAGTCTTTTGTTAACACCCCGTTTCTTCTGTTTGACTTGAACTTGACTTATTGAAGCCAAAGACCTGCATTATTTCATAAACGCATTGGGCACAAATGCATTGTAAATGCACTGATGTGGGAGAAGCTAATTAGCATGAAGAGGGAAGCTGCGTCCCAGGTGGAGGAGCCATTAGTATTCTTCCGCTCTAGTTCCCTGAACCACTGCATTTATTAACCTTTAGCCAGATCAGAGCCAATTTCTCCTGTTTCTTACATAATATTGGAATTATAATTGACAGTACCGATGAAAGGGAGAAGTCTCCCTGCAACTGAAATTCTTCTTTCATGTAGAGGGTTTTAGAACAAGAGTCTTATCAGCTGTGAATAATTGCATCTCATTAACTGCGTACTGGAGATATATGTATATGCATATTAGTCGGAGTAGCGTATATATTTGGCTGGAAAATGTTATGGCGTGTTTCAGCCAGCATCAGCGATGTGGAATTCAGTGTGCATGGTGTGTTTATGTAACCAGAGGGACATTGCTAAAGAGGTAGGAGACGATGATAGTTAGACATTTGAGGGCAGTTATGGAGGGCTTCTTGCTAGCAGGCTTCAAAAAAGAAGCTGTCATCCTCAAAGTTAATTGGACAGCTTATCAACATTTGGTACTCTGTTAGTGAAAACAGGAGTGGTTTTTTACGGCTTCTGCTGCGCCCCTCACTACGCCTGCTGCTTTGGTGGGACAATGTTTCCCGTGGGACTCGGAGTTTCCCGCCTCATCACTGTGAGCGTTTGCAATGGTTTTCTCTGGTACTGCAATAGGTTTTGCTCTTCTAGAAAAAGTTACTTTTGAGCCGGTCTTGTAAATCCCAATTCACAGCAGATTTTGGAGTCTCTAATAGACAGGAAAAGCTGCCAAAAAGTCATTTGTATAAGAGTGGTAAACTGCCTTAGCCCTTAAATCCTTTTGAACACTAGGAAAATCAAATAATCCATTTACAGTCCTTCTGATTACACCCTTTATTTCTATGGTTTTTTCCATATGGTTAGAAAGACAGTTCTTTTTAATAAAATTAGGTGATGTATTACCAAGAGGGCAGGTCTCTACTCTTTAAAGTGACTGAGCAGTTACCCCAGTGAGGACTTTCCTTAGTTCAGAAGCTGCAGCTGCCACGTGGCTGTGCGATAGGAGCTTCCACTTGCAAGATTAACCTGGCTGCAGTGCAATAATTAATTGCTTTCTGGCACAAAGAGTATCTTGTTATTGCTTGTAGTTCAGAGACAATTCAACTCACACATGCGTATGCTGGCATGAAGAAAATGCCAAATGCTCTTATTTCCAGCAAAACAGTGATATAATTGTCAAGTTGATGAAAAACAAAAGCTTCCTCCTAATTTATTTGTTATTAAACGAAGAAACAAAAAAATCTGCTGTTTAACTAAGGAACACTTTCCATGCTTTGCTGCAAAAACAGCTAACATTTAACACTGAGACAATTCATGATGAAGTTGTTGAAATATCACCGTTAGATGAATCCTCATGCTTTCTTTCCCAAGTGCAAACTGCTGGTTTCTTCTTGCTCCTATTGGATTAGAGCCATTTAACCAAAGAGGAGCTTTTATGTATGGTTCATTTTATCTTACTGTTTTGCCAAAATTACAGTCACTTTATGTGTAAAACATACATCAACTTATAGGAATATTTCCTAATTTAGGCTACTTTATACTTTCCTTTAAAGGAGAAAATGAAATACCACCTTCTTTTTCTTAAGATGACTTATGTTTGCCAGCTTCATCTTTGATTTGACCTAAGGTTTTTTGCAGCTGACCATAAAGTGCTGGGAATCAAACCCATGGTGAGTGGAACAGCAAGTGCTGCACCATGTAGTGCACAGCAAGGAGATGAAGAGAGCAGAAAACACATTTCCACTGGCTGCATGGAGATGAACACTCCAAGGATAGTGCTGCTACTGATGGCAAATAGTGGAACCTCCACGACTGTTTCCAGAAACAAATTGAAAAATGTTTAGCAATATATTAATTACCAGTTAGAAAAGAATATGGTGGAGTTACTGTAGTGATTAATTGTTTAGCTTATTAAATTATTTTCCTAGCATATGATTTTTTTTCACAGAAATAAATTACTTTAAGTATTATAGCTTGTGCTAATGTGAGAAAAAAATAAGGTATTTTCTAAGCCAGCAGAACTATTTTCTCCTGTATTTCTATGGAAAATAATAGTGAAGATTCATCAACACTTGTGACCTGCCTGGAAGAAAATAGATAATCAGAGACTTCATTGTGTTTTTGAACCAGACCCTTACAATCAGAGAAGCGTGCAAATGTAGGGACAAATTTTGTGACAAGCACCAATTTTCTGATTAATCAACAAGATATAATAAAAAAACAGGATTATGTTGTCTTTGAGGAAAGATGGAAGGAGATTATTGAATTAATTTTCCATCAAACTCAGCATTTTATTAAAACAGAGATGGAAGTCCATGTATGAAACCTTCCAAACCATCATTCATGACCAAACTCCAGGCTGGACATCATACCAAGAAGTTATATAAAACTGAGCCACCAAGATGGACAAAGAAGTGAACCCGAACTTCCTAAAACTGCAGTTACTCCAAGATTTGGCTTCTAACCAATGTCAGCCCCTTCTCCCCCATTTTGTAAGGCTGTTGCTAGCATGTTACAACCTGTGCAAACTGGTTAGTTCGTCAGTGGATCCTATCATTCAAATGTCCAAGTGGATACTCTGTTGCTTCTTAGAGTTTTCTTCTAATGTTTGTTAGGCATTTCATCATATATTAAAGATTCATCTTATCTGTGAAAATCAGTGAGATTAATGCTTTCTATTAATCAGGACATAAGACTCTCCTGGTAAAGCAGGTCACATGAGCAGTTAGCTTTTCATTACGGAAATTTTAACGTAGTCTGTCCTTTCAACTTTATAATATAATTTAGCAGGACGATTACATCAAAATCCAAAAACTTGACAGCTCCCAATGTTATCACGCCAAACTTATAAACACAGTCCTACCACAGGAGGATGTGCTGCATCTTTGCAAAGCCCAGATTACAGATTATTGTTACTTCACTGGGCTAGGTAATGTGACCATGCTGTTCCCAGGCCATAGTGACCTGGGGACGTGCCTACCCTTGACCCAGGTGGAAGGATAGGTCCTGGCCATGCAAGTCGACTCCTTTATCCTCTGCAGCTGTATTTTGCCTTCATTCTGTGTTGAGGAAGAGTGACTCCCTTTTTGAGATGTGCTAAGAAATGGCCACAATTTGGCTGAGGAGAGCTATAAAACATAATAGCGTTTGGGCTTGCTGAGCTGGTCAGCAAGAGCTCACCATTGCTGCAGCTTCATTTCTCTGGCCAAGGCACCCGAATGGATTCAGACGGATGAGTCACTGCCTGTGCTGGGTGTTAGAGCATTACAGAGTGCTGCTGAAGCAACTCCTACTGATCTGGAAGACGTAAGAAATACAACTGGGTTGATTCAGTGCTGCGTTTGGTACACAACAGCTCTGGGGCAGGACACACTTTTTAATAGCCTTAACCTGTTTTATTATCCTGCTGAGGTGCAGTATTGGAAACATTAGTCCATGCTTGCACTCTTCTCCTGTCACTGCACTGAAAGGTGGAATATTACCTTTGTGTCCCAGGAGGAACAGCAAATTAGCCAAACTTTTACTCTGGGATCCCTCCATCTGCTCACCTGTCCATGGGTGGAAACACTATAGGAGCCCACTCTTTGTCCAATTATGTCATGTACCAATTGGTGCAAGATAGGCCAAAAAAAAAAAAGCATCTAAAGTAAGTGTGTTCACACAGGTGCTGATATTGGTATCATTATACCAGTTAATTTGATGGTAAACAAGGTTAGAGGAACAGGCCCTATTCAGTGATGATTTTAGCTTCAGTGATGAGATTTATGCCTTTTTAAAATACGTGTCTGAAACAGGTATATTGTATCTCTTTCAATCCTCCTTAGGGCTGCTTATAATCATGACTCTATTAAAATGACACTTTTAGGGACTATTTATTTGATAGACTCTCAAATATTCATTACCTTAATTACCCAATATAAATTACCCAGGATACTCTATCCTTGTTTGGCTCAAAAATAATTACTTGTTATTATTCAGGTGCTAATCACCAAATCTTAATCCTTTGCTAGCTATTATGGATTTTCAGAGGAAAACTAAAAGGACAGTCTTAAATATGTCTGTTCCCTAATTTGTTTAATAACAACAGTGTGTCCGTTCTACCTCTGGAGAACTTCCACAGCGCGTGCCAGGCTGCAAAGGTAATTGTCTGCATGTGGTGCTGGGAGGTGGCAGGGTGGTCGTCACCCTTGCTGTGTGATGCTATGTGCTCCAGCTCTTTGAGCTGTGCATGAGCATCGCTTGATCTGTTATGATGGGATTTCTTGTTGGTACTTTTTACATAATTGCTTGAGTTGTTCTCCAGTGGTGTTGAGTGCTTGCCACAGCAAATGAACTCAGCTCCTGATGACGCACAGTTTCTGATTCAGAGCAAGACCTCGAGGTGGACCGTCTGCAGTCTGTTCACCTTTCCTTGATGCTCTGCAACTGGTGAAGCTGCTGGGTGTTAGTGGTGCTTTTAATGTGGGCATGTGAAAGTGGGTCTGTGATTGCATTTGCCCATATGCTTTCTGTTGAGGTAAGGCTTGAAATCTGTGAGGCTGAGTTGTATTGCACAGGTTTGGTTCCTCAGGATTTTGCACTGGCATAAGTGAGTACCCTGCAGTAACTCTGGCTTTGCTTCAGACAGAAGATGGTGGCTTTGATGGGTGGCCTCTGAGGGGGCTGTGGCACTGTAGGAGAGGTGTTGCCCATCTCCGATGGTGAATGAAGGTTAGCCTGTGGACAGACAATCTTTTATAGCCTGGCTGGGGTCAGTGGTGTGTGCACCCAGAGCTGACTGAGAGCCAGGTCTGCAGAGCAAGTGTTTGGAGCCTGAGCCTTCCAAGTCCCTGAATCTCAGGGGTCTGTATGAGGAAAGTGAACACCCAGAAGCCAAAAGCTTTTTGTCAGGCCGTTTTCCCTGCGCTCCCAGAGTATGAAAACACGTCTGGGCAGAGTAGGAAAACAGTACATTTATAAATTGGTAGAGCACCTTATTCTTGCTTAGATTTTCTGTGGAGACGCTGCCAGCATAGTTACAGCCTCCTGTGAACCAGACGGGACAACAGAGACTCTCTATTCCCATTTTGCCTCCAACCAGAAGGTCACACTATTATGCTGTATCTTGACAGCGTGCCACCCTGGCACTACAAAATCTGCCCATTGCTCATGCCATGTGTCCCTCACAATGGTAATTTTTGAGCACTTCTCAGTCAGTCAATCTCAAAGACATTTATAACAGAGTTAGTATCATTGAGCCCATGTTGCAAACTGATTGGAAAGACTTTTCATAAGGTCTCCTATGAAATGCATCAAAGAGCAGAAAGCCCGTGGTATAAATCCTGGTCCTGTGCTGCATTCACTAGGCTGCAGTGCTTCACCTGCACACATAACATACACTGAACCATATCCTAAAGATAAGGTGACTAATATCCTAAAAACATGGTGAAGCTCTAGCTTGTAAGAATAGTGTTTTAGGAGGTTGTAGTGCCTGTAGACCGTTCATGGTAATCTAACGTATTGGCACATGCCAGGAGAAGCCCACAGCATTTTATCTCATTAGTGTCATTGCTGGAATTATTTATGAATGTTCTTGGTTTATCTTGGTCTATCTGTTTTCAGTCCTACTCTATAGAAAGAGTGACTTTTTAAAATCAGATTTAAGATATTTTTACCAGTGTTATTTCCAGCTGATGTGATTTTTCATGGCAATTAGGTGAGCAAACAATTACCCAGTATGATGTTGAGGGTGTGAAAAATTTAATATAACCCATCTTGTCTATAATAATCAAAGTAATCCTGATCAAAAGATGGTGTGAATTGTGTGTGAATTAATATTATCATACAAATGTCTTTAACTGTTGATGCTCTTTGATGTGACCATGTAGAAAAGACTTAGGAATCAGTGAAGATTAGGGGAAAAGTGACTATTTCTGATAATAAATTCTATCCGCTCATAGTAATACAGACAGATTGGCTGCACTAAATCACTTTACCAGGATTTTCAGTGTCTTTTTTTTCAAACTTGATTTTTTTACATTTAGCTATTGAGATGTTGGTAGGAAGGGGGAAGAGAAAGAGTGTCGTCTTCAAGGGAAATATATCTTTTATTATTAACATATGTAAACAGCACCTGACGCTGCACTCACATTTAAATTTCCTTCTCCCAGAAATGCTAAGGAATTTTTTAAGTCACCAGGTGAAATGAAGGAAAGCTCTACATGATGGTTCATTTGGGCTTTACCCCTGCAAGAGTCTCAAACTATTGACTTCTACATGCCTGACACCCCCAAGGAGCCTCTGCCTCTGTGGGTCTCTGAATTTTTCTCTGCAGAACATACTGCATCCTCTCACAGCCTCAGGCTGTCCTGAGATACTACCTGTACAAGAATGCAGTTTTCCAAGTGCACCGTTCCTCTAGTCTGGTTTTTCTCTCTGCAGTTAATTCCATTTTTCTCTTTGTTTCTAACTTCTAGAAACCTTCTGGCCAAGAAGAGACAACCACCCATAACATACCTGTCAGTAACACTTGGCACTAAGCCCATTGTAAATGAAATAATATATGTTTGGTTATATGCCATGTTTATACACTTTAAAAGAAATTAGTTTGAAGCATTTCCATTTGAACACAAAATTATGAAAAAATGTGAAGTATATGATGATAAAATGCTGAACATTCTAAATGCTCAGGTGCCTAACTGATTAACATCATAACCTGATTTTAATGGCACCCTGTCCAAATGTGAATGTAAATGAATATGGTATGTAAAGACAGGCCTTTGTTTGGATTTCATTGTTTGCCAAATGTGGCAGGACAAATCTGAAAAATTAGTCAAAAAGAAGGTAACTTTTTGCTCTGTTGGATACATTTGCAAATGCCTTTTAATGATATGTGAAAATATACTCTTGACAAATTCACTGATGAACCCTATTGATTCCCTTATGAACCTCACATGCAATAGTGTTCTGCGCTTCAATACATGCCTTTTCTTTTCAGTTGAAGCTTTTGCTTTTTACACCATGAGAACCCTTTTGAACCAGTGCACCTGTTCTTAATGCTGCACTATCAATTTCTCTGCGGTAGTCAGTCATTTGTCAATATTTGACAATAAGTGCATTCAAAATTAGTAGTGTCGGTGTTTACATGTGAGTACTACTTAACTTACACTTTAACTAGCAAGCTGTTGGAACCTCTGTTACCAATAACTGACAAATAATTTCAAACTATAACCTTAATTTGGAATTCACTCTGTGCCAAGAATTACTTATATATGAAAGGGCTCCCCAACAAAGGACTCAGTAGTAAAAGAGGTATTGTTTAAAGTTTAAACTTTCTTTAAGTTTCCAGACTGATATCTTGTTTGTTCGCTATCTGGTAAGAAGTAAAACTTTTTATCAATTCACGTACGAAAACCGGCAAAATGGAACTGCTGCTGATTTCTCCACGGTACATTGAACCATGAGGGAAGATCTGGATAGCAAGGTCTTATTGGATTTGGCTTCCATTCCAATAATAAATTTCCTTTATTCTAGGAAGAGAAACTTCTCGTAAATAGTACTTGTTTCTGGCAAATTAAATGAAATGGAGTGGGTTTCCTTGGCACCAGCACTTGTGACTGCTGAGGCCTGCAGTAAGAGCAGAAGTGTCCTACACCACACCTGAGCGGCATGTAAGAGATTTGTGCTGGGGCTCTTGCACACTCGCCAAGGCCTAAGAGAGATTGACTATGACTGCAGCTGATGGATGCCCTGCCAACTGCTGCACATTTGTCTTTTACAAAGCATCTCCCATATTGTGGTCAAGCCCAGAAAATAGCCTGAATTCTTATAAACTGTCCAATATGTCACAGCTTTATTAAAATAAGTACCAGACACTGTGAATGAAGCACTTGAAGCTGCAAGTGCATGGAGGTCTGTTTGTGACCTCTGCTGAAGACAGAAGACTGAGGTAAATGGACGCTTAATCTCAATGAGTGCAACATCCTTACATGCCTCTCTAGTTTTTGACTGTGTAGGTTGCTTAAACAACTTGGTGTTCATCAGTTAGTTGATCTTCTCAGGTGGAGCTATTTCCTAGATTTCTGTAAACCTGAAAAAGGCTTTAATGTGTGTGGAATGCATACAGTGTGTTGGGTTACTGATGGTGTTGCCTAGTGGTTATATGAATGATTATAGAAAATCAGAAGAAAAAGTGGAAACCTCATCGATTTTCGTGATAGTCATTATGTAAAAACATGGCAGTGGATCACCGTATGTGAACAGACACGGTGTCACAGCAGGAGAAAAAACCCAGGTGCTGTTCACATTTCCAGTCATTCCTACAGTGCTTTTGTGTGTGCCCATTTGTATGCTCACATACTGTGTATGGGTAGTGTGTGCAGGGTCTTAGCTCAGTCCTTTACTAGTAGCTAATGCTCAGGTATTATTTTCCTAAGGAAAAAGAGGTTTTGCTTTCATATTTTCTAAGGTTTTTTTTTCAAAATAAAAACCAGTGAAACTATGTGTTGTGCTCTCAGAGGAGGGAAAAGAAAAATAACATTAAAAACCACGTGTGAATGTGTATCAGTGTTCCCATATTATCTAAGCAACATGCAACTTAACACCTAATTGTTTTGCAAATGTTATGTAGCTGAGGTAGGACTTAGAAGCTAAAGCTTCTAAAGGGAGCCTGCTAGTCCTAGGTGCAAAGCCAGTGAGATGAGGGTACATTTAGGGCCACTCCACTAAGAATGCAAGGTTAGCTTGACAAAGAGAGTTAGAAAATGAGAAGGTGCATCCTGAGGCTGCTTAGTCCCAGCTTCTGGACCCAGTTCCCAGAGCTGTTCACGTATTTTGTGTGAATACACCACTGGATAATGTGCATAGTCACTACTCCTTTGCAGCTGTCAACATTTCTCTAGTTTCAAACATGAAGAAATTCCCTCAGATGACCTATTCATGTCTTGTAAGTTTCATTCCTTCAGGGCATACTTCCATGGAATTATTAAAGATTTTTATTTTCCTTTCATGAGCGCATAACATTTGAGCCTTAAAGTGTGGTCTGGAATTCAGTTCTGCTGGAAAGAATAATTTTTCCTTTCTCCTTTAATTCTGTTGTTGTAGCAAAGCAGAAAATACTGCAGACAGTGCCATAAAATGTAAATAGTTAATGTAAAAATCTTTTTCCAACTGTGACAGGGTAATATCAAAATGTTCTGAATTGTTTATCTGTTTCTTAATGAGAAATAAGGATATTATAGTTATTAAGAGATTCCCTAGGGCTAATGTGTTTGAGATCCATGTACTGAAAGTTTTTAATGTGTAATAAATTATAAAATAGCAATGTAGGATGTTTTTAAAAACTTTAAAAAATATTTTTATTTGTGGATTTGTTTTTTTTTTCCCCCAGATTTTCTTTGGATAATGAATACAAATACATTGCACCTTTGCAATTCATGTCTGTTCCCATATGAAATTCATGTTTACATAGAGAGGCCAGTGCACATTTGGGAAACGTACTTGCATGCAAGCAGCTAGGTTCATTGTCCTCTTGTGTCTGCAGAAAGCAATCAGGAAAACATCTGTGCTTAGCTAGAGCTGATTTTAATGGATTGGGTTCAAATGTTGGCAGAAGGCACACAGGCTCCAAGAGCCGCCAAAAGATGGTTAATTGGCTGTCAGCTTTGGAGCCTGACCATTAGCTGGGAGACACAATATTTATTTACAGAGAGTCACAATACTTATTTACAAGGCAAGCAGAAAGCAATGGGAGTCTGTATGGCTGGGAGGAATGGGAACGAAAAGCGACAGGGTAAGTGGCGCTGAAATGCTAGTGTCTTCTTTGCCAACGGGGATAAACAGAATAATGCCATAAGCTATAGCACTTACTCCTTCTCCAGTTAAAAGTAAATAAAACCAGATCGAAAATTTAAAAAAAAAAAAAAAAGAAAACTCCCTATAGTCATTTGGTGAGGGAGTTTTCTTCTGAAGTTTGTAGCACTAGTTATTGCACTTCAGGAGTAGGGATTGTGCCAGGTTTACTGAAATGGTGCTACTAAGTGGCTAAATTATCAACTTTTCTTGTTACAGGTGTGTGGCTGCCTTAACGGAGGTCCAGCTGCCCTTAATTAAAGAAAAATATTGGCAGCAGCTGGGTTTGCTGCTGGTTAGAGTCCTGCCACGCCCCTTCCTGGGAGAGAGGATAATGCTCCTTACTTTATTTTTCTCTTGTCCTTGATGCAAAACTGGCCGAGCGTGGAAGAAAATGCTTGATGGGGTGAGTTATGAGTGCAAGTTTGTCTTCTTGATACGCTAGCACTTGATTGTTTGGCAGTTCCTTCTCTCTTTGTGTGATATTCCTGAGCTTCTGTAAAACATTTTTAATAAAAAAGAGGCTAGGAAAGTGAAGGATTTTATTCTCCACGTTTCAGGAGAATAAGTATACTCAAACTGCTTGTAGATTTTAAAGTGATGTATGAAAATGGAAGTAGGGTATTTTGTAGCTGAAGACAAGTGAGTTTGAACTTTCTGGAAGAGCAGACTCCTCTGTTTTGGAAAGAGCTGGGACTGCTGCCTGGATGGACTAGTCTGGAAATTGCTTGTTGGAAAACAGTCCTGTGCTGTGCCTTTCAATGAAAGAAAGCCTCATAACAACCACTGCTGTGGCATCTTCTCACTCCTGTTGCCTCACGCTTGCACAGTCATCTGCTTTTTGACCCCCTTCCCCATTGTTATGTTGCAGTTTGGTTCCTTAAGGGAAGGAGGGTTATGGACTTCTGTTCTGTCTGCCCAGTGGCCCTCAATCAATGCAAGTTCAAGCTGCTGGGCAGTTTGAACCACAGTTAGCAAAGGATGTTAAGTTTTGTTGAAATATTGCTGAGTGGAGGAGGAAAAAAACTATGGTTGCCTACAGAGTGTGTTTGACTCTTAGTTCAATGCCAATTAGACATCAGAAAATCTGTGCTCATCTGTACGAGCTAGTCTAATACTTTAAGTATACCTTAATTTGTTTATCATAGTTGCTTTATAAAAAAAAAGAAAGTACCACATCAGAACACACAAACAAAAGCCCCACTAATCAGATTTAAAGTGTAACAGCCAATGAATTGAAAACAGGTTGACATGACTTATTTTGGATATGCAAGTGTTTTAGCATGCCAATTTTTGCCCTACATATTTTTTACTGTATGGAGTCCTAATAGGTTGCAGTTCTTGGGCTTTTATTTCTGTACTGTTAGACAGTGGCAACAGGAGTTGGGACTGCTCGAATTAAGTATGCTTTTTTTCACAAGCAAGAAGCAATGAAATCCTGGGACTTGAAAAGAAAAACAATTCTCCCTTCAGTTTGATGGAACAATATCTGCACTAAACTGATACATTAATTGAGTCTGGCAGCGTCCATTTAATTGTGACTCATTGCAAACGATTGAGTTAGTCAGCTTCTCAGTTGCAGTTCTGTTTCTGTAGTGAGAATAAAGGAAAATAGCTAGCATGTATAGTTTTACTCCCCCCCCCAAAAAAAAACCAACTCTGCAATTTTGAATATTTACAGATTTGTGATTTTCTTGATTTTTTTTAAAATTTTTTGTTTTTGGGGTCAATCCATTTCACACGTTTTTGACCGCAATAATTTTAGAATTTAACTATGAAATTCAGTTCTCACAATTTATTAGCTGTTATCACAACCATTGCAGATGTAAATGCATATGGGAAATAATTAAGTGCAACTACTTACTTGCATAGTTATGCTACAACAATAATGCCAGTAAACTTCAGTACTAGCTAGTAAAAAGAACAATGCCTGTGACAATGAGTAGCCCCAGAACCTGGAACCAAATTTATCCCACTGTAACTCACATGATGCTGTTGTTGAGTTAGGAAAAAAAACCCCAAGTGCTATGACTTCTTCAACAAAGTAATAAAGGTACCACTGTGGATCAACATAATGAGAAATATCCATCCTCTAAATCTTTTTAGTCTAAAGAATGGTGGTGGAAAATATTGCAGGAGATTAAATGCACCTTACCTGCATGTAGAAAGTTATGTCATTTTTATCTTCTCATTTGTATTATACTTGCTATTAAGAAAACTTAAGTTAGGCTGAAGTCTTATTTTGATGGGAGTCAAACACTTATTTTAATTGTACCTATATCGAAAAGGCTTTTAGTCCAAGCTAACTGTCTAAGTTGAGAAAAGAGAGGGTGGAAGGGAAAAGAGGGACAAATGGATAATGATGTCTGCAAGGCCTTTGAACTAGAATAGATTATTGGAACCGCTGCTAAATCCATTTGGTTACTACCAATTACTTGCAGACCTAAAGAAATGTTCTGCATCCAATTTGCCAGTGTAGTCTGGTTTATAAATGCTATGATATACAATGGCTTGACTAATTCCTCCAAAAGTATTTAAGCTTTAGAAGTTTCTTCCTGACTTTGGTAAACCAGAGTCCTAATGCACCTGTGACATTATGACTGTTGTGTAGCAACTCATCTAATAACTACATAATAATACCTTGTGCTTTTAAAATGCTTTCCAAGCAGAGGAAAGAGTCAATTTATTTTTTTTTAAAGCAAAATTTGAAGATAAATAGAAAGATAGAAGAAAAAGCTTTAACTTAAAAAGGAACATGGGAGAAACTGGTGTCTCAGATATTGATTCTCAGAAATATGTATTGGTGCAATTCTAAACTCTTTAAAGTTAAGGACCTGCTAGGGTTTCTGCTATGACAGTCAGTGTTTGCATTGTTCCCAGAGCTGTCACCAGTGACCAGAATGTTTGGAATTGCTATTTTGTGTGTGTTTGTATATTAACTTTTTATAAAAATATATAAACAAAAAATAATCCAGGATGCAGAAAAAAGAACTCAATCTCAGAACAGCTTTAAAACATTACAATAATAATTGGTATTGCTGTGCAATACTGGTTAATTAAAGGCCTACTACTCCCACATAAATAAGAGGAAAAAAAAAAGCGTGAATTATCTTCATCTATGTAATATCTTATCTCATAAATATAGGTTAGTAGGACTGGTCCCTGATTCCTTATCTGAAATTAAAAATAATTCTTAAATTCTGACATCATATGGAAAGGCTAAAGCTTCCCTTTTTTCTGGGGTAAGAGATGATTGCAATAGCTATGCCTATGTATAAAAAGGAGCTGTGTATAATTTACATACTTCCAATGATTAATGTTGTAGTTATTTCTATTGTCCTAATGCATAATGCTTCTTGCATTTGCTTTTGTAGGACAAACCTACATCCATCAGTGGAGCATTATCTTGCCAGCTTCTCCGCTATTTTTATTTAGCTAATTCAACCATTGCATTACCTAAAAGGATCTAATTAATCATTATGTTCCTAATCTTGGCTTTTATTGAGACTACAGTTAATTAAGTTTACAAATCGACATGGCAAAGTTTGATCCAGACAAATTACCTTGGAGGAGGATTTGTATCAATAAAAGTCTCTGGACCAATATGTTGTTGGTGTATGCAGCTGGTGATGAAGCTGGGTGGTCCTGGGTCGGGGATGGCTCGTAAACGCAGTCATGCCAGGCACGCCAACTTGCTGAAACTACCCCAGCACGTTAGAAGTTGGAGAATGTCACGAGCTCTTCTAAATGGCTTCGCAGTGAAAGGGGCTGACTTGCAAGGTGTTCAATACCCCAGCTCCTGCCTAAAATCAATGGCTTCTCCGAGTTTAGTATGGCACAGCTGAAATCAATGGGAACAAGAAGGGGCCTTCCTCATGTTTCATCAAGAATTGTCCGGTGCCAGCTGGGACAGCCACCTTGGCACCTCGGCCGCCTTGGCCCTGGGCTGCTGAGGGGCTGAGGCTGGCGGGGCCGATGGGCTGGCACCCGAGCCTGCGCGGGGCGAGGAGCCAGCAGCTGAGGGGGAATAGAGCCTGAGAGGATCTTCATGGAAACCTGGGGAGATGGTGCCTGACCCCCCATCCTGTGCAGGAAGGCGTGCGGCCATGCTTGGTACGCAGGGTCCCAAAATGGGGGAGGCTTGGGCCTCGTGAGGCAGCTGCTGAGGGGTGAAATCTCTCTGTGGAGGCCTCAGAGCCAGCTGCCCACCACCAGCAGGTCTGCAGCGAGGGGCGGCGGGGCAGAGTCCCCCCTGCGGGCGCGGGGCCTGACCTGCTCCCTGGAGGGTGTGGGTGCTTCTTGGGGGCTGTGGAGGCTTCTGGGGCTGCCACCCCTGCTGCTTATCCCTGCGAGTGTCAGCGGCGGGGCCAGGGAGGCCTGGGGCAGGGGGCCTGGGGTGTCCTCCTGATGGGATCCACCTGCAAACGGGGGGGCAAGGGCACTTTGGCTAGCTGGCTGACAGCCTGCTCAGGAGAGCTTGGAACTAGGAGCCATGGGAGGGAGGTTACAGGCCACAGTTAGGTGAGGTAATGGTGGGCAGGATTGAAAGTGAGTGGTGCAGGGTGCTGGGAGCAGGGGAAGGCTCAGGAATGGTGCCCCAGGGCAGAGAGAGGCCCATCCCAAGGGCATGTGCACAAACGCAGGCAGCATTTGGGGTAAATGAGACCTGGTGGGCCTGCTCGTGTGGCTGGAGTGCTGCAGTGGAAAAACAAGGAGGAGGAGATGTGAAGGAGCATCTCAAATGTAGATGGAGCCGAGAGGTGTGCCAGGCTGGTGGAGAGCCTGTGGGGCAGGGCCCAGTGGGTTTGGGCTTTGTTAGTGCTGTCCCCAAACAGTTCAGTACTTGTGTTTCTAGAGTCACAGGTAAAAGGAATTGTTCAGGTTTTGTGCCATGTAATTGGTAATATGACGTTAGAAACACATGAAGCTGGGCATTTGTTCCTGAAAAATAAACCTGTGTATGAATGTTTTGCTCTACTGGATCTCTTATTTTTTTTCCCAATATGATCAATGGTGAATATATTTAGAAGCGTTTTTCCTGCAGTATCTGCAGGCTGTGCCAATTAGATACAACAATTCATTTAAAGAATCTATTGTCCTTTGCAGAGGCTAGACGAAGAGCTGCAGGTTTTTTGTGTATTTGCTATGATACTACTTGTTTCATTCCCTTTTTTGTTTTGAAGCATTTCATCATTTTCATTCTCCACCTTGCTGTCTGCTGTTTCAGTCAGAGGTCAGCAGATGACTAAATTCTCCTTTAAGGGTATTAAGAATCTTGTGCTAACTTTAAACCACGTTGTTTCTGTGCCTGCAGTATAAATGGATGTGTGATAGCTAGCTAGCTCTGTTCCTCTTCAGTGCTATGCTAAATAGTCTTGGATACTATTAGACCAAAACTGTAAAGGGCAAGACACTTGATTTGTGCTGCGCCATGACCACATCTTTCGGGCACATTTGACCATTTTAGTACAGAATGGCTGAAGTTAGGCCTACGTAGTTTGCTGAATGACAGCACGCTGGTTCCAAAGCAATCAATAAGGCGGTTCCTTTGAAAGGGAGACCAAGTGGGTGAATGAAGAAGAAATTCATGCAATGGCCATGGAAATGCCATACTGTTTTGCTGATCTTTGGCAGTATTTGTGAAAGGGTGGGGGGAATAAGGAAACTGAAGTGTTTTGTTCTTTGGAGAATTTTCAGAGAAAGATTGTATGCCTTGCCGTATTGTGTTTTTGAGTGCTGTTTGAGTCAAGTTGATCCAAAATTAATTGGTTTTGTGTTTTATTGTTTTCTAGCTGTCCAGCCATTAGAATATTGCTGATTTGCCCAGCTTTTCTTTTCACCTCTGCGCCAGGAATATTTACATATGTGAGTCTTTTTTTAAAAAATTCCTTGAGGCTTAGATACTTTTGCCCTTACTATGAAAATATTTTGGAAAAAAAAAAGTAATATCTGAATTTAGATATATTGTTACCTTGTGTTCATTCTGAAAACGTTAGCAGGTGAAAATAAGCTTGCTTTTATAACGTTAGTTATTGTGATGGTTAAGTACAGAGAGATGTCCCTGCAGTTATATTTTTCAGAGTAATGTGCTATTACTAGAACTAAATTATTCATATAAAAAGGATGATTGATCAAACACAAGCTACTGTAATGTGAGGGGTAGAACAAGGTCAAACTTATTTTACAGGTATATGGAAACTAATAAAATCAGTAAATTGCACATGCAGACAGGTATTTCCACTCATGAATATCATTGTTTTCATTGTTACATTTTATAGCCTGTTTTACACTTCTGACTTTCTCATAGACTGCAGTGCGCTTTTATACATCCTGGCCTGTAAGCACTTTTCAAAATATTTATTAATGGTAATATTAAACTCAGGTCCTCAGTTAGTTTTACGCTCCTATATCATACAAGAATTGGTATAAACCTCTTGCAATATCTTGACATGTCAAATAAAGATTATACTGGTTCAGTGATCTCTCTCCCAAGTACAAGCAATCTGTTCTCAGAGGTACATAATTCACAAAAAATTTAGAGCCAAACAGAATAATAATCATGAGTGAATTTCCCAATCAGTTGTGGTACAAATAATTTATGTATGAATTTCAACATTGCATGCATTACCATTCCTAAGCAGTGATTACATCTTGTCAAGAGAATCTGGGGACTCCAACTGTGTAATAAAGCAAGTACAATTTAGGACAGGTCAGACAGAAGCTTTATTAACGGTGATCATCGTGAGAAAACAGACAGCATCTCCCCCCCTGCTGCCCTGTTCTCTGCCAAGTGGTTGCAGACCCAACCTATGTACTCTCTCAGAGAAAGAAGAAAGGTGAGGAAAAGCAATAATTCCAACGTTGACAAAGCCAGGTATCCATCCCTGGGGGGACAGACTCCTTAAGTAGCCTCCTAACAGTAAATAACATGAGAATATGAAGAGATGGATCTTGGTAGAGACTAGAGTGGCACACCCAGCATTACCTTAGCTGAGAAGTGGGGAGTTGGAAACAGTCCACAGACTGTTAGCTTTTGGGTAAAGGTAATCTTCCTTTGGTAAAGATAACTTCTCAGGCAGACCTCTCAATCCTAAATATTAGTAATTTTACCACCACAGTCAGATATGCAGCAGGAAAAAAAAAGAAGTGCTCCAATAAGTGAACTGAAATGATGCCATGCAACTTCCCTGATCAACCACACAGACAACACTGCTCGAGGAATTAAGATGAATATTTTAATCATTTGCACTATAATCAACAGCAGATATGAAAACGAGCGTCAGTGAGTTTTGTATCCGGTTAGATGGCAATGCAGACTGCTTCCTGATGCTCTGTTTAGTAGATACACTGTTCTACATTATGTTCTCAGATCCTGCTTTGCGAGTGCTAGAAAAATACAATTGTACATGGGTATACAGAGAATGCATGCATTTATAGGGGATGTTTGCTATGCATTGAAGAAATCCGTGCCAATTTGTTAATCAGAGCAAGGACGTTATAGGTCCCAAATCTGGAGCAAAAACATTTTGTGATGAGCCGGGGTGAAGTAACATTATTGTCCTCTTAATTTTGTCATTGTCACAGGCAGACTCGATTACCCGAATTCTCTTAATGCTAATTATCTGTTTTTATCTGACCCCTCCCATAAATTCATCCTTGCAATGGGGCCAATACAGTGTATCATTACTCCTCATATCTCAGCTTGTTGCTGTGACCTTTGCAACAAATCTTTAATCAATTGCCTGCAATTGCAAATCAATAGCAATTTTCAGACATGTAAAAGGTCTTCCCCATACGTCTGGGGCTTCTTCCTGTTTGTTGCCTAAACTCTGTGAAAAATGGGGAAAGAGTAATCTGAGAGAGATCAAGGCAGATCAGTTGTGGGCTGTGTTCAGCAGCCACTGAGAAGTTGTCTAGAAGCAACCAAGAAGTCATTTACTTAATCTTACTGGAATAATGTTCTAAGATTTTCCCGCAACTATTTCTATGCCGAGTTCCCATCTATTGTCTTTACACTGTTGACTCTTCCTAATTATCCTTCTTTCTGGGTAATCTTCTAGAGACAGGAGATGCATTTCCTGGGTTGGGTTCAATTGGACACACAGGTTGGTTTTGGACGTGCGTTGATTTGGTAGCTAACAGCTGGACCAAAGTTTAGCAACTTGCATGCAGAGAAGATGAACAAATGCACTGAAGCTTCTTATTCAGTCTTATTTAAGAGGATTGAGTCTTCTATACCTGGATATTTACTCCTCCATTTTAGCCTGTTATCATACTACTGTGGCTACAGTATGGGGCTTGAGTTTTTCCTGTTGATTGCTTTTTCTTTTAATTCTCAAAAATTTTAAAAAAAATTTATTGTGTGTTTCAAGCTGTGGCAAACTGCTCTCTAGTCAGCAACTGCTACAGCTTAGATTTTACCAGGACTTTCTTTCAAATTGATTGTTGTAATGACTGTGTTGAAGGCTGCTTATTGTCTATTATCTGAGACACGGTTGAGAGTCTTAGTTACTTGATTTACATTTTTTGCCAATGTTTTTATCTATTTCCCATTGTTTTAGTCTCAGATCATCTGCATTATTAAGAATTTAAATTCATGTTTTAATTTTACATTTTAAGCTCTGCATTCCTCGTTTTACTTATTTTTAGATCTGTTCGTCAATGTACAGAGGCCTGCTACAATTTTTCAATCATATCATTTGGCAATAAGCATAAAAATTAAGTAAATTTGTAAAACAAATGAATTCATAACATGATTATTAAACTAAATGAAGGGTAACAAATTATGAAGATCTACAAAACTGAATTGTGTTCTCTATTATGCATTTCTGAAAAAAAAATAAGAACGCTTGAGAAATAAAATTTCAGCCTATTCAGTAGTCTAGTGAAGCCTCATGGATGTGATTAGCTTATGGCAGTCTCCAGTAATGGATGTTGGAGAAAGAATTCACATCCAAAAAATTAAGGTACAATAACCAGTCTTATGCTAATTGTGAATGTTATTTTGTGCAACATGTAATGAGATCTAAATTAGCTGTAAAAAGTGAGCATAATTGTTTATATTGTCCCAGCTGTAAGTAACACCCTCCTAAATTGGCTGTATTTGGGCAGCAGTGACCTTCACAGTATCAAGTTCAAAACCACACTATTTTACCCTCCTGTTACTTGAACTAGCAGTTGGATATTGTGAACGCCTCTGTGAGTGAAGCGATGACATGAAAATTATTTTGTCTGTGCCACAGGTACTTTCTCTGAGCAATTTCTCCACACAAGTCCAAAACCCAATTTGGTCTGGTTTGTTCCGGTGGAGCTGTTATTCAATAAGGTTCCTGTAGCCATGTGCAGTATTTCATGATTTGAGCCCTAGATAAATTATACATCATCACATAGTTTCACTGCTCACATTTTTTATGTATTTAAATAGAACTGAACAGGATGTTTTAGAAGAACATACTTCATCTAGAAATGCCAATTTGTCAAAACCGGAATTGTGTGGGAAAGGGCTGATTTAATCCATTTTTTCTGTGGAAAACGCTTTAAGAAACAGATTTCAACTGCTGAGAGCATCTCATTTCAACATTTTCAACATGCAAGTGGCAGTTTTCTTGGCCTGGAAAAAATATTTAAACTATAATTAAATGCAATAGGAATAAAAGAAATGCAGAGAATTTTAAGAGAATGAAATAATTTTAGTGAACGAAAACAGACTTTAAGTACTTAAGACTTTAATTAGACTTTATGGCTCTGCATCCACACTGTTTTCAGCACTCCTGTGCTCAGATGCAGCTAGCTTATATTTCTTAATTTTGCCTGACGTACCCTTGGCCTAATGCTGGTAGTAAAATAATGCTACTTCCATTTAAACTGATAGTAAAACTGCTTTAGGGCTAGGTCAGTGCTGAGCACTTGAAGAGCCCATCTTTGCTCCTATGGTAGTATGCACGATCCAGGAGATCTGACTGACTCAAGAGCTGCGCTGCAAGGTGCTATCAATTGTTCTTTATAAGAAACACAAAAATAAAACTACTGCTTAAAAGGCAATTTCACTGAGAAGAGTTGAATGCATTACAATATAATTTTCTGTGATCTTTTGGTGATGTTTGAGAATGTGTGGATTACTGTCTGATAAATGCAGATTTTTGTGCATCATTACTTATGACAAGAGTTGGTGTAAAAAAAAAAAAAAAAAAAAAACAAAAAAACAAAAAAACAAAAAAAACAAAAAACAAAAAAAAACAAAAAAAAAAAACCCAGTTACCATCCCATGTTGGAAAGTCCCTTGGAATCGCATTATGAGGGATAAACCCAACAGGATTCAGTAGGAATTACTCTGAAATCAGTAAGTTATTAGGAATTACTCTGATTTTCATTTGACAGCAAATGTTCTTTCTGCACTTTTTTTTATTACCCCTTAAGATTATATTGTGTATAACATTCATATATGTACATGCACACATATACACCATGTTAGACTAGATGATGGGATTTTCTGTTTTTTGTGTGCATGTGTACAGAGAGCAAGCTCTGTCTTTAGATGGGTATAGCTAGGGGCATAAACACATATTTAGTGTCTCTGCTTTCCTAGTCACATATTTCTGGGTGTTATTTTCCAGAGGCTACAGACTGCTTTATACCTGTCAGTTATTGTCACTCTAAAACTGTGGTCTCTTTCTGGTATGTATTCAGTGGAAGATTTTCTTTTGTCTCATTTGGGCTGTCATCTGTTAGAACTTGGCTTTGAAATTTATTTGCTTTGGAGGATAGGATCATACTATTTAACTACTTGCTCAGATGGGAAGAACATTTTAGAAGTAACATCTGTGCAGCTGTTGGGAGATTCACAGGCTCTGCCAGGCCTTCTCTGCGATTACAAGCATGCGAGGATTGCATTCCCTCTGCTGGTTTCCTGTACTCAAATTTGAGAATGGAGATCTTGGATCCTCCCTTTATTAAAGATCCTTTCTTTTTTGATTTGAGTTTGACTTGAGCCTTTCAGGGATTAGGAGTATTAAAAGAGTTGAGCATGTCCATGGGGGAAAGATTGTCTTCAACTGCTGTCTTTTAGTAATCCCTGTGTAATGCAAAGCAAGGATGTGCAGGTAGCAGAGAGCTGTAGTTCCCTTCTGATGAATGGAGGGGTCACAGTGATGCCAGGCTTTTGATGGGCCTTTGATGATAAAATGTTAACCAACACAGGGAGAAGGAGTGGTTCCACTGCCCCAAAGCAAGCTGAGAAATGTCTGTTTTGCTCTAAACACAGGCTGTGGTTTCAGAACTTGCAATTCCGTGTGCTTTCCAAGATGTCTTGTGTTTGGTTTTATGTGGCCTGCTGTAATTTGTTGTAAAAGACATGCAAGTTTAGAAAGGCTTTCATATAGGTGTAATGTAACAAAATGCATGAAGATGAGCTTGGAACATGTTATGGATTTCTCTCTTAATTGAGGGGGGAAAAAAAAACCAAACCCAAACCAAAAAAACCCAACAAACTGTTTCACATAAGGCATGGTTTTTAAGATGTTTAGGATGTTTTCTCTGATCAGCTCAGGGGGAGGGAAAGTGCATAGGGACAGATAGATAAATGAAGATAAACCACGTGGCCAGACCTAGAAAAGACTGTAGGGCTTGCAGCCCCGTTGGCCTAGACCCTGTTTATGAAACTATGTGCCCAAAGGCATACAAATCACAGGATGCATCTGTACTGCAGTTGCAGGTTATTGACCTGTAGATACTCTACCATCCTTAACTTGGGAAGGGGAACATGGGGCAAAGAATTTAGAAGGGCTTATTATTAGGAGTGCAGAATGATGCCAACAATGGTATCCCATACGAGAGCCTGTGCTGGGAGGTTCATAAGGCACCACGCTGCTTAGCCTTGTTGCTTGGGTCTCTGCAATGACACTTGCACCATGGACACACCCATGGCTCAGAAAACTCATGTTTAGGTTTGAATGCAAAGAGTTAGACTTAGTCTGCAGTCTGATCACAAATAAAAAGAAAGTGCATGCTGGAAAAACAAACTCTTAATCTGGTCTTGAATAGCAATTATGATGCATTTAGCATAAAATAGTAGTTACGGGAAAAATAGGTTTTCTTTTCCATTTGCAGCAATGTGGTTCCCTGTGAGATTTAATTAATGGCTCTCATTTATTCGTATTTCTCCCTATTCTGTGAGTGCTGAGTATAAAAGAACACATTTAATTTGGCTTCTGGGCAGCAAACAAATTCATTTAATGTTGATATAGAAGCATCTATTTCGATTTTAGAGGGAAAAGAGAGGGAGGGACATGAGGGGAAATGTGATTAGTAGCATTGATATCATAAACAGTTTGAATGGCTTTAGCAATCAGAGCGAATTTTTATGAAAACCGAATTTATACTCCTGCATAACAATTTGGAGAATGGGGAATTATCTCCAGTAGCACAATAGATAAATGGAGCCTGGAAGCTATAACTCACTTAATCTGGATGTAACATTTTCTCTTTTGGGGGATGTAGGAGACGTTAGAAACACACCTATGCTTTCTTTTCTCCTTTTCAATTAAGATAATAAGCTTTCCTTTGGATAACGTTGTCTTGATGAATAAATTTCAGGTTAAGCAAATCTCCCTGTTGGATAAGACAAGCTGTAGCACACATTTCGCTATGATCTTGAAAGGGACAGAGTAGCCAATCTGCAAAGTTCCTTCTACAAGCACAGAAAGCAGGGAGTGAGGTGGGTATTGATGGATGGATTGAGTAAGTCAGCTAGAGGGCTGTGTTCCTTAATGGAAGTTTTGCTACCAACTTTCAGTTAATTGAAGATCAAGCCTTCAGGCTTTCATTTCTACCAAACTTGGTTGCAGAGCAGTCCTATAAACTTACATCTGCATCTTTTACATGAGGAGCATGTTGTTCTCAGGAGAGGCTGGAACTGAAAGCAGCAGCCTGTTGTTCCGTGTAGCACTTGCCTGTGTTTGGTTCATAGGGTCTAGAAAGAAGATCAATGTGAAAAAGTTTTGCTCCTGTCCTGTGATACTCAAGCTAGCCAAAGAGTGAATGATGTGAATAAAAGAGAAATAGGAGCGTAATTTAGGGGTAAAAATTGCTCAGGACCCAATGCAAAGGGCCATTAGTAAGCAAGAGTGAATCCTGAGGATTTCATAGCACCAAAACCAGAAAGCGCAGTAACACTTTGGTCTCCTGATGACTGTACATAAGATGACATTTTGAATCCTGCTCAGTCCTGTCTAACATCACCTGCTGTCATCCCTGTAGATCAGGTAAAATGGAAGCACAGGTGTCTCTGCTTTTGATGAAATGACTAATTTATTTGCTTAAAAAAAGATTTCAAGTGAGGAATAGGGATTTATATTTTGGCTGCTGTAGTTGCATCATTCATCAGCTCTTTCTTTTCCTTTGGCAATGGACATACTCTCCTCTGGCACAGTACTAATTTTAGTTCATTTAGGCTTTCTTAGTTTAATTTTTTTCATATTTGTTGCTGCTTAAAGACATGCAACTGGCAATTTATGTATGCCATAAGCTTGGGCTGTTTATGCTCTCCTCTCCCTGCTCTCTTTTAAAAAATCTTTTTATTTTTTAATAGAGTTTTGAAAACAAATGGTATTAGCAGGAGTGGCTGGCTGAGCTGAGTTGCTGAAGGCCATTTGGCTTTTGTGCAGACCTCTTTGCCCTGTAATGCCATGCAGTTTCTGCCACTGATTCTTCTCACCAAGTGTCCTCCGTGGTCTGCCTTTCAACCCTGAGGTAATGCACAATAGGAGCGTACTCAGTCACCAGATGTTGCTCTTCCTGGTCTTAAGAATAGCTTATAGTATTTGACTCCTATATCACCAGTATGTTATGTTCCCATGTCTTGGGTCTTGTGCACTCTTTTGTGCTGGTAGGGGTGGTGCTGACTGTGAAAGAAATTGGAGGTTTTTTCAGGCACAATTTTTGAATGAGTTTGAAGCATGAAGCAGGAGAGGAGTTGACCTTTACCCTGTGAGGTGAAAGACAATGGCTGCTACTTTTGGCTCCTGAGTTGATATGTAGCTTCACAAATAAAATGTTTAAAGAAAGTAACATTCTGGGTCCCCTAGTGTACCAGTGTGCTCATTTCTATTACATGGTAAAAAAAGCAAGGAAAAAAAAAAATTAGAATGAGAATAAACAGCTCTCTGCACACATTTATCAATTGGATTCATGAGGCACCTTGCCTTGGGAAGCAGTTTGGATAGAAGATTGCAGATGTGCTTTATGAATTGCATTTGAAGAGGATTATTTGGGATCAGAGAAGTTCTTTTTTTATTCCCTGACATAGTTCTCAGATTTATTCTTGATTGAGATATCTGACCTCGTAATTTTTTTTTTTTTCTCCAGGAGAAAAAAACATGGAGTTGATGTGATTTGCATTGGCTTTCAGATTAATTTGTCTTATTACTAGGAAAGGCCTAATACAAAATCAAAGAAACAGATGCTACTTACTGAATTTCTCTACTGCTCACATACCTTCAAGCTCTTACTGTAAACTTGCTATAGGGGCTGCTGTTGGCCATCTTCCTGTTTTTAATGTCACTGTCCTTTGGCGGTACATAGATCTTAGTGAAACAAGATGTTTTTCTCTGCAAGCTGTATGCGTTTTTTTTCCACAGTCTGCTGTGCACTTTAGGCAGGCTGTGAGCTAATGATAAGATTGCTAAGGTGAATTCCCATATCACCGTGTTTTCTGCCAGAGATGAAAGGCCATGTAAATATGCTTTTCTGGATCCTTTCTCAGATGTAATTTCCCTGTTTTCTCTTTTTCCTCTGCACGCTACTGGCAATATGGAATCATAATATCTCTGTTTACTTACATGGCCTTCTTAACAGCATTATCAGAGTGCAATTATTAATTAATCTTTACATATTTTTCCCAGAATACCAATTTATAGTTAAAACTTTGCTCCAGTTTGCACTTGTGTTTAAGTTTTCACAGAGTACTTAAGAATGTTATAATAAAATTAGCCTCCAAAGGTGTTAAATAATGCCTCTTACAACAGACAAATATCTATTTTAGAGGGACTAAGTCAGATGTTTTGGAATGTGCTACATCCTGTACCCAGCAAGGTCATCCAAACTAACCTTAAAAGCAAAAAAGGGAAAAGTACTGAGAGCTGTGTTTTGAGCTGGGTCTTCCAAGACTGCCAAGGCTCCTGTTCTCCAACTGGAAACCTAGAAGCTTAGGACAGAAGCAATTTCATGCTAAATGTCTGCAGTCTTATGCTAGAGCTGCTTTGTGGGATCTAGTGTCATCAGGAAATTTCTGATCATCTGCCCAATAAACTGCAGTGGTGTCAGGTTCATCTTTGGCAATCTTAACACTGTGGAGAATACAAATGCCTAGAAAGTAACCTATAACTTATGATTTCTATTGCCAACAAAGTGGGCTGAATTTAAGCAATTTCCTTGTTGGATGGGAATGTTTAATTGGGTTTCATGTATGCAGAAAGAAAGAAAAAGTTGGTCCATACAGTGATTTTAAGGAACAATAAAATTCTTTGACATTCAACCGCAAATGCAAGTTTATGCAAAATCTGCAATGCATCCAAAGGGAAAACTGAGGTCCGTTTGGAAATTTGAATGCAACTGAAGCTGTTCTCTAAACTTTTTTGTTGGGGTCAAGTTGTGGAAAGAACAGTTTAACCCTTCTTCATCCATATGCAGTCAATCAAGTTAATGGTGTTCCTATTATTTTCATAAGTAGTCAGAATATGTGTGACATATATAGAACTGTGGCATTCCCTCACAGTACTGTGAGGGCACTGAAAGAGCTGATGACATTTTATAAAATGCAGTTATGTAAAGCATTGCTGGAGGCAAGACTGTGAAGCTAAATCTTTACTGTTTCTAAGGCAGAAAAAAAGCTCTAATGTGTTTATCTAGCCTCAATTGTCATCAAAACTAGCCTAGGCTTATTAGCTACAGTTATCAGGACTCTTCAGTTCAGCTACAACTAAAGGTATTTCTTAATTAGTGGAACGGAGACTCAAAATTATTCTTAGTATTTAAAGTTGGTTGTACTCATTCATAGCTTATTGAACTAATTAGAATCCCCAGACAACCTCTTATTTTTATCTAAAAGAATAATGTTCCCCATCACATCACTGATTTAATATTTCTTTTAAAGTGAACTGCTGTGGAATCTAAATTTAGGAAGGAACTCTGAACAGGGACAGTTTTTGCATAGCTTATAAAAGAATTGCTCATGAATCATTCCACAACAGATTTAGATGAGTAATGTATTTTTGTAATAAGCAGTACATACATCTTTGTCAATCTTCAGGCTTAATTGGGAATACACTCAACCCTCTCTAGTGCCATATGTAATAGTTTTGGGGTCCTGTGTGATTAAAATGGGAATTATAGGTGTCAGAGACAGTACACTGATGATAACATTATGAGTTGGGAAAGTGGCATGTGTAGGCAAGGAAGGAAAGTATCTCCTTGCAATGATGCCTATCTAAAGGTGTACTAAATTTCTGCAACTTGAATCATTCCTGTTTAAATTTGGAAACGTAATTACAAGAGTTAGTTGAGCTTGATCAATATAGGGTAGAAGAAGGTTTTCTCTTCATAAGTCTTATTGGTAACTTTTAAAAAGTTTTCTTTCCTAATGCTTCTGTTGGTAACTCTGTTAGCTACGGTCAAGCAATTCTCATGAGTGTAGTAAGGTTGAAAGTGCATTTACTTGCTCAAGAATTAGGACTTGGAACATGCTGTTTGAGGATAGATTATCCGAAGCTGAACAAATAGCTTGTTTTAGAGAACCACTCTCTTCTCCATCCCGTTCCATAATACATCAAAAAACAAACCCTGATTTCATCTAGTCTCATGAAATCATGCTTCTCTCAAGTTAAATTTTGCAGTTCTGCACTCATTATCCCCCATTGGGGTTTGTTTACATAGGATCGCACATGTTGTGGCTCAATCTGACTGTTGAAGACCTTCATTTTTTTGTTTAAGCTTGTTGACCTGTAGCCTGACAGAAAAGGATAGGCCCTCCCAGAAGCGGGCACCTAGGAGGTAAATGCTGCTCTGACACTGTTTGGGAAGTAGGGGAAGGGGCTTGTTTGAAACTAGCCATGGGAAGGCCTGGAGTAGGTCTGCTAGGAAGCGCAATACCATGTCAGAGCAGTCACCATACAAATTAATATTCCCACACTTGTGGCTAGCAAGATAATCAGTTCCCAAATGGCAAAGAGTGCTGGGCCAGAGGAATAGTTAACTGTGTAATTGGTAAAAAGGCAAGGCTCCTGCAAGCTTGATACAGGTTTGTTTGGACTTAGCAGACAGAAAATTCACACAGCTACGGGAGTAATAGGTCGTTTCTGCAATACTAAAATCCCCACATTGAATAAGAAATAGCTTAGCAGAGGGAAAGAGTTGCGTGCAATGCGGAATCCTCTCTTTGTATGACTGTTTGTAAACTGCTGTGTGTTTTGTGTAAATGTGTTATGGGAATGCTTTCATTATGTTGTCTGTACCTGTGCTTTAGAAAGCAGCATTTGGATTGTACCATTCTGTTCTCTCTTCTCTAGAGGATTCGGAGTTAGACAAACCTGAATGTAAACCAAAATTATGCTCTCATCTGCAGCTAAGTAACTCTTGAGCAGGCTAAAGGAGGCAGTAAAGCAAAACATTGTGCAAACCACAATGGTATTCTTCCAGCGAAGTGCAGGCAGTTATCAATAGTCTCACTCATGCTTTAAAATGTGGTTTAGATTTTATTATTAGACCTGTGTCAAAAAAGCTCTGAAAACTACGTATTTGTTGAAATTTTTATTCACCAGAAGTGTCTGAAGTTAGTTCCTAATTCTGCCAAAGAATCCCTACAGCTTTGCATGTAGCCAGAAACATTCTAACACAGGAGTATTGTTGCTCACCGGTGGCAGCTGCCAGAGGAGGAAGCTGCATTTCTTCACAGCTTGAGCTAAATATCCACGGTCCCTAGGTGTCGTTGTTGGTCATGCCCATCCTCTTTGGATGGGACAAGCACTGGAGGGTGGAAAGGTATGTAATGCATATTTGACTGATGGTTCTAGCTTGCAGATACATGAGCGTGACCAGAAATGGAGTTCATGGCTCTTAAGAGAGATAAGTACGCTAATTCGGTGGCTGAGTCTAGCATGTTTCTTGCCCTTATGGAAATTAAAAGATAAATAATGAAAAAGCACTGGTGAAGTTCGCTCTAGGAAGGAGATTCCAATAAATGCCATTGACATTCAATGGTGTGAGTTGTCCTATCTCCTTTTAATGGCTAACCTGCTGGGTTTCGTTTCCTTGTTTTTTAGGGAAAGATTTGCAGCGGCAGGCTTCAGGAAGCCGGGGATTAGGTTTTATTCCCTTGCTTTGACGTATGATAAAGTCGATTTGTATTGACCATACAGTTTGCAGTGTCTGTGTATGTCAAGGTGTGCAAATGTTCTTTGAAACCTATGGTAGATTCATGCTTGGAAATTATTATAATAGTTAATGGGTAAATAAGACAGTGGGGAAGAAAATTATGAGCCAAACACATGGATTATGACAGGCAGTCTTTGTGTAAATTACTGTATGTAACTACATAGTATTTCCTGCAAAATGTGCTCTACAAGTGGAAGATCTAATTAACAACGTACTGTAACAGGTTACCATTTGAGTTATTTTTGTTATTAGTAATCCCTGATGCCAGCTGTGATAGTTTTATTACCTTGCCTGGTTTTGGAGGTTTATTTATGGAAGTTGTGGTCACAGACCAGTGGAGTTACTTTCTTTGATGCTTCGGCCCACAGTTATGTGTAATTATTGGTTAGGCTTGCTGTAAGTGACAACTTTTCTCTTCTAGGTCAGTCTAGTACTTGGAGATTTCTAGATTTGAGATTACATTTGCACATACACGCATGTGTATGACACTTTATATCCAACAGAAGCACTCTGGAAAACCAAACTAGAAAATAGTAGCCTATGAAGTGTTACATAAGCGTAAGCACGTTTAATACGTGTACAGCAACTTTGTATTGATCTGGATGAAGAAGCTGGGTATATAGATTAATGACATGGTGCATGGGAAGCTTTCTTTGTGTATGTGTCTGCTTGCAGCCATGAACTGGTTCATGCAACAAAAGAGTATGATTTTCTAGGGGGGAATATGTGTGTATTTGGATACATGAATGTACGTGAACATCATCTTTGTCTAATTTTAGCTTTAGGTCAAATCGATTATAGGTTTTATAAACATGAGAGCCAATGAGAGTCCCAAAGTTGTGCATTCCACCTAAGTGCTACTTACTTTTCCTGGAGCAATCAAGGACTGTAGTTCCAGGAATCCTTCATCCTAAAAATACAAATAAAGTGAATTCTTGATCACTGGAATCCATGCCCTTAAATTAAATGTAATTCCAAGACTCACGAAATGGAGCACTCTGCTGCAGTGCGAGTTTGGTGCTGGGTCTCTTAAACACAGCACAAACCATTGGGGTACGATAGTAGTACTGCAGCTGAGCATAGATTGATTCTAACAGGATTCAGTGATTTATTGCATCAGGTATAACAGCATGGTACAAGGTAGCATGCTATGATTAGATTTAAGCAACATAACTCAATGTGATGGCTGAAATGTCAAGAGAGGGGAAGGCATCCATTTTTCTGGTCAGCCGATATTAATTCCCCTACCTGATGTCCAGCATAATTTTTTTCAAAGAATCAGAACAGCAGGGGAAAGTTTACAAGGAGAGATATATGTAGTTTTTCTGAATAAGCAACATCATGAGCAGAATGATTTATAATACATGGATAATGATCTAAGTTTATATCTAGCTGTTTTAGCTGTAACTAGCAGTTAGATGGAATAATTCAAGACCAAATCATCCTTAATCCCAGTTCAGAGCTTCTGTTCTTACAGCCCATCTGTTGACGTGACAAATTTGTCAAATTTCAGAAGACTGTTGCTCTGTAATTTTACCATACCCCAAAGTGGTGCTGCATAAATAAATCAAAGTGAAAACTGATGAACTTTAGCCTTGGGATAAAATATTTTGCACGTTATATCATCAGAACAATTTTTTTTTATTCTCAGTTATTTCATGTTTCCTCTGATTTATTTATTCTTGTCTCTAGAAAGGAAGTCTCACTAATTTACTGATTTTTTTTTTTTTTTTTCCTCACTAAGTCTTTGTTCCAAACCATCTGCATGAGGTTTCATCAGCCTACACCTCTAACTCTAAAAGGTGAGTGACCTTATTCAACTCTGGAAAAAAAAATCAAGGAATTCCTCAGGTAAAGGATTATGCACTCGAAGCCAGTTGAACAGGACAGCATTGTGTTTAATTTGTTTGGTTTTATTGAAGTTTTTGACATGCCAGAGGTTTTTGTACCAGGACAAATGCCAGCAGAAGTGCAAGGATTTTTTGATTACACGAGTGTGTGATAGGTACTGGGCTAGGCTGCTCTGTGCACCCATACCTATCTGTGCAAGACAGCATCAACATGGGTTTTGCGGCTGGTTGAAGTGGAAATATCATGGAACATCTTATGGAGCTCGTCTCTGCAGTGCTGCTGGTGGAAGCATTAAGATAGAGCTGTAGATGCATCTGCATCTTCCTATCATCTCTGCGTTTCTACATGGCATCCTTCTGTAGCCCTTGGCACCACATCAAAGCCACCAATGGCAAAACATTTAAACAACTTAATGCTGAAATCTCTTTGTTTCCAACCTACTGTAGTAATACTTGCAGAAGGACTACAGTAGGCTTTGGCTTTCAATGGCAGAGGTAGAATTTCCCTCCCTGCGGAAATGCATGCATATCTTGTATCCTTAAATTCTATCTGGGGTTAAAGAATGATCCAAGTTCAGCTAGCAGTCATGCTAATGAGCTTTATCTGAGCTTCCTGGCTGTAACTTACTTCCGCATAGGAGTTCTGGGGAAACACCTCTTAGGCCTTACCACCTTCTTGAGGCACCAGAGAGCTTACACCAGGAGGAAATACTGTATTGTCCTGAAACTTGTAGAACTATCAGTACCCTAGAAGGTATTTTAGGTGTTATCAGTTTAAGCTCTTTTAGGATTTCTCCAGGAAGGGCATGTCAGTCACAATGAGGACTAGTTAGTTAAAGAAGTTCATGTGATGTAGCTGCAAATCCCTGAAGGGTTATTCTGATGGATCTCTTCAGATCCATCTCAATTTTGTTCTTTGCCATTGTGGTTGCTCTGCCATCCTGTGAGTGTGTGCGTATAGATCTTTAATGAGGAAGAAAGTCTAATCACTGTGATAACAGTCATGTTTTGTTCTCCCTTTTTAAGGCCACCAGAACTTAATATGCAAGTAAGATATAATTAGTAATGGGTGGTTGGTCATTCAGAACAGGATTTTCTCAGCTAGCCACTGCAGCTTACCTGTTCTACTGAGGAAATACTTCTCCATGGAAAGAGAACAAGGATGGAAGTGTATTCATGAGTTGTCCATCATAGCTAGTGGCACCTGCATGTATTTTCTGGGATCTGTCTTGATAAATTGAGCTTGTGAAAATTCTCTGCACCATTTCGAAAGTAAATGACTATATGTAGGATATTTGTCCATGCCACTGAAACTGTATTACCAGTAATAGATTAGTGTGTCAGGGTGCATCATACATAAATGATTTTTAGAGTGAGAAACCTTCATCTAGAGTGTGTGGAGTACCAGAGTATGTGCGGAATATCTGAATGGGTTCTTCTATGGTCATAGAAATTTCAGTGCTTGGGGACAGACCTCAGGGAAAGAAGTTCATCAGGTGTGTTACTGGGTATCTGCTATATTACGAGATGAGGATGTGCTCTCTGTTTTGAAGATCTTGCCTAGATGCGCCCCTATCACCCACCTCTAGATCTGTGGTTCAGATTTAGCACTGGTCCTTTGAAATGCACATTTCTACTCAAACGCAGTTTGGCTTATTGTCTTGTGTGTTAGTTTGTAATCTGAAGTGACTTCCTGCTTTGTATGCTAAAAATACCCTTAGCCTCAAGGTGTGCAGGTGTTCCAGGTACTGTTTTCATTGTCCCTACCTGCTGGCTGGCAGGATGCTGAAACAGCAGGTGGCTTATGCTATAACCCACATATTGGGTTATAGCCCTCCTGAGGGTTGAGGAAACACTTTAGCATTGTCAGCAAGCAGCTGGGCTTTCTTCTAGCAAAGCTTGATCTTTACATGCTAATGCAACAACATGACCTTATAACTCCTGCACCATAATGGAATTTGTAGGAAATCTTTAGTCTGTTACTCTTATGGCCATTTCTCTCCTTCCTGCCGATAAATGCTTCCGAGCTATACAGTTTCTATTTCTATTTTCCTGCTCCCTTAAAAAAAAAAAAAAGTTCTAATTCATATTAACAAGAAAGAAATATCCAAGAGCTATGTCTCTGACAGCTAGGGAAAAGTAGAAGCACCGTATGTTAATTGGCTATTGTTTGTTGGAAAAAAGCTCCAATTAGCTTCTAAAAGTTTGGCTCCAAGGGAGATTTGACCTTTGTGTTTTAGGATGATTACAGCAGGTAAATCTTGTGACAAGATCTCAGTAGCAGTTTAATTTCTACTATTACCATGATGTGATACAACTTCTAGAGAGGAGAATGGGGTACAGTGTTTGTCGCAGATAATTTTTCTGATTCTGCACCTGAACTGTCTGATGATAAACTTTGTCATATTCATTAATCACACTGATTTGATGGCAAATGAATTTCACTTGACAGATTTGACGGGTAATATTCACTAAGCCACTCTTATTTGAGTATTTTTTGTTCAGATCATGTGACTGGTTACCTGGATCAATGGAAAATAATTACTGCTGCTTCATTTAATATTTAAATAAAGGTTTGAATAAGGCTCTACATATGCAGCAGCTTTTAGCTGGCAAAGTGATACTGTTCAGAGGTGTCATGTTGTGCCATTCTGTCAACAGAAGTCCTTAAAAAAGACATGATTACAGGGGCAGAAACGGGCTTTTGTAACTAAATTCTTCAGTTTGTGCATGGTTCACTGGTACACCAGTATGAAACTGAACTCTGGTAACACAAATACCTATCAGTATTTCATTGTTATAGGAAATAGTGGTTTTTTTCCCCCCCTTTTTTTTCCCTAGAAACAGTGGCTAAATCATTTTGAATGGATTTATGACTCATTTTTCTTCTGCGAGCATTCTTGTGGCAGCAATATGGTCTCAGCACAGTGTTAAAATGCCCTTATTGACAAAAGGAGAAATAAGAAAACCACTTGAAAAAGCAGACTCATGGGAAAGAAGTGAAGAATAATCTGGAGTTACATGGCTGAGTGGAACCAAAAAACTTCATAAATGTTTCTTTTTTTTTTTTTTTTTTTTTCCAAATAAATGCAACCCCCGGCTGTTTTCCCCCTGTTTTCCCTTCTTCTCCTTTCCTTGTTCTTGAGCTTCTTTTTCA
Organism: Rissa tridactyla; assembly: GCF_028500815.1. Classification (NCBI taxonomy): domain Eukaryota; kingdom Metazoa; phylum Chordata; class Aves; order Charadriiformes; family Laridae; genus Rissa; species Rissa tridactyla. The sequence continues at coordinate 13,043,989 of NC_071473.1, forward strand.
GGGGCAAATCCAGACCAAGGCAGAACGAAAAGGGTATTAAGAGAATAAGACGCATGCTTCTAAAATAACTGTCGTCTTGTTTTGATAATCTTCTTTTTAATTATGATGATTGTTTATACATTTTAGCTGAAAACTGCATCAACTAATTTGGCTTTTTCATCATGCTGGCCAATATTGGCTGTGCATGTAGTAGTTTGGAGAAGTTTATGGCAAAAGATAATCATTAACTTGTCAATGAGGAATGGCCTAGATGCATAAACTCAACACAATTTTCAGCTCCAGTTTCAAATGCTCCATTGGAATAACATCTAAAAAACTATCAAACTGTTCAGGCATGCATAAATTCTGATGTATGGATCTTCTACCAATTTGCCTGTGCCTTGCTGAAATGAATCAATTATATTTAAAAAATAAAAGGTACTATGTGCACAGATTCTTTTAGTTAGGAATTTCTTATTGATTTTGCTAAGACTTTCTGACATCTGGAAAAAACTTGGGCTCTTCGTTTGACAAATATGAAGACAGTATTAAAGGGGAAAAAAACCACTCCACTAATGTGGGTATGCTTCCAGTCATCTGCCAACACTGAGAAATTGAGCCAATATTATCACAACAGAACTTTTTTTTTTTTTTCCAGATGCTCTGAAGCAATTACTGTGAAAACTCTTCTTGGTAATGAGTACCATTCCTATTTCGGAGATGGAGGAAACAAAATTACCGCAAAATCTAACCATGGGCAGAAAACAAATGTTAAAAGTGGTGGTGGGGTGATTATTGGAGATTTTGGTTCTCTGACCAGAACAGTGCTTGTTCCTTGATCACACAGCTTGGACCCCCTTGAATAAAGTTAAATAAATCTTGAATGAATTCTGTAATAGTGCCAACCTCTGCTCTTACTTCAGTTGCTTAAAGATTTAAAGTGGTCTCTTACTGTAAACAGTTTGGGGACTTGTGAAAGACCTGTGTCCTCTTTACTGGTGTTAAACTAGGCCTCGATTGGAAGAATTACACAGCATTTCATAGGGAAGAATGCACATTCCCAAGTCACAGAGTTTAGCAAAATGTGTTATTTTTAAGTGTTAAGCTGTTAGTGTCTTGATTCCTACCTTCATCTTCTGCCTTAAATACTTTAACAAGGATGTAGATGTCAGAGTTTTCAATGTAAGCATCTTGGGAGGAGTTCTCAGGGATGTGGATTCATGTTTAGACCACCCCTCATCACCAGGGTGATGTTAATTTTCAGGCAGAAGCCTGTGCAGGTATTACTTCTGCAAAGCAGAAAGAAACCAATTATGATGATAGACTGGGAATCAACATATCTCAATACATGCGATAACACTATGTTGGTTTCTCCATCTCTTGAAACTGTTGAAAGTGCTGCTTCAGCTGTGCTACCTGCAATTTTTAGGTACTACATGTTTTAGGATTTTTTTAATGTTTAAGCATATCTCAGATCTCCACACACAGAGAAGTCTGGCATTCATCTATGACACTGAATTGGAAATGTACCTAGCGTGGGCTAACTGCTCATTTTTTTTACTTCAGAAAAGTTTTTTAGTACACCTCTGCCTGTACTTCACAGAAGAGATTAGATACCCTGATATGATAGGTGCTATCCAAACACAGAACAAAAAGACAGGCTGTGCCCCCAGGAGACTGTAATCTCTGTAGAAATCAAGAGAAAACAGGAAGGGAAGGGAGAACAGGGGAGCAAAGGAGTTAACATTGTTCAGACTGACAGGGAGTGGTCTTGGCAGTAGTTGAACTGTTGTCTTTGCATGATGAGCTGCGTGATGATTATAATGAACAAATGCTTTGGAAAAGAAAGAGGGATCATTAATGCTAACTGGCCTTTGTTTTTCCTTATCTCGGTGGAAGTGTTTTCAAAAATATTTTTAATAAGCAGAAGAACCCATTGGAGCAGATTGCTGCAGATGGTTTTGCTTAACAAGCTGCATCTGTCTAAAGATTATGACTACTTCTGGGTTGCCCTTTATTCAGCTGATCTTTTGAGATGGGAGCCCACGCATGATAATATTGAGCTATGCTGATATTAGTAATTGTTTTTATTAATATAAATAGTAAGAATTGTATTCATGTATTTAAAAGGAAGTGTAACTTTTTATTAGCTTACAAGAGGCAAGGATATTAGCCAAGGTCCACTGAAGTCAGTGCATTAGGTCAAATCCTGGTGCCTTGCCCTGTGATCTTTCTGTCTAAACACACAAAGCGGCCTCAGAGCAGATGTCGGTCCAGCCCTGTGGACAATTCCTGACAATGGGCAGCCGGCACTGCTTGTTGAGAAGAACGGGACATGTCCAGTGTAGCGCTTCCCCTCCTTCCAGCGAAGAGCTGCTGAGGAAACTCCTGAGCTACTTTGCACTGTGCCTGCTGCTCACTGTGTTTAACAGTGCTCTGGTCTATGGGGGTATTTAGTTCCTTTTCTGCCTCGGCTTTATTTTTGTTCTCTGCATTGCTGTGAGTTTCACAACGTAATCATGCTATATAGTTGCAATAGAGTTATTATTTCTGTCAATATAGCACAATGTTTTTATAACAGTTTTTAGTGATCAAGACAGCAGAAATCAGAATGTATAAAGGAAAAATTCTTTTTTTCCCCTCAATAAATTTCTTTCTAGAATTTAGTAAAACTCTAAGTAGGACTTTGGCATTCAAATGTAAATTGCAGAGGTTTGTCCTTAAGTCAACATCGTTACTTTTAATGTTGCTTGCCTACTCAAGTTTGTGTTTTATACATAGTCAAATACAGGGCAAATGTTCAATGATAGCTTCTACAGGCTGAACATTATAAAAAATCTTTTCATAATTAACAGGGAGGGAAATTCACCATTAAAATGATTCATTTAAGGATAGGAGTGGATTTTATCATATGCTGCATGTAAAACAGGGCTATGAGGTGACGAAAAGGAAAGTTGTAAGGTTGATCTGGAAATTACTGGTTGAAGTTTTGCAGACTGTTCCTTGTAGATTCTGTTATTGTTCACTCCTGGCTTTAAAATTGGTGAATTTAAGTATGCAACAGCATAAACTTGAAAATTTAGTCTCAAAGGTGGATGCTTTTTGAAGGCTTTTGAAAATCTCTACGGCCTCTAATATTACTCCCTTGGGCAGATCTATTTTTAAAAGTATCTTTAGCCTGTTGACTTATTTTAAAAGCAGAGACACACAGAAAAGGGTCAAGAGCAGTAGAATAAATAATCTCTTATTTTATAGGCATATTTATATAATGAAAAGCATTTTGAGGTGAATTGAGCTGATAGGCAGAGTCCTGAGGGGTCTTAAATACTCGCAGGTTGCTGGTCTACTGGAAATGTCTGGTACTGACGCAGTTACTGTCACTATATGCATTAACTAAACAATCAAACTTTTATGAAGATAACCTTGAGGCCAAGTATTTTTGATGTTGCAAAAACATTTCGCTGTAGGAGGAAAAAAATATGGAATGGCTCTGTGGATTTGAGTAATCTGTGTTTTTATTCCGCTCATAGACTAAGGGGTATTATCAGATGTAAAAAACAGTCGTCTTTCAGTGAATTAGAATCCTACATTAAAAGAAATGAATAGTAAATGCTAAGATCTGCTTGGTTATGGACATGTGCATTAAGTAATATAATCACAGCTGTTGGTTGATATTACTGTGTGCAGTAACAGCCTGTTAAGAAAGACAAAAGACTATTTGAGCAATATATTTTCTTGAGTCATCCTCCCCTGCAGAAACGTTCAGAAGTCTCCCGAACAGAGTTGTCTGTAGGTGTTCCAGCAGAGATGGTGTATGCCTGTGTTTACCTTCCCTGCTGCTTTCTGGAAAGACCTGAAGTTTCATTTGAAGGCCAAAGGCTTGTTTAATGGTGTTCCAGAAACTTACGCAGCTGGGCAGAAGGTGCTCTTTCCATGATCCATGTTTTTACCCATTTTCCAAGAATTGTAGCTGCACTGGAACCATACAATTGGGCTTCTGCTGACCTCTGCATTTGTTTGTTCCCAGCTTTGTTAAGATTAGTGTTTTGGTGAGGGAGGAGCCACTAAAAAGTCCACCCAGTCTCTGGATGTGTTGAGTCTCTTCTTAGTATTAGACATGTCCAGTTTTCTGCCAGTGAATGATCACTCACCCTTCACAGGAAAGATGAGCAGTCCAGAATTTGGTACAGTATTCCCATATGACAGCAGCCAGCACACAAGAAGCAGGGGGAATTGAATGGTGAGTCTGCCATTTTAGCTCTCTGTTTTTGTGGTTGGATTCTTGATTAGTTGATTATTGATCTCCCCCTCTGCAACGTACTATTCCTTCTCCATTGTAAACTGCTGTGAGATCATCATAGAAAAGAAAAACTAGAAAAGTTAAGTATTTGTTTCTGGGTTTCCCATCTCATTTTGAGCTCATATAAGAGGGAATATGTTGTCTTTGTTGAAGGGGCTTATCTGGAATTGCAGAAGATTATTTGGTGATACTGATTTGGAGAGGATTAGTTGATTCTAGTCAGTTAATTTGCATTAATTTTTCATCACCAGTCTCGGCTTTGCAAAACAGTTCTTTACATGGATATTTTCAACCAGTGAAAAAAAGGATTTTACATATTGCTATTGAGTATATATTCCCAAAAAGGATGTGTAGTTTAGCTGATGGGCTCAAAGTAGGAGAGTGCTCCGCTGCAGCCAGCAAGGTACTGTTTGATAGCACAGCAATCCTCTCTCAGAAAAGTGGTGCAGTACCTTCAGAGTCCATGAAGAGAGGGTATGACACAGAGCAGTAACAGAAATATGTGATGCTCAGCCTTGCCTGTCTTGTGGAGATAGTATTTCTAGGCTGAGCACCTTTAATTCATGGATTCTTAGGGGGTAATCCTGACCATATCAAAATGGAAGTTTTTCAAATTAAAGACTGTTTTAAAATTTTGAAACAAAGCAACAAAATCCCCCCCCCAACAGTTTTCCAAATTAAATTATTCACACTTAGGGCTGCTGGTGCTGAGGGGTTTTTTTCATTGTCTTCCGATTCTGACAGATTCTTCATGCAAGGAATGTGTAACATTTTGAAAAGGGTGAGTGCCTTTGCAGATTATATCACCCTAGACATTTTCTGAGGTGCTGCATATCCTATATAATCCTTGAGTGGATTTCAGCGGAGGACGGTGCAGACATAGTTCCTTTTCATGGCATATGAACGTTGCTATTCCTTTGTATTCAGGAAACAGGTAACTCCGAGAGAGTCTTTGTCCACTGTATAATTGGTTCTAATCCTGTGTTCTCATCCTGAACATTACAACATCAATCAAATGAAAAATAAAAATCACTTTTCCCCTGAGCAGTGAACAGGTGCCATGAAGATGGATGGATAGATACAGATTTGAATGCATGACTGAGATGGAAATCTTCCGGGGGAAATGTCATGGGTCAGAGAATTGGCAATGCCAGTAGCAGCCCCAATTCAGAAATGAAGACGACCTATATTCTGCTTTTAAAAAAGGAAAAAATGCATAGTGATAATAACTGAATTGTGGAAACCTTCTCTGTTACTGCAGGGTGAACAGCGGGCTAAATTCTGCATTTGACTACATGACAGCTACTTTATAAAGGGTCCTGTTGAGACAATGACTGCAAGAGGGGGTTGAGTAGTTGTGTTAGGCTGAGCTGGATGATTGATTAGCAATTAGAGGTTTCTGTTGGTAAGGAGACTGGAAAAAGAAATACTTTGCTTTGTTAAACTAGCAACCTGCATGTGAGATGATACCTTGATCTTGCTGTTCTGTAAGCAGAGTGCCAACAGTAGGTATTAATGTGACAAAGTAATTGGTGAGATAGGTCAGTGTAGCAGAGGCAGAGTAATTATTGCATCTCATGGTTCCCAGAATACACTTTTATGGTTTGTTGCTGTCCAGAAACATCCAAGATCAAATAATTTAGGGGATCATGTGGAACAAGAAAATGCCCAAGTGGGCAGGGAGTCAGACTGTTCACAAGCAAGAAGGGATTACGGCATTATGCTAATCAGCATGCAATACCAGGCAATGCTATCAGATTTATTCTTTTTTTTTTTTTGTTTCCTCCCCAGCCCCAAACTCCCTGTTCCTCTTTGTAATGGTGATGTGCAAAACCTCAAAACAGTGCTAAGAACAGTTGATGACTTTACTTTTTCTGCCTAGAGAGTATTTATTAGTTTGTGCAAGAGAAATATCTTTGGCATAAACCAGAGGTGTGTAAGAAGACCTTACGCTAGACTTCATAATAAGCAAAGAGAAAGAGGTCACAGAATCACAGAATGGTCGGGGTTGGAAGGGACCTCTGGAGATCATCTAGTCCAACCCCCCTGCCAGAGCAGGTCCTAGCTTGTATGTATTTGGGTAAGTGCAATGATTATATATTGTATACAAAAATCTTCATCTTCTAACTGACACAGTATGGAAAATGTGTAACTAAAGAGAAATCTATCATGTCAGATACTATTTAGATATTGAAGCATGCTATGATTTGAGATTGATACTAAAAACAGCAATGTTTTTTCACTCCTAGTAAGCAAATATTTATGATGTATCCAGCACTGTGGAAATAACATATTTCTAGGAGAACATTTTCTGATTTATACTAATTCATACATTATTTTGTAAGACTAAGAGAACAGATAAGTGCCATTGAAAGATATGTTTGTGCCTGAAGGGAACAAGAATAAATCACGTTCATGTAGATCTAGCTTGACTATTCAGTGTCTGACTCACCAGAAAAATTTGCATCGACTTTGATGGGTTTGAAACATAGAGCATATCCCTTGAATGGTCCTGAGCTTTTTCATGGCAATTTGATGTCAGTAATTATCAAGTGTATTGCCAAAAATGCACTTTTAATTTGAATATCTCTGTAATGAAAGTGGGGAAGGTGTTAATGTGTTACAATAATTAATGCTTGGCAGCATTTATCTGAAGACAAGAGTGAAATAGTTTATATATGGAAATAGTTTTCATCTACCCTTTTCTAGTGTCATCACTTATCCTTTGCTGACAGGTTCCTGTGGTTTCAGTACAGTAAATGTGCATGCTTAGAATTGCACCCAAGGCTCTTTGACAAGGAATATGGACTGCTAGTCCATGTGGTCAAGTGCTTTCTTAGCGGTTAGAGAAAATCTTGCCACAGCAATTGGAATTGTTGATGGTAGGATTTTTGGCTCAAGAGTTTGAGTGTGAAGCAGATAGGACAATTTTCACAGGTGATGTTAGAACTTACGTTGGAGAAGTTATCTTTAAATAGGGATTGTTTTACTTATCCTCATCAAATTTTTCTTATGATGGACTCTATAGAAGAAAAACCCGGTGTACCTTATAGAGGTTCGAGCATATAATGTTAGATTTATAATCTCAGAGCTAAAGTTTCTGAAAGACTCTCTTAAACTTAGCTTAGCTTCAGATCTGGAATCTTTTCGTATTTCATATAATTTAGGATTTTTTCCTTTAGCAGTTATGGGCACCAATAGGTCCAATCAGAAGCTGCAGATTCTATTCCGAAGCCTATTCACAACTAATCCATCTAGTAATCACAAGATTTTAACTAATCACAGTTTTAAAAAAATTATCTGCATAATGACCTTATAATTGGGGAAGTTATTTTCACATAAACCTAAACTTACATTGGGTCTTAGAGCAACCAGGGCACTGTCCTTTGGAGGCACCAAAGTTTCCAATTCCTACTGAATTTGGAAGGTTCTTGATCAAGATGCTGCACTAAGTCTGTACACGGGTAGATAAGTACTGGTTTCAACTCCTGAAGTGTCCATATCCGTGTACATCTAGTGAACATAATATTTCTGAATACTATTTCAATTGCATATACAAATTGAAGTGAAATGGCATCAGCTGCCCCTACTTTCAGATTCTGAAATTCTTAAACTGAATGGTTGGAAAAACCCATGTAAACATGTATGTGTACCTAGGTCTTCGAAATTGCTTGTAAAACTAAAATAATTCAATAATCTTATATCATCTTGTGCCTTCAATGATAACTGAGTTTGTAGCAATTCTTAATCATCATCTCTGGAGTCCATCTGAGTTTGCATTTCTTCTGACTCTTCTCAGCTCATGGCACCTATCTGTGGGAGTCAGCTCACCTAAATGCCTTCTTTTCAAGGTGACTGATGCAAACTTTGCAGTATGGTATCTCGCTCAGCTGATCTTTGTTGTTTGCTGGTAATTTTTTCCCTTACTTTTCTCCACACTATTTTGCTTGTGATTTTTCTGCCCAGTACTTACGTTGTCATTTTTAGTACAAGCACATTTTACTTTCTGGGCACTTTTGTTTAACTTTGCATGCAACTTCTGTGTCTGTAAATTGATACATCATAAATAAATCAGGCTGTGATGCGAGTGTGAGTAAGATTTGACTTGAATATAGAGTCAATGTCACTGCAGTTGATGAAGAAAACAATCAACCTATAACTGCATTCTGAATATGGATTCTTAAAGCATTGGTAAATGTTAATAAATATACCAAAGACAGCTTCTATTATATACCTATGTTATTGATACATGCACCCATATTTCTAAAATACTTATGACATAAAATGGTAAAATATATTTGCTACTCATCTTTCATCAAGATGAACCTATAAATAAAAGAAAACACATGAAGCAATGGAGAAAACACATAAAGTAACTTGGAGAAATTTTGTACCTGCTAGATAATTTGTCAGGCAGGCTGTTGTTGAGTTTTGTCCCTAGTTTGAATCATTCAAAATTTGCCTATTTAGCAGGAGGGAATTTCTCAATGTGTGCTTGATACACTCATGTTCATATGTAAGAGGGTAAGAGCAGAATGGAGAGGCTTAAGAAGCTTTGTACTGTGGTGTATATATGACTGACTTACATCATGCAGGAGCTGTAGAAAACAACCCAAAGGCAATCCTGAGTCAGTGTCATTCCTATGCCATCCCCAGGAGCTGCCTGTTCCTGGAGAGGCACTGTGTGACCAGGGGTCTGTCCCAGAACTGCGCAAGCCAGGCACGCTCCAGCATTGCCTTACTGCCCTCCTGCCCTAGGCTGGGAGGTCACAGCTGGCTTGGGAGGACTTTTTCATAAAGTCAACTTTTTTTCCCTGATGCATGTCTGGATTTTACAAACTTCTTCTAAGGTATGATGCAGAGAAACCTGTTCCTCATCATTCTGACTTGAACCGCATGATTTAGCATTGTGGCATTTCACTGTGGGATACCTTTTGCACTTAAAGGGTTGTGATGAGCTGAGCTGAGCTCTTGCTGTACAAAACTCTGATGGTGGTAGAAAGAATGAACTAGGCTGGAAGCAGGGAGGTTGCTTGATGTTTTGTTAAGGCATGTGGGCAAGGGGAGTGTTGTAGTGAGTGGATGGGAAAAGGATGATGTTTCTGTGTGAAATGCAGTCACTGCACCACAGTTACACCACAAGGAAATGGTGGTGCAGTAGTTTGAAGACCATGTATTGCTTCCCAAGCCTTTGAAATAGGTTATGTGATGCAGACAACATGCAGCTTGACATCTTTTTCATGGCAAGCCTATAAGAAGGGAGTCTGTGTCTTACCAGACCAAAATCAAAGTTGTAAAAACAATGGCTTTGGAATGTAGCATACATATTACTGGACTGGGTTCTTTCTAATTGGCAGAAATAAATCTTGCATCAGCTCCATGCTTGCTGACCAGGAATTTATTGCTGTAAAGCAAGTGCAACAATAGAAATAGCAAGTCATTCTGGAATATAGGTGTCTTGGGTTAAATTTAATGGTGTGCCTTGAAACAAAGGACAGTCAGCCGACAAAACAAGTTGTTTGGTAACGAAGTAACTGAATTCTAGAAAATTCCAGGTTGTGCAGTGCAAACCTAGTAAATCCATGTTATCGTCACAATGTTCCTAACTAAAGCCAGCTTTGATGAAAGCTATGACAGTCTTTAGCCTAAGATCTTTCTGCTTCTTGAAGAAAGATTGTACTGAGAAACAAAAAACTAGGCTTTTCTGCTACTGGCATTTTTTTCCTCCTCTATTCTGCAGATTGGAGGATACAGGGGGATAATACAAATGGAGGCAGACAGGACTGAGTGAGAGACTATCAACAGGCGTGAATCAGTGTCTGTAGATTAGGAAGCCAGGTGGGGTTAGTAGTGAAGGGAGAGAAATATTTTCCTAATTTTTCAGTTCATAAATTAGTTACCAGAAAGCATAACTATAAAAAAGCATAACTGCTAAAACAGCCAGTATGTTATAAATTGGAATCAAGAAGGAAGCCTTTTCCTACCCTGGATTTTTGCATTTAGAAATGACTAGGAAATGATAGAATAACTGTGGCTGGAAGGGACCTTAGGAAGTCATATTTAAGTCCATGGGTGTTGATCCACGTTTTCTCCATTGCTCAGCTTTTCCCTTTGTCTGTAATGTAAATTTAGTTCCAAGTTCTCTTTGAGATGTTGCACTCATTGACTCTGTCAACTGAGGGGGGGGGGGGAGAAAAATTTCCCCTGAAAGATGAAGAAGGTGCACACAGTACATGCTACATATTCACGTCCCAGAGCTCAGGGCTTCCTAGCCAAGTGAGCAAGGCAATGTGCAAAAGGCACACTCAGGCACTCTCCAGATAGAAGTTCAATCCTGAAATAAGAAGTCTGTAAGTCTGGGGAGATTCCTCTGAGCAGAAATCACCAGCTGAACCAAGTAAGTATTATCTAAGCAGATTGTCTGTGATAGGACATCACAGAGTGAAATAGCAAGCTCTGGTTTTGTGTCTCTCACTAATAAAAAGAGCTGAAATTCTTCATCTGGTCCTTGTTGGTGACCGTCTCACCGTTGGTGACTGTAGTGGAGTTTGGTTTCTAGTAATTTGTTCCTCCCCCAGAAGTCATCAAATGTAGATAGAGATTGAGATTCTAACAGCATCGACCACGGTATTGCCATGGTAATGAGACATCCTGTCTCAACTTGGGAGTTTTTGTTTATCGCTATGCATTTCATTGCTATACAGGGAACAGCAGGTGAACTTGCCTGTATAGCTAAAGAGAAAACGATGGCTGCTTTTTATATAATCCACTACAAATGTTATTTGGAATAATGTGCTTCAGAATACATTAATATGGCATTTGTAAGCAGTCTTATAAATGGCAATACATTTCAATTGCCTTTGATGTTTTACTTGGGCAGGGGAGGAAAAGCTATAGCACCATTTGCGGAAGCTGCATCTGAAATTCAGACTGCAGCCAAACTTTGCATGCCTATAACTTTCAGGAAAAATAAATAAATAAATGCAGTCATCACTTTTCTGTAAAGGGCCAAATAAGGAGAACTGAAAAAGAGAAAGAAACATAATAGGATCTGGTAGCAATTTAGATAAATATCACTGCAGTGAAGGCAGCAAGGTTTGAAATCAAGAGAGGATAGAGAGGGAGTGAGAGAGAGATAGGTGGCTTTGGTGCTTCAGGGAAATCCTCGTCTCTGCCAAGCCCTCTTAAATACAGTGATATATGCAGGAGATGACAGGTGGCTTTGGATGTGAAGAGTCAAGTTGTCTTCAAGATGGAGGCCACAAATGGGAGAGGGTGATAAAAACCATGATGAGTCAGAGAGATGAATGACAAGAAGGCACCCTGTGATCACCCCAGATTCCCTTTACTGCACACATAGTGGAATCCCACCTGATAATTCATACCAAAATTGGCATCTTATCTAGAAAGATACTCAGTCTTGAGTGAAAAACTTCAAGAAATGGGCCATCTATATCAGTCAGTAAGTAGTTGACAGTATATCTCTCTGCTCAAGTCTTTTTCCCAGGTTTGATTTCCAGCCATGGAACTGTTTTTTATGTTGGTTAGTTGGAATATTCTCCATGGTCAGAAATACTGATTCTCTCTCTCTGCCTTGGTACTTGTAGATCGTGGTCACATCAGCTCCTGCTCCTTACCTGTTTGTTTGCTGGAACTAATGATGCAAAGTGCTTTAATAGGTATGATAAGAGCAGCACAGCATTAGAGTGGTTTATTTCAAGAAACAGCAAATAATGAAGTGCAGTTTGGGTAGAACTGCCCTAAATTGAAATATTGTGTTTAGGAATCAAAATACTTCTGGACAGCAAAACTGGAAGCAAGCATTTAGTCATGAAAGAAATGTCTTTCTTTTTTTTCTTTCTTTTGTTCTTTTTTTTTTTTTTTTGAAACTGTATTTTCTGTTAGAATCCTGTGTGTCTGAATCTGGTGTATTAAGTCCTAAGAGATGCACTTCCGAGACAGTCATTGTCAGCAGTGGAGTATGACCAGAAGAACTCTGCTCTTGGGAGAATCTGCAATTTAAAGAAGGAACTAACATAAATGGTGTTAGAAGGAAGTAATGATCATCTTCATGAGGGATAATCTTTAAAAAAATATCCATGAAATTATAAAAGTCATCATTAACTCCCCAACGACAGTTGATAATAGCATTACTTTCATTGGATGGATTATGAAGATCTGAAAAAAGGAGGTTTAATATATATTATACAATTTCTAGTAGGTTAAAGGCTGCATGAAAACCTTTTCATTATTAGAAATAATCTAGGCAAGCAACACCTCCTCCTCCCCATTTCTAGCACCGCTCAAGTGCCTACACAGTCCTATTCTTTTCTAGCCATTATGGACGTATTAGGTAAAGGTACACTTCAGAAATAGGAAGCTATATTTAAGGAATCATGTCTCATTTCCTAGCTCCCTGTAGGTTTTCAAAGACAGCATTGCTTATATTTAGTAGCAGTTTTACCAAGAGAAGAGAAATACTTTAAAGAGCTGTTGCCTTTCCAAAATGTTTTTCAAAGTCATTTTCAGTCATCAAATAATTTAAAACCATGTTAAGAAGCCATAGCAGTAAGTGATCTTGCGAAGGAGTAAATGATGGCTGGAAGGGGCTGAAGGCTAAGGCAGTTCAGAGAGTTAATTTGTTATTACGTTCGCCTCTGTATTTAAAGTGGAGATGACCTGATTGAAGTGATTGCACCAACTCCTTTGCTAGTATAATTTTGCATTGTTGTGCTGAACATTAAGAGGCTATTGGAATCTGTGTACATGCTGGCAGTTTTTCTCTAGGGGCACCCTCTAGGGAGGCAGCCCAAATATTATATAAGATGCCTGTGTATCTCCGACAGCGAGAAATGCAGGCAGAAGCAGGAGACGGTCTAATTACTGGGCTCTGACTTGAACCACGTGTGACACTAGCATGAACTTAACAAGAGCTTCCATCTGTTTCATGTAACTGTGAAACCCGGGCTGATGGTTGCACATGCCTTTGGGTGCAGCCCCGAGAAGGTGAAAGAAGGGTGACAGGGATGCTCAGGGATTGGAGGACTTGGATATGCAATGGGCTGAGGGCCAGAATATGAAGTGGAAAGAAAATCAAGTGAAAACGCTAAGGGCTCCGTGCAGCTGGTGGAGGCACAGGCTCATTGCTGCTTGTTTTTTGAAGTTACGTACAAAGTGATGCATAACTTCAGGCAGTTCTGCATTTAAGACAGACATAGAAATCATTTTTCTAGCCCTTGTTTGGGTTTTCATTTCATGTTGCTGAATTTATTGCTCTCCTAACCTCAGCAATCCACCAAAGGCCATTTAACAAATACTATTTTAAGAAGCTCTTTCAGAGAAGTACCTATTACAACATTTTGCTTTTAACTTGTAAAAAGTGAGGAAGGAAAGGACTTCGGGCACTTAGAACTCCTTCAGTATCATCAGTAGTGAGTCTGTGGATTGTAATAGATACACACACAACTATGCACTAAATATCATGTCTGTGAATGTTAGAATTTGAAGACTATATATAAGATCTACTTAAGATTTCATTGCCTTATTATTAAGAAATAAAATACTGAAAGCCCCTGATATGTATGTATTTGGCCAGAAATTCATGTTTTCGAGCCAATATAAACTGTAGATATCCAGAGCTGGATGTTAGGTGAATTTGTCTCATTAGTCCAAGTAAGAAGCAAGTTGTTAATAAATATGCTGTGTGTATTCAGGATTGAGTGATGCAGACTTAATATAGCAGATTGATGGCACGTCAGATTCTCTATAACAGCTAAGACAGCCGGATGGGGCTGGGGCATATCACACAAGACTTAGGGAGACCCATGTCCCACTAGGGAAGCCAGCGGTACACCATGAGTGCTACAGTGCACTAACCACAGCTGAGTCACAGCCACTATGTTTGTTGTAAAATTATCGGAAAGATCCCAGTTTCAATTCTAGCTGCTCTTATGAATTTTGATAAAAGAAACACTTGTTACTATTTTTATTAGTTGTACTGGTTTTATCAGTATTAGAGATGGCTGACTATGATGGGTTTTCTCTCCCAGGAGACTTCTTCCTTGTTGGCCAGAACTGAATTTGGTGAACTATAAGAAATGGGATTTTTCCCATCCCAGTCAGATAGATGTTTTTCTGCAGGAGGGTGGTTGGAGAAAAATGTGTATTTATATCATAACTGTTGAATTTTTGTTACGTGAAGCTACTAAATGATGTCTACTTGAGTACATACTTACAGTAAATCCAGTCGTGTAAATCACTGTTTGATGCTATTTGAAGTTTCTAATGGTGTGTTCAAGTCAAAAGCTTCTCTGTTAGAAGTCAAGAGACTTATGTAGGCCAAGACAAGGTCAGGAAAGACCTAGTATAAAGAACTGTATTCTAACGTAGGTAAGGATTTTATAAAAAGTGATTTGTTTTTTTTATCTTTTCATCACAGTTAAGGATGTTAGAATTGTTTTGGCTATGTTAGAGGTTTATGATATTTTTACAGTGGGAACTGGATTGATTGTTTTTTTTCCACACCAACAGTAAGAATAAAGCCTTTAAACAACTCTCCGCCTGTTATTTTATGGGAAAAGAGTCCAGTATTAATTATGAAATAATGTTATTATATTCCAGCCATGAAAGTCGTGAAATTAACTTGCAACATCATAACTTGGGGATGTAGTTCCTTCCTGAGGCTGATCTGCTTTCTTGTTACTGCTGGAAGATAGAAACATTATCAGTTTTACTTAGAATAGTTAACACCTAATGCAGAGGGATGTACGAATCCTGAATTCTGATCATGAGACAGTGATGATACTGGTGTTCAGGAATCTTCTCTGGAGTGGGTTTTTGTTACAGGCTGATTTTAATGTTACAGTATTAAATAATTTATAATATGTGATTTCTTACACCATTGTGGTTTTTTTTTTAAGCTATGAAAGATAATTGTATCCCAAAGAAGGGACTTATCTCTCTTTATCTTTACTCTTCAGCAAAATTATAATGTGGATTTCTGATGGCTGGTTTCAGGCAATAGATTATTTTAAATACTAAATAGAGAAAGAGACTTTCAGTTCATTGCAAGAGCAGTCAGGATAAATTAGTTGGGAGGGGAAAACCTCAATAAATGAATTTTTTATTTTTTTTTTCCCCAAGCATCATTATCTCTGAGAATATCCAAGATAAGCAAAGAATTATTGAGTGAGTAGACTGGTACTGCTTTGGGGATTTCTTTTGGGTTCGTTTTGTATAAAAATATTTCTAGCATTAGATGTCTGTGAACATCTTTAAGACAGACACCCAGTCCTGTTGACACAGAGCGGTAACTTCATCTGTCTTTCACTCTGCCCTAAAATTGCCCCTAAAGTAGCTGCTGCTTTCATGGGACTAAATCCCAAGCAACCTGCTTCATGATCCCTAGCTGTGTAAGCTGACAGCTAACAGCCATCATTAACAGGTCAACTTCTCAGAGCTCATACTGCTCAGAAGGGCAAACCTCACAAGGTGTCGAAAAGGTCCTGTCAGAGGCTTTGTACCTTGCAACTCCTCATCGCTCCACAAAATCTCAATGTAACAGAAAAGCATCAGAGAATTCCTAAAATAACAGCATGGACGATTGTCTAGGTATGATAGAAACTACCACTGCAAGGAAAAGCTTCCCCTTCCTTGGTGTTGCCATTCAAATACTGAGAATGCAGATGTTTTGTAAAGAAAAAAAAAAAAAAGTGTGTGTTATTTTCACGTCATATGACTGTCCTCTTGCTGCAGCTTTACTTGTCTTCCTATGTGGGATCAGCTCAGAGCAATTAACTCTAATGTCCAAAACTTGTCTCCCTTTTATGATGCTATTTGATGAAATTTGATATTAGAACTTTTCATGGTGTGTTGGTCTTCAGGTAGTTTCGGCCTTCATGGCTTTTCTAGTAATGTGAGGCAACGCAAGCTGTCTTGTTGGCAGCCTGTGATGGCCATGAGCTCTGTACCTTCCTCTTCTCTGCTGACTTGCTGTGGTTTTTGCGTTAGATAGCAGGTGTGAGAAAGTCTCAGAGGATGGGATGCCAACCCTTGGTTGCTGTCACAGACAGTGCCTTTAATAGAAGCATCTCGCTGTGTATGTGATGGGATGACTAGCAAAGCCCCTCAACAGCCTGGTAGATAGATCACTTAGCAAAAATCTGTTAATAGGGGTGCAGGGAAAAATGCCATCCAGACAGATGGGAATGACTCTAGGCTGTTGAAATGCTGTTTGTGTGCAGTGTGTTTATTAAGGGAAGGATTCCCAGGCCAGACAGCTGTCTGCACTGTGCTTCCACACCTACGCTGAGAGGGACATGTTAGAGAGAATCCAGGGCACATTTCAACATGACAAATAGCTTCCCAGAAAGGAACCATGGGGTTTTGCTTCAGGTCAGCAAACTCATGATTGGGTGGGGAAATCTGTTAGATGAGCCTTTAATTTGCCAATAGAAAGAATTCCCATATAAATACAGTCTTGTTATATTTTGCATTGCCTGTTGCCTGATAGGCTATTTGAATTAGCCTAGACAATGTTGGATGAGGGGTCACCAAGCTTTTTGAGCTGCAGTTGGTGGCTTTCTAGCTAAAATCCTTCAGCAGTAGAGTCATTATGCATATTGCTATATCAGGATGGTGGGGGGGGATGGACTGATCAACTCATAGAACATCTCAGATCTTGTTCTTTCAACGACCTGTTGTAATTTTCACAACGTGCAGAATTTTTTTGTAACCCAATATCCTGAGCTAATTTTGAAATGAAAGTTCTGCTTTTCTAGATTTCCTCCCACATCTCATTTAGATAAGTTATTCTTCACCTTTTGTTCCAGGCTGCTGTGCTCTGTTAAATGCTACTTCAGAAATGACTGCCTTTTACTGATGGGTGAAATAATCTCTGTGCAAAGTCTGGAAATTCTTTTCAGTCAGGGAGGTATTTTAAGCTTCTTTGAAGTGAGAAGTGCAGGATAAGGGGGATAGGCAGTGCGTGGGACTGTGAAGTAGGTATTATGCGTTCTTTATTGGCTTCTGATATTTGGTTCTTTATGGGGTTTTAAGTACGTAACTTAATTTCTTATTATTGACTTTTTTTCAGAAAAGATGTCACATTATTTTGCCACAACACCTGGAAGAGGTTGAATGGAAAAAATATGGTCATGGAATCACAAAACTTTTTTTTTTTTTTATTATCTCAGTGGGACAGGCATGGGTGGCTCTCTGTGTGATCTTCCTTTGAACACAAGTCTTCTCAGACAAATCTAGCAGGTTAAATTGGAGTAACGGGCATGCTATATTAACATGCCTCTCAGACACCCAAGATGTCTTGCTGTTGCTCTGAATGTTGCTTTTTTGCTTTGAGTCCCTCACCAGGCAGGCAGGTATATGTGAAAAGCATGCTGCTGTTCATGATGCTCAGACAGATACATGTCTTTGAAAAGGACCTACTGATGTAAACATCTAATTCGCCAATTATGAGTATATGTGCTTCTATTTCCATATTAATCATCTGGCTTCTGCACCTTACTTTAATGAACGATTAATTTTTATTTTCTCACTTGTGTGTATCTCCTGTGGCGATGAAGGGATGTAGGTGCCTATGCCCAGGAGAGTGTTTGCTGCCCCACAGGTCAGAGTGGATGTTCTGACATCTGCATCTCTGTTCAGGCTGGGAATGAAGGCTGCCATCTGTTTTTCTCTGCCATTTAGGGGACCATGTAGTTTCAGGACTTACATTAAGAGTGACAGAAACACTGATTTCCTAGCACTGCTCATTTCTACTATGTCTGTTTTGTGAAAATCCTGCCTTGAGGAG
Organism: Rissa tridactyla; assembly: GCF_028500815.1. Taxonomy (NCBI): domain Eukaryota; kingdom Metazoa; phylum Chordata; class Aves; order Charadriiformes; family Laridae; genus Rissa; species Rissa tridactyla. The sequence continues at coordinate 13,062,078 of NC_071473.1, forward strand.
TGCTCACAGGGGAAGGAGGAACGGGAGGGTCACAGTCTGTGTGAAATCACTTGGATCTCAGTGGGTCTTACACAGTAATGGCACAGATCTGTATGTCACTGTGCTCAGTAACTGCTAGCTGAGGTACCGTGGCTGTATCAGACTGGCCGTGGATTTCAGAGATGGCAATCATAACCCAGGGATTTATACATCTATGCTCATGAAAAGTAATTTTGCAGCGTGTTTCATTCGCAGCCCTTGTATTCTTAACTCTAATGCTGAGTGAGACACAATGGCTTTAGAACAATACAATTCACGTGTCCCTGCAAAACCCACACTGTGTTTGCTCTGATTATGTTGTTTGTCATCTTATCTGCTAATAGCTGCTTATATGCTTAAAAAAATGCCAAAAATTGGTCTCCTTGATAAAGCTGGTGTTCAGTGTCTTAATAAAATTAAAATGTAATCTCACTATCTCCTTAATGCTCCTGTAACCTGTATGCCTTTAATCATCTGTACTGTTTACTGCCAGCTCAGTTATCAAGCATAATAAGTGAGCTTCATGCTTTAATGTTTGTCACTGGCCTACTTTCAAAATCCCTTATAGATGCAAGTTGTATATAATTTAAATAAGAAATGCTGCATGTAGTCATCGCCACTGTTATCTGGAGGAAGGGAATGCCATTTCCTTTATTTAACCTACCAGCCTGTATCCCCTGAGTACATTTTTTAGAGTTAAAACCAATAGCGTTCCACTTTGTAGGTTGCTGTTTCTTATTAGCCTTGCAAATATATCATACTTGCGCACTCTCCAGTCTTGCTTAAAGTGCTCTTACTACTAGTGTCAGTGTTAGCTGGAATGTTAAGTTTGGAGATTTGACTCGTGCGTCAGTGGCACTTCTGCAGTAAAATGGACCAGAAGAAAAGCCAGGCCTTTCTTTTTTTGGTTCCTTTGAGTATTGTTACATATTTGTCTTGAAACAGACGCTCCTTCTAATACAGTGCAACTTCTTCATTTGATCCTGCTGCAAATACCTTGCATCTTCTCTTACTCTCCACTCCTATCATCTCTGTGTCTGTTTTGTTTTGGGGCCTTGATTCTGTGTTTTAAGGCCTGACAACTTATAATCACACAGCTTGTTATAATAGCCTGTAGAAAGAGCCTTCTCGATTCATGTGTATCAAAGCACATGACTAAATCCTCACTGTATATTTTGTTGGTGTCTGGTATTAAACTTCTTTATGCTTTAGTCACACATTTAAAAGTGATGCACTTATTTTCATAACTGAATTCAGTGTCCTAGCACTACACTTTGTAGAGGGAAAGATAACAGAGGAAAGCAAACATTTCTACTGACTTGCTGTGGTGTGTGATCTGCCAGTCAAGGGAATTTAAGAGTTTTTTGTTTAGAAGAATAATGTTTAGAGGGAGAGAAAGAGGATTGCTAAAAGCAAAACATGCAGCTACTTGCTACTCATTTCAAATCTTCGTCCAGCCTGGTATGTAGCTTAAAGATCTCTTTCTGTCTGTGTATTAAGTTGACTTCGCATGCAGATACATTATATTCTTATGCTAGTTGCAAGCCTCTTAATGGAATTTTAGGGCTTTGTAGTTTATTTTGGCAGAACTTTTGGATAGGTACCTATTTCCCTGGTTTTTATTATTTCTTGGCTTTTATAATTTTAATTTCCTACTGTATCCCCAAACTTTCAGTTTAGATTCTAGCAGTGCAAAATAACAGTTAAAACTTTTCCAGCTTTTTTTATCTTGATCCAAGGCTCTTGGAAATATCCTTTAGAAGTGCTGAGCACAGCACTTTTTCTGATTTGAACTGAGTGATTCGACATTAGTAGCTGGCATGTTGATTAATATCCACTTGTAAAACTTCCAAATACAATTTTGGGTACAATGTGCAATTTGCCTGAAAGGGGCTCCGGGAAGTTCTGAATCAGCATGCAGAGCGGAAGGGATGGGACAGTGCCCTTTGCTCGATTTACCAGATTTTTCCAGATACTTTCTAGTGCTTCCTCACAGCATTTGAAAGCTTTTTAGCCTTGATGTGTTTGTTTTGCCGAGCTGCTAGCTAGTGTTTAATCAGTCCTGAATACCAGTAGAAGTTGTGTGGAAGAGAGGACCCTGCGTGACAGGTGAACTTGATCCTTTGACAGAGGTACACTGGAGTGTGATGGGCAGACGTACTGTGTTTGGTGCAGCTTCGAAGTTTAGTTTGCATGTCCCTGTGCAATGGGGTATGGAGAAGGGCAAACAGGAAGGACACAGGGAAAACCAGCGTTGTCGCTACCTTGGTGAAGCAGCTGGGTTGGCTGAGTTGGAATTTGGTTGCCTGGCAATATTTTGTCTTTTGATCTTTTTGCCATGCTTGCTCGGACCTTATCCCTTCCTTTCCCAGAGAGTGGCATTATCCTTCCTAGTTTAACAGCTCCTTCCTGTTTGAACTCATGTAACAGGCTTAGGCAGTGTCTTCAGCTGCTGTGCGCTCGCTGTGGAATAGCAAGCAGCATGCTGCTTCCGCAGTATAACCTTCTGTCTGCGCCCTTGGAGCAGATGGAAAACTGGACAGTGTTGACTATTATTGTTCCCATGCCATGATTCATAGTTCAGTCTATGCAGTCTACTCACTGGTACTTGACAGACCCCAGCAAGAAAGCACGTCCCAACAGCAGGCTCAGAAGGGGTGATAGATCACAAGCCTCCAACTTTTAGCAAAACCTCCTCAGACTCTTCTGTGAGAGAAGAGTTCTGGCTTTTGAAGCACAAATGGTAACTTGTGAGCATCACAACTTCGGGATCAGATGGAATCGTTTCTGCAGCAGCAGGTACTAGTGATGGATGCACAAAGAAAATGCCAGCATGGAAACTAGGAACATGTGAATTACCATGGAGATGAATACAAACTTGGTAAGGGCATTTTCAGCAGAACTGTCTCCTTGGCAAATTCATCAAAACGAAAACTTTTTGTGGAAACATATCAGTTGACAGGAGGAAGATCTTAGAACAGACGCTAGCTTAGAGCCCAGGGTATTCAAACTGAACTGTGAGGGAACCAGAATCAGATCCCTGCCCTGAATATCATCTCCAGATCCTGCTGTTTTTCTCTCTGGCTTCCTTGCCTTTTAAGTAAAAAAAATGTTGAAACCTTTTGAAATCTTGGCATTTTGGATGGAGTTCATGTTTCCTGATCCAGCTCATCTTCTTGGGAATATTGATAGAAAAACCTAATTTTTTCAGTCATTAGCCCTACTGTTAAATCAAGGGTCGTATCCCTTTATGTAAACGCATAGTGGTCAGGAGGGGGAAAGGAAGATTCTGCTAAACCACACATATGGGAAATAGAATATAAACCTTTTTAGTTTAACCTGGATCATGCCCGATCATCCTTCTTTTTAAAAAGTATAATGGTGATCTTTAGCATGGCAAACTCTATCCTGTCCCGTGCAGTGCCCAGTTCCCCTGAGACCAGCGAAGTGAATGAGGCAGGAACCCAGGTGGATATCAGCTCCTTTCTATTTAAGCTATTTTCTCTTAGTTCCCCTTCTTGTTCTCACCCGAACACGTGTACTGTTTGTGGCTGGATCTGACATCCCACAGTGGCAAGACTAAAGCTTAAATCACAGGTTGTCTCATACCTTGACTCTCTTATAAAAAGGGACTTAACAGGCATCATTCCCGATTAAAGACATAGCAGGACATGCTGAGCACCATGAACTTCTGGCAGAGTGACAAGATATTTTCTTTACCAGCTCTTTTAGGGCTCTGCGTTGAATGTCAGCTAAGATAAATTGATAATTTAATTAGGCCTCCAACTATTTAAATTGTAAGAAGATAATAATTTTTCATAATAGATTTAAGGCATTAGTAATATATGCTTATCCTGAATTCTTTGCATAGAAAAATCTCAATCATCATTCAGCCATTTTGCCCTTCAGAGAGCTTTTTCTTAGGTAAAGAAAGCAAGCAACGTTTTGCCATGTAACATTAGCTTTACTAGCACACCGGTAATGTGTGCTGTGAGCATCTGAGAGGATCCAGTTCAGAGGGAACTCTGCTGATTAGGAAAATTAAAAAAAAAAAAAAAAAAGCCATCTCTTCAACTCATGTAATCCCTGCTATGATCAGCGCCATCTGTAGACAAGATTAGAAATCTTGTATGTCTCATGTTAGCAGCACAAAATGCCTCACCTCCTGATGGGTTAAATGCAACTAAAACACTACTTACTCCCTTGTGGGTTAGTAGGTGGGTAACCGCATTGCTCTTCTGGCCATGTATCTGCTGGCACCAGTCTTTCCCAGCAGGTAAACAATTTAATTCAGCTTCTTTGATTTGCATTATTGCTACTGTTAAATGTTTTGGTCAGCCTTTTGTGGGGGTGGCTGAAAAATCAAATCCTGCCTGTTTTGAGGTTTTGCTGGTATTGCTTCCCTCCAAGGCAAAGCACATGAAGTTGTGTTAAGCACAAACATCAGAGTACCTGGGGTCCTTCTGGAAATGAATATGAAACACAGGAACAGAGGAAGCTGTAGGTTTGTCTCTGCTGTAGAACTCAGATAAAAGAAAACAGATGAGGTAGAAGGGGAAAGAGTTACTTAGTGGAGGACAAAGAAGTCTCAAAGACTGAGGAGAAAGAGGTAATACCTGCAGTTTGGGATAATCCTCAAAAAGTTTGCAATCTTTTGGGCGATTAGTTGAAATGAACTGATTTTTCAGAGGCTTTTCAGATTCAACCCAAGCTATTGAAATGTCAGAGGAAGACAAGGGAATCTGCTTTCACCCGGGAGGAAAACTTTGAAAAGTAGTAGAAAGTTCTTGCATTCAGCCATCCCCAGACAGCAACAAACGGAGCAATACTGACAGGAAAGAACATCATAAGGAGCTGCGTTGGAAATCTGAGGATAAAAACATTTACAGCTTTGTGGAACTGAAGAAGCCTCCAACCATAAAGGGCTCTGAGCATCACGATGTCAAGTCCTTTTACAGCTCCTGGGAGTGAAGGGCTGCAGAAGGAGTCCTCTCCTCTCGCCATGCTCTAGGAAGACACAGGCTGTGAAGGAAAAAAAAAAAAACAAACCACAAACATCTGTGGCAGCTGATAACTTGCATTTAACCTAGGATCTAATAGTAGTGAGAGAACAGTGCCAGATACCAGATACAGGCCCCTCTGGGATGACAAATGGCTTTTCTGTGTCCTTTCTGAAAAGTGATGCCTTCATGACAGAAGCAGGCAGACGTACTGCCAAGGGAGCAAGTGAAGTGAAGCTTAAGGCAAAGGCAAAAGAAGCTAAACACAGCCATTATATTCTTTGGCATCGACTGCTTATTGAGTATACGTTGGGTAGAGAGAAGAGATATTAACTGAAAATTGAATCTCCTAAGAAAATTTGTTCAATTTGTTCAGCTACATTACTGTATTGTTGGCTTGTTCTGTAGACTGATAAAGAGAAGAGATGGTTTTGTTCCACGTTAAGTTGGATAAAACTTTTATTTTTAAGGAAGAGAAAATTTAGCAGTTTTTACAGCTTTGTACTGAATGCTGTTAATTCACCTTCCCTCCTGCACAAATGTCAATTAAATGTTTAATTTCAAGAAAGCTGAAATCTTCCCTTAGGAAGAAAGTATTTATTTTCATGCTTTTTAAACTCAGTTTTTGACTGTCACTTTTGAAATGTCATCTTTCAGTAAAATATGGATAAATAATGAAAAAAAAATTGTGAACTTTTAGTCCCATTCTTCTTCACAACACAAACACACACAACCAAACCCACTTCATTCTGAAGTCAAACAAACAATTTTAGTTTAGACCCAAATAATGTTTTTCTTTTTTAAAACTGAAAAATATGGAAAACACTGATTTCTTTTCAACCTTTCCCATATTTTGTTTTCTTTCCTCTGCTTTCTTTTTTTTTTTTTTAAGATGAACTGCCATGTAAAATAAATCACAGCTGTCAGCTCTTATCCCAAGTTTTAAGGTTAGCTGGGAGACATTTTATTGTCAAGTAAGTCTATGTTCACTAAGGTTGAAGTTTTTTGGAAACCGGGCATTGAAGTTCTCATTGGGCTCTGTTATTTCAGATAGGGAGTACTGTTTGAAAGAAATAGTCCCACATAAGTGAAACACTCTTGAAATATAAGGGGGGGGGGGAGGAGGAGGTACAAGATAAAGCAAGGCAGAGTCTTCAGATTTCATTTGAGGTTTGATTTTTATTTCCTATCTTTGTGGAAGAAACGTTGATCTCTGCTGGTTGCACTGTGTTTCTTAGCAGCAAAAGCCAAACCCTGGTTTCTTATGAGTTTGCTTTGGAGGTGGAGTTTGTGCGTGGGTCCTCTAATGTCTAAGTAAGGCTGGTGCTCTGCCACAGCATGTAGTGTAATAGGGGGCTCTCTCCTCTACCTAGCCATGTGCTCTGGTAATATTTGTAGAAATTAGCTGCTTTGAGACCTCTGACAGATTTGGTGACAAGAACAACTGGTTTTGTATCAAGGGGTGCACACAGCTTTCTTAGGAAACGAGGCAGCTACTTCCAAATTGAGGAATATTGATTTTGGAAAGTTGTGAGTAAGTGAATGTTGAACGATGTGGGAGGTGAAACTTTTGCAGTTAAAAGGAAAAGACCTCTGAGGCCGCACCACCTGCAGGTAGGAATCTGTTGGCATATCACTTCTAATCATTCTTTGGGGAACACTCTTTCTTCCTCTCTGCAAGAAGCCCAGAAAGGCTAGTTTCCTAGATTTAACACTTATTCTTAGGTGCATTAAGTTAAGAAGTGTAAATCCCGCCCCCCCCCGAAAATTTGCCATTTGTCTAACTTTGTGCAGAAGGTGGAATTTCACTGGGCAGAATTGATGACAACTTTTCTTCTAGGAACATCTAAAAATGTGCATCTCTTCTGTCACCAGTTTTCCTATTATCCCCTTGATGAGGCATATGTCTCAATAGATGGCCTGTTGGTGTGGTAATTGTTGATTTAGACAGTTTTCTGTTTTTTGGGTTTTTTTTTTATACATACCTGTCCTCTTTTGAAAAGCCACAGAATTTTTGGACTAAAGGTTGTGCTCTACTTCCCTGGCATCCCCATCTAGGAGGAGACGAGCCTTTCTGGGAGGTGAGCATTGCAAAAGATACGAAGTAAGCACTGTCAGGACTGCAGTGAATTTCTTTGTTCTTTGCTTAGATAAACCCACAGCAGTGTCTCTGTATTTGTGTCCATACGCATATGTGTTTGAGTGAGCAGTAAGAAAAAAAAAAAACAAACAAAAGACCCTTCAGATTCTTTCCTCTGTAGAGGGATGATGGCAGATGTTAGTTATTTGTCCTAGTGGAAGGGATGAACTAACTGTGGATACAGAATCTTCTAATTTCCGTGGTAATGACCGTGTTCTAGAAAATTTGCTTTATATCATACCTCTTATTTTAGATTTCCTGGAAAAGGTTTTATTAAGCAGATTATTTTGACGTTTGCTTTTGTTGCTGTCTAGTTTACCATATCAAAGAACCACTCACCACACTGCACAAGAAAACAGCAGTATCGTATATGGTCATACAGAGTTTATATTAATTGTTTGCAATGACTATTGTTCTAAATTAATTTCAGGGCCATTTTCTCTTTGGATAACATGTTTTTGAAGAAGTGCTGAGTAATTTACAAGATTAACATCTAATTAATGTGAGAAAACACCAGGAATCTAAACCCATGGTACTAGCTATTTTTTTTGTGTTGCATATTAGTCTGACAACCACTCACAGAGTTTCCTCTGCAAACCTCGCTGCTGTTTGATGTTAAAAAAAAATTCTAAGCAACATTGCTCAACTTCAAGTGTATTTTTCCATTAAAAAAGACTTTGGTTCATATCATGAAATGTGCGAGCTAACATTAACTGTAGATCATGTTTTTGAAAATTGTTTAATTTGGGTGTTTGGTTTGTTGTTTTTTTTTCACAGCTCAGATTATGAATGATATTGCTGGTTGCATTAGTGTCAGCTTGGAAATATCTCCAGCTATACAGTTAATGTTTGTATAAAGCAGTTTTAGGGACTGATGCTAGCTCTGAGAGTATATGAAGTAATTCCTTTTTATCCATTCCCAGTGCTTGCCCAAGGTGTGAGAATGGCCTTTTGGCATCAGATTGAGATCAAAAGTCACTTCTTTCTTCTGACATAGTTGCCTTTGTGTGACCTTGGATGAATCTTTTAATCTTAGTGGGTTAGCTCCCTATTTGCAGATAACACTGTATGATTTATCTCTTACGTTTTTTCAGTGAAAAAGTGTAAAATAATGACTGTTTCATACATATTTTTAAAAAGCTAAACCCCATGGAAATGCAGACATAGCCTTTCTTTTGTCACTATCATTTACATCAAAGTTCCTCTTCTTTCACATGTGTATGTCAAATACTGCTGAAATGTAAAATGTCCTGAAAGATGTACCTGAAATATGGGTATGTTGGGTTCATTGGATCAGGCTTTGATGCAAGTCATCTTGGTGACAGTGGAAGGGCTCTTCCCTTACTCCCTTCTCATTGCACATCCAGAGATGCTAATTTGCTGTCCTAATTGCTGTCTCGTAATCTAAGCATTAATGCTTATACACTGGTTCAAAGGCACTGATCTGACTTAAAAGCAACCAGGAAATAACCAACAAATAAATAATTTTTTTGGAAACAGTTTAAAAAAAATTAGACCATGAAATTTTGTGTGTTAAAAAAAATCCATTTGTAGTGAAAACAAATTTCAAAATAATGTAATTTTCTGCACTTTGATGCAAATTAAAATGACACACGGCACTGTTATTGGTGTCATTCACAGAGTACTGAAGAGAACTCAAAAATAATATTGGTGCTGTATAAATACTGTTGTAATTGTCAGACGAGTTGTCCTTTCATAGAGTAGTTGTTCAAGGAGCGATGTCTCCTCACCAAGAGAAACAGAATTACTCCGTGTCTCCGAATGTGGAGTTTTGAAGTACTATTGAAGTCATTGACGGCACAAAGATACTTCATAGTAGGTGATAAAGAATTACTCTAGTGTTGTTCAGTTTACAGAGACAGTAATGTCTCTGAGATGTCGCCACAGAGGAATAACAGTAAAAATCTCTGCAACTCTGCTATGATCTCCGTGCATATCACCTGTCTCAAATTCCATCGAAGAGGCACAGTGATCAATGGGACAGTACAAGATATATTGCCTTTCCACAGCTGTACTCCCAAGGATGCCTTGGCTAAGTAACTTTCCCTTTGAATACTACCTTTAAGGGCCCAAAAACATAATCAGCATTAATGATATATCATTTAGAGCTGAAAAATGTAATAATAGTAGTGGTAGTAGTTATGGGTTTAACTGTGCTCTGTTGAATTTCAGAATCCTCTGTTGCCCTTGACTCCAGAGTGCTCTTGAAATTCTGAGTTTTAAACTGTGCTGCATCCATGCCATAAAACAACTAAAGCCAGACAATGCAAACAAAATGTTATGTGAAAAAGTGAGTGCTGAATTTCCTGAGATAAACAGGTAGCAGAAAACCAAGCTGTAGGAATACAAACAAATGGCAGCTTTAATATTGAAATTATCCAAATTTTGCCAATTTCAAGTGCAGCTGTGCTATTTAAGTTCAATTAGATTAAAAGAAAAGAATTTCCTTTAACACATAGTTCTGCACACATTAGAATGCTGCAATAAATAAATAAATAAACAAGCTCAGCCAGGGAGCACAGATGCCGCTTAATGTGGTAGTGTATTAAAGTTTACAGTTACTTCTTTTAGACTCTTCCCTGGGGTGCCATGTGTCAGCTTCCTGGAGAAGAAACTGCAAAGTCTGATTTACTGATGTATTAGGCGACATCTGTGCTCACTGGCTTGGATTAGAGATGCTGAATCAAAAAGAGTTTGATCTGCCTTACCCAGGACTAAGCTGACACGAGGTTATACAGCTTTAGCTTGTTGGCTTTTTTGTCTCTTTGTGTTGGATGTTATGAGTCAGCACTGGTTGGCTTTTTTGTTTTGGATTGCCATTTTCCTGGGCAGGTTATGCAGTGTGAAATGCGTTTGGACATTCTATAACCTGCAGAGGAAGAGCTCTGCATTTCATATGTTCAGCTCAAGGAGAAGTACAGGGATAACTCATAGGTGCAAAAAGGCATCAGCTTGTCAGGGCACCAGCTGCTTCATATGAGAGTTGGTAAAACAGTAGTAAAACAGTAAGAAAGCTAATTCTTAAGAGATCCTGCTAATGTAAGTCCCTCTGGGTCATTTTCTTTTCTAGCTGAAGCTATATATTAAGCAAGAGCCACTGTGTCAGTCCAGCCTGCTGCCAGCCAGTCATCGGGTGGTGTAGCCGTGGCATAGGAGCTGCCTGTGAGCTGCTCATGGGCAGAAGCAGTTCAAAAGGCACGGGCTGGTGTCCTCTGACGCAGAGAAAATGCGGGGTTTTTTTGTAGTAATTAATATTGCAAAAATACTGGGGAGATGTGCTTGTTTTGGGTTAGTGCCATACTACTTCTTCTTACTCCATTCTTGTACATAACTAAACCTCACTTTATGTGTATGTTTATTTTAAGCATTCTATGAAACATGCACTGAGCTTCCTAAATACGTGGATGTATTGGATGCATATTCCTGGATCCCTGGTGGATTTGGCCTCTGCTTGAACTTTCAGACAGGAACAGGAGTACTTGGGGAAAAATTTAAATTATTTCAGTTCTTCCATTTGAATTTATTTTAGTGTAAATAACCACAGGATTTCTCAGGCTAGGAAAGATACTGAAGAGGAGGAGTGTTATTTTTTGCTATTTTTAAAAATTAGCATCCAACTGACATTGCCGCCTTCTCCTAAATCACTTCACATCTCACCCAGAAAGAGTAAATAAAATTTCGAACCACTGTAAATAATGAAAGGATATCCACTTTAATAGAGCACTTTGTTTTTCTTTATTTTTATCCTTAATTTTATTTTATTTTTCTGGATACCTCAATATAATACTTTCTATAATCAAGCCATTAGGAACTGCAAGACAGTAGCCTTAACTCTGGAGAATACCATACACACTGAGACTTAACGAAAGGAAAATGCAAATGTAAACCAAAGGAAGCCATTTGGCTTTTTATTATTTTTTTTTTTTATTGATCACCTTCAAAATTATTGGCTCATTGTAACTCTTTGGTATATGGTTATAATAAGGAGCAGGAGGCTGCCATTACCATGGTGACAAATTACAGGGAGAGTCACTGTTCTTCCATCACCAGAGGACTTTAATGGGGAAATCAGCATCATCTCAAGGCTTCAGTGTGTGACGTGTTTTGCTTTGCTCCAGATCTTCTGTCTGGAAATTTCCAAGCCTTTGTGATAGCTAATCCTCTGTGAAAAGTTTTAAGAGCCAATTATAACAAAAAGCTGTGTTTCCTTCTGCATAATTTTGCTACTGGGAAATTTGACAGTAATCGTAGCCCATTCACATGTACTTCTGGAATCCATTTACTGGATCAGTGTCTTAAGTTAAATACATTAGATTAAGGAAATACCTGAAGTTAACCCGCATCCAACTCAAGGCACAGAAACAGCCAACCCAAGAGACCCTCATCAGATAAAACAGTCCTAATCGTATCTGGTCATTCTGGTCTAATGGGTCTCTCTCTGCACCTGCTTTACAGTCCAGAAAAACTTAGTTTGATGATTACCCAAAACCTGCTATTTCTGCTTTCAAAATGTGTTATCAAAGTTTGAGATTTATGGGTAAATGCTAACTGATGATTTTGTAAACTGGACACGGGAGAAACAAGCTGCCAAAGACCCATATTTTTGGCTGAGAGTATTCCACTGACGCGGTAGCTATCAAAATACAATCTGGTGCCCATCTTGACAGATACATAGCATTTGTGTGACATAGGCAAATGTCAGCTTGCGGTTCACAGCCAGAACACGTTTAGCTCACAAGAGCAGAAAGCCTAGTAGTCTAACCCTTTGTTCTTCAACTAGAAATACACTTTCAAAACTGGGCTGAATGTGGAATGAATTACAGGGAAAGACAAATACACATATATTAGTGCTCAAGCTATCACTGGAAACAGTATAGCAATGTGCGTCCTGTACTTTGCAGAGCCCCTCCAAAGGGCTGTGGGTACATCAGGTAAAGGAAATGGAGAATCGGCTCCTGGTGATTTTGAGAGACAGCCTACGATATTGTAGGCTTAGTGTTCAACTCTGATGAAAATGAAAACTGATTATGTGAAAAGAGAATTTTGCTGTAGCCTGAGTGTTGGTGGGGATGGGGGTGATGTGTTTGCTGACAGAAGACAAGCCAGAAAAAGCAGAATGTGCCTCGTGTTTATTTACATAAGAATATAAACCAAGGGATTTAAGGGACTTTCAGTTCATTCATGTAAGTTCTCTCCATTGCATTCTTCCAGGCTTGTGGATTTTGTTTTCTCCCTTTGAAGAATAGGAAGCATAAGGAAAAGCAGAAGCCTCCAATTTTGAAATTTTGGGATACCAGCACCTGTCCTTGGAACAGAGTTCTGCCCTGTATGCACTGGAAGCTGAGTGTGTGAAAAAAGGGTTCTAATCCATTAAAAAGTCTATGCTAGTATGGGCAGGTGTAGCTACAGCTATATTTTTATATTGTTTTTAAAAAAGAAATTAAAATGACACCACTGCCTCTTATTAAATAGATTATTATTTTAGAAGAATGATAGCACTTCATTTCTTTGACAAACAAATCTGATGCCAACAACAGTAAATGGGTATTTAACTCCACGACAGCAACAACAAATCAAGCATGATACATCTCAGTGCAGTTTTCTCCTGCATGTAACTGCATCTGGTTTTCTGCCTACAGAAGCTGAAAAGCAGAAAAGCAAAAGCAGTGTGAGGCTTCCCTAAAGGAAAAGTTCAGAGGAGGAAGGGAAATGCAGTAATGCACCAGTCTGCTCTCCCCCAGTTACTGCCTGCTTCCCATCTTCAGAATTGCTTGTTACGGAGTGCTCTGGTTTGTTTCAACTGATTCTAGAACTCTACACTCACCTGAAAGTGGAAATCCTTACAAATTGAGCAAAAGCAGCATCTCCTCTGGCAAGGAGCAGTAAGACACATATTAGCTATATCAGGTATTTCTTGACACATTTTTGAGGTTCCTAAATTAAAAACAATTGAAATCTCAAACAGTGAATCTAGAACTAATACAAATATCTCTTTAAACTGCTTAAACAGGATATTTTAGGGCTTTGTATTTTTTCAATCTTTTCATACTTGGCATCATGGACAGAAACGTTTGTTCCTGTTAGCAACAGAGCCTGCGACTAAAAGCCCTGCATTTCCCTTCACAGCCAAGGCCTGTCTCATTTCCTCTTTGCTTCTCGGGAAGCTCTTGTTCAAAACATCTATAGCAGCTGGTGTCTCTTACCACAGAGGACTTGCTTACTTGACTGTAGATGACAGAGGCATAAGCAGCTTTTTGTTTTCCTAATTTTTTTTCTGCAGAAAACAAAAGCCTAATTTAGGGAACTTTACACTGCACTGGGAAATGTAGACTCTTGTAGTATGCCATATGTCCTAAAAAAAACACAACAAAAAAGTTTTTTTTTTTTTTGGTTTACTGTGATAATTCCCTGTGGTGCCAGAAGCTGTGATGGGAGGTTTGTTTGGTGGTTCTGTTTCTACCTTTGATTCAGTCCCATAACTGACAACACATGTGTTTGAGAGAGGTCTCCGCTGACCTGGAAACACAGCAGCTCTTTATTATAGCCCACAGTGAGCTTTATGAGTCCTGCAAGATTAAGGAACACAAGAGAGCATTTTGGAGAGCTGTGTGTTGGTCTCTTAGCATGTAATTTACTGCTACACAAAAATATATAAAAATATAGGTAATATATCTTGCATCTGTTAGAGCATTTCTGTCTTAGCAGTCAGCTGGTGTTCTTGAAATTCAAAACCTTGAAATTTTAAGACTTTAATCTTAAACTTGAAATATGAGTCAATCATATTGAAGTCATCAAGGTTACTAATAGACTGTACTCAGTGTGAACAGTAACGGTAGAGTGTCACCCAGTCAGGAAATTTGTCTTAAGAATAATGGGCCCAAATTCTCACTGACTCACATCAATATAAATCAGGAGTGACTTCAATTAAGTAAGGAGAATTACATCTGTGAAAATTGCCATGAGAGGAGAACGAGATCTGCTTTATTTACTTTTGGAACAATTAAATGTTTGAAATGGGTATTTTTGGCTATATATTCTCTAATAGGATTTTAAATTGTCAGAATGAGTTAAAATCACCACTTTTACTATGCATAGGATGTTTTTAATAGTACACTTAAGAAAATAAGTGCCGTATGTTCCTCCTTATAGAAAAACAAAACAAAATGTTAAGATCATCAAACCAGTTACTACACAATATGGCTGCTCCTTATATTTGTTCGTATATAAAAAATACATTGTGCAAGCGAGATGAGAATAACAAACACTGGTAATAAGCCTAATATGAAAGTGATTGTTAATATATTATGAAAATTAGTGTCCCTTGAAATGGAAAGACAAATATTGTGAAATCTCTAGGGAACAAAGACAAATCACTGAAAAATTCAAACTGAGCTTTACCAGGACCACTGTTCTTACTGACAAAGGTGTTGTTTCTTCCCTACTCAGACCTTTTCTGCTTCGCCTCTATTAGGCATCCTGCATCTGTGGGAGGTGAAGGGAGGGATTCTTTTGTCAGAACCAACTTACTGTTTCTCAAATGATGTCACTGACACCCTGGGCTGCATTTCAGGTACATGGTGGAAGGATGTAGTTCCCAGAGGACTTAAGTCCATATTCCCTGTATTTTTCCAGATGAGGAAATCGAGTTGCTCAGATCAAAGAACAAGAGGTCTTTGTGAAGGAGGTGTTAGAAAGAAGGGGTAATTTGGGCTGAATTATACCACGGTTCTGTTAGAAACATTAATCTACACTACCTCAGCAGTGGGAATAAATTGCTGCTCAAGCTGTGGCCAGTCTGTTGGTATGAATTCTCCCTGCCTGTGTTTGACATTTTCTATAATTTGTACTCGTGAACTGGAATACCCTGAAGGGGCTGGGTGTTTCAGCAGAGTGGCCGTTTGAGAACCTGTGGGACCCTGGCACCCCAAACCCAGGGAGGGTTGGTACTGCCATGGCCCCACTGCCCCTCCATAGGGCACACTGGGGTGCACAGCCTCGTGAGCAAGACCAGCCATGTGAGGCACCTGGAAGATGCTTTCCAGAGCAGTGTTCAGGTGGACAGTAAGGAAAAAGTAGGGCTGTACTCACTGAGAGTCTCTACTCTCTTTCTGGCAGATCCCAGTGAAGTCAGCAAAAGTTATAAAGTGCCTGTTCAGGACACTGCCAAATCAGTCATTGCTGCTTTTTGTAGTCCACAGCTACTGAATCGATTTTACCCAGATCCAGTCAGCTTTTTTATCAAGGTGCGTTCAGGAAAAAGTAGGGCATTAGCTTTGGCTGTGCTAGACCAAGTGGTACTTTAGATATTGGGACACTAGTAAGAAATATAAATCTCCCTGGGAATAAGGAATATATTACCTCTCTGAAACTGTGATAAATTTTTGACAAGATTCATATAAGATCTGTTTCTGAACTCTGCCCATGTTTTTAGTGACCCTGATCTATTGTGTGCCATCATGTGTCGTGTCTGTGGAAGTGGATGTGCTGTCACAGGCATAGAGAACTGAGGAATTTGCTGTGGAGACATTAATTTTTGTCACATCTTAATCAACAATATGGCGCTCTCAGTATCCCTACGTCCTGTCCTAAATTTTTCAGAACTACAGGAGGTGCCTAATAGGGATATAGCCCAGGATTGATACAGAATGTACTTTTTCCCCCCCTTCCTCCCCATTAATAATAATAACAACCTTGTCAGTAAAAGGCATTTCAGAATTTCTGTTTTATTTCCTTTATTTCCTTCCAAGTTTGTGGTTTCATCTTTGAAGCCATTTTTTTTCAACTACAAACTACTCAAATTTATTTGATTAGCAGTATCTATGATGGAAAGTAAAAAGAAAGACTGAAGATGAAGGGATGAATATCCATTTCCTCAGTGATTCTAGCTCATCCTTTAAAATTGTGCTGTAGCACCTGGATGATGATATAATGGATCCAAGGTGCTTAATGATAATTAAATATAAAAATCTGTATGGCCAGATGGTGTTCACAGCGGATCCATGAACAAAGACTGTTTTCATTCATCTGTAGTTGTAAAAAAGCCCCAAACAAAAACAAACCCAAAAAAATGCAGTCCAAAGGGCAGACTGGCTCTCTGCCCATCACTTTGCTCAGTTGTTCCACTATTGTTTCTCATACTTCACCAAAGATTGGCTCTTGTCTCAGTAATGATTGATTTGGCTTCTGATGGTCTATGCCATTAGTTATTTAATACAGTGTTTTGAGCAGGGGGAAGGGAAGCCCAACAATCCATATATATATTTATATACATACACACGCACAGATTTGACATCTGTCTTTCTTCAGCTCTTTGGGATCTTGAATTAGCTGCCTTTATTCACAAGTTGTGAACTATTTTGTTTTGTTAGGTCAACATAATTTTCCTTCTTCTGTTTGCTGTGAAGTGGATTCTTCTAATAACCACTTCATGCCAACTTGGAAAAGAAATTACTTCCTGGAAGGCAGGGTGTTCAGAGACCTGTATGATGCTGCTGAAACAGGACTGCAAACTGTACACTGCAGACTCATTTCAAAAGAGGTGCATGCAAGGAAGTGATATTTGCACTAGTACGGATTTTTCATTATTAAACACTTCCTTAGCTTTCTCAGTGCTGCAAACAGAAAGCAAAAACAATAACAAAAAAGAGCGATTTTTATAGTTATGTCAAGTGAACCCAAAGGTGCCGATTTGGTGGGAAAAGAATAAATTGGTTTTGTTTCCAACAGTTTAAAGTCCAGAGCTGCACAGGTGACAACACATTTTTCTTACTTCATTTGGTTGGTTTCCTACAATATTACTTTTAAAATTAATATTGACATTTAATGGCTGTGGAAACAGCTATCAGTATGCAGAATATTAAAACAATAGAAAGAGTACACAGTAAATAAGTATAGCAAGATGAAACCAACAGAGTAACTACAGTGTCCCAGTAAATAAAACTTAGAGCAGTATTTTCGCTGTGGGCTAGTTCCTCAGCACTCTGACCTTGATACTGCATAGAGCAGGTGGAGGTTAGCCTATATATTATCCATCATTCCCATGTGCACTTAGGAAAACTTGTCTCAGAAAAGAGAACCTTTTAATTTTTTTATTTTTATTTTTCTCCTGTGGCTTACGTTATCCAGTGTTATACTGACAGTTATAACAGGTATACAGATCCTGGTATACAGGACCCTGGCTCATGAGGGTACGGCAAATAAAATTGAGTGACTGGGCAATAAAATGGCGGATGAAATTCAGTGTGAGCAAAAGTGGAAATGGGAAGAGTTTTCACGTGGGAAAGAAGCATTACCTTTGATTTATCTGTGTGTTAACTGAAAGCCTTCTGCTTCTCAGTCTCCTTTCCATACAGACCCAGGCTCGCTCGAGCTATAGGAGTGTTCAAACCTTGCAGATTGCTGTCCTACACCCTGCAGCCATCGTCTTCCTCATTGCTTGGAAAGGGTAGGATCTAGCATTGCTGTAAATCGTCGGCTGTCTTTCTCTTGCCTTCAGGATGTGTCTGCTGAGGCCTGTACTGTCTGATCCAAAATTGACTGACCCTGGTGGGAATACTTGCTATCAGTGAAAAGGGATTTGCATATTTGTTAAAAAAAATAGAAGTACAGGCTTCTAGGCTGATTTTGAAGAATAATTCCAATGGGTGGAATAAAAAATGCCTTATTGGGTAGCTGAGGAGACACAAGCAGTATTTTTATATTTGCTAAGTCTGCTATCTACAGGTATGGCACATAAAGCTGAACTTTGAAAAGGAAATTACACTAGTTCTTAAATAGCTTGGTACAAGAATTTTCAAACCTTATTGCATGTGTGGATAAAAATCCTGGATGCTGGGGAGAAAGCTATTGGTGTTAGGTAGGCTTAAATTTATACTCCACTAAATCTTCATGAAACCTGCTGCAACACTAACTTTGTTTTCTCCTTCGGGCACCTTAGTGGCAGCTTTCAGTTTCGCCATCAGATGAGAGGATAATATCTTTAACAATATCAGTCTTGGCTCTGAAATGAAGTGCATATATATGTATGTATATATTATATATATATTTTTTTATATATATATATGGATCTTTAGCATCTGAAGTGTGAACAGAGGGAGAACTGAACAAAGAAAACTGTAGAAAACCTGTTCCGAGGAGAATGTCTTTTCAGACTTTCGAAGAACAGAAACTTGAGTCTTAGAATTTCTTAAATGTCCGTGTTCAGTGCTGGATTTTTTTTACTTAATTTTTGTACTCACTACATCAAAATGGCAGGTGTAAAATGTAAGTTCTGAATTACTGTGTTGAATAAATGAACATTTCACACCTTCCCATGAGTCCTCAACTGAGCATCTGTGTGATGAGGGTTCAGCCTGTCTGCAGCATCTTGCAGAGACCCAGTGCAGCTTTGCCAGCTCTGAGGTGAAGTCCGTCAGGACGCAGTCATGTGCCAGCGCCGCATTCAAACAAGCTCACAAAGCTGCCCTAAAGCACGATCTCTTTGAATGAAGCCTGACAGGTGTCCAGATAACTTGAGTGCAGGTAGGATAAACACAGAGCTGTGAAAAAAATTGCACAGACATGTTTTAAAGTTAGATTCATGTTCAAGTCCAGGTGGATTTTATTTCACTTGCTTAAAAATATTTTATCTGGGGGATAGAGATTGGATGCAGCTATTATACAAGGTGTCTTTTTTTTTTTTTTTTCCCCTAACGCATCAAGGCAGATTAGGAATACAGATAAGATAAGATAATTCTCAGAAAAGGAACTCTGTATCTATGGACTGTATTGTTTGGTCACGCTGCTTGTGATTTAAACCATACCTTGAAATCCGTAGTTGCTTTTTGCTTCATATCGGGTCCCAATCTATTATAAAGCAGCACATTCCCACTGCTTCTCTTCAAGCTCTTGCTGACAGTTACAGGAATAGTTCAGAGCTGCTCTGAGCAAGGGATGCTTTTCTGAAGGAGTCTCTCTCTCTTTCTGTGGGAAGTTTCAGCAGGAACTGAAGCAGAATGTCCTTGTACAGTTGCCCAGGATAAAGGGAGGGGTGTTGCTCTGCCAAACACATACAGTAATTCATGCAAAAAAAACATCGCATGGATATTTTTGAAAATGCATGAAAAATATGTGTGCAATATGTCACCTTCCCAGGCATGGTGCCAGCGTACTGAGTTCTTCTGGGCTTTTGTCTTCTGCAGAACATCATAAATTAAAGCAGCAAAGACAAAACAAGAAAAGAGGAAAGAGGGAGGGAAAGGAAGTGGGAGCAGGCTATTTTTTTTTTTTTTTTTTTTTTTGGAATATTAATCTTATACATGCCCCTGTTCATAAAACTAAGGGTCTGACTTCTTTTCTCAAGGCTGCACTGTGTTCTTCCTTGGTGTGGAGTTTATCAGGTGCTTTGCTAAGGATTCACCTATGTGCAGCTGAATGGAGTTTTCCTTCATGTTGATTTTAATCTAGTTGCAGTCATGGTACATGTTAATCGCAACCTGACTACTGTGCCAGGTCTTGGCATGCTCTGCATGTGGGGAAATTCAGCTGGAGATGGTTCTCATGTCGTTGATTTTCACAGTCTGGGCTTTTTTTGCTCTTCTGCAAGAGCACGCAACAGTTGGAGTGGGATGCGGAAACTTGCTCAGAAATTTTTGGAGTGAAGTTAATACCTGCAGAAAACATCCTGCTGGCAGAGGTTGCCCAGACCTTTTGCAGTGGAGAAGACTCTTTAAAATTTTTATAAACTATGTCTAATGTCTTTGACTATCATAAAGGTGTTTGATATTTAACTGGAAGCCCCTGGGTTTACAGAAAAGCCACAGTTGCTTCTCCTGTGTATTCCAGTTAACTGGGTTATAAGCTATTGCAAGCTGCTGTTTCTCTTCCACGTTCTTGTATTGCCCAAGAAACTTATGGTATCTAGCCTTATTAATATATGAATATGAAACACTCTAAAGAGCTAAAACTTAATTTAGCCAAAGTAGCAGCAGTAATGCTCCATGCTACTAGATTTGTCATCGTGCCCTCAAAAGTTAGAAATGGCTAGGTTTGTGGTTGCCGACTGAACCTTAATTCTTCCCCCAGCATTTCTGATCCAATCTCTAACTCGACAATTTACCCTATGTTTGTGGTGCTACTTGCGGTAGAGGAGTTGCACATAGAAACAGATAGAGGGAAGATTTCTCGGGCCTCTCGAATTCTGGCATGTGCTAACTTTCAATTGGGTGACTTTGCCGCGTCCTTTAATGTAGCTATTTTTGTGTGTGTGTGTGTGTATAAATTAAAAATAGCTGTATAGAAATAACTTTAAAACCCTGGAGTATTTAACAACAAGCAATTCCTTTCTATAAAAAATTTATTACAACTTATAAAACGTAATCAACAGAGAATTATGCCCCCCCTTTTGAATTCTTTAGGTAGTTTTAAAAATAATACTTTAAGGATGTTGGAAATGGCAGCATGAAGTGTTTCTTTCCTGTTGAATAGCTACTAAAATAAATTATTGCGACTGTGTTAAAAACATGAAAAGCCTGCCACTGTTACTTATGCTTGAGCTGTGTGAAAGCACCTTTGTTTGATGGGATAATTGCTTTGACATATATAAACATAATTTATTTTACTGATATTTAAAGATTAAACACCAAAGTGCTTAAAAATGAGGTCCTAATGATGTACTGTTTTACTATGACTACAGAGGTGTTAAGTCTGTTTATGAAAAATATTAAAAATTAGGGTTTCGTCTCACCTTTATTTGATGTTACTTTTTTATTTTCATCAAGCAGTAAACACTATAATAGAGACCTGATATAAAGAAGCTATGAATAAATATTTTTTTTAAAAATAGCATTTTAAAATCAATAAATTATAAAAGGATGTTAGATTGTGGAATACAGTTTAAAATGCTGTTTAGATAGTAGACAAAGTACCAAATCTGTTGCAACCAGATAAAACTTGATTTAAAGAACTTTACATAATCACTGGAGATGATAAAAATGTCAACTGTTTTTAATAGTTTTACCCAACCAGTATTTTTCTAGGAAAATTGTGGTTGAGGGTTTTTTTGAGATATCAAAAGGTGTAGAATATAGTATCCAGTTTTAATTTCTTCATAATGAAGCCTAAAAGTAGTGACCACAATAAAAATAATCATTAAAAATATTTAAGCCCCAAAGCAACGCTTCAATCCAAGGCTAAATAAATAAATAAATAAATAATTTTTTGCTAAAATCTCTTTATTAGGCTCCCATGTCACAAGAGTATCTTCTTTGTCAAACAGAGCAGTTGGGTAGAACAAATCCTGGCATTACACCCCCAAGTCTTTGTGGGGAGCCACAGGGTGAATCTGTAGGACTGTAACAGATTCTCACAGCTATAATGTCTGATTATATGGTGTACTGCAAAAATTATATTAGCACTATGCTTACATGAGGTAACAGAATACAATAATAATGCAATACAAATATTCTTCCACAGTAAAATATTTTATTTCCCTTTATGTGCACAACTTTCTTGCTTTCATAACATGCATATCTGTAAATAATGAATTTTAATGAATGCATGCTAATTACTGTAGATCAAAACAAGCCTCTGAAAGTTTAGAACTGGATTTTAAGTAGAGCTTGTTGGCATTAATATGAGTCATATTTTAGATAATATTCCTTGTGCAGCTAAACTTTGCAGTGTTGCTGGCATTCTTGTCCTGCCATCTATTGCCTTCTTAATTTTCTGAGCTCTAGGGATGACTTATGTGCTGTTTGTATCTGCGATGGGTTAGAAAAATATGTTCAGCAGTACTGACCTGTGTAGGGTTCTGAGGAAATGCCTTATTTTGGGGGCACAAAGGAATGGTTGAACACCAAGATCTGACAAACTAGTACTTGCTCCTCTTACACGTCTCTCTGGAAAGGGAAACTGTGTCAAGCCACAGTTTTGCTTGCTCTCTTCAAAGCTTGCTTGCTTTCCCTAAAAAAAAAAATATAAAAATCACAAAGTCCCCCCAAAGGTTAAAGAATAAACATGTTTGTCTAGAATCACTGTCACCTCATCTTTGCAGAGCACAATTTCCCCTCAAAACCAGATTCACATTCCTTTTACGGGCTATTTCAATATGAACATACGGTGAACGGGGTCCTACTAACCCTTTGCTGGCTGCAGTGCTTTACAGTGTATTAGTGTGAACATGCTGCTGACTAGTCCTTCTCCCAGGAGCATGAATGAGCGTCTGCCGCAACTCTTATAAGGAAATTCTTACAAATTCTGTATTTTCATTAAGCTGTTACACTGTAATATACATATCTGATTACACTAGTCCTGCCAAAAACCCCCAAAATATTTGATGGGATGAGCTTTTTTGTTCTTTTTCAGTTTCTGCTGTTTGTTTGTGGGTAGCAAAGGCTTCTTCTATCTCATGTTTCATCAGACTGGTGTCCTGTCACCAATATCAGCAAGATCAGGATTGTACCACAGATGTCCTTGGTCCTCATTATCAGGCTAAAAATAATGACAGCACAGTCTAGTGGTGCCAAGATTGTAGCAAGCTATAATGACATATGTTTTGTTGGGAAACTAATGCTGTGACTCTGAATAAGAATGATAATAATAATTGTTTGGATGGTGCTGGTGGTGGTTGCACAGGAGAGAAGTACTGCTCTGCATCCTTCAGAACTCCCGGGGTATATAACTAGCTTGTCACTTTTGGGATGTTGGTTTGCATTTAGAAATCTCCTTATCAAATGCAAAACTGGTATAAATGTTTGTAAATACAATCTAGGCCAGTTCCCAATTGGCATCATCACAAAACCAAATCACGCTGGCAGAGCTGGTACAGATAACAGCCTTTGTTCAGAGTAAGGTTTCCATGTATGACGGTGGAGACTGAAAAACTTGTTTGTTACTTAAAAATAATACATAAATATAAAAGAATCATTGCAAGTCTTCTGCTGCCCTGAAAAGACATAAGTAGAGAGACTGCATTCAACAGCCTGCATTGACTTAACACTCAGTGGAGACTGGCTATTAATTTGTTGTATGTCTCAAAGAATATTACATACCTGGGCTGCTCTTCCAATGTAGTCCCAAGTTCATTCTGTGCAACTGTTCAGTGTGGATGGGCAGAGTTCCTATTCTGACTTGAGATAAATCTTCTTGAGCACTAGTTTTTACACTATAGTGCTTGGAAAACCAGGAAAATACTGGACTTTCTACTTGCCAGGCATGTTTACTGCACACCTCCTTACTGCACAGAGCAGAGTCTTTTGCTCTTCAGGCCTCTGTTATTTACACCAGCTAATGCCTCTCCAACAATGCATGGAAGCTTGTAGTTTACTTATCAGCCACTTGCCATCCTGCATGTCAAAAGCTAAGAGAAAAAGGAAAAAAGCATAATAATTTTATATCAGAGGGTATTTAAAGAATAATACGTCACAGAGCTAGTACATCTTGGCTACCATCCCCCTCCTCGATTATTTTAGTGGCTGTGTCTAGCCCTCTATTAGCTGTGCCACATTTTTATGGTTTATCATAATCATAAAAACGTGTCTGTTACCTCTGTCCAGTATTTGGAGAGTATATTTAGGGGTGACGTATAAAAACCAGAAGCAAGTGAGTTCATGTTAGTAATAATGTAAAAGCTATCTTTATTGTGTTATGACAAGTATTTCTCGTGCAACAGGGCCTCCTGGGAGCGGTGGTTTGCCATTTATGCAGTCCCAAAGCTAAGCCAGGCACTGCTGAGCTTCCCCAGGAGAGCCATCTCTGGGTTGGGTACGGCAGCAAGCTATTTGCAGATTGAGGGTAGCAAAAAAGTCCTAGTCACTTCTGATACAAACACTCAATGACCTGATACCTAAATAAGCTTTAAATTTGTATTTTTTCTTCAATTTCCTGCATTCTGTAGTTCTTGCTAGTTTCAGAATCTATTATAAAGTCATTGAGAAGAAGAGGGAATGATTTTCTTTCTGGCCGAGTGCTAAAAATACTAGCACAATCACTTTTATTTCAAAATTAACAATCTTTCCAAGGAGTTTTAAAAACTAAATTAAAACAAAAACCCAAAACCTTGTCAATTGCTTTTCTTTGAGCGGGGATTAGCTGAAACGGGCTTTTCATACACTGAGTCTTGGGAGGAATATTAGAAGGAGGGGAAAGAAGCAGGTCAACTAGATTAGAAAGAATCTTCTTGGGTTTCTCTTGTTACCTCTGTGTAACTCTTGCAGGAACTGTGTTAATGAAAACCAGGAACTTTCTGACCTAGCAGAGACGTGTAATAGAAAAATAAATAACAAGGAGGCCCTCTGGGACCCTCTTCTCAGCTATGGTAAATTGGTATAACTCTGTCAAAGTTATGCTACATTACAACACCTGAGGATTTGCTCTTTATACTTTGCCTACTTGGTGCAGCTAAGCTTTGTCTTTTTTAAGCATCAAGGAAGCAATTTATTAGTCAAATGAAGAATATTATTGATATGTATGTTTTTTTCCCCTCTGTAATCATTGGACTAAAAAAAAAAATTATGTCCGAAGTCACAAAATAGAACATGCAAGAAATCAGTAAACTCAGAGAGAAGAAAAATGTCTTGTTAGCAGTTGTTGTCCTTTCCAATTACTGTACAAAAGGAAACGTTACGGATATGATGCAAATGGGGACCATAAGATCCCCAAACCAGGATGCTGACCTGAGATCCGTCAGATTGGGAAATGGCGCTTCCAGGCATAATGTTTTAATTTCAGTCAAATTATTGATACTGGATGAAGTGAAGTTGAGGATATTGCACCTCCACTATTTCTAAAGCTGCCAGATTTTTAATAGTATATCTGAAACACAAGTTACAGAGTTACTATGTACAAATTCATGGCTTGCTTCCAAGGCAGATTACTTCTCCCAACATTTGTATCTTTCTTCTCATATAATGTAACAACAAAGCATTAATCATGCAAGTATCAATATTTAATGATTATGTGGTTAATACCTGCAAAGCGCTTTAGAGATAAAAAGTGCTCTATAAATCTAAATGTAGGATGTTTACTCGTTGCCTTATCTTAGTTGGATACAGAAGGGTTGAGAACCAGTTCATGTTATCTGGAAAGGCAGGTACCTGATACTTCCGATACGAAGTGTAAAATATCCACTCCAAACTCACTGAGCTCTATGACAGTTTTTCATTCACGTCAACCTCATTTTGACAATCGCACTGTAGAAACATTTGTGTGGTAATGAGTATATATCTCAAACCTCAAAATGTACTAACTAGGTTAAAACCAGGATTGGGAACATTTGGCCAGCTAATTAAAATGTGATGATTGGTGCTGCATATACCATTGTTACCTTATGCAATTATATAAATGAAGATTTACTGTCTAATGAGGGACTGAGGAAAGAGGATGGTTGTAGAAAAGAAGTCAGTCAAGCACAAGTTTTCCCCTGCATATTAGCATTGCTAAAAGGAATCACTATGGCCCTGTTTAAGTGAGGGGTGAGTCACAGTCACCTTTCCTTAACTACCTCCTTTTTATTGAAGAGTTTCTTTTGGGCAGGTCATCAAGAGTTACATGGCAATTTATGAAACCGTTGCTGAATGAGTAAGAGGGTTGTGCACATGAGTACTCTGCTGGCTCTGGCCATAAGCAATCACTGGGTGAGATGAACTCCTCAAACGGAAAATGTTTTGAGTCTCGCTTGCTCCTTTTACTTTCTGTATCTGTGTGTTATAGGAACTGTTCAGCTTTAACTAAGAGATGAAACATCGCAAAAGTTCTTCCCTTAGGTGTTATTTTTGTCAACGTAATTCTCAATTGTCTGCTGGCACACAGCACTCTTCTCAGCCATTAGAAAATTTGGGGAGAAAATACCCGATACATATATTTTGGGAGAAGGTTTATTTGGTACGATCCTAGATTTTGCTATGTAGACGAGGTCATGTTCTCCCTAAAACTCTCTGCTTGAAACCCTTTTCCTACTTGCATCAAGTATCAAAACCTACTATGCAAAATACCTAAACATATGTTTACCTTGGAATTTACGCATAAATGTCCCCAATTCTTCTGAAACTGGATGGATGCGTTTTAAAACAGTCCTGTCAAAGTGATGAAGTCTGTAGCAAATTGTACGTATGTGACAAGATTGCTTAATTGAGAGTACAGTGGCTTTTTGTGTAGGGTTTTCAGACCCGAAGTTGTCTGGACTTCCACAGTTGTCTGGACTTTGCACAGTCCAAAGTGATAGGAGGGATGATTACAACTCAAAATAGGAGCTGGCAGCCCAAAGTCAAAATTGGTAGGGTGGGAATATCTGAACACTGCAGAATACAGGAATGGAAAAAAAATTATAGTGTAGTTCAGTAAGGGAAAACCAGGGTTGCCTTGGAAGGCTGGAGGGCAGGTTGCAACTCTTGGTGTTGCTGATAGTGAGCTCAAATTGTGGCTACACGGAGAAGAAAGCTGCTGTCTTCAGTAGAGACTGGTGTAAACCACTGCCACCTTTAGAGCAAGACTGCACATTAGCTACCAGAAGTGTGACAGCACACAACTGTGCTCTGGCAAGGGGGTAAAGGAGGGTATTCAGTCAAGTCTGCCATGAATAAAAGAACAGATTTTTATTTTTTTTTGTCTCCTATGTGTAATTGGAAAAAAATATCATTTGATGAAACCATGTTGAGGTTCATTTCAACCTGACAAATAGGGGAGCATGAGTGGAGAAGGCAGGTAAGTTATTTTTAGTTTATTTAAATTGGATTAAGAATAGGGTTTGAAATTTGCTAGGTGACATAATTTCCTTACAGTTTACAGACACACATAACAGCTACATGCTCTCTAAGGCCTTTGTCTGGAGACCAGCTAGGATAGTGGAGAAAACCTGTCCGGCACCTCAATGCAGGCAGTTCTGCTGAAGGCAATGGGGAAGAATAGCACCCCAAGTCAAACAGTGCTCTCTCCATGTTGAATACCCATAGTATTTTGAATGCAGGATGCTGATTAGCATCTGCTTGGACCAAGAGCTGATGTTGATTTGTTATAATTAGCTTCAGGCTCTTCTCCATGCTCGGAACTCAGTGCTCTGGGTGTAGGTGGCAAAACAATTACCAAGAATGCAGAAGGCTGCTATTTAAATCTATTTACATAATTTTGCTATGTTTTTCTTAAAATATTTCTCTGTGATTGAAGAACTCTTTCCTGGATTGTGCTTTGCTAGAGCTATCTTGGCAATAGTTAGCTTTCAAGGAAAAAGAAAAGGACCTCCTGTGTGGCACGGGGCTGGTGGAGACATTCCCTGGAGGCAAGTGAGTGGGGTGGCATGTCCCTTCCCTGGGTGCCAGCCTGAGCGGGAGCAATGCTAGTCCGTGTCCCTCTGCACCAGTGTCTTCCGCATCCAAGCTGGATATTCTGTTCCCTGTGCCGTTTGCCCCTTGACGAGGACAACTTTGATAAATGTCTTTGTTGAAAAGTTGGGACCCTGTGGGAAAGAAGGTCCGTCATTTAGTTACACTGAAAAAGAGAAGAAAGGAATGCAGCATTGCTAATGAGGTGTGTGGCACAACGAACCAATTAGCAATTAAAAAACCCCAGTGACTTTCACTTGGATTTCTACTCAAACTTATGGATAATTTGTTACCTTTCAAACCGTAAACTGCATTAGCGTGATGAAAACAGTGTATCCCCTTGTCTTCTCTGATGCCTGTAAAACATGATGCTGTAAAACAGCGATGTACTATGTAATGCCTGTGATTTGAGACTTTAGACTTAATGACTTTGTTTCACTCAGAGATATTATTTTAGAAAAGTTCTTTGCTATGATTCTTAGTAGACTGTACTTCTGAACCAGCACTGAGGTAAAAGTGCATTTTATAAGGGAAATTGTTTTGTTGTAAGCTGACATTGGCCAAGAAGTAAAATTAGGAGAGTTTGGGTGAGGAAGAAGAGAAAAAAATGCTACCTTTTGTTCACTGAAGGATGTGCAGTTATGGGACAAGGGAGGGCACGTTTAGGATTCAGTTCAGGCTCAGGGTTGGAAACGCTCTTTTCTAATCAGAAGCATACAGGTGAGAGACATGCTTTGTGTCTTTTATGCCTACCATCAGAACAGATTCAGGTGCATGCATAATGCATGAGGCAAGTACCAGAACTGATGCAGAATAATCCATAAAATATGAAGCTGATATTATGAATAATTAAAGCACAAACACACTCAGAAACACCTGCATGCAGCTAATAGGATGCGTTGGACGTGGCCTATAAGAGTGATAGAAAAGTAGAATTGAAAGTGTCCCTCCTCCCACTGGGTGTACCCCGCTCGGAGTGCTGAGCACGCCGCATGGCACAGCCGCTGGCGCACCCCTCAGGATTTCCAGACCCCTGCTTGGGAAGGGGGTGAGTGCTGTGACTTTCCTCTGCTACAGCCACAGAGAGGCCATAGTATCTGTTTTCTTCAGAGAGAAATTACTAACACATTTCCTTGTTATAATATTGAAAAGGCTGAACTTTCAGCTTCCTGGTAAGTAAATGCCAGTTTTGTTTAGAGACAGTGAAGAAAGATGAAATATTTAGCTTTTATCAATAATGTACCCTCTAAGTAACAGCGCTTACATCAACACATAATCTGTGACAAACTTTCACTGGTCCCCTGATGCATTTGAGTGGAGCTCAAGGTTTTTTAACTTGTAGGAGATGAATAACTTCTGAAATTCCCTGCAGAGAAGAGATAGAGAAGAGCAAGAACTGAGCTAACAGTATCAGCAGAAGAGAAGGTCATATAAATTATTACTGCTTGTATGGCTTGTAATCTAACCCACTCATGTGGTGTTAGTATTCTTACCTAATACTTTTATGATCTCAGTAGAGATCTTGGGTCTGTTATAATAGACATTGAACACGGATGAGAGGAAAACATCTTTGTCCTAAAGAATTTGTTTTAAATAGAGGGGAAAATGGTGGGATCTTCTCTGAAATCAAATGGTCATCTTTTTTTAAGTTGAATAAAGCTAGGGAAAATGTAAAGATTCATAGCAGAGATTGATTGACTTTAGGGATCTTCCAAAATGTGTTTTAGTTTGTATCTCTGAGTGATTTGAATGTAATGGAAAATAGTGTCTGGGCTGTGGTTTATTTTTTGTGACTGTGCACATATCAAACTACAATATACTGCTGCATTTATGAAGGAGTTCTAGCTGTGTGCGCAGCAATCTTAGATCTTTGTTATTTAAAATATCTTCTTTGCTTTGATGTGTTGAATCCTAACAAAAGTCTGCCTGTGCTCTTACTTCATGGAGACTATGTATTACTGAAAAACACATAGCTTTAAAGCTTACAAAATCACAGTGCTCTTACTGGGTCACACAGAGAGTGTGGGCTGAGTGCCTAAGGGATTAGGTGGATATGGTATAGATGAAACAAAAGAAGCTGGACCCGTGTGTCTTTGCGTCTGAATCAGCTAAAGAGACAAAGCTCCAAGAGTCCGACAAACAGTGACCGTTCGGATGGCATATCTGTTTACAAGAGGGACAGTTTTCCTGTGGTTTCAAAACTATGAATCAATTTCTATTTTGCCATAGACTTGCTGTCTAATAATGTTACATCTACTTACGTTCTCTGTTTTCAATTGGTTGGCCTGCATACCAATAGTGCATTCCTATTTAAATTAGGCTACAAGCATTAGACAAAAAGAGGTAATTTTTCAGTTAATTCTATAACTAGGACAACAGCCCCTTTGGAAAACATTGCCTTTATGAAAATACTACTCAAATGAGCCTGGCAAAGCACAAAATCATTGCGTGTGATTCTCCAGATTATTTTAGCAGCTTATTTTGCAGAACCAAAAGTTCTGAAATACATTCTGTGGCTTGTGTCTTGGGTGAGGCATCAATAAATCAGCATTTGTGCTTATCTCTTGAGGTGAGATTAAATGCTGAAATATTTTACTATGATTTATTGCTAGGAAATAGCCAATGAATCCTCCTTCCCTTGCATCTAGAAGCCATTAGATTCTGGGATGCAATGCGTTCTCCACAGACCTCAGTCTTTAATAAGGCAGACCTTCAGAGCTGTAGAAAGCCTTCAGATACCATCAGCTATTCTGTTTAAAGAAAAAACAAAAACTAATAACAACCCTAAAACCAAACAACCCTGTATATTACTATGGAGGAAGTTGAACTATCTCTAAATTCATACCTTGATTTTTCAGTTCAGAGTCATTGTTCTCAGAGGTAAATAAATGTTCTTCACAGCCACGACGCTCTTTCTTCCCTGCACCAGAAATGAAGGAGCTGCAGTGGCACTGGGGTATGGGCAATACTTAATTACGCATCCACCATCTTTCTCACTGGCAGATTAATGGATGAGTTTGCTTTTCAGGTCCTTCACTGTTTTTCGAATTATTTTGTTACGGAGAAAATTTCTTGGTAGTTCTGGCCTCCCGAGAGTGAGGAACAAATTTTAGAAGGTAGTTTCAGGCTTCCTTTGCCATAACATCTTTTGACTTTGGGCTGCTAGAAAAATGGTCCTTCATCACAGACCACCTTAGAATTTCACAGGCATCCTGTGAGCTGAACTGACAGATAAGATGTTCTTCACATAAAGCCTACTTTTTTTTTTTTTAATAAGTGCTGAGTACTTCTTGTAATAGGCAGTAAATGAATGTGAACAAAATTACAAAATATAATCACCGTTATCCAGTCACAGAAACATGACTATATGCAAGTACACATCCTGGCAAGAATAAGGTTGTTAAAAATTAGTTTTCTAAAACTGCTTTAGTCTTTAAGTTTGTTTTTAATTATGGCTTCGCATCAATTTCAAGAACGTTTTATCTTCAAACCTGCTTTTAAAAAGACCAATGTGTACTGATGAATTCTGCTGTAAGCACTTTAATATTGAAAAGTAATTGCTGTACACATACAGCAGCTGCTGGAGGGACAGATAAAATAAGCATTTTTGTGAATTATTTTATCCTCTTTTAATAAAGAATTGAAAAATGACATGCTGCGGTTCTGTGACCTCTGAGAAGCTATGGGCATGCAAAAAAACCCATGCTTATTTTGTGTTTCACAACCACACTTCTCGCAACATCCACTCTGTCAGACTGATCACCCAGTTGATGAATATGCTAGTGATCTTGTTCACATTATGCCATTTATATGGAGTGACCTCAAAGCCGCTGCACGTACCTCCTGTTAACATCTGAGATCTGATAGATGGGTCTCTTGATGAGTCATTTTGTTTGAAGGACCCACAAACCTGCTGCAGTAGGAATCTTGTATAACATATATAGGCTCCTGTACAATGTTCTGATACTAATATCGCGCACATGGTTCCAAAACAAACCTTGCCAAATCATTAAATGGATCTTGCAGAGCACTGAATTTTAATTGCTCTGCGGACACTAAGAGAGAATAGCATTGATTGACTAACTGTATGTAAGTTTATTAAAAGTTGTTATTCTGATATCTAATTAAGGAACTTTAGTACGATATCTCTGTGATTTCATTAGTGATATTTTAAATGTCCCTTTTCTAATCATTTCCCTGCACCAAAAGGAAATGAAAAACATTACCTTGAACGGAAATGTTTTTTTTGTCTCTAAATGAAATTTTTCAAACGTGGTAGTTTCAGACAGCTGAATTCAGAGCTAATCACAAAGCACGCGGTGGTGAGATACAGAAGATCTGAAAGGAGGGGCCTGACTGTTTGTGGCAAAGGTGGGGTTTCGTTGTGTGAGAAGAGGTAGGATTAGGTAGCTCTGTGCAGTATGGGTTCTTTTTGTCTGTTGTAAGCCTTTCCTCATAAAAATCCCTTTTCAGATGAGGGTAACTTAGTGAGATATAGAGTAGCCTAAAGAAGGCAGGTTAAAATAGAAGAGGCATGTAGTCAAGTTGAGGTGGTGGGATGCCCTCCTGATAGTGAGATGGCAAGGGAGAAAGGTGCAGAAGTACTCTGAAGGAACAGCAGCCTAGCAAAATTACTTTCTGTCCCGCAGAACCTCCACATTACAGATTGCGATCCTGGGAAAAAGTGAATTTTAACATTAGTGTCAGTGAATCAGGATTTGTCATCTCCACCTGTGTGTGTCCCTGTGTCTCTAAGATGGGCTCAGGATGGGGACAGAGCGGACTAGAGAACTGTGAAGATTTCCTTTTCCCTCCTGTGTCCTGAATCAGAAAATGATCAGTTAGCTTTGAATTTCATTCACAAGGAGACTCTGCAGACTAAGGGAACATTGCTTTTTATCTAGGAAGAGAAAGAGCTGATCAGGTAGTTTAACAGAGTATGTCATCTAGCCTTGGAATTTTTCTACTGAAAATTGTAATAATGCTGGATATTTTTTGAATACAAATTACTACTATGATGCATATGTCATGGTTGGATACCACATTACACTATATCTACCATCAGTTTTTAATGAAAAGGTGTAAAATAACATAAATTTTAGACCATGTTCCAGGGAGGATATTTTCCTGAGACAACTATAGTAAAGGACACTGAAATGTCACGGAGAGTGAATTTAAAGAGGGGATACAAAGCTATAGAACCACTTCTGGCTAAACTGACTGGGGAAAAGGACATATTTTGCATTGCCTATGGCATGAATAAAGTGTGAGGCTAAATCCTATGTGACTAAATGCTGGAGAGCCATTAAAAATTGAGTATTATCATATAAACACATAACTGGCATAAGATGAATAACAAATAATGAGAGGATTGGCATACTTATTTATTTATTTATTGTTATAATAGAGCTAGCTAAGGGTAGAGATATTTTGTACTACATATATAGCAATAACCTTTGGTATGAAGCATCTAGTCTTTAAATAACCAAACAAGAAACTTAACAGCTTTAAGCATTACATTTTGAATAGAGAATGGTGACCAATGCATGCAAACTCAAAATTTGGTTAGCTGTGTCAGTTGTCTCATTGTGTCAGTTAAGACTTTTGTAAATGTACAGCAAATACCCTGATCAGACATTTTGGTAATCAGGATATTTATTTATGATATGTGAAAGAAGTGATTGAAAAATAATTTTTATTTAGAGACCAATTTTTAAAAACTATTTGAATTTACTTAAACGTGTCAGTGAATGTAGCTCACTTTTAAACCTATTTGCAATAGCAAGTTCAAGGATCAGCATCAAGGGTGTCATCCTATGCAAGCTTGATCAATTAAATATCGGTACGGAAAAACCTGAGCTGTGAGTGCTCTTAGTATCTAGGAAGGCTTGTCTCGTAGGAAGGTTTATTGAAATTCATCCGGGCACTGGCTACCATCCTCAGCATGCCTCCAACGTGTGGCATTCAATTCCAAAACCTTTCTAGTTTGTCTCCACTAAGATATGTCCCTGATGACCAGACATGCTAAGATTTAAAAATCAGCCTTGAACAAAAATAAAACAAATGCAGAAACCCCAGCAACAGCAAACTGAGTCTTGTGGTTCCTGCCATAAGAGGCTTCCTATGTAAATTTTAAATTGTATTTGTATGCACAAGTGTTAGTTATTAGCTTTTTCTCTGATCTTTTAAGTCATCATGGTTTTTTGATCACAGACTTAGAAGCAATGTTACTAGGCAGAAAATTTAGTCCCTTGCTTAATTAATAAAAGCTGATTAAAGCTGGTGCTGCAAGGATAGTGATAATGTCATAAGAGAAAAGATGTTATTTACTTTATATCAGCATCCTGGGCAAATAGGCAAGATATAAAAAATAGAAGGATAGTTTCCACCATCTGTAAATTTGTGGAAAAAAGCTGATAATTAGTGGAGTGCAGTCTGAGCTGGGTACATCTGTGTGCATTTGTATTAAATGTTCTAAAAGACTATTTCAATAAAATGCTTCAAAGTACTGTCTATCTTTACAGTCCACGAGTCTCAACAAACAATCAGGAGAGTAAATGTGTTTTTTTTCCAAACAAAGGTGCTATACTCACTTAACATGGATTTCATTTTTGTAGAAAGAGATGAGCTTAGTAGCACTAATTTCACCTACTGAATTGATAGCATTTGGGAAGTTTTAATTGTAGACTGTAAAATTCCCCTTAGCTCCTGGCTCTGTTACTCTTGGATACAGCATCACAGGGTACAGGGTCTGCTCCAACCACTCCTGCAAACTGTAATCAGGCAAACTGCACGAAGATGATTTTGCTAGTTTAGCATATATCATGTTTTTCCAGGGAAAAAAAAAATAAAAAAGGAAAAAAAACCCAACACCCTGGGCTCTAAAACAGTCATGGCATGAAATCAATTTTGTAAATGTCAAGACATTGGACTGGAATTTTCCAGAGAGTCTAAGAGCCTTAGCAGCTCAAATCCCATTGAAAGCCCGTATACTCTGGACATATTACAGAAACAGAAGCTCTGTAAAAACAGCTGC
The DNA here is from genome assembly GCF_028500815.1 of Rissa tridactyla. Taxonomy (NCBI): domain Eukaryota; kingdom Metazoa; phylum Chordata; class Aves; order Charadriiformes; family Laridae; genus Rissa; species Rissa tridactyla. The sequence goes on from NC_071473.1 coordinate 13,096,584, forward strand.
CCTTGCAATGTGGAATATCCCTCGGAGAGAAGCCTTTGAACTGAGGTCAGCCTCTGCATATGGTTCCAGGGAGGGGAACTTGCACCTCTCCAAAGTGACCAGACATTTTTTACGTGCCCTTCTGGATAGTGCTGGATGTATACGGGGATATTGCCACTCCCTGTAAATCTGGGTGTAGCTGCAGCCACAGACTACCCTTCAGGCAGGCAGGTAGAAGTGTGTGTAGTGAGAAAGATGTAATTTACCCCTTTAAAGCATCCTGGGCAAATAGGCGGGTTAAATATGAAAATATTTCACTAAAAAGAACAGCTTTCATCCTTCAGCTGACGCTCACTAATGTTTCTTCAAAGGAGTTAAGTGTAAAGAGGACATGCGTTTACACAGTCTGTCTTTAAGTATTTTATGGGGGGGAAACTTCTTAGCTGGGATACCACCTGTCTTCCCTTCTCTAGTATTTAAAATGTGATCTGAGCAAAACTCCAGAATCCTCTCTTCCTCAAAAATCTATATTTGTATATACAAAAATATTTATATACATATGTGTGTGTATATATATTAAAACAACTTTTTTTTTTTCCTCCTGAAATGAGTCATAAAATGACGACGATACTTCGATTTTGTGTTTTACCACAGGATGTTGTGGCTCAAGTGTTTCCAACTCCAGTTCTTCTTTTAGTCAAGGTTCCCACCTCTGTCTGCATCTCCCATGTTTCATTGCATTCACAGGTACATGATGCTTGGGAAAGCAGGGACGCGCAGGAATAATCTGCTTGCTTTGATTCACCTATTAAATAGTGGTATTTCTTTTCCACCTCCCAGGTACCTGGGGATTTCAGAAATGGGCTTTCAGAAAATACTTTGTAGGTGCATCTCAATATACTAATTAGCAATACAGCTTAGTTCAAATCCTTCAAGCCTTTAAGTTGCAGGAAAACGAAAATGGATCAGCACTTTAATTTTATTTAAACCATCCCAAAATCTCAAGCAATGTTTGGTAGCCTTTAATTACACTTCATTGATTAATGCTGAGAAATAACAATTGCAAATGGTGAGAAAATAGTTTTAAGCTTGCATTGCAATTAATTTTAAGCATCAGTCTGATAAACTGACTTTTTACATGGAGGATACTGCTGAAAGAAATGTTGTTTTCTCTATTTTTATTCTTTTCTTAAAAATTGTCTTATTTCTCAGGAAAAGAAGCTAGAATTCTGATTTTAGTGAAATAACACCCGCTGAGGTTGATTGTATGTCTCTGAGAGGTATGCTTGACTCGAGTTCCTGTTGATTACCAAATCAGATGCTTGGATGTGTCCAAAAGAAACATTTTATGCACTTTGTTTAGTGATTTCATGAAGAAACTCTGGTTTTGCAGGTTCTTAGTTCATCTCCTCCCTATAGCATGTGAGGGCTGGATCTTTATTCCACAGTTCTGATTTGTGCTGCAAAGAAAAATATATTCAAGAATGTTACGTATTCTGCCTCCCGTTCACACAGTGATAAGTTATGTTTTGCTGGAGTTGAAAGCGTTATTTGTAAGTATGGTAGGATTAATGTTCTTAATACTGGTGTTGCAATGAGTAAGTGGAGGAGCAGAGTATGTCTGTGATGTATCATTTGCAATGTACAATGCATGTGTTCACATGTGCATTTAAAGACAAGAACTTTGTCACATAATTTTGCATGTAAACCTGCAACCAATTTATCTGATCTCCATTAGGGTTTTTTTATATATTTAGAAAAAAAATGCCCCTGAAACAGTTAACATGAAGAATGAGCTTGTTCTTGAAGTTTGTATTACTGCAGGCTTCCTCTTCATCACTTAATCTTTTCAGAAGCAATTTTTTTTATTTCTGCTATAAGGTAAGATCCTGTGTGTGCTGAGTAATGAAGAGGTGAACTTGCTGTTTGTGTAGTGAATGTTTTATAAAGCATGTTAAGTGTAATGAGCAAAGGCAGGGTACAGTGGTAACTGTAGTGTAAAAATATTAGCAAATGATATAACTGTCAAATTAATTAAGTATGATATAAATTAAGGCATAGTTTTGTGCAAAATAGGAGCTCAGGCATTTAGGTGGTTGGTTTATCCAGCTGGTATATCCAACCAATGTCAAGTAACTATTTCAGCATAAAAATCATAATTTGCATTTGTTGTAAACTCAGTGGGGTTAACAGAACTGTAATTCTGTTCATGGGACTTTGGTCTAAGTTGTCAGCATAAATAAAAAACACCACCTGTCCTTCATAACAAATCTTTTTGTTCTGGATCTTAAGCTTGTGTAAAGTCATGAAATCCATGGAGGCGAAGTATATATCCTAAGGAAAGAGAGGTGGATGTGAGGAACATGGACACAGGGTGTTTCTGTTATCAGCTTTAGCCCCCTGCTTTTACAGGCGTGCTTGACACATCCGTGTTAATAAATTTCTCAAGCTCTGTCCTAAGCTGTTTCTTCTTCTCGCTGTCACTATTTCTAAAGCCATACCATCCTGCTGGCCCAAAAGCTAGTTCAGGTGTCCAGTCTAAGTGACAGTCCTTTGTTCCTACACCACTATTTTCCTCTGGCTGCTACCACCTTCTTAGCCTTCACTTAGCCAGCTTTGCTGTTCATCTAAGTTAGGTTCTCCTTTCTCTCTCTAACTGTAACAATTGGATGTAATCTTTCTTGATGTCAAAAACATCAATATTGGTATGAAGCTGTATTATCTACTTGGCCTGAATATTGTGATTTGTTATACTACCTCATGGCTCTCTGAATGATGGAGTTTGTTAGTACTCTAGGCACGCCTGTGAATGACATAATCCTGCCCAGTGAAATACACATTAGCACAGGCAATCATAAAACCTTTTTTTTTGGGTAGCAAACTCATAGTGTTTTATTATGGTAAGAATTATATTAACAGAGCTAGAAACAACCTGTTTTTAGAAGCTGACATTTATTTGATTATAACGAAACAAAGTCTTTTGTGGTTTTATGGTTCTTCATTGCTAAGAAAATTGTTAATGTTCTAAGGGAGGCTTAGAGGATTACTGTGTGAAAATATGAGAGGTAAGAGAATAAACAGCAATGCAAGATGATTCATCATTGACAATGTCGTATTGGAAGTTCAAAGATTTTAAGTTATCTCTGACTGGAGGAGATGGCTGTTAGACTGCACCTGGAAAGCTCTTTTTGAGGTCTGGTATTTCATGACTTTGGAGCACATGTCAGTTGTGTTTTTGAATGCACAGGATAAAAATGGGGGTGATTCAGTACATAGCTCTGTAGTGTTCCCAGAAGCTTACAAAATATTTTATTTGAACAGGGAAACAGATGAACTATTTGCAAAGCACATGAAAGTCTATAAGAACTTGAGTAAAAGTCAACATAGATATTCCCAGAACAATGGGCCTTCAAACCTCTTTAACTTCCTACTATAACAAGAAAACAGGAGATGTCACATATCTTGACTTAAGTTTTTTGATACTGGCTCCTGTGCCTTCTTGTAAGCAAGACATAGAAATACAGCTTGATAACAATAAAGTTAGATGGGATCAAAACTTATTGTGAAATGAGTCTCAGAGAACAATTATAAATGATTGACTGTCAGAATGGAAAGGCTGTAACATGCAGGTTCTCCAGTAGGTTACTCAGGTACTACTCCATGTTCTCATTAGCAGCCTGGAGCAAAAAAAAAAGAGAGTCTATTTGTTAAATCTGCAGGTGGTATTAGTATGAGGGGTTGTACGAAGAAGGTTTAACATTTGGAAAAAGCTTGATGAGTGGGAGAACTAGTTTGCAATTCTGTAAGGACAAATAAAAAGAGCTAGGCTTGGGTACGAATGATTACCTGTGCAACAGGTTGGGGAACAGCAGGTTAGGCTGGTGCTCTTGGGAAGGGGATGTGAAGGCCACTGAGTGAATTGCAGTTGGGAGGGGGCCACTGGAGTCTTACTAGTAAAGCTCATATTGGGCATTTCAAATAGGAAATACATATATGAAATCACCCTTCCTTGCCCAGACAGTAGTAAGGTCTTCTGATGCCAGTACACCACCTCAGACATGATGAATGGTCATTGGTTAAAGGGTTAGTACGTGCGTGTCCAGATCTGTAGCAAATACTGCCTTAAATTCCTATTTGTCAGCTGTTTTGTGAAATATTTTTGCTAAGGCCTAACCTTCCAAGAAAGAGAAGCTAAGAGTTTTAAGCCAAGTTGCATCAAGTACGTAAGATAATAAAGCCGAGGGCAAGGTTTCACAAAGATATAAGGAGTCTCACATCTCAGTATGACTAAATTTTCTAAACAAAAAAGACTTAAGATCTCTGTGTTGTCTCTCCAGGACAAACATTAAATGTTAAACATTGCCCTTGCCTGATGTAGCCACATGTAGCTGAAAATGCTCTGCTCTTTACCTTACAGTCGCCATTTTAACTTTTCAGCCTTGCTTGTTTTAAGCTGATGAGCTGGTCATTATTTTCACTTTATTACTTCTTATCACTGATTTTTTTCCTTGAGCTGTGGATTTTATTGTTCAGTTTATTTGTAGTATGAATCATAAGAGTCTTTACCTAGGGTTTAAATCAATATTTTAACAGATTTTCTTGCTCAGAACTAGCTTTTTTTCCAAGACAAGCTTTTTAGACTCATTGTTGATGAGGGAGTCTGAAGTATGCTCAAGCCATACGGTTGTTTTCAAATGTACCAAAGTCCTTGCCATGTTCCACCAAAGAGTGGGCACAACTGTGTTTCTCAAAGGAAACATCAGAAGAGAGTTATTCCCCTGGTCACAGTAGACTTGCAGGGTTTTTTTTCCTTCTCTGTGCCACAAATCTCATGCTTGCTCCCTGCATCCCTTGCTTGGCTGTGTGGTCTGTCTCACAGAGAAGCACCTGCGGCAACTGCATGGATTTGAATCCAGCGGCTTTTAGAGGGTCAGCTGTTGTTTAACAAATTATCTGTTTTAAATATAATTAAGCTCATTGTGATTTTAGTTATGGACCTGTGACCTGCATCTCAAAAGCACAGCCTCCTTTGCAATCCCTGTTCATGCTGAATAATACTTATTTCTGAGAGTTACCAGGTAGAGTTAAACAGTCAGTTAAACATTAGGTATTAGGAACATGACCGTAAAAGATGATGTGCTCCAACAGGCTCTAACAGTGATAGTCCCCTGGGGGTACAATGGCTGAGGGCAGCTGGAGAAGTTGTGGCCAGTGCTTAACCGCAACGGTTGTAGCATTTGCCAAGTATGTATTTATTTGTATTATCTGTAGTCGGATTTGGATTGAGCTTTTTTGGGGTTAGAACCACAAATGGGTTAGTGATAGTAACGCTGATTACTGTCATTTCTCATTCTTAGCTTTATATAGATAAGGACAAAATGACCTTTCCAAGGAACTTCTGTAAGCATAGGACTTGGATCTAATTTAACACTGTGATTTTATTCACGCTCTGTGTGATACTTCTTTCCTGCCATTGACAATTTTGGAAAGCAAAAAAGTAGTTTAAGTGCAAAGGCATCACGGGGCTCCTCCGATATTTGCAGAAGGTAGCTCTTTGCAGGACGTGGCTGAGGACCCTGCTTGAGGCCATGGTAGGATGATTATGGATTGTAAAGTTTAATCTGTCTGTTTTCACACATCATGCACCAACTACAGTCCCTGCCTACTGACCTTTTTTTTCTTTATATGGCAGAATTAAAAAAAAAAAAAGAAAAGAAAAATCCAGGAACGCTCTCTAGCATAAGGAATAAAGTAGCAGAAAAGGTGGTCCTGTTTCTATCTCTGCTACTGGCTTGCCACGCAGCCCTAGGTAAATGAGATTTTCTCTCTGTGCTCAGTATTCCCTCCAGATAGTTGGCTGGCTTTTTAAAGGGGCAGGATCCGGGGAGTGAGGACTGTGTGTGCTTCTATAATGTAGACCCTGTGTAATCTGCATTTGAATTTTGCACTGAAACAGTACACTAAGAGTAATGCTCTACCCTACACTTGCTTACAAACGGAAATGCAAGTCAGTAAAGCTACAGCAGTCATTAAACTGGGAAATAAATACAGAAGTAAACATTTCTATTTCTCAGAAATTAAGTAGGCAAAATATATTGTTCTATTTGGAGTTTATAGTTTACAATGAATATTGCCACATGAGAGTGAAGTTATGGTTGACAAAAAGGTAGACTTTTAAATATAGTTAAATATTTCAATAAAACCTCTAAATTAGGGCTGTATAAATTTAAATGGAACTTGCTTATCTTCTCTTTCATGGTCTGGTGAACTTCATAGCCTGACATTTCTTTCAAGATAGTGGAACTATGGCAGGCAAAAGCATAGCGCTGCCATGAATAAAAACTACTGTTGTTCCCCAATGAGGTTTTGTTGTCAAGAATCTCTGAAAGAGAAAGCTAAGGAAAGGACTGAGGAAGGAACTTATTACAGATGCAAAAATAAAATAGTAATAAGGGAACTGGGGTTGTTACCAGAAGTAATTTCAGCCATTATAAGTAGCAGAAACAACATCTTCCACAATACTGAAAGAATTTCTAGCTTAATAGTTCATTATTTTATTTTTTTCTTTGAGTATTCTTGCTGCAAGGTTTATGGGTGTTAGGAATCCACTGGGTGAGGTGCGTTATTGAAGCAGCTCACCTATATTCCTGAAGCAGCAGCTGTCTACCTGTGCTGGATGATTCAAAACTAAACCCTGTTGGCTGATACTTTGAACAATTTCTGGTTTTGACTGGTCTGTAAAACATCATTTACCCTGGACAAGTTTAGGCAGCGAGATGTAAATCTGCCAGAGTCACTAGAAAGGAAAATAATCTCTTTGTCACTTGGATTCAGGGCAAAATTAATTTAAGAATATTATTATTTAAAGACTTAAGAGTAGTTAGATGATCAGGATTCTGGCTTTGATTAGCAAATATTCCCTGGACTTGAGCTTCTTTCAGCCTCTAAATTTGAACTACAACTGTAACCCCAGGGGCTCCCCAAGGGCCATGATTCAGGCTGAAGCCCTGAGTTTGACCCATTGGGAATTCAGTCCTGGGGCTCACTGGGGCTCTGTGCGCGGCTGCTGACGGCATCTGAGGCTAAGGCTATAATTCAGATCTCTCCTCTGCACATTTGGATTTTCATTAAAAAAATAAGTAGACAGTAACTGATTGGAACATCTTGATGTGGACAAGCAGATTTTACCAGTATAATGCCCAGCAGAAATTGCAAATTGTTCGTTGCATGCATTAGGAGGTGAGTGGTCAGAAATGACAGCTGCAAGTTCATAAGGGAAATAGAAATATCTGCTTTTCTGGCCAGATGCCAAATACCTTTCTTGGATGATGTATAAACTTTTAAGAGAAGAGGCACTGTTTTTGAATCTGGACCTAATATCTGGTGAAGAGAGAAGAGATACAGAGAGATGTTTTTAAAATGTTTGAGTGTTCCAGGTGGGTTCTGCTGTCAGTCTCCACTGCAACCAGAGCTCTGGGCTCCTGGTTTTATATGCCTGAAGTGTCTGAGGGAGGAAATCTAAAAAGGTGTTGTATAAACTATCTGTTGCCCACAAGTTACAAATGCAGAAAAAGTCCTCCAAAGAAAAATATTATTTCCATGCTGCTATTTGCTTTAAGCAGTCTAAAGGTAAAAGAGATTTCAAAAAAGAGACACTGGAAAAACCAACTACGCCCCTTCAAACTGTTTGTACCTGTTGGAAGAGCACGAGGGAATAGAAAGGCAGTAAACTCCCTGCAAAACAGTACCAGTGTTCAGAAAGGTGAGTCTGGTTGATGGAAACACCAACCTTACACTGGGCACTATGTGTGAATGGGCACATAGATGCCACTCGTCCTTGCAGCTGTCCTATGGTGGGTGGGTAACGTCACCACAAGATACAATCAGTTTAGGAACAACAAATTTTCCAGTTGACAGACAGAAAGAAATTTTTTCTTCTTCTTACACAATCATGCATCTCATCTAAAGTATCTACCTAAAGTGGATATAGAATTATTCACCAGAAACACAGTGACTGCAAAAACTAGGCAGGATGTTGACATTGCAGGGTGGCGTGTGGTGAACCCCATGTCCCAGTGTGAACAGCGGCTGTGGGACAGCGGCTACAAATGCCCCACAGCCAGCAGTATGGACCCATGGGATGCGTCTGGCTCTTTTTCCAGGAGCAGCAAGTTGTAGCAGGAGACAGAGATCACAGCAGTAATACCCTTGAGATGCCAAAATCAATGGGTAGCATCTATGTGAAAACTGGGTTTAGGGCTAGAGCTGATTATGGTGTATTCACTGGTATGGTATGGGAGGCGATGGTAATTTTTTGAGCTGTGGAGCAGGTTTTAGAGCAAAGGAACTGATTGTCACAGTGAATGTAATGCATTAGTAGTATGCTAAGCTGCTACCTCTGAAAAGGACTCTTTTCCTACACCTTTACTTGTGTTAGCATGTTGGAGACTACTTGGAATTTCCTGATAAGCTTTTTAATCTCTTGTTTTTTCTATTTTTATCACTGGAAATGAGAGTGATTCACAGATTTGGCAGGCAGGAGTCAATCAGGGCCATTGCTATTTTAGGCCCTTTAAAAATTATCACTTGAAATCAAGAACATAAATTAAATACGCATCTTCTCATTTGGAAAGTGTAAAAGGTTCAAAGACGTACAAATGCACATCACTTCTCCATGTGGATTTTGTAAGGCTTGAGCATATTTTGCTAGCAAAAAGAAAATTTAGGAAAGAAACTGTATGTTTAAGTGATGAATCTGTCTGGGAACTCCATGGGAAGTTGTTTGCATTTAGCAGCTTCTATTCATGGGAATTCTAAAAAAAAACCTCTTAAACTTCTAGGTTTGAGATACGCATTGAATTTTTTATCTGATGGATTTTGATCCCTTTTTTTTCCTGCTGGCTGAATAGACATGAGCATGTCACAGTTCCGAGAAAATGAGTTTTTTAATCAAATGTATTGAACTCATACTGTTCCAGCCTAAATTTTTGTGTGGAAATAGTAGAAATTCAAACTCTTTTGTCTGACTTTTTAAAAGGGTTGCCATGGATTAGAAAAGCGTTATTCTGAAATCCAAGTTTAAAACTGATTGGTTGTCACTGTTTAAAAATAGGGCAGTCATTTTCATTTCTTTATTGGGTCTAAATAGCACTTTTAGGGAAAAATATTGCATGTGGAAATGTGAAATCTAGTCTGTGTAATTTTCCACTGATAGAGCAGCTGCACTTGCTTTCCACAAAAACCGTCAATGAAATGTTCTACCTGAATATTCAGATGAAGAATGCAAACAGGCCAAACTTACGTAATAACAGAGACTGTTAAATAACAACCAAATTGTCAAACTTCTCTGATCTCTGTACATCAGAAGAGATACAAGCTAACAGTAACGTGCTGCTTCTAAAGTCAGGGAAGAGAGACTATGTTGCATCATGCATTAGCTCGGCTCTCACGGGAGCTCTAGCGACGATCAGTTGTTCAGATGACTTAAAGCCATCTGCCATGGGTACCCGAGGATGCTCTCTATGCTGGTAGTCTCCCACAGGGAAACAGGAGGTAAAAATAGCTTTTCACCAACAGCTGCTTTCCACTTCTGTGTTAATGATGCATGATGGACCTCAGGAAAGGTGATAACATGTGGGAATAAGGTGGGACTGTTTTATTAAGATGTCTGATATTCAGATACGGAGTCATCACCTTAGGACCCCTCCATCTAGAGAATTGCATGTTTTGAATCTCATCAAGAGCCATTTTACCTTGTTGGAGTGCCAGAATAAATATATGTGTTGTAAATGTGCAGCTAAGGCAGGGATCTAACTCATGCTGTTATCCTGATATATTTTGGAAATAGTACAGTGGTGAGCCAGGCCCTTTCCAGCTTGAGCTGGCATTTTGCTACAAAAATAAAATCTAGCTGAGCCAGTCAAAAAACCCTTGGCTTGCTGGTAACTGTAAATAGATGCCACTTAATGTAGAACGCTGCAATTGAATGCTTGCAGGCATTTGTACGCAACCCATGTGTTTAATTAATGATATAATCAAAACAACTAAGAATTCTTAGTATCTATTTTAAATATATTCTGATAAATAGGAGTGTATAAGTGTTGAATAACAGTTATTTGTGGACTGCTCAACAGGCTTTCCTTTTAAATCCGCTACGGGTTATTGTTCATTATTTCTGTTTCCTCTATTCAACTGGCATCTCCTCATTTTTGGCTATAAACAGGTACCATATGCTCAAAGGGCTGATGGGCTCCGCTGTGCTTCGCTATGATGTTATTGGTTCACATAATTATACAAACTTTGTGGATTTGAATTTTAGACTCTGGTAGTTCCAACGCATTTATTAATTTATTAAAAAATATATTGAATAAGGAAAAGAATATTCAGTGCTAAAATCCTTTTTAATACTGAAAAGTTTCAGTCAGTAAGAACAAAAAAAAGGAAAGGGAATAAACCAGCCGTGTTGTTATTGATTCACTTCATGCTATTCAAATTACACAGTTCAATTAATGAGGCTGTCAATGCCATTTTTCTATTTTTTCAACACGTTTCTGAGTCTAACTGGAGTCCAAAATCCCTGCTCATTCTCCTCCGCTGTCCCTTGTCTGTCTGTCTCCTCTCCAGTAGGCAAGCGCAGCACAGACAAGACAGAGCATCTTTCCAAGTGGGCCGGATCCGGGTCCTGGTGCAGGCTGAGGACAGTGGCACCAGCTCTACAGGCAGGCAGGTCATCCAAGCTGTGACTGCTGTGACAGAGGAGCACAGACAGGCTGTTGCGCACACTGCCCATATAAGAGCACAGGAAACGAGGTTCAAGCCTGGCAGTGTTAGGGGTCACAAGCACCGGCTCCCTCCCCACCTCCTGTCTCTGCTTCTTGCCTCTTCCCACCCCATTTCCATGGGAGGAGGAGTGACAAAGGGGGCCCGCTGCTGCCAGCATCAGGTATCTGCGACATTGAGTGGTTTCCCCAGTCCTAAGCTACCTTCTCTCTAGTGGCCACCAACATCTCTGGGGCAGAAGGAGCTACAGTGGGAAACTCAAGGAATATCTCAAGGGGATCAGGCTTCCTGCCATGCCTCCCGTCAGCGTTGGGCAGCCGGCTGCAGCGTGGCGGAGCTGGCGCTGGCTGGTCATGCACTGGCGCAGGCTCTAACTTGGCCCCATCCCCGACCCCTGCTCTAGCTGCTGTGCTCTGCCAGGACAGCCATTTGCAGGGCCACATGGTGAATGAAGCTGGGGAACAGATCCAGGATAAAAATAAGCCTGATCTGGCTCATGGAATCATACTTGCGTGGGTTGGGACAGGAATCAGAGGCTGGGGACAGGGGAGACGACAGAAGCAGCTTGCAATAGTGCTGCCGTTTACGGAAACGTCTGTGACCGGGTTCCTGGTTATAAGCTGCACGGGACAATGTGTTGGCACCCAGGGCGCCGGCTCCTTCCTGCACACAAGCTCTTTGGAGAGTATTCATCACAACACGGGGATTCATTCTCCTTCAGCAGCAGGAATTAACGATTCTTAACTTAGTCTTAACTAAGATCATGTGCAGAAAAAGGCCCGCTTCGGATTTGCCATTTTTTCCCTCTGCAGGGTGCAGAGGATTAAACTGGAGCCCCCTCACCTAAAGGGTGTGGGGATCGGTTTTGAAAGGTATCGGGAAACTTCAGTAACTTTGAGATTCTTCAGTTGAGTTATATCAGTTAATCCTGCACACTGGATACAAGAGCCTTGCTCCCTATGAGGGACCAAATGCTTTTAGCATGCATAACAGGTCTACTAGTAGTAGGAGAAAGTAGCTAAAAAAAATGAACCCCATGAGAATTTGCATTTTCTGATAGCTGAGGTTGCCCTAACTGAATTAGCATTTAAGCAGTTACACTGGGATAATCCACGTGGTAGTTAATTTCAATGTTTTACTGCTCTGGCAGTGTAAATCCTAGTAAATTAATTTCTATAACGCTTGAGAAGGTTTTTTTCAGACATTTGCTTTCTCATTCATATTTAATGAACTCTGAAAACTTACATTAGGATATCTATGCAACTTTCTCAGATTTTTAGTTGTGGGCAAAGGCAACTCTGGCTATTGATGTTTAAACAGAAGGCTATAAAGACATTAATGATACTTAGTCACTATATTCTGTATTTAACTGACAGACCTCCTTTCCTTAGATGGATTCACTCCAGTTCTGTTTTTAAAACATCTGCTTTTCCACTTGACGCTGATGTTCATGGCCAAGTAATCTAAGTCTTGAGGGGGAATAAGTTTTAAGAAATATTTTGATGTGATGGTGGCTCTGTTTTTTCCTTTTGATTTAACAAATCAGGAATTTTGCAGAGATAGAGGTTAGAAGAAACTCTTCTGCTGAGTTCTGTTTATACCTGCTTGCTTAAGGCACTGTCTTGGAGAAGCTGCAATCTCAGGTGGGATGCAGCTGAGATTGTGAGAGGAAAAGAAGGAATTCCAAGATCTGCACCTGATTGCGAATCACGTGGATGCCTGCACACCCAGCACCATAAGGGAAACATCCTACTTACACCCTATTTTTCTTATAAATTTGACCACGAAGTGCCTGAAAAAGGGAACAATAATTTAAAATAACTACCTGTTGTTGTTATATCCAATATAACTGATTTTTGATCCTTACGTTTCAGTCTCCTAGCTCAGGTGGAGTTATAATTGTGCATCACACTCACCTTATTTGTACTCAGACAAAATTGACATAATATCAACAAAATGTTTTGGAGGCAGAAGGTAAAACTACGTGGATGTAAATTACTTGGAAAGAAAATGGAGGAAATGAAAGTGGAGGTCCTTAGGATGAATGTTTAGAAGTTAAAAAATATCTTTCTCCTGCAAAGTCATAAACTCTGCATTTCCCTTTCATAACTCTATTTATGCAATTATTCTAGCTGGAAACTGCTAAAATCTGCAGAGAACCATTAAAACTTCGTCTCAGATTCATTCCTGCGCGGTGTTATTAAACACTGACATATCCTGAATGTGAGAACTGCAGAGCATTTTTCTGCAGAGAATGACCAAACTGCTTGGGTTAAAAATAATTTCTACTGATAGACAAAGCTGTATGCTCTGTCTTCATAAGATTTTAGTCTTTATTTTTAGTCTTTCTAATGGAGAAAAATATGGTTAACAACCATTTTACATGCATACTGCCATAGATTTCCCCCTGGAAAAGATGTCAGAGGGAGCTGATGTCTCTCCGGGGATGCAGTAGGGAAGAGTACATGAGTGAGAGAAAGCAAAGTCAGAGGGAAGGCAGGGGATATGAGGGGGGGGAGGGAGGGGAGCTTTGTAGAAGATTGGTTAGGCAAGAAGGATCATTTTGGGGAAAGAAGGGGAAAACCATGTGAGAGAAGTTTGCAGTTGGTAGGAACAGGCTAAAAGACAAGGAGCACAGAGTTATTGAGCAGGACTGGACTGAGATCATTTATAAAGAAAGAAGAAGAAACAGTTAATGGTGTTTCAGGGGGACAAATGGGAGAAAAGGGGGACAGCTTTCCTCTAGGTGTCAATGATTAATTAGTCTACAAGCAGAAAGGAATATGAATAGCAACAAGGAGTAAGGCTTGAGAAAGACTTAAGCATTTTTTTCCCCTTGAAGTGGATCCACAGGTTGGGGTCTTTTTGATGAAAATTTGATTGTAATATTAACTCCTCTGCTTTAAAAATGGAGATATTATTTAATAAATTTCCAAAAAGGGTGATAGACTAGATAGTTCATCTGCTTCAATATTAATTGTCCAGAGGTATACAAACTAACCACACTGACAGCAACAAGCTCTTAGAGACGTAAGAAGTGCTCTGCCCACCGTTCTAGCTGGAGAGGCTGGCATCTCAGGCTCTCCTCAATTGGTCGCCCCAATGAAAGCCTATGCAAGAAAACAAACCAAGCATGGACAGGCATTTCTGTAGACAGAATGCTCCTGAAGATAATCTATATACTTTGCAATTTACATACTTTCTGTCAGAAGGCTCACCAGAGGGGACTAGTTATATTCTCTTCAAAGAGTGGTATAATAAAGCACTGTCGTTTTTGTAATGCACCTTTTGAAATGTGTTGTCAAAAGGAGTAATTGTTCGTCAAGTTTCCTGAAAAGATAATATTCTCAAAAATGTCACTTTTTGCAGAGAGTTTAACAAAACTCTTGACGTTTGCCTTTATTGACCCAATTTAATCAAACTTTGTACTTCCCCCTTTTATTGATTAAATTTTCAATAGAAAACATTACAGCTAGTGATCAATGGTTGTAATTTAGAAATTAATTCTTCCCAAGCTGCATAACTCACAGGTGCCGCTGCCATCCATACTGTCACTGTGCAATGGGTATGGCACTTGGTCATATACAATGATGTCAGAAACAACTTCAAAGAACTTTGGTTGCTTTGTAAATGGGGAGGAGGTTGTCGGGGCCCTGAGGGCACTAATGGGCTTTAATTGCCCTGAGCAGCCTCCCCTGGATCCCCCAGCTCACGTCCCAGTTGAGCTCAGGGTTTGGTCAGTGTTCTGCTGTGGGGTTCCTGTCCCCAACCTGGTCTCCTGAGTTGCTGGTTGGGTTTCCTGGATTGACCTAAGATCTGGCTCATTGCCCTGCTGCATCTGCTGAGTGTGGGACTGTGGCTGGTCCTGCCATGTCAACTCCGCTGAGGTACTGCAGGGACTGTGCCTGGCGGTATGGGATTACCCTTGGGGAGTAGCCCCACTCCTGTGGCTCTCCAGCAAAGGTGACCTGCCAGAAAAGGGGTCTTCTAGGGCAGGTCAGAGGGTGTAAATAATATAATCATTGCTGCGTAGGTAGGATAACCAAAGAAGCTAAAAAGAAATGGAAAGAGCTAGAGATGTTCAGCTGCTGGGCAAAAGGAAAATGGGAAGAAGCAGACACTGGTAACCTAAGGGAGGAGTTTTCTAAGGGCTGAGAAAGGGCCCTCAGTGGCTAGAGCTTATCAAAATGGAGATAGAAAGAGGACTGGAAGTTCATGCTGAAACAATAGTAACTGGGTATTTCCACACTGCAAAAGACTGTGTGGGAACAGACCAGAGCATGATGTGTGTAAAGCCTAGAGAAGAGCACTAAAGTAATTATTGGTAGGCTTATGGGGGGCAAAATAAGGTCCTGGGGTGAAGGGTGATGCTCATGAGAATTTTGGAGTAGATACTGACTCCAAACAAATCCTATCAACTTGAGTTAGAGCACAGTGAGCGTGCTATGTGTGGCTAGATACTGATATGTATGAAGGCATTGAGTACTGAAAATTACAGATACAAGAAGTAAAAAGAAAAAAAGGAGAAGATTAGATTAGAAGAAAAAAAATGAGCATGGGGAGTAGAGAAATAAAGCAAGAGAATAAAAACAATTTATTTCAAGAATAAAAAAAGAATCAGGCAGATGTGTAGTTAGTGCAGAGAGAAGGTAGTAACATAAATGCCTTCACTTGTGTGACTCATTTGGCTCTTTCTTTGCTAGTAGATTATGCTTTAATTATGTCTTTGTGAATTAAATAGGGGTGAGCTGTGTATATGTGAAAGATGCCAGGTACCAGATAGAAGCACATAATTACCAAAGAGATGCCAGTGTCATACAGCCACACTTTTGCATCTGCTTCCCGTTGCGATATCTAGTATAACTAGAATGGCACTTGGGCTTTGTTGTTGGTGCTGATGACCGAGTGTTGATTTCCCCTGCCAAAGCCCAGGTACTACACTGGCAGCTCTGCCAAACCAAATGTCTATGGCTGATTTCTCAACATGTGTATTGGATGCTATTGGATGTAAGGACAGAGCTGTTCTATTTGCTGGAACGTTACGTTGAATGATTTATGTCAGACAAATAAAGATCTGTATGTGAGGGTCTCTAAGTAGGACTGGTGTCAAAGGAAAATATTGGGGGGGGGGGAAGATTGCAAGTTTCTAATTAATTTGGCTTATTTATGCACACAAATCTTGAAATATTAATAGAGAATGCATAAGTAATTGATGGTACATATAATTTTTTATTATCTTAATGTGGAGACAGGCAGGAAAGTCCTTTGACAACAGGCACGTTACAACCTCAAAAAGATTGTAAGTTAGGCCTGAAGCTGCCTATCTGCTAGGGGTGACCAAGCACCCCCTACACTAAGCAACCATCACGACCCACTGCTATGACTTTTATTAAGTCTTATGGGTCCTTTCCTAGCCTGGCCAACCTTGGTATGAAATGGCAGGTCAGTTTTCCATCTTCTGTTTAAGACAATGAACTCAAATGTATGTTTTCTAAGCAGCTTAATAGTCAAAATAAAATAAATCCATATCCAAATGTCAAATAGAAATCCATTAATATACGGTATTAAAACTCTGATAGATTTTAATGCCTGACTCATGTTTTTGTGACTGCTGGGGTTGCCAGCAGACACTTGTCTGCATTGTGAAACAGACTCTCAGGAGGGTGCAGGAGGTGGTATGCATTAGCAGAGTGGGTAGCAGTGTGTTGAACGTTGAAGAAAGGGCTTCTTTTTTTTGAAGTTAAGAATTTTTCTGTTTAGAAAAGGAAAAATAGGCAAAAGGGAAAGCATGAAGAGATTGAACTGCTAGGAATACTGTCTTAATTTTTCTTCTGTTTAATTTGGTTGGCTTCTGGAAGGGCAGTCAAGCTAAAGCCTACTATGCTATATGTTCCCACTTTGCTTTCCTGAGGTTTTCTGAGCTCACTGATGCTGAAGCTATCAAGACCCTCTGAACCATAAACCTCCCATGTGTGCCAATCTACAGAAAAGTAACTGTGTTCCCATACTTACTGTGTTGGGTAAGAGAGACAAGCTCAAGAAAACAAGAGTATCCTGGGTTATATCTCTATCAACAGTAATAAACTCGTTCATGCTCTTCTGCCTTCTCTTTAGCTGTTTTTCATCGCTGGCAGTGCCCATTCTGGCATGGATCAATCCATATGCCTGTTCTCTTTAGCCCAGATGTCCTTCCTGTTGGATGGGGTCCCAGCGTCTGTATTTACAGCTGAAGGAGAGCAAGAAATCCCTTTAATTTTCCTGCAGGCTACCGTCCCTGTTGACCTTTTCAGCTTCTGAATGTTTAGCTCTCCCTATTCTCTGATGTTGGGTATGAATAATTAAAAGACCAGGGAGAAGGGAACACAGGAAATTCTGTGTTTTTTATTTTAAATGCCACTGCTGATTTGATGATAATTTTAATATTTGCATATCTTGTGGGCTTTGGATTCGGTTTGGTTGGGGTTTTTTTTGTTTGTTTTGTTTTTTTTTTTTTTTTTTATTAAGCTGTCCTATAAAAATGACAGCCAGGACAGTGGACTGGTGGCCAGGGGGGTCACTTTTCTACCAGCACCATATCAGCCTTCCTATAGTCAATACCTCATTTTCCCTGTTGATTAAACTTAGGCTTATAGTTCCCTACCGAATCTTGCCATGAATGGCCTTGAGGAGCTATAATATCGAAAGCTGTATCCTCTTGATACTTTTGATGGTGGCTTATCTGAGGCCACAGATCTGCTGATGGCGGTGCCGACAGTGGCTGCTGGTTTCCTTCCCCCAACAGGTTGTGCCAGTATAACTCTGCAGACAATCTGTTTAAAAAATAGGGATTTATTACAGAGTGTTTCTCCAGTCAGTGGAGTCAGACAAGTATTTCCTGAAGGCAATTCATCCCAATTAATCCCTGACAGTGATTAGTTTGTTCAGGCTGAATGTATGCTGATTTTTAAGCATTTAGAGGTGGTTGAGATTTGTGTCTGTTTGGAGCAGTGGCTTGAAATTAAAATGCCATGTTAAAATATTGACTCCATCCTTCTTTCCTCCATTTCACCCTGAATACCCAGGCTCTCATAGGCTTCTGGTGGAGACTACAGCAAAACATGCAGACAAAAATCAGATTCATATTTTGCAAGTTGTCTTTGTTGTAGAGACTTATTTGGCCACTTCTGAACAGAGTGTCTCTTCTTTTACTTCCTACTTGGCTTTTGTCAGAAGCGAATTGAGTGCACTGGCTTCTCTCCTATTCCCTCACCTACAGTCACCTCCTTTATTCAAGAGAACACCTCAGCAAGCACATAACAAGTATCTGTGTCCACCCTTTTGGGGTACATTTTGTACATTTGTACATCTGCAGAAAAATCACTGTTAATTCCACAGTAGCATGTAATAATTGCGAGAATTTTCCTTTGCTTAGTTGTTTAGTGGTGATGCCCATCCAAAAGGTCATTTTAAGTCATTAAGATTTTTATATGTCTCTCTCGCCTATAAACTGTATCAAGGACCCTTCCAAATTCAAAGCTCCCGTATGGGCTTTTACAGTCTAGGGGTGTTGCCAAATTAGCCCTAAATCTGTATTATTTGATTTGACTGCTTAAAAGCTAACCATTTTGTATTGTGGTTCACTTTTTCTGTGCTTAGGGGTTGGGGTTGTGTCCAGAGAGTGTTGCACTGTGGAGCTGAGAGGGAGCTCTGCTCATTCGTACCGCTTCTCTGGAGTACTCTGTATCCAACAGGAATATTTCCTTACTGTGGTGTTTAAAAACAGATTAAAATCCTGGCCCAGCGTGGCTAATAGTTTTCCTATCCACTCCAGGGTTGCATTCTCTTATTTCAAAATATGTTAGATTACAAAGCTTTTTTTGATAGCCTCGACTAGTTAGCAGATTTAAAAGTGCCTCTCTTCTCGGCTGGGCTGACCGAGCAGGCACCTTTGCAGTGCTGGGTAAATACAATGAACTGTTTGATTGGAAAATTACTTTCATAAGCAGCATTTTAGTAAAACCTGTCGTTTGCCCTCTGAATCCTGATTAATAAAAATGAATCTCCATTACCCTCTCACTTGGCCTTACCTTCCTGTTAGGTAGAAAAATATATTTTTTTTCAGTAGCAGCATTAAAGATTCAGCCATTATTTGGCGTAATTCTTGTGCAATGCAAATCTAATAGAGTTGATGCACAGCATTTTCTTTAGAATAAAAGCTAACTGCCTTTATTCAGCTTACACAATCCTTTCCTGAAAGAGACCCTTATACAGCTCATGTCGTGTCAGCAGTAATCACGGACTGAGTGGCGGTGCATGCAAATCAGTCAGCAGCTGCTGTTTCATTGGGCTGGAGGAGTCATGTAATGAATTTGCCAGTAAGTGCAAGAGTAGATCATATTTAATGCTCGTGGTCTTTCAGAGTATTGCGCTGCTCGTACCGTTGGGTGCTGGCAGCTGAAGGCAGATCTAGCTGGATCAGTCTATTGTCTTCACCCTGCCCAGTTAACACCAGGCTGTCACCATCTCAGTGCTCCTGGCCCTTCCAAACCTGAGGGGCAGTTGTCAGTAGCCAGTAAAACTTCACACAGGTATTTATCCTGGGAAATAAAAGGAGAGTTTTCCTGTTCCCCCAGTCTTCAGACTTTCCCCAGAGTTACAGCATGGGATAGGAGCAAGCCAACTAAATGCTGTAGCTATGCCTCTGGCTGACGTGTGTATCTTTTAACACCTACATTTTGTATCACCTCATTAAGGCGGTTGGGATACTAATGCTGTTCTAGGTAGTTCTAGGTTTTTTTCTTCTGCGCCCCTTCCTGCCACCCCCCAATTTTCATGAAAGTTACGAGCGCCAAGCATTTAGATATGATGGGAAGCAGGTTAGAAATGTAGACTAAGGCAGTCAAGCTGACCCAGGAGTCTGACCCATTACCAAAAGCAGATATTTTGGAAAGGGTGGGGAGGTGGAAGAGGCGTAATAATTTGACAAGCTTCTGCTCTGATTGTAGATGTAGATCTGGTTTAATGCATACCATTGAGGCTCATGCCAGTGAGAAATCTGTGGATTTCATTTTGCTTAAAGAAGAAGAGGATGCTAAAAACTGTTTTATATCTGTATTTTTCTAGTGATAATTTCTAAGCTGCTTGTGTGTGCTTCATGTTTTACTGGGAGTTTCTGTCATGTCCTTGCAGCATGGGTTTCCAGAAGAGGGAGAAGCTACAGTGATTCTCACAGAAGTAAAGAAGGGAGAAGATAAGTTATGCATAGGAATATTATACAGTGCAGACTGAAAAGTAACTCACTGCCTTCCTTCTCTTCTACCAGCCTCTTCTCAGACAAAACCTTTGCCTGTCCTTTTCATGATGATCAAAATGTTCCAATATTTTTTTATTTTTTTTCCAGCTGTGTTGCTTCTCTTGTCACGTACTTATACAATGTTGTAATGAAATAAGCACCAAGACTGATAATTCTTGATGCAACAGTACAATAACAGAGAATAACAGACAATAATTAAGGCTTTTAGGATCTTGGCTGGTTTTGGTTTGTTTCAGAAGAAAGGAATGGTGAGGAGGAGAATGAAGGTTGTCTTTCACAGTTCAACTTAAGCATTACTCTAACCTTATTTAGTTGAATTCTTGGGTTTGTGTTATGTGATGTCATTTCTTTGGCCATACCAGACTGCACAGTAAGCAAAGCAGTGCTCTGGGCTGGTGCATCACGTTTGATTTTTGAGGTGTCTGGAGATACTAAACACCTTCAGTAAGAGGAAGGTGTCCTGCTGTCTTGCAAGACAAATGAATAGGAAGCAGAAACTCTTTCAGAGGAGTTAAGTTTTTTGAGTCTGTTTGGGATTGTTTTTACGAATATATTTATAAAAATATAATCCGGAAGTATGTGTGAATCTCCTTGCTCTGCTTTTCCTTTGGATCCTGTTCTCTTTCTTCTTGTGGAAGATTTCCTCGGTGACTGTTAGAGTGAAAATACTTCTTCAAACTTCAAAGAACAGTAATGAATCACAAAGAGGAGATTTTACTATTGAAAAATAAACTAAGAGCAGTGCAAATGCCACCTGGGTATTTCAGGTGGTGGCTGCTGCTTTATGTTGCTTTCGGTGCTCAACCAGCAGCTGCTTTTTCATCTCCGTTCCAAGACACTGTGAAGAAATGAAGCACTCTTCATTCTCACAAACTGCTTTGGGTTTGCAGATTACTCTCTTTACCCCTTATTTCACCCATTCTGCCCTCTCCCTCCTCCCCCGCAGCCTTCATGCAGCCTGTCAATCCTTTGCTTAATCCCAGAGAACATATTTTGGGTACTGGCACAATGAAGAAAAAGAGACAAATTGATGTGCATTTCTTATCTGGGAGATTCACTTGCAGAATCTAGTACAGTTTCACTGACGCAGAGGCAAGAGAGATGATCCTGTAAATCTGACATCTCTTTATTAAGGCTGAGAGGAAAGGGAGTGGGATGATGGTCTGAGTTTGCTACAGGAAATAATACCGTAGGTAGTTTTGTTTGTTGTATCAATCCATGTTTCACTGAAGTTTTCCTGGTTGGTTTGGAGACATGCTCACAGTGTCATTGTATGCCTAGCTGGTCCCAGTTTATCCAGTTGCACGCAGCTCCTGTGTCCCCATAACTCATCTGGAACTGAGCCGGGGGAACAGCCACCTGGCAGATTAAGGGCATACGTGCGTCCTGCTGTTCTAGTTACATCATTTTTCTTTTTTATGTTTATGCACAGTGATTTGGTTAGTTCCAGTGAGGTTAAAAGCCAATTTCAGCAAGTTGTGTGAGATGGATCCCCCTTTGCCCTTCCCCTGCTGCCTCCATGCGCGTGTGAGGGGCTTGGTAGGCAGAAGTAACAGCAGTAGATAAATCTCCTTATGGAAATGTCTCGGGTCTCCCCCTTCCTACAGCTGCCAGAGCAGCCCCGCTATTGCCTGTCTCTGGCAGCTGTCCCGTTCAAGTTTCCACTGCAGCAGGCTGCAAGCTGTGAGCAGCGACTTTCTTACCTGTCTTATGGCAACCCACGCTATCCTGCTGCTGCTAACACAGCAGTGCCCCTCTGATGTGTGAGAAGCAGAGGGGTGAAAAGCCAGTCCCCATTACTGGCTGGCAAAATTCCCTCCTGACTTTAAAATAGGTAGTTTGTCAAAGCCCAGCAGCAGCAGTGACGTACGTGCTTCCAAGCAGTACGCAGAGGGGTTCTTTAAGCATCATCTTGGGCAAAATGAAATGAAAACAGGAGAGGTGGAAGAAGAAAAGTGATAATTGGCTGGATGAGATGGTAACCTCCTTGGTGCCTCTGCACTCAGCGCTTAATGCAGCCTCTCATAGCTGAACTACGCGTGCTGTATGCAGAGGGTTGCCCACGCCTTGGATCACTGTGTTCAGGTGCATCCACCGCCTCTCCAGGCACGTCTAGGAACATGGAGACTGAGGGAACGTGGGTCTTAGGGTATCTGCTCCTTGAAGCAAGCAGGAATTGGAGATCAGTCAGTATAGATATTAACGTGCTGCTCTAGGAGCTGGTTAAGCTTTTAGAGCTTGCAGCTGCTGTTTGCTGCAGCAGTACAGCTGCCCTGTGCTCGCCGGGGTGGCCCTGTTTTACATCAGTGTAAAGGAAGAAAGGGACTCTTAAACTTCTTATTTTCTTTGGCTGATGCACCTTTTTCCCCTCTCCTTCCATTCTGCCTGCCTCAGCATCTTTAGTGCTGCTTGCTTGAACTGTGAAATCACAGGATAAAAAAATCTTTGAGGCTGGAAGGGATCTCGGGAGATTGTCTAGGGATGGCTTGAGCAGGCTGCTCAGGGCACGGTCCAGTCAGGTTTTGAGTATCTCCAAGGATGGAGACTACACAACCTCTCTCAGCAACCCATTCCAGTGTTTGATTACCTTCCCAGTGAAAAGATTTTTTTCTCACGTTCAGACAGAACTTTCTGTGTTTCAGTTTGTGCCTGTTGCTTCTTGTCCTCTCTCACTGGGCACCACCAGCCTGAGTCTGGTTCAGTCATCTTTACACTCTCACATCAGCTATTTGTGCACACTAATGAGAGTCTCCCAACCCTTCTCTTCTCCAGACTGAGCAGTCCCAGCTTTCTCAGACTTTCCTCAAATGAGAGATGCTGCAGTCCCTTAATTACCTTAGTGGCCCTGTGCTGGACTCATTCCAGCATGTCCATGTCTCTCTTGTACGCGGAAGCCCAGAACTTGGCCCAGCACTCCAGATGTGCCTGATCAGTGCTAAGCAGAGAGGAAGGATCACTGGATGCCAGAGCACTCACTCCAAAATCATTACCAGATGTGTGATTGGTTGTGATAGTTCTGTAGCCAGGCCATGGAGCAGATTAACTTCTACTTTTCTAATTTTACTTTATACTATACCTGCAGAATAGTTTGCTATTTGGCCCTGCATCTGAGTAATCTTTTCTGAATGGCAAAGCAATCCATGCAAGTCAAGCCCCACTGAGGAGTGGTACTTGCAAAAATGTTTTTTTTTCTGGTTTTCATCTTGGCACTGTTCCACCATGTAAAAGTCATGATGCCAAATGTAGACAAAAGGCATTTCTAAAGGGGCATTTTAAGGATTTCTAACTTGATTTTTTGTGATAGACCTATCTTTGAATTCTCACTAAGGACAATGAATTGAAAAGAATAGTTTTCAGTTTATTTTAAAATGCTCACATCATTCATGAAATGCATGATGACAAATATTCTGTAGTCTTTCTGTGAGTGGGCTGCTAGCCTGTGTTATTTAGAGATATTTGTGAACTGATACACTCAAAAAACAGCCTTCTTCATCAGTTCTACAGTGTTCAGATATTTTCATCTATCAAGTAGCCATCACCCTATTTTTGTCACTTCTGTCCTTATGTAGAGCTAGATTTTTACTATGACAGCAGACCAGAATATCCCAATAGGATTTCTGTCAGTAATCACAGAAATCAGGTGTTAATCATTGTGGAAAGGAGTTGTTAAATATATCTCCGCTGATTTTCTATGGATAGAAGATGCTTTTTCTGCTTACAGATCACAGAACAGAAAGGTCACGTTCCTGTCCCCTTCCTCTTCTAATCCCTCAATAAGGGATTCTCTGAAGTACCTCTGTGTTTTAAATTTCATCATCCAGTATTTTATCTCCTTTTAGCAGATTTAATAAATATATATACTTTATTTTAAATACTTCTGTAAAGGGGTAAATGCAGTGTGCAATATCTAACCATGGCTGAGGATACAAATCCATGAGGTGCAAGAGACCAGCAACATGTAGACAACCACACAACCACAAATGAGGATCTGACCTTGTTTTGCGGATCATACTTCCAATTTCAGCTCTTACAAATTGCTGGTGCATAACACACCCCAGGCTTTGGGAAAAGCCATTGAGATGCTGATCCCAGAGGTGCTTCCTGAGTCATAAATTCCCTTTTCATTCATCTCTTGTTCCAGGCATAGCAGTGGGAAAGTCATTTGCTTTTGTGTTTAGTGTCCAGACTGGTATTTGCAGATCCAGGTTTGACATCTATGTGCCAAACCAGTTACTAAGTTTGTGTTGGCTAATATGGATTGTGTGATCGATTGGCTACATCTTCCACGTAACATGCAAGTGAGATGCAAGGTGTCTTTCCACCCCAACTAGCCCCATAGTTTTGAATGCATGTACTCTAAGATTATCAACAAAACATTTTAAGCAACTCCAGTAGCTGCTCTATGAGTTTTCCAAACTCCCTGGGAAGCACAATCTGTAAGCATAGTACCTTGACATCCTCATGAAAAAAATTACCTTGGAGCAACTGAGTGAAAGGTTAGAACTCTTGAGTGTTTTAATCAATAATATATGAGTTGGATGAGCAGTATACTGTACTTTGCAGTGCACAATCAATAATACATTTTTATGCTCAACTTTTTAATCCTCAAAAAAACTACATCAAAATTTCATGCTAGACTGCCCATGAGAATCAATAATAGAGAAAGGTTCCTTTTCCCCCTTAGTACAATTTAATGAAATGAATAATTAATTTATTTACTAAATTATGCTGCAAATCTATTATACATCTTCTGGAATATACCAAATGGAAAATAGTGTTTAATATAGTTATGAATGTTCCAAAACTGGAAATGCAAAGATTAAGGTTGTCGTTGTAACATGTCAGTTAGTTATTGAAGAGTAAAATCCAGGAAAATAGTTTACTTATATCAAGCTGGGTCTATTGTTATTATTTACTATTTGTATTGTCATAGTATGTGAAAGCCTCAACAAAGGGGCCATGTTCCAATGTACAGGACAAGTTAATTGTCTCTGGTTTCCATTACCTTTGCAGACACGATCTCTTAAAAATGCCTTGAGTTAGACTAGACTGCTTCTGTGAATGGAAATCTGGCACCAGCTAGGAATCTGTTAGCAAAATTGTGTGTAAACTTTTTGGTAATATTCACAAAAGTTTTAAACTTTGGTTTCTCTGCTGAATCACGTAGCAATGTTTAATACTATCGAAGTTTTTGTGCATTTATAGAGCATTTGCCGTTATACAAAAAGGAGGATCAAACTTAATGCCAGCTGACCACATTTCTATTTCAGCCTTGAAGTCATTAATTCCTTCTTGCTGAATCACAAAGTGTATTGCTTTGTTAGCAGTACTTCAGATCCCCCCGGACTTCTGCTACTGTTTTACTGCAGCACCAATTATTTGTGATGCGTTATTAATTATATGTGATCTATACTTGCACCACTGCCACAACTGTTTAGTGGTAGCTCATTTAAAGAAGAAGCAGGGGCTTCTGTAAAAAGTGGCATTTCTTCGTTCATGGCAAGTTGCCAGCTGTGTAGTATAAGAGGATTTTTACTCAAATGGTTATGAAAACACTGTTGTGTGCACATCCATAGCTGGTGGGTGCAGGCTACTGGACATGCTCACACACATCTAGACAATGACTGGGAGAAAGGTGGGAAATGTGCGAGAGAGACACCAAACTCAATGTTACCTGATTTTTTGCCTTACAGAAAAGAAAATATTGCCTTCGGTACTGACAAAAGAGAGTTAGGAAGAGAAGCAATTTTACTCTTCTCAGGGGGTTGTCATTCTTTCAAGCTAAGGTCTGTGAAAATATAAAAAATGCATCCTGCCAGAGGTGGGACAGGTATGTATAGGATGAATAGTGTGCTTAACTTGGTGGTCTGGTGGTTACCTTTGTTTTTTTGGTGCTATTTTGTAAGGTGTAGCATTCAGCTACAGAGACTTTTGACTCCATTAAAATCAGTAGCGTATCACCAACACAACTTGTAGTCACTAAAAATTCCCCTTGTGTGTGCTCTCTATGTGTGCACAGAATAATGTGTGGGGAATGACCCTGCTGTACTAACACAAAAAGATATTTTCTGTATTAAGCAACAATAATAACAACATGGAAATGGGGCAAGTGAATACTGCAACTTTACCATTATCAAAACCCACAGAAACCATGATGCAAGGATCCCTCAGCAGTGTGTTTGACTGCAAATGTGGGTAGACGTTTTTGAGGTTTTGGCTGGATCTTGGCCAACTCTGGTGGAAACTTCCCTGTGGAGAACTGAGAAGCAGAATTCAACTTTTTCTTCACAAACATGACAGAACAGTAAAAGCCAGTTTCTACCAGGTTGGGATTGGTAGCTTAAGATAAAGCTGTATTTCCTTATCACTGCTCACAGCTACATTATTTCCCATGTACAATAATTTTTGCAAAACCCTATAAAACAGGCAACTAAAATACTAAGAAAACAAATGTAAGTGTTGCTGAAGGTAGGAAATAAAAACAATTAAGAACTTCTGATGAAGTAATTTCCCTGTTTCTCCGTCTGCTTAATCGTTGTCTCTGAAACTCCATCACAGGGACATAATGAAAATGTAGCTTTTTATGCCATTTGTGTCTCTGAGAAAGCGTCCCCCAGCTGGAGCCCTGATTGCAGACCCATCCAGGACAGGCTGATGCTGATAGCTCAGACGCCACCAGCAGTAAATCACAGGAAGGGTTGAGGCCCTGCCAGCTGCGGGGTGAGTTCCTCTCGACCCTGTGCATTGCAGCCTACGCCTGTCCTGCCTTACTGGAGGGTATCGCTCAGGTAGTCACTGCTGTGCCAGTGAGGAATGAAACCCTTGGTTACCTTTATGTCACTGGAGAGACAAACGCCCCCGGAGTATGACTCAGTCTCCAATCTGCTAATTTTCTGGAGGTGTCTGCCTATCTGCATTTACTATTGAGGGAGTACAAAATGACTATTCTCCTAAATTAGGTATTCTACTCAGATGTTTCAAGCTGGAAGAATGAATCTGCATTTAAGTCCTGAACATCCTTGTAAAGGCTAGGCTGAACTTCTTGCTGTCGTTACCCAACTTAGTTAAAGTCAGCCTTAATGTGCCCGCACATCAGGTCTGATTCCAGTGCGGAAAATGCAAGCACTAGCAACTGCATGTCCGCATGGTTGTGGCTGGACACAGGTAGCGGTGGCAGCCATGAGAGAGTGCAAAGTGGAGAATAGAATCATAGAATGGTTTGGGTTAGAAGGGACCTTAAAGATCATCTAGTTCTAACCCCTCTGCCACGCGCAGGGACACCTCCCACTAGACTAGGAGTGTCTTCTGTTGAAGTTGGCGCAAGGAGGTAAAAATCTGACACCCTTGCATAGGTAAATCTGGTAATTCCCAAGAATGAGGTTCTCTTGTATGATTACTTTAAGCAGTCTATTACGTATGTGTTGTTTCTGTTTGGTAATTAAAATTTTGAACTTGTGTGGTGCTGAGCGTAAACCCGTCCTCTCTGAAGCCAATGGAAGTTTAAATCAGCTGGCATCTTGCAAGACCAAGACCTTTATGAGGTGTAAGGAATTAGCAGTGATTATTTCCAAAAATGATAAACTTTGGTATGTGGGTCCTTGCTCACAGTGCATGCAAGACTTTCTCCTTCTCTCAAAAAAGAGGAGGTAATTAATTACCAATATCATCCTCTTTAAGAAAAAAAATAAATCACAAAAATCCTTGACGCACGTCATTCTATAGCTAGAGGGAAGGAAAATATGTCTTGAAATATTGTAATACAAACATTCCTCTCAATCCTGAAGGTTAACCAAATACACTGGATGTTTTTGTCACTTCTGGGTTTTGTACCAGTTGTAAAGTCTGTAGAAAGAGCAACTCAGTTTGTCAGGCTGGATGGAAACTTGTGAGATCCCCCGCTGCTTTGCAGAGAGCATTGTATGGCTGATATCTAAAGCATTGCCTACTTGTAAGTAATGGCAAATCTCTCCCTGTAGTCCCTCTGTTTTCTTTTTTCCCCGTCACAGTTATTTTCCTGACCACAGTTGTTATTGGTATTCATTATTTATCTTAAAAATGCTGACCAAGGGCCTTTCTCATGATTGATATATCTCTCAAGTGACTCCCCACAGTGATTATCGTGGAATTAATCATTTGACTCCATCAGCAGAAAGACCCCCGTGTTGACTTTCAGCAGATGCATGTCATTGTTGTTATTGCACGGCAACAAATTTATTTGGGGCTGAATGGCAGCAGTAGATGTCATCTGGAAGAGCTAGTTTGCAGTGGAGTTGCTTTTGTTTGATTGTTATGGTGTTGGTTAAAATTCCTCTCAGCAGCACTATTGCTTGATTGCTGGGTACTGCAGATTCAGGAGAATTAGAGCTGTTTGCGTGTAGTGGATAGACTGTGGTGATTCAGCAGATATTCTGCCTTTGTTCTTTTTGCTGCACACCCCCCCCATGAAAACCTACTTTTCCTACTTTGCCCATGGAGAGACAACCTATTTTATTTCTTTTAACCACCTCCAAATGACATCTCCTGAGACCATTTGGAAAAAAAAGAAAAAAAAAGACCTATTGTTAGTTATAACTCACTCCCCCTCTGACATATTTTATGAAATCAAGGGTTGATGAAGTCGGATGACTTCACTTACTTCTGCTTCACTTTTCAATCCTAGCTTTACCTCCTCTAAATGAGAGGTTGAATAATGTTGCCTAAGTACTTGGGGGAGTAAAAATATGGCATTGCTAGAAACTTTCTGCTGTGTTTCGGACATGCATGCTGAACCTTGACCTGCAATGACAGCGATGGTTCTGCTTTAGTGACTGGATTATTCTGAAATGGGTCAGGGCAGCTCAATGATCTGGCTGAAAATAAACCTGTGCTTTGGGTTCGTTTTCAGTGGTCACTCACCCCTGTGCAAGGGAAGAGGCGATGCTCTGCTGGTTCCTCCTGCGCAGGAGGGGGAGCGCAGGCTTGCTGGTTCAGCAGCACCATGGTCTTATATCTGCTGAGAACACGTGAGAAATGGCAAATTTAAGTGTCTGAAGTGGGAATGCTGACTCTCTAAATAGCCGGTAGGCGCAAGGATTCCTTTCAAAGCTTTTTCAGTGTAACTATCTTGAGCAGCAATCTATTAATAGTCCACTAATTTAGAGAAGTACCAGTGGCAATTAACATTGTGTAGTGACACCCTTGCAAGGGTGGAAGTGCTTATTGCTGCAGTGATTATGTTATTGCATAGCACAGCTTTTGCTGGTCTATGTTTGTTCATGCAGCACTGGACTTAATCAGGAGCTGTGAAATCTGTACCAACTGAGGAGTTTTGTTAAAGCATTGGTGTTCCTTTTTTTTTTCCCCTTTTTTAATGATTTGCTTGGTTTTTCCACAGTAAAGCTGTGTGAGGAAGGAGGTTGGGCTGCTATGTAACGCAGGCAAGCTGCCCCACACCCGTCCCCAGGGAATTGGTGATGCTGGGCAGTCAGGCTCTTTCAGGAAGTCTTTTGGGAGCCCCCCTGCACGCCCAGGGGCTGCACAGAGATGGTGTCACGGTGCTCTGTCTGGTGCTCCCTCAGGTACTCGCCTGTTTCAGATATAGCCTGATCCTCCCCCTGCTCCCACTTGCTTGCGTTCCCCTTGGTGAAGTTGCACAAGTTCGGAGACCTCAGGGCTGACTGGCAGGCCAGATCCGGATTACAACGCTCTGTGGACTTTGCAGGCCAGATTAAAGTACTTGGAAGGATCAGTCTGGCTCATGGGCTGTATTTTTGACATTCTTGTCGTAGAAAAGCATTAGGAGTTGTAAGAAGGACTAATGTGAGCTTACATTTTACAATTTGGTGTTGTAACTGCTTTGTTAGGGAAAGCAGAATTTGAAATAGTTATGCTATTTCTGCCTGTTGTTTTTTTTTTGCGGCAGCAAGTGCCTGTTATGTTTCCTGCATTGAAAAGCAAACCCCATTCCCCCGTAATAACAATTCAATTAGTCTCATCTCCCCTGCTCCCATTTTCCAAGCAACTTAACAAGATGAGACAAATCCTTCAAATTGTGCTTATATTATAAACACTGCTGATGAGTCTTGAGCAGGCAGGAAAGCTAATGGGACAATCTCAATTTAAAGGAAGCTGGTTAACAGCAAATGCATTTCAGTTTATAAATGAACGATGGCAGGTAAAGGCGTGTGTCTGCATAATATAGTTCTCACCTGTAAAACGTTTTCCATCTAAAGATCTCAATGTACCTTGCAAAGAAGCTAGTAATGTTTCTACTTCCGCGGCACAGAGAAAGTAAAGGACAGGCCTGAAATAACTTTCCAAGGACATACTGCCATCAGTGGGAGAGTTCGGAGGCTAGGTGTCAGATTTGTTTTTCTTGGGCATCTTCATCTTAACCACCACTGGTGAATCAGCCTTGAACAGATTTATGAAATATTGTGTCCCCTTTGCAGTAAGAAGGTGTTACTGGCCTCACTGTGCACATGAGGTACAATAAGAGACTTCAACAGCGTGTAGGTGTCAAAGAAAGGCCCACGGAAAGTCTATTCTCTAGCGCCATGTAAAACTGGACTGCTTTCTCAGGCTAGAAATGTGAGATGTGCTTGAGAACAGTGCCTGGCCTGGGAGAAAGAGGTGCATCCCTCCCGCCCAAGTGCCACTGCAGTCCAGGTAACGTCTCCTTCTGTGTGCAGGCATGGTCTGAGCAGATCTAACGTCCCGCCCAGGAGAGCGAATTTAAGCTCATAAGAATGGGAGCTGCAGCAGAGCTACAAAACCCAGTATGTCTTAAATACCCTGGTTTGGCCCGTTTGCAGAAACTGCTTGTTCACTGCCTGCTCTCAGGACTGAGTGCATCAAGTCAGGCACAGCCTGCTTCCATGAGAGCTCTCATTACTTTGGAGTTTTACTATTACTCGTGTGGAAATAGATTTCTAGATTAATTATTCAAGGAGGAATACTGACGACAAATCCCATGCAGGCTCTGATGAGAGCTTTCACAATTTACACAGTGTAGTATAGGAACATAACAGGAACAACTGTACCTGGTGTTGCCTATCAAAATAATTTTTGAGGGTACAGCAGATGCAAGGAGAAGTTTTCTGGCTGCACACCTATTGAAATCTCAGTGCTTCAGCAGGTAACACATGTGGTGGACTCCCTTAAGCTTAGTTTCAGGCAGCTTGAGAGAAGGTGGGAGATGAGTCCGACACCTGAAGTTGACTTTGCTGAGATTTTTCCCTGCCAAATATCTCACTTGTTTCTCTTCATTTTAGTGAGAAATTTGATGGAGGATGTGAAAGAAAGTGGTGGGACTTCAGTTCTTTGTCTATGGAAAAGAGGGATAAATGCATCCCATGTCAATATAGGGCACTGTATGATTCTCTTCATTACCTCCCTCATTTGAAGGCACCTTTCTTTACCTCCTCTCTCTCCGTTTTCTATCTGAAGACTACAGCTTCTTGGGGAAGGATTTTTTTTTTTTAAATATTTTTTTTAATGCCTTGCAATATTTAAATGGCTTAGAGAGCTCTCCAACTGGTTAATAGGCAAACATGTACCTCCAACTGATCAGTGTATATAGGTAGCTTGGAATGATCTATAGGATATGCAGCATTTGCCTGGTTGCTAGTTAGGGGATGTGCTAAGCAGATGACAGTATTGTTGCTAGGGGAAGAACATGAGACAACTGGAATTATCAGAGGACATCATAATTGTAAGGAACTGGAATAACTGTGGTGCAAAAACGGCAAAATAAAATTATAGAGGGAAAAACCTATAGGGAATGTAAGTTTATTAGCTCTGCTGTTCTTTCACACAACAGCGGAAAAAGTTTAGAACTGACCTCAGTGTCTTTGATAGAAGAAAAACCCCACCAAAAAAAAACAAATTAAAAAAACCCCAAGCTGCAGTTTGAGAATTAGCTGTACCACCTGCGGGTCATTTTTATTTTCTTGTATTAGCTCTTCCGTAACTTTTTATATGTAAATGTATACACATATATTTTGGGCAGATTTTGTAGGTTGGGTCAAGCAGGCTGAATAGCATAGGTAATGAGGATAAAGTAGTATAAAAAGGATGTTATCTCGATATTTGCATCATCGTCTCATATGAAACTTGGCATTCTGCTGGATTTCATCTTTGTGTTCATTGTTTCAGTCATCGAATGGCTGCATTTTTTTAAAAAAAAACCTGTGGGGGAGAATGTGGACATTTAAATTTAGCATTAGAGGTCATTTAACAATATTTCTGAGACTTCAGCTGTTTACTTGTCTGCTCTTAAACTTTCCGAGTTTAGACTTCTTGCCCTATACTTTGTGGACGCTAAAATTTTACATGGGTTTCAAAATGGATTGGACAGCTTCCTGCTAATTTTTCTTTGTTTAAAAACATTTCAGGTTCAAGGAGGCTTAGCTGCAGGCTGCTGGACTCTGGATGGGTATCCAGGGGTTGTATTACCCTGTGTTTTCTCTGTTGTACTCTTCCCTGGGCCATCAATGTTTGATGCCGGCACTGGCTGCTGCCAGGTTTAGCTGTACCAGTTTCTGATTAAGCCTTTCCAGATCATGTTTAAATCCACTCATCAAAAATAAAACAGCAAACTGATCAAGACACTGCTAGCCTTTTCCCCCAAACCTTTTGGCCTCCCCCTGCTCTGTGTTTGGAGGTATTTCCCATTCTTCAAGCTAGCTCCCAAATCCCAGAGCTGTTTCTGGCAGCCAGAGAAGAGGGGCTGTTGGTCTGATAGTGCCTCCATTAAAGTCAATGGGAAGTCTCCGATTTCAGTGTAGTTTAGATCAGGCCATAGTGCCCTGTCACTTTAAATTTGGAAACTTTGTTTGCTTACGTATGTTAAACCAAATGCTCTCTTTGCTGGAAGGAGATAGAGCTTTGAAAAATAAGATGGAGTGGTCGATAGAAACATGCTTACTGAAGCGTGGCATTGCTGAGGGGTTCAGAATTTATTTTCCAAGTTTTAATTTGATAGAACTGGGGTTGAAACTGCTTGAATTGCTAAAAGCTTAAAGAAGAATTGTAGCCCTTTCATCAGGGACATGCTAGTCGGATCATTTCCTTTTCAACAACAACCTCCTCTGATATGTTTGCCATTGCAGAGTTAAGTCTTCGCATTTGGTATGCCCTCGTGAATTAGCAGCCATGGATATGTTTTTTCTGTCTTACAACTAAACACTAAAAACTTGTCAAGCTCTTAATCTCTTTGCACCAAAAATAGCTTTGATCGTTGCAGGATACAATTCCCGTTAAATGTGTGTGATATTAATATCTTTTTTGTATGTCAATCTTAGCTAGAATTTCCTTGAGCAAAGTGGTTGGGACACCACTTTTCTGCGCAATTCTCATGGCTTATAGGAGAAAGTTAGGAAAAGTACAATTCTATAGATCAGATGAAATGCTTAAAATAGCTATTTAAGAAACTTTTAAGATTTTTTTTTACCTGGAATCCTAGTGATTTTCATTTTCAGAGTGTAGTACAGGCATTACTGAAGTCATCACAGTAAGCTTTGTCAAAGGGCAGCGTTAGACCTTTTATTTACAGAGTGCAAATGGGTCACTTACATCCTGTAAATATTATAGACCAAATGTTCATTGTCTTGATTTATAGAGTAATATCAGGAATTACACACAACTCAGTCTGCGCTAGACCTCTGTCTGCTGTGAAATCAAGGCCACAATATTTTCCAGGCCAATTTCAAAGGAGAATAAAGAAAATCCATGAGATGTGATTTTCCTGAAATAAGATCCAGGCGGGGGTTAATGACAACCTTTAGGTTGCTGCTTCAGGGCATATCTAAAATGTGTGCAGCCTTGGCAGCTGTAAGCATTATTGAGGGTTATCCCTTCCGATAACAAAAGCCAGTTTGTGTCACCAGAGTGATAAACAATACCCCCCTTAGTAAGCAAAGAGATTAACAATACATGACATTAAACACAAGATCCGCAAAAAGGAACAGAGTGTTCAGTAACTCCTCTGAGCTTCGTTTTATCTCAAAACATAAATTTTGTTGCCAATGGAACTCTATATAAGAATTAATTAGGGAACTTCACAAGCAGTCAAAACTCTTGTATGCCATTATAAATTTATCATTGCTGAAAGGATCTATTTCTGCTGTCAGACATCATGTTTATCTGGCAGACTGCACAAAGAATATGGAATAAACAAACTTCTTCCTATATAAAAAACCCTGGAAAAATTTTTGGAAAACTTGTTTTTAAAAAACCAAACATTGTGTTTATTGTTTGTAAGGCATTTCTGAAGAAACAATCCATTTACTATTCACCCATTCAGATATTCAAACAATTGCAGCAGATCCCTCAGATTCCCCACTTGGAGAGAACTTGTACAATGTTGTGTTGAATACTGCAATGCATGTGCCTATCCATAGAAGTTCCCCACTTTAGAGAGGTAAAAGGTGGGCTGTGAGTAAACCATTACCATATAAGTGTCTAGACAAAGTCCTCTTGGACTGCAGGACCACCTTATCATGCCATTAATTTCTATTTCAATGATATTAACCATAAACAATGATTCTCTTCTGTTATTTTCTAATCTTATCTCATTCATTCCAGGATCACAGATGAGCTGTATAATTATACATCTAATACTATCAAGATAATTGGGAAAGCCAGTGCTTTTTATTTCCTGGCTATTGTGTATAGTTAAACATTTTGTGCTTCTACTTGTTTCAGTAACTCAACAACTCCAACGAGTATCATAATAAGTGATACAGAGGTGGGGATTACATATGCTTTTCCTGCAGTGGCTGGCATTCAAGGGCCAGACAGTATAAAATCTGAATGCTTCGGAAGTATTTTTCTTGCAGTATGTGCTTTGTTAGTGAAGTGACTTCAGTTGCTACTGAGGAGAATTCTTTTTCCCATTCTCTGTGTGCTATTAGGTACCTTGTGTAGCTCAAACAGCATCACAGATAAGACGATTAAATTATTGGAGACTGCATAGCACTACTGACACAAGCTCCTGTGTGAGCTCACACTTGCTGACCCCCAGAAGAGCACAGGCTTCTCTAAAATGCTAAGCAATACAGGATGAAGGGAATGTGCTGTATTATGTGCTTCCTGCTGCAGTTTACACCATCATGCGCTTATATAAATGAATTGCTCAAGTCAAAGCAGCAACTGAGTGGTTTAAGGGTAGCAAAGGTTCCTGTGCTCTTTGGAGCAATGCTCTTTGGCAGCCAACTCTCTGCAAGCTGCAGTGACCTAGCTGGCTGCTCCGTTGGCCACACTTACTGACGTGCCTAGCACCCTGATGATGTTCTCTAGGGAATTTGGAGGTGTCGGAGGCCCCTCTTTCTGCCTGGCTTTGTGCTGCCCCTATAAAAGCTGCCAGATGACAAATGAGAGCTGATGGATGCTCCAGAGATCAGGACAGATGGTGGCAGATGGGGCATCTGTGCTGTTTGGGCTTTGGTGCTCCAAGGACTGCATGGCTCATCCTGTTTTCAGTGGGCTAAAATGAGGATAATCTGTTGCAGGGAGAAAAGAGAT
Source organism: Rissa tridactyla (assembly GCF_028500815.1). Classification (NCBI taxonomy): domain Eukaryota; kingdom Metazoa; phylum Chordata; class Aves; order Charadriiformes; family Laridae; genus Rissa; species Rissa tridactyla. Next base: position 13,132,138 of record NC_071473.1, read on the forward strand.
GGGAAGGGACAACGCCTGGGCACGTGTGTGTGTGAGGCTGGGGATAGTGCAACCCAGGGCTGTTGGGCAGTGGTTAAATTGGGAGCAGGAAAGAGGGAGAAAAAAATCTGCTGAAAAGCTCAAGTTTAACCATTCTGGTTATACTTCCCATCCTTGATTGTGGGGACTGGGGCCTTAGCTGGTGCTGCAGAGGCTGGCTGGATGAGTGCAGCTGGGCTGTGCAATGAGAGCATGGGCAGAGGCAGGGCTGGAGCTGGGAGCACAAGCTGGCCTCCCGGAGGAGCTCACGAGGGCCAGAGCCCTGGGGAGTCTCAGCAGGTGGTGTTTCCAGCACCAGCAAGGAAAGGGCTGTACCTGGATATTTACACTTACGTTGACTGTTTAACTGAGAACAGAAGCACCCACGCACTTCTGAGAAAGTGACATTTTATTTTTCTCTTTGGCTGTTAGAGTGGACTCCATGTTATCCTGTTGTCTCAGCAAATTAAGCTTCGGGAAGCCTCAAACAGATAAGGGCTTCATGCAGTCTGAGTTTTTCCGAACTCTTGTATCATTTTGCAACCAGATACTCTCATGTCTGTGTCACAGGATTTTACTGACAAGTCAGACTTGCCAGAAAATCACACTTTCCTTTTGGTGGAAATATCTTTCATGTACATTTACTGTATGACTGTTGCGATCTTCACCCTGCTTTGTCTGCTGTTGTTATCCATGCTATATATCACCTTAAACGGATGATACTAGACAAAACTTCTCAGGAGCAAGATTTTTTTAGTTAACAAGTCTGCCTGATTTAATGTTGTCATTTCTAACTGCATGTGATACATTGAACTGTATGAAGCTATTGCCATATAAATACCTGTGAGCCCCTGAGATGTGCTTATTTGTGTCTTCAGCTTGATTCCTGGTGATCAGGCATTTTCCCACATTCTTCTTGTTGTCATTCTCTCATGCTTCATTTTCTCATGATCCCATGGTTGAAGCGTTGGTTGTTTTTTAATGCCGTGAAGATGAAGTTCTTTCTGTGATAAAAAGCCTTAGAAGCATCATCAAAGTATGACTGTGCTGAAGATAATCCCTGTCATATCACTCTTAATTTGTTTGAAATGTTCCCCATTTATTGTATTGAGTCCTTAATGTGGATGTGTATGAACCGAATCCCTTAGAGGAGCATCCCACAGCCTATTCCCCCAATAGCTCCTTGATGCTTGTGTTCCCATGGACACTGCTACCAAGACACAGCATGTAGCCATGCTTGGAAGAAATCAAATGCCAGCACTACTGAGTATGTCGGTACTACTCAGGGTTACCTCTAAAAAAAATCAGGTTAGAAATTCAGGTTGGATAGTAAGACTGTCTTTCTTGCAGTGATGATATCAAAACAGTGGAGTATATTACTGTGGAAGAGATTACAGATCTGCTAGAGGAAAGACCATACAAATTTCTATTGGGAATGGTTAGGTAGAGTTGATTTGGATTTGGGAAAGGCCTAGGCATTTTTTGGAAGTTCCTTCTGTCCTGTGATTTTGTATTCTCTGTTTCATAATTTCACAGACAGTCGATCAAAACCCATAAATCCTAACATAGGGTTGTTAAAATATAAATCTGACAGTTTACTGTGAATTGCATGCCAAGCAGAAGGTCTCCAGAGGGGGAATAGACTCTGAAAACCTTGTACGGAAAGACAGATTTACACCTGAGCACACTAACATAGTATGAAAGCCTGAAAACATCTGCCATCAAGTAAGATCCAGGAGATCTGTGTGAAATTCTAACTACAACCTGTTCTGAACATGCAGGAGCATATTGAAAACATGTGGAGATGTTGAAGAAACTTGAAGCAGAGGGGCAGTGAGCAGTGGAAAAAGGATTTCCGTACTCTGATTTATTAGACTTTTTTTTTAAATATGTGAGAATTGAAATCATTAATGCCTTTGTAAACTCCATGATATTTATGGAATGAGTTAATTGAATTATTCAAGCTCTTGAACTTAAAAATATTTGGTTTTAGATTTTGATCGTGTTGTGGGTAAAAGCTTATCCTGGCATGAAATGACATTTGGGGGAAGAAGAGTGTGAAGGAAATTACATTTTTGTGTTATATTTTAAACATGGTAGCATGAAATGTTTTGACAATTCCTAGCTTTTATTAGTTTAGGAATTCAGTTCTAATGAAAAACTTAACAATAGACCATGACCAGCTCTGTAGAAAAAACACAGATGCTGTAAAAGTTACAGGAATACTGTTAATGGGTCAAATTAGAAAATGAATACTTTGTAGGAAACAGGAATAGTATGCATACCCTGCTGCCTGTTCGTTTAATAGAGATAGCAACTCAGTCTCTCTAAAACAGATAAACTTACTGAGGCTGGACTAAATTTAAGTGTGGAGGATGCCGGTTATTGCAGGCTATAGAGAGGAAATACATCTTCTTTGACGCTAGATGAAATATGGTGCGGGCAAATCCAAAGCAATGCAAACTGGAAGAAAGAGTTTTGAAATGCTTTTACATAAGGGTGTGTTCAAAATTGTTACAAACCTTTAGAAAAAGGTGTTGTATTGTTGTGGACCACTTAATTATGTTTGCTGCACGAGCAGCAGAAGTAAAAGAACAATAAAAAAAGCTACGAAATGAGGGAATAGGCTGAATTAAGGAGACAGAATAATGTAAAAAGTTGCTAAAGTGAGGAAGCAAGTGAACAATGCTATATGCTTGTTTTCCTAACTCATCTATGATGGCAACGGCAACATTTAAATGAAAAAGAAAACACAATTAAACTGAATGAAAATCAATATAGCTTTTTGTCCAAGAAACAGTTCTCCAGTTTTCCTCATATAATGCTCACTTATTGTATAAATTAGAGATGATTTCTTCATGGTACTCCATGCTGGTTATGACCTGAGACGTGATATTGGGCTGGAAGAAATCTGTTTAATCACTCTTCGAAAAATTTCTACTTTGGCTTTTCACATTTTCTGGTGGAAATGTGTTCCATATAGCTGTTTTTAAATACTCCTGGGGTCAGAGTAGGATAAATATTCAGTAACACCTGTCTTATGCCAAATACACAAATATATTGATTTAACTCAACAGGAACCCTAGTCCCTGGAGTCTGGACAAGCTGCGTGTTCTGGTGTCACAGCCTGTGCGTGCTGAGGGAGCTGCCCTTCCATGCGAAGCCGGTGGCAGACCCAACGTTCCATCCTGCTCACTTGTCCCAAACAATCAATTTATCTGTGCAGCCACAATGATGCTCCAGCTAAACTTGCTGCATTAATTATATCTGCCCTGAGCTTACAAGCTTCTAGAGCTATTTTGAACGTAAATTTTGCAAGCTTGCAAGTCAGTGAGGGGTTTTTATTTTTCCAAGGTACCCAACTTGCAATTAAATTAAACTGCCAGATCCTGGTCATTATCAAAACTCTCCTTCAATCTGTGGCTTTAGGATAAAGGAATGAATGATATTTCTAGGTTATGAAGTATCAGGTAGTGGTTATTCTTTAAGACACTCTTTGTGTTGGAGAGTTTCTACCTATCCCTCTCAAAATGGGACTTCATTTAAGTATATTCTTGGCTAGGAGTTCGGGAAAGATGTTTTTTTTTCCAACAGGCACCCACGGTATTCCTTTACAAGTTAAAAGCATGGACCGAGATGCATTATACCCATCTAAACCCACCATTTGGTCTAACGTGTGCTGTCTTGCTATTGTGAATAGCTAATGATGGAGTATTTGGGGTTGTGACAGAGCTGTATGACTGAAAAAAGTCTACTAATCAGATATCACAAATTTTATTTTAGAATTTTAGAATGGTCCATGTAGTGATGTCTTACTGTGCCTAGGGAATGCATAAGGTCTCTGCTTCCTCAGGGTAAAGTAAAACATGGAATCTGGGAAATCTGAACCTAGAGTTGGTCGAGAGATACCCCAGAGACATGCATACGCTCAAGTCCACCTTAGCAAGTACTTCCCTGGAAGTTAAGTATAATTCTGTGAGCCTCTGGATGCTTTTTCCAGTGTTTCCTCAAACCTCAATCTGTTTGTGGATAGCTTTCAACACTTAGAAATAATTGTGCCTGAGTTTTGTATTAGTAACCAGTTGAAGCCACATTTATCCAGGCAGCAATCTTTAACTAGAAGTTTAATTACTATGTATCTTTTTATTAGGTATTACTGATGTAATATGAAGCGTAGCTTTTATCCACCAAGTATTGATTAGAGTCAATAATTAACTTGTGGTCCACCAATATAAAAAAACAATGAGTGTCTATTTGGTATGGTTTTTGATGAAAGAATTCATTGCATTAGTATCTATCTGGTTTCTGTTTAATCTCTTCCACTGGTTTAGATGGTATCGGAGAAGACATGTTATATTGCTCATTACTGAAACACATATATATTTGAATATTTTGGTATTTTAATCCTCTCTGTCATAGAGACTTTGTTTTAATAAGTACATTCTTAAGTCAAGCCACAGCAAACTTCCTGATTGCGCAGAACATGAGTTCCTAGCAAAATAAATGGTAATAGGTCTTTAAACTGAACTGGAGAGAGTTGCTTTTAATAGAAACCTCCTATCTCGAGTTTTCTGCGGAGCAGTCTTGGAAGACAAAATCTGGAAAATGAGCCAGGGTGAAACATCATGAGAAAACAACTGCCCAAGGACCTATAGCTCGAATACCGTTGATGTCTCTTATAAAACACCTAACTGAAATGGGAGCCCAGCCAAGCCCTCGCACATATGGTACCTCTTCTTGTGTGTCCCAGTGTACAGAGCAAGGTCTTCCTTCATATGGGGTAAGCATTTATCTCTTTTTTTTTTTAGGAAGGTGTTGTCATGAGTAGGCACTTTCCTTTCAGACAACACTGCTTTCGGAAAGGCTAACCTTTGCAAACCAGATCATGGAGGTGTGTTGCAGGGGTTTATGGCAAAGGCAAGCTCAAGCAATGGCTCCTTTTTTCTCTGCTGGTTTCTCTCCCTCTCTCACCCCTCTCTCCCAATATAGATCAGATTCCTTAAAGCAGATGCTTGACTTCCAAAAATGCTCAACCCTCCCATCTCCTACTGAGGGAGGGAAACGGTTACTATGGATTCGCCGCACCAGAACAGATGTATTTCAATATGCTGGGTACTAACCACACTACTATCCTTGTGCTTCAGTTTTGTTGAAGTCCAGAATAGGATTGCCCCATGGCTGCCCTGGCTCAAATTCCTCACACTTCTGCCTGGTAGTATAGACGGTATCAGTGTAAAATAACTGGAGGGTTCTGAGTCCTCCTTTTACTTTCAGGCGTGAAAATCTCTCCCTCTCCTAGAGTTTCACCAGGTGTCAGACTCATTAATGGCCCCAAGATAGGGTAATGCATTCAGACGATGCAAAAGCTGTGTTTGGGGCTGATTGTATGCTCAGTATGGATATACGTGAATTAAGAAAGTGGGGGCTGGGAGGCTAAGGCAATATGCAGGAAGAGGAAAGGGGCTTTCAGTGATCGTGCTATTTACCCATTAATATATTGCAGTCTATTAAAGGGAAGCCAGTGCATGTTGTAAGTTGGAGTTGACAGAAACTATTTCCCAAACTTTGGGGAAATTTGAGTGTGGATCTGAGTGCTGTAGCTTGAACTCTCTTCTATATGCAACATTAGCCAGTGAATCATTAAAAACATTTTGACATTCTGCCCATGCAATCCTATTCACTTCAGCTCATTTCTAACACTTGATTCTGTGCTCTGGTATATTAAACCTGAAGAGAATGGTGGGGGAGTGGGAATAGTTTCTGGATCGTTTCCTCCATCACTAAATTCTATAAGGGCTCTAAATAGAAACGTAGCATACATTGCAGAAGCACATGAAATGTCAGTCCTATAGTGCTGTCATTCATGAGAAGCTCAGTGATGTTATGGTAGTCATGTTTCTAAAGTCATACTCATTTTCACATTTCACTTTTTTTTCATCTTTGCAGAAAACAGCGGCTCTCTGAGATTCAAACTGCCCACTTGAGTGAGACCTTCCATTAGTGCACAAATAAACTCTCTCTTTCTGATTGAGTCTCAGATCTTGAAAGGTTTTAAAAACTACTTTCTTATAATGTGTATATTGTGTGTAGTCGATATACCCTGTGTGTGATAACATCACAAGGTCTTACAGGACGAAAAGCCTAGAACTCAAAGTTTCATATATATTTTTAATCTACAAAAGTAAATCTTCCACACATCTAAGCTGTCTGGTAAATGGGTCTCTTATTTTATTCTCCATTATTTCTTTTGATTGAAATTCCACTGCTGTGTTTTCTAAAGCATCACAATTCGTTTCTTTGATATATGAAAATATGTAAAAAACTTGTCCGTCTGCAAGGACATTTATTTTGTAGGCATCTTCATAAATCAACCCAAGTACTCTAAACACAATGCTGGGTTAATTTATAAGTGCCCTCAGTGGGGATGCAAAAGGATTAGAATAAATCATTGAATTGCTTAAGACTGGAGGTCAGGCAGAGAGTACATTATTGGAGTGATATCTCTAAGGGAAGAATTAACAGAACTATTTCAAAATAATACAAAAATACTGCAGTTAGTGTATGGGTCAGATGCGCTCCGTGCAGTGTCACCCACTCAGGAAGCACAATGAAGACAATTCCTGAACAATCAGCACGTTCACAGGTTTGGCACTGGGTCTCTTCCCAGACTGCAAAGACTGTGGCAGCTGACTCACTGGCCGACCACGGCGGAGAGGTGCTTCTCTTTCACACTGTGGCTGAAAAGGCAAATGGAGATGTTGTTCTTGCCTGTTGCTGGCAGCTACTAAAATGCCTATCCCAAGATGCTATGAGAGATTGTTCTGTAAAATTTCCACTGAGGAAACAGTGTCTAAACACAGTATTTCACTACGCTGTCTCTAAGACCAAGGCTTAAGGGTCCAGGAGGGCCAGCGATACCCAAGTGATACGCCCACTGGAAGGCTGTGGCAGAGCAAGAGTTTGAATCCAAATCTCTGAAGTTTGAAACTAATTTTAATTAGGTACTATTTAATTGACTAGGAATCGCTTTTAACTTTTTATACAGCCTCACTTTCATATGTCATTTTTCTTTTCGTTCTTGCTGTGACATGAACAGGATGGGATAGTCTCAAAGCGACATCTGAGGCTATCGAAACACAAAGGATAATGTCTGAAAAATCTTAAAGAAAAGGAAAAAAGGTTCAAAAGATTTAGCTGCAATGAAAATGCATCTCATCTTCCTATATGATTCTTGGCCTCTGAGGCTTACCTGCAGGTGAGAGTAGGCATGATCGAAAGTAGCTCTTTCTTTGATCGTCAGGACTTATTTCTGTGTCTGCTAAAACCCTTTCCACATTAATGCCCTGGCACTGTGTTGGCCTCACACTTTTCTGTCGCTTGGACAGGACAGCTGTAACAAGTTCACTGAAGTGTTCAAGAGGAGAATAAAATCAGTCTTGGAAAGAAATATTGGTTTCTTGATCCTTCTGGGATTGTGCATATATATAATAAAAGGAAATTCAATGTTCCTTACTGGCTACTTAGAAGATTATCCTTCCAGAAGGCTCAGTTCATTGAAGAATTTAAGCATGTATTTAACTTTAAGCACAGGATGAAGTGAGAGTCAGTTGTCAGCTCTGTCCTTTTCATCTCCCCCAGCTCAAATTATCTTCCTTGGTGCTCCGATCATATCTTCCACATGTATATTCTCAGTCCTCTATAGCTTCCTGTCTTGTCACCTGTTTCACAGACCTTTCTCTCGCCTTAGAATTGCCACCCAGTGCTTCCCCTCTACAGGGTTTTGTCTCACGCACAGGCAGGCTCTTATTCCCACTTGACACTGGAGAATTCTCTTGACCTGCAGCACCTTCCTCCATCTCTCTCCCTTGTCTGACCTCAGTGTTCCTCCTGTTCTTCCCTTGCCTGGAGCGGTCCCTGTCCCCCATCCCACCAAGGCCTTATGTGGTGGTCCATTGCCACCTTTCCCAGCACTTGCCCAAATAATTGTCTGTCCTTGTTTCTGTTACTTATCCCATTGTCCTTTCTCATAATTTATTTTGCATGTACAGTACTGTTTAAAATCTCCAGAACAGCTGGTTTCACAAAGAATTTAATTTTTAAATGATAGGGTCAGTGTTCTTTGGGGCTGGTGAGCTACTTGTCCTGTCTAAGAGGCAGTGGGGGCTTCACAGTTTTGCATGCAAATTCATCTGCAAAGATCAAGTATGAATCTGAACTTCAGATGATTCAGGACAGTTCATGCCCAGCTATTGCATGAAAGACAAGCGTATGATGTTTCAGAAAAGGAGACCTCACTAGAGAGTTACCTGGTACAGGTAAAAACAATTTGTCTCATATGCATTTTACTTGCATCTTAGTGCTCGTGGATGCTTTATACTGGAGTTGATTGGAAAGACTGATTACTTTGGTCTATTCGTGAAAGAAGATAGTTGCAGATTGCAGCGATAATAAAAGACATTAAAGCTTCAATACATCAAACACTTCAAAATTGCAGAATATTCCACCCTTTCAGTTTAGTTTGGTCTTCACATTTGTAGTTCTTCTATTTTAAACAAAGTAAAAATAGTGAAAATTCCAGTGAATGGCCATTTAGAAGATTTTTTTATAGCGTTGATGCTAGAGAACAGAATTTGGTCCCTCATGAAGTTGTACTGCTATTCACCAGCAGTAATACAGTAAATCAGCTCACTCCTTTATGATAAACTGCACTTTAAGTCTTACAAAGCACTGCAATTTCACTATAATGAAACGTGTTTGTTTTTTTTTTTCCTAACAAAGTTAATTTCAAGTCATCTTTATTTACCTGCCTACTCTTGTCTTTGCTTGCTGCATTATTTGTTTTTCAGTAAGTGCGGCTGGGATTTACTGTGAACTGTTAACTATTACTTCCACCAATACCTGCTCAAGTTGTATTATTAACTTCAGATTGTAACATGACCGAAATGACAGGGGTTTAAAAATAGAATTTTTTTCTCTAGAGCTCTAGACCCGAAAACCATAAAATAAAATTCCTTGAAAACTTTTTAAAAGCCTGGATTAAAATTAATTCTAAAATTCATAAATAAAGCAATTGTAGCAATTAACTTCATCTCTCTTAAGAGACACTAACTATACAAGTAAATCTCTCAAGGTTCTTTGAAATTATTGCCCACAGTCATTTCCAGGCACGCGGTCTCAGCAGAGTCCTGTCCTACTTAAGAGACAGGTCCAAGCTTGGTGAGGCAGGATGATTTCCAATTTATGCTTGTAGAAGTCTACATTTGATTTTGCTGGAAATATGCTATGGGAACAAGGGCCAGAAGCAGTTGTGGCATGTAATCATGAGTAAAGACTTTTATAACACTTTTCTTAGGTCAGCTCTGACCGCATTTCCAAGCACGTCACTGCCATGAGCAACTTATTTTGTTTGCGAGAATGAATTCAAAGCCGGTAACAAACTACTTGGACAGTTTTAGCTGAGGTTCAGGCTCATAAATTTGAGAATGCCCCATTTACTAAGTGACTATTTTTACTTAGATATTTTTCAAACACAGCCCTAGAGAATTAGGAGAACTGGGAGAGGAAAAGAGTTCTCATTTCTCCTTAAAACATGAGTGAGAGACTTTTAATGATCGTTAGTCTGTAGCTCCCATAAGGTATCTCTGTATTGCAGCAATGTGCTATAAATTAACTAGGTTGGATAATTGAAGCCATGGTTGTGTGGAGTTCAATGTGGCTGACAAAAGCTGCTCAAGAGGCAAAATAAAATGTACTTGGTGTTAAGTTGCTGAGCTCCTGGTGCCACTTTAAGCCTGTAATAGGTACTAGAGCTGGCTGTTTTAAAATCAACTCATGATTGTCTACAGCCCATTGTGGCACTGTTGCAGTCCCAAGGAAATACCTGAAAGCTACTGGACGACATATTCTTCACTCTGGAGAATCAGAGTGAAGAAATAAACCCTGAAAGAGCTGCATAACTCAATATTATAACTGAAGAAGTAGCTAAATGGTTATGTGGTGTAGGGAAAAAGAAAATTAAATCACTGTATTGTTTGCTATTGTATCTATTGCTCTCACCCTAAAATGACTGAGATATTTCAGTGGTAGGACTATGACCAAGCTGTTCGGCAGCTTGTTTACCTCTGCAGAGGCAGTAGGCAGATGCCCACCTTCACATTTGCTCCTCTTGCTTACTGAGCTGGCTAGTCCCAAGGCAGCTGTTATCCAGGAGCCATGGAGCTGCAATGCAGAGATGAGTATCGCTGCCTTCAATTTTACAGATCAGAAAACTGAAACACAAAAAGGTAAAATGAATTACCCCAGATCTAATTTTTCCAGGGTACTATAATTTACAAAGCTCGGGACTTGTCCACACTAGTTCTTTTTCCAGATGACTCTGATGCTTTTCTGTCGCTTTTGTGGAGCATATCTTTAATCACAGTCAATATATTCTGTGACAGAGCCTTGTTTTATTTGCATAGTGAGCAGATAAAATAAGAAAGTGAGTGTCTAAGGACCAAAGTGCAGCCCCTCATCACAATTACTTGGCAGTAGTGCCTTGAGTTCAGTTCACCCTGGAAAATGGTCTAATCCCTACTAGATTTATCACTGGTAAAGGTGTGATTACTGATCCCCCTTCTGTTTTTAAATGATTACTTAGCTTAAAGGCATAAAGTGTCCCAGTACTTTATATTAGAATTGTGAATGCTATCTTTCCCCCACTAAGACCCAGTGGAATTTTGTCGTAGATGTTTTTGATGCCATTAGGTTGTGGGAGGCCGTTCGAGTTCAGGGTACCTACATTTGTCTCAAAAACTTGGTCTTAGTCACATTGCAAGAACAGTTTCTCTATTTCTTGTACAATTGCAAGTGTCCTTGAAGAACATTTAATTCTCTGCAGTTTTCCAGCTTAGATTTTATCAAAATGAATAGTAAACCCAAAGTTAAGTTCCCCTTACAGATAAAAATGAAGAACCATATGGTTTTAAAAAAGGACATATGGATACAAATGTACGTATTTATACAAACGTGTTCTGATCAGCTCAGATTTTTCCTTTCTTTCTCTTGTGATCAAAATATGATGAGGCACAGAGGGTAGTATAGTTCCTACACAGACAGATCTGAACCTTTCAAAAGATGTTGGAAACATTTCCAGTGATTTCACTGAGCCTTGGACCAGATCTTTGTTGTTGGGTCCACATCAGTGAGCAATTCGGACTAGCTTTAACTATGTGCAAACCCCTTGTATGTAGTTAAAGATACAAAATATTTTCAATGTAAGTTCCATTTTGAATGTGCACTTCCACTAAATGACTAAAAAATAAATAAACCTATGCAAAATAAGCTTAACAAAATACAAGAAAGTACAACCAGGACAGTCAATTCATAGAGAGGTGATGATATGGACAGAGAGGTCTGCCAGTTGTTTTTGATTTCAGTTCCCAGGGGAACTCCAATAGGAGATTCACTCAGTTTTCATGTGAAAAGTGCTAGTTACCTTATATACCAGGTTCTGAGACCTTCAGCTAATATGTAAGTAAGTAAAGAATTCAGCTAGTAAATAAGTACATTAGAATCTGTAGTGTTACACCAGCTATATAAGATGAGGATCTATTCCTGCAGCATTTGCTTGTAACATCAAATATGCAGACAGCTCAACAGTTTAGCCATTTGAATTTCAAAATCTGATAAAGATGAATCTCATAAAGCGTGCTGCTGTCAGGCTGTAAACATAGTTTGTGTTTTTCTAGTGCTGCTTGGGTTTTCTGAGAGAGAGGATAATTTTCAAAGTTTAATAAAGAACATCCAGCTCCATGACGCACCTTCTAACAATGCTACAAGTATATTGAAATATCTTAGTAGTGGCAGCTTTGTATTGAGGATGGGCTTTTGTGAGTCATGGGGAGCATTAACAAGAAGATGTTTTCTTATCTGTATGTTCAGCAGCTTTCTAATTGCTCTTGTGTATTTCAAAAAGCATTGCAGTTCCCTGTGTTGATAGAGCACTTTACAAACCACCAGGATTTAGATTTTCTTTCTAGCTTCTTAAACAACAAAAAATTAAATGAAATGCAGCCATAAAAGACTGGAAGATTTGCACCCTGTTGCAGTCAATGAGGAATATTTCCTAGTGCACAATTTCCATCTTGTTAATAAAGGGTAAGAGTGTGCTTGTGTATATTGTATGCCTCTCATTTTATTTACTTTCTACCTTTAAATGTTGCTATTTTTCTTAAATATAGCGACTTCTCAGACACACTGAGGGGGAAAAATAACAAGTATTAAAACAATCAGAAAAGAATGTTGAGTATTTGCTGGAGAAGCAGGTCGTGTTGCAAACTCCCATTCAAATTCTGTGGGAGCTGAGGGCTTTCTGGCTCTCACACATTCTCAGCAAAGCCTGTAGAGCTTGGTGGCTCCTGTACTGCACTGTCCTGGAGATGTGCTGTGGCTGCTGACAGTTATGTATGGAATGCTGGGAAATGTCAAGGAAAATGGCTTTATAAGGAGTCTAAACTCCTAACCACAACACTTTGCATAAAGGTGGTCTAAGGTAGTGTACTCATGGTCACATAGTACAGCTTAGTATTTAAGGTAAAATATCCATTGCTTTCTTTTGGAAGAAGAGTGTGAATGGAAAAGAACGAGCATACGATGATAAATGCCATCTGTTCTCTCTCTCTCTTTTTAAAATCAAAATTTGTAACTGTAATCCCCTGCCAGGCCCCTTTCAGGCCCCAGGTCGTATGGCTTGGGGGCTGGTAGGCTGCTGAAGGTGCTAGAGATCAAATCTCACTTCTGCACTAGATGATGACAAATGTTCCTTATCTATTCAGTCATGAGATAGCAACAGCTTCCAAGGGTCAGCAGTGGATTTATGGTAAAGCAAAGGGGAGGAAAGGTGAGGAGTTTCCTGCAGGAGGATGTTTCCAGTATGAGCTTCTCCTTCCAGTGCCAGCACAGGGTGAGCTGCTGCTGGAAAAGATGAAATTGTAAAATTCCAGGCTCAAGAGGTCATCCAGTTCTCCTCCTCCAAACAGGAGAACTGCACCTGTCCTGACAGCTGTCTGTCTAACCTGTCTTCAGAGATCTCCAGTGAAGGAGACCACTCTGCCTCCAGGCAATTTATTTCTTCCATATCTGTGAGGTATTTTTCTTGATATGTACCTTGAATGTTCTGTGTCCTAATACTCTATCTATTTGACATACAAAGGAAAGAGATTATTCCTTCCTTCCTTTCATAAAGAGCTCACAGTTTAGCACACCTGATCTTTTTCTACGTTTGATCTTTATTTTGCAGTGCGTTTTGCATTTTCAGTACCAACAATGACATGAAAACAGAGTCTGAATCTACCAGCTAGCTCAGAAAGTGTCAGCCAAGGATGCTAAAAGGCCTGGAAGTTTGGACTTGAATTTAGATGATAAATTTTGGCTCAGGTCCAGCTGTTGCTAAAATTCATTCCAGTGCACAGACAGTAGCTTTAACAAGCTGGATTGATGGGCTGCCAGCCAAGCTTTGCTGGGCACAGGCAGAAACCTGTTTCACGTGCTGAATAGGAAGTGCGCAATGTAGCTAAAGACAAAATGCATGAAAACGTTGGTGTCCAGGGTTCCTGGACATACATGCAGGTCATTTTGGGGCTAGGCACCTCCCAAAAGGCCAAGAAATATTTGGTAGCTGACATGTGCACATGCCCTTCTTGAGGCACAGATACTACGTCAGGGCCAACCATAGTTCAAAACACCAGAAAATGCTACAAAATACCCACAAAATCCAAGAAGCACTCTTGAGATGTGATCTTGGTCTCTTGGGACTGCACTGCGAGGCTGGACAGTGAGTCCCAGCTCTTGCCACTCAAGTATGAATGCAAAATATGGAAGCATATTGTCTGCTGTCACAACTCATCTGCGAAGCAGATGTTTCTTTTGGGGAGTTATTCATGCTAAAGATCACACTTCAAAGTAAACAATAATTGTCATTTGTTCCCTTTAAAAAAATGAAAGCTGGAAATCAAATTAATGAGTATGTTTCCTCAAGGGAACAGACAGAACAGGGAATATGGTCCTTTTGGCATATTTGTAGCAAATATTTTCAGGCAAAGATATTAGTTCCGTGCTATTGTCACATGGATTTAAATAAGGAGGATACAAATGACAATAAGTGGAATAAGAGTAATTGCAGAGGGGGGCAGGGCAGGAAAAAGAGTATGGTGAGGCTGAGATGAGAAGACTCTAAGGTCTAGGGGGGAATACCTTTGGGCAACAGAAGCAGCACACTGAAGGGAAAAATAGTCCATAAATTTGTAGAAACTGCAAAATTGTGCATGACTAGACAAAAGCAGGCAGGTATTTTTAAAGGCAATATGGTAAACATGATGCTGAGGGACTTGGCTCTCCAGCTTTGTAAACCTGGTTCTGCATCCGACATGTCTTGGCTCAGGCAGGCTGGGAAGTCTGCAAGGAGGGAGACTGAGACGCATTAGGCTTTCTGATGGGTCTCTGCTTTGCAGCCTCCTGGTTAAGACTCCATCTCAGTGAGCTCACACGACTTCACAGAAGCCAAAAGCAGTTGCATTTCAAATTGCTGCATGATTTATCCCTCAGACTGATTCGCAGCTACCTTGGGTCAAATACAGTCTGAATGGCAGTCTCTAAGCGTTTATGAATAACCTGGGAAGTCAAAGTCCTGTGTGATATGGTTCTTGGATTCAAAGGCTGTTTTCCTACTAATAAATTAAATGGTGCCAAGGAACATTCCCAGGCCCCAGACCCGAGCTGTCTGTGTTCCTGCATTGCCAGGGTGGTCCTTTCGGCTGGTCTGCTGAAGAGATGCAAAACCCCCTTTTGGCTGTTTTGGATCCCACAAAAGTGTGTCTATCTAGAAATCTTCCGCGTGAAATATTTTGGACTCACTGGCCATGATTTTCAACAAAACTATTTCATCAGGTAAATTTCTGGCCTTTCCTAACTGGCCATATGCAATATTTCAGAACACAAAAAATACCGATCTTGCATTTACATCACCCACATAAAGACTGCTGTGTGGACCTATTTTCCCATTTACTGTCACTGAAATTTAAGAAAATATTTTGAAAAATGATAAAAATATTGTGATTCTTAAGACTTAACTCTTGGAAATTTGTTGGATCGTTAATCAATGATACTTTCTTCCTTGTACCAAAGACTATTAAAAAACCTGTGAGCGTGTTCTGGAGTCAGGCTTCATCAACTCTTTTCATCATCAGTTCAGAAGCTTATACCCAGAGCTAGTGCAATTACTGTTATGAACTTTGAAAAGGGTAGTTTAATGCTGTAGCCTTCATTAAGTTGTGATAAATACATTCACTGCAAGTTTGTATCCCAAAGATGTTGCTTTGGTTTGACTAGCTTGAGTGAAAATGCTACGTGTTTTCAGGATGAGTGGAAGGTAGGAAGGAAATGTGGGTGTTATTTAGAATTATTTATTTATTAATGTTAAAGCTGATAATTCAGGACATGTCTCTGCTACTTCTGCTTCTTAGTTCCTAAAAGCAACTCCTCGCTCTGAGCTGATTTGGGATTTATGAGTACGGTGTATAAATCATTACATGACATCGTGCTAGATAATTAAACAGCTGCTTTGCACAGAGTTCCTTCATTCTTCGACAAAGCAGATGTTGCTTCATCTTTTTGCTGATTTCAAGTATTCCACGATAACATATAATTTACATTTAACATTACTCACATTTTTAATACGTTGGTATCTTCCTAACCGAAGATCAAAACCCCGTGCTCCATTGTACGAGGCCCTGCGCAGGCAATTAGCACAGCGGAGGGTGCTTCTCACAGGCAAAGCCCAGATTTAAATGAGTGTCAATCAGTGTGCCTCCACTGGGCCCAGAGGAGCAACAGCAGTTCACGCTGGCTGATATTTCAGCTGCAGATGTCAGACAGGATGCCATGATTTACATACCAATAGCTGCGAGTGGGAGGATAAAGGCACAGGAGGAGCAGAAATGAATAGGGATGCAGAAGTCAGAGCTTGCCTTTTGCCTTTCTACTGCAGCTGACAATGGCAATCTGAGTCGTTCATCTCCATCCTGACCCCTTAACAGCATTCACCGGAGCGTACTGGTGATGATATCTCTTGGCGTTCTGAGTGTGTTAGCAGGGAAACTAGAATCTCTTCTGTATTTACCTTCTGTGCTATCAGAAACACCAAGCAGATCCCAAATGGTAGATGAGCTGAATAAACCAAATATCAGGTTAAATGATGTATATTCCTTGTCAACTTAGAAAGATGTTCATGCATCATGTTTTTGTACTCTTTATTATCATGGTACTTGATTTAAGAGAGGTGTATGTGTACACAGAGCTATAGCAAGCAGGTGCATCCTTTGAGGTAAAGCCGTCCTGCCCTGCCCTACTTGTAGTCTCTCATGGCTGGTGTTGAAGCTGCTTCCCAGGGCCACGTGTCAAGCAGCTGGTAAAAGCCTGTGAATGGAAAGAGGAATATTATAAATATCAGGAAGTGATAGCCAGGGTATTCCACGGATGTGTATGTGTGTAAGCCAAGCAAGATAGCCTGACTCCATCGTCAATCTTCAATCAAACACAGATTTCCAAAGGTCAGTACTTCCTCATACAAATATTTCCGTTTAGTTATGTGCTTCACTGGGATAAATTTCATACAAAGTTGATGGTTTTGGACTTGCAGATTTTTTAATTGGCCCTGCTGGGAAGTATACATTGTTCCTATCCCTAATTTATGTTATATGCATTTATACTTATTCCCAGCATGTTTATAATGGGAATAAAATTCATACTTCAATCCATACCTATTCCCAGCTGGGAAAAAGCCCATGCAACAATGCTTGTTTGGTGGATAAACGAGTATTGTAGTACGTGGTCCATATTCTGGATTTTTATAGACTAATCCAACTCTTGAGTTGTTTCAAATTAATGTACCTCTTTGAAAGTGAGTGAAGGAGATGTGCCAAATTCAGAGCCTGGCTGAGAGTCTGGCTTATTGTGTAGAGATACTGAATTTTCCAAGGCTGGCACTTCACCCTTCACTGATGCAGAAGAAATGACTGCCTTAGAAAGTCTCTCTCCAAGTTTCTCTCCCTTTCACAAAAAGACAAAATTTTAAAATTAATGTCTAACATGCCCTTCTCTCCATCACATGGCCCTCATTTTGTTCACCATTATTTTAATGGACCAATTTTTTCTCTTGCTTTTCATCCACCGAGTCCCTATTATTATTGTCATCATCAAAGTGTTTATGGGCTGCCAGCATTTGATATTTCATTTCACTGATTTAATTATGTCTGCAGCTTGTTCTGGGCCTGTTTATTTTTGTAGATCTCCAAATCCTCTTCTTTACCAAATTGCTTACACGCGTGTCTGTCTGTTCATTGTTTATACAACACTTGGCAATTGCGCTCTTTTATACTTTGCATTTGTTCCAGGGGGCTGTTTTAGTCTGATCAAATTTTACAACTTCATCGAGTAAACATGGGCAGAAAACTAAGATGAAAGGGCCTTCCCATCTGCAGGTAAAAGGATGTTCTGGGCATAGCTAGTACCAGCTACTTTTTCACCCAGTGCTCCCGGCAGGCATAAGAGAGTGTCAGGACAGGTGTGTTATCAGCTGTTGGTAACTGCTAGCTCAGGACTGGCTGGGTGGCTGTTAGGTTAAAGGAGAAAGATACACGCTGTCCCTGCACGTCAGGATAGGGTATATACTGAACTTAGTTTAGCTTTTAAAGTGTGGAGGATGGAGATGTGGACAAGGTGAAGAGGTACAAACCCGTTTAACTTCACTAGCACTGGTGGATGTTACGCCAGTTTAAATATTCTGATTTTGTCTTCTGAGCATCATGACCAGCTTCTTACGCTTGGGCAGGGATAAAAAAAAAGAGGGTCTCTATGAAACCACCTTAACCAAAGGGACTTTTTGTTATCATCTCCGCCGTACCTTAAACTGTTCCTTACATGAGCTGTTAAGATTGTCTGCCTGATACTGTGGTCTAGGAATAAAACTTTAGGAGTCCTCATGTGAAGCTTTCCACTTCTCAGGGTGATGCTCATCCCTGTGGAGATGTTAGAAGCCTCTCAGAGCTGCCTGAAACAGCTGTGCTGGATCCTGTGCATCCTGCTCTGCTGCCACGGGCCCACTGGGTAGATGCAGATTAGTTAAGAGTCACTGGCATTGTACTTGGAAATATCTTGATACGATTTCATTGTATTTTTCCAGTCAACTCCCTATAACCATTGCCCTTTGTGCTGTATCTGACCCAGAATATTTGTTTTCTTATCTCTCACCAGCACTTCAGTGGCTGGGTCCCTCTCTCCTCATTCCTCCAGCAAACCTGGGCCACCCACGTGCCATCAAGAAAGCTCTTACAGCTGTTAGTCTTGCAGAGAACTTCAGCCCAGCTTTTGCATTTTGCTGACTGGCCTCCTGTAATTGCAGTTACTTTAGCGGGGATGATATACACACACACACGCATGCATGCACTGTAGTTTTGTGAGGTTCTTGGATCTATTATAATCAAGAGGTCCATAAATAACTGCTTCTAATGCACTTGACTCAAGAAAGTAATTGCTGTTTAAATGGATAATTTATTGTGTGCTAATTAAATGCCCAATAGGTGAGAACATTTTAATGAAAAGTAACTTAACTCAATAATCAGGTTTTTAATAATTATTAGTTGCCTGAAATGCATCTGATGCAGGAATCCTGTAATGACAAGCTCTAATTGATGTTTTAAAGTATATTTATTGTGGAGAAATAGCTATTTTATTACATATATATCTTTCCCTGTCTTTCACATGCATAGCTTCCCAGCTGGAGGCCCTGTTCTGCTTTATTTTAGTCTATCCTGCCCTGCGTTTGAAACTCCTCTCACTCGTGCTGGCGAAGTAATCTCAGTTACAGCAGCATGAAGCAGGATATGAAGAGACACAGGGAGCTGCTGGCTTCTACAGAAGAAAAAGTTCTACATTTTAACTTCAGTTGACTATCCACCTTTATGTTTTGTGATAATATTGGGTGCAAAGCCAACAGAAGTCTGTTTTCTTACACAGTCAGGCTTACAGCGTGAGCCAGAGAAACCCCTGGAGACAGAGTTGCCTCCAGAGATAGAAACCAAAGTGGCAGGGCAGGATGTCTTTTCCGTAAACATCCTTACAACTCACAAATCACAGAGATCCATAAATGCTTCCTGTTGTCTCACATCTCAGAAGAGAAATAGATTATAATTGGGGTTCCCAACCCCAACTAGGGGAATGTTTGGATACGTGGACATTGCCCCTGATGATGGTATGTGAGCAGATCTGGGAACCCTACAACAGAGAGCGTCTCAACTGAGAAGTGTGTTAGGTGCCAGCCGTTCACCTTGGATAACACAATTATGCAGAAAAAAGGATAAATTGGAATGTCCACTGTTAATGAATTTCATTTGCAATGAAGGAATCTGAGGAATGGGAGATGAAAAGTGGACGTGCTTCAGATGCAGCAGTGTGCCAACTGTGTTTGAATAAAATATCCTGGAAGAAGTTTGAATTGGGAACAAGTAGTATCGGATTTAAGGACAGGGGGAGTAGACAGCTGATTTTCTTTCTTGGCAGAACTGTCATGAGAAAGCCTGTATTGACCTTTCCTTAGCACCTGCTTGCTGTTCATCTTCACACATCTTCATTTCACTGTGATTCTTTGGTGTCTTTTGCCATCACTGGGCGATGACTGTTCTTATTTTTTTGCGAACTTAAAGAATGATCTTCTGAGACTAAAATGGGGTGGGTCCGTCAGTAGATCTGGTGAGGTGGGGGTAGCCATTAAAAAGTCACTAAACTTCCCTGTGCCTCTTTTTTCCCCATCTCTAAGATGGAGTTAACCATGCACATTCCTTCATGAATACCATTTGGTGTTTCCTGATGAAAAACCCTATATATGTTATAAATGTTCACCATTTTTGTCACTCAGGCACTGATTTAGGAATTTCTAGAGTACTCCCACATGTTGAGAATCACACTTATCCTGAGGACAAGAATATTAAATTCTAGTGCTGAACCAGGCTAATCTGACAGTGACATATTTTTCTAGGATGATGCCTCAGATAAATCTTATATAAGAAAATGAATTGCATTTATAACTAGAAAGAACTTTAGGATCATATAATCTTACCTGTTTCATCCTAGAATTCCTGTATTTAGTGAAGCTTCTTGTGTTTGATTATGGCAGGGTTTCCAGAGATACATTACATTTTCCTGTCGATGGTTTGTACCAATGCTTAATCACCTGTTGACATATGTAAAAATTCTTCTTTCCTGGTGTTTTCTCTTTTTGCAGGAAAAAACTTTGTTGGGGGGGCCGGGAGGGTAGGGGTGGTGGGCGGGTGAGTCTTTCAAGTCTAACAACCCATCAGTTTTGCAACTCCTTCTTGGTTTCTGTTGCTGAAAGGAGATACCCATAATTATTTAATTAAGAAATTTGCTGAGGTAATTCCTTAGGGATTTGACCTAATTAGGATGGTGCTTATTCAGTGAAGAAACAAACACGTTAACAATATGTACTATCCCAATGAACTGTCCAGCTTGACTTTTGAATAGTCTCTACTAAATGGAAAGAAGAAACCATGACGTGTCAACAGAGCAAGCCTGAATGCTACTGTCATAATCTGCTCACAGTCATACATCATAAAATTTGAGTCTACTTGTGGGCTTCAAAGGCCGCATTCGGAAGGTCTGCTTTCAATCCAGGTTTTGTCAACCAATGGAGAAACTTCTCAGTTGTTGTCAACTGACTGTTGTCAGCTCAGTTGTCAACCAATGGAGAAACTTGTCTCAGAACCTTCTCAGACCCTCAGGAGAAGGTCTCAGAGTAGCAGTTCAGCAGGTCTAACATCAGCGAGCAGGAAGCCACCTTAAGGCAAGAAAGAGGAAACAGTGGGCAAAAGCTGACACTCAGATCACTGGATGTAGCCTGAATTGTCAGAGAAAACAGTAAGGCCAGATTTGAAGAGACAGCTAATATCTTTTACTCAATCAGCTAATAGATCTTGGAAAAAGTGGACATGCTTTGAAATATAGAGGTATTTCTGCATGGCTGGCAAAGAAAACAATAGCTTCAAGTTTAGCCCGACCTGTGAACGAACTAGTGTTTAACTTAACTTATGATAATCACCTAGACAATTAGGCAGAGAAAAGGTCAACTCCTTAGCCATAGAGGAGCATCTGGGGATGCCAACAAAAGGTCATGAGCTAATGAGCCCCTGCAGGCCAGGGGGAGGGAAGGGGAAGCTTGGAGGGAGCTCCTGGGAAAGGGCAGGTGGGAAAGCTGCACCGCCGAACCACTGTCTCTCCTGGCTCCATTGGTTTTAGTGCTTGGGAGAATGCTGAATTTCAGTTCCCAGGTATTTGATTAGTCTCCTTTGGGGGGTTTGGTAGATTAGGACTCAGATAGTTAATTGTCAGGCCTTCAGCTAATCGTAGTCAAGAAAGCAACAAACCAACCCCCCAAAACCGCCAAGGAGATTGATTAATTCAGAAACGCCTCATCACAGAATACGAAGAACACTTTTTCCCCTTTTTTCAGCTGCAGATTCCTACTTTGACTGTTAGGGAAGAAACTGTAAACTTGTTTGAATTACAAGCAAAACTGTCTGCCTCCCCCTAAAATGAAAAAAAAAAAGTACTGTTTAATGCTTGTTCGTTATATAACACACAAACACATATCATTTAAAAGGACATTAGCAACATGACTTATTTACTCATTTTGGAGATGATGCAATAGGTGAAAATGCCACTACTGCCGTTTTCTTCTTACATAAAGCAGATTTGTGTCCACAGTGCCTGTGCCCAGGTCTTCAAGGCTGCTGCACTGGAGAAGCAAATCCTGCCTGCCGACACGCAGATTTCTTTGCTTTTCGCTGAAGGCCATTGCAAGAGGTGCTTGGGCAGTGAGGCCAAGCAGACAAACACAGGTGGCACATAAGGACCCTGGTGGGCTCTAGTCCCAGCTTCATTCACGTCCCCTGCCTGGAACAAAGTGGAGGATGTTTGCATAGGTCTTTTACTCAATGCTAATTCACTTCTGGTAGGCAGGCAAAGCTGTTCTCACTCCTGTTCCTTTTGCCCAGCAGATATATGTTAATGCAAGTAGTCAGTGCATGCATCCACCCTACTCTTGATTTATACATCTCCAAAATATCCTTAAAATGCAGAGGAAATAAAAAATCAAAGCTGGTGGCATGGAAGGTCCAGTTTGAGAGCCAGAAGTGACCCCATTTATCCTCTCACGCAAAGGCATTAATTACAAAAAGTCTGTTGAGTTTTATTTGCAGTCTTTTACAGTGTGAGACCTGGAGCAGTAGATTAACGAGAGATGCTGGGAAGTAACCACCTTGTAAGGAGATGGTTCATGGAAATTAACTGTCTACAAGGTGTAGAAAAGTTTTATTGCAACTACTAAACCAAGGGGAACACATAACGTCCTAGTATACAATGTATTATAATTAACGTGCTCAACTATTTACACACATTTTTTTTCAGACCACTTCCACGTATAGCAAAACATTGCTACTTGCTGTTAAAGATTTCCAGATCACCCTCCGAAGAAAAGGATTTGTTATTTTATTTTTTTGTTTTTATTTTTTTTATTGTCTAATGCCTCAGGGCTGGTTGTCTCTCACGGTACTGCAGAATGGAAAGAACTGGCAGTTTGTCTGGGTATTGTAAGTACATGTACACATTCAGAAATGGTCCACGCTAGGAGACTTCCAACTGTAATTTACTTTTCACCTTTGGTGTGAATCTACCTCAAGAATTTTCTATGAGAGCTGTGTACTTCATGTGACTACTTATTTGTATCTTGGTTCAAAGAAAGGGCTATAATTCTTCACCAAGCATCCTTTGATTCCTTTGGAAATTATGAGTCTAAATGTTTTTTCCCCTCCAGAGAGGGGAAGACACTGTTCCTGCTCACGAACATGACGTGTTTGTCCCAGCCTGCCATTTCCAGCTGCAGGTCTCTGCAGCTGAGGGGAGGACTCCAGCGCTGCAGCACCTCTGGACATGAGTGAGATGAGCTGCGGTGAACTGAACAGCAAGGAGAAGGTGGCCATGTATTTAGTGGGGAAGCTTTGGCTTCATGGTAAGTCAGATCTCTTATTATTGTTTTATTATATTTTTTGAGCTTCGTATTTAATTCAGGTCAAATCTAAACTACTAAACAGAACTGTTATGCAGCACACACATCAGATAAACGAAGTGTGGGTTTAGCATAGCTCTGACCTAGTTACTTCATGCAATGTTTTCTAAAAGCAAAAATTAAAATCTCTTATCTGAACAAGAAATGAGTCTTTGTTCCTCTGTCTATCACAGCATTTTCCATATATTTGGTTTCAAAGACTGGTGAAATTTACCATTCTGAATCTTTCATGGGTCTCATAAAGGCTTATCTTTGCTGGTAACCCAACCCAATAGTACACTGGAGAAAAGCATGTCTGCCATCAGAGGTAGGACGAGCAAACTTGACACATCAGATGGCAGAAAGACAAGACTGGAGTTGGTACATATTAAAAAAAAACCATTAATAATAGCTAGATGTTTTTAAAGAGTAATTCTATTTTTGTTACTGTTCTCAAAAACAAAAGATAACGTATTGGCAGGAAAGAAGAGGCAAACCAAAGAATGAAATGCCAAGATGTTTGAAGGACTAACAAAATACAGATGTGCTTTTCTATCTAAAATAAATACCTATTTTCTACCATCTATATATCTTCATACATGTATATAAAAAGCTTGTGAGTCTGAGAGAGAAAGAGGGAAAAGGTCAAAGGTCATTAAAATGTCTTTAATTGTTAATTGAAATTTCAATTTACCTACTTAA
This sequence comes from Rissa tridactyla, assembly GCF_028500815.1. Lineage (NCBI taxonomy): Eukaryota > Metazoa > Chordata > Aves > Charadriiformes > Laridae > Rissa > Rissa tridactyla. The sequence continues at coordinate 13,156,010 of NC_071473.1, forward strand.
AAAAATAGATTCATTCTGAATTATTAAAGAATCTACAAAATAGCTGTGGGAATTTTTCAAGTTTGTAATCAAACAGGTTTTTTAGTAATTAATTTTCATTATGTTTGATTTTAGAAATACTGTCAGATTCTGATTATTATGATTAAAATGGGAAAAATGAATGTAAAATGAAAGTGATAAAAAATGAAACAGAATGTTCTGTATTCAACCCCCCACCTGAGCTATCGAGAAAATTAATGTTTAATTAAACCCCTGATTTTAGAGAAATAGCTGTTTTTTTGTTACAAAAAGATTATGACAAATTGTCAAATAGCTGTATTAATAAGTGCTACAAGGCAGTTATGAGGCAAATTTCATCAAGAGAGCTAGGCGCTGCTTGTTACTGCCTTGGCAAGGAAAATGCTAATATCCTAATGGATTGATTTAAGAAGCGCTGTGTAATTTGTAACACTTCAAGGGTGTCCAGTGATTGCACTTACAAGGAATATAAATGGGAGCTGGAATGAAGTGCTGAGATAGGTGGAGGGGATGTGGATTCCGTCATTCCTGTTAGGTGAGTCACTGGGATTCTGCACTCACCGCAGAAATATTTGTTGCTTTGCAGAACACCAGCGCGTACCAACGTTATTTAATACTTTCCACAGTTTCCGTTCCATGCCTTCTGCTTGGTCAGGCTCTTTCCCGTCTTCTTTTTTCTTCTTCTTGCCACTTTCCTCCTTTCCTTTTTTGGATTCCCTGCTTCTTTCTGACACCCTTGAAAATGTAACGCTTGTTGCTCCAGTGTATCAAGCGCTCAAAACTGAAACCACACCGTGGTTCATCTCTTTTATCTATTATTTAGCAGGGCACGCTTTTGAACGCACTGATCGCTGTCAGACATAGAGACTGCTGGATACCTCATCAGACAGCACAGTTCAGACATGTACCAGCGCAGGAACACTATGGTGGTGGAGCAGTTATTTCACAAGTAAAAGAGAGAAAAGCAGGTTGTTGAAAGCGTAAAGCCCACAAACTCTGTCCTGGGTCTGTTCTCTGTGGCCCACAATAATTGCCGTCTGCATGAGGGGCTCATTGCTTTTTCTTTAAAAACTGAAGGGAGAAAGAAACAGAAAAAAATTATCGAAGACAGTGTGTCATTACTTGAGTCAGAAGCGCAAAGTTATTTCTATGGTACAAGGCAACTTTATCCAGATTTACCTGCTTCCAAAAACTTTAAGTTAAGGGGACAGTCAATAAACAGCTGATGAGAAATCGCTGCTTGTGCTAGTTTAGGCTGACTGGCACTTACAAAACCGCGGTCTGAGGAGGAGGGTCAGAGCCCCACCTTGGGTGGTACGCCATGGTTCCTGGCCCCTCTTATTCCCAGGAGCAGTACCAAAAGATGCCTGTGATTGGCTCCCTTATTCCTAACCACTAGCTCCATCACCTGCTGTCACGGGTGATAACAGAGCTTGGAGGGGAGTTTGCCCTTTCCTAACTTTTCGTCATCATGTACAGAGCTATAAAAACTCAACCCAACCAACAGCAACCAGAGACCGGTGAAATGTTGCCTGTGAGGGTTTCATCATTTGAACGGTTGAACAACCGTCTCCAACTCCTTGCCTTACCAAGACTCTCTCAGACTGTGCTGACGTTATTCCTTCTCATTTTGAACAAGGCAGAACTCCACAGAGAATACACAATTTCCCAAGTGGTCTCTTCAAATCTAGTTTTATTTGAACACTAAATTTGAGAAGAAGCCAGGTTGTCTTAACTACTTTTCCTTGGCTCCCTCCTCATGCTTCCTTCTGTATCTCGGAGGCATGTCCAACTTGGATATGGAGGAGTGAAAAAGAATAAGAGCAGACTGGGAGACTACTTCATTGAGATTCTGCTTTGGCTTCTAGCATTTGTGGCTAATACTTAGAAATTAGTCAAGTTGGATTTTTACACTTCATGTGTGATTATGCTGGGCATAATTCTGCTGTCACTCATGCAAAAATAAATACTGAAACTAATGGAGTTATATGAAAATAAAACTGATGTAAATGAGAAGAGAATCAGCCCCCCTACGGATATGAGATCAGATTACTACCACACTATTATTTACACTAAAACTCCTTTATACCACTCTGACAGTCAAAAGTGGTTTTAAATTGGTGGAACAGTGATATCTACTCATTTTAAGATGCTTTTATACTCCCAGAACAGTGGTAAAGGCTTTAGTGTAAGTGCGAATAGTCTTCCCTGTTAAGACGCAAACCATTGTAAGGAAAGGGGGGAGACGAGGCGGCTGCTGGCACCGCCGGGTGCATCGCATCCAGCACCCCTGCTCCCTGCCTGCCTTAGACCTTAGACCAAGCACCTCTACCGAAGGCTGGGCACCTCGCAATGTGAGGTGAAATGTTGGTAATTTAGCTTCTTGCTACCATCTGCCAGTGATGGTCTTATGTTGGCCGCTGTGGGAACTGCTGTTTGAGGGGTGTTTAGTTTGGTCATCTGCTTTCAGTCTTGTACGAGTAGAGAGGTACAGAGTTGTCTCCGGGAAGGTTAATTCAGGCAGATGACATTTCTAATCTGTGTTTGCTAAGAAGTGCATGGCGGGAGGCAGAACATTTCCTTCTTATGCTGGAAAGTCTCCAATTAAATGATTAATTGATATTGGAGTGAATTGATATTTATCCAATTGGTATTGGATAAAACAATAGTGAGATGTCTTCCCTCTTCTCAAGTGAGGAGAGGTGTGTTGTGCAAGTCTGTACCGTCTTGCATCGTTCACTGCAAGGCAGGAGGGATATTGTGTGACCAGACTGAATCTAAAGCACAGAATCAAGGTACCAAAACAGATTTGCTGCATTCATCAGACGAAGACATCCGTCAGCTGTTAGCCAACAGGGTTTGCTGTGTGTCCGGGTCTGCTCAGAGCCAGCACAGAGTAAAGGCAGAGCTGGGAAGAGGCTCTCACTGGAGCACTGGGAGTCTCAGCTGGAACAAGCAGCTGCTCCAAATTGGTTCTTGTGAATCTTCTTGGCAAGAAACTATATAATCAGATTTATTTTACAATCTCCCAAATCCTTCTTTGCTTTGATTCTGTGTATAAAACTACGTAACTCTTGGATAACGTGTACTGCTATGATGAGTCTTGAAATTTAATGGTGAAATGTCAGATAAGGAAACTGTAAATCCTGCTTTCTTAAAAGTGTCTGAATGAAGAACTGAAACAGTTCCTTGTCTTCTTGAGCCAAGTTAGATGATAGTAATGGTCTTACCCAAACAGATGATGACACTGTTGTGTTGTATGCGATGTACGGGGACCCCATCCCTGACCTGAATGCAAGATACGGGGGATGAAATGGTTTTAGAAGCCTAGTTGTTTGCCTGTTGCCTTAAGGAGCCTTTCTAACCCGGAGAGGTCACTGGAATAGATAACTGAGGTTCACACATCGTGCGCTGGGAAATATGATGCAGCTCCTGATGACTTATTTGTACAAGCAGAGTGACTGGTTCTGTGCTACTTCAGTAAAATGTTTAATAAACACTGTCATTTTAAGCAGTGCACATCAAAATTGCTTAACTATGAGACGGGCACCAAAAAAATCAAAACTGGATAAATACATGTGACTGTAAATGCTTGAAGCATAATTAGCTGTAGTATTTTAACAAACTCTTTACATAGTATATAGAAAGAGCAGCTTGTTTATACACTGAGTTCAGCATTAAGAGCTATTCTGTAATTTGTTATTTGAAAACGCAGTACTGCGTGCCTCTGGTGTTATAATCTGTTGACTCAAATCACAGACTGTCAAGTGCATTTCAAGATTATCCATGCTTGCATGTCAGATTATATTTTTTAGGGAACACAGCTTCTATTTATTCTTAACTCCACTGATGATTTTCTCAGGGTTCTGCCATATGCTACGTGTCACAGGTGAGTATTTTGCTGTCTTAAAATTTGACAACTCTGTATCCAGTTTAATAGTTCTGTCATCTCAGCATTACTATTAGCACTGAATTACAACAGTGGATATTTAAACACCGGATTATGGCATCAAATATTTGTTAAAACAACAAATAAAAAGGGCAGACATTTTAAGAGGAGTCAGTAATATTTTAAAAACATCAGTCAGTCAACAAAGGCATAAAGACTGATTTAGTGACTAATTAAACAAAGTTTACTGAATGTTTATGTCTACCTAGCTAAACTGCAGGTTTTATGCATCTATCTCACTGTGCGCTTTATGTATAATTTACACACACTGACAAATCTGTGTTGAAAGAGGTGTATAGACAATATATTTAATGAACAGTTTTAACAGTTTGAAGATTAAAAACAGAGGAGGATTTGTAAACCTATATTCAGAAAGGATGCAGATGTGTTCTTGTGCATAAATTACACGTTACCTGTTTCTCCAATGTAGTTTATGTGAAAAGAGGCAATACGTAATACTGTGCAATGTTAACATTCATCAGCTCTTTTGAAGCCACGTTCCTGTCCTGCTGTAAGCACCCACCTTGGATTTAGAGACACAGGAAAAAATAAGTGGGTGGTTAGAGAAGTACTATGAAAAAAACCCACAGCCTTTTAAACTTTAAGATCAAATAAATACATACCACTAAATGATAACAGTAATTTAGTTTTACCACTTTACTGTTATATCACCAGCCTATGAAAGCAGTGAAATTTAAATCCCCTTAAAAATGAGGATTATTTGTGTACCTGAAATTACACACTTTATTTGATTAGAACCACAATTCCAAATATGAACCTGATTTGAACAATAATTGCAAGTTCCTTGTTATTGGAAAGGCAGCCTTGTTTCTTGGTTTGCTTTCAACATTTTTTTCCCCTTTTCTTTTGTTATAAACATTTCTCTTTGAACATCTCTCCAGTACTTGAACCAAGACTAATCCAAAACCAGTAAGGGAAACAGTTTCAATCAGCAGGTGGGAATTTATGTTCCTTTATCCTTATAAACACTGCGACCCAAACCCAAACATCATCAGCCAGCGTTCATTGTGTTTATTTTTACACCATGATTTTTAACCAGAGAGTTTAACTCATGTGAGTAAACGTTTTTCACATGGAAGCAGTTTTTCTGTCTGACGTGTTCAAGTTATTAACTTTGCTTTGTCTTTGCTTGGAAAGATTAATCTGCTCAGGGGCTGCTGGGCGATGTCCAGCCTCTTCATTCATGGCAATGTTGTGCCGATAGAAAACTTGCCGCAAATGACAAAATCTTGCACGTGATCTTTGTCTAATCAACTTCAGCAAGGTTCTTCCCTAACTTACAAATGAAATCTAAATACTAATTCACTCTTTAGGTTTTCAGGTCGTACTCAGCATAGTAGCCTGGTTTAAGCAGATCATAAATACCGCAATATAACGTGGAAGTGGAGAAGGGAAGAAATAAGGACGAGGAAGCAGAAATCAGCGTTTGGCGTTACTGCAGTCTCCTCTCTTCTGGGCAGATTTGGTAGGCGAGTGATGAGGGAGGTTATTAACCGCAAAATTCAATCTGGAGCCAACTGACATTTCATGTGAGTCAGAGCTGGAGCTAGCAGCACAGTGGGACAATATATTTGCAATTAGCAAATATTTTAATGTGCACTGGCGTGTCCTTCAATCAGCTGCTCTCCCAGCCTTTCCTGTTTACTTTTCTGTGAAGAAGGTTTGCTCTTGTGAGAAGGTTTCTCTGAGCAGATTTCTCTGTTGGCAGGAAGGTGATGGAATAGCAGCTTCTGTCTGTGTTCAAATCTCAAGGACACAGGTACTGACAAACATTGCACCTCCCCAGCAAGCCCTCTGCCTCCTCACAAAGTGTCCAATATCCAGGCTGGCACAAGGAACAATACGGAGCGACTGGGACAGCCCAACCTTTGTCACAGCTGAAGAGTACAGAATCTCTTGTGAGGAGGATGTGAGTGTGAGAATGTGAATCTCTTCAACAATTTCTCTGCGGCACTGTGTTGGCATACCATTTTTCAAAGCATTCAGTGAAGTAACAGTATTTTTGTGAATCAAATCCACTTCTGCGTAGTTCACAGAGAATAATAGATCTGTGTACTATAATAAAACAACTTGTACCTAGGTAAAAATAATAAACTTGCAATCTTGAATTAAATAATATCCCACTTCCCATCAACTGTGTGAGCGAGAAGGGAAAAAAACCAAGCTTTTGTTTTCTGAGCTCCTCTGGTCTCGCATTGTAGGGATTAGGGCCAAGAAGTTATGTGACAGTGGCCTGTCTCCATGAGTTACCTTTCCTGGACGTGACTCCCACTGGGGCTTCAAGATCCCAGCAAAAGCAGTAGGGCTTTCCCTCGGGAAATAGTGGCTCTGGTTAGGAAATATGGGAATATTTTGCATTGGCCATTTTGACAGTGCCGCCTTTGAGCATTTCTAATGGGGTTGTACGGGGTGAATGAAACTGTTCAAACTCACATATTTTGATTTCACTGTTTTTCCTCACTATGACTCTTTTTATTTCCAGTTCATCTTTCTGTTTGGCTTGTTAAGCTGCGGCTTTTCCTGTACCAGGACAGGTTGCACACTATATTGATTACACTGCCTGGTTTTCTCTTGTAGTGACATGCTTCAATTTGAATGTGTACCTATTTTGCTGAATCAGCTGTGTATTGAAACATTCAAGGGTTCAACTACCCGTCTGTTTGAGCTGCATATTTGGTTTAATCCTCTTCTGCTTTTTTGCTTGTTCAGCTGGCTACTACTTTAGCCAAGTAATTTTGGGCGTTGGAGGGGTTGCACTGCCAATTTCATTTCTGACTGGGAAACATATTCTATAAAGTGAGTTCCAGTCATTCGTGGCTGTTGGAGTTAAATGCCTTTTCAAAGAAAAAAAAAAAATTATTTGCAGCGTTTGCAACCCAGTGTTAGGAATACTGGGAGAGTTCCCAACCTGGAAGGTAAACATAAGTAATCAAGAGCACAATCTGAAGCCCAGTGTGTGGGTGTTCAATTTAGAGGGAGATTTAAGAAGATTTGCTCATTTGCTCTCTTTAGCACCTGTAAAAGTTGGAAAACAAACTACACAGCCTAGCAAAGGGAGCACAGGTGCAGATCCAGTTGCGTCTCAAGCAAGAATTATGTGGTTATGGCAGTAGCTTCCCTCAGAATTGAAGCTGGTAACGCTATATATTTCTTTCTTTTCAATGGATAGAGATCCTACACTTTAAGGGGTGCTGTGTAGTGCAGACCCAGAAATGCTAACTGCCCCAAACCCTAATTGATTCTACCCACAGGAATCACGTTTTTCTCTAGCCTCTTCCTGCTTTTGGCATTGAGCTCCAAGTAACAGGCGATAGGACAAGAGGAAATGGCCTCACGTTGTGCCAGGGGAGGTTTAGGTTGGACATAAGGAAAAATTTCTTCACTGGAAGGGTTATGAAGCATTGGAACAGGCTGCCCAGGGAAGTGGTTGAGTCACCATCCCTGGAGGTATTTAAAAGACGTGTAGATGTGGCACTTAGGGACACGGTTTAGCGGTAGACTTGGCAGTGCTAGGTTAGCAGTTGGACTTTATGATCTTAAAGGTCTCTTCCAACCAAAATGATTCTATGATGTCTAGCTTGTCTACATTCGCTCATCCTGCAGACTCACCTAGAAAGTGCTTGAAGCTATGGGATTAAACGAGTAGTTGCCTGACTAGAATTAGAGTCAAGGGCAGAGCTGCCAAAGGAGAGCAACTGCCAGCCAGTTTCTTGGCTGGAAAAGCTTCTCCTTCTCCGGCTTCGCAGGTACCTGCAGCTGTAGAGGACCCAGTGTGCCTGGGCTGTGCAGCACACAAGGCACACGCTCAAACCCTTCCAGTAATGGGCTACTGCTGCTCTGTGAGCTGGTCACAGCTGACATGTGCGTGGCTGCCTGCATCTGGGGTGTCCCGCAGTGCTCCCTCATGGCAGGACCAGGAGCTCACAAGAGTATTTTTAAGTTGCCCAGCAGACCCTTTACGCTTTCTGGAGGTGGGAGACCTTAATAATTTGCAGGAACTTTTGCAGTGACACAGTGAAATAACCTCCAACACATCTGCTCCATCTTAAATCAGGAGAAAAAGTTTGTGTAATTTGTACCCCTGGGCAGTCATGCATCGTGGCTAGCAGGTGTTGTACACGTTTTGGTTCTTTTCTATTTTATGCTTTTTATCTTTTCTGAACAGAGTTTGGGTCTGTATGTGTAACAAGAACACTGTAAGATTTCCCTTATCCTCTTACACTTCTGATTATCACTTATTATTGTGGTATTGTTTCTGCCAAATCATTTACTTGTCATATTTTGAAAATGGACGTGATAAAAGAGAAATGTTATCAGCAAATCTCATTCTTTGTAGCACTAAGCGACATAGTTAGCTGTAAAAAAACCTCCTGGGAGGTTCCCACACAAAGCTGTTCGCAGACTCCTCATACAGCGCCAACCAGACTCTGGACTGCAACGGCAGTTCAGTGGAATGTACTTCAGTGTCTGCACCTGCCTCTTCTGTTCAAATGGTTGCAAGTCTGTAAAATCATTACTAGAAATTCTGTGGCCCTCCTCATCTAGGCTCTGCAGAAGGCTGTCATTTAATAGGGAAATGAAATAAAACTCAAAACAATGTAAAACCATCAGCCTTTGGGGGAAATTGCAGTGAGGTCTATCAAGAAAGAGACATCCAGTGCTGGTGAGCGGAATGTGCATAAATGGCTGATGTTTACGGCGTTCCTGCTTTAGGATCCAACTCTCAAGGACCTTGCCATCAGATGGAAGGGCCTCTGCAGTTCCTTACTATTATATAACTTTCAAAAAGGTGACATCTTTTGTACCCGCATTTCTGTTTACTAGTTACATTTTATGTTACTTCAATACTTTCATATTTTAAAAAAATCCTCCCCCAACGCCTGGGATAGACCCTTTGCCGGAGCAAGCCCCTGTGCTGAGAACATAAAGGCTGCAGAGGAAGAGACGTGGTTTGGCTGCTCTGATGCTGGAGGTGTCCCCACGAGCGGCTTTGCCTTTTGTGAGCAGCCCGTGGAGATTAGAGCAGCCCGCACTGGTGCAATCAGCCCTCCAGAGACCTTTGCTCCCTTGAGCTGAGCTGTAACCAGCATCTGGCCCCACCGTGACCTTGGTCTACTGAAATGACATTGAAGGACTTTTAATTTTCTCTGTCCCTTTTTTTTTTTCTTCTTTTTCTTTCTCCCCCTTTTTCAGTGTGTTTAGTACTGCTGCGGATTAGAGATCTCTGCTGTAAAGGAGAGGGAGCTCAAATGGCATCAGTGTTATCAATTCATCTGTAAGCACTTCTGCAAGTGATGGCTACAGCGAGCCAGCCTGGAGCTAAGCAACTCTGCCATCATCAGGCTCCGTTCAGCAATGCAAAACACGGGAGAGCCATCCCAGCCGCTCTGCGAGTCCTGGAAGAGCTGCTGAAAGGCTGCAGTGGTTCCTCGCTACAGGCACTCTGACGGAGAGATACCGTAAGAATTTGTAGCTATCACAGAAAGTTTCCCGGTGAGAAATTTCCTATTGAGTGCTGGGATTTTTTAGATCAAAACTGGGGGGGAAAAAAAAAAATCTGAAGGGAAAGGCTATTATTACAGTTCATGAGCTGACATTTTCTCTGAAGCCAAGAGAGATAAAGAAAAGCATTAGAGCAAAACCACCCGAGGAAGTTTGGGCTGGCCTTGACAAATACTTTAAAATATTTACAGGAGACTTCTACAGATCACCTACTGGTTATGTCTACAGTCCTCTTAGGGCAGGAATTAAAACACAGGTTGGATGATCAAGGTCACTGAACACATATCTTTTCATTCCTCATGCCAAGCCAGCCAGCTAAGGAAAAAGGGAAAACTGAACCAAAGCATACATAAAACTTGAACTGAACCCAAACCCATCCTTTAGAGATTGAAAAACTCTCTCCTCTGCGGATAAGGGTGCCCTCCCTTCATAAGTCCTGTTGTCCCCTGTACTCACCTCCCCGCCCCAAAAGTATGTTGAAGAGGCAAAGGTATTCTGCCCAGAAGCTTCCCAAGGACATCATGGTGACCAAGAAACATACCTGTAGCAGCATGGAGACTCACAGCCCAGAGCACATACAGGCTGAAGGGTCTATGCAGTTATAAACAGTTATGTAAAGAAAGGTAATAATTGGCTAACTAAAAGGAAAATTCATGTTTTTCATATATTTAATAGAAGGGTTCTTTCATAGCTCATTTCTGTGGAGAAACCAGGGCTCCGGTGGACTGGGTATTATGTGGCTCTAAAACTGGGTTTCCAGCCAGTGCAATAGCAGTTTGTTTTCCTACTGCTGCCGTGTGCCGTAGCTGTTCACTGAGCTGGTGTTGGCACGCAGATTGCCGTCATGTTTAAGTCCTGCTATTATAGAGAGAGTCCAAATGCCTGAAAGCTGAGGCAGGTAAGGGACAAAACAGCACGGGGGAGAGGCAGGCAAATTACCTGTCCCACACCCTGCCCGCATGCTGTGATCGGGGTTTTGCTGCTTAACTGAGATACCTGGGCACAGCTGAGGTCCGATTCCCCTCCAGCATGGTGGGATGGCATGAGAACAGCAGCATGGGAGTGCGGGGCAGAGGAAGGTCTCCAGCAGCCCTGCTGTCTGGTCCTGCTGCCCGATGCCTCTTGAAGCGGTGTGTGAGATGAACTTTGGGGTGACCTTGCTCTGCTGCTCAGCTCTAACCTTGAGGGCAGCACTGAAAGCCGCTGTCATCAGGCTTGTCACTTGTCAAGCAGCAGAGCTCACCTCGGCAGTGGGCTCGGTGTAAATTCCTGGGGCTTGCTGTACCCTCCTTCCCCCTGTGCCTCCTCTCCTGGAAACACCTCACTTGAGGTGTGACTGTTCAACAACACTAGAATAAAGATATAAGAATACATGTCACCGGGAACATCCCTGAGTGCCATCAGGTTTTCCTTCCACAACCAGGCGGACTGAAGCTAGAGCTTTTGGAGTCCTCAGGACAAGGACGTGGACCTGTTGGAGCGGGTCCACAGGAGGGCCATGAAGATGATCAAAGGGCTGGAGCACCTCTCCTGTGAAGAGGCTGGGAGAGTTGGGGTTGTTCAGCCTGGAGAAGAGAAGGCTCTGGGGAGACCTTCTAGAGGCTGGAAGAAAGAGGGAAGAAGAAAGCTGGAGAGGGACTTTTTACAAGGGCACGTAGTGATAGGACAAGGGGTAATGGCTTCAAACTGGAAGAGGGTAGATTTAGATGAGAAGCTGTGGCTGCCCCATCCCTGGAGGTGTTCAAGGCCAGGTCGGAGGGGGCTTTGAGCAGCCTGGTCTGGTGGGAGGTGTCCCTGCCCAGGGCAGGGGGGTTTGGAACTGGATGGGCTTTAAGGTCCCTTACAACCTAAAACATTCTATGATTAGAGAGAAGGATTTCTGATTTAGACTGATTATAACAAACTCAAAGACAAGAGGATGTGAAAAAATAAATAGTGATTCCCTTAAATGTTCACCTTATACTGGAGACATAGCAGCTGAATGACCAAGGAGGGTGAGCGGGGTCCTCCCTCTCCCATAGTATGCCCACACTCAAGCAGCCCACAGCTGCTGCTGCTGAAGGTGGTGTTAATGCTTCTGGCAGTACTGTGCACATAGGTGGTGGTGGTGGTAGGCTTATAGGAGTGCAAGGCACGTATACGTAATTCGGGATCAGTTTTTCATTCCTCGTTAGGCAGCTGTATATTACTCTGCAGGTTGTTTTTGTTGTGATATAGGACTAAGTCTCATGGTGTTGTGATGGTTTTGCACCTGAGTATTTGTTATAGAACTGTTACGTTGGCCCGACATGGAAGAAATGGCTCAGTTTGTCTCCTCTCATTAAAGTGCATCTGACCTGAAATGACTCCCATGCATCCGTATCTCACTATTGGTCTTATGGTTATCATTAGCCAAGATTTGTCGTTTGTTGTTTGTGTCCAAAAATTGAAAACGTTAATCAGCCCAAGCTCTGCCTTTTACTCTGTCTATGGACTTCGTTCAAGGTTCGTGGCAGCTAATGAAGTGAAGCAAGCCTGTTTCCAGAATATCAGAACTGTTAAATAGGGGTTAGCCCCTCTGTTTCAGGATTTTCTATCGAAAAAATGCTGAGATCTGCTCCTTTGGAAAAATAATTCCTTACTGACCCAGAGCGAGACAGTAAGTTCAACTAACAAAATGAAAAGGACCAAGCCTGCAAACCTGACTGGTATACACAATGTCCTTTCCTCTACAAGATTAAATACACAAAATGCATAAAGGCTGGAAGCTGGTCCCTGTTTCACCTCTAAATCCTTCCTTCAGGTGTCTTCAGCCCACTGGAGCCTACCCGAGGACCCAAAGAGCCCAGGGGAGATGTTTGGTGGCAGATCCTTGCTACGACTGCCCAAGAACAAGGAGGAAGTGGTGAATTTCTAAACAGACAACTTATAACATGTAAACTCATCGTCACAAAGATGGCAAGAATAAACCACAAAGTGTCATGAATGGAAATGAGCTAATTTCCTACTGATGTTAATTCTTCATGAAGTATGCATGATAATTAATGTTAATCCACAAAGAAATTCTTCGAAAATTATCTGTTACAACTCCAGGGTGAAAAGGTCTCAGTTGTGGCACCGAATACTAATGGTATCGTCTTTGATTTACCAGCGATCATCAAGTTTTACACCAAAGGTCAGGAATAAATCTTGAGTTTGTAAGCTGTGAGAAAGAAATGTATGAACACTTTCACTTACTGCCCTGTCACTGTTAATTCAGTTGGTATTCACTGTGATAGTATTGCTGCTAATGAACGTATTTGGTAATAATGTCAATGTCATATATATTTATGCTCTAATCTCTTTCAGTGGTTCGGCCTGCAAAGCAAGTTAGAAGCTTTAAAATTTTAAATTTTTATAAATTTAAGAGGGAAAAGAAATCATATTTTATTTCAAAGAACTACTTAACAAATATATACCACATTTAGCTTTCCCAAGTGGAGATGCATCCTATCGCAGGATTAGCACCCAACACAAAATGATAATGTCCAGAGTCGACTGAAGCCAAGGGGAAAACTTCTCATGTCTTTCAGGGGCAACAGGTTAGACTCCATTCGAAATACGTAGATGAGCTGGTGTTTGTTAAATATTGCTAATAACAAACTTTAAAAAATTAATGTCTGTATATTTTGTGTTTGAACAAGAGCTGAGTCGTGAAGGCAAAAAAAACCCCGCTCTTGGATATCTTTTTCAAATCCTGAATAAACAAGAAAAGGAACCGACAAAGGAACCATAACCTTGGTACAGGGGAGAAATTGGTGCCTGTATGGAGCCATAGCTTATAAAAATCTCCCAAACACTAGTTAACCTTGGTTTTTGAACAGTCGGGTTGTACGTACACATTTTGCTGACTCTTTGCATTAAGGTGATTTTCCACACATTTTAAAATTAAACACAAATACTTTGTAATCCTTTCATACGTATTTTTAGCCTGTGCTCTGCAGATGATGCAACGGTGTCTCAAAACCTGGAGTTCTTTCAGTTACAGTCAGCAGAAGCCTTGCTATTGGTTTCAAAAGCTCCATGACCAGGATTATAACCAATTCATTATTTTTGTAACCTAGTCAGAAGCAATTTCCTAACAAAAATAAGGATAAACAGCAAATACCTTCCTTGTTCTGAAATAGTGACTGGGAGCAGGAGGCCCTGGACCCCTAGACTCATGAGATCACAGAACACGACATTATCAGGTAGCTGCTGACATCTAAAATGAATGCCTGGAAAATACTTATGATTGTTATTGCTTTATTATTTTGCAATAATGCATTATTCTTATTGTTAAAGCATAAATGAATATCAGCCAGTTCCATTGATGCGATTTTTCTTATCTTTTGATGATAAAAGTCTGTCTCCGTTAATGCTTTGAGTCCAGCTCAACAGAACTGAGCAGGAGGAGGAAAATAAATGACTACAAATTCACTTTAGAAACCTCTACTATGACCTAAACCACCTTGCCTATAAATCACGAGCTTGCAGTTTCAAAACCTGACACCGTATCGTATCCACGGGCTCACGCCAGCGTGCGTCCCTGCCATTTCTGAGGCTGGCGCCTGGAGCCCAGGGAGCCCAGGTCTGCCTGGGGACGGGAGGATGGACCGCCATCCTCCCCGCAGCCCTCGCAGGCCTCTTCTTCCCAGCTGCCCATTGTTTCTGTAGTCATTTCGTTACAGCCCGTGGAAATTGATTAGGCTTGGAAAGGGCTGCAGTGGAAAAAGAGGACTCTGGCAGCATTTGTACCAGTCTGAGAGCTGGTGTTGCTGGGAGTTGTGCTACCCTCTTGCACCTTCTGAATTGGGACTGGGTTAAAAAATCCCACATTTTGAGAGGAGAGGGAGGGACAGAAAACCTAAATTATTTTTTTTCAGACCCTCTCAGTGTTTTCTTCCTAAAAAAATCAGTAGTTTACCATGCAGTAATATGTTCCGTAGGTTAATTTTATGCTTTGATTAGGAAAACTTAAATGTTTCCTTGAAGCCTTTTACAATTTCTTGCCCTTAATTAAGATGGAAGAGTACCTAAATGCCTTAGCGGTAGATATATTATGAAATAATTTACTGTTTTATACTTTCCCAGTTTATATTTGTAACTTGGTGTCATGCCAAATCTAATACATCCCTTTAGTGATGCTGTGAATGCCTTTGGAGCCTGTAGCAAGTGTTAGATATACAAATAGAAACTGTAATATTTCCAGCATACTTATTTAGAAGCTTATGAAATGTCAGGCTTGTCTTTAGTGCAGACGTGACTCGTTGTGAAGGAGTCTTCTGGCTTCCTTTGTTACTACACGAAGAATTCATTTTGGCATCTCCCTTTAGGGCCAGTTTCTTTTAAGCCATGATTGCATTAATAATATCATCTCATGGTGTAACTGATTGAATCGTTTTCACATTCGGGAAGAATTAGAGCCCAATCTAATTTGCTAGTGACCCATAATCAGCAAAGCAAAGGATAAAGGACATTATTTTCTCTCAACTTTTCTGTACGGGTATATTAATTTTTATGTTTCATACTCCTGAGGTAATTAAATGCCCTTAAATGAGGAAACACTTCACGTAAATGCCATTTTAACACCAAAGATTGTGCCTGTTCCCAGGGAACAGTGTTACTTAAATAAAAAGTTCGTTTCATTTTTTAAAAGCAAATACATTTTGAGGGCAAAATTGTTGGCTTATTATTATTACTTTGCTCAGATGCAAAACCTGGTTTTCTAGCTGAAGAATAAAAGAACACCTTGATTTCTGCAAGTGTATATGCTGTATCTTTTGCATGGTTCAGCTTGCTGGCTCTTTAGATCTATTTACTTTAGGATTAGCAAGATATCAAACACGTTGCGGTTCTAAAAGGTTGTTATTGGTGATATTCTTTGAAGTGCTGAAAGAAGCAAGCTTAGCTTCAGCTTTCTAAATAAGATTTCCTTGCCATAGCTGGGAAAAACACAAACAACCATGGCATGGAGTCACCTATGGATTATCTAAGAAGAGGATCGTGTCTACCGAGTGATTTTTCTCAAGGAAACCTACTGTCGTTCGTTGACAATCGGCGAGCAGTGCCGGCGGACGGCAGCGAGTACTGCACAGGAATTCGATGTACGTCACTGACTAGATGCCTGCTGAAGGCACAAAGGAATTTGGCTGTGCATTACATTGACAACAGCAAAAATATTGTCCAGCTCACTAGCACACCGCGGCAGAAGAGGCTTAGCAGGGGCTGCTTCCCCTGTTAAATGACCAGCCAAGGCCATAGGAAACATGGGGTGCAATCCTCCTTCGGTAAGCACCTGCACACTTTCCTGTCCATACCATAATAATATTTAGTCTTACACGTAGAATTCCTGCATTTTGCTCATTTTTTCCTTGGTTTACTGCCACCAGGAACTTCTCTACTAGACGAAACACAAAGCTTGTAGAGGCCAGCAGCACAGTGTGGATAGCAGACCCATTTCTTCAGCTCTGCAGTCAACCATCCCACCGAGGTCTCTGGGGTAGGTGGGTGTCATGTTTGCCTCTGTGGAAAACCTCTTTCTAGTCCCTAATTCTTAAATGTTCATTTAAACCTGAAACTTGAGAAGATTCTTTGCGTTTCTTCAGTCTGATGATTTCAGTTTTCCCTTTTTAGTGATACGTATGCCCAGTCCTTTCTGAAGCTTGTTAAATTTCTAGGCTCAGTGAATCCCTGTGATAATGAGTCCCACAGCTTAATTATGTGACAAGAAAAACATTCTTTTGGTCACGTATGATTTTTTTGGTTGTTTTAATAATATTTTATGTGGCATAATGAGTCGCTTAAAACACAACACCACTGTGGTCATGCCCCACCGAGATGGAAGCTACCTCAGCAACTGGGATCTTTAGTAGATGTTGATCTTGCTGGGCTGTCTTTGAGGATCTGCCAACACTGTGAAGGGAGACAAGAGAGGAAGAAAAAGGGCTGGACTGTATTTAAAAGCAAGGAGTTCCTTGGAGAAGAGCCCAGGGTGGTCCTGAGGCAGGACAGAGCCTCAGAGGGCACCTCCTCACCCTGACACCAAGGAGCAAACTCCTCTCCCCAGTAAACTCCTGAAGCGAGCGGAAAGTGAGGGCTCTGACAGCCACCCATACTTGAACCCGTGTGGTTTCCCACAGGACTGTTCAGAAACAAGAAAAGTCACCTATGAATGTTAAGCTTAAAAAAGCAGCAGCACTGATGAGTATTTTTGGCATGAACTGAAGAATCCTTTTGTTCCAGCTACAGCCCACATGCTGATTCAGCTCAGCAGCTCTCCTCTTCTGTTCTTTTCCTTTCCCAGGGCTTTCTTAAACACCACTTCTAGGTTGCTGTTTTCTTCCAGCCTGCTTCAGTTATGTTTTGCAATGATGGTTCATAAAAATATTGGCACGTACTCTCAACTGGTGGCAATAGTCTGTAGGAGCATGCTATCAGTCAGGATATGACTGTGCTCTTTTTTTTTCATGTTTTTGCTATATTTATTTGATCTCATCTACAATAAAGCCTTTTGATACTGCTGAAGTGATAGGAAGGCATCATATGGTAAACGGTAATCAGGCTTTTCAATATGAAACGGTTGGAATAAATTTGCCTTGTAGAGTCTATGCAGAGCTAAAGTCTATTATAATTTACCACTGAGTCACTGCCCAGACTGCTCATTAGCAGGTGAGGTTTTCCTGGGACAGGACGGCTGGTGTCAGCCCTACACACTGCACCGGTGTGTGACACGCTCACCTGGGGTCCAGACAAAAGGCAATTTTAAGTTGAAATGGATCCTCTCTGAGTTCTATTTCTTTCCTGCTTAACAGTCTCTATTTACTAAATGGTAGCTGAAACTATAGATTTTTGATACTGAATATACCAGTATTTCAAATAAATCCAGAATCACGACTCACTGCACCCTAAGGTGTCTAATATGTCGAGTAGCTATTTATATCTAGAGAAATGAAAAAAACAGATTTTTTTGAAATATGTAAGGAAAAGGATAAAGACAAGAGCCTGAACATGCTGTACGAAGAGGGGAAATACTTAAGAGCCAGATCTCGACCAGAGTTTAAATATGCTCCCAAATGCTCAAAATTTCCCTGCAACATTCACGCTTTCATTCTCGGGAGAAATTTATTTGAATAGTGCACGTGAGGAAATTGCATCTGCACTGGCTGAGCTCCGTATAAGAACCGAAGGGGAAAAAGCATCTCATTATCGAGTGATGAAACCGAAGCGATGAGGTAAGCTATTTTCCCAGTGAAGGTTGCCCACTGTCCAGCAGAGCTGATGTTTCCCTCATAGAGATGCCCTAAGCTGCTGTGTTCAATAGCCTTCACGGAAAATAAGGTTGTATTTTATATGAAAATGTAGGCTGTATTTTCAAGTGACATCCAACATGCCAAAAAGGAGTCTCTTTAAGTGCTGATTTACCTCCCCTGGGCTGGAGGCAGGACAGAGATGTTTCCTTCACAGCAGGTGATATCAAAGGAGCTCCAGGGATGTTTACGGTGTTTCAAGCCCCAAGTGATAACAATGTCATATGTTTATTTGATTTTATCATGCAAAATCAAAATCATCTTATACAAAATTTCAGGCATATCAGTCTGTACTTTTTATTTTTTCCCCCTTTTTTTGTCCCTAAGCCTGACAAATGATTTCTAAGTTACCCAAAATTGAAGTTTTCTTCCTCTGTCTTCAGGTTTATGACCTTCCTTTATGGATATTTTTAGTTTAGGTAACAAAAAGTGTATGTCACCACCATAAATACACCTGTGATGGTTTTATTTCTTGTATTATTATTTCTCACACGGAATATTTTATATGATGAATAATGAGCTCTGTTCTGTGTCTCGCAAGGCTTGTGTCCATACGCTCTCAGCCCGAACCGTAGTGACAGAGCATTTCCACCGAGTCCTCCCCTCGCCCTTTCACTCAAAAGTCTCTACAAAACCAGCTGACAGCAATTCATTGCCAGTGGCCATGAAACCGCATGTTGTCTCTTCTGTAAGGAGGTAAGTGTTGGGTAATTTCATGATCATTACCTCCAAAACCTTAGGGAACGCTGGCAGAAAGTTAAAAACAAAGAATGTAAACGCTAAAACCTCAAATGAAAACTCAGTAAGTTAGTTTGTAAGCTTGACTGGGAAGGTTTCAATAAGGGTGGACAGCAGGTGATTGTGGAGGTACTGGAGATCTTCCACTGGCCAAGTCTGTAGCTTCCTGAAAACCTTGGGCATTTTAGAGTACGTTTGCCAGTGAATTTCCACCACAAATTGCCAGCGATACCCATTGGTGGTGTTGATGTGGCCCCACTTTGGCCACACACATTAGCTGGCCAGGCTGAAGGGCTAGCCTGCATAGGCTTCCTGGAGAGCCACTGAGGAGAGGTGAGGAACCAACAATACCGGTCCCTATCTTGGGGACGCACCTTCTGAGGGGGCTTGTCTTTTCTAATTAAATATACCAGACCCTGAAGGACACTTCCCCTTAAACGAGATGAATCCCTATGAAGTCAAAGCTGAGTATACGTGGTAGCTTTGTGTTAACGCTCAGTAGTTGTGTTTTTTATTGTTCTTATTTTCTGCAGAAAGTTTTTTTTTTCTTCTGAAAAATATTGTAAGGAACTTGCAATTCAGAAGCTTTCAACTGGCTGCATTTCTTATCTGATGTCCTTCACAACGCTACTGTGCTATTGTCAGAAATGTGTAATCACATCTTGAGAAAAAAACCTTATTGCCAGATTCTGTTGATTCTGTGTGACTATATTAAAATATTAGAAATTACCTTGGCACACTGATGATTGGTTTTTTCCCTTTAAAAGACGGAGAAAGGGTAAAGTGAACATTGGACTGACTATTTTCTCCTTCTATTGTTCAAAATAGTGACTGACCTTTCTTTGGAATGAGAGATCTAAAAATGGCATTCATTGCTGGTGACAGGATGGTGTTTGAGATGCAGGCTCTAACCCAATCAGTTCCTCAGACGTAGGAGTAAGCTATTTCTATTGAACAGTAAGACGGATTAAACGCAGAGTGGCATTAAAGGGAGAGAGTAATGCAGAAGCATCACTGTTGTTTCTTGCATTTAATTTTAAGCAAATGACCTTAAACTGCTCACACGCTTGAAAATAAATCTCTGTTCTGCCTGGGTAGTGTTTCCACAGCGCTTATTATTTGCAAGCAAATATGAATGAGACAGATCCTGAATTTTCATTTCTTTTTTCTATTTTCTGTCAAGCTACAATTCTTTAAAAAAACAAGTCAGAAGTTACAGTAAAGACTTTTTCAGGAAGGAGATGTAAATTACCTGCCCTGAAGCAGTGGTGGGTATGTGGATGCTGCCTGGGCTGGAGAAGGTGCTGGCAGGGGGGGGTCACAGGATGGACAAGCTGGTGGCTCCCTGGGCAGCACTCCCCGTCCCTGGTCCGTGACCACAGAAGCAGGTGTGACACACGGTGTGGGTGTGACCACAGGCTGTGTCTGTCCTCCTCATTTAGGCTGCAGTAGTGACCGTACCTGGCAGGGACCTCAAAACCGCATCAAACTGATGAGCTGCACGCCTTATTTCTCTTCATCCCAGTTTCCTTACAAATGACCCCAGATTACTTTTTCCCCATTGGTCCCTGTCCTGCTACATCCGTACCCAAACCTGGTGTTTCTAACACTGTCCCCTAGGTAACCTCAGCCTTACGTAGCATCACTGACATGGGCAGCTTGCTGCTGTGCCCTTGCAAGGTCACGCAGCCCAAGAAGTCCCCAGTGCTCCCGTCAGTTGCCTGTGCACTTTGGCTGTTTCTCACATAGCTCCCCCTAAACCACCTGTGAAGTCCAGACATGCCTTCTCCAGACAGCCCTCCGTGGACCTTTCATCACTCCTCACTTACCTTTTGAGTTGGGTGACTCATCCCGTTGCGTGCAGTGGTTTCCCATGTCCTGCCCAGCCCACCAAGCCAGGCCAGCCCGTGTCCCCAGCGCCTGGCTGCGCCCCCAAGCATGTGCTTTTTCAGGAAATGCTTTGGAGGGACAGAGACCTGCTAAGACAGAGAGTACACAAGAAAGGAGGTTGAGTGGTGGCGTTTAGATGGTGCACAGTTTCACCTGGCCCAGAGCAGACAACCAGGTGATGCCTCCAGCCATGACCTGCATCCTCAAGGTGGAAGGAGGTGAAGAGAAATCCTGACGTGGTGGGATCTGTGCTGGCAGAAAGAGGTACTTCTGCAAATTTACGAGGAGGCAATTGATTTTTTCTTGCATGTGTGACAGTTCTTACCCATCCAGAAAATGAGGGGGAGTGAGGAGAAAGGCCAGACCATGGGGCCATAGGGCCAGACCTTTGGGGAGGTGCAAGAGCTGCTGCCAGGGGTGCCTGTTGCCTGCCCCTGGCAGAGGCCCCCTTGTGCTCACGTCTCCTGGCTGAGACCGATCTCGCATCAGGGGCTGGGAAATGGCCCGGCAGCCGCTGGCTTTGATGATCTGGCCATACACAGAGCTCCTGGAGCAGCGGGAGCAAGTGGCTGGCTGGGAACCTGTCACAGGCTGACGACAAGCTGTGCAGCCTTCAAAGCCGAGCGATGTGCCGACCATTAAATTATTCTTTTAAATTCTGAACTTGGACAATGCAGAGTGATAAGAGCATTGCAGACATTTGGCAGCAACTCAGAAAGGCACTTAAGCATATGCTCAATGTTAAGCGTATCGACAATCACGCTTCTCCCCAGGAAAGCGCATTCAGTAGAGCTTTGCCAGGGCCAGGGCTTAGAGGTCCATCAGGCAGCAGCAGCCCCAGACAGCAGCGTCAGAAGATCCTCTGAATGCATTCTCCTCAGTATTTGAGTTTTTAGGTAAAACTACGAGAAAAAGAAATCATCTCTGGAAAAATGAATTATACATACAGAAGCAGGGCAGTGAATATAATTTGATGACTTTGATGAATTTGAGGACTCTGATTTCTTTCCTAAAAAAAAAAGGGGGAGGGGGAGTGAAGGGGGGGGGGAGGTGAAGGGAATTGAACTAACTGCCCAGGTCAGGAAGTATTCAGTGGATAGGTTCAGTGGAAATAATAGTCATTCATGTTTTTTGGAAATGTTTACATGTTCTATTTATGTATTTTCAAAGTGAATGATTTAAATTCTGCAACTTATTAAGCATAAAACAGCTTGAAATTTACCTAAATGTTAATAAGATGGTTAAAAAGAACTAAATACTATGAAAGTGGACTGAAATACTCTGTTCAGGTCAAATGAAAACATTAGGTAGTTCTGAAACTGTTTAGACACAAGTATGGCCCACTGAAACAAAATCCATTATTTGCATCATTTTAGTGGAAGATACCAGCAAGTAAAAGTAATATTAGATATGCCAATTTGTATTTTTTTACTTTTCTACAGCGTAATTTAAATTATTAAAAATCAATGGCTGGGATATATATATACATACATGTATCTATCTATAGGTATATAAGGCTATAAGTACTGTAAAAAGAAGAGAGGCTTACATGGACAGCCCTTTGCTGCCGCTGGCTTTAGCATAACGATTTCAGTAGCCCTCCTTGGGGATCGTGGCTCTGCCACCACTGACCCCGCACAGATCACAGAGCCTGGGTCAGCCTGAGTGGAAAGTGGTGGCTTTTCAGAAGCCAAGGGACGCTGTCAAACTTTCGGGGGGGAAATTTCATGTAATGAGAAGAGGTCTGGGCTGAGGGGTGCTTCCAGCAGCCGGCAGATGGGAGCAGCAGGGAAGTCAGGGGTAGGGGCTGAATCAGAAAGGGATCCCGGTTTCACCTGCTCCCGCCCCTCTGTCTGTGATAAGGTTTTTACACAAACCAGGGGCGATGGAGACTTGCATTGCTTAAAGAGCCATTTGAGCGTTTCTGCTTTTAATTGTGAGAAAGGTGGTGGCTGTGCACCACCAAAGCTATTTCTTCAGGAAGAATAGTTTTGCCAACCTGAAGTACCTGCTCTGGGCGATGCTGCTGCTTACCCGTACGAGCAGGGTTTGAGGACACGCGTATCCAATCTCCTGACAAAAAAAAAAAGGCAGACGTGCTTGAGCATCTGGTTAGCCATAAGCTCAGCAATGAATTGAACCCTAAAAACCTTTCTTTCATGAGAAAGAAAGCGTTAAATCGTTTTTATGACTGCACAGCCCTAGCATGTCATCCTCTATTCACAATACACTTACAAAGCTATTTATTTTATGATGCTGCGTTGTTGCTATTCTGCACCTCCACACAAAGCAGGACGCTGAGGGAAGGCAGCCCTGAAAGGGTCCTTTGGCAACGACCATCGCTCTTGAGGGATATTCTTGCTACTCAGCACAACGCCTTAATGGGTTTGCAGTCCATCAAGGGCTACCTGTCGTTCCTCCTGTCTCCTCCTGCATGTTTGAACTCTTCTATATTGTGTTTGTGTCAATTAAATTCAGAAAATTCTGTTCAAATGACATTAAGGTTTTGACACAAAGTTTCAAAAGCAGTCACTAAGCAAGGTAGAGCCAAGAGCTGATAGTTCATCACTTTCCACCTACCACAGCTACAAAAGAGCTGGTTGTCTGAGAGGGAAAACGCTGACTTTCCTTACAGTTTTCCCAAAGGTGACGTGCAGTGCTCCGACCAGGATGCATAATTCTTCTTAATAAACAGGATTGATTAGGAGTTTAATTTTTTGCAAAATAGTGCACCCATGGCTCTCTGGGCCATCACAAAGTGGTGTGATGTTGACTCAACAGATGACTTATCAGTACATCAAAATTGTTTGTTCTTTCAAAAAGGAAAAAAATTCTATGCATTAAAATGTACTGCTCAGCCCCCAAACCCCAGGCGAGCCTCAAGACTGACCCCAGAGAAATGGCGTGGCTCTCAGCTCCCCTCCCAGCCTTCAGGGAAGGTGTCCTAACCCAGAGCAGAGCCAGGAAATCTCAGTGGTTTCTGCTCTGGTTGCCTTCACTGGAAGAACTACTCGAACTATTTTTGGGGGGTATCAGAGCCCTTTCCTCCCGTGCAGCGAGCAGCCGCTGTTAAAAACATACCTGTGGAGGACAGTTATGGGTATCCCCACGGGCTTTATTTCACAGCGGACAATAAGAGTTGATGTTGTCTCCAAGTACTACAGGCTTCTCGGTGACCCAGCCTGCTCAGACGGAGCACATCTCTCCTCCCGTTTCCCCTTTGAGAGGGGGGTTTCCAGGCAAGGAGCTGATCCTGTGCACAACTCGGTGTCTGCTGGTATCGTCAGGGACACTTGCTTCATTTCACATTTGCAGCTAATCAGAATTTTATACAGATCCCGAGTTTGTAAGGGGTTTTTTATAGCTCTAAAATTTATACATTTTTTTTTTCCTCCAAGAAACAAGGCAGAAAATATAGCTCTATTATGACATTTGCAATTTTCTCATAATAGGAATTTTTATTTTGCTGATTGGCAGATATCAATACTTACTAACAGCATCATGATGCATTCAAATGGATTACTTCAACTGCTTCTACTTACCTTTGTTATTTTTTTGTGCTACCATTACAGGAATCAGTCACAGACCCTCAACGTTTATTTCAGGATGAATTACAATATTATTCTTTGGAGAATTTTCTACTTTCCTCTCCTGTCAGCTGCAGCGCCTGTTCCCGTTGCTGAAAGGAAGAAAGCTGTGCTGCGAAAATGTTGGACTGTGTTAGTCATTCAAACTGACTTTGAATTTCAAACTTAGACCCTCACATTTTCAAAATTTGTTTCAAAAATATGCTTTACAACAGATTTTTTTTCTTACTTTCAATCATCAGTGAATTTTTTAGATCTATTTCTTTATCAAAATCCAGTATAAGGTCATAGTATGTCATTGCTAACAGGTAAATAATGCGCAATTATCATACATAAAAAATGAAATGCATTTGAAAATGAAATTAAGATACTTCGAAAGGGCAACTCCTGCATTAAAAAGCTGAATATTCTGAGTACTTTACATGCAGAAACTTGTGTTTCAATGCTTTTCACTTTGTAGGACTCTTTTTTCCATTGCGAGTTCTAGAGAAAAAAAAGAAAAAAAGAGAAGAATTAAAATAGCAACTTCCAGTGGAAAATCATTTTGATAAAAATAGCCAACTGATCTGAATTTTCAATTTATAATATCAGGTGGGGTGGGTTTTTTTTTTTGTTTGTTTGTTTGCATTTAAAGCTGTTTCTTTCCCCCAGGGAAGTTCCCCACACAATGTTAATGGCAAAGAAATGATCCCCTTAAAAAGATGTTAGATACCAGAGACCCCAAAGCACCCAGAAGAGGCTGCTCACCAGTGAACGTGAACTGTCTCTTCTTTTTTCCCCACACAGGTCCAAGAACTGCCACAGAAGGAAGAATGGTTCCTCGACCTGTGACAAGGAAGATGAGTTCCTCTATATGTTTCAAGAGGTTTCTAAGCCAAGAGAGACCATTTGTGCTCCCCAAAGCACTGGGATGGGAAGGGTCGGTATGAGGCTGGACCATACAGGGGTCCCCTCTGCCCCCCCATCCCGACCCTGCCTGTACCTGGGATGAACAGGAGCGTTGTATGGTGCTGCCGGCGGATGGCTCAGGTAAGCAGCCCTAATGGTCCCTCCATTACCAGGGACTAATTTTCTCCCAGCTCAGTGGGAGAAAAAGAAAACAGGCTGCCAAAGATGGGGGGCTTTGAAGCCAGAAATGTTTTTGCAGCATGTGTGCTCCACGGCGTGACAGCCAGGGAGGAGGGGAGCTGACATGAAAAATGCCCATTAAGGAATCAAAAGAGGTATGGCTCCTCACTGCTTTGATCCTGTCTTCAAAGACACTCCATGAGCCTCCTCTTCCTCGGCAAGGCAAAGCTTGTGCGGAGCATCACCCAGCACGAACGGGCATTGCTGGGGCTGCAGGACGGGGCAGGATTCAAAGTGGAGAAAGGAGAGCTTCCAGCTGCCTACGTGGGGGTCCCTTGCAGCCCCCAGCCCACTCACCAGATCAATGCTGCCTTTTTTTGGCTACAAACACAGAGCCAAAGCCATACAGTTTATGTATTCGGTCCTAAGCCCATGGAACTCCACAGAAAAGGTCTGAAAGGAGATTATTGGGGCTGCCCCTTTGCTCCAAGTTTGGTGCTGCTTCACTGCAGCCTTCAAGGACACCACATGTTCACGGTTATGGCTGCTGAGTGCAATCAGGCCACTAGATTTTCCTCCAGCTGCCAGCGGGGTCTTGCTGCAGCCTCTAGAGGCCGTTTGAACACACGTACAGCTCCTGCCCATAGCACAAGTGGGTTTGGGTGACATAGGAGGTGACGTCCTTTCTGCTGCAGGCACCATGCAGGGCAGCATGGCCAGCGCAGCTTGACCACGTCCCCGTGAACAACTGCGTCTCTGTGTATTGAGGGAGATTGGACAGCTGGGAGAACCTGCCTCTTGAGGTGAACAGAGAGTTGTTTTCCAGACTAAGTCTGTCCTTCTGCTGGCAGAGATGCCTGAGGCATCCAAAAGGCTGAGACATGTTAACGGACACTCAGCCACCCAGCAAAGCGCGCAGAGTCTCGACTTTTTCTTACCTTTGAGCTGAACCACATTGAACTGAAGGCAAAAATTTCCACATGTCACCCTTGTCAGCCGCTCAGTTCGAAACAGTAGAAGGTAATGCCAGGCCAGCCCAACACGCAGCAGCGTCTGGGGGACGGTTCCTTTGTGCCATCCCTGGACTGGTCCCACAGTGGTGGCATCAAGATGCCCTGTGGCTGCCTGGGGACACACGGTTTCTAGTCACATACACATCTTCTCGCTAAAAATGTTTACTGAGAGAGGCCACTTCATCCTGACAAGGAGCACCCACAGTCACAGGAGCTCTCCGATATCATGCTAAGAGGCTCATGGATGTGGGTGCACTTCATCCACCTCAGGCATACAGGAAAAACGCTGTCTTGTAATCTCGCAAAATAGCCTTTCATAAGATAGAAGATAGTATTATGGACAAAATTCTCACACTGGAAAAAATGTTAATGGTTTCTGCAAGCACGATTCATCAGCCAGCGTCTCTGCAGCATGGGATGGGGCACAGGTATAATGCACTGTACTTCACCACTGTTTTTTAATGCAAACATAAATGCAAAAATATCTTAGGAGAGTTATATAGATCAATCTTAACTGTTTGCCTTTGAATGATTAGAAAACCTGAGTCAGCCGATGGAGTGCTCGTATCCATCACGCAGGGGTCTGGTGGAGCATCGTGAGCGGCAGGGATCCTGTGCTGGTCCCACACCGGTGTCCTGGGGCTCTGCGCTCCCCGGGCTGAGGGCAGGCTGCCGGGTCCTGCCGGCCTGCGCCGGGGAGCCAGCCTGGCACAGAGCCGGGGCAGATGGATGTGTGCACCACACATACGCTGCCTGAGAAGGTATTTATTTTACCCACCAGGTTTTCAAAGCAGGACTGTATTTAGACACCTCCCTGAAGCTCTTTTTTCTGGAAAATTACCCTTGTACTAACCTGGACACCAGTCACTGCATACATCAGGCAGGGAACAGAAATAACCCTCTTCACCCTATGTGTCCAGACAGAAAACATCAGCCATCAGTGCTGTTTAAAGCTGGAATATCAAATATCTTTTTTAACTAGGTGAGGACATGTGAAGGTTAAAAACTGTCTGCAGAAAGCGTTCAGGATATTTGTATTCAGTGTATATATATATATATGTACACGCATACGCACACAGTACTCGGTGAATATCGTTAAGAAGCTCCAAGACAACGAGGCTGAATTTAAAGCGTGCATGGTCTATTGATACACTGCTCTAGGCCTTACTTTAGCTTTCGCTATATTTTTCCCTGACTGGCTGTGTCTCCTTGCAGTCCATACACAGATTTGACCTGAGCTGGCACCAATGAAAGCCTGTGAGAGCAGACATTAGTCTTTTACAGTTAATAAATATTCTCATTCTCTACAGGCTGTTGCGAAGGCACTAATGATTCATGTCGCCTGAATAAAACATGTCACTACTGCCCATCTCAGATCAGGGGTAATTACAACGATCATTGTCATCATACAAATGCTCTTGTAGGGCAGTTCATGTATTGTAAAAGATGGCAGAGTTATATCGGGCTCAGCATCGGTGTCAATACTTTCTCTGCAATTATAAAGCGTATCAAATATTAAAATGCAATTAGAGTTATTACAAATTTTTATAAGTTTAGGAATGGCTTTCCACTTTCAGCCATTCAGACGTGCTTTTGAAAATGAAGAATTGCTTGAGAATGGGGAAGGTTTTTAGTCAAAAATTTGGGGTTTAGCAAATGTTTTCCCAGTGATAGAAATCATGTCTTTATATTTAGAAAAAAACAACCTAGGGGTTTCACAAGACTCTGCAAACATTCTGCCACTGACATTTAATCAAAAAGAAATTATTTTGAAAGGAATGAGTTCAGTCTGCGACATACGACAGTTATGCTTCTGGGTCTCTCCCTGAAAACACAAGGCCAATGGTGGCAAATGCAAAAATTAAAACGGGACCAGTAATTTCACAACAAAACTGCTAAAAAGTGGGACCCTTTCTACACTGCCTTCCCTTGAAAAACTAAGAAGTAACTGATTGCTAGTTATTTGTTAGTGGGAGTGAGAGCCTGTCTTCCCATTGCCTGGCTGGGCAGAAGGCCTGGCCAAGCTCCAAATTAAATAATCGCGCTGCAGCATCCTTGGTGTCCCTGAGCGTGGCATTGGATGCCGAGTGAAAGGCTAAGGGAATAACGGCCACCATCCTATGCCTCTAAGGAGCCAAGTGGAGGGTGAGAGGTGAAAGCCAGAAGGGCTCCATTTCCAAAGGTACACACTCCTGTAAGCGCCCAGCCAGCCCTCCTGAGACCCATCTGTCTTTGGCATCCTGATGTTGTCCACATCAATAGAAAAAAAAAGCCAGCAAAATAAATTGCTTGGAGCTGCTCGCTGCAGACACAGCTCTCCCCGCTGCAGTGACCAGAGGGTGATTTTGGCATCCCAGCGGGGAGCCTAAAGTCAGGCAGGATAAATCCATGTCTGGCTGTGTTTGAGGGTGCGGGTCCGATGCCTGATCCGCAGCGGCATTGCACGCGAGGCTGTGCCCACCCCGGGGTGGCTGCTGGCCATCCGCAATGGGTGGCCACTGGCAGGGTGGCCCGGGGCACGTGGGGCTTTCTCCCAGTCTGTCACAGCAGGACTGTGCCCGCGGCTGTGTCTGACGCTGCTTCTCCCTGATCTCGAGACATGAGAGACTCAGCCAGTCTGTGAAAACTCAGCCCTGTGACTATCTGCAATTTCTTTCATTTTCATACTTTATAAAACCGAAACTCCATCCTGAGCTGATTGCCACATATGAGTGAAAAGAAGCCAAAGAAGACATCAAGTGCTGTTATTGCTGTCAGCTGTCGAAGAAGACCTTCACTATCTATGCCATTAGGCCATTATTGACTTTCTATTTCTGTGTTGTATTTTTTTCCCTGGCCAAGGAACAGAAACAGGCAGAAGCTGATTCCTCACACTTTTACAGAGAATCCCAGTTTTCAGTTTTCAGTAGCTCCATGAGAAGGATGGGCTAAAGGTATGATATGTATCATCTGAAGTTCATTGCAAGTCCATCCAACATGTAGTGGCAGCTTTCATTAGGTTTTACCATGAAGAAGCTTCACAGGAGACAGGAAAAGAAAGTGGGAAAATTATGAAGTTTGACAGTGATTAAAAGCATTATCTAACCCCTTTCTTTGGTACTAAAGAGCCATTAATCACAGTGTGGATATGGATTTATGTAGTGCTCAGCAGTGACCATGAAGGAAATAATGCTGACTCTCCTGAAAGGAAAAAAATAAAAAAAATATCCAAGGTTAAGGAACTTCTCTGAAGTGCGGGGAGGACTCACAGCTCCCTGTCCCTATCAGCCACAGGGAAGGAGTGCTGCTGCTCTAGGTATTGTGACATCCCCCATCGCTGCTGCTTCTCTTGGGACGGTGGGTGCAGCCCTGTCCTCAGCAGCCAGCTGAGCATCGCACCCCGTGGGCTGCTCCACTGCCGTCACCAGGGCACCCTTTCCCTGCTGCTCCTTTCACCTGGGTCTCACGTAACACCCAGAAAATTACCTTCATGCTTGTATTTTTTATTCCAAGGTGTCTCTTACCTTGTGTTTAATACACATTTTTTTACAGTTAGCAAGGAGAATTTTTATCCAGGACAAAATTACTTTTACTAGACTTCAGCAATGCCCTCGTACTCTAGATCTGTGTTTTCACAAGCACATCGGTGGGCAATGTCCTGCTGCGGGCTGTCTCAAAGGGACCATCCTAACACATAAATGAAACTTCTCATCAGGGATAATCGTTCTCACCTTTAAGAAACCCAGTAAAAGCTGAGGACACATGGAACACGACCGTGATGAATTGGGGGGGAAAATGTTGTGTCAGCTAATTAAAATCAGACACTTATACCCTGGAACAGGTCTGCTGTTCTGGGTTGGTAGTTGATTTAAAAGGCTCTCACAGTTTATACACTGATTCTCTGGTTTTGGTAGGGCACATGAATTTAGCAGAGACAGCTTGGAAAACTTGTTAAACTAGACTCTCTTTCTACTTCCACCCCCTTTTCCCATCAAAGGCTTCACATATATTGGACAACTGAACTGCAAATGAGCTATTGTTGCATCATTTCTGTAGGCATTTTTATAGAAATTTTAATTTTGCGGCACTCAAAGCATTTTCCAGCTCATTCTGTCAAAATCAAACCCAGCTGATTCCAGTAAATTAATTTCCAGGAAGCATAGAAGTATGGAACAGTGATATCACCTCATTGATAAAGGTTGTATTTTTCTTTGAGTTTTAAAATGAACATTAATTTAAGGTCATTACATGCTCATTACATTTTTCATTTTTGAAATAAATTACTATTGGGATTATAAAAAAAATCATAAAATTGCTTGCAGACTCATCCAGCAGTACTTTATTTTGCTGTCTTCCAAAGGGGGAGAAAAAGGCACAGCTGTACAAAAATAGCCAGATAGACTTGAATTTTGGACTGAATGAAGCCGTTTCCCTGAGAGAAAGCTGTGGTTCTGCAACAGTGATTATCTTACCTTTGTGTTTTTGAAAGTTGCTCTGGAAAATGTTGAGAACATAAAGTACCACTTAAACCTTGAATTGGCTCGTTTGGCTAACTTGAATTCTGAAATTATATTTCGCTGCTATAGTCCTCTTTTCAGTCTTTCATTCCGCTGAGACTGCTCAGACATTACGAATTCATACCAATATATTTCACGAACTATCTTTGGGGAAACAGGCTTTTAAAGCAGCTGTCTTTTTACAACGTGTTTATGCCTCTTTTTTTTTGGACCTAATGCATAAAATTTGGAGGGGGGAGATACTACTGCCTTTATGGAAAGGATGAAAGAGCTTCCATTTCTGCTGTCAGTCCATCCTGATACTCTGCCTGCAGATAAAACACTTCCAGACTCTCATGCAGCTACACAGAGTCTAAAACATTGGTGCCTTGAGTGCAATTAACATTTTACTAATAATGGAGATTAATGCCCTGCTCTGTTAATAGAACTAAACTTAAATTCTTCAGTAGACACTGGTGAATTTAGACATATGCTTGAAGTTAAGTATTTAGGGCCTTTCTGTGTTGAGGTGGTGTTAGGCAAAGGTGTCTGGAGCAATGGGAAGCATGAGAAGTTTGGTTTGAAAATAAAAGGTAAGTCTGCATTTTCTCATCAGCCTACATACTCACATAGGCACTGCCCTCAGGTGAAGTTTTAGACAGAAACAAATTCTGACGTTTGACCTGTATTTCAAACTTAGGTGCACGGCGGATTTATCTCTTGAATTCTGGGACATATGGGATCAGCTGTTGTCTCCAGTGCTCCGATAGCCAATTTTGAACACTGGGTTAAAAAGTAGCACTTCTAGGAACAGGAGAGAATGTTTATGTGAGCAAATATCCAAAAGAAAAATGAAGCAGTGTCATGGGAAACAAAGCCAAAAGGCTGGAAAAGGCAGCTGCTCAGCAGTATAGTGTGTAATAATTTCTGGTACGTATAAATAATAATTATAAATAAAATCCGAAATGCAGTGACTAGAAACGTCAGCTACAGCAGATCCCTCTGACAGCCGCCACCCCCTGCAGGGCCCGCGTGCACCCAGAGGAGCTGGGGCTGTACAGTGTCTTCTGGAGCCAACCCCGTTTCTGGTCTAAACCCTCCCCGTGCCCCAGCCAGAGCCCCGAGCCCCCCAAATCACGAGTTGCCCGGGGCCCTGCTCCTCTCCTCAACGGCGTTTGCTGCACGCACTAGAGGAGGGGACTCATTAGCACACAGCTAATGATGTCAGGCTTGTAGTAGGAAACCTGAACGGTCAAGTAATACCTAAATTAATTTGTTCCTTTATATGATTCATCAGATGAATCACTAGACCTTTTAATTTACAATTCACCTTTCTGATTTATTGTGGTTTTGTCATACTGCTATTAAAGGCATTCCTGTTCACTGCACACGCCGAGCTAAAAAAATACAAAAGCCTCGGCTGTTAAATAGTAGTGTGTTGATAAAATGACTGCAGCAGAGCAGATGGGTTCCCACCACTGTGCGCGTTGGCCCAGGGCTCCTGGTAAATATAGAAGAGCGATTTCTGTCATTCTGTCGGGGGTATTTATATACTGCCAGTCACCATCCTATCAAGGGCAGAGTAGTATTAGCATTCTTCTCCAGCGTGGTTTTTCTTGATCATTGAAGAGCTTTGCTCTGGCACACAAAAACAGTCACGTAAAATCTTAGGTGGTAAATAGATTAAATGAATGAAGGGTAATGACCCATCCGGAAATGAAACACTGGTCCTCTCTACCTTCCTCCTTCCAGGATGGACAATGGAAATCTGAGATTCACAGGGAATACCTTAAAATATGATGTTTACTGGAGAAGGATGGGGAATGACAGAAGTGAATATTGTAGAGAAGATAAACCAAAAGTTTCAATTCATTGGGTTTTGGGGTGTTGGTTTTTTGTTGTTTTTTTTTTTTTTTGTTTATTAATATTAAATAACCACATAAATGCCATATTAAAACCAAGTAAACCAAATACTTCTTTTCACCATAACATTTTAGCTCTGATACT
Organism: Rissa tridactyla; assembly: GCF_028500815.1. NCBI lineage: Eukaryota > Metazoa > Chordata > Aves > Charadriiformes > Laridae > Rissa > Rissa tridactyla. The sequence goes on from NC_071473.1 coordinate 13,188,584, forward strand.
GCCTGTGACCAGGTAACAGTGAATTCAAGAGGCCAGCAGAGCGCAAGGAGGGCTAGAAATGCTGGAGCAATGAGGACAGGCCACACATGACATCTACAGCTTACGAGAGAGAAAAAAAAGAAAAAGGGAAAAACTAGCTCTGTGCACATACTCTTGTCTCAAGACTTAATCATATCACTTTCAAGGCTTGAGAACATTCAAAGTCCCTGGAGAGTCCAGGGAGTCTTGGACTTTTCAGAAGAAAATGTTTAAACAAAAAAAAGATGCCAGTCCCTCCCTGGATTGTGTTGTATGGTAAGTACAAAGACCAGAATTTAGCTGAGGCTGAAAAATTTAAAGATCAATCGATGCACCTTACCTGGCTGCACCTAAAACATTTTGCAAGTGCACATCTGCTGCTTCCAAAAGCAGCTTGGCAGCGGAGCGGTGTGATGCCACTGGAGCACGGTGCTGTTAAAGTCCTTTTCTTGGTTAGTGACATCATGGGCAGGTCGTGTCAGCCTGTAAAATGTTAGCAATACAATGGATTGAATGAAATTTCTGTTTGCTCTTTTGATTTAGATCATGCCAAATATCGACCTGGGAATGGCACTGGTAGAGTCAGAGAGCAACCACCTAAAATGAGGAGGACAAAGGCACTGCTATCGAGACAACACAGTGGTGATTTTGGACTGCCAATTATCAATTCATAGCTTTGGTCCAGAGTTATTGTTTTTAATTGCAATCAAAACATTTTTCCCAGTGCTTCTCTCCAGGCAAAACTGCCATTCATGACCCTAAGGGGGACACCGTGCAAAGGCGGCATGTTCAGGGCTCTGGGCTCCAGGATGCTCAATGCCAGGCACGGACACGCTGCGGCTGCCTCTGCCCCAGCGGTTCAAGCAGGGCAGCCCGAGGGGGGCTCGCAGCTGGGTTCCCTCTGTCAGGGCTGCCAGACCCTGCTGCAGCTGAGGGGCAGGACGTGCAGGAGAAGGACCAAACCTATGGAGACCTGGGTGGCCTCAGCTCCAATTTTTGCATGCAGGCGGGGAGTTTCCCTACCAGGAGCTCCTGGGCCAGCACTCTCTGCCCTTGATGGTGACCGGCAGTATATAAATACCCTCTGAGGGCAGGAGGATGGGGGTAAGCAGCTCTGCCAGTGCCCTCCTCTCCCACCTCTCTCTGGGAGTCATGGACCTCCAGGTGGATTTCAGTATCTCTGAAATACGAGAGGAAGGGATTTCTCTCCTTTTGGATGAAGAGGATTTCCACCATTTTTCTTAAATGAGATGAAAGAGGTACATGGCTTAAAAAGTAATATGTGGGGGTTCGTCTTTGTCCTGTTTGCTTTCTCCTTCCTCTGCAGAAAGCCTCTCACCCGGCTGCAGAGGTTCACTTCCCCCCCTCCTCTGAGCATCAACTTTGTCCTGCTCATAGCAAACTCTAGAAAGGCCCTTTTTATTTACTTTGCCCTAAAAGTAATTTCTCGGGACTTTTGCTCACAAGGTATCTTTTGTGTCAGTGTTATAATGAACAGGAAAATAAATCCCCTCTTGGGTACAGAAAGATTTTTCAAAAAAGCCTGATAACCCTCATATTTGTGAGCATTAAATTCTTTTTTGAACAACAAGACCCAAAAACTATTTTCAATTTTGATGACAGGCATGCATAAAATCAAGGGTCCCTTATCATTTCAGGACTTCACTTTGCTGCACCTTCTTCATAGGGTAAATGTTTATGAAATAAGCTTATCCTTATCTTCGGGAACAGGCTTGCTAGTACCTTTGCTTTTGATGACATCTTTCCATGAAGAAACTCAACTTTTGAAAGTTTATAACCCACTCAGGCATGACATCTCTGAGAATCCACTGAATTCTTTCTCTTTTTTTTTTTTCTTTTTGAACTTATTATAACTTTCCTGTAGTCTGGACTGATATTATAAAAACCTGCCTAAAAGGACAATAGGATTAGAAAACTTTCTTTAACTTCAAGCCTGAATACCACTTAATTTTTTTTCTAATGGTTGTTCATAATGATGTTTTCCAGTTTGAATTTGTCACGCTGCCTTCCTTCTTCTGGGATTTGAAAGCATCTGCTGTTTTCTAGCAGTGAAGCACAGATGCATCGATGCACCTACATCTCCCCTCCCCTGAAAAAAACACTTCTGAATAAAACAAAATGTCACTGAAGCAAAACCAAACCCAATCAGACAGGAAGACAGAGGAGTCTTGTATTAGCAGTGGAAAAGTAGTCTGTTCCCCTTGCCCCCCTCCCATGTTCCCTTAAACTCAAACCACAGTGTTTCTAAAGACGATACTTGCGCTGTAATGGAAGAAGCCATGCTATTTCAAGCCGTTATGATGAAAAACCCTCCTTGTAAGACTATTTGCTGGGGGAAGACTAGTGACTGGTGTGCAGCGTATGATACAAAAGTCCCAGTGACTTTGAGATACCGCAGCACTTCCAATGAGAATACAGCCCCTCAAAGGTGCTTTAGCCCTCACCCACTGCGAGAGCTGCCTGGACGTCAGTGGTGGCTGTGGGAGGGATTTGGGAATAGTCATTTAGTAACAGTCAGTGTATGCCTGAGAGCTGCTCTCCCCCAGCGAATTGCTATCCATCTTCACAGCTGCTAAAACACCTTCCAGCTTCCAAGAGGGAAATATTTATGTCCCATGTGGCAAAGAACTGTTGATAATCATCCATCCATCCATCTGTCTGTCTGTCTGTCTTTTTATCTACCCATTGAGGACAGGAAAGGGAGTAGGCATGCCCTTTGCTTACAAAAGCACTCAAATCCACATTCCTTCTTCGCAAAAAGCACAAATTTTCATTCAAAGGAGAAATTAAATCCAACTGGACTTCATTCTTTTAGCTGTTCTATTTTCCTAGCAGCTCTACCGCTTAGAAACAGAATAGTATGCACAGACTAGGAACTGAGCCATGAATGCAGGGCTCAGGTAAATACCAGTCATTCTACTCCCAGCCTGTGTTTTTCCTCTCTTTTCTCCTGAAAAGAGAAAATTATCACATTCATGCAGATGCCCCATTTTCTAAGGCAGCTGCAATCAGATGTGTTGCACGTCTCTCTCTCTTGCAAATGGCAGCAGCTGCACCCATTTGCAGGTTAAAAGACAGTCACCCCCCTCTCTGATGGCTTGCTCCAAGTCTTTCATGAGCATGTTCCTCAAAGCAGGATTTGGGCACCTGAAGTCTTTCAGGAATAAAAACATCCTGCGCTATCTCTAGCAGAAGGGGGTCTTTGCTTCATTTTATTCTCTTTCCTTGAAATCAGCTCCTTGCTAACTAGGATTTGACTTCAGTTTTGTGACTGTGCAGAAGGTGTGCTGTCACCCAGCCCAACTCTCAGCTCATCAGAAAGGTAAAACATACTAAGCCGAGGGATCCAGCATGGAAAAATCCCACATGCAGCATGAAGAGGCAGTGGTAAGATGGACCACACCACTCTGGTGCCTGCTCCCAGAGCACTCCAGGAGAGGGGCTGGCTGGAAGTGCCGTACGGCTCTGAGCCACCCGCTCCCGACGCCTCTGAACCCCTCTGAATGCCTCCCTGTCACCATTCCAAACTTGCTGCTCTGACACAATGGGATCAGTCGTGCTGCAGGAAAGGAATTTATTAAATCTACTGATGCCTCACGACCAGTATTCCTAGAAGAGAAGCAGACATCCTTTGCTGCTTCACAGGAGTCTGTGTGCTCAAAGACGGGACTGACATAACGCTGCTGGTGTTTCAGAAAAATTGTATTCTAGTCTAGATCAGGACTTGGAAAACAAATCCTCTCTGTAACCGCAGAGAGCAGGGCACAGGCTAATAACAGGAGTGGGACAACCCTTAATACTCCAACCCCACTTTCTGCGCCAGGCCCTCCAAACTTCACGCTGCTGTAAGTGCATCATTTGTGACGGGCAGAAAAATCAGAGCTGAAACTCTGAGCAAGCAGAGCTCGGAAATATCTGTTAGTCCTTAATGAAGACTGACTGGTTCTTAAAAGAGATGTTATCATTTTGCTTTAAAGATACTCAAACTCAAAGCTGAATTCAGTATTTTTTGATCCATTATAATTTAATCTGCCCAGACAGAGAAGTTTTATAAGACTAATTACCTACTGTCTCTACTTGAAGTAAATATTAAAGGCAAGAAAGATAAACATGGGCTGAAGTATACTATGCAAATAATATGTATAATTACCAGTTAAACCCATGCATTCATAGTCTATTAATCACTATGTGGGTTTAGGCGGTGTTCGCACCAAAGCAAAGGCAGTATGACAGGATACGACTCTGTGTTTTTGTCCTTGATTGCCAAAAACAAGTCAGGAAAAAATATTTTAATCTGCCTGTATCCTGTGTCTCATCATTGTAACATAAATGATAAGAACATTTCTTCTTTAGCAAAGCCCAGCTGCTTTACTCTTTTCAGGGACTGCTTTTCAAAGAGCAGAGTGTAAGGCCTGGGTCACTTGTACAATACATAAAGCAGAGTGAGCAGCGCGTTTTTCAGAAGCAGTGGGCTTTAAAGCATCTCTAATCCTACCAACGCTAACAAAGCGAAGCCAATTCTGAGCACTTCTTAAAACCCCAGTGGATTTGCTAGTTGTTTCCTGCATAAAAAGATGATGAAGAATATAATTGAAGAATAAAATACTGTAAAAAGTGAAGACAGTCTGAGAAATGACTTCATAACAGCATTGTTCATAAAGAAAAGACAGAGCCAAAATATCCCTGGTCTTTTAGGGTTAAATCCAGAAAGGGATCTGAGGTGAAGGGGGAAAGGAAGGAAAGGACGACCTCTCCATACTGATTCAATAAATGTTATGTGACATTTTCACTTTTTTAGGTGTAAATTCCTTCTTGGAGAGAATACTTACAAAAAGGGATTCAAATAATCTTTTTCTTTTTTCTTCTCCTTTTCCTGTGAGGAAGTGTTTATGGAGCTACTTCAGATCCTGGCATATACTTCCAACCTCCTTTTGTTACAGGGGATTTGGCTCAGCTTTTAAACTCTTCTCAGATGGACTGTGATTTCTGTTTCTCTCTTGACATCAGTAGTTTTAAATAAGAACAAACTTCATCCCCGGCCGGTGTCCTACATTTCAGACTTCAGCTGCCTCTCCATGGCTAACCTCGTGTACCCAGCAGCACCTCCCCAGCAATCAGCGCAGCTATGCTATTTTTGGCAGCCCAAGGTTCTTGCCTGCAGGACCGGGGTCCCTTCCCCAGTTGGAGGAGAGCTGGGCTGCTGGGCCTGTAGCCCACTTGGCTGCGAGTGCCGCATCGCCATCGGCCCCTCTGCAACTGGGAGCAGAGAGCGGGAGCTCCTAAAAATATATGAAAGGAAACAAGGAGCTAATGCTGCTGGTTTGTGCGCTGTGAAGATGCATTATTCATAGTGTACAGAGAGAAGAGCGGGAGAGAAGATGCCTGGCAAAGCCCCCAGAATGGCTTATTTACCCCTGAGTAAAAACTTAGATTTGTTGAGTAGACTCCATAAATTTAGCAGGACTCCTGAAATGTCCAGATGTTTCTGAGCAGATGAATAATGTTCTCTTTCTGAAAGCTTACTGAATTTTTTATTATCTTATGCACTATTTGCGTGGGCAGGTCTTCTGAATGAATAGCAGTAAATAGCAATCTCCGGCGCAGCCACAGGTATCCAGCAAGAAAGGAGAGCCAGAGACACCCAGCTCACCTGGGATGTCCTGAGGATGTCCTGAGGGTGGCTGGAAGTGGGGACTACTGTTAAATAGTCAGAAACTAATAATTCAATCAGTGAGCTAAACCTCTCTTAGGAGTCTGATTGCAGCTGTGCTACAAAGAGAGGATGGTTGAGCATCGCCAGCCGTGCCCTCAGACAGAGCTGCAGCAGAACGGGGCGTTGAGCTCTTGGGCAGGCAGAACTCCGAAACAGATTTCGGACTTAAGGCAGAAATTGAGTTAGCCCCCTCTGTTGAATGCTGCATTTTTTTGAGAAATAATTTCTTCGCCATGGTAATTCTTCAGTAACGCTGCTCCACTTAGACCAATTTACACTGGAAGAATGGGAGCTCTGCTTCAGTAGGACAGCAGGACCAGATTTATATCTTTACCTTGTTTATTGTCTGGAGGGCTTACACTTTCATCTGATTATGCCCTCTCCTGTGAAATTCCCTCTATGCTTAAAATAGAAAAAGCCGCTAGCCCTGGGACTGCTGATAGGACTGGGGTGCCTCTTGAACGGCGGTTTTCTGTATTTACTGTCTCTACTTAAACTAACCATGCATCTTCTCTATCTATGCCTGTACTGCTAGATTAGTGCCAGCCATATGTATTTAAATAGAGCCAGCTTCTGTGACTTCATAACGGATGTGTAATTATTTTGTGTTTTTCCTTCCAGATTTTGTTTTCTCCTGTTCTTGCGTCTGTTGCATAGAAGACTGCCTAAAGACTTAATTTACTTGAATTCTCAGACTTTGTACGTGTGTCCTTTATTTACCGATCAAAAAAGAGCCTATGATGATTCTGAGTGCGTGTGTATATACGCTTGCTATCTGGGTATGTTCATGCTTTTCTACAGTTACACCCACATGCACGTATATACTTATATACATGCATATAGCTGTGTGCAGTCAAAATGAGATTTACCTGACTTGTTAAAGACTACTGGCAAACACTCGTAGAATCATAGAATACCAGGTCGGAAGGGACCTCAAGGATCACCTGGCCCAGCCTTTCTTGGCAAAAGCACAGTCTAGACAAGACGGCCCAGCACCCTTTCCTGAAAGTGTCCAATGTTGGTTAATCCACCACTTCCCTGGGGAGATTATTCCAATGGCTGATTGTTCTCATTCTGAAAAATTTCCTCTCAAGGAAACATACACTTGATACACCGTTCCCATTTACAGCCTGACTCCAGCCAAGACGGAGCTGACTGTGCTCAGGACTGATGCCCCAGTAGCTGGGTATGACAGAGCCTCTCTCACCCCAAACCCCAGCTCTCCCTTTGCTCTCATGCTGCCGGCCTTGCACATAGGTCAGCTTGAGCAGCTACAAGCCTGGCTCCAACCTAACCCCCGTTCAAATCATGCCCAAGATGCAGCAATGGGATTTGTTTCTGCTTTATTGTAAAGCGTAGCTGCAAGAGGAGGAGATGGCACCAGCATCCATCTTCTGTGACCCAGCTGGTGTAGTGGATGGGAGGTGGCACAGCTCCTCCTCAGGCGCAGAGGCTCAAACCCAGCTCCCCCCTCAACCCGACCTCCCAAGCCACACAGCAGGCTCTCTTGAAGCAAGTAGTTGTTCATCACATCAATGTTTTGCTGCCATGGACTGAAGAAAATGCAACATTCTTAGGGCAAGAAGAAAAAGTTTAAGGACTCATAGGGCAGAAGAGACTCACAGGGGAGACTTCTGAGGAGGCACAGTCTGTGGCTTAGCAGTCAGTGCTACCCAAGGAGAAGTGAGGTCAGGGCTGGGAACACTGCTTACATGCGTTACATTAAAGAGCTGTTAGGTAAAACCCAGAAACCACCCTGGGACGAGAGGCAGGACCCAAAGCTTCTCTTGCCAGCTCAGCTTCATCTTCACCGCATCACCACTGACGGCTCTCCTGACTTCATGCAATAATGTACCATTGCCAGGATATCTGTCATTTTTATCGGTTCCTGTAGCTCAGCTGTTCAAAACTTCCTGCTAGTGTCATTTAGCCTCTCTCCTTCTCATAGATAGCTCCTAGCTGCTAATATATACTAACAATTTTCACAGTCGCCTGCTTTCCATCTGTTACAGTTTCACTGCTGTTTTTTTGTCTTACTTCCTCTATGATCTCAGCTTGCTTTTGTTGAAGTTACACACTTTTTCATCCCTACTGTGAATTTTTGGCTTTTTAGACATCAAATAAAATGTCTCTAAACAGCGCTCAGTTCTCAATCACACTTCACTCTATTTCAGTTCCTTCTCGCAGATGACTCAATTCATAACGGCTTTCAGGTTGGTGACACTGCCCGTTTCAGAGGTGTAGAGATGGTTGGGTCAGGATTTTTTCTCATGGTATATGATGAATGTAATGCAGTCATACTCTCTTGCACTTTTTACACTTCCAACCGCATGGTCACTCCTTTAGCTGCCGACGTAGCACTCCCCATGCTGGCAACAACACTTTCGGAGTTACAAAATGTCATTTATGATTTCAAAATGTTCTGACATTTAAGTATTGTGATGTGAGTCCTCCAGCAGCTGCCACTCACTCAGCAGTCCGCCTGAGAGCTCCGTTACAGACAGGTGGGGAAGGAGCTGATGTTCGATTCTTGTGTGATTTGCCTGTCCTTAGCAGACACCAGCTAATACCTGATCTTGCGTATTACTCCTTGGGCCTGTGAACCGTGTGCTTCAGTGTTGTCTGACTCATAGATGGTTAATGCAAATTTTGTTCTAGCATGCGCTGCCTGCTTGTTTTTACCCAGCTGGTGCTCCCCAAGTTATCAGAACTGCTTTGCACGTTCGAGTCACGTGAACCTTTTGGGTTCCAGCAGCAGAAAGGTCAAATATATATTCATAAATGGCCTGTTCCAGTTCTGTGAGTTTAATCATCAGGCATGTAGCACCTGTGACTAGCAATGAAAAACAATTCTTCTCTTTCACTCCAATGGTGGCTTGACCTCAGGTGGAGTTAATTCAAACTTTTAATTCTTCCCATGTCTAAAACCTTCTCGTCCTCAGGGGCAGAACAGTTAGAAGGTGTTTCAGGCTTGCCTGAGGACATTTGCATTCAGGATTATGGCTTGACAGGGAACATCTCAGGTGAGGCATCCCCAGGTGGCCCAGTCTCCAGAGTCCATGCACTTGATGTGCTTACGCCTGAGAGAGGAGCTGCAGGCCCTCGGGGTTTTCTTTCACCGCTAAGTAGGAAGGAAAACGATACTGAGCAGCACCAGAAGAGCCAATTACACTGTTAGGATTGATGGCGGGTGACCTAATGCCTTGGATTAGACCACAGACAGAGAAATTTGCAGAAGAGAAGCACTGAGGAAACTTTGTAGCACTCAGTAGAAATCCTCTTTTATGAGGATGATAAAAGAAATGAAGCATTAAGTGGGAAGGATGGGTGCTGAAGGCTGCAAGAAAAGCTACTTTACCAGTAGCAGTGGTTCTGAGCGGTGGGTTTAGGTGTGTAGAGAAAGACAGTCACTAAGAGATCAGGTCTATAATGGCATTGAGGAGCCTTCAAAGATAAATGGCAGATAGCTGATTCCCTATAGATCGATGATTTCCTAAGACAGATTTCATTCTGAGGCAGTGAAAACAAAGTTTTCATAGTCAGAATTTTTTACTGAAGTGCAAATTGAAACAGCTAAACGGTGTTTATGCATGCGTATGCATATAAATATGTATCAACTTTCCTTCCTCACTTGACATGATTGCAAAAGAAATTCCCATCCTGACTTTTCACACCTACATGAGTACAGGAAGAAGGAATTTAAAGGTTGCTTGAATTTATGTATCCACTGTGAAAATTCCTGAGTACTGAAAAGTACATTTTGTTGAAGAGATATGAGTGCTATGTAATTTACTGTTTGAGGGCTTCCCACTGAAATGTTACTGTACATCATGTAACACTTTTCATTGAGTGGGAGTTCACCTTGCTTATCTTTGGACAAAATTTTGTAATGTTATTTGCTGTGCAGCAACTACCCTTTACAATAGAATTAGAATAATTTAACTGGTGCTACATAAATGTTAATTAATGCTCAGGAATCCCTAAAAAAAGCACAGAGGAACTTCCTGCCTTCAACAGACAAGAATGCAATTATTTGCTATTAATATTGATATTATTGCTTCAGAGATCTAAGAAAAGTGATATGCAAAATATACAGGTAAAAATCCAAAAGCTTTGTAATACATAATGGAAAAGAACAGAAAATATGCAGCTGTGATAAATCTTTTGTCACTCAGCACCGATAACCCCTTTTCAGAGCAGAACCTGGGGGCTCAGGAGACACAGCTGCATCCCACTGCCTGCCTTCTTGCCAAATCAAATCCATCGCTGACTTTTTTTGCCCATAAATCCGTCCCTCACTAGTGAGCACGCTGCAATGACCTGTGAGGAAAATCCTTATTCCCGTCGGTAGCTGTGCTCGGTGCCAAGGTCCCTGGAGCTGGTCCTGCTTCATCCTGAGACTCTGCCTGTGTTGCTCTCAGACACACCACAGAGGAGCTACGAGTGGCACTTTTTTTATAAAGCAGCCTTGTGCCTTTCACAGAAACAGGCTTGAAAAATTGAATTAGCCCGGTTCTGGTTTCTCTGGGCTCCTGCCTGGGACAGTCCTGCCTGCGGGAATGCTGGGGCTAATGGAGGGAATATTGAAAAGGTTCAGACTGAGCCTGAATTCAATGCCAGCGATACTCACAAGAGATTTCCACATCATGCAGATTATACATATTAAATTTAATTTGATTTCCTTGCTGCTTCGCATGATTGGCTTATTGTCGTGTGTGTGTAAGTGTAAATAAATAAATGCACATTCCTTATGCTTTATGGATACAATGTCATAGATTTGACTTTTCTGTTGTGGAGAGCAAGCCCCACAGATGATTATACGGTAAGAAAACATATGTCAAAGAAAATGTTTCTTAGCTCCAACCCTCACTCAATTAATATGTGACTCAAAAGCCTGCAGTGACTTTTTCAATTACTACCAGCTTTTTAAAGAAAACTTTTTGACAGTAAAACAACAGACTTCATTTGCCGCAAGCCTGGTAAACATAATGAAGGAATCAAGACGCAAGTGAAAATATCAAGGATGACACTGCAGCAAATTTGGCTCTCCTGAATTCACCAGTGCCAGTTCTGTCAGGCTAGCTCTTCCTTCTTGAAATTACAACAAGGTTTGGTCTCAGAATTAAGTTAATTCCATGGAATAAATGCACCGGAAAATCCAAGCTGGATTTTTTCAAAAGGATAATGGTCAGAGTTTCAAAGCATCTAAAGAATAATAAAGGAATCATATTCAGGCAGCCTAAAATCCGCGAAGTCACCATGATGAGAACTGCTTATAGAGCACCGTGAGTATTAAGCTCTGGGAGCTCGGTGGAATTTATTCCAATCATAAGTCCAACTATTATCATTAGGGGGACTGACAATATTTAGGTAAATTTATACCTATTTTCCAAAGACTACCACAACAGTAGTGTAAAAGCAATGCCGGCCAGAGCCTCTTACCTTTTTTGGCACCATAGAAATCGTGGACCGTGACAAGCCTGGAGCAGATGTCCTGGTGACTCTTGGTGTGAGTCAGCCACGTCGGTACTGCTTGATCTTTATTACCTAGTGCAAATGGAGCAAAGTTTGTGGTAATTGCACCTTGACTGCATAGATTAAAAAAGAATAACGTCACTTTACATTTGCCCTTGATATAGGGTGTAAAGAAATAGAAAGAATCCAGATATAAAGAATTCAGCACTGTTTAAGAAACCCGAAAGCTAACTTCAGAGAAAGATGTGCAAAGACCAGGAACAGGCAGATGTTTCTCCAGATGTTCTTAGACCCATAGCCGGTATATCAAGGAGGACTTAAATATATAAATTCAATAGCCATCATGAGAGTAGCTCAAAGTCATTTGTTCTGATGACACACCTTAGAAATTTGTGTGCGAATTTGCAAGTTTAGAAAGACCCTACCCAAACCTGCCAGGAGCTCACCTGTGCCACCAGCCCTCCGCGGGACGTGCAGCTAGAGAAGAAACGCCAGGTTAACCCAGGTTGTTTTCCCCAGCTCCCCCCAGCCCCACCTGACCATGAAATCAGCCATGGTGCCTGAGAGTAGGCTTGTAAACACATTCTTTAACCAAATGGAATGTCTTCCCATCTCAGTTCGGGCTGTGAGACTCAGAAGCCCTTTGCGCTGGAGCCAGGCTGTGCTCTCACACTGTCACTGCTCTGTGGCTGTGGGGGTCTGCTTTGCAAGGGCCAAAACAAAGTTTCACCCCATAGCAGGACCTCAGGCTGTGCTGGCACCTGTACACACTTCTGGGGTAGAAAGCCAATAAAAAAGGATTGTAATTACCTTGTCCCAGCACCAGTCACGTCCTCAGCCTGGGCCTCTATGGTTAGTGACAGACCAGTCAGCTCTTGGTTTTATCTTAGATGGGGAGGCTTTGTTTAAAGAATTGTTCATGATTTCTGTGAGTAATGTGTTTTCTCCAGACTTCATCTTGCAATAAATATCCCATGAATCATGTTCAAAAGAAAATGGTTTAGAAAAGCAACCAAAAGCTGTACAGCTTAAGCTTCTTACTAACCATTGTCAAAGACCTATAAATGTGCAGCACATACAGAAATCTATTTAATTGTCTGGGGCTACTCACTAGTTTTGGTAAAAGTTGCTAGCAAAGATGAAATAGACAACTTTTTTTGACAATATTTGTAGCAGACCGCATCCTGCTGCAGCCACTCATGTATTTGTTGATAAATATATGATGAATTCACAACAGTCAATGTAACGGAGGAGAGGAGTAAAATATAGAGCAGGAGTCAAGAAGTTCACTTCGGGAGAAGCTGTATGGCTTGAGGAGAAGTGACAACAAATAGGGGGACATTTATATTGGGAGAACGTGACCACTCACTGTTTGACTTTATTGATATAAAAACAGAAATAGCAATAGAAAATATTGTCTTCCATTAATAATCAGGAATCTCTTCTTTCTAGCACTGAGCAATCTTCTCATTATTGTAAGAGTGGGCTGACTGCACTCCTGTTCATGTTTTTGTTGTGTTTGTTTGGAGGGGTTTTTGAAGTAACCCACAACACTCACATCTTGCTCTGCTTTACGTTTGTCTGTAGTTACACAGCTCTGCTATAACTTTTTGGTTGGAAATACGCACAGGAGTTAAATTTCATTATCAACTTAACTTCAAACATATTAACTTTCTTTTTAAATCCCGACTCTTCAGCAAACCATTTCCTATGTATACATGTTAGAGTCAAGGATCTGACTCTAGCAAGAAGACTTGATAAGCATTAAAATTTGGCATTTTTTATATGAAGGACAGTCCTCAATTGTCAATGATTTTCTTTAAGTCTTTAAAAGACCCAGAAATCCTTGTCTGTGTTGAAAACGTAACTCCTGGATCCATACACTAAACCATTATTATCAGAAAGCTGTATTTCCTCAGCATTTGCAATGAACGTATCAGAGACCTAATTGCTTCAAGTCAAAGAAAGTAACCAATTCTGCACTGTCAACATTTTGATCTTTTAAAAAGTAATCACGGATCATATCAGAAAAAGACACATTTTCCCTGCTCAAAAAACCCAACAAGCACACAAACAAACAAGAAAAACACCCCACCAACAAACAAAAAATCTAAACCAAATCCTATGAGTTCAGCTTTATTTTGTGTTTCATACCATCAGGAACAACAACATCACATATCTTCTGGTCTATACCTCCCTGGATGTCCTAATTAATAGTGGCTTGAGGCAGTATTTATTTCTTACTTCATGAGATAATAGGTTATTGATTGAGCTGTGAGCTAATAGCCAAGGTTATGTCTCACATAAGAAGTGATTGTGTGGATTGAAGTTCATCATTGATCCTGTTTCCACACACTCAAGGGAACCATACATTTAACTGCCACATAAATAAGAAGAAAAGACGTTTAATGACATTTATTGACTTCTAAAGATGTGATTCCCCACCTGCACCCACCACCAGCTACTGTGGTCAGCCCAAACAGCCACTAAGCTTGCCACTAACTTATGTTCAGTATTTGCAGTTGACTGGATCTTCCCTACCATAAGCAGGAAAATCTGAAGATGGCATTGCCCTCTCATCACTGCGCAGATGCTGAGGAACCATGAAATGAATGAAATACCCGAAGAGGTATTTTAAAATACTAAAAAAGTAGTGGAAGAGATTAAAATCAGAAACTAATAGAGCCATAAGTGCAACATGGAATTGAATGGAAACATTGAACATGACTGGAAATGCAGAACTAGGTGCAACTTAGAAGGTCCATTCTAATGAAAGCTTCAGGATTATAAAATCTGGTCTCATTGCAGAATATTTCGTGAAAAGTATTTGTTTCAGTTCTATTGCTTTGGCTCTTCCAAGTCATAACATTCAGAACGGAAAACCTTATTGAAATATGCATTTCTGAAATGTGTTGCAGAAACATGGAGGTTTCAATGAATTGGTATCGTTCTGCCAGATGGTTTGAGCCCTTCTGAATTGGGATATTTGGAACTGGAAAATGTCTGGAAAAAAATAATAAAAGCAAATCGAATAAACTGAAATGCCTGCTTTGTTTAGATGGAACCCAGCAATAAAATGATTATTTTATAGCAAAACATTTTGAACTGTTCTAATTGCAGACAGAACCAGTTCCTCTACTATTCACCCGTTCATACCCGTATATGTGTATGAAGTTAATTAACTTTCTCTAGCCTTTTCCAAGCTTTAACTGAAATTTTAATTTTCACATGCTTACCCAACTCAGCCAGGATTTCCTAGTTTGCATGTCCATCTGCCCGTAATTCTCAGGAACAACACTGCTCACGAAGATACGTGATGGGAACCTAAAAAGTGATTAATTTATTTGACACAAAAGCGTTTTGGAACAGTGTTACTCAGTGACATGTGCACCCTGTTTTTATTAAGCTGTGTAGTGGGGAAATAAACTAATATAAAATCCAAGGAAAAGCATCAAAAAGCAAATTTGCCTTAAGGTATAGAAGCTCCTGAAAAAAGTGGTATTTTCTCCTCTTTTAACTATTACAGAGACATAGCATTTTTATTCTCTCGTTTATGTCAGTTAGGATAGCTAATGATATATTATTACCTGACCCAGAGCCAGCCTCATTTTGCATTAGCATTACTTTCTCTTCCTTGTATCTAGTACTGCTTTTCCAACTATTTTGTGCCACCCAAACCATTTTAGATACAGTTTCAATTACAGAAAATAATAGGATTCTTGAGGATGCATAAATGCATCAAATATTTTGGCATGGCTGTCCTACTCTGAAATAGCTGAAGAACCTGTCTGCCTTTCCAGGGAACGAGCTCCAGGTGCACACCTGCCTTCCACCGAGCAGCCTTCAAGGTTTTTGTGTAATGTTAACAAGCTAAATACTATCTACATACATTGGGGAGAATGTGTCTCGCAGTCTAATTGTGCACATTTGCCAAAAGTGTCAATTAAGGGCCAACATCTGCTTTCATTTCCTCTGAATTCAATAGAAATCCAACAGAAGTTGCAAGACCAAATCCCAAGCTCAGTTACGGAATATTTGTTAGATGATACTGAATTTTTTAGCCCAGGCTTGAGCAGATCATGCTACTTAATGAAGAATTTCCAAATGGATGTCCATGATTTTAACAAAGCCAATGCTTTGGGGGAAAATACTCCACAATGTGGAAAGAAATTTGATCTATTTTGTCAGAGTAATTAATTTAAATGAAAGAGAGTGAGTATTTGTTACTTGCCACACTGTAGCCTGTCTATTGACTCTGCAGAACTCTAAAACTACGTCTTTTAATACTGAGGATCTTCCTATGAGCCTCTTTTTAGGTTTCTAACAATAAATAAAAAAGTTCCCTTTTGGCTTTGTGATCTGGATTTAAATGCATTAAAGTAATAAAAGAAATCTACTCGGAAACAGATGAGCTTCACTCAATTTAAGATTAAAAAAATTCTGTGCTGAATTTCATGATTGGTTGCAAAGACAGGTGTCAGCACAAAATTACCGGGATCTATTCAGGGATACACAGCAAAATGGAATACTACTTCCTACTTATTTTACACTATTACAACTTCAGCAAGTTTCCATGCAACCACTGGGATTTTTTTGTCCATCTCCTCTTGGCTTCATTCTTGGGTTTCTTTGGGCCTTATAAGCACCCAAGAATGAGGCAGATGAGTGATGTGCCAAACTTCTCCTTAAATACAGCCTTTTTCTGCAAGTCTCAATGAGTGCAGTAAGGTACCCGCACACTCCAGAAAATGGCGAGCCTTGGCAAGAGGTTATTAGGCCTTTTCTAAGAAAAGTAATACAAAAATGCTAAATGTAAAGAGCATCTGAGTCTTCACGGAGCATGAGAACGTCCAGGCTGAGTGACGGGATTTGGTACCAGCCAGCTGCATCAGCAAGTACTATTATCATTTCAATTTTACATTCTTCTAAATTAAAGGCCCATCTTTTGATGCTTTAAATTGTCCAAAAAAAAAAAAAATCTATGTTTATAGAGGTAAAATATACCATGTGGAGTAAAATATCTCAGATAATAAACAGGGAAAGACCAGACTCTGCAATAAAGGAAAACAAACTTGCTTTTTTTAATGGTAAACAACATGTTTCTCTGAATAATACATTAGTGGCTTTTCATTTTTCAAGTAAGAGGCTATTACTTTCAACTGGGTATCAGTCAGTACAGCTTGGATATTTTTAAATACTTATAATCACGAACCTAAAAGACGTTGGCACGGTAAGAAGCTTAACAGCAATAAAAAGAACGTAAGTGGAAAGGTAGAACAGATGAGAACCAGCAATAATGCTCTATATGATACTGATCTCAGTTTTAAATAGTTTCTCGTTTCTATGCAAAAAAGGTGCTTGCGATTGTGCTTCCCACACAGCTGCATGGCCATGAAGCAGGTTCAGCGCTGTGGGAAAGGCAGGGGAGTCCTTGACTTCTGCATCTGAAATATGCTGAAGAACCATTTCTGAAAAAATGGCATTTTCATACTGAGAGAACTGATGTCTAATTCTGCCAAAATTCAGAAGAAAAAAAAATACAAAAATTAACTATAGTATTGGAGCAGAATGCAAGAGACGTGGCTGCCTTACCACCTCCTGCCTGGTGACCACAGCCCCCTCGCTGAATTTGCTGCCTCCCCTCCAGTTTTCCATTCTATCCCCAACCAGACTGTCTTCCATCAAATGTTTGAACAACGACCAGCCCAAGACAGCCGCGACCTCAGCTGGAGCCTCCTGGCCCCCAAAGAAATAAATATACATACCTACAGCCACTCTGCTTTTTTTTTGTAATAGATGAGGGTTATTCTTCATCTGCCATATCACAGGAATTTTTATTACATCACACTTTTTTAATAATTAATGATAATATATAAATTTTTTTTACCTCACATGAAAATGTGATTATTGGCTATCAACTGCTACCCACTAAAAATGATTAAATGATCCCTTCTTTTAGGAAAAACAGAATTTTCTATACCTTTATTGTAACGTTGTGCAGCCATTGCTGTATGAATACACTACAACGAAGCAGAAAGCAAAAATTTCTGGGTGCCTTGACGTAAGCCCTAAGATTAAGAATTTTCAAATGAAGAGAAAAATGACAAGTCTTTTCTTTAATAGTTTGGAATGAACTTGGCAAAGTTGAAAAAAATATCCTTAGGATATAATTAAAGAAAGGGGATGATAGCAAAACACACCATTGATTTTGTTCAGGATTAGGGAATTCTGCAGTTTAAAAGTCTGTCAAACAACTACAATTACAAGCAGACAATCTTTCTAAACAATATTTTCTAAGAAAATACCCACAGAGGTGAGCTCTCTGTCAGACCAGGGGCAGTTTCCCATTTCATAATATGATTATTTTTTTTCTCCACAAAGGCTGAAATTCTGCAGGGTAGTGCTTGTGTCCTGCTGTGCAGAATATGATCACTTTGAGCACAGTAATCTTTTCATAAATGAAAGTACTCCATTCACCAAGGAAAGTTTATGAGTGATGTGCTTCCTCCTACCATTTATTACTAAAGGCTACACTGCAGTAAATACCTTTCCAATTGCATTTCACGCCTAGCAGGTAAAATATTCTGCTTTATTACAGTATTTGCCAATTTTAGGAAATATAAATGTATACACACATGTCTAAACGCCATTACTATTGAATGCTCACTCTGACGTTGTATTAGTGGATAGTTTAGCTTATTAGGTTTTTCACATTTACTTTGTAATCTTTATCTGAAATAGTACAAATCCTGAAGTTTTGTACTATCTCTGCTCACTAACTTGATGGGTGATGGTTACACATTTCAAAGCTGCTTCTGCTTCTGCTCCCAGATGTGTGCAATCCTTTGTGCCTATGGAGTGGGGTCAATGGGCTCTTGTTGACTTAATTTCATGATTGTTTTTTCCTGAGTCACTAGAAGAAACTCCTGCCCTGGGCTCCCTTGCTTCAGAAATGCTGCCAGGAGTTAGAGTCTGTAACAAAAACGTCTCTTATATCCCTGTTTCACTCAGTTGATCATCCCTCTCTCAATGCACGAGGCTCATTCGTAATGGGGCCAGATCACTTTCATCCCTACAGTGTCACCTGGGGCTCACTTTGGGGAGCAGGATTTACCACGCAGGCCCTAGCAGGTGATCATTCGGATACAGAAGAGTTCCTGTGGGAAGCACAATGACATTTTGCTTTGCCTCCCACTCCTGCTTTGCCCAGTATGGGAGTAAGCAGGAGACTTATTTTCCCAGGTTTATTTGTCAGTACCTATGAAAGTCGTTCTCTGGAGAATTCTCATGGCATAAATACACACAAAAAAAAAGTCTTATCTTTTGGTATAGAAAAAAAATAACCTTACTTCTGATACTGACTATAGTAAAATATAGAAATCTGTCTGTCTGTCTATCTATTTCACATACTCCTGCCCCTGACAGACATGCCAGGTTATCACAGCCGGGCTGGGATGGCTGCGTACTCCTGAAGCGGTCCCGGCTGAGAAAGCCCTGGCACAGCCTGGTGCCACCCCACTACGTACAGATTTTTCCAGCTAAATTATCTACTCCACGGACCATGTTAAGAGCAAAACTGGAGTCACCATTAGCATTCAAACACTGCACTTGCTTAAAGGCACAACACGATTAATTCACTGTCACATATAATTAGTAACCACCATGTCAGCACATAATGTAAAGCTTTTTTTTTATTTAGCTTATGTGCAGCTAATTGGACCTTGGTTCTGAAGAGCTGCTGTGAGGATCTGGTAGCTTCTGCCACCACCGAAGGTAAAGGAGGGGAGGGCTCTGCTCGCTTTCGGACATTTTCAACTTGGAAGACAGTTGTGGCATCTCAAATTAAGGATGGATTGTGTGATCAGGACTGCAAACAGTATCAGGGTTCAATTTCTTGAGACTTTCTTAGCGACTTTGAAGCCCTTTATCTCTCTTATCTCCAATGAAGTCCCTCCCTCCCCTTGGCTTCACAGGACCAAAAGAAAAGTGCACGGATTACATACAATATTAGACCAACTTGAAATGAAGGCTTTTGTCCTATATGTAGCAGTAAATACACATGCAAAGGAGTCAAGGTGTTCTTTAAGCTGTTGCAAATGTTCATCATGTGTGAGCGCTCATAAACTTCTCTCAGGATTGCTGTAGCTGCAAAAATGCCATTACATTGCCTCACAGTGCAATTCCTGTGAATAATACCTACATGGTAAGGTAATACAGACCTTATTTGACCTCAGCATATTAAGATAATGTTGTGATGATATTACCATAACAACATTACGGTTGTGTTGTGATCACCATGTAACAGCAGACAATTACTACCTGTTATAACTGACAAAGTTAACCTTGCAGTACTCATTACAACTGTGAAACCTTCATTTCACCACTGAGGTGGTTTCACCTGAGTGCAGAGCAGGTGCACGCAGACATTTCTCTGTATCAGCAACAGAAATTGTGAATTCAGCTTTCTGTACAAGAGGAAACAGCAGCAACTGCAAGGCAATGGGATGGCACAGTTCTGCCATGGGGATGGAGGGATCAGACACGTGTCATAAACCAGTGAGTCTATCAATAACAGCAATGCGAGGTTAGGCTCAGTGATGTGGCCAAAGCAGACAGTTTTAGAAATGAAGAATGAGGATGACTGCCTGGTTCTGGGTGAGGTCCCTGCAGACGCACCCGCTACGGAGGTGCAGCTGCAAATTCAAACAGAAATGTGGGGTATGATTGAACCAACACATGGTATTATGAGAAATGAAGTGCAGTGGTGGAAGCCAAATGAGAAGAAAATAGCCAGCACCTGCTCACAAAGTGGCTTAGATTATCTAAAAAACTTTAAAACAACTGTGGTTTGGATCACAGTGAATAACTAGCTTTCCAGTTCAATATTAAAAAAAAAAAATTAAAACGCAGTATTTCCAAAACTGAATATTCAAGATTCAGTATTTCCAGCCCAATATTCAAAACAGTGGTGGAAGAAAAAGGCACAGATCTTCCAGAGATAACTGTCTCTAGTTCATTACCTTAATACCTTTGCAAGTATGTGCATATACAAAGAGTGTTCTGAGTGTTTGCATTGTGTATGTGCAAGAGGCCCCTCTACGTAATGGGTTTGTCTCCCCTGCACAATCGCAGTTGGAGGATCAGTTCAGCTGGGCACAGAGCCAGCATAGACTAATGCTGATACTGTAAACAATTAAGCCTTAAGCCACACAGGATTTTGGACTATAGTACATAAACTTTCTGTATACGAAGGCGTTAAGGAGCAGGGCATAAATTGTTACTGCCTGTAAAAAGCAGAATTGCTGGCAGCTCACTTTGCCCTTAACTAGCGAATTGGTTTTTTCTACTAGGATATGTCTATGTTTTATACATGACCTACAAGAATAAAAAACATTATTTCCCACTTTTTTTGTACCTTATGTAGTATCTAAGTGCTTTCCAGATGTGCACAGAGATGTAGCGCTGACATTGTTTGGAAGTTACTTTCTTGTTTTCTTCTCCCAAGAAAAATACTATGTGAAGTCTTTTTAACAAAAAACCTTGCAACACATGATATCAGCGTGAGCACGTCTAAAAAGCACAGCTTGCATTTGGAATAAACCCCCAGATTTGCGGAGGTGTTAGTACCTGTGGAACTCTCTTGCAGCTCTCTCACCTCTGCTGCTGAGCTGTGCCCTTTCAGCAGACGTGGTGAGCTCACAGTGATCTTAAACGCACGGTGTTACCACTGCCGCGGTGGGAGGTGCAGATGGAAGGAGCGTACTCTGAGTTTGCTATATATATATATTTATATACTTGAGGGATTTTTCAGCAGATTACATTTCTGGACCCAAATTCAGTTTTGGGGCTTGTGGCCATAAATGCTGATTTAAGAACACATCTATATTTGGGATGTTTTTCGAGGTGTACTGTCACCTCAGCACAGTCGGATGACATGGCTATGTTGTGCCTAGCTCACCCTGACCCGCGCAGCACAGGAGAGGGGCTCCTGAAGGAAATACACTGAGCATTCCTCTGCTTTGCATTGAAAACAGTCCACACTGGTTTTGTTCTTCTTTTCTGAAATGTACTTGCCCCATTTCTTGACAGACTCTAACCTGCGTTATTTGTCTTCTGCACCACAGGCAATAAAATGATTTGCCAGGATTTTAACGGACAAAAAAGGAGTTTCTGTTTCTCATTATTCTCCGCTCTGCTGTACAACTCCTACTGCAAGTGGCCACTTTAAACCTGTCCTGGAAACAGTTTATCACAGATTGGCAACGGTGCGGTGCTCAGGCAGTGCTATAGGCAGAGCCCGTCGCGTTTTAGCTGCTGGCATGGAGTCAATACAACGTGACAGCGGGGAGAGAAACCTGATTAGAAAAGGTATTACTGGATAAAAGCCTTTTTTCCCCAGGATGAACAAGCCCTTTTTAACTTGCAGAGGGCTCTGTCTGAGTGTTACGAGGCTGCAAATGTCTCGGCATCTGTCTCCTGAAATGCTACGCAGTCTATTTTTTGTCTTTCAACACTTCATTACAAGTGGAGACTGATCGTGCCTTGCTGATGCTGGGGAGGTCCTCTTTGCAGCACCTCTCTGCTGAAATGCAGAAATGTGTTTTTCACGTTGGAGAAAAGCTGCCGAGTCTTCCTGAGGATACCCAGGTTGGGGGATGTGACCTAAATAAACATAAATGTTCTCTGGAAAATGTATTCTGGCAGAGGACTCAGCATGTTGTGCAGATTACAAATTGCACCCCATTTTCTGTTTTAGCTGCCTGATTTTTTCTGCTGAAGCTGTTGATTGCTTCAACTGTCGCAATTCAGAGAAACATTTTCCATGCAAAAAGAAAAGTAGCAGTTGCAAGAATTTAAGCAGTGCTGAAACACACTATTTTTTGTGGTTGTTCTTTTTTATTTCATGCTCCATTGCTCAGTTTCCTACTATTGACAGATGTTGGCGATACGAGCCCTGATCTCACAATGGCTTATGTATCAAGAAGGCTCAGAGGTTTTGGTGCAGCTTCAATTCTAAGCTGGGGAAATAAAATAAAATCAAAGGTGTTTATGTCACAAATCTGTTGGAACAGTTCCTCATTGCCCAAGATACCTGCAGGACCATGACCCATTTAGATCTCCTTTCCTGTTGTCCCTGCCGCTGCTTGAAGCTTCAGCAGGATTTCAGAAATTGTGTTGTCTGTAGCTTTTCTTTCAGAATCGGCTATTCCTTAGGTGACTAGAGAGCTGGGGGCTGGAGGTTCAGAGCATAGGCACATACTTGTGTGCTGTTTTCTACAAAATATTCCGTCCCTGACACATTCAGCCTAGAGCTGTCTTGTACCTTTCCACAATACTCATTTTAACAAAACATCTGAAAAACTAGGGAAGAAAGCATGAAATAATTTTAAAATTATGCCACAACCCAAGGATCCAATGGTCTAACTTTTATTCCTCTCCCTTGCAGTGATACCTGGCACATGGGCATCCCGGCTCCTTGCACCTCTGAGCCGCTCTCGGCGGGAGCAAGCTCGCCCACGCTGGGGCATGCAGAAGCCCAGGAGGCACCACCCAGCTCCACTAACCACCTCATGAAGACTCACCAAAGCTTCCAGCACTCAGTGCGCCTCTAGCAAGGTCTTATCCTCTCCTCTAACACCCCTTAATGTTGCTGCCCCAAAGCTGAGGGACAGGAACTTGCTGGCTCAGATCATCCAGGAAGACCTTTTGTGTGTTTAATTTGTTTCCAGTTCGTTCCGTTTTCCCCCTCACTCTGCAAGTCACATTTCCACATTGAGAACCGTAGCCCACGCAGGCTTATTCACTGGACACAGTATCTCATGATGCTATGGAAAAAAGTGTAAGAGTTTTCAGCACTTAACAGTGTCTGCCATAAAACAGAAAGCTGTTCTCAGCCATAACCGTTTGGGAGCTGGCATGCTGCTCTAATAAAAACAATTAAGACTAGGGCAATAACATATTTACATCATTGTAAAAATTAGGAAAGGGAAGAGAAAAAGATCTGAATTGTCATTGTAGAATGGGAATTTGTTTTAAAGCTCTGACACAAAGATCTTGTTTTAACTTAGAAAATAATTTTTATTTTTTTTATCTTCTTCCCTTTCCCTCCATGAACTAGGGAATAACAACATTCTTCCTGTCACTTCCCCCAACTTTGCTAGTTTTCTGACCTGGGAGCACAGAAATTATTTGTGGTGTCTTTGAGCATTTTCTTTACATACTTTATTCCATTCATGCTTGGGACATGCACATCATTCCTAAACTGGAAGGTACAAGCAATTACTGTCTTTAGAGGAATGCATGGTTCTGGGGGTGATGATACATCAAAATAAAGGAGGAATCTGAGGCTGGATCTAGCCCCCATCCAAAGCATATCTGAGAAAAAAGCACAACACATCTGGAGTTCCCTCATGCCAGTGAAAAGTCTCTGGCTGACTTCCGAAAGGCTTTTGGTCAGACCCAGAATTCAAGCTCTTGTCAACAGACTGATGTTGAGGTAAGGGGCTCTGCAGCAATCTCCAGTTAGTGTGACAACCTGGTATTATTCCACCAAGAACAAAACAGCCTAAAAAAACTGTCTGGAACAGGAAGCTTTTTAGAGGACTGTCTGAAAGATAATACGCTAAACATAAGCACGCATGATAAATGCTGCCGTAGAGCTGTAACTGATAAATTCTAGTGAAGGATCCCCTGTTTATTGGCATAAATAGTAGCAGAAGGCAATCACAAGCATTATATTTTCCCATGGCAGAGTCTGCAGGAAGCACTTTCATTTTCTTTCATGTTTTGGACAGACAGTTTCAGTCTTGTTCTTACAGGATGTTCAAGTGTACAATGTTCTCCTAAAGAGCCTCACAGAAACCTATCCTATCCTATCTTACCCAGGCTGTGATAATAAACCATATCAAATTCATCACTTCTGAGCTTTTCTGAGAATAGAGAGCCACTGAAGCCTAGCTGAGCCCTTTACCTTTCCCTTCCCTGTTCATTATAGCTGATCCCAGGACTATTCCTTACCAAGCATTTTCTCCGGGGAAGTCTGCTATTAGATAACCTGAGGTCATCGAGTGGAGCTATGCCTCACTGTCCACCTGTGGTCTTACACGCTGAGCTTCGGTGACTGTGAAAGCATTAAACAAAAGCAATAGCAATCTCAAAAGGCTATGCAGCATCTTATTAGAAAGCAGAGTTGATCTCAATATGGATAAAATATAGTGAAACGTTGTGTTAAACATCTGATGAAGTGTAGACAAAATTCGGACCTTCTACTTTGAGAAGTTACCTTTGTGGGTCTGACTCATGAAGGTAATGGAAAAAATCCTGACTCCAAACAGGCCGCATTACGCTACGCCAAGGGCTGCTCTGCCTCCCAGACACTAAGATCTTTTCCACCACCATACTGAGATCTGGATGAAACCCTTTCACTCATGAACAGTAGGTCAATCATGAGACAGAGCGCGCAGGCAGCTCCCGGCACCATGAAGCCCCTCTATGTGGGAGAAAACACTGAAGCTCTCAGTCACTAAAGGATGTTGTCAGCAGTACAGCTCAAGCG
Source organism: Rissa tridactyla (assembly GCF_028500815.1). Lineage (NCBI taxonomy): Eukaryota > Metazoa > Chordata > Aves > Charadriiformes > Laridae > Rissa > Rissa tridactyla. The sequence goes on from NC_071473.1 coordinate 13,213,366, forward strand.
AACAGATGATGAAGGCAAAAGAGAGAGCCCCAGTGCAGCCAGTGGAGGCAGGGGAACATGATTTCCAATTGGGTTAGTACAGTCTAACCTTTTCATTTACCACTGCATGAGGTAGCCCACCCATTTATGACAAAAACTTGTTTAATGAACATTTGGCTATCAGGTTTCAGACATAAATATGCCTGTTCAGACGACTCCTAATTTAAACAAACTCTCGGGAGCGTGATCCTACCCTGAATACACCACAAGAATGAGGAGAAAGGCAGCTGACACTGACTTTTATAGATGCTCTGAAGGGGAAGAATCCGGCTCAGTGATCAGACAATGTCTATAAAAACAGTGGTAACCAGATGGTTACTGTCCCTGTCCAGTCTACCTCTTGCCTAAAAAACTTAATGGCTCAGAAAGGCTGAAGATACTTTCCTGAAATCCAGTGGGTCTGATCAAAGGGATTGGGTAAGTAAAAAATTAAGCCCTGCTTTATCTGCTTTCTTTTTACATCCAACATCAAGCCACCGCCTTTTTTACTGTAATGTTTAAAGCCTGAATATCTAGCCATATTTAATCTTTTTCTAGCTCCTGTCTGTCACCTGAGCACTTTACATTACCACTCACACAGGGAGACAGATCATACAAGAAAGACTAAGACAGCAAAAAATTAAGCCCATGTACCCAGACAGCCCCCATCTGAGACATACCTGTGTTGCTTCCCCTCTTTCTAGTGAGCAGGAGGTTGTTGGGACACGTCTCGCAGCCTCTCCTGCTTTAGGACCATCAAGGGGATTGCAAGCACATTGAATTTTGGCTGCTCAACAAGAGTGAGGAAGTCTCCATAGAAATATTTTTAAAATGCCTGACATCTGGCTTCAATTAAGTTTATCTGCATTAATAAAATACATTTCTCACTCAGTGGGTAAGGATATTTTTTAATCTTTTATACCGTCATCCAATAAGCCTGAAAACTGATAAAAAGTACATTCATGTGCAAATCAGTCCTTTTTCATTTCCCTTTACTTTTTTTTAATCCTACTTCAATATTTTAAAACCCAACATCTTTTGAGTCATGTAAATAATCCCTATTGGCATTGCTGACGACAAACGTACAAAAGTAAACTGTCAGCCACGGCAAGGGAGAAGATATGCATCAATGAACTGTGCTGAGATTCCGAGGGCTGATAATGACATATGGAGCCTTTCACGCTTTGATCATCAGTGTGGATCTGCAATACCCAAACTGACCTACTGCTATAATCATGTGGTAATTACCTGGTTGTCTATATTTGATTGCTGGGCTCTTTTTATCCCGCAGTGGACAGGTATTCTGCTTGCTGGCAGTACCTGTCTCCTTCCTTGCTATCAATCTCAACCATTCAGTTAAAACTAAAGAAATTATTCTATCGCTCTCCCAGGCTCTCTTCCTAAAAGGTCCACATCACTCTTAGAAGGTAACACTTTACAATGATAGCTCACTTTTACTGTAGTCCTTTTTCATCCACCATAACAGTGAAGGAGAATGAAGTTGTTTAGTGGGAAACAGGAGGAAAGAAATATATTTCTAATTAGAGACTGTGTTTTCAGTCTCTTGCAGTAGAGTCTGATGGCAAAAACACAAACAAATGGGAGACAAAGACTTTCCAAGTTCTTTACAAACATCAGTTCCAAATATCCTACAGCAACTTGGTGAAGTCCTCATGGATCCTGTCTATATGGACATGCAAAAAAGTTGTGGTCCAGCTTGTGCCTGCTGAGATAGTTGATCAGGGGTTGTGTTGTCCCTCTCTAGAAACACTACACTTCGACGGCAACCTTGTCCATCATTATCCCTCCCAGTTCCCTTCCTCCCCCAGGAAGGGTATCCAGCTGACTCCTAGTACTTCTCTGCCCATGTGCTCTGAAGACTTTTACCATGTAACACAAGCCAGGTTGTAGCTCCGAGTGATTTGCTCAATTTTCACAGCTCAAATAGGAGAAATCACAAAGGATATTCAGATCTTTTCACCCCCTTTTCCCTGCGAAACACGGCTTTTGAAGAACATGCAAATTGTCCATTCAGATTTCCTGGTAGAGGTAAATATATTTGTTTTCTTTATTTTATTTCCCTGATCTTTGTTCAATGAATCCTACAAGTGCACCAAAGTGTTACTTGTCAATCAGGTCATCAGCTTAGAAAATGTCTAGCAGCAAAGAAATATAAAATGAAGTAGCTACAGTGTAATTTTCTGATCAGTCTATTAGACATTTATGCATTTAAACAGTTCATGCATCTGTTCTACTATGTCATCTGGCAACTTCAGACTTCTGAAAATTATATTCTTTCACCAGATATAAAGTCTGTAGCTCTCATTAAAATATTCATGACAAGAAATATTTTAGTCAGTTGGTGAATTCCTATTACAATTAAAACATAAATCACCACCATGCCATTACTAAGGTGTGGGAGAACTTGATGGACTTGCAGTAATTTATGAATAAATACAAAGAATGGGAACATTGCGATAAGCTTGAAGCAGCCAAGGGCTTCTTCTATGTAAATCATAATTTGTGTGCAGATAAGTCTGTAAAGGATTTTGTAAAGAAAATTTTAAGACAATGAAAACAAAAAATCCAATCCAGTTACAAATGAACTAGCCTAAGTACTGGCTTAGTGCTGCAGGGAAAGCAGTACGGAGTGCAAAAACCATCCAGGTATTTAATTAAAATAATCTGACTATTCTACTTAAAAAAAGATTTTTCTAGACTTGAGTCAGCATGTTCTGGAGTAGGACAGTCCTTTAAATGTATTTGAAAGGAACAGAGGAGACACAAAAGAAAGGTACCTTTTCCATGACAAAACCCAAAGATTTCACCTGGGACCTGCCATATAGGGAAGTCCGGGACGGACACTTCTTCCACAACCACATATCCTTATCCCTGTATTATCTGCTACAAGAGTGACCTGAATTAAAGCCACAAAAACATGAATGAACCCATTTCCTGAGTTTGATCAAAAGCTCAATAATTCTGTAAAATCACTTCATTTACTCCTGGTGTTCAGCTCAGGCTTTTGACAAGGCTGGCACTAAGATAAGTATACAAATTGATTGATTCAACAATCTTTAAAAAAAAGACCCAGAAACACTCAAAAAAATCCCCAAACAACAAACCCCAAAGCAGAATTACTTTCCTTTATTCTTTTCCATTAGAGTACAGATTCCTTTATAAACCAGATTTTTTACTGTTTTACCCAGTATGTAGCTATCAGTATCTTAAACAGTAGTTTAAAAATCCAACTATTTTTACCTAATTTAACTATGCACCACATCACAATGATTATAGATCATTTCTATTCTCAATTAACCTTGGGGAACATTTAGATAATCTTTGGGAAATGCTCAGAGGACTATGGAAATCTCTAATTTCTACATCAACAGAGGGCTTTGCATGCTTGGTTAAGTCTGGAACCGCCTGTTCCTAATTTGTTTCTCCAGATGAATATTTATCTGATTCACAGACTGTTTCACAGATGCTTTTAAATGTATTGCCGTCAAGGAGCCTGGATGCAAAAAAGAGAAACTCCTATTTTGCTTTCCTGTGTGTTACTAATAAACCACTCAGTTATTTCACTTTCCAGTTCTGCTTTCAGTAACGGATAGGGCCTAACCTGAGAAGAGCCCATTCATTTTGAGACGGCTATTTAGTTGCTAAAGAGCAATTGTCTGCCGCAGTATTAGCACGGGTGGGGGACTTTGCTGTAAAAACCATTTCTTGCATCTCTTTTCATGTTGACTGGCAAGTTCCTGACTCTGAACACTGCCGGGTTATTATAGCAGAAAAGTTGGCAGGTTTAGCAGGAAGGTAGAGTAATAAAAATAAAAAGATCAACAGGCATGGAAAGAGAAGCGACAAGGCAGAAAATGCAAATAAAACGGAACAGAGACCTTAAAAAGAGACGATGCCAAATTATCAGTGGCGGAGTCAGTGGAGTTACCCTGCTTGCGCTGGCTGAGCCTGCCCATCCCGGTGAATCTGTATGCAAAGCCAGCCACATGCAATTGATTAATTCAGCTACTGTTATAAAGTAGAAAATAAATTGTTCCATTAAAAAAATATATTTTAGCATCAGCTATGATCAGTGAGCATCTTTCTCTGATTTTTCTCTGCTTTCCTCTGATTTTTCTCTACTTTCCATTTGCCATGAATCCTTCTCCAGCTCCTTCTTGGAATCTTCCAGGACATCTTAATTACCCATGGTGAGCAATTGCCACTGAGCTGTGGGCAAAGCAATGGATCAGTTTAAAAGTACAGCAGCTCATGTGCAATTTCTGCTGCTACAGATTACTGCATTAAAGATTACTAGTCACCCAGAAAATCCCAGAAGAGAACATCATCATGGCTTAAACTGAGTATGAAAATTGTAGGTTCAAATTTTAATGTGTTTCTTATTGGATTTGATTTACCACAAGAGACCCAGAATAACTCGTGTCTTATTTGTTACTCCACACACAGCTGTGTAGAAGTCTCAGACACTGTTTAGAGAATGATTATAAATAAAGCTGTCAGAAGCCTGTCCCCATAGGGCCATTCGTTTGTCCGTACAATGACAATGTTAATACTCTATTTTCAACAGCTTTTTTCCATAAGTGTGGACATGATTTCGAGCTCATATGAAGTCCGGACAGCCAGAAATTGTAGCCAGGTCCTGTGGTGCCATTTATCCTTGTCATTACATCCTCCATGGTTAGGAAGTAAAGATCCAGCTGCCAATTAAAGCAAGAGTAACCCTTAAAATAGATTAGCGCATGCCTCAAGTTATCTCTGCTCGGTGGCCTAATCCTGCTCCCAGGGAATTCTGTGAAAGCTCCTGACTCCACTGAAATCCTCTCCTGCCCAAACCAGGGCAGCTGCGTTAACACAGCTGAGGCTGGAAAACCCGTGCTGTAATGGGGGCAGGAGAAAAATCAAGGTTATTCTCATCAATGATTTGAAGGAAGCACCCAAGTGCCATGGGCTACATACTGGGATGTACCCAGGAGCAGCAGATAAGGACTTGGCCCTTTTTCAGTGGGTATAAATGCACTTTCAGCTTTATATTTATAGCCCAATATCATGAAAGCTGAAACAGGGAAAGCAATGACTTTTTAAAATGAGAATAGTTGTTATTCATTCTGACTCTCTGGATTTGTAATCAGCTTTATCAATTTAATTTTATTTATAGTACGTTTTTTGACAGCACCTTTCTCAGATTCAGAGACAGCTGAACTCAGTTTATTAAAGCCCTGGGTGTTCCTCATGCTTGATTAATGAAAATATCAATATATTTTATGGAATTTAGCAAAAGCAGGAAATTGAGATTTTTGGGAAGGGAGATACAGCTGTTAGACCATGCAGAGAGGACTACTGAAAATGCCAGGAGAAAAGCCAGACCAAACAGAGATGAACTTGCCAAGAGAGATCAATGAAGAATAAACACTATATGCCTGATAACTTGGAAAATGAAGTCAGACAACGCAGCAGGCTATCTCCAGCAGTGCCTGCGTTTCTGAAAAGCTTGACAAAGAACTGGCAGCGTTTCAGGATTCCCAGAATATGTATCCACTAATCACATACAAATAAGTGGGTCGTGAACACATTTAAATCAGTTTATCTGTGTAAGCGCTGTCTGCAAAGCCTCTCTGTTACGAAGCGGTGGGACTCTGCTGGCTGGCTCAGCTGGGGCTGGTGAAGAAAAAGGAGTTCCTCCATACCAGGAGTCAGGTCATTGCTGCTCTCTGGTGTCATTGCACTCATCCGTTCCTCTTGAGCCACTTGTGCTTTCTCATCTGGTATTTATAGCTATTTGTGGCAAGGGGACTTGGAGAAGCCAAGCTGCCCTAGTGGCAGTGACAGTCATCTACCCAATCCGTTTCAAAACTAAGAGACGCCATGACTTAAGGGCAAGAAATGGCAGTGTGATGGTTACCTGCAGACACTCACTGTCGGCGCATGTACCTGCATGCAAGGGGATGACACAACTTCGATCCCTCACCCTGCTCTCACCTCACGTCCCCATTTAAGCCAGTGGGACTTGCTCAAGTGCCTCTGAGTGAATTTTAAGTGAATCTTAAAACACCACACATCTTGTGTTGATCCCCTGGTTTCTCACTGCCAGACAATCCAGGATTGCCTCTTGGCAGTCACAGGACTTTCGTGGCAGAGGTGATGGGGAGAACAAAATGATCAGAGGTTTTATTCAGCTCTATAATTTCCACAATGAAGCAAAAAATTCTCATTAATATTTGTGGATCTGAAACAAATCATACACTTTTGAAACCAAAAAGTCTCATCAATATTTGTTGATCCAAAACAAACCGTGCACCCTGTTTATATGATACATATATTTACAGGAGAAATCTAATCTCAAGGGGATGTCATGATTGTGAGGACATCGCACTTTCCTTCTTCTTCAAGTTCACACATTCGACCTTCCCTTGCAGCATACTAAATCAATGCATGCAAATCCTTTTTCACAGCTCTGCTCCCATTTAAGTCAATGGCAAAACTCTGAGCGAATCAAATGAGGGTATAATTAAGCCCTCACATTTTAGTAAACTCCATGCAAATAGCTCACAAACCTTTAGACTGAGTAAAAATTTGGCATGTAAATGACGCAAAGCATACATAAGAATGCGCAAAATAAAAAAGCAAGTTTCACATGCATTTTGGCCAGGTCTAATCATCCATCTACTAATCCTACTGTTCCAATAAAGAGTTATATAAAGTCTCCTTAAAGCAAGTCGCCCCAGATTCAGATCTGCCTCTGAACAAATACACTGCCTACAGCCCTCAAATTCAGGATGACTAATCTGCAAAAGATCAGACTGTCCCCTTTCTTCATACTGACACTAACTTTCTCAACAGCAAATTCCTGATTTGGGGATACAAATATGTGTTTAATGCGTGGCTGCAGTAGGTCCAAAGCAGACAAGATAACTCCAGGATTACTTCTGCAGAGTCACTGCGCAAAGTGGCTGTCCCTAGTGGTAGGAGAAGTTAAATCTCACGGATGATGCCCCTGAGAATTCAAAGGACTTATATTTAAAGGTACTGAAGGGGAAAATAACTGGCCCTAGTTTAATGAATCTGGCTAGCAAACAGCAGAACTGGAGGTTTTCCCTATAGATTCTGCCCAGCGGGGCGTGTGAGGCCTAGGGAGAGGGAACAAGTACCCAGCAGGTTTGTCAGAGTCACTAGAGAAATCATTTTTCCCCAACTCCATGGCTGAAAGTGGCATTTCAGGAAAAACACGGTTTGCTCTGATTTGGAAACCACTATAAAACCATTGCTTGCCAGAAGCACACACAAGCTTGTAATCCTTTTGTAAGTATTAGTTTTGGAAAATGGCTTTAAAACATCTCCCAAATCTTTGCAAACCGAGCTCGGGGTCCGCGGGAGAGCGCCCTGGATGCCCTGCTCACCATCCTCTTCATGTCATTTACTGGTTCGTCCCCCCCTGCTGCAGTCGTCAGCCTTCCTCTGCCAATGCTGCCACACCGAGGGGTGCCACATCCAAGAGGTAGTGCTGTGGTCAGGGATGGTGAGCTGCTTTCCTGCAGGAAGCCCCCGCAGGTACTGCTGAGCCTGGAACTGCAGAGGTGGGATGCAACTCTCTCCTCAAAGCGAGTGCAAGGCAATCAACAGGAATAAGAGTTAAAAATTCTGCTAAAATGAAGGACTGAAAAGAAAAGGAGAAGGAAGATGCTTTCCTAACAGGGTTGCCTTCTCCAGGTATGTCCCCTGAAGCACCAGTCTGCAGCTGGGGGCTGTGCAATGCCCTGGGGTGCACAGCAGGAGCTGCGTGGAGCTGCTTGCTCCGCTTTCCATCCCTGTGCTGCCAACAGTGGGGCTTCCAGCAATGAGATCCAATGAATGGTGTCTTAATCTGGGAATCTGGAAATCAGGACAAATCTTTGTGCAAGTCTGGACTCATCTTACCACTGTTTTCCTTCTAAATCTGTTTTATCTTTCAGACAGGAAAAAATCTGCTGGAGGGACAATTTTGCCATGTATATGAAAAATCCTCCATAGAACCCTGGAGGATGTTCTACATCCTAATAAGCAAAAAAACTTAGATGAAAGTGTGAAAGTATCATCTCTCAAGGGATGTTACAGGCATAAATACCTTCATAATGCATATGTATCTGTTTATGCATGCACATCTGGACATACACACATATAGACATTTGTGCATGTTTTAAACATATATATGTATGTATGAAAGCAAGAGAGTTATACAGAGTAATTTTACTCTTGAAGTGACACATAGAAAAGCAAGGCAACTGTCAGTAGAGCTAAAGAAGGTAACAGAGGCCACAGAACCACTGGAAAGCTTTCTGAGCTCTGCAGACGTAACACCCACCACTAGAAAACAGATCTTCAGATTTCAGACCCAGACGAGCATGAAGGGTCACCAGCATGACACTTGTGACACCCGTTCAGCGGTGCGGAGGAGCGCAGGCAGACAGTGCCAGCCTTTGCCGGGTGCGTGGCACACAGCAGCTCCTGGCGCCTCGGCCGGGGGCTGTGTGGGTAATGCCTGCTCTCGGGAGCGATCCCACAACTGGCGCCGGGTGTACGTCAGAAGCACCAGGCGAGCAGCACCGCTACGATCCCTGCCCCCATTACACACAGATCTAGTAACCTACTTTGTCCAAAAAAAAAAAGCACTGAATCAGATGGGGCGGCTGGGGACCACAGCAGCAGCTATCCGTCTGCTACATCTTTGTGCTGTCACTTCACCCAGCAGACGTGCAGCGTAAGAAGCAAGGCAGGGAAAAACTCTACCTCTGCAGAGAGACCTTGCTGCTGCTGAAGCCTTTGATTTATTCCCTGCGTGAACATCAACTTCTTTTGCCATTGCAGGATGGTGTATGAGCGAAGGTCTGATCTCCTAGTGCTGTCACCCTCGTATAACCTGCTGTCGTCATGCCTCCTGTGAAGCATGTCATTGTGGGGCACAGGACAGGGATGCTTCTCTGAACTGATGTGTCAATGCAATTTAAGCATTTCACAGCCAGATCCTTGGCACAGGCTTGGATAGAAGTCAGCGATGCTGCACTGATTTACATCAGCTACAATTTGGGGCTACTTTATTTTTGGAAAGATGGACAAGATGCTCAGAATTAGTATTCCCTCATACATGAACAAAAGGACCACTCAAAAGCCAGTACAGGGATCGCCAGGGAAGTGACCCCGAGAGAGCCTGGGGTCTTGGCTACACAAGCTGGTGACCCTCAAGTATCTGTTTCCAGATACAGCAGGCAGGTGTCATCTCCCTTCATTTTATATGTCCAAGATACAGACATTTACATGCAATCTGTTTTGTAGCTGTGCTCCCTTAAGTCAATGAAAAGAAACCAGACCTCATATTTAGGTCTTTCCTCTAGGATGAAATGACTTGCATCCTGACAATGACTTTTAGGACAACTTCAATGTAGCCTGAATATGAAGTATTCAAACTTAATTATACGCACCGAAGAGCAAACAAGACCATCTGAACACAAACACAAGCTTTCTCCCACAGTTTTATTTCCCAATGACTCACATTGAAAGGATATTGTTTTCTTTCAGGCATTAACTGTAGAGATATAAAATAAGAAATGAAATTTCTGGACCAGAGCACCTATGCCAGTGAACGGGTTTCATTTGTGAGCAAGAAACAAATTGTTCACTTCATCAGTGAGACCTTTATTATTACAAAAAGATACTACGATGGCTGTTGCAGTGGCAAGTCATACAGCTCATGTCCTTTTTAGCTTGTGTACGACCACTGGGTCAGCTCCCTATCGAGGTGCTTCGTAGCCTCCTGAACACCACACAAACACCACTGCGACAGTCAGACACACAGACACACATTCAGTCATCTTAAGCCCACAGAGAAACTTGACATTTCTAATACAGCTATACCACTGATTTAGCAAAGAGAAAACACTTGCAGGTCTTTCCTCTGCCTACAGACAACTTCGCCAAGTTGGAGGAGCAGAGGGCTCCTTTGCCTGGCACCTGGATCAGTGATGCAAAAGATGTGTTCAAAACCCTGTTTCAATTTCCAGGGAAGCTTGAAAATTCTCCAGGGAGGAGAAAATTTCTGCCTCGCAGATGCCCTGTCATGTGCTGCAGGGAATTATTCTCTGCAAGCTTTTGGACTGTGGCCTGGTTTCATTTTTTGTCTGTCTGAAGATATCTATTTGAATTTGCAAACAATTCCTGCATGTGCTAAACTTTTGAACAAATTTATTATTTGCAAACTTTTTCCACCTGATCCTACTGTCCACATTTGATGTGATCTGTACAGTCAGAAGCCTATTTTACAGTAAGCAAGTATTTTGGTGTAAAAAGAACTCTATAAAATGCATCCTATTAGATTCATAGGAAACAGACCCCACTGTACATGGTAATCCCTTTTTGTTGTAAACAAGCATAATTTCTAGCGTTTCCAACACCACAGACCACATTTTCAGGAAGTGTTGGTCCACATGGTTGTAACCTACAATACAGCCCCAAAACTGTATAGCTTTATACATATGTTCTTTTATTTATGCTGACGATGTGGGAAGTAGGAAGAATCCTTTTCCGTGCCTCAAAATCATGCACCAAGATATTTTTTTTCCACATCTCTGCCTGCTCTAAATACAAGGAAATTTATGAGAAATGAGTGCTAATCAGTTTTTCTTGCAGAGTTTTTTCACACTTAGTGATCCAGGACAGTTTTTACCCATCTGCTCATGAAAACACCCTTCCTGGATGACAGCTAATTAGGTAATATAATAGTTTATCCTTCTAATGTACTGATTTACTTAGTGAGGCAAACAATATGCTTGTGTATTTTTCATGTTGTTTATGTAACTGTTTGCACATAGATTTTTCAGTTACTGTGAAATAATTATAATGATATTGAATTAGCACAAATGTTGCATTTTGCAGCTCAGGAAGCATCGCCTTTTGATTTCAAGGGGCAAAAAGAAGTGGGAGGATGCTTAAACATTTGAGAATGAAACACACTCATTAACAGTAGCTCAGTTTATGAACTTCAGAGGTTAAACATTAGCTACAAAAAGTCTTTTAATCAAGATGGATCAAGCCTCTCCACTTAAATGCATTATCCAAATTTGCAGTCATCTCTAGTTAACGAGTAAATCTGAATTAGCCTTTCAAAAGAATTAAGGGAAAAGAATCAACCCTTTGATGGTGTTTGAAGCACAAGTTAGAGTAATTGAATCGATGTGTTAAATCTTAGATGAGATCTTTTAATCTGTAAACCGGCGATCGAGAATTATGTGGCTAAAACTAGATGCAGTGGTTAATTTTGATAAATTATTCTGTATGGGGAGGTCCCCCACAGTAACAGCTTATCTGAAAGCAGAATTGAATTTGCTTGTATTTACCTCACTTGAAAAAGGAACAAGTAGAGTTGAAATATGCCAGTTCTTCCTGTTACATTCCTCTGTGAATTCAAGATAGATTCTGTCCTTTAGGTTCAAGGCTTGCACATGAATATGTTGTAAAAACAAGACCTTTTGAGCAAGTCTCCCTGAGTCCACCAGGGAGGGATAATAAAACTTTTATCGTTCCATGTTTCTGGGATGGGGTCACTTAACAGATAAGCTCCCTGCATTCACACTGTAAACCTAGTCTGGAGTTCAACCAGATCATTAAATTGGGAAAATCCTATAGTAGAACATTAGGAGAAATCCTGTCTCCTCAAGGAGTAGTTTAACTGGACCTGTTTAAACATATAATGAACCAGATCGTTCAAAATCCTGTGAAGATGATACTCTGCACATGCAGGTGTATGAGGACTGGTACATAAGAACTCTTTGAGCACTTTTCCTACCAGAACAAGTTGCTAAAGGAAGAAGTCAGTCTCATGGGGTCCTTGTATTAGTCCTAGCATCCTGGCTGCCCCCTCTGTGTGTGAAACTGCCTTTGAAGCAAAGACGACCTTACTTTTGTTAGAAATTTCATTAAAGGCCAGAGTTAATTTCTGTAATTAAGATATGACGAAACAACAGCCAAACATTTTTTTCAACAAAATGGTAATTTCAAAGCGATCCATATGCTTGAATGTGACCTGTAAAACCGCCCACCCTTTTATGTTCTCCAAGTGCAAGTGGCTTTACTCGCTGACAGAGCTGAAAGGACAAATAAAGTAGGCATTAAAACCCAGCTCTGAAAGAAATACAACCATGTTCAAGAAGGGATAACTGTTTTCTTTTATGGCTCCTGAAAGCTACGGAAATGCACAAAACATTTCTGAAGTAGGAGCTCTCTAAAAAGTGTGTTAAATCTGCAAATCGAGGCTCTTACTCAAACTGAGATACAGAAAAAAGTCAAGTATGAAGCTGGCGAGGGTTGTTTTAGCCACAGTAGGGATGGAGGTGCCGCACCGCCACGCTTAGCCCCAGCTGTGCACCGGTGCTCTCCCTGCACACATGGGATCAAAAGCAGGAGCCGAAGGATGACCCAGAGCTGTGCTTGAGAGCAATGCACTGAGCTTTTATAATATCTTATTCATTCAGACAACAGCTTGCATTAGTTTCTTCATTTGTTTTGTCTATTTTTTCCCCTCCTCCTCCTCTAAATTGTTGCTAATCAGAAATCTGACAAAATCCCCTCACCTTCTCTGGACAGAAAATCATTCAGAAACCAGAAAATGGAAAAAAATGGACCAAAGCATCATCATTTCACTCTTAGTGGAAGCAAAGAGGAGGACCCATCTAGCAGCTGAGTGCCCTGAGCCCACTGGGAGCTGAGGCTGCAGGTCACCCCTGGGAAAGGGGCATAGCCATCACCTGCCATGAGAACAACCCCCGGTCAGTGCGCTCCTGGCTTGGTGGTGCAGAGAGAACACCAGTGTGCTTGGGGACCTGGGCACCCATAGGTGACCACCCTTGGCTGCTGGAGCCCCTTGCCCTTCACATCCCCGCCTAGACCTCCTTTTGGCAGGGGAGCAGAGGCTCTCGAGTAGCATGCCCGCTACGCAGACAGAGATTTGCTGTCTGAGAGACACTGGTGAGGGATAAAAGACAAAGTTTCAGGCATAGTTAAAAACAGTTTTTCCTTCCAGCAGAGGGAAGTGGGAAAAAAAGGGGGGTGGGAAATGCCATGCAGAATAGTGAGGATCTGAAGAAAACATCACATAATATAACCAGATTTTTGTGTGGGAGAAATAAGCATTGACAAAATTCACATGTCTGAAGGGAATTTAATTGAAAGATTAAACGTAAGTCAAGGCTCAGAGGCCCAACAGCAAAAGATACCATGCACTAAAAGTAGCAAGTCATGCCCTTGCTTAGAAGAGACTGTATTTAAGCACGTGCCTTGTACTGGCACAGCCTGATTAGACTGCTTATAAGTAATCTCAGGCCTCTTATTAACCATGAATTTTTAGAGTTTGTTTTTTATAAAAAGACAAAGCACATGTCAAAGCAAGCAAAAAATGGTTATAGCCAATCTCTTCCAGCACGCACAGATACGCTCCACTGATCACCGACATAAAAAAAATAGACTGCACTGGGTTTTGGAGGTGAGAAATGGAAAAGATCTATTAGGTTGTCTTGTCCAGCTCCCAGCTAAAGCAGAGGGCCTTTTCTGTCGTTTGTTTACCCAAGTTTTCTAGAAAATTTTCCCTTGGACTAAATAAAGTATTGCATAATGTTCTTAGTAGTATCAATATTTTCCCTGACTTTAAATAGCTAGATGTAATTCTGTGTGCTTAAAATAAGGTATAAGGCTTCTACAGCATAACAGTCCAAGACCAGCTCACGTAGCTCCCTCTAAAAACTCAGCTGGCGTTGACAGCCCCCCTTCTCCATCTCCTAGAAGAAAGGATTTGGGGGCTATTTAGAGTTTGGCTGCTGAGAGAGCCCCTGAGCAAGGGAACAAGCTATGGCTGTAGACAGGCGTCTACAGCAGAGATGGACTTGCCATGGGACAGCCCGTTACTCCCCTCTGGGCACAGGGGGACACATGCCACTGGCTTCTGGGTACTACAGCTGCATGAAAGCAACCACAGAGTGAAACAAGGAAGAAATAAGGTGATTAAACCTTCACAAGCATGTCTATGGGCATTAGAAGGAGCTTTGCTGAGCACAGCAAGGTACTGTTGAGGGAGAAAGAAACCCTCAATATTAATATTAAATCTTACGGAGTTTTCTTTAAAGAAGCATGTTAATATTGTGCCTCAGAGTTATTAAGAGTATTATAAATCATTTCAGAGAAATGTAGGTCACGTTCTGAATTAGTGGATTGATGCACAAGGGAGCACGGCAGTTTCCAGCAGCCCTGGTTTCAGCTCCAGCCTGGCACTGGCAGGTACCAGTGAGGGAGAGGATGGATGCTGGCACAGCAGCGAGGCAGAGGATGGATACTGGCAGAGCAGCGTGGGAGCAGGTCCTGGCCTCACTAGAGTCAACGGCACAACTCCCGCGGGCACCACCTTCCTTCCACATACACTCCTCCCAGGGAAAGAGGAGCTGTGATATATCTTGTCAGCATTTCAATTATTTATTGGCAGAGGCCTCCCAAAGCTGAGGTGTAGACCCTGATTGCAGCTGAACTACTCAGCGGAGCAGCACAAGGGGGATGGAGAGGGACCGTGGGAAATCCTAGTACAGACTAATGCAGACAGTGGGGAACACTAGAACTATATTTTTATTTTTTTGTCTCAGATTTCTTTTTTAATAAGGACAAGGGTAGAGACCCAAGTTGTGAGGGTAAGGATCAAACTGTTATCATCTGGCTTCTGTAATTAGATTAAATGAAATGCCAGAGTATCTAGGTCTGGACATAATAAGAATATAGAAATTGCAATGATGCTTTGTGCTGTGAGGGCAATTAGAAAAGCAACAACATATTTTAGCAAATATTTCCTTGGTCTGTACTGACAGACCAAGGACAGAAAAGATAGTAATAAGGCAATGAGGAGACACAGTCTATTTTTCTTCATTGTCTCCCTAAAAATAGACTGAATTGCAACAAAAGCACATATCTCATCCTTGTTAAGGCAAGACTAATGGTAAACTGCTATGAGTACAAGTCTTACCTTTCTTTTGATCATAATAGACTTGCTCTTTAATATGGAAAAGATAATGTATTTGACTGAAGTAATTTAGCAGGAAATTATTGTACTGTACTTTTTTTACAAGTGGCAGTATTGGTTTTCATCTTCTGCCTACTTTTAATGCTGCCAAATTAATTAAACAGTAGAGAAATAACAGGATACATGATTACAATACAAGTGTTACTGTACAACGGCATAAGTACATGTAAAAATCCTAGAAAGGATATTTGTGTTTCTGTTGTTAAAATAAATTATTTTAAAGGTGACTAACTCTCCTCCTGGCCACAGAAATCCCTATCAGTCATAAGATTCTTACTAACTGTTCCATGTTAAAAACCTCACCGCAACACTTCTAACAAAAACTTCCACAAAGACCCACAGAATTTTACAACAGTTTCACTTGAATTTTTAATTTTAAAATAGAATCAATTTTAAGGAAAACAGCTTAAAACAGCAGAAACTCAGAAAAACTAAGTGTTTCTGCATACCTGAAAAAAACTGATTGTGTGATACAGTGAATAGTTTTGGAATACCATATCGAGTATATACTAATAGACCATTAAATATAAGCACAGAAAAATAGCTTTGTAATGAAACACAGCAACACAAAGAAGTTACAACCGGGTCCATGCCATAACCACTGATCCCAAGGAACGCAGCCAGTGGGCAGAGCCAGTCTGGCAGCGGGAGCAGCTGCCAGCTCGCTTCCCTCCGTGCAAGACAGCCAGGCCCCAGCCGGAAAGTCCCAGGGCTGCCCTGTAGAATTAGCGATGCCATTGCTCTACTTCCACCTTTTCCATGTGCTATGGCTCTATTGACAAAAATGTGCACTGTTTTGTCCAGACACGATGCATCTTCTTGTTGACCCGTGGGGTCTTGGTGAGGGGGCTAATGCTCAAGGGCTGAGGGCTGTGCTCTACGCTGGAGGCTGCTCTCCAGCGCGAGGATGCCCAGGCTCGTTGGAAATGAGATTAGCCATAGACCAACTGCTGCCCACAACTTCATGGTGAGACTTAATCTACCTGGCTGCTCGGCAAATGCTGCACCACAGTGAAGATTACAGCTTCCACATGAGCTCTGACTGTGCCTTCCCCCGCCATAACATAAATGCTGTCAGCTCGCAAGTGACCCCAAAGCTACTAGTTCCATTAAAGAGCTACAGCTTCTTCGCTTATAATGCAACTGATTCCTGTCCTCTGGCACTCATGCATAAAGTGAGACTTATCATACAATTCCCCGGGGGTGAGAGTAGCCAACAGAGAAGCTATAAAGACAGTTCAGAAAAAACTTGCCTCACACTAAACGGAGCACTTAAATGTGGTGTCACAGTATTAATAAAAGCCTTGAACCAGCTGTCTGTAAGTGCTGTCCCTACACTGGCTCTTCTGCACCTGCAGGGAAGCCAGGCTACTGGGAAAGCAGCGCCGAGCCACGGTTTGCCAGAAGGGCAAAGCGCTCACCGCGGTTGTAGCCATAACCTCGGTGCCAATGCCAAATGCAAACCACGGCGGGGCCCTGCAGGGATGCAGCCGGGCAAGGGCTCGCAGCTGGCCTGAATTTCAATGCTCTAAAAATACTGCGATTATGGCGCTGGGAAAGTTTCCGTCTTAGTCATCTGAGTATCTATTAAAATGCAAATTGTCACAGCAATTAAGACTAATTAAAATAAATAATAAATTATAACAAGAGACCAGAATTGTCTATTTCAAGGCAATGAAATAGAAGCTTTTCCTTGTTACTTGTTGTGACCTGGTTAAATGCATTCATTTATCTAGAAATGTAAGAGCCTGGATTCCAGAAGGATAGGTACCTCAACATTTTTTACTCCTCTCTGCCTATCTGGAAAAGATAAATGCTGTTGCGCTCAATCTCTTTGAAAAATTGCTGAAGCAAAAGCCAGGAATAATTAGATCTGATGGGGCTGTAAACATTTTTAGAGAAAAACAGAATCCCCTTCAGAAATCTTCAAAGTAATTATTACACTACAGGAGCTCTAAACTTGACTACGAAGTAAGAGAAGAGTATTTGTTCTGGAGGCTATTTTATTCTGGTCAGAAATTGCTGCATAGTCTGTTTCTTATCTTCCTTTATTAATGTTCTTTCAAGCATGGTATTAACCTCCACTAAACATTTCCTTTTTCAGTCTGGGCTTTGCTATTCAAAATAAACTGCCCCTATTTCTATGCACGTATCACTGACAGGCTATATGTTCTCTCATTCACAGATGGACTTTTGGATGGAGGATAACAAGTCCAGCTACATGTTCAGTAAGAGCCGCCTTCAGTCCAAGTTTCTCAGAACCTTAGAGTACAGTCAGTGAAAAATATCTTTTAAGTTTAAATGCAGTTGCCTCCTCCCTAATGGCCACCTCTAGATTTTCGGGGGCTTTCTGATTTCATTCTTGCTTGAGCTGAGCAAACATGACCAAACAGAGCAATCTGGCTGAGCCCTTGCTCTGGTATCAAAGGGTCTGTATGCCTGAGTTTATTGCAACAAATAAAAGTCAATGCATTTTAAATGGAAAATAATTTCCACACATATTACTGTAGATACAGATGTGGGAAAAACATTAGTCACAGTTTGCTGAATGATAGGCATTTTTGCCTTAGTGCTGTTTTGTGACTAACACTTCACGAGCAAACAACCGCTCCCATCCAAATAGAAAGTCTAAATCTCCCCACGTACGTGGTAAGCATCATTGCAGAATGCCCATGACTCATATTAATGCATCGCATTTCGTAACAGCCCTATGAGATACAAAATTGTCAGATGATAAGGAGGGAAGGCAGAGAGATTAAATGATTCAACTAACTCCCATGGACTGTTTTTTGACAGAGTCAGAAAATTAACTCAGAATTTCTTAGTCCCTGTCCCATATTTTAATCTCAGCATTAGCATTATTTGAGTAACTCCCATCCCAGCGCAGTGACTGTGGAAGCAATGGGCCATTAGGGACTGCTGTAGATATCATATATGCCTTCAGATAAGGGGGATATATCTTTTCTTTTGACCCGCGTGCATGTTGGGCACTACACAACAGCAGTGTCAGGCCTCCAGCTCTTGGGTAAAGCATTAAATAATTTTTAATACATAGGTGAGGCTTTGGCTTTCTTTTGAACGTGACAAACAGGACTTTTGACAGCATAATGTCCAACAGGAGCATGCTGGGGCCTCGCTCTGCCCTTCATCACAAAGAAACTATTTTCATCCACTATTTCCCTTGCTCCTGTGAGGTCTGCTATGCATGTCGCCCCATCACCTTGTCCAAATACGCAGCAAATTTTGCGTGACATGACTGTGCGGCACAGACCATTTGCTTGAAAGTCTCAGTGTCTGCACCACATTTCTGGCTGGTTCACTGATTTTTCTGAGGCTTTCTTCCCTCCTCATCGTTTCTGGGGGAGGACAGGCACCGTTACACTGATATTCACAGTGATGAAGACCATGGCAGTTCCTGCATAGCATTAGGCATATAAAAATTATTGTGAAGAAACCCTGATCTGTTTGTTTTACAAGCCAGTCAATCGGAGAAACAGATGAGGGATTTTCAGTTGGGGTAGTTCTAATGTCTTTCCAGACTGGAGTAAAAATTAAAACAGAAACGAACCGGCCAGTTGCAATCTCTTCAAAAGAGGTTCAGAAGCTGGTTTTTAATCTTTTTTGTTCTTAAGCGTGCAACGTTGACTGCATAAATCACTGGATTTTAATGACAATAAAACAATTTTTACATAATACTTTGCCACTATACACAGAAAAAAGGTGACAACTAAAATGAGTTAATCTGTGCTATTTCTTCATCCCATTTCTTTGCACTATCCAACAAAATGAATAAAAGTTTGCAGACCAACTTTACTGATACCAAATTCAAGTTTATTGAGCTTTTTTTTACCTTGAACTGTGTTATCAGATCAGGAAACATTCTCTGAAATATTTATGGAAACCTTTGGAAACCAATGTTCTGTTTTCAGTACATCTGCAAACAGCAGTGGTTTTGGGACTCGAAAAGCCACAGCTCAACCTCATGCTGATTTGGGTACTTTTCAACTAGTACTAGTATTTATAAACTAGTACAAAACCTGATTCTAAAAGTGATTTAAACCAGTATCAAGATCTCAGTATTTTGAACTGCTGGCAGTATAGAAACACATAGCAATTATTTCTGTAACAGAAAGATTTTTAACAGATAATAGATTTTTTTAATTCATGAAGAAAAATAAACCCAGTGTAATACACCAGAAAGGACCGTAATTTTTTCTTTTAGTCATAATACTGCAAATATAACCTTATCCAGGCCATGATTTATATTTCTGTGAGTCCACTGAAAGCTTATCACAATACCTGTCCCCTAGCTCCTGTCTGAGTGGGTTTGAGAATCGTGGCTAATCACACCGAGAGCAATTAACATCGTGCAGACGGCGACTTTGCAATGGACATGAGCCTACGGTTGGCTGAGAACTCATCATCTTTGCTAATGTATGAAAATTTTAACATGGTTGTTCCGCTGCAGCTGGGTTTTCACCGCTTAGGAACCATCTCATGACTGAGATGATCCCCAGCGGTTTTCTGAAGTCATCTCCAGAAAACAACAGGCTTACACAAGAGCTGGTTTGCTCTTTGTGATCTCCAGCAGCTGCTGAGAGCGCCCAAGAGGAAACATTTGCACATCGGTGGGACGTGAAATCCAAGAACCACAAAATGCCTCAATACAAGTTGTTAGAGGAGAAACAACCCTCCAAAGTCCAGCCTGGGACCACAATACACACTGGGGCCAGACAGACCTGCGCCCCATCACACGGCGGGGCTTGCTCTGCTTGGCAGGCTTACTCTTCCCTGGCGTGGAACAGCACATTTCAGATGGACTCAGATCATTGTTTTAGCACCACATAATCATATAAACATTGATTTGCTTTCACTGGCTATTCTGCCTTCTGCAAATTGTCAGCTACTGTGCTTCTGGATACAGCTGACTGCGAAGACTTCAGTGCTGTGTGGTTCTTTTTTTTTTCCTCTTTTTTTTTTTTTCAACTAAATAAGTTGCTTTGTTAAAGCCAAAGTGTTTCAAAGGAGCTTATTGATTTTAAAGTTTTTGCTGAGAAGGTTTCTGGGGACTATGGTGATTTCTCTGGCCAGCTTCAGGAAAAAAGAGACTCTGAATAAAATGTCTGACCTTCTTGCGTTGGAAAATGGATGCTTTAACAAAATCCTGCTCCAAAAATATGAAAAGCATGAAAGTGTGAGTGGAAAATGGTATGGAAGCAAAAAAAGAAAAATCTACAAAAGATGTCACAAATGGAAATTGCCATTCTTCATCAGTCTCCGCTTCTGGAAGCTATTATATGTGGACTAAAGAATGACATTATGAATCAAAAAGTAATTACAATAAAAATATCAAAGAATTCAGATCAAATAAGTTCTAAGTGCCCTCCAATAAGCTTAAATGAAATTCTCCTTTGACAATTACAGTTCAACAGTACAACAGACATCTTATACAATTCTATAATAATTTTTAATTTCGCAGTAGGTGGCTATCAAATAAATTGTTCTTCTCTAGATAAATTGGCTTCAAATAAACGGTGCCAAACAACTGTGGCCAAAAGTGCCAAAACACTTTTCTGTTTTGTTTCATGTTCAGTTATCAAGAACTCCAAAAGACCCATTCATTAGACTCAGTTAAATTGTTCAACATTGAAAAGGAATCAGGAAACAATTCTATAAAATGTGAGATTAGCTATGACTAATAACCTGAATAGAAACTCAAGATGATGAACCACTGGTATGTGTTCCAACATATATGAAACCTACTATCTTATGTGTCACAGCATTTTCAGAATGATGCCAGTTTGAGAGCCAGCCTTGCTTTTTCAAAGGCACATTTAAGGACTTTTTTTATATAACGTATTTTACATGAGACACTTCTATGAATTAGCGACCACATGTAGCTATAGTACAATTTGCTATGCCACATTCTGTTTATATGAAGTCAGATTTTAAATCTAACTAATGATGTATGGAGCAACTTTGTGGTATCCCATCTTCGTGCTTTTGCTCACAGCTAAATCTGAGTGGGTTAGCGGGATTTTTTCTTACTTGGTTAAAACAGTATAGAAATATCTTTTGCATAACTTCTGGAGAAAAGGAATTTGGATTGCAGTAGAGTAGAGGATTTAGCTGTTCAGCGCCATCCACAGTCCCAACGGAGGAGCAGTCTGCATACCAGGGAAAGAAAATATTAATAGTTCGGGAAATGCATGCCAAAGACAAATGTGTCTGCTATTTTTACTGTCACAAGTGACCAGACTTTGAATAAGTTGAAATCGTGTTTAGAAATCTGCTTCAATACTTCAAGCTCAGATGACTGAAGTAAAAATATTGTAATGACCAGTAGGTTACAATAAATAAGTCTTTCATTAGAATAGATAAAGAGGTTGCAAGTAAGTCAGATCTTATACTGAAATGTCAAATGGCAGCTGATTTATCATTCACCACTGAATTGAAAGCTGCTCATACTGCAAGAACAGAAATTTCGTTTCAACTTATTTCAATATAAATTGATCTTTAAGGCCCATTACATAAAGTAATCTCTAGTAATGTGGTTCAGAACATGTCCAGAAAAGGCTATTATGGTTTTTGCAAATGACATTTTTACTTGATGAGGGAAAGTTTACATAATCCAATACGAGACCTGTTCACAGCCCTGGTAAAATTAATGCACACGGGTGTAATTTTCAAGTCAAAAGTGTTTGTAATTTTATATAATATGCTGAGACAATAGTGGAGGACTTGAGTAAGTTACTACTCTACTACCTGTAAATAAGGAGGCAAAGCTACATCCTATGCACATGCCTCATGCATAACCTACAGCCAAGTCATATGTAGGTCTGACTGGAAAACAGTAACTGTTTTCTGAGCAACCTTTTAAAGGGGATTTTGTCTCTTCGCTTTCACTCCCTCATGGTTTTAGAACTTCCTGGTTGTTAGATGAACTGCTAGAAAGTTTTGCATATCAAAAATGTTTACAACATAGAGAATCTTTCCCTGTTATGACCACATTAACTCAAGTTTGGCTGCATCCCAGAAACGGAGCAAGCCTTCCTTCCTGCACTGTTAATTAGCAGCAGTCTAATTTCTCAACAGATAAACTGTGTCTTGGTCAGCACTGGGTCTCATCAGACTATTTTCTCACACCAGATGTAGGCAAGCATAGAAGTCTAGAAGACAGCAGATAAATGGCTGTCATATACTATTGTTTCGAAAATTCTGCAGAAAGCCCTTGTTTACATCACATAATTAATAAGAAGAGCCCCTTGTGGCTATGAGACACTTAGCAAATAGAAAGAGATAGGGGAAAATATGCCTGCCCTCTGTATGCTTGGTACTGTGCAATTTAAAGGTGAAGGCCAGTGGCAGAGGCAGTAACGTACTGCACAGGTCATGCACCCCTGCACCCCTCTCTAACATTTTTAATTTTCAGTATATGACAAAAAAGAGGGAAAAAATAAGACAATCTCTTAGACAACTCGGATCCAGCTAGATCTGGCTAACAAGTAGGATACTTGGATCAAAGCACCTTAGCTCTTTGCCAGTACTCTGAGTACTTGGCGCTGCTCTCAGGGTGGGCGCACCCCACGTACCCTCTGGTGGCAGTGGCCAGCTGAAGGCAACGGCTCTCACTGGAGACCAGCTGCCCATCAGAAAGGGTTTGTCTGCAGCTCCTGCCTGCAACCCACCCCTGCCTGGCAGCCCAGCACACCTCCATGGCTGCCATGCGATTTAGGGGGCAATCAGTCCTACATTGCCTCGTGGCCAAGGGAAGCAGAGCAACAGTGGCTTCTCAGGAGAAGAAAATTGTACTTCTGCAATGGCCACGCGTATGTCACACACCATTGCGTTTTGTCTGGTGGTGGGATGTGAGGTCTGGACTTTGGCAAGGTATCTCTGACAAGACTGAATATTATTATATTATTTACTAAAAGTTTTATCTCCTTTAACAACTTGGATTTCTCATTTTAAATCAGCATCCAGTTAAGAGATATTTTACCATTCACAATTGTTGGCTTCAGTCATTAATCTCCTGTGTGGTAATTTGTCAGATGCTTTTAGATTAGTAATTTTTAAGTACCCATTATCTGCCTGGTTCACCCTTACCTAGCATAACCTAAAGGTCAGGGATCGAATAGCAGCAAATCAGGAAAAACAGGTCTTGCAATACAGCCAAATTGATCTTCTGCCACATTTATGGAGCTGAATATTGTTTTAGGGAGGTTGTCTATGTTCACAGTCAGTCACATAATAAATGGAAATCAGCTGCTGGGATGCTTGGAGCAGAAATCACTGTCATGAATAACTGAAACACTGGAAATAAAGATTTCACTGGTGCTATTTTCATTTGTTTGCTTCTTTATAAAAAATCTAAATGGAAGAAAGAACAGAGCAAGGAAGCAAATATTCATTTACAAGATTTCAGGCTGTACTGAAATATAACCAGGGAAGTATGAACAACCGATAACTTCTGCCACTACGGCACACCGACCTGCAGCGCAATTAAATACAGTGAAATGCAAAGATGAAACCAAATAACCACACAGGAACCACACATCCAGCAGCAAAGTAATCTGCAGTACACCAACATAAATTATGCTTAATGATAATAGAGGAAGACAGAAAGAAGGAGAAGGATGAGAGGCAGAATAACGCATTCACCTCTTAGACCGCTTCAGTTAAAATTTGAATTGCTAAAACAGAGAGGGGAAGATTATTCTCTGTCTCATTCATAACCACTCCAGTTTTGCTCATAAAGTATTTTAACTGCTATTAAAGTAATTGAGTGAATGAAACTGTTTCCAAAATAGAAGTGATGTATGGATGCAGGAAGTCCAAGAGCAGCACCTCGATGTGCCGAGGCGGGGACGGGAGGCGCAGCCCGCGGAGCTGCCGCTGCCCAGCCCTGCCCGCGGGGCGCGCAGCGCGTCCCCCTGCTGCCACCTGGCGACCGGCGGCACCGGCACTGTCACCCCCGGGGATGTCCCCCCCGGGACTTTCATTCCCTTGGACACCTTCATCTCTGCCGGTGTGCTGGCGTGCGGCTGCACACCCGCCGGGCCACCGCCGCCAGCCCAGGCTGCCTCCTAGGAGCTTGTCATCCCCAGGGTTTGCTTGTGCTGCATTTTTATTGCCCTGTTCTAAAAGCTGAAAAGCATCAGGTATGAAAATAAGATCTCTGGGGTTTTTATTTTGCTTGTTTCTTTTTTTTTTATTTTTTATTTTCCCCTGCCCACCCATAGGGTCTGAATTACAAAGAGATGTGGCAGCCTGCAAGCCCGGGATGCCCTTGAAGATTGTCTCAGCTCTCGCGTGACCTTGGGAAATGGCCCTGCCTGGCTGCTCCGCTCCCCAAAGGCACAACTCCATGTCATACACGTGGCAGCTTTAAACCAGGCAGCTTTGGTACAGAAAGGTAAGGGCTGCGGCAGGGTGAGCCTCTGCTTCTGTCCACTCACCTGTCGTCTGGGCTGCTGTCAGAACATGAGCTGGTTTGCCCAGTTTAAAGTAAAATCTAGAACAGAGTAGAGGATGAAGCTTTTTTTTTGTTTGTTTTAATTGAAACTGCTGTATGTGCAACCACCAAAAATAATGGAAACCTTTGAAGTCACTGTGCAATGTTATAGTCACAAACTGAAGCCCAGAGAAATGCTTACAAGTTGCACTGACATTACTTTGTGCACTGGTTTTGGTCTGTTTACTGATGCTCTTTAATTTGTTGATGTCCTTTCCACAATGTGATTCTGAACAGAGGAAATCTCCAAGCACCTCAGGGAAAAAATCCAAAGATGTTAGATTTTAAAAAGCTTTTTTTAAATCTTCCTCCCTCCCTCTCCCACCTTACCAAAGGCTTTTTACGAGTGTATTAGCTTCATTAAAGAGTCAAAAGAAAATCCATCAGCACTTTAAGTGTTTTCTCTCTAGTGATTCTGAGACATTTATGGACTTGGAAGATGCACATTTAGGGCATCCCAGACAGCGATAAGAATGTATAGGGACCTTAAGACTCACTACACTTTTTAACTTTGTGAGTTAGAAAGATTTATATATTAATTGGTTGAGGTTCTGCTAAAACGCAATAATTCATACTCCTCTCCAAATCATCTTTAGTTTTAGCAAAGTTCGTAATTATGGTTGCTAATATGGCACCTTCTGGGAGACAAATGTCTTTAGTTCTGAGGGTTACTGTGCATCGGGCACGGCTGCCTCAAGCTACTGAAAAAGCAGACATGCACAGGACTGGTTAGCGCTCTCCAAGCAGCCTGTTACATTTTGGCATTAAAGCATCTTAGCTTCAAAAGATTATCTTTTCTCTAAAGGTGGCTGTGCCACCTGTTAAGGGCATCTGTGATTAAACCAGTAAACACTCCTTGCCTGTGTGAGCTATGGGTAGTAGGGCAGAGCACGTGGGAGATTTATGGATATTTCTCATTTCCTGCGTGTCATTCCTGCCAGGAGCAAGTAGGGTTCAAGAGAACATACCTCGGCCTTCGCCAGGCAAATGCAGGATTGGCTCTGCCAATACTGAGCAGCTATTTCTAGACAACATAAGAAAGAGCTGTGCTCAGCTCTTTTACCTTGTTGAATCAATGGATTATACAGAGGGGTGATCTACTTTTATTTGACAAAGTGGCTCTACAGAAAAATCAAAGTAATGCAGATTTAACCCAGTGTTCATCAGGGAAATTGCTAGTCCATGTCTTGGAGAAGGCGCTGAGGACACCTCCCGTTTTTCAGCTCTCTTGCATGTTTGACAATTTGGATTTTTGGTTCAGTTGTTCACAGTTCAGCATCAAAAGGTCCAAACTTCTCTGGTTTCCATCCAGACTTGTTTATTTGCAAGAGAGTAGGCCTACACAGTTTCTGGAAGGTGGGCAGAAGGTTCCTATTCCTCATCCCTAAGCAATTAGGCTGCATGGTATCAAGCAGGGCCAGCACCTGAGCAGAAACACATTTGCTGATGCTGGGGAGAGGCGGCAGCTGGAACCTGAGCAAAGGCAGGAGCATCTGCCAGCAACTCTGGCCTTTCCCACTGCCTTTGGCAGATACACCCAGGCAGCGTGTGTTGGCTTGATTGAAACAACCACAAAGTGGTGTTCACAACAACTGCAACATAACATCTAGGGCACGTCCCCATTGCTGGGTGCAGTTGTCCGACTGCAGACCCACTTCTGGTCAGAAGCCATTCACAGATGCTTTGGTGTGACTATGCCAATGCTGAAAAAAATCCAGCCATGACTCGTTAGTGTCAACACAATAGCACAAAAATGCGTCATAATAGCTTCAAAGACTGGAGCTGCCTTCTAGCTGGTTGCCCAGGAGCGTTGGCATGAGGCTGGGTACTGCTGGCTTGTACAGAGTGTTAGGGGACATTTGTCTTCTTGAAGTTACCATCAGTGACCATTTGGAGGATTCAGTTCAGCCTGAAAACCTGCTGTTGGCTCATTCCTGCTTGTCGTCTACCCAGCACACACAGAGATATGTAACAACTCCTAAGCTAGATGTCACTTGGTCAGAGCTTGGATAGGAACCAGAAGACACAAAAGCATGTCAACAGTAACATTTACCAAAGCTAATAGCTTTAGTTTAGAAGCAGGGAGTGCTGGGCCAGCAGAGTGCTGGACTTGCTCAGAGCTGACTGGGGTAACTTCCAAAGAGCGCTGCCTTATGCTGTGAAAACTTGCTCCATTTTTACTGAAGTTTCATCTGTTGCAGGTCACAATGCAAATTTCCTGATTTTAGCCAAGTGATCAGAGTTTAAACTGCTGCTGCATGAGCTGCATTTTTTTTTTAT